>NC_053157.1:61319648-62644648 GCF_016835505.1 Polypterus senegalus | reverse complement strand
AATAGTTTAGTGTTGCAGCCTGTTGGGTATCAAAAGAAACTTTAAACTTGATAAATAAGTCCATTTTGAAGCAGCAGGCATTCTGGTCTCAGGGAAACATGTTTTCTGCATTTTGGAGTTGTGTACTATATATGGCAAGAAAATGTAGTTGGAAATAATAAATTTTTAACATAGATTCTTGGCACATGGGAATGACTTATGCAGGAATTTGTTTTGTTCACCGTGACTGCCATGGATGGAGTTTTCATGTAAACAGCCCTCCTTGATGGATGCTACTGAGCCAAATGAGAACTCAGTATGGTAGAATAATCCTGAAGGAAAAGAGGGGTGTGTGTGTGTGTGTGTGTGTGTCTGGCTGTTTTCAGCAATCTTGCCTTTCAACTAAAGTATTTTGTAAACGCACATATAAAGGATGTGAAAGTAAAATGAGAATGTTTATAGTTTATATGTTTAAAAAGTACAATTGGAACTTCTGCAGCTTCAAAGCTAACAACCTGAAGGTGAAAGATTGTTGAGGACACAGAGAACGAGTAAATTGAAAGAGGGAAGCCAAATTTCTTTTAAAAAGAATAAAAAAGGTATGCCCTATCAAGTCATGCATGGATAAGGAACAACATTTACAGCTTTAAAGTGGAAATGTTATCATAGATTTGTTTAATGTTTCTTCTGGTGCTTCTCTTAATTGCAATTGTAAGCCACTGGGAGAGATGCTGATTAAAAAATACAACTCACTGCCAACGCTTTTAGGCCAATGATTGTTTAATACAATTGTGAAAAAATTAACAAACATATCTTTTTATCCTGTCAAGATATCTTTTATTTGCCTATGAACTTAACGGTTAAAGCTAGTGGTAGACTTTTTAAATCTGCAAACTATCTTGATTAATTTTTGGGACTGTTTTTTGTGTGTGTTTGAATTTTTTTTTTATTCTAAATCATTGAAATAACATATTCCACTACTAGGTTAAAATAGTTATCTACAGTAGATATAAATGAAAAATCAGATATATCCATGTTCAGTAATAATAAAGTAAAACAATTTATCAGTAAGAGCCCTATTGGCTAGATTATAAGTGATATTTTTGGACTAGTATGATGACCATTAAGCAGGATTCCTCACCGAGCACGTTGTGTTTTGCTGGGTAAAATGCCTTCTTTGTGTTTTTTTTTTTAAACTATGAAAGTGGCAACATATTACAATACACACCATGTATTCTGTTTTAGTTGAAATAAGGTAAAGATATAATACATTAAAAGTTCATTTTTATTTAAAAGGATCTACACATATGTATGTGTATTGCCGTTTCCAAAGAAAATTGGGGGAAGTCTCCTGCTCCTTTGCCATTTGAGATAATAATTTATTTTAGAAGGACAGGACATTCAGTGAAAATATTCCATATGGAAAATTCATACTCACGGCAGTAGTACAACTTGTTTTCATTTAAAACAACTCTGACAATTCGTAAATATAAAAAATATTATAAGAAAAAGGATAAAAATACCAGTTTCATTTAACTAGAATAGTCTATTGGGTCAGAATTTGAATAGAAATTAAATTCAGAAAAGTCAGAAAACCTAATTAATAACCTTAAACTACTTGTACCCTGTATTCTTGAGATTCTTACAGTGATGCATATATCCATTAATGTGCACTGTTTAAATGGGTTCCATCTGCATTTTTAGTCCATTTCACACAAATACATTTACATATTCTTTGTTTAAATTAACAATTTAAACTTCATGGCAGAAATACAAAATTTTCATGCATAAGTCACATATATAAGTATATAAATATATAAGTGAGGAGGAGGTTTGATCATGAAATTATCATCTCATTAAGAGTAACCTACCAAATCCTGGACTTCCTTCAAGGGGGAAAGAATGGATAAATGGCCTTTTTAAACATTTCGAGGAATAAGAAAAGTGCATAATGAGAAGTGTGGCTGCATACCACTCTGCTGTCTGCATTGGAGAGGATGCTGTGAAGGTGATCAGCTATACATTTTTTTTCAATATCGCCAAAGTGGGTACAGTATATTTCAGCTATTGTCAAAAAGGCTCACCAAAGCCTCTACTGGGTGGTCCAGATCTAATTATGCAATTTTCATTACGCTATAACTTGTTAAGTTTATTACATAGAGAATTCACAAAAAATTCTTTTTGTTGCCGATAGATGGCAGCACCTGCCCTGCATTCCAAAATGGTGGGGAGACGGTTGTCAGTTGATCAGCAATTCTTTTGTCTTGCTTTGTTTTCCTGCATTGTATTAAAAGTTGCATAATTAGATCTGGACCACCCTATACTTTAGGAGTAAAGTGCAGATTTGTATAGTTGCACATTAGAGTCCATCCTTCATGGCTGCATTACACTCTTGTGTGGCACCTGCTCAGCTCAAGAGTGTAAAGAAATGCAGAGGAGGTAAACGGCTCTATAGAATTTTACAAGCACTTAGCTGTAGTACTAGGGTGTTGTAACGTGTTAGCCATTATGAATGTAGAGATGAGCCAAGCAATCTTTTTATTGTAATCTTTTTAGTTAGCCAATAAAAGGTGTCATTTTGCTTGGCTCTTCTCTACAAGCACTTAGCTTTATTGGTACCCTTAGAGCTCATTGAAAAAGTACTGTATGCCTCCTGAACGTGAGAAACTGAAAAGCAATTATCTTACGAATACCTGCATGCCTTTGATATGTCATTGAGTAAAGCAAAGCAAGTGTGAAAAGAAGTATTGCTTATTCTACAAAGATATTCCAAAATAACCTGGACAACATTTGTTGGTATCCCTAGAAAACATCATACATAATTGGATTACAGTATAGTGATTTTTCACATTAGCTGTTTTCTTTAATTTGTATCACACGTGTCTTCAATTGTGCAGTCAGTCATTCAGCCTGTTTAAATGGAGAAAAGCAGTCATTCTGTTGTTTGGTATCATTGTGTGTCCCACAGTGAACATGCACCAGAGAAAGTAAAGGAGAGAGTTGTCTAAAGGAAATCAGAAAGAAAATTACAAAGCAAAGGTTGTAAGTCAATCTCCAAGCAGCTTGATGTTCATGTGACAACAGTTGCAAATATTATTAAGAAATTTAAGGTCCATTTAAAGTACAGTCCGTAGCCAACCTCCCTGTATGTGGCAGCAAATGGAAAATCAAAAATTGGCAGAAGGGTAGTGAGAATGGTAGAGAAAGAGTCAAGGGTGACTTCCAAAGAGACACAAGCTGAATCCCAAGGTCATGGTCTATTAGTCTCATCATACCACCAGTTACTTTTTGAGTGACTTAGGGTATAATGGAAGAAGACCCAGGAGGATTCCACTGTTGGAAGAAAAAAAGAACCAGGATGGAATTTGCTAAAATATATAATGGCAAGGCACAGTGCTTCTGGGGGGAATGTCCTTTGGACAGATGAGACAAAACTGGAGCTTTTTGCCGAGTCACATCAGCTGGATGTACACAGATGAAAATATTTATTAAGCTTTCAAAAAAAAAAGAAAACCATTACCACTGTGAGACATGGAGGAGGCTCTGTTATATTTTGAGACTGCTGCGTTAGGCATAGGGTGCCTTGAGTCTGTGCAGAGAACAATAAAATCTCAAGACTATTAAACCATTCCGGGGTGAAACATATTGCCCAGTGTCAGAACAGGAGGCACCCAGGAACTATTCTGAGGTGGTCTTCTATGAGTCCTGATTTCAATCCTATTAAACATCTATAGAAAGAACTGAAACATGCAATCTGGAGAAGGTCACTTTCAAACATGACACAGCTGGAGCAGTTTACTCAGGAAGACTGGGCCAAACTACTTGTTGATAGGTGCAGAAGTCTCACTGAGAGCCACAGGAATCATTTGTTTGTAGTGATTGCCTCTAAAGGTTGTGAAAACAAAATACTGTATTAGGTTAAGGGTTCCATCATTTTTGTCCATGCCATGTTCATTTGTTACTATTTGAAATACTGTATATATTCTCATATAAGTTGGGTCCTGAAACCTGAAAAATCGATCATAAAATCAGACCCTGACTTTAAACGGCCATTAAAAAATGTGACACTTGATTTTTTTTTTTTCTTTCATCTTCTTGCTTCCTCTCATCTCGCACTAAGTTTCTCAAACACATCGAATTTTGTTTCAGCAGCACAGTTACAATTTCTTTCGCCACTTCGACTTTTAATTTAAAACTTTCTTCTGAACAAACACTCTATCGTAGATAAGGGATGCTCTTACAATAAAAGTATATGAGGGTGTGAGATACAAAAAAACACAAAACAGTGCAAATGTTGCTTCGGAATAGTTTGGGTATTAATTACTGTGTGGTGACATAGGCACAATACATAGAAAAAAAGGAAGTGTGCTCTGTGGTTACTCTCTCAGGTGGGAGTTAGCATATCATAAGCTCTTGGACCAGTAGCGAGTTTTTCCACATTCAACTTATACGACCGACATTATAAAATACTGGAAATTATATGGTAAAATCAAGCCCCTACTTATCCGCGGGAGAACTTAAACGTGAGTATATACAGTACTCTGTTGAATCAAAACTCTAAAGCAAAGTCTGAATATATTATATACAGAATAAGCAATGGTGGTTTACAATTACTTTTGTCAATTTCAAGTTATTTCAGAGACAATGGTGGGTTCTTTTTTTGTGGAAGGGTACAAACAAATATCTTTCTAGCTTTCTGCCTTGAAAAGAAAAACGGTGTAATTTATTGTATTTAACATTATATATACTAAAAATGTAGTACTGTGCAAAAGCACATAGCACTAAGGCACAAAAGTGTAAATGCTTTAAAAAAAAAAAAAAAAGTCCTGAATAGTTTTTATTAATTAATAAACCTTCTAGAAACCTCACTAAACAGAAAAAAATAATAAACACAAAACCACCTTAAGCAGTTTCCCTTAAAAACAGCAGCAGTTTTCGTACATTCACTTGCATGCAGTTTCTGAAGGTATTTGCATGGTAGGTTGTTCCAAGCCTCTTTGACGTTGGAGGACTTGCCACAGTTCCCGTGTAGACTTTGGCTGCCTTACTCGCTTTTATGTTTGCATGTAATCCCAGCCTAGCTCAGTGACACAGATTCGGGCATTATGGGGGCAATACCATCCATTATGCAATTTTCAAGTCTTGTTTTCACTGCGTATAGTTTTTGGCATGTGTTTGGGGTCATTTTCATGCTGTAGAATGAAGTTGGGACGGATCAGACAACCACTTTTATGGTATTGCATGCTGGATAAAAATCTGCCTGTACTTCTCATCAGTGAAGGGGCCATCAATTTTGTGCAAATCAGCAACTCAGTTTGTGGAAACTCTACCATGCTTTATTGTTTCCTGCAGTCATTCATCTTGTACCATTCTCAAGCATGTGGTGGTCATGCTGTCTTCTGTTAGAGACTTGTCAGTTCAAAGTACCTGCTGCTAATTTTTCAACATCCCAGTCCTTTGTTATTTCATACGTAAGTAAGTTGCTTGGATTTATTTCCAAATCTGTTTGGGAGCAAGTCTTCCATGGAGACTAATTCTAATAAGACTTCTTTTGGTCATAATTTGGTATACCAGGGTTTTAGTGGTTGCTAAAAGTGCTAAGTTGGTAATGGTATTGGATATCTTCCAATTTCAAAAGGTGTGTCCGCCCAAAATCCCTTTGCTTATTTGTTTGTGTTTCTGTAGAATAGCTTGAATAATACATCTAGAAACCCCTTTTCTACCATGAAATGTCTGCTTGGGAGAGACCTTGATGAAGAAGGATGAGTGTCTTGTGGCTGTGCTCACTTTTACCAGAGTGTAAGATTTGCAGGTTAAACCATCACATGTACCTCAACCTCCCCTTTTTAGTATGACAGTTTCTTACCCAGTTGCATTCCCCTTCAGAGCTGTTTCTGTTTCAGTTAATCACTTTGGTTCAGCCTACACATTATATCATCAATCATTGGCGCCTCTTTGATATATCTGCTTAATCAGCACTGGGCTATATGCCTACAAAGATCTTACAATTTTAACAGGAAAGTAGTCTCTATGAGTTTTAAGCTTCTTTCTTTAAGGACACCCAAAATATCTTAAGGTATTACTTTACTTTTTTGTAAAAGGAATGTTTGGAACAATAAAAGACACTTTTCATTTGAAATACAAATCCATAAGACATAAAATAACTAAGACAAAGTGCCCAGAACCTTTGCACAGTACTGTGTCATGTGTACAGTATTTATGTCTAGGTAAACAGCGAATGTGTGCACGTGTATGTTTATGTATGTATATGTGTGTTTGTGCAGTATTTGCCACAGATTTTACATAGTGAACTATATACTTCATACTTTTGTAGGGCTACTTATATTAGTCACTAGATAAAGAATGTGCTCTTCATACAAGTTGCGGGTCCAGTTTCCAGTGGAGGTTGAGTGAAGAACAGTTAAGCCATGCACCATCTGATTGCCCTTTCACAGTTGTGCTCAACCAATGCCAAGCTTCCCTTACAAAGTATATTAATTTTTATTTAATCCAACCAACCAATTAAATGCTGTCTTGTCTGCTGGTTTACATTTTGAAATTGTGTGTGCAATGTTGTTTTATGATGGCATACACAAATGTAAGTAGCATTTCCTACAAGTTGGGCTATCTGACAAGTGCCCCTAATATTTATTTAAAACGTTATTAGCTTTTTTGAGAGTCATGGTAAAATTTGATTTTATTAATACAAACAAAGCATACTTTAATAATATTGACTGATTTCATATTGACAGAATTTCTTTGAACTCTGTTGGACAGATGAGAGAAGAATGTAGAGATACATTCATGATCCCATATTTTCTGTTCCATAGAGTGGTGTGCTAACAATAGAAGTAGGAGGAGGCCACGGAACATACGTGATTAACAAGCAGACACCAAACAAGCAAATTTGGCTGTCTTCACCAGTCAGGTAAGTTAATCAAATATTATATTTTTTATATGCTATGCCAGATCACATGTCTATTAAAGTGTGTATAAAATGACAAATATATAAAGCTATAAAAATAACTGATTTTGTCCATTTCTCCCAACTGAGGATGCATATTTGGGATTTATACTTTCTCATTGGCAAATCTTTTCTGTGATTTACAAATGCATTGAAGTTAACTTCCCATTTACCAGTTCATGGCTGGGATCCTTACATTTTAATGTAGTTTATGTTGGTAATAAATAATATGGTTAAAAAATGAAACAGTGTAGATGCAGATCATATGGCATGCTATTTTTCCAATCATCCTTTGTTTAAATGCAGTATAAAAGATTTTGTAACATTTAATTCTTTATAAAAGAATTTGTAACATTATTTTGCAATATGTTTAAACTCAGTTTGCAAAGTCGAAAATTTAATGTGATTGCTGTGACTATTTTCTGATTATTAATTGTATACTTTGGTTCATTGGTCATGCAGTGTTAAGCACAGCATATTCATAGTTCTGGAAGATGTGATTTGAATCCCAATCCAGTTCATTTTCTGAGCATTTTATTTACTTTCCCTTTAGCTATGTTACTTTATCTGAGGTCTCCAGTTTGCTCTCCACATTCCGATGACATGTAGCTTAAACTGATTAACAACTGTAAAGTAGCTTAATTTTAAAAAAGTGTGTGTATGTATTTCAGAGTGAGGTCTATCATGAACTGGAAGTTCAATAAGATTTGATTCCAAATTTGTACCTGATGCTGCTGGAATAACTCCCTGTGATCATGAATTGGAATAAGTATATAGTACTGTGGGTGGCACGGTGGCGCAGTGGGTAGTGCTGCTGCCTCGCAGTTAGGGGACCTGCGTTCACTTCCCGGGTCCTCTCTGCGTGGAGTTTGCATGTTCTCCCCGTGTCTGTGTGGGTTTCCTCCCACAGTCCAAAGACATGCAGGTTAGGTGGATTGGTGATTCTAAATTGTCCCTAGTGTGTGCTTGGTGTGTGTGCGTGCGCGCCCTGCCCGGGGTTTGTTTCCTGCCTTGCACCCTGTGTTGGCTGGGATTGGCTCCAGCAGACCCCCGTGACCCTGTTGTTAGGATATAGCGGGATGGATGGATGGATACTGTACTGTGCCCTTTTCCTGTATTAAAAATCTTTTTTTTTTTTTTTAGTGGTCCTAAACGATATGACTGGAATGGACACATATGGGTTTATTCTCATGATGGTGTCAGCTTATACGCCTTGCTGACAGATGAATTTTCTTCAGTCTTCAATACCAAAATAGACCTCCATCGCCACATTCCAAAATGTACAATTCAAAATTGATTTGGTGAAAAAAGTCAATTTAAAAGACTGTTAAAAATTACTGAGACAATGAAATGGGGGAAAAAGAAATGAATGCAACTGCACAACTAATACACACCTGTTCCTGGCACCTTCAGGGGCTGCTTTTCTGTAGCTCTGCTTTTGAAGAGGCTGCTATACTGATGCTGCAAAACATTTTTAACACGAGTGTGTAATTTAAAAAAAAAAAAAAAAAAGGTGAATATGAACAATACTTGAAATGTGAACTAACATTAAAATATGAAGTAGATTCATACTTTCTTTAAATGCAAATTTAAAATATGTTGTTCTCAATGTATATAACTTGTTTTAGTAGTTTTGTCATGGCAATAAACTTGCATTTTAAATTAGATTGGTTATGATAATGTCTTGTACAACATCTGCAATGCCATGCTACGACCAAACTGAACTCCATTTTTTTTAGGTTTCATTTATTTTTATTTTGTTTAATTTGTGTTAACTGCAATTTTTCTACTATTATCCTTTGATACTCTTCAGTTTACAGGATTCCACCTTATAGATTTCTGTCTTGTACTGTATTCTGTTACAATATTTTTATTATAGTGCTGCTGATGTATCATATGTTATAGGTGATGAATGATTTCAAACCAGACACTAACATACTAGATCAAATGAGATGTTAAAAGGTAAGCTGATTGTTTATTGTGACACATGACTACATAAAAATATATTTCTGCATATTCCTACATGCAGTTGAAGTGCAGGAAGACAGGCGGAGATTTCATAAAACCAAAACACACACTCTTGACAGCTCTCTTTGGGGACTAAATAACAACTTCTCATGCAGACTTTCACTAAAAGTAGTAGTGACAGTACTATGTTTTTTAGAATCCAATGATAAACTTATTTACAAAATATCCAACGTTACTTTTATATCAGTTGTGTTGCCATCACCTGACTGGCCAGTAAAAGCAATAAGTTTTATAGTAGTAGTTTGTGGAAATTCGATCAGTCAAGGAAATGAGAAAATGGGTATCAAATTTAAAAGCTTGGTCTCCTTTGAATGTGTTACTGCTGATTTTCTGGAAGTTTTTACTGCACAATATTTTAACAAAAAATAATGTTACCATCAATAATGTAATTGGATGAGTCAGCAGATGAGGACACAATACAAAGCAAGATGTAGGTGCATAAGGGTGACAAGTGATTTTTTTTGGAAATAAGCCAACAAAGACAAAGTGTTCAATAATTGCAGTGCAGAAAGTTTAACAGAAAAATAATTCAACAAAAAAGTACACTGTCCACACGGAGGTTAAAATCAATTAAATATATAGTCAATTAAAAGCAGGAAACTGTTCTTAAAAACCTCAGGTGCAGTCCTTAAAAAGCTGCCATCTCCTAGGCTTAACCCCAAATGGGTTCTTGCAGCCAAGGAGGTACCAGATCTGAAGTTCAGCCAACCTTCCACGCTGCTCCTTGGCTTGGGCCCCTTGTAGACCTCTTAGACCAGGTTTATACTTCATACAACGCATGCTCCAGTGGACACTTCTGCTACACAAGCATTTTACTGTTTATACTTGCACGTATACTTTACATAAATCTTGAAGAATCCACCAGGTGGCAGTGTGAGATATCATCACGGTGAGAATAGAATCGGCTTCACTATGTTGTGAATTTTCTGGAACACCCATTAAATTCCAATGATAACTTACCGCAATATCTCTGAAAAGGATGTTTAATGATTAAATCCATCTGTCCAGGGATGTGTCCATTCCAGCAAGCACTGGGCACGAGGTAGAAACAATCCCTGGATGGGGCAACAGCTCATCGCAAGGTGAATACAAGCACTCTCATACACTGGCGTCATTTTAGTGTCACCGAATCTGCATATCTTTGGAAGGAAACCCTGGAGCACACTGTGGAAACCCAGCAGGAAAACATGCAAACTCCAGGCAGGGAATATCAGCGACGTGACTCCCTGCAAGACAGCAGCACTAACGCTCCACCACCGTGTCACCCCCATGTGTGTAATTATTAAACATATTCATTATTTAAGTGAAATTAATGATTTATCTGTAAAATGTAACATACATACTTTAATGCATTTTATCATGAAAGTGATATCAAGTATAAATCTTAAGGATTCTAAATGTGCAGAGAGTTGGAATATCATGCAATTAACGTGTTCTGTGTGGCGATCTATTGCTGTTTGCCGCTTCTGTCAGGTCAGGAGGAAGCACCAGAAAAAAAAGACGGCACAGAAGATGGTATGTGAGACTTATAAAATGCATTGTATCATTACGATTGGGAATATGCAATGTTTGAATATATACAAGCACCACAAATGCATTTCTATGTCGGCATTTTGCTTCACCACATCGAACCATTAATCAAACGTCGAAGCGCGCACATTGATCTCGTAGGATCCGCAAAGAGGCTTTCTGTCACATGTAAGTAGTAAACAATAACTCTGCTGTCACATTCCAACTTTTATCACATGCTGGTACTGCAACTCGCGCACACGTCGCTCTAATTTCTGAGGACCTGCTCAGAGGACGCATCACATGAACGCTGGAAATGCGTGGCAGCCATGATGCATATGCGTTCTGAGCGTGAAGTATAAACAAGCCCTTAGGCTCTTGGCAGGGCACCACATCAAGCCTCTGACTCCCGCCGCCAATCTCGCGGCCCTGTGGTCCATGATACCACACGCAGGACGCCTCTCAATCTTTCACTTCCTTGCAACTGTGCTGTCTCACTCGAGTCGCTCCAACTGAGCAGCGTTTCTGCCATTCCAGCTCCCAGGTCACTCAAGTGGAATGGCCATCAGCCCCCGAACGCCGTTCACATGCTCCCCTACAGACTTTCCTTTTGACTGCCTGTCTTCTCCGGATCTTGTTCACTTGTTCTTTTTAGTACTCTCTTTTTCATAAAGTGATTCCCACCCTTTCTTTTCAATTGACCACTTTTCCTTTCACATTCCGGCTCTTTCTTATATGCCTCCGTTGACACAATGTCTCAGTCGCACACCAGAGGAAGCCAATGATGCAACTGAGACGACCGCATTCTAGCTTGCCAAAATTACATTTTGCTTTCAAAGGGAACTTCTCAAACCTGCAGATGTTGTCTGATCAAATAAGTAATCACTGGGAGGGTTTGTCTTAAACATTTTGCTGTGAGAAGGTGTAGTGGAAGTTGAGTTTGTAGGAAGCACCTTTACAAAGACAACTGCCTGATGATGACCGCTAGACACTGTGGTGGATGGCCGGGGCCCTTGCCTGGCAGGGACACATCCACGCTGGGAGAACTGGGGGAGCCAGCCTATTCAGAGCGTTACCTTCCCCGGAGAACTAGATGGCAGCCCGTCTGGGTTGCAGCGGAGCCTAGAACTCACACAGGGCTTCATGGGAGTTGGAGTTTGGTGCAGCCCTGTTGGGATCCAGTGGTACCGCCAGGGGGTGATGTAGCTGCTGCTGAGCCTAACAAAGCAGCTCTTCCACCACACCTGGAAGTGCTGCTGGAAATAGGTCATCAAGCACCTGGAGCACTTCCGGGTGCCTTATAAAAGAAGCCAGAGTCGGGAGGAGGGAGATGAAGTTGCCAGGAGGAGTGGAGGAGGAAAAGAAGAAGAAGAAGAAAAAGGTAAAGAGTTGTGTTTGCTTATTGTGTTTGGGACTCTGTTGCTCTGCTTGTGGGAGATGTTTCCCACAAAGGAAAATAAATAAATAAAAACCTTGTGTGCATTGAAGTCGTGTCCTACGCCTGTCTGTGTCGGGGCTGGCCTTTACAACACACATTTCACTGTGTCCCACAATGATAGGCCCCTAGATAATGAAAAGGAATGCATGAATTCCTGATTTAAAAATGGTAAGAGCAAGGTGCTGTAATTAACTCCATAGCTGCCCTACATTTCATTAGCAGCTTTCCCAGTCCTTTACCCATCTCTGACATTTGTACTTCATACCACCACAAAATGACAAATTATCCTGTGTTTTGTTAATTATGGTTGATAGGAGCAAATTAACAAAACTGATTTTTTCAGTTAAAAGTCTGCACGTCTCTTTTTGAAGACCATATCTCTGAGCACATCATGTAGTGCTTTGTTGTTATATTCTTTGTTCGGCCATTGAATTCTTAACTATTGGTTTCCAAAATTAAAGTCTGTGTGGGTTTCTGGGCAGAAAAATAACACCTTTTTATTGCTGTATCTCTGTTCCTACTGCTGGACCCCATGGCTGTTCCTCTCATAGTTTACCTGTTTTTTTCACACACAATGACTCTTTCCTTTCAGCTTGCTGGTGAGAGGAATACTGCCCAGCCTCTGTATGCCCCACTTGTCATGTCATATATGCTAAACATTGGTCAACCATATCCAAAGGGCCACAGGAGGTGGAGGTCTTAATAAGCAAGTGTTCCCAAATCTGTGATCCCATTTATTGTCATTTCTTTTTGTATTTTGTGGTTAGATAAGCAACAATTTATAAACTATTGAAATCGTCAGAAAAAAAACTGAAATGTAGAGCTGTCAGGTAATTGAAAAGAACTACTCTGGGCATCTCTCTCCTAGGAGGAATCGTTTGCTTGTGCATTAGCGGTAGGAGGAAAAGTAAAAGGGATACCGTTTTTCGGATGTTAGCGGCTCTGCAACTTTGTCTTTCTTCTGAGGTTTTCTTTTGCTGATTTGCTGGCCCCGCTTGTGTTATTAGCAGCTAAGCGAGTTTTCTGTTTCCTCGGAGGTGAAGTCCTTACCCCGACTCCACCTCTCACTTCCAGGCCGAACAGACACACACACTTCCACACGTAGACGTTTATACTGTATAAGACTAGCAGACCTTGTGCGCTTCACTGCAGTCGCTGTAGTTGGAATAATTATGTATCTACATGCGACTTATAGAGCTTCTTTATATACAACATTTTTGGTTTGTCCTCCTGGAGCCAAAATATATAAATTTTCTCTATGACTAATTCGTGAACATGCTACATAAAAAATAGAAATGGGAAAAATGGCAACACTGCCGGGAACAACAGTAAATGAGATAAAGTAAAAGTCTACTAAACACTAAAGTACAAAAACGAAGTAGAAAGTAACAGTAAACCGCAACACCACTGGGCACACCGCGTCTACTAAACACTAAGAAATACTAAGTAGAAACGCTAAAGAAAAAAATACTATTCACTAAGTACTGCGTCTAGTAAACAGTAAATCAGTAAAGGAGAGAGGACTAAACACTAAGGAAAAAGAACGGCAAGACCGCGTCAGCTGCGGAGCTCAACTCGGAGCGAAATGAAGTGAATGGGAGGGGAGATGATCACGTGACTCCCCCACCTGCCTTAACTCTCCATCTACACACAAACACAGTCTCTCGGATCCCAACTCTCCTTTATATGTATAGATGTGTGTGTGTTGAGTTCATGTTGTCTGGGAGAGTCTTTCCCTGAACACCTGCTCATGCCTCAGGTACTCCAGTGACCTTTAAAAATGGTGACTTAGGATTGCAGGTTGGACTGACAATAGAGATCTGTTCTAATCCATCCATCATATGCTCAATGTAATTTGTTATGCCAAAACATTCCTTCCAGGTGTATGTGAGATTGTCTTTGTGTTGGGTACAGGGGTATGGGAACAGCTTTATTGGCCCTGTATTTTCATCTATACCAGGGATCTCAAACTCTGGTCCTGAAGGGCTGCAGATTTTCATTCTAACCCATTTCTCAGTTAGCGACCTGTTTTTGCTGCTAATTAACTTATTCTGGATTAATTTTAGTGGACTTGATTTTTAAGATTTGTTCCCCTGAATTTCTTCAGCATTCCTCTGAATTGCTTCATTTATTTCCTTAAACAGAAATGAAATGTAAAGTGAGTGAGCCAACAGAAGACCAACTAAGTCAGGCCGATTCTTGTTGTTAATTAAACCCGTTCTTAAATTTCATAGCTTGTTGCTGCTCTTGTTGTGTAATAGCAGACATTTTCAAAATCATTGATTTTTTTCTTTACTTTTCTAAGAGCAGTGTTAAAATGTTTTGGGGTCCTGAGCAGATCAACATTCCTGAGACCTTCTCCCTTTTTATTTTCAGATATGGTGTGATTGACTGGTCGTCTTTTGGTTCCTTTTGTATCTCATTATTGCTTGGCTGCTAATTAAGGAAAAAGAAATAATAATTGTGGCTGAGGCTTCAAGAGCAAGTCAATTAAAAATAATTCAAAATTAGCAGCAAAAAACGGGTCACTAATTAAGAAAAGGGTTAAAATGAAAACCTGCAGCCACTGCGGCCTTCCAGGCCTGGAGTTTGAGATCCCTGCACTATACCTGTGTGTGTGTGTGTGTGTGTGTGTGTGTGTGTGTGTGTGTGTGTGTGTGGTGTGTGTTGCACATGTGCGACCTTAACTTCTCAGTTCAGTGATGGGGCTCAAAGGTGAGAGCTCATTATTGTCAGCATTAAAATGAAAAATGCCCTTTTTTTAAATTGCGTTTGCATTTCCACGTCAAGACTTTCCCTGCAAAGAAGCAGGAATAATCTAATACTCTTCACTCATGTAATGTTAGTCCTAGAAATCTAAAATAAGGAAGCAGATGAATATCACAAATGCACAGAGCACGAGAGTGACGTCTTGATTAGGCCCACCTATGAGGAGGAGGAGGAGGACTGTGCTAACTTTAAGAAAGCCACCAAGGAAGCCTACATGTGCTCCTTAAACTTCATGGAAATGAAGCCAGCAGT
The DNA here is from genome assembly GCF_016835505.1 of Polypterus senegalus. Lineage (NCBI taxonomy): Eukaryota > Metazoa > Chordata > Cladistia > Polypteriformes > Polypteridae > Polypterus > Polypterus senegalus. The sequence goes on along the minus strand of NC_053157.1, from coordinate 62,629,709 downwards.
ATGATGCTCTTGTTTCAAAACAGCACAGGGTGTATGTAGAAAATCATGTTTTTAATCGTTTGCTGGCCTTGTGTTGTCCAAACACTCATTTTCAAATCCTTGACTGATCATTATGGAGTTTGCATGTTCTCCCTGTGTCTCGGTTGGCTCTCCTGACAGTACTGTAATTTTCCTTCCGTGTGACAACGACCTGCTTGTATGGTTCGTTGTACTGGTGGCTGAGTTTGATTTAGTAACCTTAAGAATGTTATTTTTTGCTGATATGAAAAATATTTGTGAAAATGAAACAAATACAGGCGCACATTTTGTAAATCTTTGGCTGTAGGGTCCCAGAACAGGTGAAATATGAACAAATGGACAGACCTCCTCAGTAACGTTCCAGCCTACCCATCCTTCAAAAGTAGCCAGACTGTGACCAGACCCTTAACTGTTGCTCATCTCTGGTACAATCTGAAAGTTTTGGCAATGAAGTTCAGCAAAGTCTATGAAGATATTGTGGAGCCGACCCAGACACAGACAGGCGGACATGTTGTTAAAACACCACCACACGTTTATTTACACTATATTTACAAATACTGGTCACAAAGAACCCAGTCCATTGGTCACTCAGACCCCAGTCACATGCACAATTACCCCAATCACACACAGTCCTGGCCACAATGCCTTTTCTTCGGGCCGCCTCCACAGCTCTCCTGAGCTTTGTCCTTCCGCCTCCCGACTCCAGCCTTGAATGATGGGAGACGGCCCCTTTTATAGAGTCCCCGGATGAGCCTCAGGTGCTCCCGGCGTTCCTCTTCTGGCCACGCCCCAGCGTGGCGGAAGTGCCAGCTGTCCTCCTGGCAGTTCTCCGGGCGCCGTCCTAATTCTTCCCCCCAGCACTTCCTGGTGTGGCGGAAGTGCTGGGGTAACAGGTCCCCAAGGCATTGGGGCGCCTCCTGGCGGTGACCACGGGCCCCTACAGGGTGGAGCTTCCATGCCCTGTACCTGTGGCCCTCAAAACAACCAGGAAGGCGACCCCAACGTGATCCAGGGTGGGCACAGACCCACATCCGGTCCCTCATGACGTCCCGGCCGGGTCATAGCCCCTGGCATCCCTGACAATATATAGATAGATAGATAGATAGATAGATAGATACTTTTTAGAGATTCAGGTGTGCAGTAGAAAATGTGGAGGTCTTAGGATGATTTGACCTCTTCATGAGAGAACATCATCCTGCTTTCCTGGACAGGTAGATTTTGAATGGACTGTTTAAACATTGAAACAGAAAATAAATGTACAAAAGAAAAAGAATGATTACATAGCATTGATCACTTAAAGGAAGAAAGCACAAAAAAATAACCGGGCAGCTGTCTGAAAAGCATGAAAACTGCTTTACAATCTTGATCAGAGAGTCTTAGAATAGGAATCAAAATTCAGATGTTTCAGGTCTGACATACCGTACCTGTTATGAGCAACATTGACTTCATTACCAGTAATCATTTCATCCTTCGAGTTAAAACGGTGCTGCTTCACCACACACATAATATATATAATAGGCAGGAGAGGTTTAAACTGTGAAGTGATTTAACTGCCAATTACACGGAGTGGCGACTTTTTCACAAGAATGTATCCTTCCCATATAATTAACTGTTGAATGAGACAACGCTATTTATGGACAGTGGCAAAGGATTGTTTGTGCAATTCTGAAGGAGAATAAGTACATATTATAGTGGGGGTGTTTTTAAATTGATGGCTTGGAGATTTTACTGTCACTTGTGCTGTGCACGTGAGCTGCATGTGTCTTTATTGGTGTTCTGCAGTGTAATGTCAGTCTTATTGTCTTTATTTCTTTATTTTTCTCAACCCTTTATTGAACCAAGAGGAGCCTAGAAGGACACTCCTCTGAAACTTGCAAACCACAAACTGTGCCTTCATTTCAAAACTAAGTGTAGGCCCCCCTTCTGTCTCCCACCAGTGACTGAAAGCTTCCTGTCTTAATGAGACTATAGATGGACGCTGACCAAAATCCCTCTGAACTTCTTTTAAGCTCGAAGATCCATTCTTCCATGCTCAGACTCAGACTGTGCGATAACTGAAGCCAACCTGGGAGAACAACGGTGGGTCCAGATTGGCTCCTGCTTTTCCCTTTGAAGTTGCAGAGAACACGAGAAAGAGCCTCCAGCCCAGACTGACCTGAGGAAGGCTACAGATCACCACTGCACATGGCAAAGGTAAAGAGTCCTGCTTCTGAGTTTATGAGTACTGTACATAATGAAGTCAGGCATTCTGCAAGCCATTTCATTTTTCTTGTCGAATGTATAATACAGCTATCAGCTATACTAGAGAAATCTATAAAAGACTAGTTATGTATTTATGGAGTGAATATTTTAAACTCTTCTGAATAATGTAATTGTGCAGAAGTAAGTCAGACATGAACTAAGGAAGAACAATGCAGAAGAGACAGAGGTGGTGACCGTCCTGATTTGTTAAGGGACACTTGTAATGTAATCAGTTTAAGTTACAGAATACAGAGGACAGCAGAGAACATTCAAAGGAAATCAAAAGATGTTAGTATGCTTCCAGACAATACAATAAAATAAATGCACATTGTAATGCATAAGAAATGAACAGAACTAAAGACTGACTGCTGTGAAGATCTTACATTTTTTAGAACAACATGAGTGAGACAATATTTTTTCAATGATAAAAGTTAATTTTATAGTAGTAAACAATTTCTGACTCTGGATAACATTGTGTTGATAATTATTTATATTATAATTATTCTTTTGGAAATATTTTTGGCACGTGAAATATAAAATAAAAATAACGATGCAGGCCAGACTTGATTTCCAGTGCTGCTGACTTGCATGTGGACAGGTTATTTATTATCTGCGCCAGCCAGATTGTAACTGTTGTAGACTATTAAATGTAAAACCATCACTTCTCAGTTACTTTAACTTTTTGGTTAGGCTGGACCTTTGTGGGTCATGAGATCGATCCATTAGTTCAATCCATTTATCCTTAAGTTGTCAGCAGATTGCCAAGAATTTGCTACTAGTTTACAGGCAAAACCGGGATAAGGTGAGTAACCTGGTTAATGTAGAATTCTAGCTTCTAAAAAACTTACATTTCCATGTACAAGTGCATTTCTGGAGTTCTGCTTTGGCAAAATGCTTTGACATCATTAATCTGCGCAAAAAATAATGAAATGTCCTAATCGGCTGCCATGAATCTAAAAACAAGCGTGAAGCCGGTGATGAATTTCTTGCGTTTTATAAATTCGTTTAGTCCTTTGTGTGCTGTGAAGTAAATAACATTCAACCCTCTTTTATATCCTCAACCTGAGCCCCCGCGGTATGAACACTGGGCTGTTTTTATCATGCATTTTTATTACTCTTTAATTTAATTTTTTTTTTTGTATCAGTATGATGCTGCTGGATTATATGAATTTCCCCTTGGGATTAATGAAGTATCTATCTATCTGTCTCACTGTATCACCCGCTCACAGCTGGATTAAAACTAAACTGACACTTACTGACAGGTTTCTGTTACCGGAGTGCATGCAGCACACTATGTGACTGAGCCCTGTAAGGTGTGGCATAGCGGTACATTTGCTTCTTGCCTTACACCCAGTGCTGCTGGGATAATAATAATAATAATAATAATGATAATAATGCAGGTATTTTTACTTCAATACAGTAAGTACTGTACTAGGCTACTCATTACTTTAAAAAGTAATCTGATGATGTAACCACATGTTACTTTTAACACGTCACTGCTCCTGAGATTGTGCTGCTGAGCTTAACACAGTATGTTCAGCTCATCAACATAAATGTAGCAATTTCTGAAATATGAAGAGAGATTATTTCAACAAGGGGAAGGCATAAAGCAATCCTTTGGAAATGTATCTACTGGATGCTTCTACCTGTGGCTGCTGAAAGCGTGAGTGAAACTATCATATGTGTAGGCAAACAGAATGTAAGGACCCAGCACAAACTACAAAATCCTTCACTTTAACATGGTTAAGAGTTTACATCGCCTAATAACCGGCTTAGTCACCAAGAAATCTATCTGATTTCTCCAAATGAAATATATAGTCGTCTAAGATGGAAGGAATAATCAATGCAGTAGTGACAGAAGTGGCTCCCCCACTCACGATGTAAAGCACTTTGAGTTGTGAGAAAAGCGCTATAGAAATGTAAAGAATTATTATTTTATTACTGCAGAATCTTGTGATGCATCACCTGTTGGAAAGATTGCAACTGGATGGACGCACAGACACACTGACACTGATCCATTTATTAAGGTGTATTTTAGAAAGCAGATTTCTGTGAACAACCGTGCTAAGAAAGTGCGTATAAACACACTCGGTCAGTGAGATAATTGAGGAGTCATTCTTCTGAATGTATTTGTGTATACATATTATAAATATCAAGATAATAAAATGATACATGATGCCACTGACTTGTAGTTGGATGTGCTCTGCTCTTCTGCAACTCCTTGTAAGACCAACACTAAGATCACCCTTCTTGACTATAAAATGACAAAGCTCATCAGAATTTCTTTTCTGATTTTTTTCATAATTCATTTTTCGATAAAGTTGGAATTTTCTAGGCCTCAGGGGCTTGAGATTGCCCTATTAATGAAGACTATTTTTCCTTACGTTGCTTGCAAATAGTCAAGAAATTTTTGTCAATCAGTCAGCAAGCCAATCAGAAGCATGTAGACTTATATATAGATTTCTGTGTAATAGATGGTCCTACTAAATCCTGTTGCCAGATTCAAGAACACAGGTCCCAGATTGGATTGTAGCTACCGGTTTAATGAATCCCAATCAATCACAGAGGGCCAGCACATTACACATTTATTAGCATAAATCCATGCCCATCAGCATCCAGTTTACTGCAGTTTAAGGACATGGTGATTAATGTGGATGCAAGGTCTGCAAAAATGTCTTAACCGAAGAAAGAAAAATATCTTGTCAGTTGCAGAATTAGAGGTTAGTTTAGGTGAGGTGTAAAAATGAAAAATCAGTTCGTTTTCAGTATCTTTAATAGATGCAACTGCATAAACAAGCAATAATTCTTTTCAATAAGTAATCCGTCTCTCACAGATGCATGATTCATCCATCAGAGCTGATTTACAGAATTCAGCTGCCGTACGTCTCACAAGGCCACAACGTATAATAATAACCAGTCTGCATTATAAATGGGCTGCACATTAAAAGAATGTCATTTTCCCTTATTTTTAATTTCAAAAACAGCACTGGCCGCAGCCTTGATGCTTACACTCATGTAGTCTGATGACGCTGGGTACAGTGGTGATCTTGTTAAACCCGTGCTTTATCTGCACTTGCTGTTGCTCGGCACAGGGAATTCAGAAATGCACAGACAATCCAGTGATGCTTCCCATTTTGCTTGTAATGGCATCATCTGGATATTTTAAGTGTTCAGTCATTCAACAGTCATCTGTATGAGAAAATGTGCCTACAGAGGGTGGACATTCTCCAGGAAACTGTTCTTTTTAGAAACATAGCTCAGAGGTTGAAGGCTGGCCAACTGGGGAATCAGACGTTGTAATGAGGAAGATCCAATCAGGGAAAGGCTATGTAATCAGCAAAAATAAGTCTGAGTACGATTAGATTTTGGGTTTTTAAAAGTCTATCTTTTTATCCATCCACATTAGAGTGCTGAGTTGCTGTTTTCAGGAGTATGTTGCTCTAAAGAACATTTTCAAAAGCCTCAGTTTTTGCAGATTAAAAATGTTGGGGTAGTCTGAACGAAAGTTGTTCACTGCCATTGTGTGGAATGATAAAGGAGTTCTTTATAGTGTCATTAGGCTCTATCGCCTCACTGTGGTGGCTAATTCTGCATTCTAGTACTGTTTCCCTGTTGAAAACGAGCACAGTGTGACATTATGTGCATTATCTCCGAATACAGAACTGAAGGTATTGTACTGCAGGCATGTCAAACTCAATACCATTGGTGGGCCGCTTCGACTGCCATGCGTGTGTCAGCGGGCTGCACTGTAACAAATACTATTATACAAAGTTACTGTGGCTTTCTTTCCAATACTGAAACCTTTAAAAAATGTAACACTTAAAGTTTAAAGAAAAGCAATTTATTTCCATACACTCTCTGTACAACATTCTAGAATTAGAGTCTTAGCCTCTTAGCTAGGTCCTTATATTATTATATTATATTCATTGCTTATATAGGAGTCTTACAGTCTGAGATCTATTTCTTTCGTCCCGACACTTGGCATCTCTCGTTAGTAACCAGTTCGTCAATATCAGGCTTGAAATCTTGTGCAGCTGCAACTTTTATGAGGGATGAAAGATGCTTGACAGTAAGTCTTGAGCGATGTGGGGTTTTGGTAGCTTTCATTAACGAAAACAATTGCTCACAAAGGTAAGTGCTTCCAAACATAGACAGTACTCTTGATGCCAACTCACGGATCTGCACATGCGAGGGTGGCAGGTAAGCATACAAGCCTGGCACACCAACTTAGTTGTATTTTTGCCTTCAAAATAGAATCTGACTGCAGTTCAATCAATTCCATTTTGATATTCTCAGGCGCTTTCTCAACAATGTAAGAGAACAGCGCAAAGTCCTTCTCATGTGAACTGAAATCATGAAAACGCTCACTGAATTCATTGCTCAGTAATTCAAGTTGGAAAACAAATCCTCCAAAAATCAAATTTTACTTTACTAAGTTTACTTCAAAGTTTATATTGTAAAATAAGCCGATATGCAAAAAGCCACCTGACCTACACTAATTTTACAAACTCAAAATCACAAAAATTTGTTAATAAACAACTCACCAACTTCTCGCATCCACTTCAGATCTTCAGCTGTAGTCTGCACTAATTGTTCGTTACAATACTAGCACAAAATTAAATAAAACTAGAGCAAAAAAATGTGAAAATATGCGGGCTATTACAACTCGTGATGGTCAGTTCTGCCCAGTGGCCAGTCTTAGCAGACCAGCCAGTAGTGTAGCCTAGCAGGGGTGGCTCTAAGCTTGTGGCAGCCCTGGGCAGAGAAAGAATCGGTGGCCCCTTCGCCGCCAATGTCAATGTTGTATCTTATGCACGGCGGATGGCCACGTCCGTTGCGGACACTGCACCGCCTCGTGCTCATGACACGCTTCTATATGCGTGTGTCCGTAACTTGAAAACCAAGTGGCAGCCCATGATATTCTCATTACAGCATAATGTTATAATACTACATATTGCTTACTGGTCCGACTGTAGCTACATTAGTAAATACAGCGTACTAATTAACAAGAAGCACAATGTTTTTCGGCCACATTGCCGTCAGCTATGTCATTAATTTTCTATTTCTGTTTTATATTCAATATATATTGGTGTGGCGGCTCTGTGCAGGTACACAGTTTGCACGTGCCTAAGACCGCCCCTGCTGCAGCCTAGCACTTCAGTTGTGACGCTGCGGCTCATTAACTTTGGTCAAGTCTCGTGGCTATATTAGCAGATGACGTTTCCGGTACCGTAATGCCATGGTCAGAAGGCAGAAGTAAGAAAAGTCAATAAGTAACGCCGAAGATGCAGAATGATTCAATCACAAAGGATAGTAATCATTTTGTACAAGTTCAGTGCTAACTAGGATCTGTCATGCGGGCTGCACAGATTTCTGTTGCGAGCCGTGGGGGCCGCGTGGTTTGACATGCCTGTTGTACTGTATGTGTAAAATTCACTGTTAGTAATGCAGTCAATCAGTATCTTGCCGCAAGTAAGCTTAAACATTGTAGTTACTGTATTGTCGAATTCCACAATTTCCCTTAATAGCAGCCTGGGAATAATGCTTCAGAATTTTGTATAGTAATGGCTGGCATTCACCTGAAATTGCTATCTATATTAATAAAAGGCAAAGCCCTCACTGACTCACTCACTCACTCACTCACTGACTGACTCATCACTAATTCTCCAACTTCCCGTGTAGATAGAAGGCTGAAATTTGGCAGGCTTATTCCTTACAGCTTACTTACAAAAGTTAACCAGGTTTCATTTCGAAATTCTACACATAATGGTCATAACGATCGACAACATCCGCCATGTTGAAGTTTCTTATTTACGGCCCCATCTTTACGAAATTTGGTAGGCGGCTTCCCTGTGCTAACTGAAACCGATGTATGTACTTATTTCGGTGGTATGACGCCACTATCGGCCACCATATTGAACTTTCCAATGTCACTAATTCTCAACTTCCCGTGTAGGTAGAAGGCTGAAATTTGGCAGGCTCATTCCTTAGAGCTTACTTACAAAAGTTAAGCAGGTTTCATTTCAAAATTCTATGCGTAACGGTCATAACTGTCGACAATGTCCGCCATGTTGAAGTTTCTTATTTATGGCCCCATCTTCACGAAATTTGGTAGGCGGCTTCCCTGCGCTAACTGAAACCAATGTACATACTTATTTCGGTGGTATGATGCCACTGTCGGCCGCCATATTGAACTTTTCAACCGTCTTTGTTACTTATGGGCCCATCTTCAAGAAATTTGGTACGCGGGTTCCCAACGCTAACTGAATCCTACTTATGTACATATATACATCCATAGCCTGCAGCTCGGTCACCGTGTGAGGCGGCGTTGGGTCCCCCATCCCAACGCCTCCCATGTTGTTGGTTGCCTGCCTATATAAGGCCGTCCGTCGCTCCGGTCTCTACATTCCCTTTCTTTCTTCGCCACGGGATTCACGTCTCCCTGCTGATAACTACAGTCTTTTTATTTAATCCACGGCTTCTCCGCTGTTTTATTGTTCGTTTATTACGATTATAGTTATTGTTTAGATATTTTAGACTTACTTTACATTGTTCAGGTACCCATTTTCATTATCATTCCAACCTACCCCCATTAATATGTCTATCGAGGTGATCACCATCGATCAAAGAAATGTCACTTACCGAGTGGTTTCCATGCCCGGAGATGGCGCCTGTCTTTTCCATTCTCTTTGTTACATATTGCACAGCCATATCGGGCTCACTCTTGATATCTGGAGGAACATTGTGTCTTATGTATTGAATAACTGGGACAGGTTCAAGGTGTGGACTGATGATGGTACAGGAGATAATTATACTACACAGGAGCACTAGAAGAGTGAAATGCTTAAGCCCTTCACCTATGGTTCTGCATGTGAGTTGATGGCTGCCACTGAATTGTTCGGTTGTCGCTTTCAAGTGTATCGAAATGGCCAAATATTTTACACCTTTCGACAACCGCCAATGCCTCTTAAACATCTTAGACTCGCAGGTGACGATTTCAGTAGTGGTCACTTTTATGTTTATGAATGTTTAAACTCTCAAAAGCTGGATGTGAAGTTATTGATGAAACCGGTTGTATGCTTACAACACTTGATAGATGGCGAATGTCACTTCAACACAAGTCCTATAAATACTGTCGTAATTGAAACAAACCATGAAACTCAAACCGATTATGACAGCAGCAATCCAAGCTGTGAGATTTGAAACAAGATTACTGTTCACATGGCCAACTGTACGTTGAATGCTGAAGAGTAAGTTCAGCGCACAGCTTGGTCATATTACAACCAGAGGGCCGAACTCACAATAAGATCCTTAACAAATAATTATTGGTATATTTTCCCTCAGTTTAAAAAGGTTTAATTTTCTTCTTAATAAAACTTTTAAGGCAGTACTTCGCCGCTGCGAAGTGTGGGTATTTTGCTAGTCTGTAATAAAACCAGTATAGCAGGTTGCTCGGGTTTGCATTACTACCAGCTCTTTTATCAGGTTTCACTCTTGCTTTTGAACTTTATTCAGACGTATAGTTATCTAGTTTGTAAATGAAGTGTTATGGTTCTGAATAAGCCTAACAGGTGTGTATTACCTTTCAGTTTAGAGTTGATTGGAGGGGACAAATAAATAAGAGAACAAGGTAAGGAGTGACTAAATTTGTGCAAACTAAAAAAACACCACATTAATGCAAAACACTGAGCTATGACTCAAATAAAGCTGAGTGAATTTGAATTATATATATAATTTGAATGTGAATTTCCCCTTGGGATTAATAAAGTATCTATCTATCTATCTATCTATCTATCTATCTATCTATCTAAGCTAAGACTTATCATTCAGACAGCAGGTTATGTGAAACCCGGAGTTTATCTCTCTACAACCTTTCACCCTTTTTACACCAGACACCTAAGCTTTGCTGACATTCTCCGTGAATACCTTGATAGTGCCCACTTGGGTTAGGACAGGGCCTTCCTGGGTTGAGTCAGTCTAGTTTTGCTGTATGGCTTAATCGATTTAGCTGATGAAAAATGTAACAAGCATAAGCAAGATTGACAAAGGTGTAGAAGAAGGGTAGCAGATGTGACTTAGGTGGTTGTCAGGCCATCAAGCCACCCTCATGAAGTCTGTTTCTGATTGTTTGGTCAGAGACATTCACTCCAGTGCCCTGTTGGAAGTCAATTTGTAGGACTCTGGCAGTGCTCATCCTGTTCTTCCTTACCCAAAAGAGCAGATACCGGTCCTGCCAATAGGTTAATGACCTTCTACGGCCCTGTCTAGCTCTCCTAGAGTAACTGCTTGTCTCTTGGAACCTCCTCCATACCCTTAAGACTGTGCTGGGAGACATGGCAAACCTTCTGGTAATGGCACGTATTGATGTGCCATCCTGGAAAAGTTGGATTACCTGTGCAAACTCGGAAGGGTCCAGGTATCTCCTTATGCTACCAGTAATGACACTGACCATAGCCAAATGCAAAACGAGTGAAAAAACAGATGAGGAGGGAAAAATGTCAGTGGCCTCCACCTGTTAAACCATTCCTGTTTTGGGGGTTGTCTCATTGTTGCCCCTGTAGTGCACCTGTTCTTAATTTCATTAACATCAAAGCAGCTGAAACTGATTAACAACCCCCTCTGCTACTTGATACAGATCAATTTCCCAGAAAGTTCATTGACTTGATGCTATACTCGGATTAAAAAGTGTTCCTTCAAGTTTTTTGAGCAGTATACAGTATATTGTGGCCACCGGGGGCACACTAGCTCCACAAACCTGACACAGAGAGACACCAGGTACAAGTCCAGCAACTCACACATTTTATTTTCACTGAGAAATTCTTTTCCTTTCATTTCCCACCTGCACAGCACAATATGAAATGTACACAGCACAGCACTCTTCTGTTTTCTCTCAGTCTATCTCCATCTGTCTTCACTCCTCTTCTGGCAAGATTCATGTTCATATTCATCCTCCTCAAGTGAAGTGAGATGGTCCCTTTTATGCTGCACCTGGGGGCACTTCAGGTTGCCCATCAACATTATCTGGAAGTACTCCCAGGTATCATGGAAGCCCAAAGTAAGGCTCTGCAGCTTCCCCTGGAGTCCCCTACGGAACCCAACAGGGCTGTGCCAAACTCCAACTCCCATGGAGCCCTGCAGGAATCTGAGGCGCTACCTTGTAGTGCTCTGGGGGAGGCAGTGGACTGTGCACTTCTTCTCCCCTGGTCCTTCCTTCACAGCAGCCTCCTGGCCGGGAGAAAGCCCCAGCTGTCAGTCACAATAAATGTTATATATCCATCCCAAAAGCTCCATATATTCTCACATCTTTTAATTTCTAAAAAACTCTGAAAACCCAAAAATCTGTAGCCCAAATTTTTATTTATTTCAGTGAAAAATATCTCATGTGAGGGCGAGCTTCATTTAGCTAAATATGGGTATTTAACTGCAGCCATGAATTTCATCTTTTTTACATGTTGGTAGTTTATCCTTTCAGGAAAGGACGAAGAGACCAGCAGCATCTTACATGCACATTTAAATATTTGTTGCATGCTGGAGTTAATGCAGTATCAATACAAATGGACTCAGTGCTCAGTCTTTCATGGCATTCTCTGGTAATCATCATTGTTGCAGTGGAATCTTGGATTACCAAAAAAAAAAAGCTTTATTAGTATTTTTAAAAATATGTACACTGTGCATATTGCATGGCATCTTTTTTTTTTGCTAGTGGCTTACTATTATGTTTACTGTTTTCATTGCATATTACTTTGTGTTATTTTCCAGATGTTCAGTATTAGCTGTTAGTGTATGACAACATGGACTTTTCAGTAAAGAGCACTTTATAAATATAAATTAGATTTTCTTGTAGGGCGGCACGGTGGCGCAGTGGTAGCGCTGCTGCCTCGCAGTTAGGAGACCCGGGTTCGCTTCCCGGGTCCTCCCTGCGTGGAGTTTGCATGTTCTCCCGTGTCGCGTGGGTTTCCTCCGGCGCTCGGTTTCCTCCCACAATCCAAAGACATGCAGGTTAGGTGGATTGGCGATTCTACATTGGCCCTAGTGTGTGCTTGGTGTTTGGGTGTGTTTGTGTGTGTCCTGCGGTGGGTTGGCACCCTGCCCAGGATTGGTTCCTGCCTTGTGCCCTGTGTTGGCTGGGATTGGCTCCAGCAGACCCCCGTGACCCTGTATTCGGATTCAGCGGGTTAGAAAATGGATGGATGGATGGATGGATTTTCTTGTAATGCAGAAAGCTTATTCATACAAGCACGTTTTAGGTGCTAATTTTTGCCAAAACATCTAGTGTGCACTCACAATACATTGGAGCAGAATACAAGGTATAGGGAGAAACCTTCTGGTTGAGTTCTCCTCTTTTGTCACTAAAGGTACAAAATACTTTTTTCACAGCTGTCAGATGTGGGCATGTCAGTTTAAGTGCTGTTCTTTCAAACCAAGAGCAGCATGTTGGGCTTTCTTAAAGTGCTTAGTTGTCTGCGCTTTACATTCACCCTTTGTTTACTTGCTGTCCTCTACCTTGGCTTTCATCATGGAAACCTTTCATTTTATCAGTTTCTGCCACCACCTGACCTCCTGCGCTCAAAGTGCCCACTGACTGTTGAACTCTGTTTGCCCTGGAGAAATCCCTGGTGAATTTGTTACTTACCTTTGCCCCCTGTTGATGTCCTAGTAAACCCTTGATAGTCATTATACATTCTAACAAAGGCATGATTACAGTAGTCTCTCATTATGTGAAAGGGGTACTGTGTTAGCAGTATCAGTGCATGGTTCTTTGTCTGCCTCTTGGGCACATTATTCCCTGGTTTGACTCCCAGATGAACTACCTATGTGATATTTGCATGGTCTCTCTATGTCCTTGAGAATAGTTTGACTTAATCTGAGAATTCAAAGACGTTCTATCAGGTTAGAGATTCCAAATTATCCTGCTGTTTTACATGTGCATGAAGTGTGCAGTACATTTGTTTATCCATGTTAGTCCTAACTTCCACAAACTTCTGCTAGTATAGACCCCAGCCCCCCAAACAACCCTGACTTGGTTTTGTGGAATGGTTGGATGTGTATGTTTCTTGAATATTTGAAAAAATATTTTCATCAAAGAATAGTAACACAGCATGAATGGGGGGAGACGTGTGCTTGAACTAAAATCCAAAGAAACTGAACTGATAATATAGCAAATTGCACCATTCAAAGACACGCCTGTTTAAAAAGTGTTCCTACAGAAACACAAATGCTGTTTCCTGAAAAGTCCAGAGGTCATAAAAAATAAACTATTCATCAGCAGGCACACTCATTATAAAAGAGGTAGAGTACTGTGAAACAGGTCTTACGAATCAAATAGCCTGAAGCAAAATAGACTTTTTATATTGCAGCTATCATAGCTTTATGATAATCGGCCTGTAACCGCCTTTGCTTGTTCCTAGGGCTGCAAAACATCCCATCTTGGAAACCTTGTGAGTTTTACTTTTACTTTAACTTGTATGCACCTTGCAGAGACTCTGATTAGACAAGGTTTACAAATTGTAAATATATAATCAAAAGCTGTTAAAAAGGAAGATTTATGCTGCAAGTGCAGTGTGATGATATGACTGTAAAATACAAAATAAAGAAACTCTTCATTTGATAATACTGTACTTTGAAAAAAAAAATTACTGGGAAATATTTCATATCTATAAGAAGCAAAAGGTCTTGAGTTAGCCTAAAGTATTCAAACTCCTTCACATTCTGTACATTTTATTGTGTTGTGGATTTAAATCTAAATTGATACATTTGCCATTTTTCCCATCAATCTACACAGTATAACCCTTAATGATAAAGTGAAAACATGTTTTCAAAAATGTTTGCAAATTTATTAAAAATCAAAAGCTGAAATCTTTCATTCATATACAGCTCATCCGGAAAGTATTCACAGCGCATCACTTTTTCCACATTTTGTTATGTTACAGCCTTATTCCAAAATGGATTCAATTCATTTTTTTCCTCAAAATTCTACACACAACACCCCATAAAGACAATGTGAAAAAAGTTTAATTGAGGTTTTGCAAATTTATTAAAAATAAAAAAACTGAGAAATCACATGTACATAAGTATTCACAGCCTTTGCTCAATACTTTGTCGATGCGCCTTTGGCAGCAATTACAGCCTCAAGTCTTTTTGAATATGATGCCACAAGCTTGGCACACCTATCCTTGGCCAGTTTCGCCCATTCCTCTTTGCAGCACCTCTCAAGCTCCATCAGGTTGAATGGGAAGTGTCGGTGCACAGCCATTTTAAGATCTCTCCAGAGATATTCAATCGCATTCAAGTCTGGGCTCTGGCTGGGCCACTCAAGGACATTCACAGAGTTGTCCTGAAGCCACTCCTTTGATATCTTGGCTGTGTGCTTAGGGTCATTCTCCTGCTGAAAGATGAACCGTCACCTCAGTCTGAGGTCAAGAGCGCTCTGGAGCAGGTTTTCATTCAGGATGTTTCTGTACATTGCTGCAGTCATCTTTCCCTTTATCCTGACTAGTCTCCCAGTTCCTGCCACTAAAAACATCCCCATGGCATGATGCTGCCACCACCATGCTTCACTGTAGGGATGGTACTGGCCTGGTGATGAGTGGTGCCTGGTTTCCTCCAAACGTGACGCCTGGCATTCACACCAAAGAGTTCAATCTTTGTCTCATCAGAACAGGGAATTTTGTTTCTCATGGTCTGAGAGTCCTTCAGGTGCCTTTTGGCAAACTCCAGGTGGGCTGCCATGTGCCTTTTACTAAGGAGTGGCTTCCGTCTGTCCACTCTACCATACAGGCCCGATTGGTGGATTGCTGCAGAGATGGCTGTCCTTCTGGAAGGTTCTCCACTCTCCACAGAGGACCTCTGGAGCTCTGACAGAGTGACCATCAGGTTCTTGGTCACCTCCCTGACTAAGGCCCTTCTCCCCCAATCGCTCAGTTTAGATGGCCGGCCAGCTCTAGGAAGAGTCCTGGTGGTTTCGAACTTCTTCCACTTACGGATGATGGAGGCCACTGTGCTCATTGGGACCTTCAAAGCAGCAGAAATGTTTCTGTAACCTTCCCCAGATTTGTGCCTTGAAACAATCCTGTCTCGGAGGTCTACAGACAATTCCATTGACTTCATGCTTGGTTTGTGCTCTGACATGAACTGTCAACTGTGGGACCTTATATAGACAGGTGTGTGCCTTTCGAAATCATGTCCAATCAACTGAATTTACCACAGGTGGACTCCAATTAAGCTGCAGAAACATCTCAAGGATGATCAGGTGAAACAGGAGGCACCTGAGCTCAATTTTGAGCTTCATGGCAAAGGCTGTGAATACTTATGTACATGTGCTTTCTCAGTTTTTTATTTTTAATAAATTTGCAAAAACCTCAAGTAAACTTTTTTCACATTGTCATTATGGGGTGTTGTGTGTAGAATTCTGAGGAGAAAAATGAATTTAATCCATTTTGGAATAAGGCTGTAACATAACAAAATGTGGAAAAAGTGATGCGCTGTGAATACATTCCGGATACACTGTAAGTATTCAGACTTTTAATTCAGTACTTTATAGATGCCACTTTGGCAGCAATTCCAGGTATGAATCTCCATGGGTAAATTTCTACAAGTTTTGCATACCTGGATTTGGGCAGGTGGCTAAAAAGGCAATGAGCTGCGAGGCACTTGTGTTAACCAGGGCAGCACTCTCCTTTTTGACATTATAAATATAATCAGTGCACAGTATATTCTGTGCACAGTATTTGCTACAAAATGTATTATTTGGTCAGTAAATGCACTGAGAATGAAAACTAGTGTCTCCATTTAGACTGTCTTATGTAGCACGTTTTGAAGTACTGTAATCTACTTCACCAAGAAATTAACACACAAACTGAATTCCACAATATGTCAAGTATGATTACATAAACTGTTGTTTGTGGCACTAACAGAAGGCAACAGTGCTTCGAATCATACTGCAATGTGAGGACAGATTTACGTAACAAAAAACAACAAAAATATAATATTAAATATCTCAATAATAATAACAATAAAAGAATATTAAGATTATCACATTTGAGAATGTATGATGATAATCCAAGTATATCAGTATTTAGTAAAATTAACAAAACAGCAACAAAGTGTAGAACACAAAAATGAATCATTATTTAAGATAATCTATCATCTTATCCCCTATTTCCTACCAATACTCTTTATATGAACACAGAGCTGCACATATTCTTACAAATCCTGTGTTCAGTGTCCTGATTTCAAGTCCTGTACCTGGCCATTGTTTCTGTGGATTTTGCATATTTTCCCACTTTCTCAATGGATTTCGCTCCGGATACTCCAGTTTTGATCTCTTCCTCTCTGTGAATGTTAATTACAGTTAACATCCTATGTTAGATGTTATATTTAAACTCTCTCTTGATACTTTCTGTATTAATGTAATGCTTTCTAAACACATATTTCATTTTCCACATATTGTCTGTGCACAAAGTTTACCACAATGAGTACAGTGTATTTTGGGATGAAAATGTTAAATCTTGTTCACAGTCATATGGAGTGTACTCTTTTGTTGCATGCAATTTGAAGGAACAAATTCTGTAAATCACCTCAAAATGACCATCTCTGAATAATGTATGAATTGTCATTTCTAGAAAGATTGTATTGTTATCTACCGTTCTCCCCCTTAGAGCTATCAATAGCTCAGTGAAAGAGAGGGACATCCGTATCCTACATGTTATTTTTAGCAGCTACTACCATCACCTGCTTACAACTACACTTTACTGATTGTGTCCTGGTACTATTATGACTAAGAGTCCAACAGCACATAGGTCCCAAAAAGTATCAAAAGCATTTCCCATAATGCCCACTAAAAGGCGATACACTGTCAAACACCAGCTAGATATATAGACAAACACAAAAACTGAATAAAAATAAAAATGTTATTCTTCATAAAAATGCTCTGTCACACAGTAAAGCTTCATGGAGAACAATGGCAAAATGGAGTTGTGTAAAAACATAAGGCAATCCAAGGCAAACACAGTCCCTATACAGAAATCTCAAGGTGATGTCAAAAAACAGAGGAACTATGAAATACCCTCGGATAACACTGACAGCTTAAAGGCAAGATCAAAAACAAAGAAAATGCACATAATCAACAAAAGCAACATTAATATAAATAACTGGCATAAAAATGTGGAAGAATCCTTGGAAGGTACCTGCTTTGATCACCTTGTCTGGCAATTTTCTTCTTATAATAATGGGTGGGTATCTTGGCACTTTGAAATTCTGTTTTTTTTACCTTAATACCGTTTTATTGCACCAGGTGTAAATGGTGCCAACTCCCTGGACACACGAGATTTGAATGCACTCTGGTGATTACCCATCTCTCCTGCACCTTAATCCACAAGTATGCACAGATGGCCAGTTATTTCATCCCCCCAATCTGTCACAAAATGTAGCTCATACTTTACAAATGACAGCTGTCTTTAGCCATGTCACCAGTTGTGTCATGACTCCCACTGGAATCCACTGCTAGAGCAATGTGGCTTTAGTAGGAGATATTGAATAGCCTGGAGCACTCATGTGGTGCCTTCTCCCTCTGTACCATTTCAATTTGCATATGCCTTCTGGTGGTACAATAATATCATCCAGGGCATTGATTTATTTATCAAGGCAAAAAAAAAATGCATGCCTGTTTGTTGGAAGTTAAACACCCGGGTTCATGGCAAAATTCTCTGGGGGATTCCCCTGGCCAAAGAGAGAGAGAGAGAGAAAAAGAGAGTGACATATTTTACATAGGTTTCTGGAGTTTGTAGGTGCTCACATCACTCAATAGTTGTAATCCAACTGGAATATTTGAAATAGGACAAACATTTATATAAATATAAATCTCCTCTTTATATTTATATAAATCTGTAATGCATCACTTTCTTACTTTCAAGAGTAGCCCAGAATTTTGTAATTTTTTAATTCAAAACTAACTGCACATACCACAACTTCTACTTTACTAGGTTGGTTATCATCATATGTATAGTCATATGAAAAAATTTGGGAACCCCTCTTAATTCTTTGGATTTTTTTTTATCATTGGCTGAGCTTTCAAAGTAGCAACTTCCTTTCAATATATGACATGCCTTATGGAAACAGTAGTAATTCAGCAGTGACATGAAGTTTATTGGATTAACAGAAAATATGCAATATGCATCATAACAAAATTAGACAGGTGCATACATTTGGGCACCCCGACAGAGATATTACATCAATAGTTAGTTGAGCCTCTTTTTGCAAATATAACAGCCTGTGGACACCTCCAATAGCCTTTGATGAGTGTCTGGATTCTGGATGGAGGTATTTTTGACCTTTAACAAGGGCCCCAGTCCCTGAACTAACCACACAGCCCCACAGCATGATGGAACCTCCACCAAATTTGACAGTAGGTAGCAGGTGTTTTTCTTGGAATGCAAAGCGCTTTTTGTTATGATCAGATAATTCAATTTTTGTCTCATCAGTCCAAAGCACTTTGTTCCAAAATGAATCTGGCTTGTCTAAATGAGCATTTACATACAACAAGCGACTCTGTTTGTGGCATAAGTGCAGAAAGGGCTTCTTTCTCATCACCCTGCCATACAGATGTTCTTTGTGCAAACTGCGCTGAATTGTAGAACAATGTACAGATACACCATCTGTAGCAAGATGTTCTTGCAGGTCTTTGGAGGTGATCTGTGGGTTGTCTGTTCATTCTCACAATCCTGCGCATATGCTGCTCCTGTATTTTTCTTGGCCTGCCAGACCTGAGGTTTAACAGCAACTGTGCCTGTGGTCTTCCATTTCCTGATTACATTCCTTACAGTTGAAACTGACAGTTTAAACCTCTGAGAGAGCTTTTTGTAGCCTTCCCCTAAACCATGATACTGATTATTCTTTGTTTTCAGATCTTTTGAGAGTTGCTTTGAGGATCCCATGCTGTCACTGTTCAGAGGAGAGTCAAAGGGAAGCACAACTTGCAATTGACCACCTTAAATACCTTTTCTCATGATTGGACACACCTGTCTATGAAGTTCAAGGCTTAACGAGCTAATCCAACCAATTTGGTGTTGCACGTAATCAGTATTGAGCAGTTACAGTACATGCATTCAAATCAGCAAAATTACAAGGGGACCCAAATTTTTGCACAGCCAGTTTTTCACATTTTATTTAATTTCATACAAAAAAATACTGTTTCACTAAAAATCTTTGTTCAGAAAACAGCCCAGTGCTCAGATGTTCCTAGGAAATGAAAGACATACCACTGTGATCTTTTTTGTTAAAAGTAGAGAAATTATTATGCAGGCTGAGAGGGGTTCCCAAACTTTTTCATATTACTGTAATTGGCCACATTTTTAACACTTGTTATGAGATAACACTGGCTTAAATGGGATGTTTCCTTGGAGCATGTCTTGTCAAACCTGTGTTTTTAAAGCCTGGCATTACAAACGAATGCCATGTCTATGCCAGGCCAGACTAAATACCTTTTCCAAATTAAAAAGATTACATAGAACTCTACACACATACACTGAATTTGTTAGGGACATACAGTACACCAGCAATATCTTGATGTGTTTGAGTGCAGTTTAGCTAAGTTTATTTACACATGATTTCTGTTGGCCTTAAAAGTAATTAATATTAGCTACTCTAAGAAAATATCATGGAGTACACAACAAAGTACAAGAAGCAGATATGACTTAGTCGCAAATATAGGTTAATTACCAATCACGTATCATGTATTATTACCTTTAATACTTATCATCCTGGTTATAGTTGTTGCTTCAGTATGATGTCAAAGGTTAGCAACTAAAATACATCCAGCACGATACTATATATTTCTTTCATTTTTGGACTTTTTTTCTTAGGTAAATTAATAGGGATGCAACTTTAGCATTATTTTAAAGTCAATTTGCAAAAAAAAAGAAAAATTTAATAGTAGCTTTGCAATGCATTGCTTTTGGTATCTAGAGGATGTCCCCTTTCATCTGTAATGTTGAATACAACAATTTACTAAGAGCTTTCTTTTTGCTCTGCTGTTGAACTGTTTGTGTGTTTTTAAAGACCTCTGTGTTATTTAAACCTAAACAGTCCAGCAATCTTGGCCATCTAGCAATTTTTTAACAGGATAAAAAAACCCAATAAGGTATGAAAAATGTTGGAATGACCTGAAGTATAGAGAAGAGCCTGCCAGCACTTTCATGCTCAGCGAAACTTGTGCCGTTCCTTAGAAAGTCATATTTATAGAGCAGAGTTGTCAGAGAGCAATTTTTTCCATCAAGGTAGGCAATTCTTGATCTCAAAAAAGAACAAAATTGGCTTTTTAAAGTTGTCTTTTCTGAATATGTTTGTAAGATTCTTCCAGGGTTTTTTTTTTGCCTTTTTCCTAGAAGTAGAAAATGCCAATTTGCATTGTAAACTCACATGAAGGTCTTAAATCCCGGATTACTCAAAGAGATCCAAACAATCGGAAATGGGATTCATTAAACAAAATGACTTTACCCCAATCCTCAGCAGTCCAATCCCTATACCTATTGCTGAATTTCAGTCTAGCCCTGATGTTTTTCTTGGAGAGAAGTGGCTTCTTTGCTGCCCTTCTTGACACCAGGCCATCCTTCAAACGTTTTACATCTTACATCTGCCTACTGCCATTTCTGAGAAGGCTCTGCACTCATGGTGCTCTGATCCCGAGCCATGAATAAAGAATGGTACCAAAACATCCTCAGAGAGCAACTTCTCCCAACCATGCATGAACAGTTTGTTGATAAACAATGCCTTTTCCAGCAGGATGGAGCACTGTGCAATAAGGCAAAAGTGATAAATAAGTGGCTCGGGAAACAAAACATTGAAATTTTGGGTCCAGGCCAGGAAACTCCCCAGACCTTAATCCCATTGAGAACTTGTGGTCAGTCACCAAGAGGTGGGAGAACAAACAAAAACCCACAAATTCTGACAAAATAAAAGCATTGAGTATGCAAGAATTGGCTGCCATCCGTCAGGATATGTCCCAGAAGGTGACTGACAGCATGCCAGGGTGAATTGCAGAAGACTTGAAAAAGAAGGGCTAACACTGCAAATATTGACTCTTTGCATAACCTTGATGTAACTGTCAATAAAAGCCTTTGAAACTTGTATAATTACAAGCATTTCACATCAGTATACCACAGAAACATCTGACTGATTTTAAAACACTGAAGCAGCAAACTTTGTGAAAACCAATACTTTTGTCATTCTCAAAATGTTTTTCAACGACAGTACTATCCCAAACTCAACATTCAGTCTGATCTAAAAACACCACAGCAAATTTTAAAAACTAAACGATTTTATTTTGGATTGAAAATTGTGCAACGCCATGGTGGAGTATGTTTATAATCTACTTAGAAACGCATTTTATGAGAAAAGGGGGTTAGGCTGTTTGCGTATTGGGCGTGGAACGGCATTTAATACACAGTGCCGGCCTTAGAAGACGGGACCGCTGATAAAAGATGCCCAGAATAAATCCACTTCTCCAAAAATTGCTTAATCCACAGGAATGTTTGATAAACATTTCAAGCTGTTGTACCGCGCCACCTGGCACCTTTGTTCAGTTAATAGTGTTTTGGTCTCTTTCTGAAAGACGCATGCATGAGCTATTTTTAATGTAAACAATGGCTATTCGCTATAATTCACGCCCACCTTTATACTTCTAGGATAGGGGAACGTAAACCATTCAATGGGCTTTTCACCGCATCTTTCAAAGGGGCGTTGGGACCTCAACAAATCTGACACGCACAGAGACTCATCCGACAGAATCACATCTGAATTCGCACTCACGGAGTTTCAGTCGAGTTTGTCTTTCTTTTTTGTCGCGCCTTCTCCTGCTCTTATCAGCTTTGCACGTCACTTTCCTTGTCTGAGCTCATGGAGCTTGAACTGCTTGGCTTCAACGAAACTTCTTATACAAAAACACTGAAACTCAGCCCGCCCCTTAATCCTTGCGCGCCGCCGCCTGATGCCGGAACTCACCTGCGCGCAGAAGTCTAAGGACTACACCCGAGGCCAGCCGCAGAGCTGAGCTTTGCTCGAGTCGCTAAAGTCGCGAGTGCGTTCGAATTAAAGTGTTCTAGGACCGTGGAGCTACTGTCTTCTAAACTGCACATTAGCGGTAAGTGTTTTTTTTCTTTTTATTCTGCGATCTTACCTCTTTAGAACAACTCCATGTCTTGGAAATGCGATCCTTCCAGGTGTGCTGCTAATTCAAGAAGCAACTCGAAGAGAGCGGTAGTGGGCTGACTTGGATTGGGCAGGCGTGATTCGCCCAGTTCGGTAGAGAGCGAGAAGGGAGTGAAAATATCTATCTATCTATCTATCTATCTGTCTATCTATCTATCTATCTATCTATCTATCTATCTATCTATCTATCGGCTTAACATTAAAAAAGGCGTCAGACTTGACCAGCAAGAAGACTGTGAGGGCAAAGTGGGCAAATAACGTCCTTTACAGTTGGACCCTTTTTTGGGTATTCTTTATAAAAGACAGTTTTGTGAGAAGCGCAATAGGAGCACCAGGGCATGCACTTAAACAAATCCAAGTAACGCAAAAAAAAGCAAAAATGGAAATGCTTCCGTATTCGGTTTCGTAACAATCCACTCAGTTTTTGAGCCATCTTTTTCAGGAGCAGGCGCAAGACAAGTGCTATATCTGGACTGGACGTCAGGCTATCACACTCGGGCAGATTTCACACTCAATCACATCAGACCTATTTATCTATAAAAGTCAACCTTACAGCGTTTTGTGTAATAAATAAAATGTTTACTAGGCATTGTATAAAACACAGGTGAGTTTTTTTGTGAGTAGTTTACACCCGAGGCTAATTAGAATATCAGGACATACGATTTTTTTTGAGCACAGTGAAGGGAGTTGAGGTTGGTCAAACAGGTAGTTATTGAACATTTTGGTTTAAAGTCTAGTATTTTCAACACTGCTAATATATTAATCAGAAAAATAAACTAACACAACACAGGAATTAAAAAAAAAAAAAGTTTCTAATGAAAAAGAACATAAATGGAATTTCAGAAATTACACTGGAGAATCCCATCATTTACTTTGTTGTTTTTATCAGATATTTAAATTTCTACAATGAGAACAAAAAGTATACTTTATATAATGCAGCAAGAGCTTGTGGACAAAAATGCATCTTTTGCACTCGTGATTGCATCCATATAACAGTTTGATTTACCTACTAAGACCCCCTCCTCCTGAAGTTGTAACTATCCGTTTACTTAACCCACTTTCAGGTTCTGTGCCTGGCTTGGTAGTACCAGCCGCAAGGCAGAAACCAGCTTTGGATAGGATTCCATAATAGGGGACACTCCCTGATTCACACCAGACCAATTTAGTGTCCCCTATTAATTTAGCATCTATATATTTGGGATGTAGGGGGGAAACCCATGCATAAGTGGAGATAAATCCACAGGAACACAGTGGCCATTCCTCTGGAATCATGTACTCCCCACTGAACTCTCATGCAGTTAAAATATGTATGTCCATCCATTTTCTGTAGTGCAGGGTTGCAGGAAATTTGGAGCATATCCCAGCAAGCATTAGTCACAAGGCAGACAGGGTGCTGGCCAATCATAGGGTGAACACACACATCAGGGGTTAATTTAGTATCACCAGTCCACCAAACTTGCATGTCTTTGGACTGTGGGAGGAAACCAGAGCACCAGGACGAAGCACATTTGGACATGTGGTCTACTTAGGAGTATTGTGTACAATTTTGGTCTCCAAGCTACAAAAAAGATATAGATCCTCTTGAAAAAGCCCAGAGAAGAGTGACTAGGCTGATTCCACGGCTCCAGGGGATGTGTTATGAGGAAAGATTAACAGAGTTGAGCCCTTTGAGTTCAAGCAAAAGTAGATTAAGAGGTGTCTTGATTGGAGTGCTTAAAACTATGACGGGAATTAATACAGTGAATTGAGGCAGGTATTTTATAATGTGTTAATAAAGAACACGGGGACATAGTTGGAAACTGGTTAAGGGTACGTTTCACACAAACATTAGGAAGTTTTTCTTTATTCGGAGAACCATAGACACTAAGAATCACTTACCATGTAGTGTGGTAGACAGTTGGACTTTAGGGACCTTTAAAACTAGACTTAGAATTAACTGGATAGGGCTGGTAAGTTCTGTTGGGCTGAATTGCTTGTTATTGTTTAAAATTTTCTAAAGTTCTAACTGTTCTAATGAGGAGAATGTGCAGACTCCTTGCAGAGGGCACCCAGGGCTTGAGGCCTGGTGTTCTTTCTGCAAGGCAGTAGTGCTCCCCCTGGGCCACCATGCCACCCTTTATATAGTGTGTATAAATAAATGTACAGCAATGAATGTTTTACTGTGTTTCATTTGTGGCATTGAGATTCAAAGCAGATGGAAAAAATTAAGAAATACATAAATATGAGGACGGAACAAAAGCCCAAAAGTTAACACTACATACCTTTTGGATCTAGCCTCCTGGGTTCTAATGTTGCACCTGGTTGTTGTTTGTGTGGAGTTTGTACACGCCACCATGTTGGCTTGGGTTTTCTACCAGTCACTCCAGGTGTCCTCCAGCATCCTTAAAGACTTGGGTTAGGTTAACTGGCGACTTCAAATTGGCTTTCTGTGAGTGTGAGCAGGAGTTAGCCATTTTATGAACTGGGGTTCCATCCAGGTCTGTTTCCTTGTGTCTCTCCTGTCCAATGCTGCTGATAGTTCCTCCTGAGCCTAAATAGAATTAAGGGGGTTTGAGAATGAAATGTTATTTTAAATAAATATGTAATAAAAACAGAATTAAAAACACACAAGCAGATAAGTCAAGGGGAAGAGAAATTTTTAATTTATGTGGCTGCACTGTTCCATGAAAATGAAAACTTATTTTTGCTAAAGACATTTCTAAACACTAACTCTCAAAATGAGTTTTTCCTGTGTCACATAAACAAATTGTTTTCCATTTTGCGGCTATAATAATGTTAATGAAATGAAAAAGAAAAATAAGACACGTCTTCTGAGAGAAGAAAGCATTTATGTATGATTTAGACGTACAAGTGAGCGACATGTTCAACACCTTGTTCTTTTATTAAAAATTGTAAGTATGTGGTACATTTTTGTATATAAACTGGTATTCTACACTGTACCATCCTTGGAAGGCTGATGCCAAATTTGTTTTTGTACGCCCTTGTTTAATAATTTATATATACAGTATTGTTGTTAGATTAAATGTAGAATAACCTTTTACAATGGTAAATGTCCCAGTTCACTTACAATTTATCTAAATGTTTTGCATGCAGCACGAGTAATTAATTATTTTTGTCTTGCAGTTTTTAATATTTCATTATGTAAATAATTACTGCTGGGGAAGATACAAAATCTGAAATATCTGTTAGATATTAAAATAATTTTTAAGTTTTATTTTCTCATTTAGTGTCTTTGAGCAACTCCAAGAAAATTAAACTTTGCACCCTCTATTTAATACAACTTTTCCATTTTCTGGATTCTTGTATATGCAGTATTTTATTGACTATTTTTCATTTAATAAATACAAAACATTTGAAGGTTTGTGGCAGTTTCTGTGTTAATTTAATACTTGTTTTCTTTTATATATTTTATGGTTATTTGTTGAGTTGCTCAAAAAGTGGCTGGTACATTTGGTAGTACTGCCTTTAATTGACGAAACAATTTTTGAATGGAACGTGTAAATTATCCTGTAATGAGCTTTGCTTTAGGAAGTAGTCTGGGCAAAAGAGAAGTCTGCTTATAGTTCTCTTCACAGTCCATTACAAATAGCTTCTGTCTAGAGATAGAAATAATAATGCAACACATCACCGTTCTCTGACACCGTTATAATCCAGGCATTTTCAATTGGAGAGAGAGGCACAGTATCACTTGTGACTTTTCTTCCAGCAGCATAGTTTCATGTGATCCATCTGGTTATTTGAAGATAACTCTGGGACAGAGTTTACTACTTACTAAAGCTTTTGAAACGTATGAAATTCTTGTAATTATATAGTATTCCAGTATACTATAGAAACATCTGACAAAAAGATCTAAAAACACTGAAAACCAACACTTGTGTTATTCTCAAAAGTTTTGGCCACGACTGTACAGTCTTGATCTGCTGCACTGGCACAGAACCAACTTTTTCAATGTTTTCCATATCAGTAGCTATAGTATACAGCAAATTCAGGGTGTGCCTGATTTTTGTGGCATGATGGGTTTTTTTTGCCCTTTGGGCTTATATGTTTTATCATGTGACATTACTTTAGTCAACATTGCTTATAATATCAAAATAGATGACTTTAGATCCTACATAACCCACCTGATCCACAGAGTGCCACCTGCAAGCCTGCCGAGAGAAACCTTTTGTTACAGAATCCTTCTGTATCAAAATTAGATGACCCAAATTTTTTCCTGGTAGACAATGATTCTGTTACATACCATTGGTTTTACACATTTCTGAAGTAACTTAATTCATGACAGCAATACAAGCAGCCACAGCCCTTACTAGCAGTAATATCATAAACAAAGTAGGCGCAAATCTTGGTTGCAACACCAGTCAGCAGTGTACAGACTTACGCATACTACTACTCTTGAGCAAACAGAGCCAGTGTAGAGTCAATAGTCAATTTAACCTGCAATTCTTTGAAATATGGAAGGAGACCAGAGTATCCAGTGGAAAGCCCATATATAGTACACAGGGGAATACGCACAGTCGCATGGTGACCAGACAGGATCTGAACCCAGGTGTTTGGGGCTGTGACAAACTTACACTAATTGCTGTGGCCAACATGCCACTCTCCATACCATTTAATCTATTTCTTATTCATTTTTTTGTTTTGTTTTTATTTGCTATTAATATATTTGGCAGCCATATCTATCTCAAGATATGTTTTCCATAGACCTTCTGAAATCCCATTACATTGTATGTTCATTTAATTTTTTTGAGAAGGTTTGAGATTTGTTTGAGAACTTGATTCAAACCTATGTGGTTTAAGAGTTGTTTTTAAAATACAGGTATTATTATTTTTTTATTAGCTGTGTTTGCCTATAAAAAAAGGAAAAAATACGTCCTGTTGTCATTATGTTTGTCTATCTTTCTGCCCCCATGAAAGAATTTGGCTCCCAGTAGACTCCATTATTCTTCAAAGAAATTCATAGAGGAGGTTTAATTTTCATTACAATATCTCAAATACATTTCACTGTATAGATTTCTGAAATTTTGAAAACTTCCATTGAAAAGCATTGGTGGCTTTTCAGACACTTTAGCATTAAAACTGAGAAACATTGTGAGATTTTAGTTATTAGTTTACCGTTTCAAATTTACCTTGAGGGAGTTACTTCAGTATGTGTATTTTGTAGACATTTTGTCTTTTGCATATCCTATAGCATGGGAACAACAGCAGAATCGTGTAGCAACAGCTTATATTTGCACAAAGTGTTTCATCAGCTCAATTTTCTTGCTATTTAAAACTGCAATGGTTGAGTTATATGATGTTAAAGACTGTAAAACTAAGAAATACAAGCAGTCAAAAATAGGGAATAAGCTTCCAGTGTCTTGGAGATGCACTACATAGCAAATAAATGTGTACTCATGATTTCTTTTACACTAGAAATAACCTCATGACTACATTATCTGCACATTACAATGATTCAATATTTCTCTGACACTGTAATTTATTTGGAAAGTGCTATCCATCATGATCTTTTGCAATGAACAATTTTATCTGGAGACTTCAATAGAGATTTGTTTTTATCTTTAAAAAGTTATGTTTAAGAAACTTGAACTCCAGATAGCCATAGACCCTTCATAACCAACAACTGATGCTATTTTTTCATCATTTGAGCTGTAATGTGCTGTCAGTGAAAGCTGTTCCAGTCCCTCAAGCTTATATGGCCTCTGTTATGAACTACATGATATTATAAATTATTAACATGTGTAATTCTATTGTCACTGTTATTTCTGAAAAATGACTCAAGTACTTATTTGATAATTACTAGAAACATTAAAACTGCTGCAAAGTCTTCAGACTCACCTGACTATGTCTTGTGTACATTTTCTTACTTGTCTATGATTTTCTTTTTATGTTGAAGAGAGTAGATGGCATAATGGTGATGCTGTCTGTAAGTATGAGGGATTTGGGTTTAGTTCATTTTGTGCACACACAAGTTACAAAAAAACAAAGAATTTACAGATAAAACATCCCAGTAATTATGTAATTACCAAATGTGTAAACAACCAATATTTTTACTTATTTTGTTTAGTATAGTGCAGCGTCGCCCCCTCCCTATGAACTGAAAGACTTATTAGGTTAACAAGTGGTGTAACTTAAAGAAAAATACAATAAACACTGCTCAGGCCACTACAAGACTTCCTGAATAGGCACCAGTTAGTCAATTCTGGTATGCACAGTTTTGGAATTGTTAGACACAACATTTGGTGGTAAATTAGATACCGTTGTCTGCTTTTCACTTCCACATAACATTGTGTCTTATTTTGATTAAACTTCATCACAAGCCAAATGGCAGAAGTGACTCTGCTCCGTTGGGCTCTTGACTAAGGCCCTTAACTTGCAATTGCTTCATCCTGGGTGTGACGTTAAACTGTATCCAGCCCTGCAAGCAGGTCCTCCAATTTAGAGGTAAAACGTGGGGGTTGGTGGCAGGATTGGCACTCCAGCCATTATGGAAAAAAAAACTTCACATTGTTCCAGTGTGGTGCTTAGGTGACATTGTCACTGGGTCTCAATACAGGTGGTATGTCATGTAGTGGGTGTGGGCACTTTCCAGGCATACCCCCAACCTTCATCACAAGCAAGCCATACAAAAATTTATGCAAAATGTCTACATAACGTATATGCTGATGTTTGTTCAAGAAAATTCTGTCTTGATGCAGGACATGTCATAGGTGCACTTGGGGCTCTGTCACTCTCATCAAAGATATATGGTAAGCTGTGTAGAAACCTAAGGAATGTTTCTGAGAGGAACCTATCTGTCACTAATGAGCACATTTTCTGATTTAGGTGAATTGTTGAAAATAGAGAGTAAACAGAAAAGATACAATATAATTTACTGTGTGTAAAACATGTTTATTTACAGTAAAAATCTACCCAAAACTAAGTTTTTCTGTTTTCTCTGAATACATTTTCCAGACCTGAAGCTTATTATAACACTTAAAATTTAGTGTTCTTTGCAAATGCAAATGCAACCCTTTTATTTGTTAAATCCTAAATAATGTGGATTTCAGACCATATTTATACTAATAAAAGGCAAAGCCCTCACTCACTCACTCACTCACTCACTCACTCACTCACTCACTCACTCATCACTAATTCTCCAACTTCCCGTGTAGGTAGAAGGCTGAAATTTGGCAGGCTCATTCCTTACAGCTTACTTACAAAAGTTGGGCAGGTTTCATTTAGAAATTCTACGCCTAATGGTCATAACTGGAAGGTATTTTTCTCCATTAACTGTAATGGAGTTGAGCTGCAATGACGTGGGGGGCGGAGTTTCGTGTGACATCATCACGCCTCCCACGTAATCACGTGAACTGACTGTCAACGCAGTGCGTAGAAAACCAGGAAGACCTCCAAAAAGCGCTTAAGAAAACATGCATTATATAATTGAGAAGGCAGCGAAACAATAAGAAGCGAGCGAGTGACATATACTACCATATTCATGAGTGCTGCTACCTCGGAAAGAAAGCAAGGTGTAAACCTAAACTTTAAATTAAGTTCATAGACAGGCTACCGCTGGCGTTTCACATGCCCACAGGTAATGCGGGATACAAGTTTAATGAGAGGGCGCGGGATATAAACGAGAGTTTTGATCACTTTGTAACTAAGTTAAAATTGTAGGTGAAGGGGTGTGCTTATGCAAATTCCGAGAGACTGTGTTTGTGGGGGATTGACAGTTAAGGCGGATGGGGGAGTCACATCATCATCTCCCCCCATTCATCTCATTTCTCTGAGCTGAGCTCAGCTAACGCCGTCTTCGAAGCAACCGTCAGACTGCCACCAAATACTCACAGAAAAATCCACAAGTTAATACACACGCTGTCTCTAGAGTTTCTCCACACTGAATCCTCCAGGCACTACTTACAAAAGGTTACATTGACAATCGTGTTACGTTATTTTTAAAATCTTTCCTTTTCTTAGCACAAGCACAGCTGAGAAGCTTGATGCATGTGCTCCATAACGTTAAAAATAATGCATTTAATCACACTTTGCATTACAAGCAAAGGGAGCTTTTGTCAATGCATGATTTCCTGGTACACGATTACATTGATCAGCGCATTTTACCCTCGCACCACCTTAGTTTGAGAAGAAGTATGAAAAAATATGAGGTTAACACAGAAAAACAGATCACCAATTCAAGCTTTATGAATAATCGATTCGCCATCAATAATTGTTTTGGTAAAGCCATCCTCCTTCCATTTTATAATTTTTCCGCCACTAGCCATGATTAAATGAGCGGTAAAAAGTAAGAGCAAGCGAGGGTGACTTATTTAGGCAGGCATATATA
Organism: Polypterus senegalus; assembly: GCF_016835505.1. NCBI lineage: Eukaryota > Metazoa > Chordata > Cladistia > Polypteriformes > Polypteridae > Polypterus > Polypterus senegalus. The sequence goes on along the minus strand of NC_053157.1, from coordinate 62,598,925 downwards.
TGACAGCAACACTCATGACAATGTCAATCATGTTACGTTATTATTAAAATGTTTCCTTTTCTTTTTCATTACTTCTTTAACACACTACTTCTCCGCGAGCGGGTATTTTGCTATATATATAATATATGAATATTACCTCCAAAAGCGCTGAGACTTTTGATATCATGAAAGTGTGTACAAAAGGGGTCTCCTGCCCAGCAAAAGTCGAGCAGCCAGCACGCGCGCATAGCTGTGCCGGCCTTTGAGACGCTGACTGCGCTTCTGCCTTAAGTCAAAGTGAGCACTTTTAATTTTTTTCATCCTCCCCCTGCGCTATAGCCCAGACAAGTGCAAACATGGGACCCCTTTTCTACACCACGGCAAAATAATATTAAGGCGATTCACACTTTCTTTTGCACGTATACGATTATGAGGTCCTAAACTCGGATTATGAAGACACGCACACGAGTGGAGGACTGACAGTGCCATCACAGCCGATTAATGGCGGGGACGTCTCACCAGTCTACACAAGACCCACGCGACTGTCCCCAAAAGGCGATCATAACGTCAGCGAACACATCTCTATACTATATAAAAGAAAAAGGCAACTTTCCTTTCTTTACACCTTTTTTCCTTTATCCCAATCCAAAGCCTTTCTCTCTTAACACTGCAGAGGACACAAAACTAATTTTCTTTAATTGCGGTAAGGCACATTACCAGAGGCACAAATTTGAACGTTCACATAGAAAATGTAATTTCTATACCACAGCCATCGTGTAGCACCTTTCAAAAGGGATCTACTACCGAGAGATGATCCATATACATTTTAGCTGCTGTTAGTTACTTACCTGTTGTGTTACACAGTCTTTAAAATGTAGTTTACCCAACCACTCCAGTAGTGCTCAATGTACCTGTACTTCTTGAAACGTTAATGTTTTACTGTTTAATAACTTATAGACTATATTTTATTATTTTTCCCTTGCACTCAGTGACCAAAGCTATACACACACATATAGACACATACAAACATACACACAAGTATATGTATGTGTATATATATGTATATATATATATATACACACACACACCCCTATCTAGATTATATATATATATATATATATATATACACACACACACACACACACAACATACATACATACATATAATTTGTGTGTGTGTATATATGATGTAGATAGGTATGTATATATATATATATATGTGTATATGTAGATATGAAGATATGTATGTGTATATATATATATGTATGTGTGTGTGTGTGTGTGTGTATATATGACAGCAGCAATCCAAGCTGTGAGAAAACAGTAAAAAGGAGGCGTGTCAGACGTTGTGGTACATTTTCTGATGCAGCTACGAAAACAACGTGACGCTGCCACCAAATACACAAAACAATTACTTTGATAATCATGTTACATTATATTTAAAATGTTTCCTTTTCTTTTTCATAACTTCTTTAACACATGACATCGCTGCGAAGCGCGGGTATTCTGCTAGTACAGTATATTTATAAATTGCATAGTGTTTCTCTGTTTAATTATTCACATTATGTGTTGTATTTGTTGCATATCATTTCTCGCATATCTGTAATTACTGTAATAAGTGGGACTATACTTAAAAAACTGAATTGAATTAATTAGTAATTTTTTTTCAAAATATCTCTCTCTCTGTATGTGTGTATGTATGTATGTGTACAGTTGTGCTTGAAAGTTTGTGAACTCTTTAGAATTTTCTATATTTCTGCATAAATATGACCTAAAACATCATCAGATTTTCACTCAAATCCTAAAAGTAGATAAAGAGAAACCAGTTAAACAAATGAGACAAAAATATTATACTTGGTCATTTATTTATTAAGGAAAATGATCGAATATTACATATTTATGAGTGGCAAAAGTATATGAACCTTTGCTTTCAGTATCTGGTGTGACCCACTATGCAGCAATAACTGCAACTAAACGTTTCCGGTAACTTTTGATCATTCCTGCACACCGTCATCCATCCATCCATCCATCCATCCTCTTCCGCTTATCCGAGGTCGGGTCGTGGGGGCAGCAGCTTGAGCAGAGAGGCCCAGACTTCCCTCTCCCCGGCCACTTTTTCTAGCTCTTCTGGGAGATTCCCAAGGCGTTCCCAGGCCAGCCGGGAGATCTAGTCCCTCCAGCGTGTCCTGGGTCTTCCCCGGGGCCTTCTCCCAGTTGGACGTGCCTGGAACACCTCACCAGGGAGGCGTCCAGGAGGCATCCTTATCAGATGCCCGAGCCACCTCATTTGACTCCTCTCGATGCGGAGGAGCAGTGGCTCTGCTCTGAGCCCCTCCTGGATGACTGAGCTTCTCACCCTATCTTTAAGGGAAAGCCCAGACACCCTGCGGAGGAAACTCATTTCAGCCGCTTGTATTAACGATCTCATTCTTTCAGTCAATACCCATAGCTCATGACCATAGGTGAGGGTAGGAACGTAGATTGATTGGTAAATTGAGAGCTTTGCTTTATGGCTCAGCTCCTTTTTCACCACGACAGACCAATGCAGAGCCCGCATCACTGCGGACGCTGCATCGATCCGCCTGTCGATCTCACGCTCCATTCTTCCCTCACTCGTGAACAAGACCCCGAGATACTTGAACTCCTCCACTTGGGGCAGGATATCTCCCCCAACCCTGAGAGGACACTTCACCCTTTTCCAGCTGAGGACCATGGTCTCGGATTTGGAGTTGCTGATTCCCATCCCAGCCACTTCACACTCAGCTGCGAACCGATTTAGAGAGAGCTGAAGATCATGGCCTGATGAAGCAAACAGGACAACATCATCTGCAAAAAGTAGTGACCCAATCCTGAACTCACCAAACCGGACCCTCTCAACACTCTGGCTGCGCCTAGAAATTCTGTCCACAAAAGTTATGAACAGAATCGGTGACAAAGGGCAGCCCTGGTGGAGTCCAACTCTCTCTTGGCAGGATTGGAGGAATTTTAGCCCATTCCTCTGTACAGAACAGCTTAAACTCTGGGAGGTTGGTGGGTTTCCTCACATTAACTGCTCACTTCAGGTCCTTCCACAACATTTTGATTGGATTAAGGTCAGGACTTTGACTTGGCCATTCCAAAACATTAACTTTATTCTTCTTTAACCATTCTTTGGTAGAACGACTTATGTGCTTAGGGTTGTTGTCTTGCTTCATGACCCACCTTCTCTTGAGATTCAGTTCATGGACAGATGTCCTGACATTTTCCTTTAGAATTCTCTGATATAATTCAGAATTCATTGTTCCATCAATGAAGGCAAGCCGTCCTGGCCCAGATGCAGCAAAACAGGCCCAAACCATGATACTACCACCACCATGTTTCACAGATTAGATAAGGTTCTTATGCTGGAATGCATTGTTTTCCTTTCTCCAAACATAACGCTTTTCATTTAAACCAAAAAGTTCTATTTTGGTCTCATCCGTCCACAAAACATTCTTCCATTAGCTTTCTGGTTTGTCCACATGATCTTTAGGAAACTGCAGACAAGCAACAATGATTTTTTTTTGGAGAGCAGTGGCTTTCCCCCTTGCAACTCTGCCATGCATACCATTGTTGTTCAGTGTTCTCCTGATGGTGGACTCTTGAACATGAACATTAGCCAATGTGAGAGAGGCCTTCAGTTGCTTAGAAGTTACCCTGGGGTTTTTTCCAGTTTCAAATAGGATATAAAATCAGTTACTCACTGACTTAAAAGAGGTGGGCTAGGATTCTTCCAGTTGAGCAAGATAAGTCTATGTGCTAATAGTGAGGTAAAGACAATTGTGATTTGTTTGTCCTTCTCCACCTTAAGCCCATCTGGGAGTCCACCAAAAGCAGCTGTTAAAGGGTTAGGAGGGATTGTGACAACAAGGCTGTCTGAATGGCTTTCAAAGATTGTGGTCCAGAATGGTGTTAATTTGGTGCAGTCCCGAAGTGTGTGGCCCAATGAGGCTGGAGCTCGATTTGCAGGTTGGATCTTGCCCTGGAAATATTTTGGACAATTTAAAAAAAATGGCACAATAAAAGATTTTAAGTTGAATAATTGTATGCTTTGTGCATATGGATCTTGAGTGAATTCTGCACATGGCTACCTTCCACTCCTTTTCTGAAATGTTGAGTAAGTGTTCCTGTTCCAACTGTACTCTGTGATCTTTGAAAGGAAGAGACTTTAAAATGTTTTATGTTTTTGTGTTTGCTCTGGTCAGTGGAGTGAGGCAGACAAAGGACCACCTGTATGAGTGTGCAAAGGTACGAACCAGCTGGGAAATACATCCAATATGCTCACTAAGTGCTGTGTCTGTGAATGGCAATCTCAGAGCTACTTTTTTTGCTGGCTGCTGTCCTACCCTTTCAAACAGTTTGGCACATCTAAGTCCGGGGATATACTTAACACTATGCAACGCATGCACTAGAGGACGCTGCTGCTACACAAGCAGTGTACTGTCTATACTTGTGTGTGTACTTTAAGTAAATCTGGAGGATTCTACCAAGTGGCAGTGCGAGAAGTCATCACGGTGAGAAGACATTGTCCGGTTTGGGAGGTGGGAGGAAAGATTTTAAAGATAAAAATCTTTATATTCTGGTGCTATTGCAAAGATGCAAAAAAATAAAAGATGACAACTGCGACACAGAAGATGGTGAGACATTTAAATGTACTTTGTCATTACAAAGTGGACTATGCGTGAAATGGGTTAAAAAAAGCACCATGAATACATTCACATGTTGTCAGTTAAGTTTGATGATTTGCTTCACTGCATCAAACCAACATCACAGCATTCAGATTTATTCTGTTGGACCTGTATTGCAGCTTGCTGTCACATGTTGATTGTAAACAACGATGTCGACGTCACTTACCAAAACTTGAACACACATGCCACACATATTTTTGCTGGTACTGCAACTCGGGCATGCATCACATGAATTTCTGACAACATGCTCAGAAGATGTGTGAAAAGAACACTGGAAACACATGGCAGTCATATTGCGTGCATGTAAGTATTCTGAGCATGCAATATAAACCAGCCCAAAGAGAATTAATGCTTTTTTGTTTGGTATCATTGTGGTTTGCCTTGGGATTTTTTGGGTTACAAAAGGTGTGCCACCTTAGAAAAAAAGTTGGAAAACACTGCTCTACCCATACCTTTGCTCCTGACACACTAAGAAAATCCCTATAGCTGCCATTTTTCTTAAAATCCGACACTTGTATGGTTATGTTGCTTTCTTTGCAACAAATTAGCAAAGATACTGCAAACTGTAATAATGCCACCTGGCAGACGAGCAAATTAAGTACAGAGCTCCTAGAGCAGGGGTATTGAATTAAAATTTAAAGAGGTCCAACCAACAAACTTTTCTCCTATAAAAGGTCCACACCTCATATTTGTTCTGTGATTCAGATCCCAATACTGTATATGTAGTCATTGAATATATATTAAAAAAAATAAAAAAGGAAAATTACCACAGCCTTTCAACAATAATTCTTTTCAATTTTCAGTAAGGACTTCAAACATGTAGACCCTTTGAACTGAATTGGCCTTGTAGTTTTATGGAATAGAAATAACTATCTTTAACATGACAGAAACAACAAATAAACAACCTTATTTAATAAAAGATAAAAATTTTAAATAAAAGAAAACAGAAGCATCTGAATAAAGCTAGAAAGTGCACTCTTTTACAATGGTCCCAAAAGAATTTTTTTTTTATGTTGCCCCAAAATCCATGCTGCTTTAATTGAACATTCATTTACACTCTCTTGGGCTGTAATTGAATGTGAGAGGACTCCAGTGGATCTATCATAGTGGGTGCTCAGTTTGGTTATTTTTACATGCCTTCACTTTGGACTGCTGTGGATATGTTTACGGAAATGATCCATGTTTTCTCCCATAGTGGCGCTTCACATTGCTACTTTTTACTAAAGCAATGGCTGCAGAACACATGAGACAAACTGGTTTTGACCTACCTGCAGGAAGAACGAACATATATTGGTTTGTCCATTCATCGTTGAAAGTTCAATTTTCTGTGTCTACTTTTCTTTTTTTGGAACAAGCCAATGCTCCCTGTTGCTTTTTTGTTTCTGTTATTTCCTTTTGTGGCATCTGCACATTTTACCCATGCACTGTAACAATCACATTGACTCACTCTCTGTTGAGCGGCACGAATAGACATACAATCAAAAAGGGAAAAAAATGCTGCATGAATGTTAGCAGTCATTCTTATTCTTTTATTAGAAATGTGTCATGGTCTGGATAGTGCTGTCACTTGGCCCCGGTCCGCCATTTAGTGATGACTTATTTTGATTTTAGTGCCACTCAAAGATAACGTATGTGATCTGACATTGATTAGATCTTCTTGCAGAAACCTGAAATTAAAAAAAGAGTGTAACTTTTACCTTCTCAACTTTCTCTAGCATTGCACCATGACTGCCATAGACCTCCACCCCCAACAACCATTTTCCTCCCACTCCCGTGCACCTTTGTCAGTATGTATAAATCATGAAAACGAACACCAGTACTACGTATTGACATGTGGCGAATTGCTGTGAACTGTGTAATATGAAATTTTAAACCTTTAAATGAATATTTTATTAAAATTGTATTTGTAGTATATAAATATTATACTGGATGTATATGTAATTCTTTAGGTTATTATTTCTTTTTGCCCATTGCATTTGGAAATTTCCCTGGCAAAGCCAGGTAACACAGCTAGTGTTTTTACAAATTAAAAAGATCAGCATCTCCAAGTCTGATTTCTGCAGTACCTCAGTTTCAGCATATCTTAAATCAGAATATTGGCTTAAACCAGGGGTGTCGAACGGTAGTCCTGGAGGACCAGGAAAAAAGAAAATCAACAGGTTTGGAAATGTCTGCTGTGGCAGAATGAAAGCAGCAACAAGCCGTGGAATTAAATGGCAGGTTTAATTAACAGCAAGAATCAGCTTCTCATTAAGAAACTGGTTGGAGTGAAATTGGTTGGAGTTTGAATCCCCAGTTTAATTGGTCGTCTGTTGGCTCGTTTCAAGTCTCATTTCTGTTTGTCTGTCATTTAATGAAGAAAATAATCAATTCAGGGGACCGAATTCTTAAAAACAGGGCTAAAGAAAAGAAGTTAATTAGCAGTGAAAACTGGTCACTTATTACGAAGAGGGTTAGAATGAAAACCTGCAGCCACTGAGGCCCTCCAGGCCTGGAGTTTGACACTCCTGCCTTAAACCCATTGCTATCTGTGGTTAACCCAGTTTCCTAACTTTAAACAAACCACACCCTAAATCTCATCACTTTACAACTTAATGATTTTCTCTGTGCACCAGTTACCATTAATTAGCACCAATTAAATTGAACTTTAGTGCTTCAACACTTGTTTAGAACATAGTATCAGTGCAGGAGAAATTTTAAGGCGTGACATAACTTTGGTTTGCTCTGGAGGTCTAGCTGTCTGTGGTTATTGCGATGCTCTCTGTATCTTTTAGGAATTCCCTCACACTCATCTTATCCTCGTTATGTAGGGCTGGCAATACAGTGTCACTAAAGAGCAGGAGTGAGGGAATACTGTACTTCATCTCTAGCGTGTTCATGAGCAGCTGAAACCCTTTGCTCTCAACGACTGAAAATGAATGGTCTTGTATCCTTCACAATAAAAAACAACGGCACATTTTATTATTTCTTTGGCCCTTGCATTCGACTATGGAAGTGGTGCTGCAAATAAATTTGTCAGAGAAATTTGGCTTTTAGGCAATTGCTTCTTTGCAATTTGTCAATGTGGTGGCATTGTACATGGTTCAATATGTTCGTAGTGTTTGCTGTAACTTATGTCAAAACTCTCTTGTAGTGCTTGCAAATTGTCTTTTTCTTATCAACTATTTTCTCACAATTTTGTCCTTTAATAGGAAATCCAAAATGCTATCAGAGAGCACACTTAAAAAAACGACAGGGCATCTTCAATTTCTACATTGTCTGACTCCATTATTATTTAGGTTACTCTGCGCTTAGCTACACACACTCAAAATAAGGCAAGGGCTTGTTGATGCATATATGATGCTGACTGCTTCCTCTGTTGTTAAAAAAAAAAAAAAAAAAAGCATATAAGAAGAAGAGAGCATGCATAATTTTTTGTTAGTGGTTAGAGAAACAGATTCATTGGATCAACATCTATATATGCACGATGTATTTTATTGTAGTTTCGAATCTCAAAATTTCATTATATCATTACATTCCTATTTGTAATGTAAAAAGATGGTACGATCACAAGTTTAATTTTTTTGTATTAAATACTTCCTCTAGATACTTGCCTCTCACCACCTCTGTTAGCAGTCTGATTTGTTTTGGCTTTTCCTTCAACATCTTTCGCTTAGTTCCTGTTCCTCTGTTACTTGGTCTGTAAATAACAAATATATTTTTATTGGGAAGTCAGCATTTGTACCTCTGGCTATAATCGTTTTTAGAATCTAAAATCACTGGCTAGCACTTTGTCTAGGCACATTACACTGTATTGAGCATTACTCCAGGACTCCCTTTTTGAGCACCCCTTACTGCCATACTAAAGCCTGCTACAAAGGAAGACTGTGTTCTTGCAGCTCAAAAGTGGTATAATGACCTTACCAGCATTAGTACTGTAAGCTTATACATAATGTGATAAATAGCTAGAGTATTAATTTGAGCAACCGCTGCTTAACAAGGCTCCATCTCCTGAACATGAAAACCTATAGCCCTTCTCAACTGCCTCTGACTTTGGCATTGTGGCATTTTCCTTGTCATAAACTTGAATCTGCATCCTTGAAAATGTCAAAAATTAATTAAATGTAATAATTTAAGATTAATAGCAAGTGTGCAGAGTAGTGCTGGGTGGTATGCCAAAATTCTATATCACTGTATTTTTCTAAATTATCCTGGTTTCACGGTATTCAACGATATTATTTTCCCACACATGAGTGGATGTTAGCCATATTTTCCACTGCAATTACTGCAATAGATTGGGTAAGAATAACCTATTCCGCTGTCATGAGAATTGTACACTGTACAAAAAAAACATATTAATGTACACACAAGTATTAATACAGCTTTGCATGGCCCCATAAATTGATAGTTTTCAAGGGGGTGGCACAAATGAAGAGAAGGAATCACATTGAATGACAGTTGCAGTCAAAATATAGAACCTTTTTATTGAACAAATTTTGCAAACAACTTAAACTAAAATTTTGACAGCATATTTTCAACCATCCAAAGAGGCATTTAGACTTAAAATATTCAGAGGTGCTTGTCAAAAGTTGTTTTGCACTGAACATGTCTTAGAAAAGGAATAGTAAATATTTTTTGTAAACCAACTACACTTTCTGTTAATGTTAACAATCTCTGTCCACTGACATGTTAAAGTGACTTTTTAAACTACATTACCATCATTAAACTGCATAATATTTAAACTAATAAACAATAACAATAAAATAAATAATAGTGCAACTTCCAGTAATAATACTATTACTTCAAGACTTCAAGCCCAGGTGCATTACACAGTATTCACCAAATGAAAATAAAATAAAACAAGTGCAACTTGGTGATGACATCTTTACCAACTGAACCATCATTAAGGCAAACTGCATTAGTATGGACCTTGCTTCAAGCTAAGCTATATATATAAATAATAAACCTGCAACTTGCATTTATAATGCTATTTGTGGTATAGCACTACGGAAGCTTATTAGGGAAATGGTGAAGAAAAAAAATACAGACACAAGGAAGGAAAAAAAAAACTATATGTCAAGAATAAAGTCGACATGTTGACTTTATTCTCGTCATTTCCACTTTAATCTCGCTGTTTATGTCGAGATTAAAGTCATCATTTCCACTTTATTCTCATAGTTTATTTTGTCATTAAAGTAGAATGTCGTAAACTAAACTTCATCCTAAAATCAATGTTTAATTTACTAGATTTTATCAAACCCCATCATAAATTAATGTAGCACATTAATTGCTTTGTGTCAAGTGTTCCCTGACCCAGTTGTTAATCACTACGCGCTTCTTAAACTGACTTCCTCTGCACTAAGAGGAAGCGCAGGCAGGCAGCGCCGCACAGAATACATTCACTTCATGATATTCCTGCTCTCTGAAAATTTTAGAATGCTAAGATAAATACTTGATAATATTTTCATGATGAAATACATCAAAGCAGGTGTTAAACATGAAGAAAGGAGGGGGGGGGTTACAGTGTAGTGGCGGTAGTACTGCTCCCTCACAGTAATGTGTCCCCAGGTGTACGTTCAGGGTAGAGAACTTTATGGCAGGTGTGATGAGGCTCCAAAAACTGGATTCATGAATGGGTATCGCACAGGTTTAACTTAAATATTGTGTAAATGTTGGGTTTGTGATCTGTTGGTCGGAGACACGAACACAGAATTCAATAAATGTTCTTCTGAGCGGGCTTTCTTTATTACATGCGTGCTATCTCTGTCTGACGTACCAAACCCCCAGTTCCTGTCCTTCCTTTTTCTTTCTCCACATAACCAATTACCACACGATAAACGTCTTTGTGAAATTAACACTAGTTATAAACTTAGGCCACGGAGTGTTAAGAACTTTCAAAAAATCTCCGTTATACATGTTTAATGACATGCCATCCATTCAGGGTTGCACCCATCCCAGCAATCATTGTGTGCAAGCCAGGATGCCAGCTCATCGCAGGGTGAATACGAGAAATACATACACTAGCAGGGTCAATATAGCATAACAAAACCCCCCATCCTACATGACTTTGAAAAAAAACTGAAGCACGGTGAGTAAACCTACCAGATAAACATGCAAATTCAAGGCAGGGTACACCTGAGACCCCCTTGCTGCGAGGCACCTGTGCTACCTCCATGCTAACGTGCCCCCACATGATTAATACATGCTTTAATGAAAATTATATCAAGTATTTATCTTAGCATTCTAAATGTTCAGGGAGCAGGAATATCATGAAATTAATGTAATCTGTGTGCTGCCTGCACCTCCTCTTAGTGCAGAGGAAGTCAGTTTAAGAAGCACATAGCACTTAACACAAAGTAATTAATGTGCTACATAACTTATGACGGGGTTTGAGAAAATCTAGTAAATTAAATATTCATTTTAAGATGAAGTTTAGTTTATGATGTTCTACTTTAATGACAAATTACAAGAATAAAGTCAACATGTCGACTTTAATCTCAACCTAAACGGCGAGAATAAAGTAGAAATGTCGAGAATAAAGTCAATATGTCGAATTTATTCTCGTCATAATTGTCGAGATTAATGTGGAAATGTCACACTATTACACAAGACCCAGGTATATTACTCTGTAGTGGAAAAAAAAAAAAAGGGCAACTTGGCTTGCAGTTATCCAGTAGTATAGAAACAGTATTCACACATTTGAACATAATGGTCCACACCCGACCTTTTAAAACCAAGTATCTCCAGACAACAGGCACAGCTTCTTTTTGTGGCAAAAGTTCTGTGTCATCATGTTCAGCTTTATCGTCTGCTACAGCTTCAGTTTTCGGAATGTTCTCTGTCCATATTCACCCTTCAATACCTCCACTAACGCATGTACTCCGTTGTATGCATGTTTAGTGGTGCAGCAGTGAAAAAGGTCCCTCCTTAAAGAAAATAAAGGTGGAAACCGCGCACATTAAATCCATTGCTGGGGAGATGCCACACATACAGGTAGTGCCCCGCGCACGTTGTTTAGGCTATTTAAACTGGTGTTGTGGTATAAGAAAAATCCATATCATAACAAAAATAAAAAACGGTTTTTGGTATGAACCGGTATACTGTCCAGCACTAGTGGCAATAAAGGGTTTTCTTAAAAGATCTAAATGATTATGACACTGTGACGGTTATCTATCAGCCAGCACACACATTTTATCAGGATTGCACAGATAGAGTTTTATCTTTCGTGCTTGTTTGCATTATTGTCATCATTGTGCTGGTTTGCTTTCGCCACCCCCACTGCCCCCCTTTGGATTGTCTCATTTTGTGTTTCTAGTCACAATGATGCTATCTGATTGCTGGGCGCGTGATGCGCATATCATGTGACCCATGGCATCACATTGTGGCCATGTGATGTAACTGTTGTCCTAACTGTGTGAAAGTAAGGGAAGACTTTATGAGAGAGTTGTGCTCAAGCAATATACACATTTATATGAAAAACAGAATCTAACCCTAGTACTGTCCTTTGACTTGGAGTTTAGTTTTAAAAAGGTTGTTTCAAATGTTTGTAAAAAGTTAATACTAAACTTGGGTATTTAAGAGGTATTAGGGTCCCTTTATTTTACTTGGTGTAGGCCTAAGTTAGAAGTCTCTAACATCCCATATATGGTTCATAAGTATTCATTCAAAATATAATTAATATAGGTTGAGGCTTAACACATTTTCTTTTTGTTTTAAAATAGCAAAAACTACATTAAGTTTTAATGTCAATGAATATTTGCTCAAATCTAGCCAAAAAATGTTCAGTGCCACTAATGCATACTATTTGCTTACAAACCTGTCTCAACTTATGGACATGAAAAATAAGCACAACACTGACACGAGGAAAGCAAAATTGAGTAATGGTAGTATCACTGAGCATAAAGAGCATGAGCATAAAAAAATCAAAATTCATAATGATTAAAAATTAACAAAATCCCACATAATGTTCTAGAACAAGCCATAACAAGTAAGCACTACACACTCGTAGCACACACTCATAAATTAAAAATAATTTTGGGTTTGGGTCCAGGCCTTCACACTGTTCAAATGGAGTTTTCATATTCACTCAGCTTCTAGATTTTGATTTTTTGCCACAGAAACTTGTAATAGGAGAAATGACTTTTATATCTTTTGTTTTAGGATAAAATTATACAACTCACACTTCTACTTCTTTTTTGTTATTTGCCAGTGCATTTTTTAAAATTACTCTCTGCTGTGGATTTTTCTGTCCAGAAAAGTAATTATCTCTGGTCAGTGTTATAGTAGCAAAAATGGCATATTATTTTGTTTTTGGAAAAAGATTCCTGTATATTGTAGTTTTGGTGCATTTCATCCATAAATCTATTACCTAACTTGTTCAGTACAATTCAGGGTTGTGGGAGTGTTGTTCATTTACAAACAAAATTAACTTTTTAGTTCAAATCAGGGCAGCTACTTTAAGTATTTTTTTTAAATGCAAACCTACAAACTCAGCTTCAAATGTACTAAGCTATAAAATTCTCTTTGGAACAAATGTCCCAGTTGTGTTCATCTACACTGTATCACATTAAAATATAAGAAGGTTATTACCAGGCAGCACTGGTTTAGTGCATCTTCTAAACATGCAGTGACAGGATAAGTACTCTTGTGTGCTTATTTGAAACACTTTTTGTGCTCTTACAAATCAGAGTGCTGTTTGAGTTCTGCATAAATTAAAAAAAAAAGTATATGGATATGGACTGTCTTGAATTTTTAATTTCTTTTAAGGGATTTTTTTGGAAGTAGCCTGTTTATGCTACTTTTATGTACATAATCGGAAAGTGTACCACATTTTAACATGAAAAATAAATGCATAGGGCCTATGTTCTTTAATACATTTTTTATGAGTTACTTTAATGCTGACTTAAGCCATGAAGGTGAGGTTATATGCAAAGACAACAGATACTTCGTTACTTTTAGTGCTAGCAGCACATTGCATAGAATCATTGCTGGTCTTTAAACAGTAAGGTTTTTATTTAGAGCCTCATCACTGACTTGTTACCTTATCCTAAGCATATCAGTGCCCCATATGTGACAATATCTGATCTATTGATTTATAAGATGCTTTTGGCAACAAGTATAAATTATCGTTAATAAATAAATGCAACTTACTTTATAGCAGGGTTTTTTAAAAAGTGTAAAGACATATTTGAAATGAGTCATTATTTTTAATTCAATTACTGTTCTGTTTTCATTTTACTGATTGAAGTCGTTCTGCAAATTAGGTGATGGGAATGATATAAGCCTTGTCAATAGCATAGTAAGAGTGGTCTGTGCTGTAGCCTCACAATTCTAGTAGACTAGGTTCAGAAACCCAGCCCAGATATTTTATTTTTTGGTGTAAGGCTATTTTCACTGTGTGCTTTGGTATCCTTCTGATATACCAAAGAGCAGCATAATAGATCAAGTGGTTACTGTAAATTGGCCAAATATGAGAACGTGAGTGTGTCTTGCAGTGTAATGTCAGTCCATCTATTGCTATTTCCTACCTAGGACACCATTTTGCCAGGATAGGGTCCAGCTCCTGCCATCTTAAAATGAACAATATTGTTACAGAAAATTAATAAATGGAACATCATAATGTAATACTGTAAGATAGATATATTTTATGGCAATAGCCATCTGAGTCATTGTTGGTTTTTATTCTGTCTTGCAGATGTTAGCAGATTACTATAGTGACCATTGATGTTGTCTATAGTTTACACATCTCTTATACAAGAATGAGTCAAGTTTATTTCCATGTGTGCATAGTACAATGAAATTGTTATTTTACATGTCTCTACAGAATAGATCTGTTTTTTTAAATAAATCATTTAATTCAAATTAATGTTTTAAAGTAGATATTTAAACACTAAAATGACATTTTTCTATTGCCAAATAGAACAGTTAAACAGTAGAGCCTTGGTTTGACCAGATGTTCGCCATGTGTGCAGTCAAAACACATTAATGCAAATGATATGACAAGCAGCGTCTCACGTACAAATGAGCTTGTTCCAAAATTAAAAAAAAGACTAACGTTAAATCAGTTGTCTAGAATTGGTTTGGATATGAAAGACTGAGTGTTGAACAAAATGGTTAGCAGAAAACGTGGCAGCATATCCAGTTTATTTTAGCACTCCCATGAACACCCAATAGAATGGAACCAATAGAGAAAGCAGGAGATGAAACTCTGATAGTTCAGGAGTATTCTTTGCTCTGCTTCAGCATGCACAGTAGAAAGAGACTGGGTGGGAGCATGCGCTAATGCACCGTAAGCATACTCTTTTCTATATATCCACTTAGGATACGTGATTAGATTTGGAAGAGAGTGTACCTTGTCTGGAGCTGGGGGAAGAATATTCCAGAGATGTCAGTTGTGTCCTTTTTGCCCTGAAACAGTGGCTAGATTACAGCGGAAAGGAAGAATGAGCAGGTTGGCTGTAATGGGTGGTTCAAAGGCTATCAGAGTGCACATGGAGACAGGAACTCCCCAACTGGCAGCTTACTCCGGTGGCCTGAAGTTATGGTAGAGGAAAGAATAGAAAGAAAACAGGTCTGTGATAGTAGCTAAAGGTGTGTCTGAGCTATAGGGAATAGCAGAGAAGGGCGAAAACTAGGAAAAGTTTAAAGAAATAGTTAAAAGTGATTTCTGTGTTGACATATTCAGATAAATCATAAAACGTCCACAATAAAAAAAAAAAAAAAAGTGGCCCTACTTCAGAACAGACAAAATACTATCTTAAAAAAAACAAAAAAGATAAATTAATGAACAAATAACAGGAGTGTGTGTGTGTGTGTGTGTGTTCGCTCGTGTATATAGCGCCCGACCCGGCACAGACCACGCAGAGGCACGTGTATAAAACACACAGGCTTTATTCTTTTTTCCTTCAGCCTAGGGGCACGTCTTCCCGGTGTCCCACAGGCCCAACACAGTTCCAAAGCACAAAGCACAAATTTTTCACAACCCTCTCTGCCACCACCACTCCTCCCAGGCAACCTCGTCCTCTTCCTCCCGATTCTGGCCCCGAATGGAGGGAGGTTGCCTGCTTTATAGCCCACCCGGAAGTGCGCCAGGTGCCTGACCAGCTGGCCTTAATTGCACCTCTGGGTGGGGCTGGTAAGTCATCCGATGTGGCGGCTGGCTCTCCGCAGCACCCCCTAGCGGCCACCCCATCTCCCAACCGGGCTGTGGTGGACTCCATGTCCTATGAAGCCACTGGGGAAGCTGAGGAAGGACCCACATCCTTCGGGACAACACCGCCAGACATGGCCACCACGGCCACTGTTATAACATAGCCGACCCCCTCCAGTACGGCCCCGAGGTGAGCGGAAGTAGGCAGGGAACCCCTGCCCCTTCGCCCCCTCCGAGGAGGGCCCGTGACGGATCCGCCCCTCTGCAGTGCAGCCCTCCTGCGGCCCCAAGCCCTCAGGCATACACTGCATCTTGTAAGGAGGTTCAGGTTTTCTCTTCCAGTTCCTCCTCTTTCTTTGGGACGCACTGGCAGTCTGAGTACCCCTATGGGAAAAGGAGGGACCCCGCACCGCCTGCGTCCCTTTGGACTGCTGCAAGACCGGTGCTGGCGGTCGGGGCGGGGTTGTTTGGCAGCCGGTTTCCACCAGCTGCCTCCCCGCACGCTCGTTCATCCCGCTGTCAGTCATTGCAGCAGCCTCTCGTGTGGTGGGAGGGTCCGCCTGACAGGCAGTACTGATCAACATCGCTGCCGACGCATCCTGCCCCCTTTTATCTGCGGTACCGGCTTCGCTTACCTGCACCGCTCTGTCCTGCCGGTGGGAGGCTGGCCACCCGCCGTCACGAAGCCATTCGGCCAGGCGTCCGCACGGGCTGTCGAGCTTCTTCTCCAGCTCCTTCTTCGCTTCCTGCAGGACCTGAAACACTTTCAAGAGGGACTGTAGGGCGAGGACAACGGATTGCACCTCCCCTACAGCCCAGGAAATGTTAATTGTGGCGGCCGGCGGTGGATTTGGGCTCTCCTGATCGCCCCCCGCCGACCACGTGCCAACAAGACCCTGTGGATCCCCCACGGGCCCCTTCGGGTAGTCCGGAGGAGAGGGAAGGGAGTCCATCATCCCCCCTGCCGATCCTCCTCGGCGGGTGATTGACACAGCCCCCTTTACGTGGCTCTGGAAGCTGCTCTGGCTCTTCTTCCCGGGACACCACGCTAGGAAGCTCGTCCGGGCTCTCCCCCCCCAGCTGCTGGATCAGGCCGAAAGGGAGACACTGCTCTGCCTCGCTCTCTCCCGAGCTGGCGCCGCCGTCACGCCAAGGACACAGGTCCCCCTGCCCGCATCGAGTGCTTCGCCCCTCGGCGTCCAGGAGGTAGGATGACCAACATGCGGAAAAACATACCCGCGACCCATTACCTACCTCTGGCTGCAACCCGTGCGGCGGACTAGCGTGGCAGCGCCCGTCAATTGGCCTCTGTGTCCGCCTGGCTTTTTTCTTCCCCATTCCTGGTGCCTGCAGCAGCTCCTCCTTTGGTGGCCTTGGTTGCTCTTTGGCGCTGTGCGGCGCGTGCCGGCTGGCGACTCCTGCCACGTGTGCGCGCTTTGCCTTCCTTGCGCTGTGTCGCACGTGCTGGCTAGCGGCCCCTGCCGCGTGAACGCGCTTCAGTGCGCTGTGCTGCCTGCTGTAGCAGCGACGGGAGCGCGCTCTCCGTGCAGCCGAGTCGAGCACGTGCCTCGCACTGTTGCGCTTCGCTATGCCGGGTCTTGCAACAAATTGTGATGCAGGTTCCGGCCCAAATGGACGGACCGGGATCCTGCCGGCTGCGCCAGTTGTAAAAAAGGCGCTATATAGCGCCCGACCCGGCACAGACCACGCAGAGGCACGTGTATGAAACACACAGGCTTTATTCTTTTTTCCTTCAGCCTAGGGGCACGTCTTCCCCGTGTCCCACAGGCCCAACACAGTTCCAAAGCACAAAGCACAAATTTTTCACAACCCTCTCTGCCACCACCACTCCTCCCAGGCAACCTCGTCCTCTTCCTCCCGATTCTGGCTCCGAATGGAGGGAGGTTGCCTGCTTTATAGCCCACCCGGAAGTGCTCCAGGTGCCTGACCAGCTGGCCTTAATTGCACCTCCGGGTGGGGCTGGTAAGTCATCCGATGTGGTGGCTGGCTCTCCGCAGCACCCCCTAGTGGCCACCCCATTTCCCAACCGGGCTGTGGTGGACTCCATGTCCTATGAAGCCACTGGGGAGACTGAGGAAGGATCCACGACCAGGGAGACTGCCCCCAGGCGCCCCGGGGAAGGTATTGCACGGTTCATGGTGGCTCCCCCGGGACGTATGCAGCAGAGGAGTCCCGGCCGGGCATGGGACCCGGCTGTCCATCACAATATATATATATATATGTATATATGTTTGGCCATAACATTTTTTATATATATATATATATATATATATATATATATATATATATATAAAATGTTACGCAAAACCAAGTTCGCCAGTTCCCAAATTGGCTGGCCATTTCGCATTTTGGCCGAGAGGTGTAGCTAAAGTCCGATGCTACTTTGGCCGACCATTGCGTAAAGTGGCGAGAACTCCCTGGCCAAAATTCGATGAGCTGATGTAAGACTGTCCGCTCAAGGTGCGAAGATGCTTAAAAATTTCAGATGCAGATTCAGAAGTGAGTTTTCCATTCTGCACGAGAAACTGCTCAAGGCAGGTCTTGTTCAGAACGCAGACACCACTTGAGACGACTTTCCTCTCACCCGAACACTAACCTTAAAGTCAATAAAATAAGTCCCTAATGTTAAGTAACTATTTTAGGGCTAAAATGATAACAAAAATGTGAAACCTACTTATATACCTAATCTTAATTATTGTGAAACAACCAAGTGGCATCCATTTTCTGAACAAGAACTGCCAAGGCTACACTTGATGCAATTGCACTACTAAGTAGGGCTGCAATGATTAGTCGATGTAATTGACGATGTCAACTACAAAAAATCGTCGAAGCGGATTTTTTATTGTCAATGCGTCATAAACAGAACCTTCAATAGAGGCTCCAGTCACAAAGAACCACATTGGTTTTTGTAACTGCAATGCACTACATGAACATCTGGGGGGAGTATCGTTTGTTATTATTTGTCAAGACGCACACAGTCCTAACAACGCAAGCATCCTGGAACTGTGAAGCCGCTGTCTCTCGAGAGGTAAGTTTTAGTGAGTAAAGTTAGTGTCACGTGTTAACGTTGATGTTTGTAGAATAAGGTGTACATCAAGGTTTCGACAATGATAGTTAACCCTTAAACCGACACATACTTGGGGGTTAATGCACCCATGGATGCCAAATGCTTTTTAGCTGCACTTTTTAAGTAAACATCACAATTCACAAAGAAAATGTAAAATTTAAATTTTTTTTCATGCAAAGAGCATCACAATTACTGCAACACTGATCATTTTACACACTGTAAATGAACTGTAAAAACTATAAAAAAAAAAAACTACTGCAACAATCTATTACTATATGTTCAATATGCAACTGAAGTCATTGATGAAATTCAGTATATCACCGAGCCAACTGTGCTTGAACTGGCTGCATGCAAACACGCAGGGGTAAACGCTGATGATTGCAGGCTCGTCTAGTGCAGCGGCTGAATCCCAGAGACAGTGTTGCTGCAGTTCTTCCGGGGCCGGCAGTGGTCGTGAGCTGGCTGCTCAACGAATATACGGCACTGACTGATCAGCTTCGGCGTGCTTCCAAATTGCACTGGAAACCGACTCTAGCTGGTTGCGGCGTTCAACAAATGTACTTTTCCGAATATACTTGGCTCCAGTTTGTTGGCAGTAATTACCTTGTTGCGTATTTTAGTCCATTATTTTTTTATTTTGGCATAATATAATACATGATGTGATAAACTACAACACTTTTCTTTCAGAGTGTGATGATTAAAACATCTTTCTCTGTCTGCAAAGTCATTCTTGTGTATTCCTGCTACCTCTACTCCCTCTGAGTGTCTCTTCTCAGCAGCTGTGAACATTATCTCAAAGAAGAGAGCCAGCATCACACCAGAGCATGTCGAAATGCTCACGTTCCTGCACTGCAATCAGGAATATATGAACTGAATCTTTTATAAACTGTACATTATTGTTTTATTTTATTTGGGTTGAAGCTTTATTTAAACTTTTGGACATTAAGACACACCAGTGACCATTTTTGGTTCAGTTAAATGCACTTTTTGTGTTTAAAGACTATGTGCACTTTAGTTTGTATTGTTTAATGTATTTCTTTTTTATTGTGTTGGTCACACTAATATAAAAACATCTGATTATTTTTCAAATTCATATGTTTCACTGGTTGTTATTTTAATTTGATTATTATTAATTTTAATCATGTTAATGCAGAGACATCAGGGTGACATTCACAGGTGGACAGATATGAGCAGATGAGGTAAGACATGCACTGGAGCCCAGAACAGGATGTGCAACCACAGGTCGCAGGCATCAAAATAGTCTGGCATGAAATAATTGTGACTAATTGAAAAAAAAATTTAACGATTAGTCAACTACCAAAATAATCATTAGTTGTCGCCCTACTACTAAGTGTGCAACAGATCGCTGCTCATGCTTTTTTTCTTCTGACATTTCAAGAAAAAGATCGGACATTGGCCGGTCAATTTACAGCGACATTGGCCATTTCCCGATATGGCCAGACACGTCCCACTTTGGCCAATTTCGGGTTTTGGCCGTAACATATATATATATCTTACATTGCGTCACGGTGGCTGGTTTGCTTATTTGACAGGGTGAATATCGGAGTATTACATTCTTAGGTGGTGTTCTTTTCCTTTTGGCTGCTCCTGTTAGGGATTACCACACCGGATCATCTTCTTCTATATCATCCTGTCCTCTGCATCTTATTCTGTTACACTTATCACCTGTATTTCCTCTCTCAACACATCTGTAAACCTTCTCTTAGGCCTTCCTCTTGCCTGGCAGCTCTGTCCTTAGCATCATTTTCTCAGTATACCCAGCATCTGTTCTCTGCACATGTCCAAACCAACTCAATGCTGCCTCTTTGACTTTGTCTCCCAACTGTCCAATCTGAGCTGACCCTCTAATGTACTCATTTCTAATCATGTCCATCCTTGTCACACACAATGCAAATCTTAACATCTTTAACTCTGCCACATCCAGCTCTGTCTCCTGCTTTCTGGTCAGTGCCACCGTCTCCAACCCATATAACATACTGTAGCTGGTCTCACTGAAATCCTGTAGACCTTCTCTTTTATTCTTGCTGATACCCATCTGTCACAAATTACTCCTGACACTCTTTTCCACCCATTCCACCCTGCCTGCACTCTCTTTTTCACCTCTCTTTCATAATCTCTATTACTCTGTACTGTTGATCCCAAGTATTTAAGATCATCCACCTTTGCCAGCTCTACTCCCTGCATCCACACTATTCCACTGACCTCCCTCTCATTTACACTCATGTATTCTGTCTTGTTCCTACTGAGCTTCATTTCTCACCTCTCTAGAGCATATCTCTTCCTCTCCAGGGTCTCCTCAACCATCTCCCTACTATCGCTATAGATCACAATGTCATCAGCAAACATCATAGTCCACGGGGACTCCTTTCTAATCTCGTCTGTCAACCTGTCCATCATCATTGCAAATAAGAAAGGGCTCAGAGCTGATCCCTGATGTAATCCCACCTCCACGTTGAATGCAACCATCACGCTTACTGAAGACCTCACCACTGTCACACTTCCCTTATGCATATCCTGTACAACTCTTACATGCTTCTCTGCCACTCCTGACTTCTTTATACAATACCACAGCTTCTCTCGAGGCACCCTGTCATGCATTCTCCAGGTCCACAAAGACGCAATGCAACTCTTTCTGGCCCTCTCTATACTTCTCCATCAACACCCTCAGAGCAAACATTGCATCTGTGGTGCTCTTTCCTGACATGAAACCATACTGCTGCTCACTAATCATTACCTCCCTTCTTAACCTAGTTCCACTACTCTTTCCCATCAATTGTATCCCCCTGTAGTTACTACAGCTCTGCACACCCCCTTATTCTTAAAAATCATTAAAAGTACACTTCTTCAACATTCTTCAGGCATCCTCTCACTTTCATCCTCTTCATAGCTGTCCTTACATCCTCATTGCTTATCTGATGCACTTCCTGATTCACTATTGCCACATCTTCATACCTTCTCTCTGTCTTTTTTTCTTCATTCATCAGCCTCTCAATGTACTCTTTCCTTCTGCTCAACACACTCTCCTCGCTTGTGGGTACGTTTCCATCTTTATCCTTTATCACCCTAACCTGCTGCACATCTTTCTCAGCTTGCTCCCTCTATTTAGCCTTAGTGTCCAACCTGTCATACATTCTTAGGCCTGAATCGCAATTTGATTATTTGGGTGGTTACCTATCAGGTAGCCCTTGTGGTTGGTTGGCCAGTTGGCGAACATCCTCTACGCCTCAGCTGTTGACGTCTGAGGTTTGAACCCTGAGTAGTGGTGGCTGGCTCCTTTTATAAGACACCTGGAAGGACTTCTTCTAGCAGCATTTCTGGGTGTCGTGGAAGTGCTGCTAAATAGGCCTCGGCAAAGGTCCAGGCACCCCTTGGTGGTGGCCACGGGCCCCAGCAGGGTTGAGCTTCCATGATTCAAACCCTTGGCCCAGCTGCAAGCCGGGGGGGACTGCCCTCTAGAGTTCCAGGGGAGATAGTGACTGGAATAAGCTCTCCCCCCTGGTCCTTCCATTATCAAGGTGTCCCGTATATACTGTATAATATGTAAGGGCTGTCAAATGATTAAAAATTTTAATTGTAATCAATTACAAAATATGACTTGATTAATCATATGTTTAACCAAGGTAGTGTAGCAACGTCCAGTTGGACCCTGTGAATGTGACTGCTGTGCAGTTTTTTTAGTTCCTCAAGCTGCAAAGACTTTTATATAAATTCTTGATATGTGACATAATTGTCCCATGTGAAGGAAATGTGTAAGAATTGTCAGAGCTTCCTAAGTGATGTCTCTGAGCCCTGTATCTTCAATTATTTATAGAGATCTGTAGTCTGATGCGATTTATTTTGCAGTAAATACTGGTAATTAATGCTTTAGATATTGTTTCATTCATTGATATAAGTTGAGTTTTGCATTCATGGATTGTAGTCTGCCATAGATTTTGCTGCTTAATGCCAGAGTTTTTAACAGCAGCATCTTGCATGTTTTGATTTTGAGTGATAAACCAAGTATGGACATTTTTGTCCTTTGAGTCATCAGGAGAAGTTTTAAATCAAAAGCAAGCATCATAAATTTTGTCCGTCTCTGCCATCGTTGAATAATGGATCAGAGGTCCTCAGACTTTAAATCGGACCACCACAAAGTATTAATCCATCTGGTTAGGGCCTCCACTATTAGAAAGACAATTCTTTGAAGCAGAGCATGATCTTGAATCATGGTTACAGTTAACAGTAGTAATAATCCATGAATTTGCTTAGTGCAAATGCTTAACTACAGCAGACATTTGAAACATATGTGATTAAATGTTATGAGATACTTCTGGGTCAGGGGTTTTCAATCTGTTCTTGTTATACCACTTCGTGAATTTATTTTGAAGTATTCTCATTTCCTTTCTGTCTCATATTGTTAAGTGCTAAACTCTTTCTAGGCATAACTAAAAGTGAGATATCTTAACTTCCAACGCTGCCCCTAATATTGCATTTGGGGATTTTTAACAATGATTAAGAGAGTTTTTTTTTTGTAGTTTTGTGGATGTTTTAGTTTTTCTTATTTACATCAAGATCTTTTTAAATTATTTTACTGCAAGAATAGTAGTATTGTTTGACAAGCAACACAAACTGTACAAGCCACAATTTCCATATTTTTAATTTAAAAAATATTACACAGTTACACATGACTTCAGATCAAAAGAAGTGGAACAATAACAAGTTACATATGACTTCAGGTTAAAAAAGAGGAACATAACACACAGTCAACGTGAAGATTGATTGTCATTCTAATTTTTATAGTGTCATTAATGGCTTTATGTTTTATAGTGTCATTAGTGTCAGGTTCCAGTACAGTTCTGCTTCTAACTTCAGGCTATTTCCGTATGTATTTTTAAAGGTAGGATGAAGAATGCCAAACACTCTCAACTCTGTCTGAAACAATAACTTTCTTCTAATGATTAACATGATTATCACAAAGATGCAATTTTAGATACCTGTGTTTTATTGTAAATGTTAAAGTTCATCTTTGTTCTTCATTACACATTCTTCTGCCTTAGTCTGCCAATTTCTAAAACTGTTCTAAAAATGATGGTATGAAAAACAAGTTCACTAAAGCAAAAAAATTGTAACGTTGGTGGGCCAGACCTGAGAGAGAGAGACGGGGGGAGAGACACATGTGGGAGGAGGGAGTGAGGGGAGAGCACATACCTGAGATTTTCTCTTTCACGGAAATTCATTGGTCTTGGTGCATGTGTGGTTCGTGAACTTTCTCCATCCTGACATGGATTGCTTTAAAGGGGGACGTGATAGTGAGGGAGAGGGACATTACCTCTGAGCCAATGTCAACATGGGAAGACTTTTATTTGGCACAGGCATTTTATCTAACAAAAATATGCCTAAATAGTTTATATTGCTTTTAAGCTGCATACCAATAAGACTCAATGCATTTTGTCTCATCAAAAGCTGGAGCACCCATCTATTCGTTAGAAATATCAAATGTGGCTACACAGTACTTTGATCAGATGGTGGTGGTGTTTTGAAAACCAGAAAAGAAAAAAAGAATAAAGCAGAGGTTAATAATGTAAATCCATGCATATATAATCTGTTAAATGTGAACTAAAATGTAGCCACAAAAAGCCAAATTCAAAAAGTGGACTTGTAGGAATTATTTATTTATTTTATAATATTAGCCTGGTGTATCTCTAACAGTAAATATTCCAGATTTTTGGGGCATAACAGCAAAAGGCAGCCTCACCACTTCTTTTATGCTTAGCTCTTTTAATAATAAGCAAAGTAGCATTCAAGGATCTAAGATTAACAACTGGGAAGTAGCAAGGTTATATGCTGCTTTGTATACCATTAATATAATTTTAAAATTAATTCTAAAGGTTACAGATAACCAATATAATGCTAATACTGATGTTATATGCTTAGAATCTGTGGCATTTGCACCTGTGATGACCCTGCTGATCATTGTATTTTGATAAAATTAGGAGGGAAAGCTCCATCAACAATACATTTAGCACAAAATGATAAAACAGAGTTATCCATTTAAAGCTATGGCAAAAATGTAGGTTTCTTATAAAAGTAAAGCTCATATTACTGCACTTTTTCTGAAGACAAAATAAGAGAAGTGAAAAAGTCGCATAATTAAACAATGAGATTGATGAATGGTAAAATGATTCCCGGATTGTGAAATTGTTTGGGACAAAATCTTGCAGCCTGAGGACTGAACTTGAAAATGCCTACTTTGGAGTAAAACTATCAATCATGTTATGTTCATTCAGGTTCATTGGTTTTTTTTTTAATGTGATTCCTAAGATACATGTAACTGGTGACTGTAATTTGTCCTGGAACAATTCCAGCATGAGACACTTGTCCAAGGTTTGCCTACAGTTCTTCACAACCCTATACTGGATCAAGTGGGTATGATAATGGTTTTAAAGATTTTTTTCAAATTGTACCCAGAGTCTTTAATTACATTCTCAGTTTATCCTGTTGTGTATATCTAAATTTACCTTTATAATTACATTTTAAATATATTGTAATATTGTGTCAATTAAAATTAAACTTAAATTGACAATACAAATTTGAAAAGCACTATATACAGTATACATATTCTAATTGATAATACATTAGATATGTGTTTAAATAGAAATACACTCTTCTAAATATTCTATATTAATAATAAAGGTAATAACTAGTATATCTCATAAGTACACATAGATCTTATGTATATTCTGTACATTGTTTCATATTATAACTGGATGCAAGGACTTTAGCAATCTTTGCTCTAAGGTTATCTATACTTTCTCAGAATTTGTTTCCATGTATTCTACTTAGAGGAAAGCAACACACATTGCCTTAGTATCATACTAATTATAGAAGATCATATGATCTTACATCCTGATGCAGTTATGAAATAGTTTGACTGATAATTGTACTGCAGTGTTTGTATATGTGTGTTACAAACTTTTTGTTGGATTTTTTTTATAAAGAATAGTGTCTTATTAACAATGATTACCATTGTTGCAACAGGCTATCTTTTTGAGCGAGACAAAGATAATAAGGAGGAATCAAGATTTTATTTGATTGCTGAAATAAAAGATTATAAGTTATCTTGGGGACTGTCTTTCAGTTTTGTTTAAGAAAGGAAAATTAGAGAGGAAATGAAACTTACATAATGCTTTAGGGGAAATATTCTGTCTACTTTTCCATGTATTGAATGATTTAGTATTTTATCTTGTTCCTTGTTTGTAATTGTACTCTTTCTGCCTTGTGAAGTGAATTGTGATGATGTGTTCAGTAAAGGGTGATAATTATACAATATCCAACCATCCATTTTCTAACCCGCTGAATCCGAATACAGGGTCACGGGGGTCTGCTGGAGCCAATCCCAGCCAACACAGGGCACAAGGCAGGAACCAATCCTGGGCAGGGTGCCAACCCACCGCAGGACATAATTATAAAATAAACATTTTTAAATGACATAATTCATTCCAATGCTAATAGTGATTCCCAGAATAAACAGTTATAGTTTAGAGAAAACTTGTCCTGATGTTTTGAAAAGGAAGAATGGAGAAAACCTTTTCTTTCATGTGACGTAGTATGTGTTTCATTTTTTGAACACATTATCCATGGATTTCTTTCATCCTGTTCTGGCAGATTCACCATTCTTGATAAAACTTTTTAAAGGTCATACATCTTGAGTCTTTGAAAGGAACTTGGCAAAGAAAATATTTTGCTATTTTTTCTGCTACAAGTTATTACAAGTAGGTATCATATGCCACACATTGTTTGGAATCCTTTGTAACAAGCTACACAGGCATGATAGAACAAGTATGAAACAGCAAGAATTTTCAGTCATGCTAAAATTGCTTTGTATGCTATGATCATTAGCTGCTGGCTTCTGAAGTACCACAAAAGTTTTCTTTTACACAAATCTGGAATTTTATTAAAATAAAATAAAAGTTAAAGTTCACTTTCTGTAGCAAAATAAAATAACATATTCAAGGTAATTTTCAGATGAAATTGAAATTGTGATAAGATAATGACTTTAAATGTTCACTTTAAATTCTACTGCACCACTTGCACTGCTTTAGTTGATCATCTTCTTTTAATTTTTTGTTAATGTTGGTATTAAGAGCTGTAATAACCTTTTCATTCATATGAGGGTAAAACAAACATTGATATCTGCTGGTGAAATTCTTATGTACCAGGCAACAATCATAGAATTCATAATCAATTTCTGATCACCATTCGTCAGATAGCATTTCTTTACAGAATATGTGATGATCTGTATCATACTGAACCACAGTCCTAAATGTACCTTAGTTTTCAATTCTATGTACATTGCCAGAGGATAACATATATGTGTTAAAACTAAAAGAAACATTGCTGTTACTGTCTTAATAATGGAATTAGATAGTTCATATAACTATGCAAGATTGATATTAACTTAAAGTAGAAGTCTTAACGTTTTACATTTCACAATACCTCCAAATTAAATTAATTTCCAATGCAGCAGACAGTACATGAAGAGCTAGCTGATTTTTTGTTTTTTTTTATGGAGTAGCATTATATAAAGAACAGGCTTTGCCCTCTGCCATGCTGCCTACATTGACTTGATACAAAAGTAAAGTCAGTTAGACAACTGCTTAAACTGTCAGCTTTAGCAGGCTGATCTGTTTGATTAAGCTGTCTATGTGTACAGTTTTATACTGTCAGGAAGGTTTGTCTTCTGTGTGAAGCTGGCTTGCCCTCTCACTGTCCAAAAATGTTTTTACATTTAAATTTGGGTGCAAAATGGTTTGGAGTTGCATTTGATGCCAGGTATAACTTTTCTTTGATTCATTCTACAGACCAGAAATGTTCTGGCACTCCTGTGTAGCGCTCCAAGGTCTGTTTTACTACAGTAGTTTCCCAACTATTGTGAGGAGTATAGCCTTATAATCTCATGATAAAGGAACTGAATAGGAGAGTATCAGCCTTCATCCAGATTATAAAACCTCACTTTCAGATGAAGATTCTGGCCACAGCTTCCCCAGCCAGAGATTATGTACTGCCATATGTCTGCCATGCACTTGCCAACACTCTCTGTAACTCTTCCTCTTCGTAGCAGACTTTCACATACTATACCTTCGCTATCTCTTTGGGCACCTGCCCTCTAGTATCATGGTATTGCACGTTTCCTGTCACTGTCTTTAACCTGTTTTTCTGCCTTTTGTATTTCTTTTCCAATTCACTTATTTTTTTTTACAATTCACTTAATGGGACAGTGTCTATTTCCTTCTAGATGCACTGTTTTCCCAAGCAGACATGTAGTCTTGGTATCTTACAGCCCGTTATGCTATTCTCTCTTCCTATCTCTCTCAAATTTGCTGTAGAACTTCTTTATGCCTTTTAATATTGCTTTTGTATTGAGTAGTTTCTTGCCAGCAGTTCACCACATAACATTGTGATGATGTATGCTTCATGTAATTAGAGGAGTGCTTGCTATTTAGGCTTAATCTTTAAACCTTCTCTTTTCAAACATATTGCTGTGTTAATAGATGACAAATCAGAATATATAATGTCTTGTTTATTCTAGGAGCTGCTTCAGATTTATAGGAGCTCTAAATCAAACAGACCATGCTAAATCTTGTAGTTCATCATCAAATTAATTAAATGTCTCTGAATAACATTAGTTCACTACATTTTGAGAACAAATTATAAAATATGCTATTATTAATAGCCAGTATTGGTAATTTTATAGTTGCACCTTTGCCAAATTCTAAGTATACTAATAAATGATGAAGAAGACAGATGTATGTCCTTGCACATAAGCAGGCCATTTATCTGTTATTTGCCTAGTTGGGGGCTTGCGTGAATAATTCCAAATCAATATACTCTGGGAAAGCAGACCTGGCAGTTTCACAGGTCAAAACCTAGTATATTAACTGTGAATCTTACATGCTTATGTGTAAAACAAGGAAACTGCTCCATAAACCAAGTCAAATGTCATGCCATGTCATGACATTTACAGTATGTGAGTGGACAAGATTGATTGTTTTGTAAATTTGACTGATTATACAATAATGGAGATACTGTCCAGTAAAGCCAGGAAGGAAATGTTTGAACCTGGGTAAGATCAGATGTGGTTGTTTACTCTCTGGTTCAAATCCACTGTTTCTACCAGAGTAGGGAGTATCACATACCAATAGAAGCAAAACAGAAATTAACCAGTTTGGAGTGCATCTAATGTATTTTTACAGAATGTTAATGGTTCAGTAATATACATGTTAGATCCTTGCTCCTTTGCTGGACTCGGCTCTGGGGTTGATTTCATGGGACATTCATGTGTACCCACACAGACAGCCAATATATAGTCACTAAATACTATGGAAGATGGGAAATGTTACCGACCCCATGTATGATAACAGAACTTATTTGATGATACAGTGATACTTGGACTTTTTTATGCCTTAAAGTGTTAAGTATTTCATTGAATTTCTGCTATATATTTAACTTGTTTTTTCCTTTTATTTGACTGAAGTTAAAATTTACTTCATATTAATAATGCTATCAGCAAAAATCTGTCCAACTATAATAACTACTGTAATACAAAAAAAATCCTCTAGTCAGTTTATTCCAAATAAATCTTTAATTGCAGAAATGTATTTCAGGCAGCTTAGCAAGCTTCACAGTAAAACTGGGAATAGTCAGTTATGGTCCAAAAAGCATATTACAAAATCATCTAAATTAGGTGGCACCACAGATGTGTAAGGGAGTGGTTTAAAAAGCATGTTACTTCACCGCCCTCAATTACATATACACTGCACATACCCTGTATAAATATAATTTTAATTATGAAATATAAGCCTCCTTTGAACTGTGATTATACTGCTGAAAAATGTTTTTATTTACTGGAACGATATGCAGTTTTTTTAAAAATAAAAACAAATATTAGTGAAGTGAGGAAGATGTGATAAAACTAAACTGGTAAAACAAAACACACAAATCATGGAAAAGTAATATATAAATAAAACAGAGAAAACACAAAACCATGTGTAACTGTACTGTGAAATTTATTGCTCCACATCATGTGTAATGCCTCAAAAAAGTGGATAATTTCCAGCTTTCTGTATATTATTACTGGCTATTTCAGGATGCTATTAAGCTGGAAATTTAATTTAGACACCTCTAACTACGGAGGAAAAGTCCATAAACTCTTTAAAACCGCATGCAATCAAATTACATGACACAAAACAAAGTGAATGACATCTTAATTTGCAGTGAACCCTTATCTAAATTCTTCATAATTTTTTTCACAGTAACTGTCCAAGGTTGAAAGAGCAAGACTCTGCTGTGCACATTTGTTATCAATATGCTTTTGTCCGATACGTTTTTGTCAGATAATCGATAGATCTAGCTGTACATTGGAGATAAAGTGGTTAGCAATTAATTACTGTAAAATTAGAATGCTTTGCATTTAAAATATTGTTTGAATATATACAAATATGCATATTAAATACTCGTTGCAGCTCACCCAGAGATGAGCTTTGAGCAGTCAAGACAGGAGCAAACAAGAACACTGCAGCTGAATTTAACAAATGATTTCAGTTGAGAATTTTTATTCTTTACAATTGAAATATATCAGATTATGAATCTAAGTTAAGCATTAATCAGCCTTGAAATGCTCCTGACAGCTTGAATTGGAAAGATTAACATATTTTGTAGTATATATCACGTGATTTTATTATTTCAGTGCTTTGAAAATAATATTTTTCATTTTAATGCTTCTTCATTATAATATTATGGAAACCAAAATATTTGTTTGACTTAAATGTGCACAAAACACCTCAAGGACTGCCAAAATGTTGGCTAATCCTTTACAGAAGTACTCGCACGGTCTCCTGACTTTGTTTGTCCAGTATTATGCAAGGGTTTGCAGAAACACCTGGAGTCAATACGGTAACCTCTAACCTGGTTGTCCTTGGTCCATTTGGAGGAAAAGTCCTCATCTGGAGGTACTTTAAATGAAGCTGGAAATGGCCCCAGAAGTAGTCAGGGGCTATTGAATTTGGAGTTGAGAGGAGAAATGAACAAGGTTTGACTGGTTGGAAGAAAAGAGGCCAGGGTCCATGGAAGGAAAGCGGGATTGGAGTTGAGAAGAATGTGTGTTTTATGGTGTTTAAGCTGGTTAAGTACAACAAGTAGCATAGCTAATAGTAATTCAAAATGGAACTGGTTGAAAAGGCTAAGTAGGATAGTAGGTTTATTGTTTTGTTTATTGATTTTGTACTTTTGCTCCTTCTAATTTGGTATTTATTTAATATAACATCCTTGTTTAACTCACTACATGGATTTGTTCTTATTTCCGAACAACTTGAGAGTGTCTTTTCAGTCTACAACCAATAAAATGCTTTGGTCTTACATCCCTACAGATGGTACTTTGCAGATGTCTCTGTTGAAGAGATTCCAATACCTGTACGTGGATTTAAAAAGTTCAGATCCTTTTTCACAGTGATATATCACAATAAAGATTTTTCCTACACTTGTACTAATTTCTAATTGTCAATCCTGAATATTTTTGGCATGTGGAAGAAAACTGCAGTATTCTTTGGGGGGAATCCATGCAGACTTAATGTCAACAGTAACAGGTTTGTGATTTGAACCTAGTCACCTTCGAATTATGCCTCATGGTAGTAGGGTCAGAGGTTAAGCTGTTGCAGTCTGAATTTGTTACACATTAGTCTTTTGATATTTTGCAAAAGAAGATGATTCTATAAAGAATGATTGCAATCCAGAGAAAAAATGAGAACGTTTTGACTTTCTGATAACGAAAAGGCAGGGTTTTACTGGTGTGTTGTGCAAGTGTGATACTGAAGAGTGAAGAATTAACTATGCCAGAATCAACTAATATCTATCCATATGTTTGCCTGATTTTTTTTTTTTTTGCACCAGTTTACCTAAATCAATGTCCTGTAGCCCAGTCACTACCCTAAAAGTCTATTGCAATTATTCTTTATTTTAGATAGCACTGCTTATACTATCTACAACTTCTTGAAAAGAACAATAATAGCTATACAGCACAATATTAAGCTCTAAATTACTTTTCCAAGTGCAAAAAATAAAATAAATAAGCCTTTGACCGCTGGAACTTGAGCTACAACATCAGAATTAAAATTAAATTTCTTTCCCTTTCTCTTTCAACCTCTCTCTCTAGATATGGGCACAAGAGCAGCTGCAGGTGTCTCCATTAAAGTCCTTCCTTTTTGGAGTGAGCCCATGGTTACAGATAAACATGGGGCGTTAATGTTGCAACAATCACTTTTTAGGGGTTCTAATAAATTAAGGGTAAGCAAAACAGTGACAGAAGTCTCCAATTCCAAACAATTTGTTAACTTTACTATATGCCAGTGTTTATGTGTGTTTGTTAAATATATTGTTTACTGTCTTTGGAAATTAAAATGTGTACTATTTTTGCAATAGCAATTAGTAAAGATGTTCATTAAGTTTGGGACACTGTCTTTCAAATTAGCAGGCAGAATAAGGTATAGATATCCCAGAGTTTGAGTAGGCATCCTGCCCAGGGTTGGTGATGAACTCCTTACCTGGCCAGGATGCCATAATGGAAGGATAGAATAAGTGGGGGCAATACCCGGCCAAGATGCCTTATGATTCCCATCCTACTTGGGATACCCACAGATGTCAGGAACCAGCAGGGAAGCAATTAATCTCCCACCATTCTAGATGACAGTGTCCCTCATGTAGTGTCCAAGTCTGGATACCCGCACGGCTGCATGGGAGTTGGAGTCTGGAAGTGCAGCCCTGTAGGACTCCCAGGGGGACGGTAGAGGGTGCTCCAATGGGTGGATCACCCTGGATTTCTTGTAGCCCTGAAGTGCTTCCAATTGGCCCCATAATGTCATTGTGGGTAGGCCACGTAAAGTCAATGGAAGTACTCTGGGGTTCGCTTTAAAAGAAGCCTGCTCCCATAGCTCTGGGAGTCAGAGTCGGGCAACACTCAGTTTGAGGACTGAAAGAGGGAAGATTCATTGGTTTATTGTGTTTATAATTGTATTTGTGGCTTTTTATTGGAAGGAGAGTTGAAGATGTGCTTTGGAATGGAAAAAAAATCCTTTATTTTATTCTATCAACATGTGGTGCTTTGCTGTGTCTGTGGTTTGGGGCTCTCTGGTGCCTCCTTGTGCTCACAAAGGGTGCAATCAAAAGTGAATCTAACAACAGCCCATGGGAGGGCCTACTCACATGTACACCATTCACATGGGTGTGCAGCTTGACACTTCAAAACTAGAGTACACAAAGAAAAACTCATTCCACATTCAATCACCAGGGTTTGGATAGAACCCTAAAATATGCCACTACATCACTGTGCTGTTCTTTTTGGTATACTCTCCTATAAGTAATGTAAATAGCTAATGGCTGCAAATGTGCAAGAACACTTCTGGATGAGGTAGCAAATTTTCTGAAGACCCATGCAGTCTTTGGTCTGCATATACCCAGTGACTATTCCTACATTTTGTAGGGTATTCCAGACTCTCATGCTAGACTCTTTAATTATCCTATGGTAAGGTCAGTGTACTATCTATCTACTCCTTCATTCCAAATTTAGTTAATCTTTTGTTCTTTATCTGAAGACTTTTTTGGGAACTAAACCAAATTAATGTTGAGAATTACTTTTATTTTGTTCAATATATATTTATTTTACAAGCAAATAATTGCAGGAGAAGGTGATTTGTGTCATTTTTGAAAATAAAACCATCATGGTGTTCCACTTATGAAGAAATTAAGTAATTCTTTAAAAATAAGGAGGCCTGATGTTTTCTCACACCATTTGCCTTCAGAAAGCTCTTACTTGATAGTGTTTTCATTCTCTGTCCTGTGATTTCATCTCCCATTTCACCGCCTGATTATATACTCAATGGGACTTCAGGGATATCTTCTTTGCCTCATTTGTGTCAAATGACTTTGACAAAAAGAAACACCATACAGCACTAGGAAGTTGTAGCTTGCCACTATACCTTGTGCCCAGGGTTAACTGGCTGAGTGTTACAGGCATGGATGATAGAGTAAATAGTTTTAGAGTTAAGTGATTTGAATTAGGTCCTTCATTACAGTAGTCCTTTATATAGCTCAAATCTGTCTGTTTCCAGTGGCATTTTTTTCAATTTACATGCTGTTTTTATAGTTTACATATGTAGTGATTACAAAAAGATGATAGTCAACAGATGAAGTATTTTTGTTTTTTGCCATGTGCCCAATATAAAAACTACCTACTTTATGTCCTAAATTTACTTTTAACACTTACCTTCCATGTTTAAGCTTTTTATTAATTGTCCTATTTTTCATATTGTGGCTCAACAAACTTACAGCTGTCGGGATTACTTGCCTTTTCATTCTGTTAAGCCACGTTTTAAATAATCCAGAACCAGGTTCCAGTGACAACTGTTTCCCAGAACCTTGACACACATTAGCTCATCCTCATATGCAGCTTCTCTGCTCCCTGGCAACATTGTTTGTTCATACATCAGTGCTGTGTGGGCTGAACTGCTCTCTGACTCAGTTTGTGTTGTTCTGCTGTAGGCTTCTGTCCTGCAGCTGGTCACAGTATTGGTTCTAACAGAAACTCCTTCACATTGGCTACTGCTCCCTGTGTCACGCTATCACACTGCCCTTTAGCAGTATAAGAGCAATCTCTAATTGCTTTGATCACTAACAATGTTTGTAGCAGTGTTTTGATTATTTCACAGTTTTTTTTTTTCCTCATTCAGTGAAAAAATTTGTACAATCCTCTTGGGAAATCATTGTTTTCGAAAGTCTTCCCATTTTTCACACAAATCTTTTGACCCAATGTACAGTATATATCACAAGATATTTGTTCAGTGTGTTATTATGTGTATATTTAATTTCTCTGCAACAAAGTTCTCCTTGAGTCCTTGGGTAATGGTCCCAAACTGTTTTTTCAGATATTTACACCACTGGTTGATTTTACACAAGTAAATGGTCCCATGTCTTACAGTATATTTTGTTGGTGCTGAATCGTGTCACTTCTGAGATCAGCATGAAGCAGTGATTTGACATGATACATCGTATTTGCTGTGCTTTTTCTATAGTTAATTATGGGTATAATATAAACATACTAAAAGTAAAATGGATCCATCCATCCATTTTACAACTCTTATTTTTTATTTATGTGCAGTTGCTAAATTAACTGCAGTCATTTTTAAGATTAACACATGAAAGAAACAAAAAAAGGTTCAGAGCTCCTTTACAACTCATGAACTGAAGCCATCAGTTATAACCTGATGCAGTGCTTTTCATGTTAATGTCCTATTCCCTGTATGTGCTTTTTTGTCCTTTTATCTACTGATACCTTATGTTTATAGATATCTTAAAACAATCATAAGCAAGCTAAAATGAGAAGACCAAACTGGCAAAGTTTCTTAGTGTCAAATACAACTTATAACTTATGCAGCATATAGACATATCCTTATTTATGACTAAATGTAAACTACAGTAAATACACTATACAGAAAAATATACTATAGACTTAAAGGGCATTGGGACATCAAGAGGTATGACTACTCAATATTTATATTTTAGTGGTCATTCACTGTGTGGAACAGCTCTAAATTGGCCCCACATTTGTGAATGTCAATATGTGTTTTACTGTGCCTTGTGATGGACTTGAAACTCATTCAGTGTTCGGTTCCTTCTTTGTATCCAGTCCAACCCACACATGCTCTAGCCCGCTACGCCAAATAGATTAAAGGAGATCTGATATGAATGAATGTATTGCATTGGAGATGATTTGTAATAGGTAATTGTGATGATTTTCCATGCAGCCTACAGTTGTAATGTGTACACTACTGATTTCTTCTCATGGAACCTAACTGTGTTATAACTAGTTTTATTTTGCTGATTTTTTTTGTATGCTATTTTTGATATCTGGCAAAGTTACACAGTATGAAGACACAATATGAATAAGTCTCTGATACTTTATTTTCATGCTGTTTTATCTTTCTTGCTTTGTGTTGGTCTGTATTCCTGTGCTATTTCTAATTATTATTCATTTTTAAACATTTTTGGCAGATGTGTTTAACCAAGGCATGTTACATATGCAGTTCCCCTTATGCCACCAAAACAGCTCTGACGCAACAAGGCATCGATTCCACAAAACCTCTGAAGGTGTCCTGTGGTATCTAAGCACTAAGTTTTTAGCAGCAGATCCTGTAAGTTGTGAGGGTGGCCTCCATGGATCGGAATTGTTTTTCCAGCACACCTCATATATGCACAATTAGATTAAGATCTATAAAATTTGGAGGCCAAGTCAACACCTTGAACTCATTGTCATGTTCCTCAAACCATTCCTGAACAATTTTGCAGTGTGGTAGGGCACGTTATCCTGCTCAAAAAGGCCACTGCCATCATGGAATACCATTGTCATGAAGAGGTGTATGTGGTCTGCAGCAAACTTTAGGTCAAAGTACCACATGAATGCCAAGACCCAAGGTTTCCCAGAAGAACATTGGCCAGAGCATCGAACTGCCTTAGCCAGCTTCTTCCCATAGTGCATCCTGCTGCCATCTCTTCCCCTGGTAAATGATGCACAGGCACTTGGCAGTCCACATGATGATCTAAAAGAAAACATGATTCAACCAGACCAGACCACCTTCTTTCATTGCTACATGGTCCAGTTCTGATGCTCACATTCCTGTGGTTGATGTTTTTGTTCGGGTCAACAGGGGTCAACAATGGGCACTGGAACTACATACCCCAATTCACAGCATGCCGTGATGCACTGTATGTTCTTACAACTTATTCTCATGGCCAGCATTAACAGTTTCAGCAATTTGTACTACAGTAGCTCTTCTGTTAGATTGGACTACGTGGGCTAGCCTTTGCTCCCCGCCGGCTTACCGGTTGTCAGCAGTTTGCTATTTGTCCTTCCTTGAACTACTTTTGGTAGGCAATAACCATTGCAAACCTGGAAAAATGCCACAAGACCTGCTGTTTTGGAGATGGTCTGACTTAGTCATCTAGCCATCACAATTTGGCCCTTGTCAAAGTCACTCAGATCTTGAAGGTTACCCATTATTCCTGCTTCCAACACATCACCGTCAAGAACTGACTGTTCAATTGGTGCCTAATATATCCCACCCCTTGATAAGTGCCTCTGTAACGAGATAATCAATGTTATTCACTTCACCTATCAGTGGTTTAAATTTTGTGGTTGATCTGTGTATACAAGTTAGTTATTTATTTGCTTATTTTTATAGCTATTGGTATACAGGGCTGGCTTGCTCAGTGTCACACATCTGCAGTGACAGTCTTGGTAGCCCTTGTGGTTTTACCTGTGATAAGTGTGACTCAAAACTCCTAACATTAGGCTAGCATAAAATATTTATCTGCTATATCTTATAATTATTATATAATAATTATTATTCAAAATGGGCATTAGTTAGAATTGTGTAGACTATATGATTATATTTTTATATTATATTATTTTATTATCAAATTATATTATTTTATTATTATATTATTTTGCTGTTGGTATGCCTTATAAATTTGTGAATTCTTGTGCAGGTTTTGCTGGGAACACAAAATCAGTTTTTATGTGATTGTGTGATGTTTGTTTTGTTGAGATGTTTGCTAAGGGACAGTCCTCAGATACACATCTTTTCAAATTTCAAGCAGATTGGGATGGAGATTAATGAAATGCAGGCGGTGCTTTGACTTAAGCTTTGTTTTCAATTTTTGAATTGCCCTTTTCTAGAAATTTACTTCTATTTAGTGAACCGTGCCTGGAGGTGTAAGTTATTATATTTTCTTAAGTAGTCTGGTGACTGTACCATGGCACATAGTCTAGTTTTTATCATTGAGAAATCAACTGTATTTGTTGATTGGTCATATTTTTGAAGATGAGCTAGATTATATACTATCTATTAGAGTCTATTTGCATTTTGTGTTCCATGTGCTGTATACTTTATAGCAACAACATTTGTAGCTAGATTAGAGCCTTCTTCATATATTTCTGCTTGTAGAAACTCTACAAAACCATATGTACCCTGATAATGTATCAGCATCAGCTCTTCATTAAAAGTTCTTTTAATTTGGCTGTATTGAGCATCTTTGATTATGAATGTTGCCAAACCTTTGCTTACAGTTTCCATTTGCCATAACTCTTGCCTGAGCACACCCATTTTGTTTGGATAGCTTACTGTTTAAGTAAGTTGATGATTTTTCTTTCATTATTCCATCACTGAGTAATTTCTGTGGTGCCACTGCACAAGTGTCACTTTCTTATATTTTTTTTAACCTTAGTTAAAAACTAAAGGGAAGATTCTTTGCATAAAAAAAATAGTACAGCTTTACCATTTCATAATCCAGCTCTCCACTGTTCTAAAATTCTAAGACACATGCTCCTTTTGAAATCTCAGTAAGCATTTAAGATTGTTGAATGTGAATGTGTTTAAACTTTCCTTGTTTACAGTTGAATTGTACAAGGATCTCAAATTAATAATTGTTAAATGTTATTTTACTGTTTTATTTTTTTCCTGAAATTATAAAATAGTATTTACTGATGAATGGAATAACTGTTACTTTTTTTGTCTAATGTCATTTCTTGAACTCACATTTGTTTTTATCTCATGTCAACAACTGAAAAATGCCTAAAGTTATGGTGTTAAGTACAAGTATATTAAAGCGTTAGATCATAAACATATTTTTCAGTCATAAGTTTTGAGCATCATAGGTTTTTAAAACATACAGTATGAGTCATCTTTGGCATTTAAAAAACATTTCCAAGTAGTATCTATTTTGACAGTTCTGTCCCTTTAAATATTTATCATGTTAACAAAATCTGGATACTGCATACTGAGGCATGCAGACCATAATTAAGCT
The DNA here is from genome assembly GCF_016835505.1 of Polypterus senegalus. Classification (NCBI taxonomy): domain Eukaryota; kingdom Metazoa; phylum Chordata; class Cladistia; order Polypteriformes; family Polypteridae; genus Polypterus; species Polypterus senegalus. The sequence continues at coordinate 62,560,117 of NC_053157.1, read as the reverse complement.
ATCCTTTAAGCCTTAGGAATAGCCATCTCTCTGCAATGAATTTGCTCTGTAGAGTTTTTTTCTACTCTGATTTGGGATTTTATTAATGCATGACTTACAGAATGGCCTCCAGAGGAGCAGATATCTTGTAGGAGAATCAGTTATAGCATAGAATGCTATTTTAAATACTCTTAGAATATAAAATAAAGAATCAATTAAAAAATTAATGTGTATGTTGAAACACATGGTACAAGCCATATTATTCATGATAATATAATAGTATTAAGGGGCTGATGTTTAAGTACTTCATCCATTTGAAATGAAAATGCTTCCCTGATGTGATACAGGAAATACTATTCAAGGCATTTCTGCAAACATTACATATTTTTATATATGTGATATAATTATGTACAGTATGTGATATAAATAAACACAATCATTCAAATGCTTCTGAAAATGTTATGATATCATGGTAATAATTGAATCATATTTTGGGCAGATGATCAAGGAGATCATCAGATTTGCAATCTAATGTGAGATTATGACATAACAGCCATTCCCCCAGTATTCGCACTGTTCCTGTCAGAAAGTGGGGAATAACTGCCGTTTTATGTTTTAACTCAGGAGAAAGAAACATCTCTGCTGCTGCCTTTTAAATAAGAGCTTCTAGATGATCATATTCAAATTCATCTTATTTTTTTCTGCAGATGTCAGCCAAATAAAAATTTAATAATAAGTATGCTAACAGGATGACCCTATTTGACTAAATCAAGTACATGTGCATAATATTTACATTTTATATTAAACAGAGTGATTTGTTAACAAGCCAAAGTGTGTGAAGGTTCACAAAAGTGAAGCAAGTGCACACTAAACTATGTTTATCTTGAAATTATGGTGCAAATATTGGCAATAAATATCACAATTTAGGTGTGCACAGTAGGTAACAATATTGCATTCATGTGCAACTCGTCCATCCACCTATCCATCCATTCATTTTCTAATTCACTTGTACAATTCAGAGTAACAGGAAGCCAGTGCTTATCCTGGCAATATGTGAGCAAGGTAGGAATAAACCCTGGCTGGGATGTCAGTGCATTGCTAGGCATTATCAAGCACACAACTACACTCCACTCATTAGGCTAATGTTGAGTATTCAGTTAACCTAACTGGCACATCTTTTGGGATGTGATAGTAAAGCAGAGTAACTGGAAGAACACCCACAAAAACACAAATAGAATATCAGAAAAGAATTATCATTAAATCTGGTATATATGCACCTTTTTCTTAAGATGTAATGTAATACAGTATTGGGATGCATAGTGGTTCACTTAAAATAGCTTCTTCACAGCTTCAAGGACCTGGGTTCAAATCCAGTTTTTCCTCAAGTTCAAATGGCAATCCAATTTCGTCTCAATGAAGTGTAGAGAAATTGCTGAGTCTAAACTGGATTTATGTAAGTGGGTGTGAGCAATCCATTGTTGTCCAGATAGACACTGGACTGCCTTGAAAAGCCTTGTAATGAAATAGCAAGTTAAGAAATTGGATTAATATATAAACTGTACAGCAACTGAAAAACAGCCCTAGTTATTTCAACATATTTCAACAAAACATTCATTGCTGCAAATTATGAATGTGTATTTGTGTTGGCTCTTTGTTTAAACCGATACTGGCATATTTTTATATTTCTATCAAATAATGACCATTGTTGGTCTTTTTAAGTAATTTTATTTGGGATTCAATAAATAGTTATTTGTGTTTAAAGAACTTTTATTCGAAATCAATATTCTTAAAATATTTTAAGATTATAATGAGAGTGCTGTACTTTGATCATGATCAGTTTATGCATTCATGAGTTATGTCTGAGCACACTTGAGGACACAAATAGATGATCTCTGTCTGCAAGACATCACACTAGAAATAGGCCAGTTGTGTTCATGGATGCTTATAATGGGTAAATCTGTTGAAAATGAAGTTGAAATTTCAGGCACCTAACACTACATTCTGTTATTTTACCGACATCAAATGTAAAAATCATCTAAAACCTTTAAGTATTGCATGAAAAAATAGTGGAGTGCACTTTAAATCCCATTAATGACAGAGATATAATTAAGATAATTTTACACCCATAATGGTTAATTTCTAATTTATAACTAATCATGCAATAAGGTAGGGAATTTACAGGTTTTTCTGCTAATATTAAAATGTGACACTGAAGCCATTAACCACTGGTAGACTATTTTCCATTGTTTGATAGTAGAGTATGATGTGGCTGTATTTTACATTCTCAGAGCTGTTATTTTGAATGGCATTTCGCAATATAGGGTTATAGGTTTATAGGGTCATTATTGTCACATGTACAATGTGATAGAAATCAATATCTTAATTAAAGAAAAAACTTATACTCTAAAAACACAAGTGTGATAAAACCTTTTAATTCAGTAATCAGACAGGAGCAAAATTGTCCATCTGTGTCATTTATTACTCTTCAGCTAATGCTTGAACAATGAGCATTCTTCTACAGCATGATCAGGATGGTCAAATATTAAAGGTGTAGGTTTATTTTTATAAGCAACTGAATTTACACAACAGTATCAATCAATGCATACATTTACTCTGATTGGTTCATTGATTTATATCCAATTGACTTATATAAAATAATATAGTAGCATCAGTTCTAACCGCTGTGCAAAATTGTTCTGCCCCATCCATAAATGAACATCACAAAAATAATAAACTGTATACATTTGCTAAAATAATAAATCTCCTTTGGGTGACTGTACTGTAAGGTGTATGGATCTCTTTTGAAAATATACTTTTATATAAATTTATATACAGTAGCTGTGTTAACAAGTGCTATAAAAAGCCCGGGTTCCTAGAAACCATGGATTCTGGCACTTCAATCAGTCAATCGCATCAGTTGTGTATTAGCAGACCTTCATCAGTTTCATTTTGCCAACGTACTTGCCTCCACCTATCAGCAGCTAAGCAAGCTTTTCTCTCCCCAGAGGTTTCGTTTTGCTGATGTGCTCGCCTCGCTTGTGCATTAGAAGCAACGGTTTTACTTTGGCGACAGAGTCACTTTCTTTGAGCTTCAAGCTGTAGCCTCGCACTTCCGGGCTAACTCACACTTCTGTGCTGGACAGACAGACGTACACACTTCCATGTGTAGACGTTTATATATAAGATGTATATACATATAATACACTGTGCTTTTACAAAGAGTCATACTTTGTTATGTTGTAGCCTTATACTAAAATCGTTTACATTTTTTCCCCTCTTCAGACAATTGGCAACACTCCAGAATGGAAAAGCTTAAACAGGGTTTTAGGAGGTTTTGCAAATTTATTAAATAAACATTGAAAATATCACACTGAGACAAGTATTTAGATTCCATGCTATGACACTTCATCCCATTCCATTGATCATCATTAAGGTGTTTCTACACTTTGTTTGGAGTCTACCTCTGATCAGTTCAATTGATTGGACATAATTTAAGAACGGTACACCCTTGTCTATATAAGGTCATGGAATTTATAATGTGTGTTATAGCAAAAGCTAAGCTAAGCAAAGCTAAGGTCAAAGGAATTGCCTGCAGAGTTTAGAGATTGAATTATGTTGAGGCACAGCTCTGGGGAGGGTTACAAAAATTTCTGCAACATTGTAGGGCTCCCAAGAACACAGTGGCCTCTATAATTCTTAAATGGAATAAGTCTGAAATAACCACAACCCTTTATGGATCTGTTTGTTCTTCCAAACCAAGCAGTTGGGGGAGAAGGGCTTTGGTAAGAGTGGTCACTAAGAACCCAATGGCCACTCAGACTGAACCTGTGTAGAGGTAGGAGAAACTTCCATAAGGACAGTCTCCATTGCAACACTCTACTAAACAGGAATTTATGGCAGACTGGCCAGATGAGACATGAAAGTCCACCCAGAGCTTGCAAAAAAGATTGAACTGCTTGGCCTCAAATCTAAGCTTATGTGCCTAGAAGAAGCCAAGTACTGTTCATGTCTTGCACAGTACCATTCCAACTGTGAGGCATGGTGGAGACAGCATCATTCTGTGAGGTTGTTTATCAGTGGTAGACACTGAGAGATTAGACAAGGTTACAGGAAAGCTCAGTGGAGCAAAGTAAAGTAATATTCTTAATGAAAACCTGCTCCAAAAGTGCTCTGAAGATCAGACTGAGCCAAAGATTTCCATTCCAGCTGTACAAAACAAATGCAACACATGAGTGACTTAGGGTTAACTCTGTGAATGTCCTTGAGTTTCCCTACTAGAGCCTGGACTTTCTGGAGAGATCTTAAAACAGCTGTCCACTGATGGTATCCCTTAAACCTGACAGCACTTGGGAGGACCTGCAGAGAAGAATCCCAGAAAATCCCCAAGTCTAGGGCTGCAAAGCTTGTTGCACTAAACCCGAGAAGACTCCAGGCTGTAATTGCTGCCATTAGTGCTTCAACGAAATACTGAATACGATTCTCATTGTGATATTTCAATTTTTCATTTTTAAAAATTCTGCAAAAATAAATCTAAAATCTTGGTTTTGTTTTGTCATTCTTGGGTATTGATAGTTGCTTAATGAGGAAAAAATGAATTTAAATGATTATAGCATAAGGCTGAAACATAACAAAAAGGAGGTCTGAATACTTTCTTATGAAACTATATACAGTATAGTCTTTTCACACTGTATAGGCTGACAATTGATTCTTACTATGGTTTGCTTCAGATGAGTAAATTGTGATTTTTTTTTTCTTTAAGATTATGGTGTTTAGTTTTTAAGGGGTATAGTTAACTGATGGATCCCATAATACTATGCCTTTTAGGAGGAGAGAAGTTTGGTTTAGAATTACATTTATTTTGCTAGCTGTGAATATTGTAAAACCACAAGGCACTGATACAGCCACTAAAATGGCAAGTTCTATGTGGGGTCAGAAAATAAGAGAAGATAAATGCAGGTGCCACTGTTTTGCAATGCTTATTCTGAGCTGAGCTTTTTGACTGCATATACTGTTCATTAAAATAAAGATTCTATTTTTTTAAACTCATTTTTAATAATGTAGTCTTCCTTGTGAAAAATGCAGTTATTATTTTGTACAATATATTTTGTTTGGTGTGGTCATATTGAGTGCTTGCTCTTCTTTGTGGTTTGCATAAGAAATGTTGACTTCAGGCAAAAACTAAATATTTCCATATGATGGGTATTGGGCACAAGTCACTCCTTTTCATTTTTGCCAAGTTTCATTCTGTTTCTTGGAGGCAAGATCTATTTGGTCAGATGAACTGAATTGCTGTTTTTATATCACACGATGCAGAAGTGAAACAGACAGGTTGCATAACCAGTGCAATATTAAAATCAGCATATTGCAATTGTGGGATTTACATTACTTATTGTGTTTTTCAGGTTGTATAAGATTGCACATGCTTGATTTATGCACAGATATAAAACCAAATATCAGGACTGTTGCTGAACACAACAGACAGTCTTTGAAAACACCAGCATTATAGATTTTTCTGTTCTCTTGTGTTGCCAATAAGGTTCAAGTTTGCTTTATTTAGTCATGTTTACAACAAGAAAACATGAAATTTGCCATCTCAGTTCATCTAATAACAGGACAGAAAGAAATAAAACAAAACAAATAGAGACAAGACAGGTTAAGGTAAGGCAGTTTGATAGTGCATATTTACACAAAAATTGTTACAGGATACATATCAAACCTTAATCATTCTCTACTATATTCCTTATTAAAAAGTCGTATGGCACTAGGAAGAAAGGAATTTCGGGAGCAATTTTTATGGGCTTTCAAAGCGACTATCCTTCCTGATTTACTATAGTTAAGTTCTACATTAAATGGATTTTTGTCATCAGTTGAAATTATTTCTAGTTTTTTTTTATTATTGTCCTCTGACACACTGTTGCCAGATCATCTACAGCAGTCCCAATAACTTTAGCTGCATGCATAGTATTCTGCTGGAGCTTTTGTAAATTTTGGTTTGTTAGACTACAAAACCAGGCAATGAATTTGAAAGTGATGACAGGCTGAATAATAGGACAACATGAGGTCCTTGTCTACTTTAAATAATTTGAGTTTACGGATGAGAAATAAATGCTGAATGCATTTAGAGAATATTTTTTGTATTTGCATTCCAGTTAAGGTTGTTATCTGAATTAGTTAAGTATTTATAATCATTCACTATTTCTACCTACTCCAAAACAACGATGGGTGAACATACACATTTCTGTCTCTTAAAATCAAATACTGTATTATTCCTTTGGTCTTTTTTACATTCAGAGTGAGAAAGTTTTTATTACACCAGTTTACCATACAGCCCTTGATTTAGAGGCTTTCATCCTTCCCAGATATGCGTCCTATGAGCATGATGTCATCAGCATATTTGATAATGGAGCAGTGGTCATTGTTCAGGTCACTTGTGTACAGAGTAAATAGTAATGGTGATAAGACACACCCCTGCAGACTTCCTGTGTTTGAATGAATGACTTTTGAAAAAGTGTCCTGTACCTTGACTGTCTGTGAACGATTTAAAAGAAAGTCCTGAATCAATAATGTGATAAATGGGTTTACATTCTTACTATTCAATTTTCCAATCAGTATGTGAGTCTGTATGGAATTGAACGCTGAAAAAAAATCCTGAAATAGTGCTCTGACATATGCACCAGGCTGATCAATAAAAGTATAGATTTGATGTAAGATAACAAGCAGAGCATCCTCAACACTTCTGGTTGCACAGTAAGCAAATTGGTGGTTATCTTGAAAAGACTTGGTCTCTGACATTAAAATGTTTTTCACCAAAGTTTTGGAGCATTTCATTGTAATAGAGGTAATTGCCACTGGTCTGTAGTCATTCAGACAGCTTGGCCTGGAAACTTTAGGTACTGTGGTATTGACTGATTGTTTCCACAGCTTAGGTACAATTCCACAGGTCAGTGACCAGTTAAAAAGCAAATGAAAAACTGGAGAGAGCTGCTTAAAGCAGGATGTTAAGAGCCGACCTGATATGTTGTCTGGCCCCACTGCCCTGTTTGTATACCAAGTATTTCAATTGTTATGTTTGCAACAAGAGGTCACAGTTATAACACAAAATGAAATCATATTGCAGAAACTGTTTGTAGTGAAGGAGAGGTGCAAAACTTTGTATTAAAATGTACACTACACTTGACAGGAAGGAAGTTAATGAGTTGAGAAAGTTGTAGCACATATTTAGTCCAAGGAATCCTGAAATACCATGTAGTTACTCCAGAGACAGCAATAGCAGTAAGGAAATATAATATTTGCAAAATCGCAATGAAATGATGGACACAGAAAAATTAACAACATGCTTAAAACATTTCCTCAAATACACAAGACCTTAGAAAGAAACAATGTTATGAACTTGGTGTCTAGCAATCAAATAAAGATCACAAAAGCTTATAACTGCATTTCCTTAGCACCCTTTTTTTGTGAAAAATGAGTACCACAGAATCACAAATCAGCACATGCATATTGAATACAACTAAGTACATGGTTGTTCCTGACCCACAGGATATATGACACTGATGCCCACTGTGCCCTGGGGTGAGGGCACAGCCGCTCAGCTGTCAAAAGGAATTGGAAGGCAGGAAGAAGGCATCAGCATGACAAAGACGAAGGAAAAAAAGTCAAAAGAACATTTAGCCAGCTATGAAAAAGCTCTTAATCATGTGTAACTTATCAGTTTTGATTATAAAAATCTAAAATCCAGCTGTAGATCTGCAGGTTTCTGGTCTTTTGTCATGATCTATTGCAAATGAAATATGAAAAACACTTGAGTCAGCTAGACTTGTTAGTAAAGCCTGAAGGAGACTATATTTAGCTCTTTCATTAACTGTGGTTGGTAAAAACTGAAAGGTCCTGGAATGTCACTGCTTTGACTGTAACTGTGTTGTTAATTCATTCTATTACAGTGTAACAATTGTACTTACTAAATTGTATTATATCATACTGTCTGTCAGTCAGGTTAGCTACACCACTTTACTGTTTTTATTATTACTTGTGTACATTTTAGCCTTTAATTGTAACATAATTAAATGTGCTTATTTTTTATTTGTAAATGTGTATTTGTTTGCTATGTGAAGAAGTCTGTTATGGTTTATTGCATTAAAATGCATTATACAAAGTAGAAATTGGTTCATTGTTTTGAGTGCTAGTTTTTGTGGGAGAGTTTAAATCATACTTTAGGTTAGTAAAAATTACAGAGTAGAAGCTTTAGAATGAGCATCTTACAAAAGCAGAAAATGCTTCATTGGTTGTCAGCATGTAAAACAAAACTGATGCCACTTACTGTATATACTGCTGATCTGTTGTTCGTTTTTCTTTGATTCAAATCTGTATTGCAGAGTGAGGGTGTTGCCAGGAGCAAAAGGCACCACAGAGTTGTTACAGGACAGGGTTCAATCCCCTACAGGAATACTCAGTTATGATCCTGGACGTCTGCAGTGGCTGCAGGTTTTCATACCAACCAATATGATAACCAGAAACCAAGCCTAACAGATAATGACACTAGGTGTTTAATTATATGACTTGTTATTGCTTTCTTTCTTCCAAGACAAACATTTAATAGTTTTGTTTACTGAGAATTTTACTCATATGATTTATGGTCCTTCCCTTCTCTCTCATTTTTCTGAAAAAATTTTATTAACACAGATACTTCACAATGTATGTACACAGGTTTAAATAAAATCATGTTAACTGATGGCTAGTTAAGAAAACGGGCAATATTAAAATTTAAAACTTAAAGAGGTAAGCAAGTTAACTAAAACTAAGCCCAATTTTCTAATTTAGAAACTAGTTTAAGTGAAATCCTGCAGCATTTACAGACCTCAGACTGTAACTGAATAACCCTGAAATATAAAACCCTCATGTCCCTGAGAGAAGTAAAGGAAAAAGGGGATTAGGATGGTGTTAGAAGCAACTTGCCTTGCCAGTGTCGAAGGCCAGGGATTCAAGCTGAAATGCCAACAAAAACTTGTAGCAAAAAAAAAAAAAAATGCTACTGTCATTAAACAATACTGTGAGAGGAGGTTCCCATATAGTTCAAAGCCAATGTGTAAATATTTTTATTTATTGAGCTAAATATGTTTTTCAATTTATTTAGCCATTCACTGGAAATGCAAAGTTCACACAGTAAACAGATTTGAAGTTTGCTGTTAATGTGGGAATGGTAGACCTGTCAGGTTGTTGTGGCTGTGATTTGAAATTCTACAGACAACAACTGTGTTGACATCATACATGATGTATTAGTAAGAAGATATGTTTTGTGTTTCAAAGCATTTATACACGTGAAGGACAGCTGAGTCCCATGCCTGGCAGGGACGCCCCTGCTGCTTATGTTCCGGGGGAGCCACCATGGGCAATCCAGTACCTCCCCCGAGACGCTTGGTGGCAGCCTCCATGGCTGACGGTGATTCCCCACCCACCCGCAGGGCTCCATGGGAGATGGAGTCCTCCACAGCCTGGTTGGGGGCTTGGATGGCCGCTAGGGGGAGCTGCATGGACTCAGCAGCCTGGCTGGACGAATCTTCAGACCCACCCGGAGGTGCAATTAGGACCAGGTGGTCAAGCACCTGGAACACTTCCGGGTGGGTTATAAGAAGGGCCAGCCACCACCACCACTCAGAGAGCCAGGGTAGGGAGGAAGAGGACTAAGCTTGAGGAGGAGGAGTGGTGGAAGAGAAGAAGGATTGTTGGTTGTGTTTATTGTGCTTTGGGACTGTGAATGGGCTGTGTGGCACGGGGAAGACGTGTCCCACAGCTGAAGAAAAATAAAAGTCTTTGTGTTTTTATACGTGCCTCCATGTCTCTCTGTGTCGGGTCAGGCGCCTATATAGCGCCTTTGTTACACACTAAATGTTTTATTTTGGTATTAGCAAAGAGATTATCTCATTTCATCACTGGAGTAGACAACCTAAATAGCCACACAGAAACTTACCTTGATTTTTACTTGCTATGTGCAATATTGAATGCAATTTCTCCAGTGCCATCAATACCATTATTGCCATCCTTGTTAAGTGGTAAACTCAGAGATATGTAGGTGGATGAGCCTGTGGTGTCCTGGGGCCATATGTATAACACCGTGGGTAGGATTCACACTCTAACATGGCATACGGATAAAAGCGGAAATGTGCTCATGCAAAACAAAATCCAGATGCATAAATCTGTACAAATGCTAACTTTCACGTTCTCCCGCTACATAAATCCTGGTCAGCGTGAAAAGTAATGCATGTGCACGCACCTGCTGTCCTGCCCCGTCTCCTCCCAGAATTACTCCTCTTTGAATAAGCAAATCAATATACTGTAAGTAGCCCTTAAGCTCAGCGTTCTGTGAAAAGGCAGTGGGAAAAGCACGGGGGGAAATAGAATTTCAGCAAATACCAAGTGGAGGTAAAGAAAAACGTACTATTTGTTGGTTTGCAAAAAAAAAGTTCATCTAGTGACATAGAGTGTCGGAGAAACTTGAAAGCTCAAGTGCACAAAGTCGCACAGTGCCGAAATGAAAAAGAAGTTGTCATATATCAAAGTCGCCGTGAAAAGGTGAGTCGTAGCACAACGTCTGAGTGTGATATGAAAGCTTATTAGGGTACAAAGAAAAGAAAATAGGCACACAGTGGGGAAAAAGGCACGAAATGTCAACTTTAATCTCTAAATTTCCACTTTAATCATGTAGTTTATTTTGTCATTAAAGTAGAACATCATAAACTTCATCTTAAAATCGTTTAATTTACTACTTTCTCAAATCCCATTGTAACTAAAGTAGCACGTTAAATGCTTTGTTTTGTATTTGATTTTCTATGTGTTTTATGTGTGTGGGGCTTTCTCTTCCTCTGACAGGACACAGAATCCATTACATTCGTGATATTACAGCTCTCTGAATAATTAAAATACTGAGATGTATACGTGATATCATTTTCATGATGATAGGAATTAAAGCATGTTATTAAACATGGGAAAACGGCGCAGTGATTGTTCATGCATCACACAAGATGCTTGCTGCTCCGTGTGCTACCTTCGATAAAATAATTTATTGCAGCATTACTGTCTCATTACTGTACTAACCCATAATTCCTGTCCTTACTTTTCTTTCTTAAAATACCCAATAGCCACACAATCAGCTCTGTAATAGACATTAAGCCATCTGTAAGCTTAGAACGCAGATTCTTCAGAACTTTCAAGGAACATTGAAATATCTTCGTAGTGCATGTTAAATTATTCTATCCATCCAGTGTCATGCCAGTCCCAGCAAGAATACAGAGTGAGGCAGGAACAATCCGTGAATGGAGCGCCAGCTCCTTGCTAGCGCTGCGACAACGTGTCCTCACGTTTGTTTATTTATTAACAATACGGATTATTTAAATTAAGTTAAAGTTTTATTTTGCTGCATTTCATCTTAAAAATGATATCATCATCATATGTAAATACGTGCTTTATAAAGTGGCTCCGGTTGTGCAATATTATAACTGTATCGCAAGTTTACAGTGAGGTAATTGTACTTATAAGTACAAACAGTTCTACAAGGAGCACTTGATGGACTGATGGAGTGTGTTTATAGTTCTGGGGATGAAACTGTGTCTGGACCGCGAGGAGAGCGTTTGCCGTATGAGAGCAGTTCAATAGACAGCATGGCTGAGGCAGCGTGTGCTTGATGTGTATACCGATAATTCTCTTTCCAGTTAGCTGCTGTAGAGCTGTGATTCCACACTCGGATACAGTGATATAAATACTCCGAGTGGTGCAGTGAGAGTAATACGGAAAAAGATGATCCGCTGTGGCAACCCCTAACGGGAGCAGCTGAAAGAAGAAGAAGAAGGTGCAGTGAGAGTAACAGCGCTAAAGCAGCTATTGTATTTAGAATAGTTTGACCATTCTGTGGACCGTTATATTGTTATAGGTTAATTACAATCAGATTCATTAAACTAATAAACAATATGTGGTTAATTTCAGTGTATTTATAAAGCAGCGGCAGGGATGTGGATCTAAAAGAAAGGGAAACTACACTGGAACAGTAGCACTGCTTTGATGCTGGGTGCCGCCAGTCTGCAAAACAGAGAGCAGAACTTTCGTATGCCAGGGTATGCAGCACAGTTAGGGAGGGTCTCAAAAGAGCTCAAAAAATCTCATAATATAAACTGCAGATATAAAGAGTACATGTTAAATGTGGCGTTCTGGTCTGGGAGCATGTTGGAAAAGACTCTACTGTATATCCTGCTCTACTGCTCCGATCCCAGAGCATTCCACAAGCATCTCTACAACTCTCTCCATTGTCCTGGTCCCAGAGCATACCATGAATGTATCTGCACCCCATTCTGTGGTTCCAACCCCGGAGCACAATAATGTTAATCCCTCAAGTCCGCTCTGATGTTCCAGCCTTGGAGCACACCCGCTTCCTGGAGAAAGTTCCACCTTAGAATCCCACTGCACAATAATCCTCCTCTTATGGTCCATTTTCCACAGCTATGTTTTTCTTGGCAACAGCCTGCTCTGCACAGACCCTCTCATTTTTGGAGTTTTAGCACTTGCTTGTTTGTGTAATCTCCCCTGGACATTCCCACCCCTTTAAGTTTCTGGACACCAATATTTGTACTTCTCACACCCACCAGCCATCCCTTTTAATGCTGCCTACAGCCCTGCACTGCTGTCTTATATCTTATAATAGCATCTTACAATACAGCAGTGCAGGTTTGATTATCATTATATAAGAGAAGAGATCATTGCCTTTCACAAACAAGGAAAATGATACAAAAAATATCAAAGGCAGTGAGTGTTCTTAGAGAAACCACTGGAAGCATTATTTGTAAGTTCAAAGTTAAAGAAAATCTGGCTGCACTGGATGTAGCAGAAAGAGGAAGCTATCAACAGCTTCCATCAGATTTCTGAGGTGGCAGGTGGCCAACAACCCTTGAGTGACTGCAAAAGACCTGCAGCAATACTGGAAGCAGACAGCAACATTTCAGTTTCCACAGTAAGGAACATACTAAACACTGAAGGTCTTCATTACCAAACTCCAAGACATACACCACTACTGACCCAAAAGTACAAGAAACGTTGGCACCAATATGCTACAAAACCATATAAATAAGTCATAGAAGTTTTGTGATTCTGTTCTGTGGAGGGATGAAATAAAACTGGAAGTTTTTGGGCTTATGGTTCAGCAGTATGTCTGGAGAAGGAAGAATGAAGCATATGCTGAAAAGAACACCCTGCCTGCAGTGAAGTATGGCAGAGGCTTGGTGATGTGCTGGGGCTGCTTTGATTCATCTGGCACTGGAAACCTACAGTGTGTGTAGGGCAAGATGGATTCAATCAAGTGTCAAGATATCCTAGGGGAAAATGTCAAGCTGAAGCTTGGGTGTCACTGGACCTATGAACAAGACAGTGATCCCAAGCATACTTCAAACACCACCAAGGCTTGGTTTCAGAAAAGGTCTTAGAAGATTCTAGAATGGCAATCACAGTCGCCTGAACCCCATAAAAAGTCTCTGGTGGGATTTAAAAAAGGCAGTTGCAGCAAACAGACTCATATTAGTGTTACTGGAGGCCATTGCCCATGAGAAATTAACTAAGATTCCTCAGTAATTCTACCAGAACCTAGGGTCTGGCTGTGCATCATGTTTGCAGCAGGTCATAACAGCAAAAGGGTGCTCTACTAAGTAATAAAGATGCTTGTCATTAAGGTGTTGAATAATTTTGAGACTGAAGTTGTCGTTGAAAGTGGCATTTTTGTGTTGAATGCAGAGAAACCTCTTGTAATATTATTTGTATTGAACTTTTTAAATGCTTGTTTGATTTGTTTATTGCAAACAGCTGAAAGTTTGTATATTTTGCCAATAATTCTAATTTGCAATGGGGGTTGAATAATTTTGAGTGCAACTGTATATAGTCCTGCATTAAAGCCTGCAGATTTGAATGTACAATATATGCAAAGCAGTGCTTGAAGTACTAATATTATGTGTTACAATGATATATCAACACGAGAGGACGGAACATTTCCCGATTAGAAATTCAAGGGCAACTTCATAAGTCCATAAGTTTCTCCCTTGGAGAGTGCAGTACTGCAATCAAAGAACAAGGGTGGGACAGGGGGTTGAATTTTCAGCAACGCAAACAGAATTTTTAGGCTGAGGGAGCTTTACGGATAACCAAGATGAGAGCCAGCAGTCAACAGCAGAAAACAGCATTTATTAACCAAAGAGATTTAGATCTTCTGTGGACTATACCAAAGTTTCCCTTTCCATAGTCTGATCATGTGTCCACAATAGTAGTGTTGTACATTTATGTAGCATGTTTTTGAGATTTTGAGACCCGGGTTTGCTTCCTGGGTCCTCCGTGTCTGCGTGGGTTTCCTCTGGGTACTCTGGTTTCCTTCCACAGTCCAAAGACATGCAGGTTAGGTGCACTGCCGATTCTAAATTGTCCCTAGTGTTTTCTTGGTGTGTGTGTGTGTGTGTGCACCCTGCGGTGGGCTGATGCTCTGCCCAGGGTTTGTTCCCTGCCTTACGCCCTGTGTTGGCTGGGATTGGCTCCAGCGGACCCCTGTGACCCTGTAGTTTGGATATAGCGGGTTGGATAATGGATGGATGGATATAAGTTTGTTGCATTAACTATTATTTTCAGTTAAGAGATAAAACCCTTAATGGAATAGTGTCACTGGTATGGACATGTTATTATCATTATATTAACATAACATTTTCAGACCCACCTAATCCAACCCAGGGTGGCAGGGGACTGTAGCCTTTCCTGGCTATATTGGACTCTATGCAAGAGCCAGCCCAGGATAGGGCACCAGTCCACTACAAAGGAACTCATACATATACTGGGCCAATGTTGAAGTTACCAGTTAACCTAACAATCACATTTTAGGGATTTAGGAGGAAAGTCAAAACCGATATAGTGGAAATGTATAAACTTCTGACAAGGCAACAATAGTGTAGGGAATTAAAATTTCAGATTCTGGATCAGTGAGGCAAAAACCCTAACCATTGTGCCACTGTATGTACCTAATTATTATTGTTAATTATTATATAAGACTATTACCAAAAACGTCCTGTTTTTAAAACAGACTTTGTGGAACAGGAAGATCACATAAATGGTATGCAAGTTGAAAATATTATAAATAACATGAAATTAGATTATTAGATCATATTTATGACAAAATAATCATTATTTCTTGACATATTATTCTCTAGATCACTATCAGAGTGCATATAACATATGAATTGTTCACAGTAACATTTTCAGGTATTTGCCAATTTTGTTAATGGATTTAAATGTATTTTTTATAATAATTTATAAACATGAGTTAACCCAGTATCTGTTAAAATTCTAACAATCCTCGGGTATGGAGCATGTAATCCACTGCTACAGCTGCCAGTGTATAATTTAATTTTGAAGGTTGTTTATTCTGGTCTGCTTTGTACATTTTAAGTCAAAAACCAACAAAAAAGAATTGTTGTCACATAATAGAATTTGCAGGAGAAGGCCATCACCACCTTAAATTTAATGTGGTACAGTGTTATTTTCAGAAAGGGGTTCAAAGCCCTGTAAGGGGTTAATATTGTATGCTGAGTAGAGAATTTTCTTTCTTTTATTGTTAGGGATTTAAACAAAATGTGGGAATTTACATTATCTATCAGGGCTTAGTAACGCAATTATCCCCTGGAGCATTTTCATTAGTGTAATGTTTAGAGATCTTCAGAATTATGTAAGAATGACGCTCATGAGATTTCAGGAAGCAAATGCTGTCTCTGTCGCTCTCGCTCTCTTTTTTTCTTTTTTAAAGCTGACTAAAAAAAATCAGTATAGCTAAATGGGCATCTGGTAGCCACCACAGATATGAGATGCATACAGCATAGCTGTGGTCTATAGATATCAACATGAAGTACAAGAAGTATATTACCATCATGCAAGCTGCTATGGGCATAGCACCTCTTAATAAAAGGGAGCTTTTGCCACAGAGCAGAAACTGGAATTTATGGAAGCAGGCAGGGTAAGTCTGACATAATGTTCCAATGTATTTTCATTATTAGACATACAGTTGACAGTCTTAATGCATTAAAAGCATTTGAACGAAAAAAGTTTATACCGTATTTTAGGTATCATCATTTCAGTATTTTATTATTCATTTTTCTGCAAAACATTTTCAATGAATTAAATAAAATTATTAAAATATTTTTTATTTAATTTTTGTTTACAATATTATGCTGTCATTTTCTTTGTGACAATTTTTGTATGTCTGTTACCTATCAGTAAATAACAGAAAACACCCTAGTACACCAAATATGTTCAGGCCTTATAGCTGCAACGTTTACTTTAACATTTACATTTACTGTATTTGTTCCTGTTAAATGTCATATAATAGCATCTGATATGATAAGTACCATAATATACAGCAATTAAAATGGCACTTGGTTCCCACATTAACAAAAAAAACTATGTTAGTGAAATAAAAAGACAACTTTAAAAACTACTGTTCACATACTCATGATTAGTATCAGCATTATGTAATAATCAGATCTTCAAGCTTTTTTTCCTTCATTTTTAATTAAATTCAATAAACTGACAAAATAACATATATATATTGTTTAACTGATAATTTTTTCAGAAATGTCCAAAATGTTTGTAATTCTATTGATGCACTGTATTATAGAAGTATACATAGATGTTTGCTTTGAATTAGTATTGATGTTTCAAATAAGGCTTATATACTAATTAAAACATTGCCTTTCTGACATTTGCTAATTCAAATTAATTAACAATTAATAGCTGCTGAAAGATAATTTATTTTTATTTCATCAGCTGGTCAATCTAAAGTACTGTAAATAATCTTTAAATATTCCTTTCATTTATTATTGATAAACACTCTGCAGAGTAATAACATCCATACATCCATAACTGTATGTAGTGAATATATTTCAGCCTGGTATGGCAGCTTCCTGTGATTCTTGTAGCTGAGAAGACTTCCAGGACCTTGGCCTGGCAAACGTTAGTGCTGAATATGGAACATCCTTTCACATGATGAACTGGATCTTTGATTTACATTTTGCATATAATTATAAGAGGAACTGAACACTATTTTAATATCCCTTTCTCTCTTCCTTTTTCTCTCTCTAATGTATGCATTGTTTTTAATGTTAGACAGACCATTAATTTGGCAAAGGTTTGGTGCTGGAAGCCAGAGGGCAGTTTTAATTTGGAGAATTAGATAGGCTGTCAGTATTTACTATCTAAATATAAAAATGTTTTTTTACTCATTGATTTTAGTCACATTCCCATATATTGGCTGCTGTTGGTTCACATTACCAACAAATACATCCAACATTTATTACACTTGGTGAATTTTTTGTTCAGAAATAGTAGAGTGAAATTGTGTGAATGGTGTATGCTCGATGAGACTTGAATTAGGCTGCCAGCTGCTGAGAGAAAAAGCAGAAAATGCCTCTCATAATGACATAAGAATAAACACAAGCAGATTGTACATTGCTACCAGCGAGGCAGCTGTTTGCTCAGACCATTGGAAAGCTGGGTCTTACAGAGATTTGAAACTAAATTTTAATTCAGCTTTATCTTAGAAAAATGCCATTGCTTTAACATTCCTAGAAAGAAAATCTGAAAAGCCCATATCAATAAATTAGTATATTCATGACATCTAAATTGTAAAACTGAAGTAGAAAATTTAATTCATTAAATTCTTTTAATAATTTTATGTATGCATTTTCACTTCTTTGTTTGTGCCTTTTTACCCCAGTATCACCTTCTGCTATTTTTTCACAACTTGCATAAAAGAATGACTTGTGGGCACATTGCTTATTAAAAGAAACACAAGTGAACATATCATTTTAAAGTCCCCCTTTAAGTCCACACGGAAAAGCTTCATAACAGAAAGATATCAAACATTCAAATTAGCTTCCTTTCAGCTTCTCCTTTATAGTACTGTATTTTGGTCCCCTATCTATCCTGGAAGGAGTGAAGTATTTGCAGCAGCTAGCAAAGCCAACAAATAGCTAGAGGGAAAAGTATATCACACACCAGTAGGCCTAAGATTCCTCCTTGACTGACTTCTACTCTAGTGCTGGTCTCCCTTTTGACCTCTCCTTTTCTCTACTCCACAGTGTTTGATAGTGGCCAGGCTACTCTCCCTTTAGAAGCAAGCACTCTGGTAGATGATAGATTTCCCATGGGGCGCGAGTTTTGGCTTTCTTGGCTGCTAGACTGAACAGCTGTGATCCAGTTTTATATCTGTACACCTTCCTTTATTCTATTCTGATGCACCTCTTTTATCGATTTATTCTTTTCTGTTCTTTGTTAAAACAGACATCTTCGGGAAACCTGTCTTATTGATATTTGCTTTAAATAGCTTAACATACAACAATTTTAGAATTTTTGATTTTTATATTATAATAATAATTTTAATTTGTGTGGAAGTGAATACATATTAAATATGTCGAGAATATATTTTAAGCAACTACTGCCCACATGTAAGTAACTTTAGAAACTCAGTAAATAAGCTACAAGTATAGTAGACACAACTGCTTTAAAAGATTAATGGTAAATTTCTTAGCTTGTTTAACCAAATTATGCTGTCAGTGTACATACTTGAATTTTTTGCAAAATTTTTACTACTTATCAACATTGCTGCCCAAACAAGTAAAACATAACTGCAGCTAATCTGTTATGTTTTTTACTCCGCTTATTATAGTGGTGGGTGGTATGGTAGGGTAGATTTTAGTCATTCTACATTGATTAACAACTTTAAATCAGCTCTGTTTAAAAGGGTATGTAATGTGAAGGAGTGGTGTCTCCATTCGAGGCATGTTCCTGTCTTCCACACAAAGTTGCTGAGACAGACTTGTTTTTTGTGACCTTGTTATACTGTAGTTTAAGAAGTTTTATAAAATTAAGTGAATTGCATGCATGTAGTTCTAGTTGGGAGAGAGTATTGTGTTCCAGATATTTAGCTATCAGGATAGTTAGTGTAAAACTTGCAGTGTTTAGACAGTCATAATTAATATAACAGCTTAAAGGACCTTTTCATTTGAGTATTGTGCACAAAGAGCTCTTCATTTAAAGAAAATGAGCCGCATTTGTGGTCAATGTGCTGACGGTCTCCTTGCAGGACTTATGCATATAGCACTGAACTTCTGTCCTTTGAAGTGCGATTAGGTGATTTTTGGCTACAAAGAAAGGCACAAAGAGACGACAAGCAAAATTGAAATTGCTCACTCTAGTGTTGGCAACTAATATGTAAGAACACATTTCAGAGGGTCAGATAAAACTTGAAAAGCAAAGCAAAGTCAGAGTACTAACCAATATTACCAATATACACTGCTCACAAAAATTAAAGGAACACTTTAAAGAAACACATTAGATACATCAGATCTCAATATGAAGTTGGATATCTATACAAATAACGACAGGGCAATGTCTTAGGAACAAAAGGATGCCAAGTCTTTTAATGGAAATAAAAGTTTTCTGCCTACAGAGGGCTCAATTGTGTAGACACCCTAAAATCAGAGTGAAATGAAGATCTGGCAGGCTAGTCCATTTTTTCAAAAACTTAATTTCTGCTACTCAAAATGCTTTTCAGTATTTTGTGTGGCCCCCACGAGCTTGTATGCATGCTTGACAACGTTGGAGCATGCCCCTAATGAGACGACGGATGGTGTCTTGTGGCATTTCCTCCCAGATCTGTATGAAGGCATCCCTGAGCTGTTGTACAGTCTGAGGAGCAGCCTGACGGCGCCTAATGGACCGAAACATAACATCCCACAGATGTTCTATTGGGTTTAAGTCAGGGGATCGTGAAGGCCATTCAATTGTTTCAATTCCTTCATCCTCCAGGTACTGCCTGCATACTCTTGCCACATGAGGCCGGGCATTGTCGTGCATTAGGAGGAAACCAGGACCTACTGCACCAGCGTAGGGTCTGACAATGGGTCCAAGGATTTCATCCTGATACCTAATGGCAGTCAAGATGCCGTTGTCTAGCCTGTAGAGGTCTGTGAGTCGCTCCATGGATATGCCTCCAAGATCATCACTGACCCACCACCAAACTGCTCATGCTAAGCGATGTTACAGGCAGCATAATATTCTCCACGGCTTCTCCTGACCCTTTCACGTCTTTCACATATACTCAGGGTGAACCTGCTCTCATCTGTGAAAAGCACAGGACGCCAGTGGTGGACCTGCCAATTCTGGTATTCTATAGAAAATGCCAATTGAGCTCCCCGGTGCTGTGCAGTGAGCACAGGGCGCAGTAGACATTTGGGCCCTCAGGCAACCCTCATGAAGTCTGTTTCTGATTGTTTGTTCAGTGACATTCACACCAGTGGCCTGCTGGAGGTCATTTTGTAGGGCTCTGGCAGTGCTCATCCTGTTCCTCCTTGCCCAAAGGAGCAGATACTGGTCCTGCTGATGGGTTATGGACCTTCTATGGCCCTCTCCAGCTCTCCTAGAGTAACTGCTCGTCTCCTAGAATGTCCTCCATTCCCTTGAGACTGTACAGGGAGACACAGCAAACCTTCTGGCAATGACACGTATTGATGTGCCATCCTGGAGAAGTTGGACTACCTGTACAACCTCTGTAGGGTCCAGGTATCACCTCATGCTACCAGTAGTGACACTGACTGTAGCCAAATGCAAAACTAGTGAAGAAAGAGTCAGAAAAGACGAGGAGGGAAAAATGTCAGTGGCCTCCACCTGTTAAACCATTCCTGTTTTGGGGGTCATCTCATTGATGCCCCTCTAGTGCATCTGTTGTTAATTTCATTAACACCACAGCAGCTGAAACTGATTAACAACCCCCTCTGCTACTTAACTGACCAGATTAATATCCCATAAGTTTCATTGACTTTATGCTATACTCTGATTAAAAAGTGTTCCTTTAATTCTTTTGAGCAGTATATTAAATTTCTATGATAAGAGTAGTTATTTCTTTCTGCTGGAGACTAAATACCTAAGCAACATTCTTTATAGTGGTAATGATCAAGAGACCAACGCTGATATGGAAGATGAATATTGATTAGTAGCTACTGTACATGTGCCTAACTGTAATTATATGTTTGCATAATTATATTTTGTAATAGAAAAATAAGCAAAATCATAAACATATTCTGTATTTTAAAGTTACAAAGCATATTGGATTTGAAGTAGCATTTGTGAAGTTTCTGCTTTCTTGTGTCTTCTATTCTCACATTCCTGATATAAAAAACAATTATTCAGCTATAAATAAGTAAGTAAGACATAAACAAAACTGGAGTGACAGAAAAGTGAGCAGAAAAATCAGTAGTCCAGTGGTAATTTCATATAGCCAGTTTCTTAATTAGAAGCCATTCCTTGCTGTTAATGGAGCATTTTATTTCATTAGTTAGTTTGACCCTGCTTTAGTGTTTGTCAAATTGAAAATTCCTGCTGCTGTGCATTTTTTGAAAGCAGCAGGATTCCTTAGACCAGAGTGAGTAATACCACCAAATATTCCTTTTTTGCTTTATATCTTTCAAAATAATTTTATTATAATATCTGTATGACAAACACTCTCATGTGCAAATGGTGTTAACTGATCAACTGTTAATTGCATGGAATGAGGTCAATGTAATATGTCTAGTAATCAATTTGTGGTTACTTCCTGGTGCTATTAAAGCGGTATTCGAAATGCTACAAATGTTTTCTAATAATAGGCACGTGACTGGTGGCAAGTGAATAGCTTGTTCCTGACATGAGTGGAAATTCATTTTGCAAAACCTAATGTGCAGGCAGATAGATAAATAAACAGATAGATAGTACATACTGTATTTGTCCCCAAGGGGAAGGTGAGATGCTTTTTGAATATACAAATGAGCACTAGGTAGATATTGTCCTTTCTGCATTTTTTTGTAAAAAGTGGCATGATAGACAGTGATTGAGCATATAATCAGTATAAGACACAAAGATCCTGGTGGAAAAGTGAAAAGTCAGCATTAGGTTTCAAAAGACAGTATATGCAGAGCACTTTCTGATCTACAATTTAGAACTCGAAAGTAGATACCACTGATCAATAATTCAGACTCATCCCCACTAGCTACAATTTTATTTTCACCTCTTAGTTATTTGACTGCAGGTTAAAGAAAATGAACAAATAAGAAATTTGAGAAGAGAAGGGCTAAGATGAATGAATGAACACATTTATCTTTATTGAAAATTGTGCAAGAGATTTATATGACCTTTGTAGAAATAATATGTTAAAAGTTTTTGTAATTTCTGACGTTGCCTAATAAAATAAAAACCTCATATAACAGTAAGGCTTAATGTAAGACGGAAGAAAATGGATTCACAATATTCTGCACCCACTATGGATTACTGAGATCAGTGTTGCCTGTGTAGGTAATGTCCAATATTTAGTCTTTAGTTTCTGGAATTTTCTTGTACTGTTGGCACCTTAGATTGTAATTTACTATATGTTAAAAAGCAAAAGAAGTTCATATTAGTTTTGCAGTGCTTTCTGATTATTGAATTAAATTTACTTAAACTACTTAAACACAAAAAAAATCATGATCGTTTTATAGTACTTTTTGATTTGTGAATTAAATTTACTTAAACTACTTGGAAAATTTTGTTAACAGTAGCCTATGCTCTCTTTAATTTTCTGCTGAGATGACGTTTCAAAGAATTATTTCATGAAGATGACAGGCTTACCAAGGACGTGAAAATTATTTGTGTGGAGTTTAGTGCCAGGGTTTATATGTGAGCATCTAAATTTAAATAAAGGTCAGGTCAGGTTGGATGCATTGGTACAGTGCGTTGCCACACCCACCACACAACGAAATAGCTCGTGATCCTGCTTGGCAACCCCCCAAGCAGACACACAGTTCAGTCCCACCTTCCAGAAATGACACTCTATCTGCCACAGCCAGATGTTACATGGGTGTCCTCTTGGCCTGGTCCAGCTGCTCGGGCCCTCAATTTGAATACACTGTTTGAAAATAGCCTGAGTATACAGAATAAACCAAGTATCTGTATTTGGCCTTCTTTAGATAAGAAATAAAATGGCCATTTAGTAAAAGGTTTGCATCTATGGCTTAGTTACTGCCAGCAGAAATTTTATTCTAATGTGCTGATCATGTTGTAGCATATCAGTTATTTGGAATGCTGTAAATTGTACTTGGGATTGTTCTGTGATGTTGAAGAAAAGCAAATAATTTTTATTTGTCAGCTATTTATATATGATACCCATCTATTCATTATAGAACCCACTTAGTCAAGTCCAGCTGCATTGGAACTAGAGACTTTACTGACAGCACATTGATTCTTGCATAACATGTTCACACACATACACTCACTTTAACTAATATAATGTTAATTTATGGATAATGGTTAAACTAAACTGCATGTTTAGGTTGTCGGGAGAAAAACAGCAAACAGACAAAAATGCCAATGGAATATTTATACCTCAGCTTAATTATAAACAGTCCTAATTATCTGTTGTGATTCATTGATTTTCAGGTAAATTGAATTTAAGAAATTCAGTGGACCTTGGTTTAATTTTCTTTGTTTATACTGAACATGTGTTGTTTTGAAGATGTCTTTCTTAAGAAAATTTGAATTGTTGCCTTGATGCTTGCAAAGGTTATGCGAAAATATTGCTTCAGTTTTAGTTCAATATTTATATTTTCATCAGTTGTTATTTTCTGTGATTTAAAGTTACTGATTTGTTATACTGTGAGAGTATAGAACACCTTTTGCCATCACAATATGATAATTCCTCTACTCTACCCCCTGACACCAACCCATAATCATGAGTTCGCACACAGTATGTTCAGTTTCACAACTAGAGAAACATTTGTACTTTGGCTGCTGTGACAATACGTAAGATTGGCAGGTAAGGATGGAGAAATTGATGTTGGGGGCCAGGGGAAGAACCATAAATGTGGAAATGATACACATTTTCTCATTGAGGTTGGATACAGTGTTGCTTTTGACACAAGCATTAGTCACATTCCAGTTGTGCCATTTGCATTATTTTCAGTCAAAATTATGAAAAAAAGTTAAAATCTTATTTATTTCAGTTGGTGAAAAAATGTCATTATTTTATTCATAAATGTTTTAATATAGTTATTTAACTGGAGATCTTAAGAAAACATTCTGTCATATAAGTATAGTGTGACACAATCTCACATTCAAGTATGTAAATTACAAATTATGAAGGTAATTAAAACAAAAAGGCAATGTGAAAATTACACAGTTAGTAGTCAGTATAATATAGCAGTTGATACTATACTATATCCTTCTGTGAATTTCAGCATGTTTTACTCCAAAGAAGTCTCACTATGGCGCATTGTTCAACAATAGTGTAATCTTGCAGGGGAGCGTCCATATTCATTTGACCTTAGCTTCAACTAGACTAATGACAGAGCACTGTTCTGTGCACGCTCGAATTACCCATAAGCCATTGCAAATGGGTTGTAATACATCAACTTCTATCTGTTTTTCTAACCGCATAATTTTCATATTGTCTTTACTTTTTGATTTATACTTGTATCTCCTGTGTAATGGCACTGGCATTGTGTGCTTGGGCAACAACATAATTCATATTAAATTTTTTGCTATATAAATTAAAGAAATATCAAGTACCTATAAAAATGAATTAATTCAAACAGTGTAATTTAATGAATGTATGAATTGTTTTGAATGTCAAATTGTATTTTTTATAAGTAAGATTGTGCTCAGAGCATGTGTAAAGTTCAGCAGAAAGTAAAGATAGATAATATAAGAAAAACAAAAAACAATAGGCAGTTTTACACAACTCTTGAAGCTGTACAGCTGACTAGCAAAACATACATCAAGTATACAGTAAATATATAACGTAGATGGCAAGTCCCATTGGACTGAATTTGTCAGAAATTATATGAATTACCATGTGTGAAATAAATGCAGCTTCTCTTGTTTTGTTGCCTAAAAATGAATGGACTTAAATGGCACCTGAAATAGATTAAAATAACACCATATACTAATTCTGTTTTATGAAATTTGTAAAAGAGCATTTATTATTGGTGATAAAACATGGGAATGCTTAAGAATTTTGTCTATCTATAATCAGACAATAAAAATAAATTGTTTGGTTGCTAGTACTTGGTATCATGTAGATGTTGGGGCAGCAACATAGATTCATCATAATTACATTCTAGTAGTAATAGACCATTTTCAATTTAAGCCATAGGAAGTAAATACAGTAAAGTTTGTGTGTGTATATTTATGTATATGTGTGTGTTTGTGTGTGTGTGTCATTGTCTTGCACCCCAAAACATAAGGATGAGTCTTAGTACTTTAGCAAAACCAACTTTATTCAACTTGAAACAGGAACAGCAGGGTTATTAATTGCAGCGGGAGCTACCACTTTCATATATGCAGATAGAGCAAACGGGCATAGTTGAGGCCAGGTCAGTGGCCAAGGCATACTGTTCCCTGTATTTATAATGTTCCTGGTATCACCCATCGGCAACAGGCGTTTATAGCGTGATCTTGATTGCCTTGTACTTGTTGTGTCAGCCATATGCTGCTGCGCTGCAAACCTGTGGTTGCCTTGGTGACAGACAAGCAGTCCTCCACAGAGAAGGACTCTTCTCCATCAACACCCTCAGAGCAAACATTGTATCTGTGGTGCTCTTTCCTGGCATGAAACCATACTGCTGCTCACTAATCATCACCTCCCTTCTTAACATAGCTTAAACTACTCTTTCCCATAACTTTATGCTGAGGCTTATCAATGTTATCTCCCTGTAGTTACTACAGCTCTGCACACCCTCCTTATTCTTAAAAATTAGTACCAGTACACTTCTTCTCCACTCTTCAGGCATCCTCTTTCTTTCCAAGATACCATTAAACAATCTGATTTAAAAACTCCACTGCCATCACTCCTAAACATCTTCATTCTTCCACAGGTATGTCATTGGGACCAGTGGCCTTTCCATTCTTCATCCTTTTCATAGCTGTCCTTACGTCCTCCTTGCTTATCCTTGCACTTCCTGATTCACTATCTCTATCACTATTTAACCTTATCTCTCTCTCATTCTCTTCATTCATCAGCCTCTCAAAGTACTATTTCCATCCGCTCAATTCACCCTCCTCGTTTGTGAGTATGTTTCCATCTTTATCCATTATCATCCTAACCTGTTGCACCCTTACTGTTTCTGCTGTAGTTGCCCAGCTGTCTGGTAACTCTTTACTGCCACCTAATGCCTGTCTTACATTCTTCCTAAACTCAACCTTGCAGTCTTTTTTTCAACTTACACCATTTGATCTTTGGCTCTGCCCTTACTTTCCTCCTCTTCTTGATCTCTAACATCATCCTACAGACCACCATCCTATGCTGCCTAACTATATTTTCCCCTACCACCACTTTGCAGTCTTCAATCTCCTGCAGAATGACTCTTCTGCATAGGATATAATCTTCATGTGTGTATCTTCCTCCACTCTTGTACATCACCCTATTTTCCTCCCTCTTCTTAAAATACGTATTCACCACAGCCATGTCCATCTTTTTCAAAAAATCCATTATCATCTGACCTCTTTCATTCCTCTCCTCGACACCACACCTACCCATCACCTCCTCGTGTACTCTGTTCCCTTCACAAACATGTCTATTGAAATCCGCTCCAATCACCACTTTCTGTCCTTTGGGTACACTGTCTATTACTTCATCCAACTCCAGAAATCTTCTTTTTTATACATCGCACACCCAACTTGCAGGGCATATGCATTAACAACATTCATCATCACATCTCTAATTTCTAACTTCATAATCATTACTCTGTCTGACACTCTTTTCACCTCCAAAACACTCTTGACATACTGTTCCTTCAGAATAACCCCTGCCCCATTTCTCCTCCCATTCACACCATGATAGAACAATTTGAATCCACCTCCATTCCACCTGGCCTTACTCTCCTTCCATTTAGTCTCTTGCACGCACAATATATCAACCTTCCTTCTCTCCATCATATCGGCTAACTCTCTCCCCTTACCAGTCATACTGCCATCATTCAAAGTTCCTACCCTCAGTTCCACTCTCTTTACCTCCTCTCCTTCTGCCTCTTGACACGTCCTCCCCCTCTTCTTCTCCTTCTTCGGCCAATAGTTGCCCAATTTCCTCCAGCACACTGTTGGCTAACAGTACTGGTGGCGGTCGTTGTTAACCCAGAGCTTGACCAATCCGATATGGACACCTGTATTGTTGTCCGCATATTGATCTGGCAAAATTTTACACTAGATGCCCTTCCTACATAACCCTACCAATTTATCCGGGCTTCGGACCAGCACGAAGAAATACACTGGATTATGCATTCCCTGTGGCTGGGTTACTAAAAAGCTCAAACCATAATTTAGTTGGACTATATGTCTATTTGGTTGAATTGATTGGTCTAGAATTATGCTCAGTGATACTAAGATAGGCTGCAACCTATCACAACCTTCACTGTGAGTATGAGAATATTATGTTATGATTCATAGCTTAATAGTAGTAGTTAGCTACGACTGTATGAAAGAAATTTAGTACAGCCTAATTTATTCTTAAGGAAAAAAGAAATCTGCATCATTTTTGGCTAAACAATTACAATGCTGTGTTTGATTTCAAAATCTACATGCTTTGAGAGTATTAAATTACAAATTAGGATTGTATTTACAGTATATTGTATGCTTCTCATTTGCAACATCAAAATTATACATATTAGCTATTGAACAAAAAAAGTAAGTTTTAATTATATTCATATTCACAAAACTATACCATGATCAACAGTACTGTTGTTTTTTTCTTCAGCCATGTACTGTATGAAATTTTAGTATTTGGTAAACACTGATTTTATAAACCAAAATCTTTGGGTAGGCTTCTGCAGATTCATAATAATATTCTTCACTCTAGTTCCTTGGTTTGGTGAGGGGCTCATAGCGGTTTGCTTTCTTATGCTATACATATTTGGTATGTGAAGTTTACTGTATACATGCCCTGTCCAGCTTTTGTTCTTAGCATGAACAGATTGTCATCTGTTCATCATTTTATTTGATTTGTCTTTCCTTTTTTTGTGTAAATAGATAAAAGTATCTGAATAATTTATTTAGTTAAAATAGAATACCATAGTAAAGACTATAAGTGAAGTTATTCAACAATATTTATTAATACACTTACTTTACCTCCGGTGTACCATGATACAGCCCACCAAGTGTTTTTTTCAAGTGTGATTTTGGATGTCTTGGAATGTAAGCAGTGGATATTTCATTTATAGTATTATTTTTTCAATTTTGGGTGGCTGGGATTGGCTCCAGCAGACCCCCGTGAGCCTGTGTTCAGATTCAGCGGGTTAGAAAATGGATGAATGGGTGGATATCAATGTTTTTTTTTTATTGTAATACTAATTAGTGGATTTTTATTTCAGGGATCAGCCAACATTGTTTACAGCCTCCTGCAGTTGGGATAGGTATTACTGGACAACTGAAACAAGATACATAACAAGAAACAACCATCTTTCTGTGCCTGCATTTACACAACTTAACCAGGTATTTATCAAAGGGATCATACATTTAAAGAGCAGAACTCCTTCAGCCATTGTATTTTTTCATATGTTTAATCTGTTGTTTTAAAACTCTTCATCTGTTGAAATGGAGGAACACTGATGACTTAATACTTTTAAGAAAAAAAAATGTATGTTGTCTCTTGTATTTTAATTTTTTAATACCTTAACGCATTAGCCTATAATTAATTTATGGATATGTTAATCAGTTCCTTGTATTTAATTTATTTAATACCTTATATACTGTAATTCATCTATACTTACTTGATGGAGGATCAATGTAACTTAAAGAAAAGCAGTTTGTAGTTTCACTTACAGTAATATAAGTTTAGTTCACAGTAGTACTGTACTTTTAAGCTGTTTATTGACATAGAGAAAAATACAATGTGACGTGTTTATTTCCTTCCAAGTGTGGGCTGAAGTGTTGCAATGTCAGGGAGACATTTTCCTTGTTTTCAGGTGGGTTATGGATAGTGCAGTGAATTTAAGACTTATATTTTTGGTGTTCCTTACAGAAAAAGTGTGCGAAAAACTTTGTGTATGCTAATTTTAAAAAGTGATGGCTAGTTGTTTTACTCTTTATTGTTCTAAATTTCGTAAGGGTAAACCGGATTTTCATGAAAAAAAACAAACAAATTGTAGCACCATACATATATTTAGATGCATCATCATATTATTTTCAATGGTTTGGGCATGCTAATGACAACAAGTTTCAGGTCGTCTGAATGTCAAGAATATATAAGAAGAGTTTAGAATTTAAGAAGAAATTACTCATGTGGGTATATAAATCGATGAATATTTTTGTTTAGGAAGATAAAGTATATATGAGAATTGGGTTCCTGTTTATGTTGGCAAAAGTAAAGGCTTTATCCTAGTAAAAAAAAATGTACATATTAGCCTGTTAGTCCATTTGCTCTCAGTGTTGTTGTGATGGCCCACCACCATTAGGATTGTATATAAAATAAAGTATATTAAAATGTTACAAAGTGTCAGGACTGCCCTCTAAAGGAGTTCTAGTCTTAAGGGGGTACATCCTCACATTAGATAATACTTAAACCAGTAATGCCCAAAGGGCAGATGGACTTTTTCCCACTTAGCACAGAAGAATAAAATATTCAACTTATGAAAAGTAAATATGTGAAAAGTGAAAGAAAATAATTTGGGAATTAAAGGGCTCGCCTGTTAGTTTTCTGTTGCTAGTCTTCTGCTTGGGGACTGACAGTATGAGGTATTGGTAGTTGTGTGTTCCTTAATCTCAGAATTAGTTGGCCATGTTTTTTCCCTGCT
Organism: Polypterus senegalus; assembly: GCF_016835505.1. Lineage (NCBI taxonomy): Eukaryota > Metazoa > Chordata > Cladistia > Polypteriformes > Polypteridae > Polypterus > Polypterus senegalus. The sequence goes on along the minus strand of NC_053157.1, from coordinate 62,530,292 downwards.
ATACTGTATGTATAAGCATGAATACTTGAAGAACATGCCGGCTTTGAAATAGTATGTTCAGCTTTTGTTTTTTTTAACAGGAAGGTGCTGTACTGTACTGTAAAAAGACAAGAGCAAAAGGCGGCAAACAAAATAATCTATTTCTTATCTTGGAATCTACTGTAATAAACCGAACTATCTGTATGAATATGACTTGACTATTAATCAAATCTATTTTTAGGATAAAATAATTTATGATAAATATGTTAGTGATATATTATTTATGCCATTTACTATATATGAGAATTGCCAATGCTTTATACCAAAAAATTGTATCTTAGTAGGCCACTGCTGCTGCTGGTCTGAGAGTTTAAGCAAGTCATTTAACTAGCCGGTGTTCTAATGGCAAAAATGTGTGTAGTGTTGTTTGCCATAATGTATAATACTTATGAAGTTTTTGAGATGCTGTTCAACATTAAAGCCATAATATTTTTACATTTTTTCCATTTATACTTTTTGATCTGCAGGAAATAAATAAGCAGCTTTGTTGGAAGTCAATATTGTATCTAAATTTTTAGTTAATTAATATATTTTTATGATTATGTTATAGTATTAAATTACCTTTACTTAAATTTAAGTTTTAGATATGGATAAAAATGCGCTGCAACATTCCACACTTTAAATAAATGGCTTCTTAGGCCTTTTCTCCAAAAATCAATTATAATGAACTATGTCAGGCTAATGTATGTTAACCATTAATGCAACGTAAACAAATTTCAAGGTGACCTTAAGCCTTCTGATAGCAGGCAGCAGCCATCTCGAAATGATGTATTTGCATTTTTGGATTATAAATTTAGAAAGCTCTTTAGTTTTTTGAAGAAGTCATAGTTTTATTTTCTTTGAACTTAAGTAACCATTTCTGCATTTTTCAGATAATATGGGACAAATCTAATGAAGTAGTTTTTGTTTGAATATAATGTTTGTTTTAACAAAAGATATTAGTACCCTTGTAAGAAAAGTAGATGGAATACTGTGCAGTTTTAAGATCACTTGAAGCATTAACTTATTTTTAAAACTTGATATATTAAAATGTATGAAAAACAAATAATACGTTAAGAAAACATTAGATGTTTTTATAGTATTGACATTATTCCACAATAAAAGTCTGATTTCCCAAAAGCTCAATTTGTATTTAAAATGAAATGCAATTTCACTTCCTGATTAAATAAAAGCTCTTTTTAATTAATATTATGTGTTAATAAAGGATTTTAAATTAATTATGAAAGTTTAACGTTATTTAGCATTCACATAAACGTACCATTGCATCCATCCATTTGTCCATCCTCTTAACCTGCTTAACCAGGGCAAGGTCATTGGGCAGCTGGAGCTTATCCCACCAATCATTGGGTGCAAGGTAAGAATAATCCCTGGCCAGGGAAGGCACCAGTAAAATCACAGGATGAACATGCACCCACTCACACATATACACTCTAGGGCCAATTTATCAACACTAGTTCACGTAACCTGAATGTAAAATCTACAAGAGACAACATTTTCAACAATGTAAACTATGTAGAAATCCCAATGCAGTGGTAAGGCTAAAAAATGTTCTATTTTTGATTCAAATTTCTGGTTGAACTGTTCTTTAATGTTTAACTGTTGAAAGATAGCAATGGGTAATGGCACTTTTAGCATACAGCCCCTAATACTTTGTTTATCATGATAACAGATATTCTTTCTGTTGATATGAAATTTACTACAATTATATAATAATCAAAACAAACATTCATTGTACCCTGGGACACCCATGATTCCATATCTGAAGATACCTAATTCACAGGAACGCTGTTCCTTAGTTTATCAGTTTACTTCCCATATGCTGTGTTCTCTCTCAGTTCCTGCAACATATTGGCCTCTCAGCGGGGTAAGGATTCCTGTTTCCATCTGGTCAGAAAGACTGCCCTACCATTTTCCTTTATATTGGCATCCCGTCTAGTCAACAAGGAATAGTCGTCTGGGATGCCCACATGTTTATAGCTAGAGATCCACAAAGAGCGAAAATGATTCACATATTTTAAATTTTTTTTTTTTTATTTTATTATTCTTAAGCTTTTAACAACCTGCCAGGTGTCTTTATCAAAGGAAAATGATTAGACATACAGGAATCAAAGGCAATATATAGCTGGTGAAGGGTGGGGGTGTGGGGTGGATTAGTAAGGTAGGGTTTGGACGTTGTTGGTCATGAGGTCTTTTTCATAATTTACACTAGGGGCTTCGCCCCCTGCTCGCTTCGGTCGTCAACCCCCGTTTTCGTTTTTCCAGATACACACTTTTAAGATTTTTTTTTTTTTTTTAATTGTTGCTGTTTCATTAGTTTCACTTTTATTTCAGAACTTCTGTAAAAACAATATTTGGAATCTTTAGACTCCCAATGTGCTGAATCTTTTTAATAAGGTCAGTGAGACATGTGTTTAATGACTTTGTACCATAATTCAGTATAGGTTTCTCTGTTTGGAATTTCAGCACAGACAAAACGATCTACATCATCAGCAGTTAAAAATTTTTTTTTGCAAACTAACCAATAAATGCATGTGAGGTAAATTCTGTGTTTTGAAATTCTCTTAACTTAAACTTCAAAGCCTTACAATATTTACATACTTCTGACATATCACCTATGTCCATATATTCGATCTCTATTCGCCTTTTCGTTATTTCTCCAAGTAATAATTTCTCTTTATTTGTGCTAATGCGATCTTTACTCTCTTTTTTTTGTCACTTTCGTTTTTTTCTGCTTTCATTTTCTGTATCTTGCTGTGCATGTGTTTCGCGCCTGTGTTTTTTTTTTGAGTCTTTTGAATTCCAGTTTTCATTATCTCTAACCTGCTCTGCATGTGTTAGGCCTCCTTATTTTTTAACCTCTTTATGATGCTTTACTTTGTTTTCTACTCTCTTTTATTTCTGACCTCACTTTATCCTGCTTTTTTTTTTTCAATGACTCCTGGTCCGTGGTGATTATTTTCCCTTTTTCAAGTAATAATTTCCATTTGCTTGTGCTAGTGCGATCTTTACCTTCTTTTTTTTTATACTTTCTGATTTTCCTACTTTCATATTCTTTAACTTTCTCCACATGTGTATCGCCCCAACTTTTTTTTTTTTGAATTCCACTGCTTTCATAATCTGTAACCTGCTCTGCATGTGTATAGCGCAGTGGCGGCTGCTAGCTTTTGAAACAGGGGAAGCTCATATTAGGCCTTCATCATAAAATTAATTATGTTATTTGTACGTAAATTCTGCCCTCCGTTCCTTTTGCAAAAATGGTCTGTGTCCCTGTCGTACCAATTGGCCGTCTTTTCCAGGGACTTAACCAGTTTCCTCTTAATGGCCAGGAGAGCAAGGTTGCTCAAACAATCTTGGCCCATTGTGTTGCGGGTGTATGACTTGACCCGTTTTAAACAGGAGAAGCTCCTCTCTACACCTGCTGATTTAGCGCCAATTGTTGCCACTAACGACAACAGCTTGTATAGCTGAGGCATTGCACTATCCAACTCCATGTCTTTAAAAAACACCAAGAAATCACACAGCTTACCCCTGCTACCCTGTAAGTCATGATCTGAATATAGTACTTGAAGTTCAGATCTCAGTCTCCCTGAGTCAAAGAAATGGCCATAACTTTTCAGCACACTTTCAAATGCCTCCTCTGGAAACACTTGTCTCATTTCATCAAATTTCCCGGGATTGACTAATTCTAAGAAGCTCATGCTTTCCAAATTTGAAAAACGCTGAGAAATCTGCTCCATGAGATTGTCTAGGGTGGCCATGTACAAATTTCTGTAGCGGTCCTGGGGATCCTGTAATTGTGACAGACAGCGCTTTCTAATAGGTTCATCTTGAGGGTCTGATGTGAGATTTGCTGCTTTTGCATAAACTGCTTGATAAGCCTCCTCTGACCTCTTCTCCTTGACAAAAGCAAGGAGAGACCCAATTCTTTTTTTGCAGTAAAGAACATCCATAGCCCTTTGCTGGACAATATCAAAGACAGCATCTGTCTCAGATAATATTTGTTCATATGTGTACAACATGAACACAAACTCAAAATCCTCCAGTTTCATTATGAAGCCTTTGGCAGCATCTAATGTGTCATCATCCATGCTCTCATCCTGGGTAATCTTGTCAAAAGTCTGCAGGAGGCCATCATAATTGTTTGCCACAGTGCTCACTATCCGTGATGTGAAATTACATCGAGTAGGAGCATTTCTGGACAATCTTGAAGACCCTGCAGACTCAAGAAAAGACATCCTTTTTGTGGACTTTGAAAAAAATGTGGTGAACCCAGAGAGAGATGCAAAAAATATTCTTGACTCAGGCAAGCATTTAGTACCCTGGGACAACACCAGGTTTAGTCTGTGTGCATAGCAATGCGCAAACACTGCACTAGGGACTATTACTTTAACTTTGGCCTGTAGGCCATTGAGAGATGAAGCAAAGACAGCAGCCCCATCGTAGGTTTGTGCCATAAGTTTTTCTCTAAAACTGTAGCCCTGCATCTTCTCGTTTAAAACTTCAAACACAGACTGAGCATCTCGACCCCCTGACACATCCAAAAATCCAATGAAGCACTCTTGAATTTTACCTGCACTGTCCACATATCTAACAATGACAGACAGTTGGGCATGGCAAGATATGTCAGTTGCTTCTTCCACCTGCCATACAAAAAAAGGAGCAGTCTGAATTTCAACTTTTATATGATCAGAAACAGTGGCTGCGAGAGCAGAGATCAAGTCATTTTGGATTGAGTGGGAAATACCAGAAAACACAGCTAATGACTGAAATTGTGTGGCCAAGACAGAGTCATATTTAGCTAATGTTTCTGTAAATTCCCTGTAATTCCCCTTATTTGCTGATTCACTACTCTCATCATGCCCCCTGAATGCCAGCTCCTGACGGCCAAGCAAGGAAGTCGCATCAATTAGACGGTTTAGGAAGGCCCTGTTTTTTTTTTTTTACTGTTTCATTATGTTTTGCCACCTAAAAGCGAAGACCTTCATTGATTGCATGTTCAACCCTGACCCTGCCCAGACAACTTAACCTTGCAAATGAACTTGCATGTTGTTTGCACTTTTCATGCCTTTTGTACAGTATGCCCTGTCAAAGTTACCCAGATCCCCAAAACCCACGTTTGACCAAACACATCCCATTCCCTGAGAAGGTTTCTTCAAGAAGCATGGCCAACAGTACATTTTCTTTGTCACAGCACTTCCAGTCAGCCAGTTCACCTTGTCATACCAGGAGAGCTAAAAAGACCTGTTATTTTTTCCTGATTTTTGCACCAGATCAATCTTGGGCTTTGGTCTGCCCTACCATTTAATTCTGAGTCTCTCCTCGTAAGGAAGACTACTAAATGGTTTTGCCAAAAGCAGGTCAACAATATTAGCACCATTATGCACAGCTTGCTAGCTGGCTAGTTTCCCCTTCCACGAGCTACTTTAATTATATGAACGAACTAACTTTACTTTTGTACAAACAAAAATGGTTTATATCGCCAGCAAAAAATACAGAGTGCAGCAGTTTGTCGTATGACTTCACCTGCAAATCCGCATGGGACTGAACTCGAATCTCTGTAGTGCTGATGTATACTTAAGACATGCTGTCAATCAAAAAAGGGGTTCCGCCCTTTAAACAGCTCCAATCATCATGCAGCAGCCCACCGTTCTGGCCCACCCACTGCTCCATTCACTCCCAGAGAAGCTGAGCTTCCCTGGAAGTGACGATTTTGATGCATTTATCCAATTACCGTCCAGCTTTTCTGCAGTGAAAAAAGCTCCTCTGAGCTTGCCCATAGAGCTCCAGTGAAGCTGGGCTTCAGGAGGGTTTAACGCGCTGTGCTGCACGGAAATGTATGACAAGTAAAATTGCATCAAACAATCTACAATAAATACCTGATTCTGAACGAGCTAGTCATGAAGTTGAATACGTTCTAGCGCACTTTTATTAAAACCAATATAAATACGACAGTATATATGAGCATTTATTTTCTGACATAGTAGAGGAAGCGGAGCTTCCCTTGTAGTCTTAGAGCAGTCGCCACTGGTATAGCGCCAACGTTTGTGAATGTCTTTATGAAGTTCTACTTTGTCTTTTACTCTCTTTTAATTCTGAGCCCGATTGGACGTGCTTTTGTTTCAATCCCACTTGTTCTGAGCTTATAATTACTTTCCTTATTTTCTGAATTTGCACCTAGATTCTTTTTCTTTTTTGTCTCTCCAACGCTTTTGAGTCTCTTTTCTCCACACTGGTTTCTTCTTCGCTTAGTCGTCTACGTTACATTTATAACGTATTGTCCTTGTACACGTTATATGCGCTGTGAGCCTGTAATCTCTGTGTGCTCAAAGCCAAAACACAACTGAGTGTGTTGCTGTCTGTGCTCTTATTTGGTTGTAAGTAGGGCGTGTCTTGCAAGAATCTCATGTTCTACGTCATCGCGAGACGGTCCTGGGTCAATCTCTTGGCACACAGTCTCATGTTTAAGGTCCCCACAAGATGTTCCATGGCTAATCTCTTTAGTCTCGCAGGTCTTTTAAGTGTCTTCCGTGATCTTAGCGTGAAGATCATGTCTCGCCGCCCTACTGTTTCTCTCCAGGATTTTTGTGTATATAATAGAGAGATGTTCTTCTATTTAAGCCTGCTTATGCTGGGTTCAAGTACAAGTGTCTGTTAATGGCGTTTTTGTTAGACAACCACAATTCAGCCAGCTCTCTGGCACTCTTAGTAATGGCCCTGAATTTTACTTTCACAGTGTCCTATTTAAATGTGTGTCCGGTGGAACTTATATTTATGTAAATCAGAGACCGTGGGTCTTTCCTTCTGATGGAATTATGATGTTCTTGTATACGTGTTGTTAGTCTTTTAGATGTTTGTCCCACGTATATCACCGGGCAGGCATTGCATGGAATGCTGTAAAGTGTGCTTCTTTTCTCTGTGGTTGCTTTTGGCATTGAAAAAAACAGTCTGTAAAGTGTTTGCCGGTTTTTGCGTTATCTTGATCCCAGATCTGGACTGGATGCATGCTGTACTTTCTGACACCCCACAATGATAAGGGAGGGTGTGGTGGAGTACTGAGTTGGAGTTGACTGTTTGCTGCAGTCTGCAGTGTCTCCTATAAAGGCATTGTTCAATAAATGTCTTGAGGTAGCCGTTTGATGTGAACAGAAAAAAGACAATGTCTTTCATTCTTTTTTGTGTCCATTATATTACAATGGGTGTTAATCCTTTTGAGTCCTAATGCAACTCTGTTTATGTGATGAAGGGCGGTGTCTGGAAAAGTGTACTATTTTTTTCAGTATAACAATCTTAGAGATAAACAGTTGTAATTAAACCAGCGTGATTACTTCTTTCAATAGAAATGTCAAGGAAATTGATGTGTCCGTTTATTTCTTTTTCCATCATGAATTGGATTGCGTATTCGTTTGATAGCCAAGATTCAGCCGGCTCTCTGGCACTTTTAGTACTGGCCTTAAATCTTGGCTATCAAACGAAAACGCCATTAACAGATATTTGGACATGAACCCAGCATATGCAAACTTAAGAAGAACATCCTCATAATAAATAAAACTTAACCAACACCCTCCAACCACACTTCATTACCCCCCCCACCAAAGCACACACTCACCTACACCTTCCTGCCTAATTTTGCTATATATTACCTTTGATTCCTGTATGTCTAATCATTATCCTCCTATGATGCTTCCTGGTAGGAGCTGAAAGCTCAGGAATAAACTTTATGATACATGACTCATTCTCTCCCTTTGTGGATCTCCAACTACAAATATGCAAACCATATCACAAACCTTCGCTTCCATTCATATATATTTATATATATTTATATTTTTATATATATATATACACAGTATGTTTGTGTGTGTATATATATATATATATATATATATATATATATATATATATATATATATAACACTAGGGAGAGTGCATAGTAGTAGTTTGACTTGTTTTATAACAGTCTAATAGCATAATTTGTAAGCACTGCTGTATCAACAAGTTGATTTATTTTTTCTTTCTTTTGTGATATGCACATTCAAATAGATACATACTAGCAAAAAAACTAAGATTGTTCTGAAAGCAGCAGTTAGACACACAAGACAGCATTTTACATTAGTACAATTGGTCTCATAATACAGGAATGAATAATCCATAACTGACTGCTGCTTGCTATCTGCTAGGAAGATTTGCATGGTGCAGTGGTAATCTTTCATACTTCCTTGTAATAAAGAGAGCATAGTCAAATATGCAAAGAGAGAAATTATTTCTAATTCATCATGAGGTTTTCACACGAGGAACGGTATGTTTTGTTCAGTTCCTTAACATCTAAAAGGGCTTACTACCCTTCACCTAACTAGATAGTCATAGTAATAGGTTGATGGCTAAGAATGATTCTGTGTTAGACAACCATGCAATAGTGTATGTTTGAGGCAAAGTGCAGGATCAAGTCACATTATAATTGCTTAATACTGTTTTTTTTTCCACTTGGAGCATAGGTATCCTAAATGGTTTGCTAAGGGTCATCTAATGAGTTAGGGATAGGGAATGAACCAGCACTCTTGGTATTTAAAGTTAAACACCTTAGCCAGTATATCACACTACTTTCATGTTCTTAGCGGATAATATTTCAAGAAAGGCATTATATAAATTTTATACTGTCTATTTTATTTCCTTTATTTTGCTTATCTAGTCATAATTAAACAAGAGAAACTGGATTCCTGCTCATTTCCTCCTATTTATTTATTTGCTTATTTTGCTGTTTTCTTTCAAGTACATTTGTTGAAATAATTTTAAAAAAGAATGTCTTAATACAATATATTTAAAAAAAAACATTTTGTATTACTTCACAAAATATGGCAAATCAAGTGCACTGAAATACAGCCTTGAAACAGTAGGTCAGGTCAACTACAGCTGCATATCTAATTAAAAAAAATTGAGTCTACAGTATTGTTTTACCAGTCATCAGTCTGTCAGTCCATTTTATGAATGTTATTTTCTTTCAATTAAAGGGTCATGTGGAGACAGATCCAATCCCAACAAAATCTTCCTCTGAAAGCAAGTATTATTTTGTGGTAATGAATGGGACTAAATAGTTACTTGGACGGATTCAGCGGGTTAGCAAATGGATGGATGGATAGTTAATTAGTGTTGGTAGTCATTGCCAGCTGTTAAAACAATAAAGCATGGCTATGGAAGCTGAACTAAGACTGAAAAAACTAACAAGCCATAGATTTGCATTTAAGAGGCTAAGGCAAGAATAACCTACTATAAATATATGTTAATATTACTATAAGCAAAAAATTGGCTGCTCACAAAATACTTTGAAATGTCAGGACAGCCTCACATATTCTTGTCACCATGACAAATCATAAAATATTACATATTTGACATATTTGTAGGTAAAAGTTAATTCTTGAAATAAATATATTGTTCTCTATGGAATAACAGTTGAATTGCATATTGTATACATAGAAATTCAATATGATCCACAAAACTACTGTTATATAGTAGTGTTCTGTTCAGAAATGCTACAAAATAAAAACAAATTCTAATACTGAAAAATGCATCCTTTATTTTTCTGTCCAATTTCTTACAATAGTATATTTCATTTTTAAAAGACTTGCATTTTTTACAGTGAGAATATAAGAAAAGACGAGAAGCCACTGTAAAAGCATTAGAGGCCAGTATCTTTGATGCACGACTACTGAAAAGTGAACCAGCTACAGTTTTACTTCATAGTAATTATCTGATTAACATTGCCCTTTAGCAGCCATAATTTACTGAAGTAGTTCTGACAAGTGCAGGGATTACTTTGAAAACTTGAATGAAATTTAATGTAGTTTGGTTGACAATTTTGTCAAGTATTTTATTTTTTTAAAAAGCCTTCCAAACCATCACCGACACAAAAAATGCAGCCTATGCTTTGTAATATGTACTTATCAGTTGTGATGAGAGCAGCCCCTGTGTGTCTCCCTTTCCTGCAAAAAAAGCATTCAAAACAAGCTCTTTATCAAATTGTTTATTTGAATGTAACATGAGCACAAAGGAAGACTAAATCTGTGAGAGAACACAAAATAACCACATTAATCAAATACAACTATCATTGCCTCCAGACCAAGCTAAATGGGCTTTGCATATTACTTAAGCACAAAGAGAAGAGCCCTTGCCCAATTCTGCACCTGACTGAAAGTCACAAGAACTTCTGGCCAAGGGGCAGCATTAGTTTCTATTTATACCTATTTCCTGGGGCATCCTCAAAACCATTCTGGGGTCAGTAATGCCCATTGAATGTCCATGTTCAGCCTTAACCACAAGAACTCCCTTAGTAAAAGTTGACATTGCAAATGGCAATCATGTTTGAAGATTAGAGTGAGTGTGGCATCTTTCTAATTCTATAATTTTGCTTAGCGGTGTTCATAACTCATGACATATGCTGGAGCATAGCTGTAAAGCAAAACAGAGGTACACAAGTACTTTCCTTTCTACTTTTCACTGATCGTTTATTGCATGACAGTGTAATATAGACCAATTATGTTGGTCAAAAGGGGCATGTAATCAATATAAACTTCAGCATCATAAAAAATTGAGCACATGATCTTTGCCAGCATTGACCTGGAAATTGAGTTACCTTGATGTTGAAGAGTCACCATGGGCCCTTTGGTTTTTCAGCTCAGGGTTCTTCTTGGAGCATAGGATTTGTTGATACTTCATTTTAGGAATCACCATTCTGAGCACCCAATGTGCACAGATGACTGCTGCCACTCAGTGGTAGTTCATGTGTAATTCTTCATGATGAGTGGATTCAATTGACCCAAAACTAGCCTAGAGTGTCTATTATTTCACTCACTGTATGTCTTTGTCTCTCTATTGAGATAATCACGCAACATTTTCCTTCATGAAAGTCAAACTCTCAAATCATCTTTCTCAAAGACAAGATATCTTTGAAAACCATCCTGCCACAAGGGAATTCTGCAGCCCATCCCTTGATCCTGATGTATGTCAGGTAGGCAGGAATCAGTTTTACCAGCAGTTGTGTTCAGTTCAATAATAACACTTAATTTGATCTTGTGGTTTTCTGCATCCATGTTGACTTGGTTCTATAATTAGAAACATGCACTATAATCCACAAATCTTAGAAGTTTGTAAGTTATACATTTTAGTGCACAGGGGATAATCTTGTGTGACTTAAATGATCAGCACTGTAGAATCTTCAAGGGTTAGGTTTAAAACTTTTAAATTAGCACTTTCACAACAGTAATGAATTTCTCAGTGCTGTATTTTGATATTAAGACCACCACAACTAAATTAGCAATTAGCTTTGCCCCTCAATTTATACTTTCTTACATACCAGTTTGACAAAGAAAGGACATGCTTTTTTATTTCAATTGTGTAAATATAAAAAGTTTATATAGTTCATAAAGTTCATCTTCTATAATGAATCATTTTTTGTTTAATCTGTACCAGGAAAAACACAAGACACAAATGAGAACCAGGTTAAGTGCATTTGCATTTATGAATTATGCAGTACTTGCCATTGTATTTAACAGTAATTAAATCTGACAGACAACTCAGGCGCAAAAATAAGATGTTAAGAGGACATTATTATGAACGGGCTACTGCAGATTGTGGAGAAATTGCTGTTACTTCTGATTATAAATACAAAATTGTAAATGAAATGCAAGACAAAGTTACTGAACATGATTCTTTATTAGCATTGCAAGTTATACTCTATATTAATTATTTGTGAATAAAGATGTCTTTTCAAACTGTCCAGATCACATGAAGAATGCATTTCATAGGGTAAATGTTTAAGTTATGATTTCTACAGGCTTGCATTTTTATTCTGTAAATCTGTTTCTCTAGAAGATCAAGTGAAATGTTACAGTGACATAACTTCTGATATCTGGAAACAACAGTGCTCTAGGCACTTTTTTAACTGAAACTGCTGTCTTCATGCATCAGCATTAAATCTGGTGCCACCAGCTTTGTCTGTGTGCCTCTTCTCAAGTATTTATAAAAATATGTTGACAATGAAAAGATCTTTTACAAAAGTACAAATTGCACTGTCACTTCAAGGAGGCACAGTAAAAGAGTGCTCTGAGGAAAACCTACTAGAAAGTGTACTACAAAACTTTTGCAAGAAACATTGACTGGAATATTAAGAATTACATTAATAAAATGAATAGGACAAAGCTATATACAGTATATCCAGAAATTTGTCTAAGGAAAAAAATAAAGTGCAGAATAAAAATAGACACATTGTCATCTTATAAGCAATATAGTGGTGCCTGAAAGTTTGTGAACCCTTTAGAATTTTCTATATTTCTGCATAAATATGACCTAAAACATCATCAGATTTTCACTCAAGTCCTAAAAGTAGATAAAGAGAAACCAGTTAAACAAATGAGACAAAAATATTATACTTGGTCATTTATTTATTAAGGAAAATGATCGAATATTACATATTTGTGAGTGGCAAAAGTATGTGAACCTTTGCTTTCAGTATCTGGTTTGACCCCCCTTTGCAGCAATAACTGCAAGTAAATGTTTCTGGTAACTTTTGATCATTCCTGCACACCGGCTTGGAGGAATTTTAGCCAATTCCTCCATACAGAACAGCTTCAACTCTGGGATGTTGGTGGGTTTCCTCACATTAACTGCTCGCTTCAGGTCCTTCCACAACATTTCGAATGGATTAAGGTCAGGACTTTGACTTGGCCATTCCAAAACATTAACTTTATTCTTCTTTAACCATTCTTTGGTGAATGACTTGTGTGCTTAGGGTCATTGTCTTGCTGCATGACCCACCTTCTCTTGAGATTCAGTTCATGGACAGATGTCCTGACATTTTCCTTTAGAATTCTCTGATATAATTCAGAATTCATTGTTCCATCAATGAAGGCAAGCCATCCTGGCCCAGATGCAGCAAAACAGGCCCAAACCATGATACTACCACCACCATGTTTCAGAGATGGGATAAGGTTCTTATGCTGGAATGCAGTGTTTTCCTTTCTCCAAACATAACGCTTTTCATTTAAACCAAAAAGTTCTATTTTGGTCTCATCCGTCCACAAAACATTCTTCCAATAGCCTTCTGGTTTGTCCACGTGATCTTTAGCAAACTGCAGACAAGCAGCAATGCTTTTTTTGGAGAGCAGTGGCTTTCTCCTTGCAACCCTGCCATGTACACCATTGTTGTTCAGTGTTCTCCTGATGGTGGACTCATGAACATGAACATCAGCCAATGTGATAGAGGCCTTCAGTTGCTTAGAAGTTACCCTGGGGTCCTTTGTGACCTCACCGACTATTACATGCCTTGCTCTTGAAGTGATCTTTGTTGGTTGACCACTCCTGGGGAGGGTAACAATGGTCCTGAATTTCCTCCATTTGTACACAATCTGTCTGACTGTGGATTGGTGGAGTCCAAACTCTACAGATGGTTTTGTAACATTTTTCAGCCAGATGAGCATCAACAACTCTTTTTCTGAGGTCCTCAGAAATCTCCTTTGTTCGTGCCATGATACACTTACACAAATGTGTTGTGAAGAGCAGACTTTAATAGATCCCTGTTCTTTAAATAACACAGGGTGCCCACTCACACCTGATTGTCATCCCATTGATTGAAAACACCTGACTTTAATTTCACCTTCAAACTCACTGCTAATCCTAGAGGTTCACATACTTTTGCCACTCGCAAATATGTAATATTCGATCATTTTCCTCAATAAATAAATGACCAAGTATACTATTTTTGTCTCATTTGTTTAACTGGTTTCTCTTTATCTACATTTAGGACTTGAGTAAAAATCTGATGATGTTTTAGGTCATATTTATGCATATAGAAAATTCTAAAGGGTTCACAAACTTTCAAGCACAACTGTATGTGAATACATATTCTGTAAGTAGCGAGCCACATGTTTATAAGTACAAATACACTAAACACACATTTGACAGGTTAAATAAGTGGATGGATAGATGGATAACCCTACAATTATTCTCACTTACAAATGCACAGCAGTTTTAATGCTTGTGTTTCAAAGATAATATACTTAAATTCATGACATATTTGAAAAAAGTATATGCAGAACTAAAATACACACACACACACACATATGTGTGTGTGTATATCAGAACAGAAGGTCAGTTGTAATATTTGAAATTGTATATGCATGTGTTTTATAACATTTGAAACTGTACAGTTTTATACTCATTTTTTCCCCAGAGCTAAGTATATTTAACATGAAGCTATTGAAACCAAATTTATGTATATTCCTGTAGTGCATGATGAATAGTTTTGTAATTGATTTTTGTGGCACTGAACAAAAAAGTCAATACTGTTGACGTTAAAACAAAACGGTACAAGTCCGTTGAAGTTAATCACATAAGTGTCAAATTTAAATAAATTAACACCCGATAATGAAACAATAAAATGTGATAGTCAAAGACACCATGCTATGTTAATTTAAACAAGGAACTCGGCTGCCTCAAAGCAAAGAAGTGTAGTAGAGGCTAATGTATGTTTTTTTTTCTTATGATTAGTTTTCACCAAACTCTAGTAGCGTACTATGACAAGGACATTTAAAAAGGCAGCAGTCCTATGCATTGCTGTATTGAACTGCGTAATGCTCTGAGGTTTTAAGGAAGTGTTGCTCCTTCTCCTTCCTGGCAACATTCCTGAGTTGAGAAAGACAATGGAGTAATTTTCCGGTTTATCAGACAAGAATATTTTCCTTGCAACTTCAACAGGGCTGATGCGCAAAACCTACTACAGCCCGAAACCCTATAACCTTGGAAGAGCATGTACGGAGCGGGGGAGAGGGGTGCACCATTCAATAGGACATTCTCCAAATCTGGTTTAAAGTAGTAACAGTGTATTTCTTATACAAACACTTCGAGTATGTTAAAACAGTAGATAGTGTGTATACTTAAACATTAACAATAGGGTAGACCTGTAATGTTCACTCCACGCTCTGTTCCCCCTCCAGTGGAATGGTACATCCCTAGGGAAAAGGTTTCCCTGGTTAAGTTTTGACTCCTCATAAGAATGTTCGGAGAACTGGTGGTGTGCGACGTTTTGTTTATATGATTATTTGTATATTTTTAGTCTAAGTCAGTGGAGAGGAAACGTGCGGATTACAGAGTATTCTTTGTTATGGAGTATCGAAAGTCATGTTGAAGTTCAAAGCGTAAAGACTACAATTGAAAAAGAAGACTTTTTAAAAAAAACTTACTGCCATCACTTTGTTGTCGAGAGGCTCGCGAGAAGCGTATCGGCAACATGCCTGTGCGAGGAGACCGAGCAGCGTTACTGATCAAAGGCGCGTCCCCTCTGCACAAAGTGAGTAAAATACCACGCCGTGCTAAAAGACGCCGATTTCATTTCATTTCAGATTATTTTAATTTACGTCTTGCTAATTCTTTCTGCTCATTTGTCCAAGATAGTTAACTGTATTTACCAAAGAAACTTAATAAAGTTTAGAGTCACGGGGAGTCGGTATGTTCTGAAGAGAAGAAAAAGTGTACGTGAATTACGTATTAATATATTGCCGTGTCATGACAGCATAAACCTTCTACGTTTGATAACGTCGTTACAACATGTAGTGGATTTCATATAGCATTTCAAAAGAACATCAGAATCCACTTAGGAGCGACACAGTTTTACGGACTTACTCTACGGATCCAGCCCCTGAGGTTATGAAATATAAATATATATTTTCTAAGTTTTCGCAAAATAATATTTCATTTTTGAGGGGAAGCAAGTACAGTACAGAAAATTGACCGATGATTTGATAGACCACAACACTTTCCACACCCGTTCACTTACATTTAAATCCGGTTGTACGGTAGTTGTGCAACAGGCCAATTTACATAGGTAGTTGTTTGAAGCATGACTTTTGTTTACCACACCGGTTTAAATGAAAAATGGCGTACCGGATAACCGGACAGATTTGTCAATTAATTGACAATAAAAGAACGTGAAAAGATGCATACAGCGTACATTGAAGCTTGGGTTTGATTGGCCCGATTTGCTGTATGTGTGGATTTGTGTATGTTTGTACATATGTTAGTGTACATGTATACAGACAGTCTCTTGCGTTTATAGGTATTATCACGTGTACAGAGTGAAGTGAAATTCTTCCCTTTATTCACTGATGAACATGTAACACGACGACAGTCTTCAAATGCTTGTACTTACATAACTAAACAAAAACCTGAGCAAGTGCTACAATTCAAAGTACAATAATCGCTAAATGTTTTTCGGACATTTGTAACACCTTAATACTTGAAGTCCGGGTCGAAGTTCCGATCGTATAGCGTCCTGTACGTAACTTAGTTTGTTCCCGACGAATGCCTCTACGAGCACCTCTCTATTTGATCGTGTTTCGAGATGACCTGCCATGTTCAAAGTGAGGAACGCCGCAGACTTTCAATCATACGCTTTAATGGCCTTGAACACAGCAACAGCTACAGTCAGTGTGTTAAAAACCTATGTCTGTACGGACTGGCGGCACAAACTTTGCGTTTAAAAGTGAGTGACTTGCAGTCTTACCTTTTAAATGCCCTCCTAAATAAAACTAGTGCATTATATTGTTTACTCACATTTGTTCTGTCCATAATGAAACATATTGTAAACAGGTGACCAGTCAAATACTAGGGTTTTAAATGCACAATTGTCAGAGCTAACTCAGCTAAATAACTCTTTATTGAAGTTAGATTCTTGTAAATGTGGACAAGCATCCCATTGTCTTGTGCATATTGCTTTTTTGATGGCTCCCTTGCAAACTGAACAGTAAACTAAGTTACCAAAATTAATGGAATTGATGAAGTTTTGGCACTTGTCCAGTGTATTGCCATTAGGTTTAGAACTCTATCTGGCAGCCCGCAGGAAGCAGAATTTAACTATTCAAGGAGATGTGGCCAAAATGCAGTTATTGTGGGGTGATGTCATCTTCAGAAATGTTACAGGGCATATTGCTTCAGACACACAAATAGTTGCCTGAATTCAGTAGCCTTTAGTCTTTATTGATGTCATGCATTGATTTCCCAGAATCTACTGTAATGACAAAAGCAACAGAGAAAATTATTCATAGTCACATGTATTGTAAATATTTTCAGATGTTAAGAATCAAGCATATACTGCAAAGATGATGTGACAGATACCATAATTTATTTCTAAATTCACATTTCTGTTTATGATGCCCTACTTTGCTTTGGTTGCTGCTGGGATGAGTGGTGTGTATTCTTCAAAACCTTATTTAGGTCTGGGTAGACTAAGGCTGATGCATGGACATGTTTTGTCATGTAAGCAATGGATGAACAAGTGTTATGCAGGGGGTCCACAGTGACAGTTTGGTTTTGTTGCAAACCAATTCTTAATTAGCACATACTAAATTAAACCCTAGTTGCACTTTAATCAGCTGTTTGTGCATTCAGCTGTAAGAGCTTTATTTTAAGAACTGGTAATAATGGTGGTCATATTACGTGGCATGAACTTTATTCTCAAAAATGTTCACAGGTCAAACCATTGGTTTCATCAAAACCCAGCAGTACCTGTGGTCCTCTTGAAGTCCACTTGACCATTACTGGTAAAGGGAGGATATGGCTATGTGGTTAATGTTTAAGTATACAGGACAAATTAATCACAAAATGTTCTTAAACGTAAACAAGTTTGAGGGTGGGGGTCGTGGAGTCTATACCACCAGCATCAGGCACAAGACACAAAACAGGACAAGGTGTTCGTTCATTTCTGGGGCTTCATATTAACACTTGTGCACTTGCACTCACAATAAGCCACTTTAGAATCACCAGTCACACTAATTCATATTAGGTTTGAGGTTTATGGGGGAACACCACACAGGCATGGGCAAAGAATGCAAAATCCATATTTACAGTTACTGAGCGTGGAATTCGGAATTCAGAAGTACATCTGTAAGGCAACAACTAATCACTGCATCACCCTCCTGCCCAGACAACATGCCCAGTATTATTTCATTTTCCACATAGCGTATCTGCTTTGTATGCTATTGTATTATAGAAGGTTTAGGTTGCTAATTTTCCTCTGAAAGTTTAAATTGGTATATATTCAGGTTCTCTTATCCACAGTAGGTTAACATGATGCAAAATCCTTTAAAATATTTTATCTTGCATGAGCAATTAAAATGTTTCTCGGTCACTAAGCAGATTGCCTGGCCTACTCTTCAGTCATGCATACTTTTGCTACTTGATCTGCTACTTGATGTCTGTGCCATTTTTTCAGCAAGATAAGTTTGCAACTTTCACATTCTTATGAAGTTTGTTCTAATGTTAAGGATCAGGACTAAATAGCCATTATTGTGCTTTCACATTTGATTTTCTTAAAAAATGTATTGTTCGGGCACAAAGTCATATAAAATTTGTGCTTTAAGATTTATGCATATTAAAACATAAAAAAAAGTATATGTATAGAGAAGTGCATGAGAACCTTTTTTGTGGCAGGAGACTATGTGGTGACAAGTTTGTGAAGGACATTATTTTCTATATTTTGGTACTTTTTGAAGCATATAGTAATAAATATGAAAGATGAATTTACTTTTCATATGGAAGACAATGCTATTTTATGGCAGGGTTTTTTTCTCCTTGATAAAAGGAACAGAACAGTGTAGTAGAAACAAGCAGAATTTCTTACTCTGAATTAATTTACTGTTTGTCATAAAACCGATTGCCAGCATAACCCTAAGAAGTATCTTTTTTGTACTTTAATATTTTCTGTTTTTTATATCAGCTGTTGAATAATTTACTTAATTAGAATTTTTTATTAGTAGCTTAATGGTTTGTATAAAGCTTTACATTTCCATGTGAGTATAAAAACATACTGGTGGACGGTGGACCCCCATCCTCCTTAAATGAAGAAATTATTTTTAATTTATTGATTTAATAGCTGCTGAGTACATTAGTTAACTAATTTCTAAAAATATGCATTTAATGCACCCTTACAACATCTTGAAAATTTTTTAGTCATTTTCCTCTTCTTTAAAATAAAAGCTTATGCTACATTGGCTAATTATTTCACTTTTTAAGAAAGAGTTAATATTTTCTGCAATGGCACCTTTAATAATAATATTAGAAAAGTGGCAAGCATTTAGTAGGAAACAATTGTGAAGACAGATAAAAACAAGCTTAAAAGTGCTACATTTTTATTTTACACAGTATTTTAAAAGTTGGAGTTGTTGCTGGTTTTTTTTTTGGTATGCTGGGACTCTGTGTACATTATATATTTTAGTTTTACATTAGATAGATACTTTATTAGGTAATGTTCTTACAAAAAATATCTTGTGCATCACCAGTCACTTTGTATTTCTGAATACAGTGTCTATAAGTGGTACACAAGGCAGTAGATAAGAAAAAGAATGTTAATGTATGCACAGCCCACCTTCTCATCTGTTCATCTGGTTACTGGGAGCAGGTGCCTAACCTCAAGGCTGTGAACATTAATTTGTATATCATCAGGAAGGGCAAATGTAACTCCATAATAATCTGCTACCATTGTGTCTTTGAAAGTTTTATATTTGAATTCAGTCTAAACAATAAGCTCCCTATTGGCATCATCCATAGTTCCTTTTTAAAATAATACTCAATCTATTCTGCTCATCCATTTTCAAGTGAGTTTGCATATACTTCACAAGGCACGTATTACGATATCCGTGTCGGCATGAATCAGTGCATGGCCCCGGCCCCCCAAATGAATGAATGAATGTTGTTGAAATGTGGCACACTTATTCTTAAAGTTAATTTTTCAAGACAGTTTTAATTTTTGTTGTGATATCCTGAACAGATCCCGTTGTTCACCGTTTTAATATTTCAAAATTTCCTTTTGAAAGGCATAGGGGAATTTGTAGGCTGATCTGTCTTAGAACGAACATACATTCTGTGCAACGTCAACAGCAAATTAGTTTACTGTTTCAATTATACCTTACTAGCAGTTACACCATCTTGTATATATTTGCCTCTTTTTCCCCTCCTGTAGCCACAATTGATTGCAAACAAATCCCCAATACAAGTTAATGAAGCACCAGCAGACTGTGTGCGCTGTAGGAAGTCTCTGTCACTGTTTGCATGAGTGCACGTGGGGCTGCAAAGCTCCATAGGGATGTCCAGCTCGTCACTTGCAGAAACTTCCATGTCAACAGTTGATTTTTGCTTTATAAAGTCTTCCCAGCAGGTTGAACAGAGGAAAAAGAGAAAGATTGCATCAGTACCTTAGACCTGCTGATGCTGTAATTTGTAACAAGTAAGTGAAATGATTTTCCTAGCCATAAATGTATATAATGCAAGCAATAAAAATAAAAGGATATCTAGCGATTAATAATTTACCCTATATTGTTATGCACAAGAGTAAACAAACATTTGCTCAGTATTAACCATCTGCAAATAACCATTATTTGCAGATTACAATGATTCCGTTTCCCCGTCAGTATAATGTACCTGGGTGATCAGACGTCACTGTGACAAGCACAGTCCTGATAAAAACTGAACAATGTTAAAAAATCCTGCTTTTCACAGACTGCCCATCTAATAAAACATTGCTCTGCCGAAACAAACATTCTCACAATATATTTAGAGCAGTGCGTACAAAATTCCAAGGGGGACCCCATACCCCAGCCCTCCTCCTTTGATTATTATATACATATAATAACATGGTCAAAACTACTGAGGGGAAAAGGTTGATTAAGGACCAGACACTCAACCACTGTGTAGAACTGTGTATGTGTTCATTTGTGTGTTTTATTTTCCTATGCCCCTTTTCTGATGATGATGACATAAAGCAGAATTTAAACATTTGAAAATGAACATGGCTGTACATACTACACAAATGTCCTGGCTTTGAACTTTGAAAATCTGGTCACCTTATAATTTACCATCAGAGTTCCACATTTACCAAATGGCCATTGTAGTCACTTGTAAAAAAGTTTTCATTTTACTTCTGCTATTCCATAACATTTGTCATAACCAAATAGCTCTTCAAGTCCCATTTCATAAAAATGTTCTTTGTTATTTAGGTTAAGTTAATTGGTAATTGCAAAATGTCAGTATGTGTGAATATGGGATGTGTTTGTGTTTGAGTGAGTGAAAGTGGACCCTCTGATGGACTAGAGTCCTGTCCAGGCCTGGTGAGAGAAGCTTTGGCCCCCGTAATACTGAAATGGATTGAAAAGGTTCTAGAGCCCACCTACTGAACTCAATCCTTTGAAAGCTACAGCCCCTGTACAGTCCACAAACACACTCAAATGTAATGCCATTTTATAACTTGTTATAAACTTGCTTTTTCTTGGTCATGTGGTGCCAGATTTCTTTGCAACTATGGGCTTCTCTACTTTCTTTTATACTGATGCAAAATTTAATTGTGAAACTTTTCATCTTCACTTTGTAGTAGTACTCGTACACACCAGGTTGGCAGGTGTTTGATAGACTGGCTTGCTTCGCGTAGATATTGCTTCCTCACTGATAGTATATTGTAGTGAAAAATTATGCAGGCACATAGCACACAATCAATGCTATACACTAAGCCAGTGTTACACATATGCATTTAGTTTTAATCAGGTTATTTAGTACTGATATTTAAATGTTGGCAGAGCAGTGTCACAGAGTGAGTTCTAGTCACACAGCACCATGAACTCAAGTTTAATTGCTAGTCTTGTCAGGGTCTGTATGGAGTTTGTGTGTTGTCATGAGTGTGCATAACAGCTCATTTTGTTTTACGGTTGGATATTATAAGTATGTAAGGCTCTGTTTTAATTTGGGAAAATGGTTCAAGAGATTAAAGAGTAAGTAGGCAAGAATCAGAGAGAGAAGGTCCGATATTTTAGTAAAATTTACTTATTCAATTATAGCAACATTCAAATACTTATTCAATTATAGCAACATTCAAATACATATAATGCAGTGACAATGGACATACAGAAACCAGATTATGCTTAGCAACATTCAAATACTATAATGCTGTGACAATAGACATACAGAAACAAGATTATGCTTACAATAATATCAAAAGACCCAGAGCCATCATCCTAGACCAGTAGACTGAGGGAGCCCACTTGTCAGTCTCGTCAGAGGATCAACTCGTTAGCCTAGTCAAAGTACCGGGCGGTGTGCACATTCCCCACGGTTGAGCTTCCAAAGAAACTGAGGGCGGAACCTTCCCTTATATACTAATTGAGTGTCCTTGCCCAAAAAGCGGCTTACGTGCAAGCAGTGTATACAGAAGTGATCAGTTTCAGCACACCCCCTTCCACGGGACACTGTGTTGTTTTTCCTCTACTTGGCCTTGACCAATACGGTGCCGAGTACTAGAAGACACAATGAAGCCCCTCGAAGTGAAAAACAACTCCTTACATAGCCTTGGCTGTATCTTTAGAACATTCCCGGCTGTTTTTCCCAAAACATTAGTCTTTGCACTGAAGCGACCAACGCCCATCTCCTCTCCTGATTCCCTTCCTCTCTTTATTTTACCTTTGCTTTTTACAGAGAAAAATCCTTCCATTACAGGCTCTCAATTACCAAAATATGTTTATGGCTACATATGTTATTAAACTGCATCCACCCAGTTTAGGATCTCGCATGTTGTTTATTAAGTGACTGATCTGAGATTTTGCTATAACAGATGTTCAGATTTTGATATACATACTATGGTTGTAGAAGTGCACTATACACATGTAAAATATTTTTGTTATTAACACAGTTCAAGTAGTGACTTCAACAATATTTTAAAAAGTAACCCAAAGAGAAATAATTGTCAGATTATTATGAGAAAATTGAGCTATATCACAGACAGTAAAATTGTGTGTTAAGTTGTCAGGTACAACCCGCAGGATATACAGTTTAACAACTTTTTTTTTAATTTATTAAAAAACAGTGTCCATGTGGAGATTTTGACGAGTATAAGAAAAGTAATAAAATGTGACAAAAACCTAAAGTTAATTGTTGAAAGGCAAAAACTAAACAAGATATAAAAACTAAATAAAGCCTTAAACTTTAAAAAGGTAAAAAACTAAAGAAAAAGTAAAACATAGAATCCAAAACTAAATAAAAACTTAAAAAAATCTTTAAATTAGAATAACATTGGTGACAAAGTTATTACTGCTTAAGAGATCTCCTGTCTTAGGTAGCAGTCTCGCTCCGTGTTATTCACCATGATTTCGACGGTTTTCCTTCTGGTATTCTGTATGTTTCCCACTTTCCAAACAAACATTTCTTTGGTTTTGTAATGTTTGTGAATTTACCCACTGTGTTTGTCGATTTGTACATGAGTAGTCTCTGCAATGGACTGGTGCCCTGTTCAGGGCTGGTTTCCTTAAACCCTGATTTGAATTTAGCAGTTTTGAGAATGGAATGTTTCTAAAAGATGAAATAATTATTGTATTCTGTTTTACAGCATTTAACAGACAATTTTAAAAGGTTAATAGCTATTAGTTTACTTTCTCATGGATTAGTTAGTTCTTAATATAGTTTTTCGATTACTAGAAAGCTGTTTCTATAGAAAAAATTAGCAAACTTTCAGTGCTATTTTTTTACATAAAATATCAATGCTTTAGTGAACTTGTCAAATTGTGCAAAACATAAATGTAAAAAATAGATTTTTAAATTTTGCATTACTAAATGTAACCTGTGTGATTGTCACCACTTTATGTTGGAGTCTGAACCCTTTTCAAGGTTTAGAAATAACAATACTTAGACATCACAAAAATTTTAGGTTCCAGTCTGGCAGACCCCTTTTAACACTAGAATCCCTGAAGTCTGCGAAAATACTCTTAATGCTATCCCATCCCCCTCTGAGGCAGCTGAAGTCAAAACACAAAATTCTCACAGCTGAAGACTGTTTATCTAGGAGTGAGGTGTCTGGAATTGTATAGGAAAATAATATCGTTATTTGAGATACATTGATGTCATGTGTGTTCTGTGTTTACAGTGATCTGTGTAAAAGTAGGATGACATTTCTTGAGAGGCGGGACACCAGCTCATTGCTACCGCTGCACCACCATGCACCCACATGTTTAATTGCTAACAGTATATATTATTTAAGTTATCAATTTATCTGTAAAATGTAATATTCACACTTCAATGCATTTTTGTAAAAGTGACATCAAGTATACATCCTAGTATTCTAACAGCACACAGCACCAAGAGGATAGCTCTTGAAAATCTAAATCAAGTTAGAAGCCAGTCATCATCATCATGTAAATACGTGCTCTCTTCTATTGAATTGAATCAAATTTCTTTATTGTCATTGTATGGTATAATGAGATTCAATATGCAAATCCTTCATAAACTTATTTTCATATAAAATGATATAATAATAATAGTACAATAAAAAACAATGAAAAATGTATAGTATGAAAGCATAAGTACAATATACATGTACATATAGTGCAAGTAGTGCAGATGGTTCATAGAGTGGCTCAGCTTGAGCAATATTACAGTTTGTAGTGCAAGTTTACAGTGAGGTAATTGTAATTATAAATGCAAACAGTTCTACTGGGAGCACTTGATGGGCTGATTGAGTGTGCTTATAGCTCATGGGATGAAACTGTTTCTCAGCCTCAAGGTCCATGCAGGAAAAGCTCTGAAGTGTTTGCCGGATGGAGAAGTTCAAATAGATTGTGCGCATGTCTGAGTGGAATTCATGCAGATGCTGGTGGCTTTCCTGAGGCAGCATGAGCTATAAATGTCCCTCAGGGCTTTCCGATCAGCTGCTGTACAGATGTGATTCCACACACAGATACAATGGGTTAAAATAATCTTGAGTGGTGGCGTGAAAATGTGCGTTGCTTTACGCCAAGTTTAGTTTTTAATAAATCTCAAAATGTTCCTGGAAACAGGGGTATGCAGCATTTTTTTGCATATACACAGTTTATACATGAGGTCCCTGGTCATGTGGAAACAAGTGTGGTTGGCACCCTATAGGTTAGGGCAGCAGCAGCTGTCATAGGCTAGTTAGCCGAAGCACCTTGAAGTCTTACTTATGAGTGATGGTAGAGGTGATTATGAGGCTAAACAATGAACTGGCACAGTGGTGGCTGTTCTTTGAAGTTGAGACTGTGTAGGTGAAGCTAGAAATAAGTCCACCAACAAAGTTTTTGTTTTATCAATCATTCTACATTCCTGTTCTTTTGGTTTGTCCATTGAGTAGTGTCTGAAAAAAGGTTCCTGAGCAGTTGTCAGGCTCAGTCTCTGTGAGGGTGATGAGCTCAGTTATGCAGAAAAATTCTTGTTTTTTTTTTTTTTCCCCCTGTATTGAGTGGAACAAACTGAAGTGGTTTGGTCCTGTAGTGAGAATGTCTCTTGCTCATTTCCTAACTCTTGGCTGACCTGTCAGTGCCTGGGACTTTACGATTAAGAGTGACAAAGGTGTTCAGCTTGTTGTGTTGCCCTCATAACCTTCATCAGAACAAACGGAGGAAAGTGAAGTATCGTTAAGTACTTTATTGTGTATGCCAAGTCAAACAATATCTCGATAGGAGATCTGAGAGAAGACATTGTTAGTGTGGTACTGCTGTGTACATAATTTTAGCCTTCTTGTTCAGTCATATGCTATGATTTGTGAACACTTGCCTTTTTTGTAAACTGTCATTAATAGTTTTACTGTAATGTAAGATTTGGCATATTTGTTTTGGTCATTTTACAGAATGTGATATGCAAATAATTTACATTTTTTAGAGACATTTAAAGTCTTCATAGTTTGGCAATTTTTTATTCTTATATGTGTAATAAACTGAGCTATTTAGCAAATTTAAATCACCAGCTGTGAGATTTTAAAAGCCTGCTGTAGTAGTATTTTATTAAACCAATACCTTCAGAAGTTTCTATTTAAAGTTTTTCTTAGGCAGGAAATCATTTTTTCTTTTGTATCAGGAACACTTTTTAGCTAGCTAGTACCCTTTCATTAGTTAGCTGTACCAGTTAACCTAACCTGTCTTTGAGAATGGGAGGAAGACCAAAATACCTAGAGATTATGATGTGAAAAATGACAGACTCTTCACACATAATTCATATTATACTATAGTAACACAATTGTTATTACCATCCCTTAAATACTTACATATTTGACTTAGTTTAGTGACGATATATGGACATGTATGATGAGTTGCGTCAAATGAATTAAATTGTGTAGAAAAGATAATTATTCATAGTTATTTTTCTTAATGTTTAAATAGTCATGTAGAGAAGCACTTATGTTGGGCAGAATAAGAAGGGATTCCAGTAAGAAACAGTTCTCAGGTGCGTATGTCTGAGGAATGCAAGATCGTAGAATGCTTTATGAGCTCATATGCACCTTATCAAGATTAGGCAAGAAGTGTGCCTGTGTTAGTTAGATACTGCAGGGAAAAAGCAAAAAAAGACATGAAAAGTAGTTGTTGGAGAGAGAAAGCTCGCCTCTCTATGGGTGGATTTGCATGCGACTGAGGAACTAAGAGAGGCTACGGGTAAGGGAGCATGGTGGGTGACTGGCATCATAACATTGAGCCCCACTGGAAGGGATGGATGCTACAACGAGTAGGATTGTTGGCAGGAGTCCCACAGTCATATTAGACCAGGGGTTAGGAGCTGGTTATCTTTCATCTGTGGACAACTGGACAGTGAACACCTACCTTGAGAACTGATGTGGTTAGCTATGTGCTCACTTGTTCATATATGTACAGTTAAGTCCATAAATATTCGGACAGAGACAACTTTGTTCTAATTTGGGTTCTGTACATTACCACAATGAATTTTAAATGAAACAACTCAGATGCAGTTGAAGTGCAGCCTTTCAGCTTTAATTCAGTGGGTTGAACAAAAAGATTGCATAAAAATGTGAGGCAACTAAAGCATTTTTTTAACACAATCCCTTCATTTCAGGGGCTCAAAAGTAATTGGACAGTTGACTCAGAGGCTATTTCATGGGCAGGTGTGGGCAAGTTCGTCGTTATGTCATTATCAATTAAGCAGATAAAAGGCCTGGAGTTAATTTGAGGTGTGGTGCTTGCATGTGGAAGATTTTGCTGTGAACAGACAACATGCGGTCAAAGGAACTCTCCATGCAGGTGAAAGAAGCCATCCTTAAGCTGCGAAAACAGAAAAAACCCATTGGAGAAATTGCTACAAGATTACGAGTGGCAAAATCTACAGTTTGGTACATCCTGAGAAAGAAAGCAAGCACTGGTGAACTCAGAAATGCAAAAAGACCAGGATGTCCACGGAAGACAACAGTGGTGGATGATCACAGAATCATTTCCATGGTGAAGAGAAACCTCTTCACAACTGCCAACCAAGTGAACAACACTCTCCAGGCGGTAGGTGTATCGAAATCCAAGTCTACCATAAAGAGAAGACTGCATGAAAGTAAATACAGAGGGTGCATAGGCCTCAAGAATAGAAAGGCTAGATTTGACTTTGCTAAAGAACATCTAAAAAAGCCAGCACAGTTCTGGAAAAACATTCTTTGGACAGATGAAACCAAGATCAACCACTACCAGAATGATGGCAGAAAAAAAGTATGGAGAGTGCAATGAAACAGCTCATTATCCAAAGCTTACCACATCATCTGTAAAACACGATGGAGGCAGTGTGATGGCTTGGGCGTGCATGGCTGCCAGTGGCACTAGGGCACTAGTGTTTATTGATGATATGACACAGGACAGAAGCAGCCGAATGAATTCTGAGGTGTTCAAAGACATAGTGTCTGCTCAAATGCAGCTAAATGCAGTCAAATTGATTGGGCGGTGTTTCATAATACAGATGGACAATGACCCAAAACATACAGCCAAAACAACCCAGGAGTTTATTAAAGCAAAGAAGTGGAAAATTTTTGAATGGCCAAGTCAGTCACCTGATCTTAACCCAATTGAGCATGCATTTCACTTGTTGAAGACTAAACTTCAGACAGAAAGGCCCAGAAACAAATAGCAGCTGAAAGCCACTGCAGTAAAGGCCTGGCATAGCATTAAAAAGGAGAAAACACAATATCTGGTGATGTCCCTGAGTTCAAGACTTCAGGCTGTCATTGCCAGCAAAGGGTTTTCAACCAAGTATTAGAAATGAACATTTTATTTCTAGTTATTTTAATTTGTCCAATTACTTTTGAGCCCCTGAAATAAAGGGATTGTGTTAATAAATGCTTTAGTTGCCTCACATTTTATGTAATCTTTTTGTTCAACCCACTGAATTAAAGCTGAAAGTCTGCACTTCAACTGCATCTGAGTTGTTTCATTTAAAATTCATTGTGGTATTGTACATATTGTACAGAACCAAAATTAGAAAAAAGTTGTCTCTGTCCAAATATGTATGGACCTAACTGTATATATGGGTCTGTGTCTCATTACTCTCAGCCTCTGATGCTACAGTGTGCTTGGTCATGAACTACTGGAACTCAGGGTAAGTAGTACATGGTGAGGGTGTGTGGCATCACAGCTTGTTTCATATTTATATCACTCTTGTTCATCCTAAAGGTTTGTTGTTATTTTTCAAATTATTCTGTTGATTACTTCTATAATCACTTGGATACAAATAAGGTTTGTAGTATTTACTTTTATAGTAATGAATTAAAAAGAAAAAATAGTTCAAGCTAATTATTTTATTGTACGAAGCACACCGTTTTTAGTACTATTGCCTCACAGATCTTGCTTTCTGGGTTAAAATTCAGAAATGTATTGTTATATCTGTAGAGTTTTCAGTTTCACCTTCTGTTTTATTAATTCTTTAAGTACAACAATCACTTAATCTTCTCATCAATCTTGGCTGGGAAAACTGCCTGTGGAATTAATGGCATATGCTGTAAAATACAACAGTTAATGTTACTGTAGAAAAAGCAAGAACCGTGATCTTGGTTACTGCCAGCAGTAATCACACAGCAAGATTTAGGGTAATATTCAATATCATAATCAAAGCAAATGCTTATAGAAATGTGATCAGGTGTCATATGATATCTCTGAGCTATATCTACACTGATATAGGCATACTATTTTGCAACCACTGAATGCTAAATTATGTTTATTTAAAAACTGTAAAGCAAATCAAATGTGGAATAATTGATTTTTTTTATTTCCAGTCTCTCCAGTACTGCTCCAGACCCCAAGTTTGAAAACCATTGCATTGGGCTATAGGAATTAAATTCATTACCATATCTGTCATACTTTGAACTGTTCTAATTGCTAGAACAATGAGATTTTGATGCAGCTGACTTGATTAAACTGGCAGGCAGCTGTGTAGAATCACTGACTGATTGTTGAGATTTTCAGTATGTTGGTGGTGTTTAGCTTTATTTTGGTAGAATATGGTTGAATGTTAATGTTTTTTTAATCTGTAAAAGTATTGCTTGAAGCTGGTCTTCAACAATGTTTAGGCATTCTGAGTAAGAGTTTTGCATTCAAAGTATAATATTCAACAGAATACTGGCAGGTTTATGAGCCAGCTTGAAGTATGACTGAGCTTGCCAGTTGATGTCTCCCATTGTTGATCAGACGAAATTTAAAATGGATGTACTGCAGCTCATGATGGTTTTAATTGACAGGTACCTGACTACCTTTTAAGCTATGGCTTTTAACCATTTATTGGATTATTTGTGAGTTTTTAACCTCCACAGAAAACATTTGGTGTTTTTTGAGAATTATTTATGTTTGAAAGACTGCACTTCAATTTTGGAACACTTTGACTGTTATAAAAGCACTGCTTACTTTTGTACCTACACCAGCTGTGTGTTTGTTTCCTTATTGCCCTGTCCATCCTAGGTTTATGTCTTGATATATTTTTATATATATATATATATATAGATATAGATATAGAGATATATATATATATATATATATATATATATATATAGAGAGAGAGATAGATAGATAGATAGATATAGAGATAGATAGATATAGATAGATAGAGATATATATATAGAGAGAGAGATATTGATATAGGTTCATAGGTAGTATGCCAGCTCTGGGAAACCCAGGCATCAAATGTCAACATTAACTTTTTTCAAAATCTATGAGCAAAAGACAGTGTTGTTTTGAACTATCCAAGTTATAAATGACAGATTCTAATTTTTTTCAGCAGAGTTGGTAGAATTTAATATGTTCACTAAAACTAGATGGATTTAAAGGCGCTTTTCCACTGCATAGTACGGCACAGCACGGTTCAGTACAGCTCACCTTGGTTCGGCTCAGTTCGCTTTCACTGCAGTTTAGTACTGCTTTAGAGTGGGCGGGATTATTCACGTGTTGTTATAGTTGCGCCGCCTCTACTGCCGTGACACCGTGGAACTTTTACAACAACACGCAGACAACGACAACACTTTAGCTCGACGACGCGCAACGGTAAGCATCTAAAATCACTAGCTAACTTTTATCACTGTTGCAAAGCATAAAATGAACTTTACTGCCAGTGTAACATTAAAATGCTGATTCTGTATATTACAGATCTTCCACATTTTGCAAAAAAGTCGCCGCAACAGACCATCTGTTTGGACATTTAACCGTGCTTCAGAGTGGTGGGATGTGATTGTTCCCGGTTTTACAAACACTCAGTGGCTGGAGAACTTTCGAATGTCTGAAGAAACATTCATCCACTTATGCAACAAACTGCGTCCAGCGATGGAGAGACGGGACACAAACTTCCGCGTGTGTGTACCTTTAAAGAAAAGACGCAGTAATGACGATTTTCTCCGGCCAATCAGTGACCAGCAGAGTTTACACGTCACGTTTTGGTAATGGTTCGGCGCTTGGAACCTCGGCTGAGGTGGTACTAAAAAAAGGACCAGGTACCAGGTACTGTTCCCAGTGGAAAACCCCCCAAAAGTGAGCTGAACTGAACCGTGTCGTGCCGTACTATGCAGTGGAAAAGCGCCATAAGACTGAATATATGTAATTGCTGGCTTTGAATAAAATGTCGTTATTTTTTAAATATTAATTTAATTAAAGAAGAATTTAGAAGTTTCACTAGTAATACCTGCTGATTAGGGTACCAGAAAGTGGCAATGTATTGTATGTTGGTCAGAAAAGCAAAAAATAATTTTTTTGTTCTGTTTAAACTTAACAGTACTCTTAATCTTGATGAACTGATATATAAACTGGTTGACTTCATTATTGAGACAGACTGCTGTTTTGAGGGCTCTTTTGAGGATAGTACTGTAGAAGAAGATACATTGGTTGTTTCAGTTATCTGTCTTGAACTACTCAGACTTTTTTCATTATAGTCAGTATTGGTATCATACTATATGCAGCATTGATATTTTGCAATATAATAAACATTTTAAAACTGATACAAATTGTAAACCATTTTCTTGTTCATTATTAAATCCATACATATGCTTTAATAATAAAATATGTCTTTAAATTTTGTCTATAAAATTAAATACCATTTATGTTCAAATGAGCAGATTATAAAAAAAAATCACTAAAGGGTGTAACCTAGAGTTATTACTTAGCATTATAGTTTATTTGACATCATTTCTATACTTTTTTATCTTGGGTATTTTCCTTTAATGCATGTTTTTAACATCCTTAGTGTTAGACTTCAGCATTACATGGGCTGTGAAAACTATAAAAAAGTGCTAAAAGTGTTAGCCCTGAGTGTCACTCAGGCAACTGTACAGATTTGTCTTGCATAAGCGTTAGAATTGCGAATCAGTCAGGCTGCGAAAGTGCTGTCATTGCAGCTGTTCTTTGGATAGCCTGCGTTTGAGTGTAGGTTTTCACTAATTACGAAATATATTTACTGTACCAAAAAATGAAGACTTTGAAGAGAATACTTATCTAGCACCCAAACTGAATAAAATTTAGGAGATATACCAGGCCATTGTAGTAAAATTTCGGTGCATTTACATTTCAGACCGTGATGTCTCATGGCTTATTAGGGCAGACTGTCATGGATACAGTACAATGAGTCAAACAGAGCAGGATTTGGCATAAAGTTGTATGAACTTTGTGAATCTAAAATGGGATACATTTGGAATGCTGTTCTCTACAAAGGAAAAGTAACAATATTTGATTAGAAATACAATCAGCGTTGCTACGTCATCAATACTGACCTGGACAGATGCTCTGCTGGATCGAGATTACTGTGTAACCATGGACAATCTTTATATTTCATCAGAGCTATCTGACATCTTGCTGTAAAGAAAGATTGACACATATGGAACCGTCTTGGCATGCCTGAAAACTTTGGTAGAGCTAAATTACAGTGGGGTGCGCTAGTTGTTTGGCAAAAGGGTAAAGTGCTTATGCTGAAATGGAAGGACAGCGACAGTCACTGTAGCAGGTTGCAAAGGCTTGTGCTGTGATAGACTATAGTAGCACAATGGACACTATACATCGTGTGGATCAAGAATTGACTTTCTATCCCATTACGTGGAAGCAACAAAAGAAATGCTGCCAGAAAGATATTTCATCATCTGGTGGAACAGTGCATTTTGAATGCATTCATGTTATACAAGCAGAAAGCTGGTAAAACTTTACATGCCAGCTTGTAGAACAAATCATTGCCCCATATCAACTGTCCACATTACCACTAAAGACATGCGGTTGACCCAGCACATTGTGGATCAATCCAGAGCGTCTTTTTGTAAACATTTTATTGATTATATACAGTGGGATGCAAAAGTTTGGGCAACCTTGTTAATAGTCATTATTTTCCTGTATAAATCGTTGGTTGTTACGATAAAAAATGTCAGTTAAATATATTGTATAGGAGACACACACAGTGATATTTGAGAAGTGAAATGAAGTTTATTGGATTTACAGAAAGTGCGCAATAATTGTTCAAACAAAATCAGGCAGGTGCATAAATTTGGGCACCACAAAAAGAAATGAAATCAATATTTAGTAGATCCGCCTTTTGCAGAAATTACAGCCTCTAAACGCTTCCTGTAGGTTCCAATGAGAGTCTGGATTGTGGTTGAAGGTATTTTGGACCATTCCTCTTTACAAAACATCTCTAGTTCATTCAGGTTTGATGGCTTCCGAGCATGGACAGCTCTCTTTAACTCACACCACAGATTTTCAATTATATTCAGGTCTGGGCCATTCCAGAACGTTGTACTTGTTCCTCTGCATGAATGCCTTAGTGGATTTTGAGCAGTGTTTCGGGTCGTTGTCTTGTTGAAAGATCCAGCCCGGCGCAGCTTCAGCTTTGTCACTGATTCCTGGACATTGGTCTCCAGAATCTGCTGATACTGAGTGGAATCCATACGTCCCTCAACTTTGACAAGATTCCCAGTCCCTGCACTGGCCCCACAGCATGATGGAACCACCACCATATTTTACTGTAGGTAGCAGGTGTTTTTCTTGGAATGCTGTGTTCTTTTTCCTCCATGCATAACGCCCCTTGTTATGCCCAAATAACTCAATTTTAGTTTCATCAGTCCACAGCACCTTATTCCAAAATGAAGCTGGCTTGAGCATACCTCAAGCGGCTCTGTTTGTGCTGTGGGCGGAGAAAAGGCTTCCTCTGCATCACTCTCGCATACAGCATCTCCTTGTGTAAAGTGCGCCGAATGGTTGAACGATGCACAGTGACTCCATCTGCTGCAAGATGATGTTGTAGGTCTTTGGTGCTGGTCTGTGGGTTGACTCTGACTGTTCTCACCATTCGTCACTTCTGTCTATCCGAAATCTTTCTTGGTCTGCCACTTCGAGCCTTAACTTGAACTGAGCCTGTGGTCTTCCATTTCCTCAATATGTTCCTAACTGTGGAAACAGACAGCTTAAATCTCTGGGACAGCTTTCTGTATCCTTCCCCTAAACCATGATGGTGAACAATCTTTGTCTTCAGGTCATTTGAGAGTTGTTTTGTGACCCCCATGTTGCTACTCTTCAGAGAAAATTAAAGGAGGAGGAAAACTTACAACTGATCCCCTTAAATACTCTTTCTCATTATAGGATTCACCTGTGTATGTAGGTCAGGGGTCACTGAGCTTACCAAGCCAATTTGAGTTCCAATAATTAGTTCTAAAAGTTTTGGAATCAATAAAATGACAACGGTGCCCAAATTTATGCACCTGCCTGATTTTGTTTGAACAATTATTGCACACTTTCTGTAAATCCAATAAACTTCATTTCACTTCTCAAATATCACTGTATGTGTCTCCTATATGATATATTTAACTGACATTTTTTATCGTAACAACCAACGATTTATACAGGAAAATAATGACTATTAACAAGGTTGCCCAAACTTTTGCATCCCACTGTAACTCCAACAGAAAAAAAAAACAGAACCCAACTCGTACCTGTGCAGTTTTCTGTTCAAAAACTGCTAAATCAGGGAAGAAAATCCGAAAAGAAACACAGTTATTGTCCTGACTATGACAATGAATTGTGTCTTTAACTGTGCTTTAAGATTTACCACACAAAGGACTCATTTTGAGATTATATACTGTTTTGGCATCATTAGTAGTATTTATTATTAATGTTATTTTTGTTATTATTGTTCATCTTATATTATTATTTTTATTCATCATTACTATTATTATTTGTATCATTATTATACTTTTGAAATTTATTCAAAATGTAATTTTTCATGCCAAAAATAAATGCAACGCTTTTTAGGAGTTTTTTTGGGGGGTTAATTAAATGCAATGCTAAGGAGATTGAATATCTGGGATCTTGTATTTTAAAACTCAAGTCAGTTGTACAGGTTATCATTTGTAATTATGGCCCTTTTAGCACATCTGTATAACTTTAACTTTAGCTGTTCATGGTAGCAAAGGTGTATTTTTTATAGTGGTGAAAAAGGCATATGAAATATTCCCCTAATTTCTGTGTAATAATAATAATTATAATAATAATAAATTCTACTTGTATACACTTTTTTTTTTTTTTTTTTAAACAAAATATTGGGAAAATGTGATATTTAATTCTAGAATTAGTTGCTATTCTTGCTGTGGCATTCTAGACTCTCTGCAGAGGTGAAATAATGCACTTATGGAGGATAACAACAAGTGCATTGCAGTAATCAAGCCTGCTAGAAAGATATGTATGAACAGGTATCATCTTACATGCAATTTAAGTTGACATGGTATCATTTCAGGTTTAAGTGTGGAAATCAGAAAGCTCTTACTTGTATGTTACATAAATTACATAAATATTCTTTTTTTTTATTTCAGATAGCAAAAAAATCTTTATTAACTCTGATTATTACCGAATTCACAAGTTAAATAGTTGAATTAGAGTGCATAATAATACTGTATGTTGTATTAATTATGCTGTCATTTTTAGATAATTGTCTAATTAAAATGACAATTGAATATTTTTTTTTCTTTTTTAAGATTTGAACAGTTGTGCCAGGCAGCAGTATCCACCCTTGTAATTATTTTTTGTTTGGTGACAACATTTTGTGTTTGATAATTCTTGGTTGGACCTTCCCAGAATTCTTAATATTCTGTTTGTGGTCTTGACTAGCATTCTCCATTTACAGTCACATTGGTCATTTTATTTGCTGTGGCTCTAAACAAGCATTGTATAATGTTTGGCTTGTATAAATGTTTAGCAGTACAGAAGCAAATCCTACCAGTGGTTTTGACAAATCATTTTCTTGATGCCTCCCCAGCCTTACTAATTGCAAAACACCTTTTATCCTGAAGATGGGAGCAGAGAGTCTGCTCTGTTTATAAAGAATGAGATCATCATGGACCATCTGATTTATCTGACCATGTGCACATTTTAAATGTATTCTCTACTTTTTCTCCAGCAACTGACAAATGCTTACAATGCATACTTAAAATACTTAAATGCTTAAAATAATACTAAAATAAAAATTCAAACATTATTATATCTGTACTGTTGAATTAGTGAATTCCAAAATAATTTAGGATACTTATATTTAAACATACCATTTAAATCTATTTTTTAATAAAATACTTTTGAAATTGTTTTGTCGGAGAATTACTTTGTTAGGTTTGCAACATTTGCTATTTTAAGATTTATATTTACATCATTAGCTTGTTAAAAACTCACTAAAGACAGACATTTAATTAATTGAGTCAAATTTTTACATGAATCCAGTGTAACAGAACTCCTGGAAATGAGCCTTTGCTGTGTAGTTTCCAAAGTATCTCGCATAACTGATCAGACTTTGATATTTCTTAGTCTATGTGCTATTCCAGAATTATGGAAGTTACCTGTATTCAGTTAATTGTATCTGTGAGACTGCATTGCATTCCAGGGCTTTTTTTCTTAGGTGCACCAGCACAAAAGTTAGGTGCACCCAAATTTTCAACCGCATCACATTTAACACTACAGTTTTACATGCTCACTTTTTTTATTTATTTATTTATTTTAATCGCTGTCCATATAGGCAATATTGACTTGTAAAGGATTAACTAACAATCTGGTCAATATAAAGTTCTTTATTTGAAGGCAAGCACAATTCTACTGAAAAAGTGTTGGTGCTTAAAGTGCTTTACTGAGCTGAAATTTAAACTTAAAAAATCTCAAGATAAATTAACTAAAAATAAAATCTAAATTAAGTGGTTTAAGGGCTTCAAACTGAACATCTCATGGCTCAATGTCTTATGGACTATCCTAAATTGCAGTCACATGCCCCTTGGATGGCCAACTCCTGTAGTTTGACCTTCTTGATCTTTGGCCTTGACTAAACCAGCTGGCCACACTCTCTCTAGCATCAAAATCTTCCAGACTTGGGCATGAGCATGCTCGACCTCAATGTGTCCAATAAGTATATTCACAGGTCTTCCTCTCTGCAAGATACGACCGTACACAATGACGCATTCCTTTGTGGCGATATCTGTGTCTCCGTCGATCAGGAATGCCATGTACGCTCTGTTCGCAATTTGCACAGACGTCTTTTTTTTCAATGTATCTGCGATGACTCCTATAAATTGGCATGCGACATCATTGCTGTACGTCGGGTTTACGTTCAAGCCATTTTTCTTCATAAGAATTATTTCGGACTTGAATTTAGTGAAGGGAAGTTCTTCTTTGCAATATTGTAGGCAACGTTAAACTTAATTATCATCTCGGCCTCGCCTGATGATCTGTTTGTTGCTGCCTGCCGCTGAAAGGCAGCGGGAGAGGGACACTTGAGCAGTGCATTTATCGCGCTTGTAATGTGTTTTATAGATGCATTGTGTTTTTTCAGCGTTTCAATTCTAAATGTATTAGAACCAGTCACAAATGCACTACTGCCGGCCATGGTCTTCCCACACTCTTTACAGTAAATACAGTGCATTATATTATCGGCTTTACTGTATCTTAGCCAGGAAACTGGTCAAGCCACTCTTTTCAAATGTATACACTTTACCCCTTTTAATTTCAGTGGGCTCGGACTCGATCGTATGTGGCTCATTATCTAATGTCGCCTCCGGACCAGGGCTTGCTATAACTTGGGAGGTGGATGGCTCCATGTCAGAGCATTGGTTATGATTTTCGGATGGATCAGGCCCTAACTTAACATTCTTAACGAAAAAGCTGTCAATCGTTCTTTTCATCTTCTCTCATAATCCGCGCTACATCCACTGTTTACCTGATGGGCTACTCGCCTCTCTCTGTCTGACTGCATCACATGCATTTTCAAACGCATACACACGTACAGGAATATCTGGACCACGGCCAATCGGGGAGGGGGGGGGGAGAGATCCGCCCTTCACTATCTCTGATTGGTTTAGACCACGATATGGGCCTAATGTGTGTCTGTTGTTGAACAACAGGCTAGACTTTAAGAGTCACAGATTTTCATTTTTCCCCTTCAACGGCTGGTCGCACCGGTGCAACCTTTGATTTTTTTAGTCGCACCATTGAGAAATTTGGTCGCACTCTAGAGCCCTGCATTCATTAAATTACCATTCTAATATATAACATAAGTGCTTTTACTACGTTCTTTACATTTTAGGGTTATGCTCATAAACATTAGTTTACTTTCAAAAACTAAAAGAATAACACAAATTTAGTATTTGCAGATTTGTATTCAGCAATGACATATTAATTGGGAGATGCTCTTCAAGCCCTGAAAGTCTAAATACATTTTATGCTAGTATTAACAAATGGAGCAGCTCATTTCATTGATGATACAGACAAGCCAAATACAGTAGGCTCCCAAAGTAGCGGTTCACGGTTCGTGGTCTCAGTTTTTGCAGATTTTTCCTTAGAACCTAACTATTGTTAGCAGAAAGCACAAATATCCTCCGCAATTTTTCATGGCTTTTTCGTGATAATACTGTGCTGTAGTGAGAACAGGAAGCAACCGCTGAGGGAAACGTGGTTTGGGATGGTAAAATTAGCCAATCCGAGAGCATTATTCATTTCTCCTTGCTGCTGATTGACTGCTGCCCTGTGACGATCTCCAGGTGAGTGGGTTTACCACTGTTGAGGGAAACCAGGTTTGGAATGGTGAAAGTAGCTAATCCGAGAGCGTTATTCATTTCTCCTTGCTGCCGATTGATTGCTGCCCTGTGACGCGACTCCAGCTGAGTGTCCTCGTGTTTTCCATTTTGTTATACTTAAACGCACAAGATGTCGCTGAAATTGCCCTGCACCTTCTAAGGCTTCTGGCACTGACCCTAAGCGCCAGAAGAAGTTTAAAACACTCCAGGAGAAGGTTGAACTACTGGATTTGCTCTGAGAACTAAAAGTTATGCTACAATAGCCTGCCACTATGGCATTAATAAAAGCACCGTGACGCTACATAAAGAAGAATGAAGCAGCGATCTGGAATACCGTATCTGTGAGTTTCTGTGATAGTGCCAAAAGGTAATGACCGTAAGGAATAAAAATATTGTCTCGAATGATAGATACTTTATGTGAATTTCCCTTGGGATTAATAAAGTATCTGTCTAATCTGCCTTGGCATTGTGGATCACCGACTGCAGGAAGAAGAACATCCCCTTGGACGGTAACATCATCCGTGAGAAAGCACGGAAATTGTACCAGCAGTTCGCTACAGGAGACAATGTAGCAACTTCCTATCACAATGTTCCTGAAACCTATAAAAAGCCAGCACGAAACCACACCAGAAGAAGACCCGCCCAAAGATACGACTTCTCCTGAAGAAGAGACGCCACCCGAGGAGTTTTAAATCCTCTGCATCGTACTGCACTGAGACATCCCCACCCACAATTACAGCAGCCCAGGTGAGCAAAGAGCTAAAAGACTTTGTGCCAGCAAAGCAGCGGGTCCAGATGGTATATCGCCATGATTGCTGAAGGCCTGTGCGTTGGAACTGGGGAGTCCTCTACAGCGCATCTTCAACCTGAGCCTGGAACAGGGGAGAATTCCAAGGCTTTGGAAAACATCTTGTATCACTCCTGTCCCAAAGGTATCACGTCCTAGTGAGCTGAATGACTTCCGCCTGTTGCTCTGACGTCACATCTGATGAAGACCATGGAGCGGCTGCTGCTTCACTTCCTGAGGCCACAGGTCCGCCATGCCCTCGACCCTCTGCAGTTCGCATACCAGGAGAAGGTGGGAGCGGATGCCATCATCTATATGCTTCACCGATCCCTCTCCCACCTGGACAGAGGCAGTGGTGCTGTAAGAATTATGTTTTGGACTTCTCTAGTGCCTTCAACACCATCCAACCTCTGCTCCTTAGAGACAAGCTGACTGAGATGGGAGTAGACTCACACCTGGTGGCATGGATTGTGGACTATCTTACAGACAGACCTCAATATGTGCGTCTTGGGAACTGCAGGTCTGACATTGTGTGCAGCAATACAGGGCGCCAGAGGGGACTGTACTTTCTCCGTCCTGTTCAATCTATATACATCAGACTTCCAATATGACTGAGTCCTGCCACGTGCAAAAGTTTGCTGATGACACTGCTATTGTGGGCTGCATCAGGAGTGGGCAGGAGGAGGAGTACAGAAAGTTAATCAAAGACTTTGTTAAATGGTGCGACTCAAACCACTTACACCTTAACACCAGCAAGACCAAGGAGCTGGTGGTGGATTTTAGGAGGCCCAGGCCCCTCATGAACCCTGTGATCATCAGAGGTGACTGTGTGCAGAGGGTGCATACCTTTAAATATCTGGGAGTGCAGCTGGATGACAAATTGGACTGGACTGCCAATACTGATGCTCTGTGTAAGAAAGGTCAGAGCAGACTATACTTTCTGAGAAGGTTGGCATCCTTCACTGCAGATGTTCTACCAGACGGTTGTGGCGAGTGCCCTCTTCACCGCCATAAAGATGAAAGACGCCTCACGCCTGGACAAACTTGTTAAGAAGGCAGGCTCTATTGTAGGATTAAAGTTGGACAGTTTAACATCTGTGGCAGAGCGACGGGCATTAAGCAAACTCCTGTCAATCATGAATAATCCACTGCATCCACTTAACAGTGTCATTTCCAGGCAGAGGAGTAGCTTCAGACTGAGGAGATTGTTCCTCCCCCACACTATGCGACTCTTCAATTCCACCCGGGGGAGTAAATGCTAACATTAATTTTATTTTAATTTTTTTCATTTTTTCATTTTATTACTATTTAATTTAATATTG
Organism: Polypterus senegalus; assembly: GCF_016835505.1. NCBI lineage: Eukaryota > Metazoa > Chordata > Cladistia > Polypteriformes > Polypteridae > Polypterus > Polypterus senegalus. The sequence continues at coordinate 62,489,812 of NC_053157.1, read as the reverse complement.
TTTCTTTGTATCAGTATACTGCTGCTGGATTATGTGAATTTCCCCTTGGGATTAATAAAGTATCTATCTATCTATCTATCTATCTGCACAGCCACTTCATCATCATCATCAATATCATTCATCATTGGTGAGTACCCGTACATTTTACTGTATTTTAATTAAATGAAATTATGTATTTACTCTACTTATAACAGAAAACGACAGCACATACCAAAGAAAATGCACTTGCATGAATTATAGTACGTATAGGGGTGACATCGGTATTTTACATTGTAGCACTGCGGGAGACAGCAGTACAGTACAGTACGGTATATGGGTATACCTTTACATTCTGTTTTTTGGTAATTTTTTAGGTAATGTATTAAGCTGAGTTTGCAACGAAATTAAACTGCTTTGGGGGCATGCTGTATTTAGAGTTTAAACTATAAAAATAGGCATTTAAAAGGCATTTTCTAACCACATCCAAAAGTCACAGTTTTTCACAATTCGCAGATGCTCTAGGAACATAACCTCCGTAAATTTTGAGGGTGTACTATAGCCACATTGTTTGAAACTTGCATTAATTTTTAATTGCTACGAATGTTGTTGTCGCTGTTACTGTGCCTGCATGTGTGAGTGAATACATGTGAGGTGGTTTAACTCGCAACCCTGAACTGTATCCACTAGTTACAAAATGGATGGATGCGTGGATAAAAATGTGTAGATGTGCTCATTATAATCGAAAGAACGAATGCCAAGTTTCCGTTCCTTTATCAGGACCGTATAGGACACTGTATTAAAAACAATTAACATTCCTGTCATTTCATTTGCTGTAACAAATGCGTGATGCTACAAGGTAAACAGTTAACAATTTGCACCTGAGGCTGAGCACATCTGATTGTGCCCCCCAAACTGCACAAACCTCTTTCTTAAGTAACTCGTAAAAAAGGATAAAACTGGCAATAACAAAATTGTGTGTGTGTTGTGTGCTGGCTTTTTTTTTTTCATTATTAAGCACATTTTCCCCAATCTCACTTGACGTTTTAGTATTAGCAGGATGAACGAGAGCCAGAGGTAATGGTATTGCAAGGCATGAATCTCATGAATGGTACGCTGTTGACGACTGTCAGGTTTTTGGTGTTCTTTCCTGTGAGCTTCATTCCACATGGCTTACACTGGGTTTTATTTTCATCAGCGTTGAAATTAAAGTTGGTCCATATGTGACACCTGTTTTCACCTGACAGTCATGTTGCCCGATATAGTTGAGAAGAGTGGAGCAGGATTCTGGCTGACATGATGATTTCCTTGTTGCACCCAAAGTAGTGTTAGCTAGTTACAAGCGTGCATACAAGTTTTTAAAATTGCATTACTGCATTCATGTTCGTTATTTGTAGGTGGACCATGTCATTGAGTGATAGAGATGTGCAAAGGGCATCACATCACTTATTGTTCAGCTGTCTGTAATATTTTTTAGTTTTCATCAACAATGATTTGAAAAGCATTCATCTTAGTTTTCGTCAATAATGGTGCATTGTTATTTTTATTTTTTCCATTTTCGTCACAGAAAAAATGTTATTGACAAGTACTTGCTTAGTCCATTTTGGGGTAATTTGTCTGTGATTTTTCACTCCTATAATTTGGCCTCAGTGTGCATACTGTGGAAACCAGGGGCACATACAGCTACCCTAACCTGACACAGACACAAGTTCGATCAGAGCACACGTTATTTCACGTTGTTCCTCGCTCTCCACAGCAGCACAATACAAATAAGGAGAGCACCCAATGTCTTTCCCATTCTTCCTTCTCAACTTCCTCTCCTCTCCCATGCAAGCTTGTCCACCTCCTCCCGACTTTGGCTCCCCAAATGGAGTGAGGCGGTTCCTTTTAAGCAGAACTTGGGAGTGTTCCAAGTACATCATTATTCAGACCTGGGATCACCCCCATGTGTGGTGAAAGCCCCATGCAGGATTCTGCTGCTCCCACTGGTGGCCCACTTTGAACCCAACAGGCCCATAGACACATATAGGTAGACGCCGCATGACCAGCAGCATCGTACTTCAACTTCGCCACCAGAGAGGCACTGCTGTGGAGTGAAGTAGTGGATAAAGATGCCTTACACATTTGCTGCTTGGAATTGTACATCCCGCTGTACGCTCCAAACCAAATCCTGGGGGATTACATTTCATAGGTAAGGCTGAACAATTGTTTTGGTTATATTTGGCCATTAGAAAATCCTGTTTTATAATCTCACTTTAAGATCAATGGATGTGTGATGCAAGCCTGTGTCATTTATGTTCAGTCTTGTTTTCTACGGTTTCAGTATTTTTTCCCAAAACTTAAGGACTCAAATTCTCTAGGTTAGTCTAAACTGGATCTATACAAGTAAGACGGGCGGTTGAGATCACAGGTCCCCTGCAATGAATATCATCCTGTCCAGAGTTAATTCCTGCCGCCTTCTTGATAAATTCAGGATAGGCTCCATTACCCCACAACCCATTATGGAAATATTATTTTTTTAAAATTGAATTAATGTTTGATTGTTCACAGGTACACTTTTGTATGAGTGATGACCTGGATTAATCTGGAGTAATTATTGTCTCTACTTTTTTGTTTCTCCCCAACTGTCACACCTATACTTGATGCACCTGCAAAACATTAAAAGTATATAACAAGTGTGGCTGGCATATGTAACATCCATGTGCTGTACACACATGAAAGCAATAAACTTCCATCCCCCATTTTTCTAAATCAGTTATCCATTTCAGTTGTCTGTCTCCACAGAAATAGGCATATAGGGAGAGCCAATTTATGATCCTTCTTTGTTCTAGCCTGCATGCTATCAAAGCTAGTAGCTAGTACTGTGCCCCTTAGGTTTTGAATCTTTGGCAACAAGTTAAATAAAGTTTAAACCTGAAGTTAAATCATGAATTGCCACATTCATTTTAAAATATAAAGCTTTGAAACCTAATTTACCATAGTGCCTCTTTACTACAAGGAGTTTGCTAGTATTTCAACTTGTTACGCCTGTGTATGTTATTGTACTAGGTTTTCACGGTAAACAATTTTCCACTTTGTGTCTGTTTTTGGACCAAAACAGCAATTGACTCAAAAAAAATCAAAACTGTATTTAAACTGCTTTAGGTCTTTTATAACAATAAATTGGTCACTCATTGTATATTATACAACTTTTTTATAGTGAGTGTTACAGTAAAACGGAAGCCTATAATCAACCCTTGTAATCGTGTTTCAGGTCAAGCAAAAACATAAATATTTACGAGAAGCAGATTCATTAAATTGTATTTATTGAATATCAATCCAAAGACAATCCACATACAGTACAAGTCTCTGAACTGGGAACTTTAACCATTTTTAGGTAACGGCTCTACTGGGTACAGTTTTGCTTGGGAGCCAGCTTGTATTTTTCATTCCAGTAGTATTTAAATTTTCTGGAAGAAATGCATGCTACAGTACACAGGAGCAGAAGTATAACTTAACTGTTAGGAGTTTTACTATACATATGTGGAAGTGCAGGATGATTTGAAACAAACCTCATAGCATATTTTTACACACCTGACAGCATCAGAAAGATAGCAGCAGTTTGATTGGTTGGTTCCCAGACTTTTTAGCTTCATTGCTTTTGTTTTTCACTAATTTGATACCAACTTTCCATAATTTTTTGTTATTGAGGCAGTTTTAGAAATATGATTGAATATATGTTAATAAGAAAAAACATATTTTTGGCAGCCAAACCTGTTTAATACACAGAGTTTCATTTTGTTCAAAATTATTTAATTACTTTTGAAGTAAATAAGAGTGGTGTTACTGTACAAGTATTTTGTAGGTTCTACTGTCTCACCAGTCTTACTGATATTGTTTTTTTTTACCAGTGAGTATAATATGTAGATGTACCAGGGGTAAATATTGACATAGAGGCAGTGTATCAAAACCATGAAGCATTTCCAGAATATATTATGAAATAATAGAAGTAAGCAGACATTTACAGAAAACTTTATGGGGATTAAAAAGAAATTTTTGTGTGTTTCAAGGTTAAATGTTTTGCTCCTACTATACATTAATAGTGTTACTTGACCCATATTGTGGTTACTCCTGTGTAACTTAACAAAGTATACCAATTTTATTACAGTTTGTTATAATTTTGACTTTACTCCTCCAGAGTCATGTCATTTGAAACTTCCTCCTTGCAATCTTGTCTCTATCCAGACTTGCCTGGGGTTCTTTATCTGTAACTGAAAACCATCTTCTGGTCTCTTAGATCTATCCACGTGACTTGTTCGACATCTGAGCCAGCTCTCCAGTATGTAGTAACTGATTTACGCTGCAGTATTTTGTTTAATCCCTTGGGATTAATAAAGTATCTATCTATCCTATCTATCTATCTATCTAATCCAAATGTTTAGAACCCTGCAGACTGCTATAGAAACAAATTCACTTTTGTGCAATTGACAATTAACCTTTGGCCTACTTCTGAGCAGCCTTGTTCTTGAACAGTACATTTGCTATATTTACTACAGTGCAGTCCATATATAGCACAGACATCAATTTTTTTTTAAATCTGCTACTTCTTCTAGTTGTGTCCCTCCAGGTATCAACAACATTCTTCTTGTTTGCATTGAAAATCTCTTATTAGTATTACATGTAAGCAAATTATGACCTTTTAGCCACTGCCTCCACTAAGAAAGCCAAATGCACCTAGTAGGTCTTACTTCCACAACTAACAAAATGTTAAAGAAAGTTTAACAGGTACTGGTTACTTTCTTGACAGTAAAATTACAGTGCATCCGGAAAGTATTCACAGCGCATCACTTTTTCCACATTTTGTTATGTTACAGCCTTATTCCAAAATGGATTAAATTCATTTTTTTCCTTTAGAATTCTACACAAACACCCCACAATGATAATGTGAAAAAAGTTTACTTGAGATTTTTGCAAATATATTAAAAATAAAAAAATTGAGAAATCAGATGTACATAAGTATTCACAGCCTTTGCTCAATACTTTGTCGATGCACCTTTGGCAGCAATTACAGCCTCAAGTCTTTTTGAATATGATGCCACAAGCTTGGCACACCTATCCTTGGCCAGTTTCGCCCAGTCCTCTTTGCAGCACCTCTCAAGCTCCATCAGGTTGGATGGGATGCGTCGGTACACAGCCATTTTAAGATCTCTCCAGAGATGTTCAATCAGATTCAAGTTTGGGCTCTGGCTGGGCCACTCAAGGACATTCACATCCTTTGATATCTTGGCTGTGTGCTTAGGGTCGTTGTCCTGCTAAAAGATGACAACACATATATATATCCCTCCACTACTCTAAAAAGTACCATTTTATATAAAATACAATATTAAAAAGTTTGCATCTCTTTATTTATTTCCTTGGAATGTGCAGTGTTTATTTATTCCAAGCACAGTTTTGAGAGAGAAAAAGAGAGAGAAGTTGGGAGGATGCGCAAAAAGCATGTTGACACTCCCACCGCACAACAAACCACCTGGATTGGGACCCGAGTGCAGCGGGTGACACCTCAGCATCACACTGGAACAGTGTGAGGCTTTGTTTTTTTTATACAGTTGCTGGAGTGCCACCAACCCCCAAGTTTTCGCTGTTAGTTGGAAAACCTGCTTGCAGGACTGAGTGCAGATTAATGTCATACCCAGAGTGAAGCAACTGCAGGTTCTGAATTGTAATTTTATTAAAGTAGCAGTCCCTTAGCTTCACAATCAGATGTTTTCAACCGTTTGAAAAGCAAATGAATAATAAGGGTAAGTTAAGATTATAGATGCCCAAGTGTATTTTGAAGGTGTGCTACTTAAGGCTATGTCATATTTGGCAACCCTTTCAGTGATTTTCAGTCATAGGCTTCATTTACATGATCTTAGTGAGTCAGAGGCAGTCACCAACATTCTCCCAATAAGCCAGTTGCCCAGTGTGACATTTCCAGCAGTTCACTCTAACTAGTCTGTGACTTGCTCCAATTAAATCAAAACAGGTTTAATGTTGTCTTTAGTTGTGGGGGTGAACTGTGTGTACTATTAACCAATGAATGCATATCTGGAAGTACAATGCATAAAATGCAGCAACAATAAATAAAGACCTTGGTGTCTTGGACTGCACAAACCACACAAACAGAAGGGGAGCTTGTCTGCCTGATATCGCTTGTTTTACAGAAAATGACAGAACAAAAAAAATATATGAGTGCAACTGTATTAGAAGATTAGTGCTTCGATAATAAAAAGGCACCACTGAGAAACTTCTGATCTTAAGAAATGTCATTTTGTACTCGGGATAAAATGTGCCACTGTGATTAGCAATGAGTTGCGTGATACCAGAACAGTCAGTAGTCACCTATAAAAGTGCTGACATTTTAACCTACATGGTCTTATTGATTACCATTGAGTTGCACAACATAATTAAATCTTGCTCTGATGTCCACCTATCTTCAGTGACTCATTTATTTATTTATTTTAGCAAAGCTGACATGTTTACCTCACTAAACATAATTGCAAAACTACCATTTTATTAATTTACATAGGCGTGAAACCGCAGAATTACATAAAACTTTTCACTTTTGTAGTTAAGAGGTCATAGTCAGAACAACAGCTATTAAGTGTTCAATTTAATAATTTTTGGCCTGGATATGAACATAGCAGTAACAATACACTTGTATTGCTGTGACATATTTATAACTGTTTTTAGAATGAACAGATAGCATGGTGACACAATGATCAGTGTTTCTTCTGGACAGGCTTTGATTCTCAGCCTTGTCATGCTTTCACTTTGTCCATGTGAGTTTTCCTTTCATTCTGGTTTCCTAAAAGGGTCAAGTGATGTTGGTGGTTCTAAATTGGCCTATTTCTAGCAGGTACTGGGGTGTGTGTGCCCTGCGATGGACTAGTTGTGGTTTGAGCCTTGTACCAGATATGGTCAAAATAGGCTTTTGCTCCCCATCATCCTGTAATGAGAGAAGCAGAATGGATTAGTATTCATGATGGACAAATGATATAATGTTTGCCTATTGATTTAGACTCCTTGTTGTGACAGAGCAAATGCTTATTATTAGTTAGTGTGGTATCAGTGGGAATTTACTTGGTTATTATTAGCTGTTTTGTTGCCAATTGGATTTTTCCTGTGGTGTTCCATGCTTTCAGCAGAAATATGCTTACAAGTCCATTACTGCTATACAATCACTAAGTAAGAACTGAGACTTTATGCATTCTGTACATATATAAATTTGTGCTTGCATTAATGTTTTTCTTATATATCAGAGATAGATATTGTTTAATTTTTGAGTGGCACACCTTAGTTATTGCAATATCAATGAAATGGGCTGACTCACCCCTGTGCAGATTTAGCCAGAGGCCATGGCTGTTGTGAATGTCAGCCCCCATTTTTCCTCTCTTGTGTGCATTCATCTTCACAATCTCAATTCTCTAAACATATACTGCATCTCTTTTTGTATTGATTAAGATCTCTTTAAACACTTGTTCCTTTACCTTTTTTTGACAAATTTGAAAAGCAATTAAAACAAAACATGTTTGACTTTCTTTTCTAAATGTATTATAGCTATAAGGTTAACAAAACAGGTTGCCAAAAGATGTGCTTTTTTTCTTTTTCACCTTTCTGTAGAGAGACAGATAAAAATGAGAACAATACAGCACTACAAAGTCAGGAGTGTTTTAGAAGTGCAATAGCCTTCAGCATATTTACATATGAAAGGCAACCTAGATAAGGCATGCTGATCAGATTACCTTGCAACTAGGTGCGGAGCGCTTTAATTGGTCAAGCTTGAAAACAACACCAGCTATGTTAACACCCTTCTGGCTGCATTTGATTAGTTTAAAGAAGATTGTTGGACAGAACTAGATTGTAAAAAGCATTGTTTGTGTGTGTGTTTTTCTTTGGCACAAAGAGGAGCAAGCCTAAGTGTTTTCATTCAAAACAATGTTGGTTATGGGGATTAATAAGTTTTGGACAAGAGGCCGCTTTGTAAAGGTTTAGTATATGAGTTGTGGATGTATTGCTCTATGAAAAGTCAGAGGAAAGAAAACTTTTTGATATAATTCATATTAAACAGAACTTCAAAATGACTGTCAGGTTTCAAGACCAGGTAAGTCTTGTCATTACCTTTAATTGCTTTTATTTTGCTGTATAAGCACCAATATACTAAAACAAACAACTTTAAGCAAATTCTGACTGAAGTGAGTGATCAGTTGTAAATTTTATTATGTAGATTGTGTTGTTTTTAATGCTGAACCTTATAATAAAAGTATTTTTGTGCTTGCTGTGGTGGGATGGCTTGCGCAAAAGCAAGTAAATTAATGAGTTGCTTTTTCAACTTTTTCTGTCTTTTATGATCATTGTTAGGTGTCGGTCATCTTTTTGTTTAAAGAAACAGAACATTATTAGTAGTAAATTGAAATACAGAAAAGCCATAAATAGCATTTAATGTCAATTTGAATGCTTCATTCAACCACTCCGTTGGTTTCACATGAAAAACCCCACACATCACAAAAATGGAAAGGGACGTAGACAAAGAAAAAAGTGGAACCAGGAGAGGACACTTCACATGCCTTTATGCATTAGAGAAACTGTTACAAACCACTCCTGATTACTTAAACACATTAAAACATTTGTTAACTTTAATTCCCCGTACCCTTTCCTTGTCCAGATCTATGCTCTGCTATTTGTCTTTCTGATCCTCATTTTTCAGGTAAAGTGATATTTGGCTTTTCCACCATCATCAGTGCGCAGGTGTTCAGTGTTATGAGCAACATTTATAAGGATGGGAAGAGCTCTCTCCATGTCGTAAAATGCAGAGAAGCTGCCCTTCCTGCATTATAACTTCCCCTTACAGGAATAGAAGTATTACTTTGACCATTTTATTTATAGTAGCAGCCTTTACAGTAATTGAGATTTATTGTTGTATTTGTTTTGTAAACAGTACAGATTTTAATATAATTTTGACAGTACAATTTTAAATGTTATTCATTTATTATATTGTTTTATTTAATTATACTGATAGTTTCATTCATAGTTATATTGTTATGGTTGTATATGCTGTTATTAATTTTTATGATCTTAATAATTGCTAATTGACACGTTTTATACATATGTAAAATAATCTGATTTTGTATGCTTATTTTGTTATAAAATATAAAACTACTTGAATATATTTGTACTTTTTTTTTAACCAGAGAATGGGCTATTTATCTATCACTTATGTCAGTTATAAGAAATCTTTTTTTTTTTTATATAAATGTTTCATGCTGTATTTGCTTGTTTGTAAGCTTTTGTGCTGACGTCCTTATTTTCACATTTCAATGGGATATTATACTAGAGTACCAGCAACAACCCTATAAAGGGTAGTCCTTTTAGAGACATGCAGTTTACATAGAAAACTTTTATTTGTTGAAATGATGCTTGCAGTGGACAGCTATACTTCTTTATAGGTAATTTGAACTTTACACTAGATACTGTACCACAGTGTTTCTAGTGAATGAACTGGGATCCTTGCTAACTTACATACTAGGCAGGTAACTGTGTGTTGCTACAGTTGCTATGTCTTCTCTTTGTTTACTTTTCTCTGGGGCTTCTACTGTCCTCTTGTACAATAAAGACCTGCTGCTTGGTTAGATGACAGTTTTTCATATTTGAATGAGTCATTGATCCTGTGATGGACAGGCAGTTCAGCTTGGAATTGTTTTTTGTCTTGTGACTTGCTACTGGGTTATGCTTTAGTAACCTGTGTCCCTATACTAGAATAATACATTTCAGGAAATGTTTTCAAATTTTTACCTGGTTTTAAAATTAACCCTTAACTTCTCTCACTGGTGTATTTTGTACACCAATCTTATTTTTGTCCAACATCCTTTTCCTTGAGCCTACCGGCAGCATCTGTCTTCTATCCTCTGCTTGATCCACTACAAGTACAGTGTCGCAATGGTTTCCCTCCAGTGTTCCACAAGCCAGTTTTATGACTGGATGGATAGTTGCAAGTCCCATTTGGTGCAGTTGGTACACTACGCAGGTACTTCCATATTTATGACAACGATGAGATGTTCTTTTTGCAATGACTTTCTTTGCCAGGAACATTTAAAAACTGAAGTGGATAAAAGTGTGACTGGTTACGAATAAGCATTGGAGAAGTGGATCACATTTATTTTCAGATAGTCCATTGTGAAGCTATTCAGTAATTTGATATTAAATTACTTTAAAAACATGTATAATTTAAAATTATTGCATTTTATATTACAACCTCACAACTTGCATATAAATAGCCATTTTAACACTGGTGCATAAAGTACACTGCACACGTACTCATGAGATGAGAAATTGTGCGAGTAGTTAAAGGTTAAATCTCTGGCATGTAATATGTAAAAAGAAGAAAGCCACCTTAATATATATGAAAATGTTATACCATGCAAATACTTTTTAAAAATTGTATAGGATTTATTTAAAATGGTGAAAATGTGCATATTTCACTTGCCCTATCATATTCTTGCTTGACAGACCCAACCCCGTCCTTGGTCTTGCTATTTGTGATTAAACCTTACTCATACTTAAACAGATTAGACAATGATTTACTTGAGTTAAAGAGCTTCAGCCAAGGGTCATTTTAATCATGTCTTTTGGAGATCACACAAAGCACTGCAGACGTATTTAAAGAATATGGTCTGCTTTTACCCTGGGTGATCTTAACTTGTCATTTAATGCTGATTTCAAATGTTTAGCAAAACAGAAATGTGTAATCTATAGACTACCAAACCACATTTATTTTATTTAAAGTGAGACACTGTTTTCCCCAAATTATTTTAGTGTTTCTACATTGAAAAGTCTTTCATGAGTAAGCCATTTTGAGATGAACAAATCTGAAATGTCAAGAGAAGTTCAAAACTAACATGAGTGTCGTTCCCTAAGGAGCATGCACAAGCCTGTGTTGGTTGAATTATTGCAATGTAACATTGCTTGCTCATAATTATTTGGTTTTTTTTTTCTCTGAGTTAAACTCTCTTCCCAGTTTTCTTCACCGATTTCTACATGTGAGTAATCTTTAGCTCTGTCATTTCCAGCTTTTATTCAAGCTACTGCCTTTAGTGGTTTACTTGATAGGGTTTTTTTATCCTTCAGAGCCATGTTGAGCGGTAGTCACCAGACATCATCATACTGCTACAAAGTAAGAACACTGAAATAGTTTTAAGATAGTGTTATAGTACAGGGTGCGTCCTGTTCTCTGCTCCCTCAGTATATTTTCTTTATGTGGAAGTTAGCTGTGCATAGAATGTGTTTTCTGGCTTTGTAATTGTATGTCAAAGTGAAAGTTGTTTCAAAATGAACTCCAGTCTAAAACAGATAAATAAACACCTGACAGTATTTTTGGGTGTCTGTGTGTTTCTGTATTTCTCAGTTTTTTTCCCTACCTGTAAACAAGCAGTAAATTGTTTAAAAAAAAAACCAAAAAACCATTGGCTGTTGGTGTCATTAATATAGCTAAAGCTATTGCGCTATAAAGTGCTGTTTGTTTTATTTATATATATAATATATATATGTTGGGAGGGGGGAAGTGTTTGAAAATATATTTGTAGTATTGGAGTTTGTGTTTTCTTATAACAGGAAGGGCAAGATGGTGGTGCAATAGTTAGCAAAGCTGCATTACAGCTTCAGGAGACGTTTTGAGATTGTCAGTCCATTTCAAGTCAATTTTAATTGTTATTGAAGGTGGAAAATTAAATCCCCCTTTCATAACGATCTCAAACTCTACTTGAACCGTAATTTTTGACATACATTACATAAAAATTAAACATTGCCTATAACTGTTTTAATGTGTGAGTTTAGTATTCTTGAAGTTAAAGGTTAGGTTTGGTATTTTTAAAATCAATATTATTTTTCCACAATCATGGAATACATTAATTTGTCCTGGAAATTTGCCTTGTTAATTGAAGCATTATTTATAGATTTAAAAATCCTATGTCACCACCATCACTTGCAGTGATGTACAGTGGGACACTAGAACTGTGTGTAAAACAAAAGCGAAAACTCGAGTATACCCAATTAGAAACATTCCTCAGTCCTCCTGTTCTTGAGACAGCACAGACATCAGAAATGTCCACATTCAAATCATGTTAGCTGAAACATAGTGTCATGCTTCAAAGTTACCGATTAATTTTATATGTGATGTTATTCCTTAGCACTTTTAATTTTGACTACAGTTTCTTTTATATTGGCAAAAAATATAGTGCCAAGAACCTGGTAAAAATGACATCCAGTTGCATTTTTTTTTGCCTTAGATACTGTATATTTTATTGAAGGTGAAGGTGTATCTTCTGAACTTAGAAACTTTATTGCTTTGAATTGTTTTAAGGCTTCTGCTTTAGGATTCTTGTGTTAATTCATTAACTTCCTTAACTAGAAACATTTTGATAGCATATGAATGTATGCCACATTTCTGAAATAATAATTTCAATTAAATATTGAACCAATCCTCCTAGGCTATTTTTTACAATGGTGGTGAATTTACACTTGCCTTATGCATAATGTTTAAATGAAGCTGTATTTCGTAATTAAAAAAAAAATGCATCTTGCCCAAGAGACTTGCATTTGTGACTGGTACATTGTGCCATTTTTTGCCAAGTTGTTTCTCTGTCTGAATTACAGACATTTAGTATTTTCCTCATGAGCAATGGCATCTCTTGACTTTAGATATATTTGAATATATTAAAACAATTAATGTGTTCACAAAGACAATGCCTTGCTGGCTTAATAAGCAAAGAAATTGTCATGAGCTGAAATGTTGCTTGTTCAGACAAGTGTTGTTGAAGACAGATTTACTGCAGAAGGCTTCTTATGACAGCATATTAGCCATTAAGATATCGAGTCATCTTTTCAGATGTTAATTGCAGGTGTATTAAACATTAGACACTGCGGTGGACTGCTGCCTTGTCCACGGTTCTTTAATACTTTGTGGTCAGTGCTGCCAAAGTAGACCGTGGCCCCTTATGACCTTGAATTTGGATTAAGAATATCTGCAAATGTTATGTTATGAGGTATTATCAATTAATGACCCTTGATACTGAGTGTGAGAGGTTTTTAGTAATTGCATAATTGCAGAATGAGACTAGCTAATTATGTCATGAGTTTTTTTTTTTTTAACCAGATATGTTTATAAATCTGTTTGCTAATGCTCTATTATTTAATATAATGAGTGTAAATGTATATATACACGTGTGGATATGTAATCTAGTGTAGCAAAGTGGTTTCCTCACACCTTCAGGAGCTTGGCTTTGAATTCTTTTGCGGAGTGTGCATTTTGTACCCATGAGTTTTCTCTGGATTGTACAGTTAGGTCCATAAATATTTGGACAGAGACAACTTTTTTCTAATTTTGGTTCTGTACATTACCACAATGAATTTTAATTGAAAAAACTCAGATGCAGTTGAAGTGTAGACTTTCAGCTTTAATTCAATGGGTTGAACAAAAAGATTGCATAAAAATGTGAGGCACATAATCCCTTTATTTCAGGGGCTCAAAAGTAATTGGACAAATTAAATAACTGGAAATAAAATGTTCATTTCTAATGCTTGGTTGAAATCCCTTTGCTGGCAATGCTCTGCAAGGCCTTTACTGCAGCGGCTTTCAGTTGCTGTTTGTTTGTGGGCCTTTCTGTCTGAAGTTTAGTCTTCAACAAGTGAAATGCATGCTCAATTGGGTTAAGATCAGGTGACTGACTTGGCCATTCAAGTATTTTCCACTTCTTTGCTTTAATAAACTCCTGGGTTGCTTAGGCTGTATGTTTTGGTTCATTGTCCATCTGTATTATGAAACGCCGCCCAATCAATTTGACTGCATTTAGCTGGATTTGAGCAGACAGTATGTCTCTGAACAGCTCAGAATTCATTCGGCTGCTTCTGTCCTGTGTCCCATCATCAACAAACACTAGTGTCCCAGTGCCACTGGCAGCAATGCACACCCAAGCCATCACACTGCCTCCACTGTGTTTTACAGATGATGTGGTATACTTTGGATAATGAGCTGTTCCACGCATTCTCCATACTGTTTTCTTGCCATCATTCTGGTAGAGGTTGATCTTGGTTTCATCTGTCCAAAGAATGTTTTTCCAGAACTGTGCTGGCTTTTTTAGATGTTCTTTAGCAAAGTCCAATCTAGCCTTTCTATTCTTGAGGCTTATGAGTGGCTTGCACCTTGCAGTACACACTCTGTATTTACTTTCATGCAGTCTTCTCTTTATGGTAGACTTGGATATCGATACGCCTACCCCCGGGAGAGTGTTGTTGACTTGGTTGGCTGTTATGAAGGGGTTTCTCTTCACCATGGAAATGATTCTGTGATCATCCACCACTGTTGTCTTCCAAGGACGTCCAGGTCTTTTTGCGTTGCTGAATTCACCAGTGCTTGCTTTCTTTCTCAGGATGTACCAAACTGTAGATTTTGCCACTCGTAATCTTGTAGCAATTTCTCCAATGGGTTTTTTCTGTTTTCGCAGCTTAAGGATGGCTTCTTTCACCTGCATGGAGAGCTCCTTTGACTGCATGTTGTCTGTTCACAGCAAAATCTTCCACATGCCAGAACCACACCTCAAATCAACTCCAGGCCTTTTATCTGCTTAATTGATAATGACATAACAACGAACTTGCCAACACTTGGCCATGAAATAGCCTCTGAGTCAATTGTCCAATTACTTTTGAGCCCCTGAAATAAAGGGATTGTGTTAAAAAAAATGCTTTAGTGGCCTCACATTTTTATGCAATTTTTTTGTTCAACCCACTGAATTAAAGCTGAAAGTTTGCACTTCAACTGCATCTGAGTTGTTTCATTTAAAATTCATTGTGGTAATCTACAGAACCAAAATTAGAAAAAAGTTGTATCTGTCCAAATATTTATGGACATATTTATGTATGGTTTTTCTTTTGTGTCTCAAAGATGCATACATTAGGTCAGATGGTTACTGTTGTGATGTGAAATTTTGCATACAAGTTGATAAATATTTTGTATGTCTTTATTTGTAACTTAGACAAAGCAATGTAATATTAGTGTTACATTATAGATAATAACAGCAATGGTTTGACACTCCCTTATATGAATGAGTCTCTCTGAATTTTATGACAGGGTTGGTGGAAGTGCCTCAAATCAGTTTGGCTAATAGTTCTCTGCTAAAGTCTCTGTCAACCCCCACAGGAAAGCCTGGCTGCCTAACTGCTAAGCTTTAGATTAACACATGGTTTGGAAGGCAGGTGTGAGGCTTTTCTGTCCCCCCATTGGTCTGAAGTGTGGCTGTTTGGAACTGGCTTGTATCAAAAACCTTTAAGTGCCACGACACCCTATTGGTTCTAGGGGTTGGACAGAAAACCTATAAATTTTCTTGCTTTACCTCACTCTCTCTCTCTCTTACCAAATGATGAATGACCATCTGTTTTGATTTGGGAAAATGGTTCAAGGGATTAGAACATAAGTAGGCAAAGAATCAGAGAGAAGAGGTCCGTTACTTAAATAAAATTTACTTATTCAATTATAACGTATAAATACATATGAATGGGTTATAGAAATAAATATATATGCTTAAAGAGACAAACTTATACTTACAATAACATACATACATACAGTAACATACATCAAAAGACCCAGAGCCATCATCCTAGACCAGTAGACTGAGGGAGCCCGCATGTCAGTCTCGTCAGAGGATCAACCCCGTGTGCCTTTTATCAGATACCGGGCGGTTGCGCCTTTCCCCACGGTTGAGCATCCAAAGAAACTGAGGGCGGAACCTTCCCTTATATACTAATTAGGTGTCCTTGCCCAAAAGCGGCCTACGTGGAAGCAGTGTATGCAGAAGTGATCAGTTTCTCACACCCCTCCTTCCACGGGACACGGCGCTATGTTTTTCTTCTACTCGGCCTTGAGACTAGTGCTTGATACCAGAAGACACAGTAATATGCTTACATGTGAAAAAAGCTTCTCGAAGTGAAAAACAACTCCTTACATAGCCATGGCTGTATCTTTAGAACATTCCCGGCTGTTTCTCCCAAAACATTATTAATGCAGCTGGGTTTCGCGCTGAGCGACCAACGCCCATCTGCTCTCTTGATCCCCCCCCCCTCTCTTTAGAAAAATTACATTACACCATCTCGCACCATTAACTGAAAAGTACAACACAATGAAGAGCACAGTTCAGCAGCCATATTGAGACAGGCATGTGGCATGTTCTTAAGAAAGCTGACCAGAAATGACGACTTAACTAGAAACATTTTATTTAACTAACAAGTCTGTGTGCCCCCTGAAACTACACATCACCATTTATCAGGTTGTATGGTTGTCAATATTCAAATGTACTCTGCATATTGTTATTATTTATGAATATTATCAATAATACATTATTTAAATTGTAACTTCACTCCTGCTTGTCTTTTAGTACACCTAATTGACTGAGGTTGTAGATGTAGAAGGGAGAAGGTGTGGAGAAGTTATATGGTGCAATACTTTATAAACAGTGGTAAGTCTGTGAGATTTGAGGCATTCTGACACAGGCTACATATTAATTATACAAAAGGGGAATGTAGAGTAATATATCTCTCTACCAAGACAAAACAGTTACTTGAAGTTGATTTTGTTGTTGATGTATGTGCAAGTATTAATTGGGATGTATTAGTGCCATGTCTACTATTGTTTGCTGCCATGTGTCCAGTACCCTGACGTTTATTTGGTTCCAATAAGTTTTATAAAGGACAGATGGAAGAAATTAGCATAGCTTAACACAACTACTTTTTTTGAATTCTTGGTTAAAACTGTAAAATGCAATTTTGGACCCTAAGTATTTATGCAACATAATAGAAAGGTTTTCATGGAAATTCTTTTTCTGTCCCTAAGGTGTTTTGAATCCAGTTTGTGTGTGTGTGTTTGTATATATACAGTCCTCTTCAGAAAATATTCAGACCCCTTCAGTTTTTACTCAGTTTATGTTGCAGCTTCCCGCTAAAATCATTTTAATTCATTCTTTCCATAATCATCATCAGTCAGTACTCCAGAATTACAAAGCAAAAATAAGATTTTGGCTATTTTGCAAATTTATTAAAAATAAAAATCTGAAATATCACATTGATACAAGCATTCAAAATCTTTGCTATAGTACTTGAAATCTGACTTCTGACTGAAGTGCATCCCATTCTATTGATCATTATTGAAATGTTTCTACATCTTTTTTGGAGTTCATCTGTGATAAAATCAAGTGACTGACATGATTAGGAAAGGCACACACCTGTCTATATAAGGTCACACAGTTGACGTGAGGTTGAAGAAAATCTGCCTGCAGAGCTTTAAACACATGATTGCATCAAGACATGAGAGGTGGCCCAAGACCCAGATGGACACTCTGTCTGAGCGTCAGAGAACCTTTGTAGACATGGGAGAATCTTGCAGAAAAACAGCAACCACTGGAACACTCCCAACAATCTGGGTGTTACGACAGGATTGGCCAGGTAATGCATGAAATTCCACCTGGAGTATGCAAAAAAACATCTAAAAGATTTTCAGATTATGAGAAACGTCATGGTTTTCAGCAACAGTCGTTGAATGTAACAAAGTAAAGTAATGTCCTTAATGAAAACCTAATTCAGAATGCTATGGACCAAAAACTGGGCTGGAGCTTCACCTTCGAAAAGGACAATCATCCTAAGCTCAAAACAAAGACAACATAGCAGTAGATTGTGTCAGCTCTGTGAATGATCTTGGGTGAGCCAAACAGAGTCCATAACATTTCTGGAGAGATTTGAAAATAGCTCTCCACCGACAGCCTCCATCCAACCTGACATACAGCATGAGAAGGATCTGCAGGGAGAAATGGCAGGAAAACCCCGAAATCCAGGTGTGCGGAGCTTGTCGGGTCATGCCAAAGAAGACTTCAGGCTATAATCACTGCCAAAGATACTTCAATGAAGCACTGAGTAAAAGGTCTAAATACTTGTGTTGATGTGGCATTTCAGTTTATTTATTTTTTGAAATTTGCAAAAGCTTCTGCTTTCTGTTTGTCATTCTGGGGTATTTAGTGTTGTTTGATGAGGAGAAAATGATTTGAAATGATATTAGCATATAACTGCAACATAATGTGTGAAAATTGAAGGAATCTGAAATGTTTCTGAATGCACTGTTTGTATGTATGTGTCTATATTAGGGCTGTCGGATCAAACGGTGGTCATTTATTTAAAATGAGCCCTGCTAGAAGTTGAAAACTGACATTTGATTGTCAAAGAATGGTTGTTTTCTTTGCCTGCACTAATGTTGGCATTGAATTACTCCAGATACACTATACAAAAACTCCAGTAGTTTACTCATCTATTTTTGTGCACAATCAACCTTTTTTGCAATTTTGAATAGTTAGCGTGTTATCTTCATAAGTAAAAAATACAGTCAGGCCCCTTCATATTTACTGCCGATTTCTTTAATAATGTTATTCTTCAATCCATGAATTGTACAAGGCTTATTTTTTTTTAAACTCGGAACAGTTTCTAAACACCTCTCTTGAGCCCTAAAATGATTGTTTTGCATCTAATTCTGTTCCATTCACTCTTAAACCGGAGGTCTCAGACAGCTGTTTAATGTCAAAGTCCGATTACAGCAAATAGAAGATAACTGTCATAATTCTGATTTTCCTTTTATTACAAAACTTTAAATCCCAGACTGTAAAGAGCCTTGTCACCCACCATGTCTTGTCCCACAATTAGTCTCCATCTTTTGTGGTGTCTGTTTTGAAGCATAATGCCTAAAATAATGAGATGTAATTAAAAATATTCAGGCCAATTTTTAAAAAATATTGCTGCATCTGTAAAGGGATAAAGGTAGACCGACTGTGTGGACCTTCACTTGGTACTGCAACAAACCCGTTTTACTGGGTGGGTCCACAGGCGCCAGCTGGCTACTACCTAATGGTCACTTCCAAATGAATAAAGCAAGTCTGCCTTCAGCCTGCCTGTCTCTTTGCTTGCTGTTCTCACCCTGTCCCAGAGATGTATTTTCACTTTAACATTAAAGAATTGGGCAGAAAGACCCAATAAAATCCATTGTAATTTAATTTATTATCATAGGATTTGTGAGATCAATCATGTCCATTTATTAGGTTGGTCTACTCCCGTATCTTAAGTTTAGTATACACACAGATATATGCACACACATTCACATGTAGAGATCTAGCCACACAATTACACGAGTGATGCCCAATTGCCAGTCACTCTGCAATATTCCACATAGTACTCCATTAACATAAATATTTGAGAGATATCAAATGCATGTCAATGTATTACTTAGGTCCTCACTATCACCAGCACTAGTTAACATATGGTTGTCTTCGTGACACACGAAGGTTCAGCCTTTTTTGTTTATATGTCACTAACCAACCAATGGTGTCTTACTTCTATCACACTTTTTCTTTCAATTGAGGTTTGACCTCTCAGCCTTGATAACCCTGTAGACAAGAAAGCAGCGATCTTCCCACACTAGGTGCCCAAGTATTGACTTAAGTCACTCAAGATATGAATGTAAAAGCAGCATGGCATTTATTAAATTATAATATTACCAAAAGAAAAGTACAATAGAAAATTAATGCAAAAGTATAGGTATAATCTTAGAAAAACTAACTGAAAAATCAGGGTTATAAAGGGCAGATGTTGTCAAGGGTTAAATGTTGTCCTTGGGAGCTTTTTTATTTAGCAATTGGTGTTATGCATGTTATGTTCTCTATGTACAGCTCAGATGGTCTTGTGTCTTGAGCTCTGATTTCGCTTCTTAATACATTCCACTTTCATTGTTGCTGACGTTTTTACCTTGGAATAGCCATATTTATGTTAAAATTCCATGTGGGGGTTTGGTACATACACATTTGATTGACTAACTGTTCCTGTGATGAATAAACTCTGCTCAGATACTTTGATCTTTTTACGCACCCCCGTACAGCTTTCCTTTACCAAGTTATAAACTAATTGAAAAGCTTATGATCCTATGGTGTCTGTTCTTGTGTTCCACTGTTTCTACCATTAAGTTACACACCATTGAGAAACAGATACATTAAAGTTAATAATTACTAGTACAATACATGAAGAACTGTCAAGGTAGGTTGCTTTCAGTATTAGTTATCCCTGAAGTTAAATTGGTTTAAGAGTCCTGTAAATTCAGTTCAGTTAGTTAGTTTGAGCAAAATATAAACTTAATATAAGCAGCCTTTAATTTCAAAGTATGATGATTTTACATTCCAGGGCAATGTTGTATAATAATAAAATGTTAAAACTTCCAACTGTGTGTGTGTGTGAGAGAGAGGATATATATAATCACACCAAACTCTTTTTTTTTTTATATAATAAAAGTACTTTGATGAAGCCGTTTGTTATGACAGAACAGTACACTTATTGTATAACCTATAACAACTGAAATTTCAGATGATAACCCTGTTCAAAAGATTATATGCCCTTGGTTCTTAATGTATTGCCTTCCCCTTGAACATCAATGACTGCTTGAAGCCTTATGTGATAAATGTGAACAAGTTGTTTTATCTTCTCAAGTGGTAAAGCTGCATACTCCTTCAAATTATTGGCTTGTCTTCCAAATACAGTGGTACCTTGGTATATGTCCTTAATCCGTTCCAGATCCTTTGACTTATACCAAACAGGACGTATACCAAACAAATGTTTTCCATAAGAAATAAAGGGAAAATGATTAATCAGTTGCCGTGAAAAGAATCCTATTGTTATTAGCATATTATACATTTAATGGGGTTTTATAAAATAATTTAAACAGTGCTTAATACTAAAATACATAAATACAATAGCAATTAGATGAAATAAATGAAAATTTAACCTCAATTTACTTTTTAATAACATCTTTGTTTTTCACAATTGTAGATGCCGTCGTTCTTGGCATACGGTAATGCAGCAGCCATGTCCCAGATACGCATGCCACCTTCATACTTTTCAACAATTAATTCAAAGTTACGCGAAAAAAACACAAAATCACGTGAAAATTCACAGGTCATAGCGCGGGTTGTTCACTGAATGCTAGCAACTACCATACTGACGCTCTTGGGCAGTTGTGGCTTTGTCTCGAGAGAGGTAAACAAGGGTAGGACGCGAGTCATATTCCAAACAAAGGTCGTGTACCAAGCAAAATTTTTCATGTCCAAACAGGACGTATACCAAGTTGGACTTATTCCCAAGTGGACGTATACCAAGGTATCACTGTACTATACATTAAAAGTTCTCTTTGCTGTGTGAGCAGTGAGGTTGAGGTGCAGGCTTTATGATGCCCACTAGAAAACCTTCACTTTCATCTGTTGTAGCCACTGAATGGTCAACTTGCTTTTTGCTTTGAATCGTCATGGTGTTGTAAAATACAACTACATTCCATGAGCAGCTTGCGGAGCATTGCATGCATATTTTCCACCAAGATTTATTGATAATCTGCTGCATTCATCCCGTTGTCAATTCTCATCAGATCTCCTGTGCTGCTCTATCTCAGCCCCAAACAGCAGATATCCACTTCCACACTCTCACAGAAGGAAAGGTGTGTTTCTCTTTATATGCTTCATTGACTTTTATCCACTCATAATATTTATAGTTATTATGAACATAAGATTTATTTCTTGACTCATCACTCCAAATGACTTTATTCCAGAAGTCCTGAGGTTTTTGCAGTTGCTGTTTGGCACATTCCAATTGGATTTTTTATGTTGTTTTGCAAATAGATTTTTTTTTTTCATGGTAATTTTACCATAGAGTAATATTTAGCACACAAGACCTAGTTTTTGGAATATTACAGAAGCAACGTCGTAGAATTGCGTTTTAGTTACACACTAAACAAAAAATTCCCTTGCTCCTAAACTAGCCTATAAACATATTCAATTCATCAGGACATGGACTCAATGAAGGTGTAAAGTATGTGGCATAGAGGTGATAGTGTTGACTAAGATGTGCTGGAAAGCTCTTTTAGATAAGCTGGTAGTGCATTTCTGTTTCTAGTAGTTTGTTCCATCCACCCGTGTCTCAGGCTGTTGGTTCAGTGAGTAGGATACTGAAATCGCTGTCACATTTCTGGAACAAGTCTGTCTAATGAATAACACCAAAAAGGGATGGATCATGTTGAGATATATATATATCATATCCCATAACATTCACACATTGTTCTGCCCATATCAAATTTTGTTAAAAAATCACACCCCATTGCCATTTCACCACCTGTAGCAGCCTGCATTTTTTATTCCAATCAGAATGACCTGTGTGATTAGATACTTTAACCATATTTCTGGTCCTACTATTGGTGGGAAACAACAGGAACCAGGATCTATTAAACCAGGCACAGTTTACCATTCTTCTAATAATTATGTTCTTTAAACCACTTTAACTAATTATTTTTTTATCTGATTCCGCTGGATCATTCCCTGTCATTTTTCCATAATATAGAAGCTATGAATTATGATCTTCAATGTGCTTCTTTCAGTCCTGCTATTGTACTTGGTTGTTAGTTTTCTGACTGTAGTCCATCTGTTGCTCTACATACTCAAATTGTGTCAGCCTAAGTTTTGCCCATTTTAATAGCTGCCTTTTTCAACCTTTAGTCTTTGGACGGTGGCCCTTTCATGGTATGCCTGTTACACAGTTGTGTTGTTGTCTCTGATAGATAATCAATGCCAGTTATCTGACAACTTTTATCCTGCCAGAATTAAAGCCATTTAAATCTTTTTCCTTTCTTGTTCCCATGGATCTGAGCGGCACACTCCTGAGCGCACCCTACCTGCTTTAAATAACATTGTCTGTATGGATGATTTCAGTAACTTATTGAACAAAGTGCAGGGGTGAATATCAAGACAGTTGGTTTTTGGTCAGTAAATGTTGGACTACGAATCAGAAATCAACATCTGTGATCGTAATTTGCTCTCTGAGCTTGGGTCACTTTCTTGTCTGCATGTTACAAAGGGATCTCTGTAATAGTTGTAATTGCCTACTCTTAATGTAGTCTATTTTAACAATATTTGCATTGAAGAAACCGCATATTCACTTAAAAGCCATGTCCCAGCTAAAACTTAAAATTTAAAGATTTGTTTTGAAGTCATGCTTTAGGGGATGGTGGTAGGACATTCTGTGCTACAAATATAATTGTTCATTGATCTAATCTTCTGAATGACGGGATATCCTGTTTTGCTAAAACATTTCCCTTCAGGAAAGTCTGGAATTATCTACTTGAAATCTGTCTTATGCAGATGCTACATTGATGTTTAGGTTCCCCTAAAGAAATTATTTATGCACTTCATATTGCTATAAAGCTTCTTTTCATGAAGTTTATTAATGTGATTTAATGCAAAACATGCACAATTCTATAATGCCGGATGATATAGCAAAGCAGTTTCAAGGCTGTATTTTATTTATTATTTTACTCTATTTTATTGCCATACTTTACTGCCAAAGTAGACAGCACATTTAAGGGTTTGTTGTGAATATGCATTTAATTTAGATAAATGTACTGCAATGTTATGGATTTTTTTATTTGGTGTAAAGAGTTAATATTTATTTATGTTCACATAAGGTGCAGATATGTTTTTCTTTTTACAAACTTGAAATCCTGGAAAAATAAACTAAATCAGATCAGGTTGGGAAGTATGCACTGGTACAGCGCATTGCCACACCCAACACACAATGAAACAGCTCGGGATCCTGGTTGGCAACACCACCGGCAGACACGCGGTCCAGTCCCACCCTCTGGAAATGACCCTCTATCTGCCGGTGCCAGGTGTTACGTGGGCATCCCCTTGGCCTGGAAAAGCCAACTAAGATCCTTAGTAATGAGGATCCTCCGAGCCAATCACCCTTGGGGAATTGCGCCACATGGCCATAGTGCCATAACTGATGCTTCCTCACAATTCAAGTAATGTGCCTCATTCGGAACTTCATGAGGAACCGCTCATTTGACACAAAGTCAAACCAACGGTACCCAAGGATTCTCTGAAGAGACACAGTACCAAAGGAGTCCACTCTTCATTTCAGGTCACTGGATAGCGTCCATGTCTCACAACCATATAGCAAGACAGGAAGCAGTTGGACCTTTTGCAAAAGATATTGGGAGCGCCACACACCTCTAAATAATAACTCATTATCTTTAGAACCATTTCTACAAACTAGTTTGCACTCAATGCATTTTCACTTTACAAGAGCAGGATTTTCATTCATTTTTTTTTAAAGAAATGTATTCCTGTTCTTAAGGTGCTTTCAGGTACACTGTTTGATGATAAAAGTAGGACAATGGGAAAATTTTCATCAGTATTGTTAAAGGTGTGTACCCTATGAATTAAGGTTATTTTACAATGTTAGCCAACGGAAAGTGGCTCTTATGCAAAAAATCTGACAGCCTAATACTTGAAAGTTACAGGATGGATCAAGATTAGTAGACTTTAGTACCTTTTTAAAGAAATACTAGGGGGCTCCGCCTCCTGCTCGCTTTGCTCGCCCACCCCCGTGTTGGGTTTACCGGATGTACAATTTAAAGAGATTGTTATTTTCATGGGTATTGTTTCATATGCATTATTTTCACTTTTACTTTAAAAACTTTTGTAAAAACAATATTTGCCCTTTATTTCCGGCCATGGGCGTGGTTACATCACTTTCTCGCAGGGTGTATAACGCTGGTCGCGTTGTGAAGGGCGGCGGCTGCTGAATGCATGCTAAGGAGATGCTGTCAGATCATCTGCTGTCTTTCTGCTGCTGGCAAGCTGCCTGTTCTGCTTGTTGCATGTCGTCTTTTTAAGAGCTGGGAGCACGTGATGCATGTCTGCCAAAAGCAATCCAGCAACTGCTAGCTTAGATGTCAGTGGACTTGTTTTAAATGAAGGCTCACTGACTTGTCTCGCGTGACGTTGTAAAAATAATACTTGTCCTTTGTTTCCGGCCCCGGGCGTGGTTAAATCTCTTTCTCACAGGACGTATAGCACTGCTCACGTTGTGAATTGGCAGCTACTGTCGCGCTGCCCGTTGATCATTTTAAAGCCTGTACAGCCGCTGTCCTTTTTGCCACTTCCAGTCTCTGCTGCTCGCGTTGTGAAGAGGGGGGGTTAGGGTGGCTGAAGGCATGCAAAGAGAAGTGGTCGGATCATTTGCTGCGAGCTGCATGTTTTGCTTGTCGCTTGTCATTGTTTTAAGAGCTTGGAGCAAGTAAAGTGTCTCTCGCGGGACTTCAGGTTGTCTTCTTTGAAGATCATGTCTCGTCTCCTACTCTGCCTCCCCATGATTTTTTTTTTTTATAATAGAAATAACTCGCTTTCCTAAATACATTTCAAGTTAATTTTAATTGTGCTTTAAATTGACTACATCCAGAACTTGCTTTACTCATTTGTGCTTCCTACCTCAAACTGTAAACAGAAAAAATAATAAAAAGACTAAAATTTATTTCATGCTTATAAATTTACTATAAAAAATTAAAAATGTATTTGTTTTTAAATTGTAATTTAGTATGATTGGAAAAAAAGTAGCCCTTCATGTTTCATTCATAATCACTTTCACTTTGTTACCAGTTGTCTGTGCTAAATCTTCCATTATTTTGGGTAACGTGATGCTGACATATGGCAAAATATGTTTGGGTTAAGAGAAATGCTTATTGCTGTGGTTCACCTGCCTTTTTTGTTGTCTCTATCCAGCCAGCAATCCATTTTTTCCCTGTAATTTAACACAGATTAATTTGTATTGATCATTACAAGTCCTGTTATAAAAAGGTAGTAACAATGGCTGTATGGCTAACTCTGCTTGGAGGAAGTGCTGAGTTAGCAACTCAAAACACAGCAGTTTCAAATTATAGAAATGTTCCATCTTCAAAATCGCTATAGTTGGATAGTTTATTTCAATGTTTATACTTTTTTAAACTAAACTGTACTTGGTTCTGTTTCATCTATACATACAAAGTATTGCATATGTTCACATTCCAGGAGGACTTAACGTGTTTTTATATTGCTAATATGGGGCTGTTGTCGCCTATTATGAAAGTACTAGCAGAATACCCGCGCTTCGCAGCGGAGAAGTAGTGTTTTAAAGAAGGTACGAAAAAGAAAAGGAAAAATTTTTAAAAATAACGTAACATGATTGTTAATGTAATTGTTTTGTCATTGATATGAGTGTTGTTCTCATATCTATCTATCTATCTATCTATCTATCTATCATATATATATATATATATATATATATATATATATATATATATATATATAATCTATCTATATATATATATATACCTCTATCTATCTATCTATATATATATACCTCTATCTATCTATCTATCTATCTATATATATATATATATATATATATATATATATATAGCAAAATACCGCTTGGCAGCGAGAAGTAGTGTGTTAAAGAAGGAAAGAGAAAGAAAAGGAAACATTTTGAAAATAACGTAACATGATTGTCAATGTAATTGTTTTGTCACTGTTATGAGTGTCGCTGTGATATATATATATATATATATAGCAAAATACCAGCTTTGCAGCGATGTCATGTGTTAAAGAAGTTATGAAAAGAAAAGGAAACATTTTAATAATAACGTAACATGATTGACATTGTCATGTGTTGCTGTCATATATATGCCTGCCTAAATAAGTCACCTCGCCGCTCTTACTTTTTACCGTTCATTTAATCATGGCTAGTGGCGGAAAAATTATAAAATGGAAGGAGGATGGCTTTACCAAAACAATTATTGATGGCGAATCGATTATTCCTAAAGCTTGAATTGGTGATCTGTTTTTCTGTGTTAACCTCATATTTTTTCATACTACTTCTCAAACTAAGGTGGTGCGAGGGTAAAATGAATCGGGATGCACTGATCAATGTAATCCGTGTACCAGGAAATCATGCATTGACAAAAGCTCCCCATTGCTTGTAATGCAAAGTGTGATTAAATGCATTATTTTTCAACGCGTTATGGAGCACATGCATCAAAGCTTCTCAGCTGTGCTTGTGCTAAGAAAAGGAAAGATTTTAAAAATAGCGTAACACGCTTGTCAATGTGACCTTTTGTAAGTAGTGCCTGGAGGATTCAGTGTGTTGAAACTCTAGAGACAGCGTGTGTATTAACTTGAGGTAAATGGGAGGGGAGATGATGACGTGACTCCCCCACCCGCCTTAACTGTCAATCCCCACAAACACAGTCTCTCGGAATTTGCATAAGCACACCCCTTCACCTACAATTTTAACTTAGTTACAAAGTGATCAAAACTCTCGTTTATATCCTGCGTCCTCTCATTAAACTTGTATCCCGCATTACCTGTGGGCATGTGAAACGCCAGCGGTAGCCTGTCTATGAACTTAATTTAAAGTTTAGGTTTACACCTTGCTTTCTTTCCGAGGTAGCAGCACTCATGAATATGGTAGTATATGCCACTCGCTCGCTTCTTATTGTTTCGCTGCCTTCTCAATTATATAATGCATGTTTTCTTAAGCGCTTTTTGTAGGTCTTCCTGGTTTTCTACGTACTGCGTTGACAGTCAGTTCACGTGATTACGTGGGAGGCGTGATGATGTCACACGAAACTCCGCCCCCTACGTCTTTGCAGCTCTACTCCATTACAGTTAATGGAGAAAAATACCTTCCAGTTATGACCATTAGGCGTAGAATTTCGAAATGAAACCTGTCCAACTTTTGTAAGTAAGCTGTAAGGAATGAGCCTGCCAAATTTCAGCCTTCTACCTACACGGGAAGTTGGAGAATTAGTGATGAGTGAGTGAGTGAGTGAGGGCTTTGCCTTTTATTAGTATGGATTAAGAGCAGACCTAAATAAGACTGAGAAACAACCAGACGTTTCATTTGATTTAGAAACGCAACTGAACTTTGCTTTGTTTGATTGCTTATTGCAAATTTAAATATATGAATTTTGTGAATATGGTTTTGGGTTAATTGTTTTGTTGTTGAGAATGATGTGAAAAGCAAAAAAGTGCCCCTTCAAAAAATTTACAAGACTGGTACTTTTTGTGCTTACCTATGTCGATAAATATGTAAAATGTTCTTGAACCCCAAACTAGTGTAACTTTTTTTCTTAAAGTCTTGTATAAAGGATGTCCTAATACTTTTAACCCATCAGCCTGTTTATAGGTCTTTAAAGCAGAAATTTGGAAGATGGATTAACAGCTGAATAAGATCTGTAGGTGACTAAATAATTTCTTAAATTTTCTTATGCTTATTGAATTTTGTCTGCATGCACCACTGCAGATGCAATATTAAATTAGCTAGATAATTTTACGTTGTATGTTATGCACTGCATTCCTGGACCAAGATTTTACGCATTTTTCCCATGTCAGTAGGTGGTTCAGTTTTCTTCCTACATCCCAAAGACACATGTATTAGACTAATTTGCCACTTTGAAGTGATCTGTTATGAGTGGGTAAGTGTAGTCTATCTAGAGTTGGTGCTACTGTGATATGCAAGTTCCACCTCCTATGATCCTGTTGACCTGGTTGTAAAATGTATGTATGTTAATTGTGTATTCTGTGTCACCAATTGCACATTCTCTTTTCCAGTGCCAGTTAAAGTACTTACAATTCAGTTTAAAACATATTTATTGTAACTTAAAGTGCTGAAAAAAAGTTTAGTATAAAAATAGGAGGATCTGTTCTTAGATGCATATATGGTAACTCCAGCACCAGCTTTAAAATCTGTAGCTCAATTGTCATTGAACCTTAACTGGCATTGTCTAGATTTAAAAATATTTCAGACAGGGTTTAGTGCACAATACAAACAAACAATAAGCCCACACATGTATCTTAACAATCACACAAAATTCTTAGTCTTCATAGTACTCTATATCCAGAAAGGAAACGAATATGGTCAGAAAAATGAGAATGAAGTTGTTGTACAGCTTATGTATACAGAACATGATGACTTTTTAGAAATAAAGTAATTGGTTCATTTTAAAATGATCAGTCAGGGAATGTCCATTCTGATTGTATTCAGTATGTTTAGATAAAAAACAATTTAAATGTGGCACAGTGATTAGCACTGCTCTCTAACAGATTTGGTGTACTGGGCTTGAGTCCTCAGCTTCTCCATGTGAAGTTTGAATATTTTCCCCATATTGTCAGGTTACTACACTTTTCTATCCACATCCTCAAAGATGTGAAAGTTTGGTTAACTTGCTGGGCCTGTGTGGGCAAATATGCAAGTCCAATCGTGAATTGAATTAACTTTGTTTGTTGTTATGTTATTTAGAACTTGAGATTTTTTTGTTACATTTTTCGGGGGAGGGTCATTTTTTTTTCTTGTTTCCTAGGTTAAGGCTTGGGTGCTGTCAAAAAAGGGCCAATTGAAGAATTCCTTGTGTGTTTATTGGGCTGTACAAGAAATTGTTGTTTAAACAATGCACTGTTTATTCACATATCCTTTAGTTAATAACATGCAACTAAAAAACTGCCATCCCTGTGTATGTGTAAAATACATATACCGGTAGGTCATTTTTTAAGACAAGTATTGTTTGTTAAGAAAAAATGTTCATAGTTTTTGTAAACTGTGTGTCATTAACATGCTTTTGTTTATGGATGTTTAGAGTACTTCTTTATAGAAATTCTATATTGTACATTACTCTATTGTGTATTAGTCTATTTTTCATTTCTCTATGCTGAGACCACCCTTTTCTGTAATATATAGTACATCTAAAGTGTAATTTTTTTATCCTGTTTTGGTGTTTTTATTAATACTTCTCATATATAATATATAGAAATAGATATCTGTATCTGTTTGTGTTTATATCTATAAATAGATATACTGTATATAGATGTGTAAATATACACATATGCTTTGTAATGTGTCAGTTTGTATATTTATGTGTGTGTGTATACATATGCATTGTTTTGCCCCTGTTAATATTGACAGCAGGATTTGTGTATGTAGGCCAGCCTTGTATTAAGGTTATGTAAGCAGGGGTAGATAGATTCTGGAAATGGATGCAACTGCTGGGCTGTGGGCGACTCCTCCAAGCCAGTGGTTTTATAAACATGAAGACTGTGCAGGCACTTCAGAGAAAATGGGCACATACTGTGAACACCCTCAGGATTTTCCGAGGTTATGTGAGTTATTTTTAGTTGAGGGATTTAATCAGTTTTGAGCATGGTCTAATTACATTTGAATGAAGGAGTTTAAGAGAAATTAATCTTGTTTTTCTTTCATGCAAATGTTGTACAAGTATCCAAAAGTTCTGTAAAGATGTGGAGAACTCTGAGATGTGGGACAGTACAAAGAAACTGAGTGGCAGTTTATTTTATTTAAATAAAAATGCTACTTGCCTGCAGAATCTGGTGGAAAATGTGTGCATGTCTGCCGTGTGTTAACTCTTGAGAGCTGAAAAAAATATTTTTCATATATTTCTTTTAATTTTGTCAGGGATGTAGGGTACTGATTGTTACTACTTTCTAATAAGTTTGTTTTTGTCTTTTTTTTGTTTTTATTAATTATCCATAGTGTTTTATAAGTAATTTAGGTAGTTGTAGATGTTCAGCTCTGATGAATCCTAGAATACTGTTGATATTTTACTCTTTTTTTTAAATGTGTCTATCCTGAATTTTATAATAACATATCATGTGTATTATTTTTTAATTGGACACCAGAATTCTTTTTCTTAGCTTTGTCATTTCAGAAGTAATTAAAAATAAGAAACTTTGTATGCAGCTTTGCTTTAGCTTTAATACTGTGTTATGAAAGTCAAAAATTAGATTTGTTTTTGTCATTGTTGAGGACACATTCAATTCAAGCATTGTTTTCTGCTCGTGCAAATATTTATGCAAAACAGTTGTAGAAGAGCACAGTGCACTGATTCATTCCTTCTTCTTAAACTGTGTATCAGTGTACAGATGGAAGCATTGCGTTTTTGAGAGCTTAGCTGAGGCAGCCTGAATATGCATTATCCTAGTAACTGAATCACAGATTTAAGAAATGAGTTTTAACTTCTCAACTACAGCTAGCAGTCTTGTGCTGGTTTAATGTGGTGGGGGTGTGACATTGCAGTGACAGCTTTGATCTCTTACTAAACCGTCTTTATAACTATAGCAGACTACTGTCCCTCATTCTCAGTGGAAAACCTCAGGAGGGGTGCGTTTGTTTTTTATGAGAAGTGATTTACCAGGTTAGTCAAGAACATGTTTATATATTGTTTGCCAATGAATAGTTCAGTGTGATGAACAGGCTGTTTGTGTAGTAGAAAAGAGACGATGTGTGGGGAGAGAAAAAGGTACTGGGGTGAAGATGCTAACTAAACACTCTTGCTTCAAGCTTTATACAATGCAGGAGTTATCGTATGTCAGCCCTTAGTTTTGTTTTCAAAGGGGCTACTTGGATCATTTATCAAAGCTTCATCTAAAGGACTATATGTTTACATGGAAAAGTATTACATTTTTTTTCTTGAAGAAATTTCATATATTGGAAGTTTTTTTTATTGCAATTATTTCAATCTTGATCGCTGTATCTTCTTTAAACTGCTTAAATTATTTGGAAATCCTTGAGGGTGCTTAATTATTTACTGATTTAAGGGTATTTATGTATGTAATTCAATAAAACTCTTGTTCTGCTTAAGAAAACATTTATAAGTTTAGATGACTAGTTGAGAAACTTCTTGTTGATTGTGATTGGTATCTTTGTTTGATATTTGTCTGATCCATTGTATTTTGGAATAATTTGAATCTATGGTTAGCTGGGTGTGGATTTTTAACTCACTTATAAGTCTTGCCTGTTTGTATATAAACCATTTACTTGTGTAAGTTTAAATCTGAAAACTTTAAAAGTTAGCCTTATTTAATTAAACAGAATTCTTTTGGAATGTGCAGTGAATGCTGTAAGATTATCAAAGCTACAGCTTTGTACATTAAGTCTCAGAACATACAGAGGCATTTACAAAGGGGAACGATACATTTAAAAAAGTACAAGAAATGGTAAATGTAAACCTCATTACTCTGAACAGTACAATGTGTAATATGCTCTTTGGTAGTTAGCTACCAACATGTAACTAGTTATATTTTTCTCATTTGAGAAATGATGGGAAGCAAATGCTGAATTACTTTGCTAAGAGGTCATTTGTAAATACATCACACTGATCCAGTGTTGGAAAAAAAAATGCATAACAGTTGTTACCCATGTATAGACTTGAAGTTTAAAACGGATGCTTTGACTTCCTGATAAAATTCTTGATAGTTTTTCCTGTAATACAGCTTCAATAATTAGAAACTTTCTATAAACCTGAGCTGGCATTTATTAAATGATTGTAAAAACAGATTTAATCTTAAATTACGTTACATGGATTTAATCTTATGGGAAAAATGATATACAAAGTTGGATGTAAAAAACCTGAAATTGATGTAAAAATGCTCTTACATGTGAAAAGTATGCATACTTCTTCTTGTGTTTGAATGGTAGATTACTGTTTGCATAAAGAATAAATTGTATTCTATTCTATTTAAATATAAAAACAAAGGGAATTCTAAAATGCACAGCAGGGTTGATTTTCACGGTAGACTGTACACCATTCACAATTTGTTTGTCATTATTTAAGATATTACTTTGTAAAATGTGATGTTTACTTATGTATTGGACTTCTTTGAGGAGTAAGCAAGCCCTGGCTGCACTTTCTGTACTGGAATACTGTAGGGTCATTCCATGTCAAATCAACAGATTTTCCAGAAATCCCACACACTTCGGTCTCAAAAAATTATGAAAAAATACTAGGTGTACCTATCTTATCCAGGAGAAACCCTGTAAAATTATTTTGATACAAGATCAATATTTAAAAGGCACAGCCAATTTTGTGAGGGGAGAGGGGTGTCAAATTTGACGCAGCTTTATTTTATCATCAGTTTCACAAGACCATACCTCGAGCTAAACCACCTAGCAGGCTCAAAGTTTGCATACTGGTACATTTATAGGTATAGTACATAACACATCCAAAATGTTTAGTCCAGATGACCCCACTTGTTAAGAGTAGACCTTCAAAAATACAAAAAAAAATGTTTTGCTATGTTTAGGCTTTCAGAAAGCATACTTCTAACTGATACAGCCTGCTGAAATATTTTATGTTTAGATACCTACACAGGGCTTTTCAAAAGATTATAAACAAACAAGGAACTGCATCAGGGTTTGACCAGCAGACCTCTCAAATGTGAAAACATAATTTTGGGTCTAATTTTCTGACCAGATTAATTCACTATGGGAACGTCCAGACATTTTCATTTTTTTTTTTCTGTGTTCTACATGGTCCCTTCTTTCTCATGTTTATTTTCCATTCTGAACATTAGTTAAATTCACCATTTATCAGTAATGATAATCATCAAGTTCTTCATCACTAACTTGGTTATAGGATTAATGGAAAAAAATAAATCAATAAAGGCATATTAAGCACAACACGTGAACAACAGCTGCTTGATTTATCATTAAATACAACACTAGTTATAAGGAAATATCAACATTTTCGTATTGTAGCATCAGGAATGTGACACATTTTGTTTCCATTTCAGTCGAAGTGTAGGGCATTTTGTCTTTGAGATCAAGATGGTAGTACCTACCACTGACCCTTTGTAGGTGTACTAAGCAGTGCAATGATACACTGTAATGGCACCCAGCCAATATTGTCTCTAGATGGCCAATGGAAAGACTGTGTAGGACTGTCTGATTCCACTTCACTTTCACAATCACACCAATCCAACATATTTCATCATACATGCACCCAACATGGCATCCAATAGGATACTTCTCTAATGTGAGGAATGCATCGGGAGTGTGATTTTGAGAGGGCAGGATGTCAACTGCTGCTTCAGTGGTGGATATTAGGACAATTAATTGACTGTCTTCACCAGACACCCAGCTGACTTTGAGTTCTTCTGTAGGTATGTAACAGTGGTGTTCTCGAGCACCAGGTACTGTTTGGCAATGGAGAATCACATTCTTTGTTCAGCAACATGAGAGAGTACATCGTTATTTGATATGGCAAAAAAATTCAACATTTTTACATTCATGAAATGTAGTTCATTTTGACTTACTGATTGAAAACTCCGTGATTACCATTATTGACATATGGTGCATTTGGCTTATGTTTATGTTGGAAAAAAAACCTGAAAGATTTATGTAAGAAAAGTAAGGTTTGTGTTTTGAGAAAGAAGGGACAATGTAGAATAAATTTAAAATATTTTAAAAATTATCTGCACATTCCCACATGTCATTAGGGTGCTCTGAAAATTATATCCAAAATGAGTTTTTGGATTTGAGATGTCTGCTGTTCAAACCCTAATATAGTTACTTTTATGCTTATTGTTTTTTCAGAAAGCCTAGTTATCTGAATAAGGAAAAAAAATTAGAACTCTTTTTTGGTTACAAATGTGTTTGTGAGGCCTAAACTTAGCTAAGCCAAAAAATCTAATTTTGTTCAATTTCACGGGGCTGCTTTGACCATGTCATCTGGACCAAATGTTTTAATTTCATCACATACTATACTAATGAAAGTACCAGTGTGAAAATTCTGAGCCTGCTCAGTGGTATGGACTTGTGAAATTTGATTAAAAAAAAGAGGTCTGATAAAATTTGACACCCCTCTCCCTTTGGTAAACAAAGTATTGATCTTAACATCAAAAAGGAGCTTTCACAGAGAACAAGTGGACAAGTAGGGACTATTCTCTGCCTACTTTTAGTTGAATCTTGCCTGATTTTAGTCGCCTTTAATATGGATCAGAGCCTGACTGATCACACGGCAAATCCTGTTGATCAATAATGGGGCTCAATAACCTAATTAGTACTGCTAATCAAGGGATAATTCTGACCCCATCAAAACGTTCAAAATTCAGTGCATACATAAAAGCCATAAACCCCAAAGTAGAAGTAAGCGCAGTTGATTACACTCTTGTTTCATTCAGTCATAGATAAGCCTTATTTGTTCTTATGGAATAAATATATACATTGTGTGCATATTGTAAACAATTACATTGTCAAAATAGAAAAATATTTTCTAAGCTTAATTTGTATCTGATTTATTTCACTTTAGCCAGCAAACACTTGGTGCTTGTCTTTTATTTAAACAATCTTAGTTATCCTAATCTTCCATTTGAAAAGCAGTTATACGACAGAAAATGGATGTAAATACTTCTATTGTATCTTTGTGTTATATGAATTAAGAAAAGATTGCATTAGAACATAGCTTTATGGCTGTAGCCTGTGTGCACCTCAAACAGGTTTTGTAAACAAATTGAACTGGACTTTGTCAAAGTTGAAAACATTTTCTATGTGCAACAGCCTGTCTTCAATTGCTATTTCATTTATATGACAAATTTGCAATATATTGTGATATGGGTATGTTAGCAACTTTTCAAAATGGTGATTTGTTTTCTTAATTTGTGGGACCCAGGAACGCATCCTGCCTTGACCCAGTTTGCACACACTCACACACAGATATCTATACTAATATAAGGCAAAGCCCTCACTGACTGACTCACTCACTCATCACTAATTCTCCAACTTACCGTGTAGGTAGAAGGCTGAAATTTGGCAGGCTTATTCCTTACAGCTTACTTACAAAAGTTAAGCAGGTTTCATTTCAAAATTCTACACGTAACGGTCGACAACGTCCGCCATGTTGAACTTTCTTATTTATGGTCCCATCTTCACGAAATTTGGTAGGCAGCTTCCCTGCGCTAACCGAAACCGATGTACATACTTATTTCGATGGTATGACGCCACTGTCGGCCGCCATATTGAACTGTCCAACGTCACTAATTCTCCAACTTCCCGTGTAGGTAGAAGGCTGAAATTTGGCAGGCTCGTTCCTTATAGCTTACTTACAAAAGTTAAGCAGGTTTCATTTCGAAATTCTATGCGTAACAGTCATAACGGTTGACAACGTTCGCCATGTTGAACTTTCTTATTTATGGCCCCATCTTCACGAAATTTGGTAGATCGCTGCTCTATGCTAACCAAAACCGATGTACGTACTTATTTCAGTGGTATGATGCCACTCTTGGCCGCCATATTGAACTTTCAAATGTCACTAATTCTCCAACTTCCTGTGTAGGTAGAAGGCTGAAATTTGGCAGGCTCATTCCTTATAGCTTACTTACAAAAGTTAAGCAGGTTTCATTTAGAAATTCTACGCGTAACGGTCGACAAAGTCCACCACGTTGAACTTTTTTATTTATGGCCCCATCTTCACGAAATTTGTTAGGCGGCTTCCCTGCGCTAACCGAAACCAATGTACTACTTATTTCGGTGGTATGATGCCACTGTTGGCTGCCATATTGAACTTTTCAACGGTCTTTGTTACTTATGGGCCCATCTTCAAGAAATTTTGTACGCGGGTTCCCAACGCTAACTGAATCCTACTTATGTACATATGTACGTCCATAGCCTGCAGCTCGGTCACCGTGTGAGGCGGCGCGGTCCCCATCCCAACGCCTCCCACATTGTTGGCTGCCTGCCTATATAAGGCCGTCCGTCGCTCCAGTCTCTACATTCCCTTTGTTGCTTCGCCACGGAATTCACATCTCCCTGCTGATAACTACAGACTTTTTATTTAATCCACAGCTTCTCCGCTGTTTTATTGTTCGTTTTTTACGATTATAGTTATTGTGTAGGTATTTTAGACTTACTTTACATTGTTCAGGTACACATTTCCTTTATCATTCCAACCGTACCCCCATTAACATGTATATCGAGGTGATCACCATCGATCAAAGAACTGTCACTTACCGAGTGGTTTCCATGCCCGGAGATGGCACCTACCTTTTCCATTCTCTTTGTTACATATCGCACGGCCATATCAGGCTCACTCTTGATATCCGGAGGAACATTGTGTCTAATGTTTTGAATGACTGGGACAGGTTCAAGGTGTGGACTGATGACGGTACAAGAGATAATTATACTACACAGGAGCACTAGAAGAGTGAAATGCTTAAGCCCTTCACCTATGGCTGCCGCTGAATTGTTCGGTTATCGCTTTCAAGTGTACCGAAATGGCCAAATATTTTACACCTTTCGACAACCGCCAATGCCTCTTAAACATCTTAGATTCACAGGTGACGATTTCAGTAGTGGACACCTTGATGTTTTTGGATGTTTAAACTCTCAAAAGCTGGATGCGAAGTTATCGATGAAACCGGTTGTATGCTTACAACGCTTGACAGTTGCGGAATGTCACTTCAACACAAGTCCTGCAAATACTGTCGTAATTGAAGCAGACTATGAAACTCAAACCGATTATGACAGCAGCAATCCAAGCTGTGAGATTTGAAACAAGATTACTGTTCACATGGCCAACTGTACGTTGCATGCTCAAGAGTAAGCTCAGCGCACAGCTTGGTCATATTACAACCGGAGGGCCAAACTCACAATGTGGTATACAAAGAGATCCTTAAATAATTATTGGTATATTTTCCCTCAGTTTAAAAAGGTTTAATTTTCTTCTTAATAAAAATTTTAAGGCAGTACTTCGCCGCTGCAAAGAAGGGGTATTTTGCTAGTACATAATAAAGCAACTCCAATTAATTGACAATAAATAATAAACAAATAAAGAAGGGAAAACACTTATTAAATAAAAATTCTTCATGAAAAAGCCCCTTCTATTTCCCCAATGCAATATTTAACACTAGAATTACCAGAGCCTATAAAAGAAGATCTGGCCCACCTTAAATCCGTTCGCACCTCTCTGTCACCGTCTTTTGTCCTGTAAATATGCAGATAAAGACAAGCAGCAAGCAGCCTGCTGTTCCATTGTCCCACCGCCAAACTCTGGGAGTGAAGTGCTGGAGTTTTAGAGTGGAAATAATAAATCGTAATTTGGAACACATGCATTTCATGTGTGTTCCGTTTCTAAAATAATCTGTGTAAACACATTGTTAAAACAGAAATTTTTTTCATATTTTAGTAGTAAATGACAAAATGTTGGCATAAACTATATAGTGTGTAATACCTGAAGTCTAAAGATCAAATAAACACTATCACAAAAGGCTCAAAGATGAGACAACAGCTTCTGCAGTGGAGCAGTAAGATTTGCTGACTTGTAATCAAGAGTCCCTGGTTCGATCCTGATTGCCTCCTATATTTACCATTTTCAGTAGTGAGCTGCTCTTATTGTTAATATTATACAGTAAACACGTACATTTGGTTTGCATCTGTAACAGACGGTGTACATTTATAGTACTTGTAAAAGTTACCTTTTTTGTGTTCTTTCCACTTTTATTCCCTCAGTTACGATCATGATACATACTACCGCACTAGGGATCTGACGCTGTTAGTTTTTTTTTTTTAACTGGGAATAACTGTAGATGTGAGTGTTGATTTGAGGCAATGGAACTGGACATTCTCTAATCTGGAGGGATAAAAGCTGACACACAAACGCTGGTGAATCTGCCTTATTTGTATCTCACCATCACTTGATTTTTTTTTTATTCAGTTTTATTGAGTGTTCCTGCTCACGCTGAATTAGTATGCACCCTATGGTCCATGAAGTCAAAGCCTCTTTGACAAAAAAAAAAAAAAACAGACATAGGTATATATGATATTTGGAATTATTCATTTTATGACCTGTATAGTACATTTCGGAAAACATTGTGGCACGGATGCAGTATTATTCATATTCATTCACATAACATCTTGCGGTTATAATCAGTAACCGCATGTTTTTTGTTTTTTTCCCCCCCGATCTTGCCAGTCTCCACGTTGCTGTATGGTGGTGTTTCTTTTGTATTCCAGGACATGCAGAGGAAAGAATAGTACAGAGAGGTCAGCTCAACGCTATATGCAATCATCAAATTCAAATGTTAACAGTTCACACACACACACAAGGACCGTCCTTCCTATATTTACGACATGTGTACTTGTTGCAATGTACACACTTCTCTCTATACTGTGGGTTCTATTACACACCTGAAAGAAAGAGACAATATATGTGACATTTTGAAGAAATCATTTTATGACTTTAATAGTACCAGTCAGTAAACATCATCGTACTAATGCAATATTATTTGAAAACGAACAGCGTCAGATCGGGTGTGAATTTATGCTGACACTGTTACTTAGAGTCAGATCAGGAGAGGTGGTGTGGGGGGGTACAGCATGATCGTGATTGAGAGAATAAAACTGAAAAAAGCTAACTTTTACAAGTATAATACATTTATACCCAATATCCCATATATTTGTCTCTTTCTTTTTTTCTCCATGCTGCGCTGACATTGTGCCCCAGAGGGCGTGAGCTTATTCAGTGCAAGCAGGAACACGCAGGTGGCCAGTTGCTGTGTGCTATAAAAAGATTAAACTGGCGGCGATCAATGCACATGTACTGTGCAAGGCATGCACGGGGGGCACTGAGAAAAGAAGAGTGTTCATGGCTCACCTTGCAGAGGAACTTCATCATCGCATCTTACTAGAAAAGGCGATGGAAAAAGAAAAGGAGGATGCAACATTGACAAGCTTCTGTTCCAAGACAGCCGCTTTCCCTAGGAAAGTAAACTGAGTCAGTGTCAGGTGCCCTTTCAATGTAATAGGAACCAAAGCATAGAGATTGTTAAATAATACAGAGGAAACTGATTAGACATACAGGAATCAAATGCAATATACAGGTGCATCTCAAGAAATTGGAATATCTTTGAAAAGTTAAGTAATTTCAGTAATTCAATTCAATAAGTGAAACTCATATACTCATTACACACAGATTGATATATTTCAAGCATTTATTTCTTTTCATTTTGATGATTATGGTTTACAGGTAATAAAAACTCAAAATTCAATATCTCAGAAAATTAGAATATTACATAAGACCAATTAAAAAAAATGATTTTTAATGCAGAAATGGTGGCCTTCTGAAAGTATGTCTGTTTACGCACTCAATACTTGGTAGGGGTTCCTTTTCCAATAATTAATGCATCAGTGTGGCGTGGCATGGCATGGTGGCGATCAGCCTGTGGCACTGCTGAGGTGTTAGAGGAAGCCCAGGATGCTTTGATAGCAGCCTTCAGCTCATCTGCATTGTTGGGTCTGGTGCCTCTTGACAATACTCCATAGATTCTGTATGGGGTTTAGGTCAGGTGAGTTTGCTGGCCAATCAAGCACAGTGAAACCATGGTCATTAAACCAGGAATTGGTACTTTTGGCAGTGTGGGCAGGTGCTAAGTCCTGCTGGAAAATGAAATCCGCATCTCCATAAAGCTTGTCAGTAGAGGGAAGCATGAAGTTCTCTAAAATTTCTTGGTAGATGGCTACGTGGGCTTTGGACTTGATAAAACACAGTGGACCATCACCAGCAGATAACGTGGATCCCCAAATCATCACTGATTTATGGAAACTTCACACTGGACCTCAAGCAAATTGGATACTGTGCCTCTTCACTCTTCCTCCAGATTCTGGGACCTTGATTGAAATGAAATGCAAAATTTACTTTTATCTGAAAAGAGGACATTGGACCACCAAGCAAAAGTCCAGTCCGTTTTCATCTTAGCCCTGGTAAGACAGTTGTAGCCCATGTCCTGGATACGTCTTTGTGTGGTGGCTCTTGATGCACTGACTCCAGCCGCAGTCCACTTATGAATCTCCCTCAAATTCTTGAATGGACTGTGCATCACAATCCTGTCATTGCTGCAGTTACCCCCTGTTGCTTGTGCACCTTTTTCTGACACATTTTTTCCTTCCCCTCAACTTTCCATTAATATGCTTGCATACAGCACTTTGTGAACAGCCAGCATCTTTAGCAATGACCTTTTGTGGCTTACCCTTCTTGTGGAGGAGGTCAATGATTGTCTTCTGGACAACTGTCAAGTCAGTAGTCTTCCCCATGATTGTGTGGCCTATTGAACCAGACTGAGAGACCATTTAAAGGCTCAGGACACCTTTTCAGGCATTTTGGGTTAATAAGCTGAGTGGAGTATGATACCATGTGTCTACAATATTGAACTTTTTCAGAGTATTTTCATTTTCTGAGATACTGAATTTTGGGTTTTCATTAGGTGTAAGCCATAATCTGCGAAAAGAAAAGAAATGC
This sequence comes from Polypterus senegalus, assembly GCF_016835505.1. Classification (NCBI taxonomy): domain Eukaryota; kingdom Metazoa; phylum Chordata; class Cladistia; order Polypteriformes; family Polypteridae; genus Polypterus; species Polypterus senegalus. Next base: position 62,448,819 of record NC_053157.1, on the reverse strand, counting down.
TTGAAATATATCACTGTTTGTAATGAATCTATATAATATAAGAGTTTCACTTCTTGAATAGAATTACTGAAATAAATTAACTTTTTGATGATATTCTAATTTATTGCGATGCACCTGTATAGTAAATTGAGGTTGGGGTACAAGGGGGAGAACCAATAAGGTGGAGTTCAATGGGTGTTGGTCATACATTCTTTTTTTGTTATTTAGGTGTCCTCCTTTTTAAGCCTGCATATGCTAGATTTATGTCCAAATGTCTGTTAATGGCAAATTCAAGGCAAATACTAAAATTGCCAGAGAGCTGACTGAATCATGCCTCTCAACTGGAAAAAAGTGGATTGCTAGATAAGTATATTTCAAAAAACAGCTTGTGGAAGGTTGTTAAAGTGCTCAGAACAGCTCAGTTTGTAAGTTGGTAGAGCAGAGTAACAGTCCTGTCCTCAAAGAATAACATGCAGGGTTAAGCTAAAAAGGATTCTTTTCCCCCTTTATAAATTAAGCAAAAAAATATAACACATGTAAACTTAATACTTATTTTTCATTAAGCTGTTGTTTTAGGAATTTTGTGTCTGCAGCTTTGAAAAGACATGTTTTGGTTCAGGTAACTAAGTAAGCTTTCCTTACACTTGAAGCACTCTATAAAATGGTGATTTTAAAACCATTAAAGGAAAATCAAAAATATGGCCATTATTTACCATTATGTATGATGAGAAAGGAAATCGGCTTTTGTTGGCAACAATGAATGCTGAATGGTTATCATTAGGGCCCACGATTTACTGCAGCAAGAAATTGTAAATTCCGCGGCATATTTTTTTAAATTCCGTGGCGTGGCGCGGCAAATGCAGTACCAGAACTCCATAAGACTAATTCATAACCCAAGCAAAATAAATGCAATTTTTCTTATTCTTAATCCTTAATAATAATCAATCATAATTCGTAATACTAATCAAATAGGTATATGAAAGTGTTCATATCCGCACATTTTAATCCACAGATTTGCTTTAGGCAAACGATACTGAAATATATGTAGGCATAATATTATTCTCAGCAAACTATCGAATAATGTTTCTAAAGTTATTGTTTATTTATTGTTGAAGATGGCACTGTAAGCTCGTAGGTTTTCTAGTGACAGAGAATATCGCAGTGGTGACAACAACGATCCATATTTTGAGAACGAACATTCCACATCAACAGATCGGCAACGCAATATAAACTTGAGCAAGAGCTGCTAAGTGAGGTAGTCTGTCTTCTAAGGCACGCCAAAAAGCAGTGATATCAGCTGGAATTACTTCATGAGATGCTATGTCCAGATAAGCTTGCCATTCATCTGCTGCAGCCATCATTGTTGGCACTGATTGTGCATGATCAGCAAAATTCTTCAATAAGAGTGGTAGCTGTCGTGGATCAAATATTCTCACAGATCTGAATAGGTCTATTGCCAGCTGTTTGGTTCTCATAAAATATTCTTCAAGTTTAGCAGCAGCATTGTGCTTTGTATCTTCACAGCTGCTGGTTGCAATTGGAAATCTGGACGATTTCAGGCAAGACATCGACAGCCATGAATGACTGTGCCTCAAAAGAAGTCAAAGTGTTCATAATTGGCTGGCAGTGAACAGATACAAATTCAAGTTCAGCTCTCAGCTCGTTAAGTTTATCAGTACTTTGCAGCCATGCCGACAGCTTCTTTAACTGGACTGTAGCTCTACTGTGTTCGATTTCAGTAGCAACAAACGAATATTAATGAGATGATGCAATAGGCTAAAGAAAGAACTTAAAGAAGTAATCAAAACTAATACTAATATCAATATGCCTCAAATGATGAGATTTCATTCAGATTTGGTGTTTTCCGCGGCAGTTAGGTTAATTCTGCGGCGTGGCGTTTTACCACTGCAAAACCCTAAATTCCGCGGGCCGCAGTAAATCGTGGGCCCTAGCTATCATACAAAACAACAAGAAATTGGGGATTTCACATTCAAGAGTGAAACAAAATAGAACCAAGAACAAAACTATACTTTTAGGGCGCTGTGTTTAAAATCTGTTTTTAGTACATTCTCTAACCAAAAAGTAGAGCAGTGTACTACAAAAATCTTGCTGTTTTATAAATGACAGTACAAATGAACAAAAATAATAAACCCACTGATGGTAGAAATGATGTGCAAAACACATTGAAAATAAAGAAATATTGCATCATAGAATGTCTGGAGTAACACAAAGCTGAAATTAGTATGCAAATTAAAAAAAAAAAAAGATTGTTCTTTGACAATTGAATATCAGTGTTTGCCTTCAAATAAGAGTTGTTTCATAAAGATGTGAATTATATTTGTAAAGACCTATTTGATCTGAGAGCCCTGCATTTGTTTTCAACAGCAAATGATTTATACCTTGAAAATACATTTATTTTTCTGTGTTTGCAAATTGGCCTCCAAAAGTAAAATTTGGATTATTTTAAAAATGATGATGTATAAGATATGCCAGGAGACTACTGGTTAGGTTTCAAGTAAATCAAAATAACAGATCTCAACAAATCTTTGGAAACACCACCAGTCCCATTATGAAGAAGCAATTAAAGCATTTGAGCAACCGAATAAGGAGATTTCCCCAAACAACATTGCAGCCTACACTACACCAAGGATTAGATGAAACAACTAAATGGTCACCAAATTACCAATTTGCAAAAGCACTGGACAGAAGTATTATGGAGATGATTACACCTGAAATTCTGCCATATAACATGGTTAAGAATGTTCGGTTAAAGTGCTTGAAGGCAAAAACAGAATTTTTTTCTGCACAGAGTTGCTGGAGGAGCATTTTAACAAAGATTTTAACAAATGTTAAAATAAAAGTCTGAGCTATTGACTGTTCAAAGTGGTTGTAGCCTTTTATTTACAACTGATTGCTAGTCGGGCGCTAGAGAGGCATTAATGAGTCTAACAGCTCATTTTTTAATGCACAGTTGAAGAACATATCCAAAATGTTCATAACAGCATTGGAGGAGTGGGAAATTGATTTTTAATCTTGTATTATTAGTGCTGCAAAACAATGGCTTGAACAAGGTGAAGGGCCTGTGGCTTATTGAAATACTTGCACACTAGCTTGTTATAAAGGGTTACTTCCAAGTGACTGCTGATGAGTGAGATCATTTAGACAACCTTGTAGACACCCTTAGCCCATTTGAGGAGATAACACTAAAAGTGGTCAATCCGGATTCTTCCATCTCATGTATCTTGCGATCATTTGAAGTTCTAAACCAATTCCTTTGTTCAGATGGGCACCAGACAAGAGACATTCAGACTATGACGAAAACCGTGCTAAAGAGCCTATAATGGAGATTTGCCAGCATGAATGAGAGGAAACAGTTTCTCCTTAGATGTTTGCTTGACCCAGTTATAAAGACTGGCCGCTGAATGAAGATCTTGAACACAAGGTTAAAGACTGGTTGGATAAAGAAATATTGAGGGCTATGTTATAAGAGACCACCCACATCAGGTGCTTCAGAAGAGAAAAGACAACTGTTTTAAATACCTCTCTGTTCAGTCGAAGTGGCATTTGGCTTGTCCACCATCATCAGTGCAGGTGTTTAGTGTTATGGGCAACATTTATTACAGCAAGTAGCTTCCTCCATGGCGTAAATGCAGAGAAGCTGTTTTTCCTGCATTATTTCCCCCCTTTTACTGGAATGGGAGTATAAGTTTTGACCATGTTACTCATAATAGCAGCTGTTTGCAGTAATTGGTATTGTTTTATTTATGGTTTTGTTTACTGAGAGTCATGTTATAGTAATGGTTTCAATCCACCACCACATCTAGTTTTCCAGTCCAAGTTCGATATAGATGACTGCTGTTGTTTTCTTGTCCAAGGAACATTTTCACACATTTGCTTCCCTTTCATCTTCCTTTCCTGGTGCTGATCCTTTACATACTGTATAATTTCTTTGTCAAAGCTCTGCCGTTTCTTGCATTAAATCTATGCCTTAGTGAGTAAAAGGCTCTTTTTGATGCAGTTATGTTTAATATTTGAATATGTTGTAAAAGTGGTAAAATATTCAGTCTGTAATGTATTGTCCATGTCTTCATCTGCTGTAGATACTGAAAATTTGACTTATTGAATATTCATCCATTCATCAATACACCCATTTATTCTATTTTAAATAGGTTTCTTCCATTACTGAATTCTTTAGAGCCAGAGTGTGACTTGAAAATAGTATGTGCCAACGAGGAACCAACTTTTCATACAAGACTTGGTTCACTGCAAATCAAACAATTGGCAATGTGCTTCACTTGCTGCAACAACTTGAACCAGTGCAGGAAAAATATCAGATGCAGAGAGAAAAACAAAATGTCTGCTGAAACGCTGCTTAGCCTTGAAACTGTACAAAGATGTTTTCTCATTGTTTGATTACAGTGTTGTTTCAGTTCTTTGTGGTTGGCCTCCGGTTTTTTATTTTTATTAATGTGATTATAACCAAAATTTGGGGAACAAGGTTAGAATGGATATGTGGGCCATAACTGTTGGACATAATTTTGGCAGTGTTATTTACATGCAGATTTGTGTTTTGCTGTGGTGTTGGATTACATTTTTATTCATTCCTCATTATACCTATGACAAAAGTTTTGATGAAATTTTATTATTCTGATATGACCTTTGGCCTTTCATGTTCTTTGTTGATTTTATTTAATGAAGATTACAATTTTGTTTGTCTTTGTAGTTTTGTTTCTTTAACATAATTCAACATATCTTTTGCAGGCTTCAGCGATGGAAGAGACAATATGGGAACAATATACAGTTACTCTGCAACGGGTAAGAAACATTTTTGATTTTAGTGTTATTAGTGTTATAATGTAAAATGTAAAACAAATGCAGTTTTCATGATTCCATTATTCTACAATTTAAAAAAAGCATACCAAATAATATTAAGTTATTGCTGATGATGTATCTAATGTGCAGTACCTTACTTTTTGTGAAATAATAATTTCATGATGTTCAGAGTTTCTGGGAGTCTCAATTCTCAGTTGACTTTTGTGCCTAGCAGATTAGCTGCAAGCAGCCAATGATGAAGTCATAGCTGCCACTTCAGCTCAGTCTCAGCCACCCGCCAGGGTTTCTTGAGAGTGCAGTTTATTGAAGCCTTCTCAGCAAGTGGCAAGGTCAAAATCATAGTGCAGAGGGGGCACAGCACCATGCTGCTTACCTCATAGATTGTTTCTTTTACAATTTGACAATATTTGCCACCAAGTAAAAATTTGTTCAGTTTAAGTAGATTGAATGTTTTCTTTATTATCTGCTGGATTTAAACAGTTACATTTGATAATGTGCAATACATCTAAGCATTCATATGATATCAATAGTGACTTGGTACTTAGCGTCACTAGAGATAAGTTATGACATGAGAATGAATGTTCTATAATTAAGAAAGTTAGATCTGTTTATAACCTATTCCCTGCTTTTGGAAAAGTGGACTTTTTTTTCTTCATGAAATGTATCAGTTTGATCAGGTTATGAATATTTAGTTGCGGAGCTTGCCATCTATAACTGTTTTCAGAAAATTCAGTGGGAGATGCTCTTAAACACATCATCAGTGATGGTTAAGTGGTCTTCAACATCAGGCACTCTCATATAGGAAGCTCATTCAGATTTGCAGTTCTTTAGACAAAAGTACTTAGTATGGTGTTGGAAACAAAACAAGAAAACTGAGAAGCAAATCCTATATCTGGGAGTGAGACACAGTGTCTTTACTGTACTTTTTGTGCCTGTGGCAACAAAGAGTTGTTGGCTCCTGTACAAACAAATTATGAAAGTAACAAAGGGAAAACTGGGTTAGTCCAGAGCTTACCAAACATTAATTAAAAAAATCCATTTAATACAGAACATGTTTTATTAAAACTTTAAGATAACGAAACTGTATAATTCTAGTGTAATGGAAAAGGAAAACCTGGAAAAGTATTTTGTTTCATACTTTTGCTTCTGACATAATCATCTTTTTCCTCTAAAATGATAATGTACTTATAATTCTTAAATTAAATTGTGTTTATGGTTTAAAATAATTATCCTCATTTCTTTGTGTGGAACTGCTGTCTTTCGGTCTAGTAGAATACTTTGTGTGTGTGTTTATACAGTATGTGTGTATTTATGGGTGGTGTTTGCTATAGAAATACATTATATAATGTGGTTTGATTGTTTGGTCTGTGTATGGTTGCTTTACATCAGTACTTCTCAGTGTGGGGAATCTGTGGTCTGGCACTGGACTGTGTGCAACTTATTTCAGATTAATGACAGGCTCAAGGAAATAAACAGCACTATTTAAAAATCACAACAATGTAAAAACAATTGTATAACTATTATACATTATTCCTCTAAGGAAGTATTTAGTTTTTATATTTTACAAAGAGAACTACTTAGTAATACAGTATTTAAGTTTGAGTATTTTTAGATAATCACACTTGTAGTACTGAGTGTAATTTTGCAGTCTTTTTCATTAGACATCAGCCAATTATTTAAATTTTTCTTCATTTATTAAAAAAGGTCTAGTATTGCTTACATTTGTATTGATACTGTTATTGTTTAAGGATATACTGTAAATGTATGGTATGAGATATCCTTTTTGTGATTACAACCTTATTACAACCAAGTAGTACATATTAAAAAATAATAAACCTTAACTAATTTCAGCCTTTACTAGTTATTTTGTATCATTTAGCCTTTCCTAAAATGGATAGTCATTAGAATGATAGCAGGTGTTGCTGATATAATCATTAAAATAATCTTTTGAATCTGTGAATGTTCATCCCTTGAAACTGTGGAAGATTTGTTTATTTACTTTTTTAACCTTTGAAAATATGCATTTTGAGTCAAAAGGAGAATAAAAGAGAATTATTCTTTTACTTCAGAGGATGATTCACCAATGAACGGAGATTAGTTGTTTGCTGACCTTGAAAACTTAAAAGACTTCATTTATTTCAAAACATTTTAGCAGGAGACAGAACTTAATCAATGGGCTATCCTTTTGGCTGCTGCTTGTTGTTCAATGATATTTTTTCTTTTTTTTTTGTGGTATTCCTTCGTCCATCCTTAATGAAAAGTATTTTGGACTTCTGTTCTTAATATGCAAATGATGAGTGAAGTCTTATTAAAATGTCTCTCAAGAATGCCAATCTGGTTGCTGAATGTGAATTAACGTCTGAGTCCAATAACATTCATGAGAATAAATCTAAATTATCACCAAAAGAAAAATAATTTGAACCAGCCATTCTTCTAAAATAGTACATTTAAATTCAAAACATAAAGAAAAAAGTTTATAGGGTAAAGAGTACTTTAAAATAAGCTGCATACTTAGAAAATAGAACTTTGAAATGTCACACAAAGACACTTTACAGTGATCCCCCGCCTATCGCAAAAGTTACGTTCCAGACCCATCAGCGATAGGTTAAAATCCGCAATATAGAAAGATCATATAAATACACTTTTTTTTTTTATAGTTTAAACCTTAAAATACCCCTCCCACACGCTTTAAACACATGTAAACTTTTTTAAACACACTTTGTAAACACATATGATATGTGGATGTCGGGTTAAGGATATGAGTAACTTCTCTATTATAAAGAAAAATCTTGGTAGGGAGACTAGGCATGATCTTCTCGGAAGACAATTTGACATCCCGCGAGAGACATTTTAATGTCATGCAAGACAAGGCAGTGAGACAGAAGGCTGTTAAATGATCGACGCGCAGAGCGACAAGCAGAACACACATCTTGGCAGAAGAAGCACAAAGCCAGTAGCTGATCCGTCCGTTTCTCCTTTGCGTGCGTTCAGCTCCTCCAATCCCCCCCTTCAGAGGGAGAGACGCGAAGTGGCAGGAGCGTAGCGTGCCTCCAGTGGGTTGAGCGAAGCGATCAAGACCAGATCATCTCGGAGAGACACTTTGATGACACGTGAGACTAGACATTACAACCTTAGAAAGCAAAACCCGTGAGATGGAAACTTTTGCATGTCACGGCCTACTTACAAACAATTTTAAACAAGTTCACGGACATCTAACCTAACAGTTGTTGGAATGCTTTGGGCAGACTTACTTCAGGTGCTCTCAGCTCTTAAAACAACAAAAAGCAGAACACACAGATGGCCAGTAGCAGCAGCAAGACAGCAGCTGAACCGATCACATCTCTTTAGTGTGCTTTCAGACCCTAATCTCCGTTCATTGGTGAATCATCCTCTGAAGTAAAGAATAATTCTCTTTTATTCTCCTTTTGACTCAAAATGCATATTTTCAAAGGTTAAAAAGTAAATAAACAAATCTTCCACAGTTTCAAGGGATGAACATTCACAGATTCAAAAGATTATTTTAATGATTATATCAGCAACACCTGCTATCATTCTAATGACTATCCATTTTAGGAAAGGCTAAATGATACAAAATAACTAGTAAAGGCTGAAATTAGTTAAGGTTTATTATTTTTAATATGTACTACTTGGTTGTAATAAGGTTGAAAACTTAAAAGACTTCATTTATTTCAAAACATTTTAGCAGGAGACAGAACTTAATCAATGGGCTATCCTTTTGGCTGCTGCTTGTTGTTCAATGATATTTTTTCTTTTTTTTTTGTGGTATTCCTTCGTCCATCCTTAATGAAAAGTATTTTGGACTTCTGTTCTTAATATGCAAATGATGAGTGAAGTCTTATTAAAATGTCTCTCAAGAATGCCAATCTGGTTGCTGAATGTGAATTAACGCCTGAGTCCAATAACATTCATGAGAATAAATCTAAATTATCACCAAAAGAAAAATAATTTGAACCAGCCATTCTTCTAAAATAGTACATTTAAATTCAAAACATAAAGAAAAAAGTTTATAGGGTAAAGAGTACTTTAAAATAAGCTGCATACTTAGAAAATAGAACTTTGAAATGTCACACAAAGACACTTTACAGTGATCCCCCGCCTATCGCAAAAGTTACGTTCCAGACCCATCAGCGATAGGTTAAAATCCGCAATATAGAAAGATCATATAAATACACTTTTTTTTTATAGTTTAAACCTTAAAATACCCCTCCCACACGCTTTAAACACATGTAAACTTTTTTAAACACACTTTGTAAACACATATGATATGTGGATGTCGGGTTAAGGATATGAGTAACTTCTCTATTATAAAGAAAAATCTTGGTAGGGAGACTAGGCATGATCTTCTCGGAAGACAATTTGACATCCCGCGAGAGACATTTTAATGTCATGCAAGACAAGGCAGTGAGACAGAAGGCTGTTAAATGATCGACGCGCAGAGCGACAAGCAGAACACACATCTTGGCAGAAGAAGCACAAAGCCAGTAGCTGATCCGTCCGTTTCTCCTTTGCGTGCGTTCAGCTCCTCCAATCCCCCCCTTCAGAGGGAGAGACGCGAAGTGGCAGGAGCGTAGCGTGCCTCCAGTGGGTTGAGCGAAGCGATCAAGACCAGATCATCTCGGAGAGACACTTTGATGACACGTGAGACTAGACATTACAACCTTAGAAAGCAAAACCCGTGAGATGGAAACTTTTGCATGTCACGGCCTACTTACAAACAATTTTAAACAAGTTCACGGACATCTAACCTAACAGTTGTTGGAATGCTTTGGGCAGACTTACTTCAGGTGCTCTCAGCTCTTAAAACAACAAAAAGCAGAACACACAGATGGCCAGTAGCAGCAGCAAGACAGCAGCTGAACCGATCACATCTCTTTAGTGTGCTTTCAGACCCCTTCACAACGCAAACAGTGTTATAAGTCCCATGAGAAACAGATTTAACCACGTCCGGGGCAGGAAATAAAGGACAAATAATGTTTTTGCAAAAGTTTTAAAGTAAAAATGAAAATAATGCATATGTAACAATTCCCATGAAAATAACAATCTCTTTAAATTGTTTATCCGGTAAACCAAACCCCACGGGTGGGCGAGCGAATCCCCCTAGTAATAATAATAAATCCGCGATGTAGTGGGGGTGCGATAGCTGAACCACAATGTAGCGGGGGATCACTGTACTGACATGTTATAAAGCAGCTGTTTAAATTGCTGAGGCTTAGCACACTGTTTAGTGATGATTTTCTTTTGACAGATCTCAAATTGCTTAGAATATACCCAGAATGTTTCAAGTTGTACATTCATTTTAAGTAATGTTGAGGCTAGGTCTCAAATTATTTTATTTTTTATTTTTTTTGTTGTTTGTGCCTTTCAGTTTATTAATGTTACTAAGTATCTATGTTTTAGATCGTTTTGCTCAATGATGATAATTTATCCTAGCTTTTTACCTTTTTTTAAATCAGCCAGTTATTTTTTGTTTTTATTTTTGAAATATTGTACGTTTCCCAAACTTGACAAAGTATGCATTTTGGTTATGAACACTTCATACTACCATCACACTGAAGCATGGGTAATATTAGTTTTATGGTGTATGTTAAATAATACTTTGTTTTATTAAATATTTGACTAATTATCACCTTAATAACCTGAAGCTGTAACAGTCCATGCTACTTCCACAATTAAAATTATGTTTGTTCCTCATGTTGTTTTTAAATAAGTGGATTTAGCTGTATTTATTAAAGGAATTCATTTCTAATTGAAACAGTCATAAATTAAACCTATGGCAAAAATAAAAAAATTGGCAAAGTTCTGAGAAGTTTTCTTTACTCTGTAAATTGATTCATTCTTACACATTTTTCTTAAATGCATTTAAAAAAAACATTTTTTGGCTTTACATTAAGGATTCCAAAATGGGATTTGGAATTGCTGTATCCGGAGGAAGAGACAATCCAAATGTGGAGAATGGGGAAACGTCCATCATCGTTTCAGATGTTCTGCAAGGGGGTCCAGCAGATGGTGTACTCTTGTATGTATTATTATATAAGCCTCAACCAATGTCAAATATTGTATGTCCAAAACATACTTCTCTGCACAAAGAATGACATATGATCTCATGTAAATGTTTAACACATAAATTCTAAAATAAAAAGTATAATAAATTATGCTCTTTATTTCCAGAGATTACGCAGTTTTTATTTAGAGACAACGTAGAATTAATTCTGAAGAACTGAATATTGATATTCTTATTCTCCTCCTTATGTGAAAAAATATAATTGTGAGATATTTGGTCAGTATTTTTTTTAACAATGCATGCAAAATACTACTGCTGCATACAGAAAATGAACATTTTTGGAAATATTACTATACAGTAATCCCTCCTCGATCGCGGGGGTTGCGTTCCAGAACCCCCCGCAATAGGTGAAAATCTGCGAAGTAGAAACCATATGTTTGTATAGTTTTTATATATTTTAAGCCCTTATAAACTCTCCCACACTATTAACATTATTAGAGCCCTCTAGACATGAAATAACACCCTTTAGTCAAAAGTTTAAACTGTACTCCATGACAAGACAGAGATGACAGTTCTTTCTCACAATTAAAAGAATGCAAATATATCTTTTCTTCAAAGGGGTGTCTGCATCAGGAGAAGAGAATTTAAGAGAGAGCACTCACCCTCGCAAAGAAAAGCAATCAAAAAATCAATACGGTTCCTTTTAAGTTTGCCCGAGCACCGCAATAAAGCGGCATTTTTTAGAGGAGCGTCAGTATCTTCTAAGCAAACAGCCTCTGTGCAAACAGCACCTCTGCTCACACCCCCTCCGTCAGGCGCAGAGAATGTCAGAGAGGGTGAGAGAGAGGCAGAGACAAGCAAACAATCAAGCAGTCAAAAGAATAATCAAGCATATCTTATAGCATTGAGGAGTTTTAGTTAATATGTAATGCATGCTCTGATTGGGTAGCTTCTAAGCCATCTGCCAATAGCGTCCTTTGTATGAAATCAACTGGGCAAACAAACTGAGGAAGCATGTACCATAAATTAAAAGACACAGTGTCCGCAGTAATCCTCGAACCAGCAAAAAATCCGTGATATATATTTAGATATGCTTACATTTAAAATCCGCGATAGAGTGAAGCCGCGAAAGTCGAAGCGCGATATAGCGAGGGATTACTGTATCTATAATTTAAAAAAAAAAATGAAAAAATAAGAAGAGGTTTTCCTGCCTGTAATTGTGAATAATATTTTATGTATAAAATATATTCCCTAATTTTATACTGAGTTTATCACTATCACTTTAATAAATTCTACTGTTTTTCTTTGTTTTACAGTGAAAATGACAGAGTTGTATTAGTGAATTCAACCCCAATGGAAAATGTGCCTCATTCTTTTGCAGTCCAGCAGCTTAGAAAATGTGGCAAAGTTGCAAAAATTGTAAGTACCTTGCTTGCAATGAAAATAAAAAAAAAAGTGTATGGTAGTGAAACTATTCGGGCCGGTTTATACTTCACGCTTAGAACATGCACACGTTACAGCTGCCACGTGTTCACAGCATCCATTTGACACGCTCTCTAAGCGTGTCCTCAAAAATTATTGCAACGCGTGCCTGAGTTGTAGTACCAGCAAAAAATCAAGGGACGCAGTGTGTTCAAGTTGTAATGTTATGTCAGTCTTTGTTTACTATCAAAATCCTACAGGATCAATGTGTGTGCTTCAATGTTTGATGAGTGGTTCGATGTGGTGAAGAAAATCATCAAACTTAAATGCTGGTATACAAATGAATTTGTGGTGCTTTTGTTCAACTATTTCTCTCATAGGCTATACAAGCGTCGCCTATTCCCCATTGTGATGACGCAATACATTTTAACACAAGAATTATTAAAGTTTACAAAAAAACTTGTAAATCCGGCTCACCTTAAATCCACTCACACCACTCCATCAGCGGAACACACATGAAATGCATGTGTTCCAAATAGCGACTAGGTACCTGACTCCCTGATAAACAAGACTTGAGCTGGGATAGCGATTTTTTTCCGTTTCTGTGGCGATGGGAGGATGGGATACTAGGCTGCTTGGGCTTATCGACACATTTACAAGACAAAAGACGCTGACGAAGAGGTGCAAGCGGATTTAAGGTGGATTTAAGACAGCAGTTGCCACACAGAGCACATTAAAATTATGATATTTCAGCTCTCTGCACATTAAAATCCTTAGATTTATATTTGATATCATTTTCATGATGAAATGTGCTAATGTATGATGTTACATTTTTATAGATAGTTAATTTTATTTAAATAACTAGCAAAATACCCGCGCTTCGCAGCGAAGTAGTGTGTTAAAGAAGTAATGAAAAAGAAAAGGGTATATATATATATATATATATATATATATATACACACACACAGTGGAACCTCGGTTCATGAACGCCCCGGTTCACGACCAAAAAGATCGCCAAACTTTTGCCTCGGTTCACAACCACACACTCGGTATCTGAACAAGCCAGTTTCCCTTGCCTCCTCAGCTGAGAGAGAGAGCGAGAGAGCAAGAGCGAGCGAGCACGTGCCTGCTGGAAAGGGGGTGGAGGAGATTGCTGCACGTGTTTGCCTGCCTATCTGTAGGCTGTAGTGCAAGCGAAACCATCCCCCTCCCCCCACAGGCAGCCTGAGAGAGAAAGAGAGCTGCCATGCTTTTTCATTTAAGCAAAGTCGCTCCTTGTTCATTGTTTTCAATAAGACGTGCACTCTCTTTGTGCTCTACAGTATTTCGTGTGCTTTAGCAGTTAACTATGGCTTCTAAGCAAGTGGAGAGTGGTCAGAAGAAAGTTTTGAAGAAAATTGAAATCGAAGTAAAGAAAGAAATTACAAAAGGTGGAAAAACTGTTTACCAGTTTACTCATTTACCAATCTGAGAACCCTTGTGCTTTCAAGCAGCATAATGTAAACAAAGCCAGACTGCCAGTAATGTGGAGGGTCACAAGAACTTTCTTTTTGGAATGGCTGCATTAGGCTTTCACTCCCACCAGCTAAACAGCTAAAAGCACCAGAAACCTAAGAAAACACCTGAAGGAAAACACTTCATGCCAGAACTCGTTTCATGCAAGGTTAGTTTTCTTGGTGGTTTTTGTATTACGGATTTTTCAAAAGTAAATTTTTTAGTTCATAATGCGATTTGTTGCAATGTTATTTTTCTCTTTTTTTAAATGTTCACTTTTTCCTTGTGCTTAAAACTCATGAAAGGTTTACAGATGGAGTTTTCATAGCGATTAGGTGCGATGTTACATTTCTCTTTTTTCAAATGTTCGCTTTTTTCCTTGTGCTTAAAACTCATTAAAAATTGTTTACATGGAGGACTTAATTGTGTGATTTGTTGCAATGTTACTTTTTTGGTTGCTTGTGAGTTGGTTTTTGCAAGCGCTTCGGATTTTTTTTCTGCTGTGCTTAAAACTCATTTTAAAAACATTGTTTACGGCGATCAGGCTTTAAGTTTAATAGCGTGATCTCCTGCAATCTTACTTTTTTGTTAGCTTGTGAGTTTTTTTCTGCTGTGCTTAAAAGTCATTTTTTAAAAAAAAATGCTGCGTGAGCACGTGCTACAGAGAGATTAGAATGCGCGGGCAGCTGACAGGGAAGGGATTGGGGGGGAGGGATAGGTGTGTGTGTGTGTTTGTGCGCTCGCGCTACACAGAGAGAGAGTGCGTGAGCCAGCCTGCTCCTGTAGCTGAGGTAGGGAGGGGCTTTGGTGGTGTGTGTGCTACAGAGAGAGCGCGAGCGAGCCAGCTCGTGTAGCTGATCAGAGAGCCTGGGTGTTTTGTGTCAGTGTTATTCAATGTTTTTAGATTAGTTTACTATTACACTGTGGATTCTATGGTGTAATTAACTATATTTGTGCTTAATCTTTACATATTTTTACATATTTACATACAGTTTGTACAGTCTGGAACGGATTAATTGTATTTACATACAATCCTATGGGGGAAACTGCTTCGGCTCACGACCAACTCGGTTTACGACCAAAGTTCTGGAATGAATTATGGTCGTGAACCGAGGTTCCACTGTATATATATATATATATATATATATATATATATATATACACACATATATATATCACACACACAAATATATATATAATTTGTGTGTGTGTGTATGTATGTATGTACAGTATGTATGTATGTGTGTGTGTATATGTATATATGTGTATATATATATACATATATATATATATATATATATACTGTGTGCACAATTATTAGGCAAGTGAGTATTTTGACCATATCATCATTTTTAATGCGTATATTCCAACTCCAAGCTGTATTAACTTGAATGCTTATTGGATTTAAGCACGTCAGGTGATGTGTATTTGTGTAATGAGGGAGGGTGTGGCCTAAGGAGATCAACACCCTATATCAAGGTGTGCAGAATTATTAGGCAGCTAGCTTTCCTCGGGCAAAATGGGCCAAAAAAGAGATTTAACTGACTCTGAAAAGTCAAAAATTGTAAAAGTCTTTCAGAGGGATGCAGCACTTTTGGAATTGCTAAGATATTGGTGTGTGATCACAGAACCATCAAACATTTTGTTGCAAATAGTCAACAGGGTCGCAAGAAACGTGTTGAGAACAAAAGACGCAAATTAGCTGCCAAAGATTTGAGAAGAATCAAGCGTGAAGCTACCAGGAACCCATTATCCTCCAGTACTTTCATATGCCAAGAGCTGCAACCTACCTGGAGTGCCCAGAAGTACAAGGTGTTCAGTGCTCAAAGACATGGCCAAGGTAAGGAGGGCTGAAACCCAACCACCACTGAACAAGAAACATAAGTTGAAACGTCAAAACTGGGCCAAGAAATATCTGAAGACAAATTTTTTTCAAAGGTTTTATGGACCAATGAGATGAGAGTGACTCTTGATGGACCAGATGGATGGACCTGTGGATCAGTAATGGGCACAGAGCTCCACTCCAACGTGGAGGTGGGGTACTGGTATGAGCTGGTATTTTTAAAGAGGAGCTAGATGGACCTTTTTGCATTGAAGATGAACTCAAAATCAACTCCCAAACCTACTGCCAGTTTTTGAAGACACTTTCTTCAAACAGTGATATAGGAAGAAGACCATGATTTTTATGCAGGCCAATGCTCCATCACTTGCATCGAAGTTCTCACTGCGTGGCCAGCCAGTAAAGGCCTTAAAGATGAAGGAATAATGACATGGCCCCTTCCTCATCTGACCTAAACCCTATCGAGAACTTGTGGGCACTTCTTAAACGCTAGATTTACGGGGGAGAAAAACAATCCACCTCTCTGAAGAGTGTCTGGGAGGCTGTAGTCACTGCTCCACAAAAAGCTGATCGTCAACAGATCAAGAAACTGACAGACACCATGAATGGAAAGGCTTAGGACTGTTATTGGAAAGAAGGGTGGCTATATTGGTCATTGATTGATTGATTGATTTTTTGAAATGTCAGAGATGTTTATTTGTAAATTTTGAGGTGTTTGTTTATTATTCTCACTATAACAGATGAAAATAAACAAGTGAGATGGGAAAATTTTCATTTTTCCTTTAGTTGCATAATAAATCTGCACACTAATAGTTGCCTAATAATTGTGCACATATGTATTCCCTGATGATGTTCACACTCACATTTCCGTTGTGAAACATTCAGGTTTCAGGTTTATTAACATTTTGGATTGACTGATAGCACTGTGTTTGTTCCATATTAAAATTAATCCTCAAAAATACAACTTGCCTAATAATTGTGCACACAGTGTGTATATATATATATATATATATATATATATATATATATATGTATGTATGTATGTATGTATGTATATATGTATGTATGTATATATATATATACGTATGTGTATATATACGTATGTGTATATATATATGTATGTATATATATGTATGTGTATATATGTATGTGTATATATGTATATATATGTATATATATGTATATATTTATGTATATATATATGTATATATGTATATATATGTATATGTGTATATATATATATATGTATATGTATGTATAGCTTTGGTCACTGAGTGCAAGAGAAAAAATAAAATGTAGTCTATAAGTTATTAAACAATAAAACATTAACGTTAACGCAACGTTACGATACATTGAGCACACTACTGGAGTGATTTCGGATAATCTACATTTTAAAGACGGTAATAACACAACAGGTAAGTAGTACTAACAGCAGCTAAAATGTATATGGATCATCTCTCGGTAGTAGATCCCTTTTGAAAGGCGCTACACGATGGCTGTGGTATAGAAATTACATTTTCTATGTGAACGTCCAAAATTCTGCCTCTGTTAATGTGCCTTACCGGCATTACCTGCAATGAAAGAAAATTAGTTTTGTGTCCTCTGCAGTGTTAAGAGGCTTTGGTTTGGGATAAAAGGAAAAAAGGTGTAAAGAAAGGAAACTTGCCTTTTTGTTTTATCATATACGTGCAAAAGAAAGTGCGAAGCGCCTTAATATTAGTTAGCCGCGGTCTAGAAAAGGGATCCCATGTTTGCAGTTGTCTGGGCTAAAGCTCAAGGGAAGGAGGAAAAAAATTAAAAGTGTTTACTTTCACTTAAGGCAGAAGCGCAGTCAGCGTTTCAAAAGCCGGCACAGCTATGCGCGTGCGCCGGCTGGCCGACTTTTATAGTATTTTTGCAGTGCAGGAAACGCCACTTTTTGCAGACACGTTCACGTGATCAAAACGTCTCCGCGCTCTTTAGAGGTCTTGCTTGTTCTCTGCTTACTGCGTTCATAGTCAGTTCATGTGAGCCGCTTGGAGTACATGCATCGAAGCTTCTGAGCTGTGCCTGTGCTATCTCGTGCGATCTCACGATGTCCACGGCTTTATTTAATGTTAGTTAAGACCCGGCACTTAAGTTTCTCTCGCAGTTTCGCTGAGTTTGTGTCAAACACCACCCTGACCATCTCATCTTCGTCTGAATATTTAGTGGCAGAGTGTTTCTATTGGATTGCCGCTGAGGGATGGCCTTATATGGGCAGGCACTCAATTACGTGGGAGGCGTGATGATGCAAGACGCATCTCCGCCTCCCACGGCCATCAAGTTGCAGTCTATTACAGTATATGGACGAAAAAATAGGTTCCAGTTATGACCATTACACGTAGAACTTCGAAATGAAACCTGCCTAACTTTTGTAAATAAGCTGTAAGTAATGAGCCTGCCAAATTTCAGCCTTCCTCCTACACGGAATGTTACACGAGAATTAGTGATGAGTGAGTCAGTCAGTCAGGGCTTTGCCTTTTATTAGTATAGAAATACTGTTAATAATTACACATTAGCAGCATGGTCGCGGAGTGGTAGTTCTGCCGCCTCGTGGTAGGGAATCAACCAACCAACCATCATCCAACCCGCTGTTTCCGAACTACAGGGTCACGGGGGTCATGACGTCCCTGGTATTCTCTGCATGGAGTTTGCTTGTTTTCCCGGTGGGTTTCCACAATGTGCACTTGTTTCCTTCGAAGGACATGCCGGTTTGGAGATTTGATGATGCTAAAATGATGCTAGTGTACGTGTGTGCTTCTTTCACTTGCAATGAGCTGATGCTCTGTCTGGGGATTGTTTCTCCTCACGCTTGATGCTTGCTGGAATGGCCGCATCCATGGACTGATTGATGTAATCATTAAGCATCCATCCTTTTGGGTAATTTTGGTCAAGTCACATAACAGTGAAGCTGAATATTGTTTTCTCTCCTTAATGATATCTTGCACTGCCACATGGTGGAATCCTCCAGATTTACATAAAGCACGCATGCAAGTATAAACAGTACACCGCTTGCATAGCAGTAGCTTCCACAGGCACATGCGTCGCACCGTGTGAAGTTTAAACCCGGCCTTCTGGGGGAGAGTTTCTCATTCCACAGCCACTATTACAAATAAATGCAGTGCAGCACTTTTTTCTCCGTGTCCTCCGACAAACTTTGTCAACCTATTCCCGACTCTGGCTTTCAGTCTGAAGCAGGGCTGCTCTTGTTATATTTCAATTGGGGTGCCCCGAAGCAGTTCCTAAGAAGTGCTTCCGGGTGGAGTTGGAGCCCGACCCAACAGTGCTCACTAGTCCTCCAAGTACCCCATGGCGGCATGCACAGAACCCAACAGAGCTGAGCTGACATACTCCAATTCCCAGGATGCCCCATGGGAATCTCTGGTAATGCCGCAACCTGGGTGGCCAGCATGTAGCATTCTGGGGGAGACCAAGTCCAGTGTAAACTGTCTTCCCTGTCCTTCCACTCCATGTGCGTCCTGGCCAGTTAAGTTTCTCAGTACAGCTCCGGCTGGGTTGCCTGTCTTCACATGGCGTCCTTCACAATGTTAAGTCCCACGGTATTATAAAAATAAGGGTAAAAATAATCCTTTCACCAGTTTTTTTTTTCCCCTCTCAAGCACTTTCAGACACATTGTATCTTTTTAATGTTTTTAAATGATAGGATAGCACATTGTGTTTAAAGGTAGCACTGCATGTAAAAAGTATCCTCTTGGCAGTTAATTTAACAGATCCACTTATTTAATTGTGAAATCCTTGATTTTGGCTGGGTGTTTTAATTTTAATAAAGTATTTTTTCAGCATCTGCATTTTTAAGCTTTACAGTAATTTAGTTGTAATGCTCCCTTACAACGGGGTATTAAGGTAGTTCAGCTAATGTATGTGTTTATTTTTTTTTTTTTGCTGCAAACGTACTGTAATCAGAGAGCAACAAGGCATACTTTGCCAGAGTGGAATATTAGCCCTTACATTAAAGAAAGTGGAGTAATAAATTGAGAAAAAGGAATCGGAGGAGTTGTCCTGTGCATTTACACAAATAGCAAGAAAAGCTACTTTAATAATTCAGACCTGTTTATTTTGTTCTTATTTTTGTAATTGTCACTGCTTGTCTGGACAGTGAGTGCACTTGTGTTTCCTATAGCAGCTCACAATTTCAAAAAGAAAAGATAAAGAAGAATTTGAAATTGCTGCTTAGTAAAAAAAATTGGCTTGTTCACTTTAAAGCAAAATATGTCTATTCTATTAGTCAACCTTTTAAGCATGTCATCTTTAGATTTCCGGCTTTTTTAAGGGTTTGAACTGTGTTTAGTGTGTGTGTGTGATGAGTAATAAGCTCTGCATAATAAAAATGGTAGTCCATGTTTATAATTACACTTCAAAAATTGGGAATGTCTACCTGGTACACTGTAAGGAATAAAAAGTATACAAATTATTAAAAATGATTCATAACTAAACATGCATATATATCCACACTTAAGCAGTGTTTAACTGACCGAATCAATTAATTAAAATAAGTGTGTGTGAGAATATAGATATTTTTTGTTGCACAAATCGTGAAAAACTATTTTTTTTTTTATTATGCTTTGTTTTAAATAGGTACAATACAAAAGAAATTAAACAATATGACAGCTTATAATTATGAGAAGCATTTTATTTTCATTTATGCAGTGTGTAATGGCTAAATATTTTCTGTATACATTTTATTAGTTAATTATGTATTTTAAGGGAATTAATAAGGTTACAGAATTTCATTTTGTCCATAAAAACGAGCAACTGTGGTCTGTAGTTTAATTATAAAAATACCAAACTTAATACTTTAATATAGAATGTAAGGCTTCTACACATCTGGTTATTTGGGAGCTGTAAATTATTTAGGGAGTGTGAAAAGCGTTGCAACGGATTTTAAAAAAATCTGTATCAGAATCAGCTAATTCTGCAATATGAATTCAGCAGTTGACATTGGCCCTAAAAACCTGAATGTGGCATCCATAAGGCATTTACATTAAACAGTAATCACGACAGGGTGGCAGTCCAGAAGGTCAAAGTTCTAGGTGACAAATTCCGCATCTTTGAGCATCAGTGTAGAGTTTACATGTATCCACATATCTGTACCTTTTTTCTTTTCATGGTGTTTTTTTCCTTCCTCCCTAAGTGGGTTATTTTAATTTGTGCGTATGCCTTACAAGTAGACTGGTGTCTAATCCAGAGCTATTTTTTTTCTTGCATCCCATGCAAAAGAAATTAACATTAGCAATTGGTAGATCTATACTGTAATCATGTTCTTCCATCTCATCTCACACATGCTTGACTGGGTAATTCAGTGCATTTTGCTGACTTCCCTGAAATTTCACCCCTTTTCCGTCATTTGAACAATGGAATATTATCCTGATTAAAAAAGCCCACTTTTGGGTGGATAAACATCAGAAATGTTCAGCAGTTCACATGTTTCCTTACTTGTATTAATACTAGAATCCCTGAAGCCTACGAAAAAAGCTGTAATGCCGGGCCACCTTAAATTCCTTCGCACCTCCTCATCAGCATCTTTGTCTTTCAAATATGTCGATCAGCAGCCTGCTCACTCATCCTCCTGCGGAGGCAGCTGAAGTCAGCTCAGACACTGAAGTCTCTTTATCTGGCAGTGAAGTGTTTTGAATTGGATAGGGTCAATACTGTATGTTGTTGTTTGGAATACATACATTTCATGTATGTTCTGTGTCTACAATGATCTAGGTAAATGTAGGATGACAGGAAATCTGAGGCAAGAAATGTTGAACACATAACTAAAGCAGAAACTTTTTCATCTTACTCTATTAATGGCAAAATGCTACATGAAGTGTATAATATGGCCACTCACAAATATGTAATATTCGATCATTTTCCTCAATAAATAAATGACCAAGTATAATAGTTTTGTCTCATTTGTTTAACTGGTTTCTCTGTTTATCTACTTTTAGGACTTGAGTAAAAATCTGGTGATGTTTTAGGTCATATTTATGCAGAAATACAGAAAATTCTAAAGGGTTCACAAACTTTCAAGCACAAATGTAGTACGCTATACCTTCAGCGATGCCCCATTGTTGCGCTGAAGTGTTTATTAACTGTAGTTCATCTGATACTTTCTACAGGCTGTTTGGCTGCTTTCATCTACAACCTGTCTGGCAACTAGACCAAATTCCTGGATTAGTGGTGGCACATTTTTAACACACTTGCTGCAGCATCATGTATGAATTCCCCAGCATTGCTCCTATATAAACTCATGCCCTGCCATGTAAATCTTTGGCCTTTCCAGTTGCTCCTGTGAATTGTCTGTCTCTTGACACTGACTTGGCAGTGTGTTGGGAAGAGTAGTGTATTTTTTTGTAAGTGTCTCACAGTGTAAGCCGTGCTAAATTCTTTTGTCACACAGAGTGATCCATCTGAAGAGTGCAGTTTATATCCAGAATGTCAATAATGTACATCTACTCAATGGATGGATGGATGGATGAATGGATAGATAGATAGATAGATACTTTATTAATCACAAGGGGGAATCCACATTCACAATGCTGCTCATATTTCCATAGAGCAGTGTGTTTAACATAAGTTGCAGATCTGACTTGCCATTATCAACATTGTTATAATATGCCAAAGGCTGTTCACTTTGAGTAATTTATGTAGGAAGTCCCCTGTTTTCTGTGAGAGAAGTAATGATCATGGCCCACTGGGAGGAGAATACGAGACAGAAAGAATACTCTTTAACAGGTTATATATCTGACCTGGCCTTGGAGCACTTAATAAGCCACAGGGAGTAGTTGGAAAACTATTTCTGGAGACAGAGTTTGTCTTACAAAACCATACAGTTGGAAAATGTGATGAGATGTTTGAAGACATTTTTAAAAGATGAAACTTTAAATGTTGTTAGATCTTGTTTTTTTCTGACTTCAGGGGGGGAAAAAAAGACTAAAGCAGGAATTGTGGTTATCTGCTGCTATCATACTTCATTCTTCCTTTAATTGTCTTGAATAAATGCAACATGATTCCTCACATTGTTTTGCATAGAGTACATTTTATGTGTTCCCCATTTAAAGCCTCCATTTTTATTCACTTTCTTTTGAAAAACATTGAACTGAAGGGATGAAATTAGTTGGTTCATTTTATTCAGCACAGTGATTGTAGAGGTTGGACAAATTACCAGAAACACATAATAATGTATTAGGACCTAATAACAAGCAGCAACATCATTTGCCTTCAGAACGGCTCCAGTCCTTTTTCAAATGTTTTCATGCATATTTTGAACTATATGCTTTAGGATTCAATAAGAAAACTGTCCATGTCTTTATAGGATGAAAGAAGCAGAAATCTGTTTCTCCTTTTGCACTCCAGAACTTCCAAGAAATCTTCCAAGTTGTTTAGACCTGGGGCTTCATTTATAAAACATTTTGTGGATTTGATAAAATATGCACACTCCAAAAACCTGGAAAATGTGTACAGCCAAAAAAATTAGATTTATGAAACCTGGCGTACACACATTTCTACACAATTTACCCTTTATAAATTTCATTCACCTTGTAAATATGCGTCCATGAGCACGCCATGAACACTACCCTGAAACATCCATGTATGGAGCGTGCAAAGCATCCTCATACGTATGCAGTCATGATGCTGCGTAACTTAATTGGCTGGTAGACTGGCTCCCTCCTCATTGACGTCCTGCCACCTGTGTTCAAGAGTATCTGACTGGACTCTGCAACTGAGCACACAGAATCATGTGTGGCAATATAGTGCCTCTCCTGTGCATTCTGAGGACTCCGGGAAAAGTGTATGGCCGCTGATTGTTGTTACAATAAATAGCACAGGCCATGTGAACAACTCAGTGTCCAGTCAGTTACTATACCAATAAGCCCATCCCCCACGTATAGCACCATCATGTCAAAGCTGATTTTCTTCAAAATAAAGTAATCACAGGTTGACTTGGGCCACTGAGATGTAATGTTTGCCAGTCACATCTTGGTTGACTTGTAAATTAATGTAATATAATGGTTTTTGGTTAATAAAAACAACTTTATTCTCGCTATGTGCCTTTGTTGCAGTATGGGTGCAGTAAAGTTCTACGGTTATGTTAGAACAACATTTATTTATATACCACATTTTCATGCAAGCAATGTAGCTCAAAGTGCTTTACAAGATGTGAAAGAGAAAGTTACAAGAAAAGAAAACAAATAAGATTAGGCAATGATATTAAAGAATGAGTACCAAAGAAGAAGCAAATAATTCTATAAAATCTTAAAAAAAAAAAACCTAGATAAATATCAAGTAGCATCGTTATATACAGTATCATGATTAAAGTCTCCAAAGACGAGTCCGGTGATAAGGTCAGATGGACAAGAGGACAGAAAAAAACAAAAAAAAAAATTTCCACTTAAGCTGGAGAAAAAACAAAATTTTTGTTTTGGAGTAATTTTGAGTTTTGGTATAAGCTGGTATAATGGAAGCATGTATATTGAAAAAAAGAAGCGGACCCAAAATAGATCCCATTGGTACATCATATACAATATCTTGGATCTCTGAAGTGCAATCATCATGACTGAAAATGAATTTCCTACCTGTTAAGTAAACCTGAAATCAAAATTAAGATGCTGCTGGATAAGCCCACCCATTGCCTAAGTGATCTATGGTGTCAAATGCTACACTCAAGTATAAAAGAACAAGAATAAGTATAATGTATGCCCTCTGTCTGCCTTAACCCATAAATAATTTACTACCAGTGCAGTTTCTGTACTATCTTTTCTTCTAAAACTTGACTGAAACTTGCCAAGAATAGATTAATCAAATTCATAAATAAATTAATTAATAAAATAAATAGATTAATTAAATAATCATTTATCTCTTTAAAAGCGGCCTTTTCTAGAGTTTTACTTAAGAAAGGCAGGATAGATATTGGTCTAAAGTTGTCAAAGACAGAGGAGTCAAGGTTACTTTTTTTAGCAGGGGTTTAACAAATGCAGTCTTTACAGGTAGGGAAAATCCCCGTATCTAATGATGAGTTCACTATGTCAAGTACACTTCTTTGAAAAAGCCTGCTGGTGCTCGGTCAGTGACGTGAGTGGAGTGTTTTAGCTAAGAAATTATTCTCTGTTATTGAGGTAGATTTATTTCAGTGAAAAAATTTAACTCACATAAAAGAGCATGCTGAAGTTCAACAGGATTAACCTTTGGGTTAGGGGGGTTACTATATTATCTCTAATATTTATTTTGTGTTTAAAAAATACAGCAAAACCTTGATGCGGTGACTTGCTTGTCAATTTAATGGCTTCCATCACAGTAGGTATGATGTAATGAAGCTTGTCTGAAATATTCCTGACCTGTTGGCCATTTCCCTGAGAAGTGACAACAGGAAGCGAGCATAAACTGATGAAAACTACAAAAAAAGTTCTTCAGCGCAAATATGTAACATTGGACCTCAAAAAAAGAAAACTCAAATACAGTCTCTGCGTCAGTGTCAGAGTTGCCTTAAATATATGCATCTTCCCCTGGTGTTTTCTTTTATAAATCCTGATGTTTGTGTGAGAGAAGTTGTGTAAGTACAGTACATTTTGAGCCTCTTTATTTGCATACGCAAACTTTATAAATGAGACCTCTGGTTATTATGGAGACCATGGAAGGCATAGGAATTCATCCTTAAATCAATTTAGCAGTGTTTATGGGAACATTATCATCTTGGAAGATGACGACATTATGAGTGGAACAGTTCTGTGCATCACAGGGTCCACTTGCAGATGTAAAATTACCTCATATAAAGTGTACCAGCTACCAAAAGATATTCTTTGACAAAGCAATCATTGGACCTAATGATTCCCATGAGATGGCTATTCATACGCCTTCAGATGCACCATAGGTTTAACAGTCGGCAGCAGACATCATGGGTTGAAAACCACTTTGACGTGTAGTGCACCCCCCGACTTGTAGCAAGCACAGAGGTTGCCACCAGATTTACATAGCAAAGAAGCCGGAACAAATAGAATCAGACCAATACCTAAGCCCTACTGTATTTCCACCCTGCCAACTGAATATTAACACCACCCCAGGAAAATACCCATACAGATTAAACACACCCAACACAAAAATATATAAATATTCCTTATGTACTAGAAGAACTACTTACAAACACGGTAATGCAAAATAATGACAAACGTACTAAACAAACACCACAAACAAACCCCCATATGGCGATATTTTCAGTCCTGGAAAAAGTCCTTACAATAGGTGATGGAAGTGGTTCTGGAAACATAAACTATGGTTAAAGGATGGAAAGATGTGCAGAATGCTCCCTTTTAATAAACTGCTTCCCGGAACTTGGATAGTGAAATACTGTCCTACCACCAGGGACCAGAAGAATAGTCTTTGGAGGCGTGCGTCTGCTCACAGAGCATCGGTGGACCAAATTGGGAGAAAAAAAGAACCCACCACCGTCCTTAAATCCAGTGGCCGAGCGCCATCCTTCTCCTCTATGAATGCCCAATTAATGAAAGTTTAGGAGCTGCTGATGATGAAATTGATTGGAAAATAGTACAATCAGAAAACCGGCCACATCCTTCTCTTCTGATGTTATCAGTACAGTGCATACAAACTATAAATCTCATAAGCCCCTCCGCATAAAGGCACCAACCCCAACTTACAAACAGGAATCGGTGTAACCAGTCTAAACCACTTCTAAATAACGACGTTAAAATACTCTCTAAAATCTTAACCAGAAGGATGGAGAAAGTGCTCCCCTCGGTAATATCACAAGACCAAACTGGATTTATTAGGGGCCGACACTTATCTTCAAATCTTCGACGCCTGTTTAATGTAATATACTCACCAACTAAATCAAACACCCCAGAAATATTATTATCATTGGATGCAGAAAAAGCATTCGACATGATTGAATGGAAATACCTTTTACTACATTGGAGAAGTTTGGGTTTGGCCCAAACATTTGTGCATGGATTAAATTACTGTATACTAACCCAGAAGCTTCAGTTTGCATCAATAACATTTGCTCAGACTACTTTAAACTAGAACGTGACACTAGACAAGGATGCCCTTGTCACGCTGCTGTTTGCATTGCCATTGAACCACTGGCAATACATTGTCGAAATACTGATCAGATAAAGGGGATTAGCAGAGAAGGACTGGAACAGAAAATCTCATTATATGCAGATGACATGGTACTGTATATATCAGACCCAGAAAATTCTGTGCCTGCAGTCTTAGCAGCACTCACAGAATTTCAAAAGATCTCTGGTCTCAGAATTAATCTGAATAAAAGTGTACTCTTTCCAGTGAATTCTCAAGCATATAATATTAGATTAGACACCCTACCTTTTATCATTGCAGAACAGTTTAAATACCTCGGGGTAAACATAAAGCTCTTTATCAACAAAATTTCGCCGTCTGCATGGAAAAAATTAAACAAGACTTGCATAGATGGTCAACCCTTCATCTTACACTAGCTGGAAGAATTAACACTGTTAAGATGAATATTCTTCCTAAACTCCTTTTTATTTCAAAACATCCCAATATACATTAATAAATCATTCTTTAGGCAATTAGATTCAACAATAACCTCATTTATTTGGAATTCAAAACATCCACGCATCAAAAGAGCGACCCTACAAAGACAAAAGGCAGAAGGTGGCATGGCTCTACCTAACTTCCAGTTTTATTACTGGGCAGCAAATATACAGGCGATAAGAACCTGGACACAAATAGAAGAACATACACAGGCTTGGACCACAATAGAAGTAAAATCCTGCA
Source organism: Polypterus senegalus (assembly GCF_016835505.1). Lineage (NCBI taxonomy): Eukaryota > Metazoa > Chordata > Cladistia > Polypteriformes > Polypteridae > Polypterus > Polypterus senegalus. The sequence goes on along the minus strand of NC_053157.1, from coordinate 62,421,430 downwards.
GTACTTCTTTGTATTCCCTGCTATGTGCTCCAATAAACACACGCTATCGGCAATATACAAATAACCCAATTGTGCTCCACTCACTTAGAATCTGGAACCAATGTAGAAAGCATTTTAAGACGGAGAAGCTTCTATCTGTGGCACCTCTGCAAGAGAACCACCTCTTTCAACCTTCACAAACATATGCAGTTTTAATATCTGGAAAAAATTTGGAATTAACTTGCTTAGAGATCTTTATATAGACAACGTCTTTGCATCCTATGAACAATTACATTCCAAATTTAACATTCCAGCTACACATTTCTTTCACTATCTTCAAATCAGGAACTTTGTTAAACAGAACCTTCCAGATTTTCCTCATCTTGCACCCTCATCCATGCTGGAAAAATATTGCTCAATCTCAAGGACTTAGACTCCATCTCTACAATATATAAAATCATTTTACAATCCCTCCCTTTCAAAGATCCAAGAGGACACTGGGAAAAAGATCTCTCAATTAATATATCAGAAGAGGAGTGGAAAGTAGCAATGCAGAGAATTCACTCGAGCTCCATATGCGCAAAGCATACAATTATACAACTAAAATTATTATCGAGCACATCTGTCTCGACTAAAACTCTCAAAATGTTTCCAGGGCATGATCCAACCTGTGAACGCTGCAATCAAGTTCCAGCCTCACTAGGTCACATGTTCTGGGCCTGCACCAAATTAACATTATTCTGGACAAAAATTTTAATTACCTTTCAGATAGCCTTGGACTCACAATCCCTCCTAACCCATTAACAGCTGTGTTTGGGGTTCTTCCAGAGGGCTTAAAGTGGAGAAAGACAAACAAATTGTGATTGCATTCACTACACTTTGGCACGCAGACTTATTCTGATAAACTGGAAGAACCCAAACTCTCCTCTTTAAGTCAGTGGGAAACTGATGTGTTATATTATTTGAAATTGGAAAAATCAAATACTCAGTTAGAGGATCCGTACAGACGTTTTTCAAAACATGGCAGGATCTAATCAGTAATATTTTAAAATAAGTTCATGAAGCATAGAGAATTTATTAATTTAGGTATGTTTAAAAGCTGTAAAATTTTTATGCCGTTTGGCTTGCTCTCTCTCTCAAGGGTGGGGATCGATCTGTTCTTAACTCTATTTTTCTTTTTGTAAAAACTTGATTGCTTTGTATGGAGTGTAATAAAATTAATAAAAATATATATATATAAAAAAAAAAGAAAACCGGCCACATCCTTCTCTTCTGATGTTATCAGTACAGTGCATACAAACTATAAATCTCATAAGCCCCTCCGCATAAAGGCACCAACCCCAACTTACAAACAGGAATCGGTGTAACCAGTGTTGTTGTTCCCATTTAACATTCACTCAACAGGACATACGTTCACACGAATAAAACCCTCCGTGTGTCCCGCTACAGACATTCTCCAAGTGGCAATCCATCCATATGTATGAATTTTGATGAAAGATAACTCCTCGCACAATATTACTTTTTTACAGCATTGATAATATCAAGATATACAGACTTTTGTTAAGACTGGGTCACAGAGCTAGTTTGAGTCTGTACTTCTGTCTAGCCCTGTTCCTTGTTTTACATATGTGATCATGATTTTTGAGACAGTTCCACTTGACATAATAAATCATTTTCCCTTTATTTTATTAATAACTGTGTGCCCATATATTGGCCTTTATTTGGCCTCTGTGGAATTCTGTTAATGTTGCCTCATGTTGCTTTGAAAACTTGCATATCATAGTGATATTTGCCAGACCTCTTTTATAGCTGATATATACTGTATTGCTAATGCAATCAACTTACTATATAATTCACCCTTGTAGTTGCATATATAACTGTAATTTAATTACGTAAAAATAAAATTCCTTTTTTATATGGTGTTTATTTTATCCACCCCTATACATTTGACAGACTGATTAAACCTTTAATTTCTGTCATTATACAGGTTGTTAAGCGACCACGCAAAGTTCCTGTGCAGAAGCGTGCCCCATCCCCTCAAGTTGAAGACCGTGTCTTTGATGCTGCTGATGATGAGGAGGATTATGATCACAGAAGTGTACGCAGTGGGCGGACTGACCCAGGGTGGCATGGAGGCAATGGAGCCCTTGGATATGGAAGAGATCACTACCTAGAACATGAACGTGGTGGCTACAGGGAACCTGATAGCCGGGGCCGTGATTATGACAGAGGAAGAGATTATGATGGAGATCGAAGTTATACTAGAGAGAGCAGTCGTGGTAGAAGCATTGACCGTGACCTGAGTCCCGATCGTGATTATAGAAGAGATCACAGCCGTGGCCGTAGTATTGATAGAGATCTAAGCCCTAAGCGCACCTACAGCAGAGACCCCAGCTATGAACGGGAGTATGATCGCAGGGCACCTCCACAGAATACTTACAGACAGGAGAAAAACGTGAAAAGTCAAAGCCGTGATCAGCTGCAAGGCCGAAGCCCCTCTCCACCCTCTGCCCGAGACCATGACCAGCTGGAGAAACCTGTCAGTGTGCTCTTGGTCAAAAACCGGCCAAATGAAGGTAAACTTTGATTTACACTGATTTGTCATTTTTATTGAAACCTCCTTACAGTTTACAAGTGGCAATTTTTATTGGTTTGGCCATGGACCCAAAATTTCAATGTTTTGTTCCCGAGCCATTTAGTTATCTCTTTTTCCTTATGGCACAATGCTGGAAAAGGCATTGTTTGTCACCAAACTGTTCTTGGATGTTTGAGAGAGGTTGCTCTCAGAGGATGTTTGGGTACCATTCTTTATTCATGGCTGTGTTGATTAGGCAAAATTGTGAGTGAGCATACTCCCTTGGCTAAGAAGCTACCACACAAGCAAACCCCAAGAACAGTTTGGTGACAAACAATGCCTTTTCCAGCATGATGGAACATCTTCAAAATTTTGGGTCTGTGGCCAGGAAACTCCCTAGACCTTAATCCCATTGAGAATTTGTGGTCAATCCTCAAGAGATGGGTGGACAAACAAAAACCCACAAATTCTGATAAACACCAAGCATTAATTATGCAAGAATGGCTTTCCATCAGTCAGGATTTGGCCCAGAAGTTGATTGACAGCATGCCAGGGCAAATTGCACAGGTCTTGAAAAAGAAGGGCTAACACTGCAAATATTGACTCTTTGCATAAACTTAATGTAATTGTCAATAAAAGCCTTTGAAACTTATGAAATGCTTGTTATTGTACTTCAGTATACCATAGAAACATCTGACAAAAAGATTTAAAAACACTGAAACAGCAAACTTTGTGAAAGCCAGCACTTGTGTCATTCTCAAAACTTTTGTCCACGACTGTACATTTTAACTCCATGGTGACTGGATTTTGATCTTTTAGCATTTAAGAGCTGTAATATTGCTAGGATAGCTTTTCTGTACCTTTTGGTTTTCTGCACTTGTTATAATGAAAGGTGTAACAGAAACAACAGTGTTGTGAGATGTATTAGAAAGCAAGTCTGGGAGAAGTTCTCTTAGTAATAGGAAAGTATCCATGAGCTTCTATAATATGAACAAGGAGGATCCGTTCTGATTGATCTGATTACTTATGCTGAATAGGATTGTTTCCTTTTCAAATCTTCAAAACATTATGAATACATTTCCATTGAACGTCATCTTGAGATGTAATGTTTTATATCAAAAGTAATTTTCCCCAAAATTACTGATTTTATTTATTAATTACCGAGTTAAAATGCATTTCATGTGTGTTCCATTTCTGCAGTAATCTGTGTAAACACAATGTTAAAACAGAAACTTTTTCATAGTTTTGTAATAAATGTTACAAAATGTAGGCATAAACTATAAAATGTGTGAAGCCTGAAGACCAAAGATCAAATAAACACTTTCACAAATGTTGAAGTGCAGAGCTATAGCGCATCTTTATGTGAAAACAGTAGAGTCAGATTGGGGGCGGGTATAGGGATCCTGAACACGACTGAGAGAATGAAAAGTGAATTAAAAAAAAAAACTAACCCAAGTATCATAAATTACACTGGCAGTTACACACTGAAATGAAATGTATGTTTTTATTCTAAAATAGTAAGAATAAGAGCAGTTTACTTCTCAAAAGTGAGTCGTGCGGGATCAAACTCATGACTTTTGATTATTAGTCAGCAGCTGATACCATCACACTACCGTGGCAGTTGCAGTAAGTATGTGTCAATGTGGCATGCTAAGGCAGCTTTTTTTCTGCAGTTATATTTTTGAATAAAAGCATACTTGTTCTGTTATATTTGTATCTTTTGTGGAAGCGTTTCGTTGATATTTGGACTTCAGGCTTCATACATTATATAGTTTATGCCTACATTTTGTCATTTACTACTACAATATGAAAAACGTTTCTGTTTTAAAAATGTGTTTACACAGATTACTGTATTAACGGAACACACGTGAAATGCATGTATTCCAAATAATGATCTATTATTTCCACTCTAAAACTCCACTTCACTCCCAGATAATCAATCAAGGCATGAGCTAAGAGAAGTTTGTGCACGTTCTAAGTCGGTGGGGGATGGAATAGCTGGCTGCTTGCAGCTTGTCTTTTATCAGCACATTTAGATTAACAAAAGCTGGCGGGGTTTTAAGAAGCGATTTAAGGTGGGACCGATCTACGGGTTTTTTCGTAGGCTCTGGTAATTCTAGTGTTAACAAAAACTTTTAAAACCATCGACCCCCTAGACATTTACTTTACTTGCTCAAATTAATAAATTTGTACAGTACTTGATATTAAATATTTCACTAGATATCAAACTTTTCATTTTAGTCACTTGTAATTAATGATTGAAAAAGATAAAAGGACTACAGAATATGGCATTGTCTTGTGCAACATTTAATATCAAAAGCTGCACTAACGAAAATTAAAGCAAAAAAATATGAGCAAAGTTTTTTTTACATTTTTGACATTTATGAAATAAATATGTAAATTCAAGATAAGTACAGATAGTCCAAGCTGTACTGTCTGTATTTCTTTTTTGGCTCAGTCATATTATCTGAAGAAATAAAAACTGTTATTAACAAACAATATTGACAGCCCCTGTGATTAAAAAAAACAATAAAGTTTGTACTTACTTGAAACAGAAGATTTTTGTTCAATTCCAGTAAATAAACTGTGTCCTCTGATTTTCTTTTCGTGGTACTGCTCCTCAATAATTAATTATATTCAGAGTTCAAATCACAAATAAGTACATGCCACATCAAATGAACCAATTTATAGTGTTTTATGAAAGCATGACCGTACAAGACTGATAGATTCTGCTAATATCAAATATCCGTCATCTCATCCCGCTGCGAGCAAGTGCGGACATGCAACGGTTTTTCATGTGTGCACTTGCTTTGATACGTTCGATAAGACAATGCACAGACATGTTTGTGCTACATGTATTTTCATGCATTCTTGCGTGTGACTCTTTTAATGACACATTTTACCTTTTCGTTCGCAAGTTTGGTATGTAATGTGTTTTTATCAAAAAAGTGTTTTTTTCAATTATTTTACTTCTTAATTAGTTACCTATTTGAATCATAGATATTTTGAAGCAACAAACAAATAGCAGTAGTAAGGGGGTCTTTGGGTCCCCCAAATCTTTTTATTGAAACTATCGACCTCTAGAAAGTTCAAATCGATCCCAGGGGGTCGATATCGACCACTTTGGGAACTGTTGCTGTACAGGATTAGCAGGTTGGAATGTTTGAACAATGGATGGGTGGATTAATTATCAAGTTAAATGGTGCTTTTTCTAAATGCACATTTTTCTTCTTTTAAAGAATATGGCCTCCGACTTGGCAGCCAGATATTTATTAAAGAGATGACGAGCACAGGTTTGGCAGCAAAAGATGGAAACTTACAAGAGGGCGACATCATTCTTAAGGTAAACTTGTGTCTATTTTTTTGTTAATTATGCTAGTTTTGGATACAGTATATTGTCATGATTTATCTGTGACACCTTGTTTCTACTACTTAGAGATAGGGTTGGATGAGTCCCTACTGAACATATTACTACTCTGGATCTACAGTTTGGCTTTAATAAAACATCCATTATTAAACTCGCTTGAGCCTGTTCAGTGTCCTGCCCTGGCAGCTAGACCCTATCCCTCACATGGAGCCAGATTGTTTTTTTTTTTTGGTGTGATTAGATTTTCAATGAAATAAAGAAACAGAAGTGTGGAAATTGAACCAATTATAGCATTATAGTAAAACAACCACAACCCACCCCATTAGCAAGCCAATTCGGCCCACACAATACAAATCCAGTGCTATCCTTGTGTATTCATTACTGTAAGATTATTTAAAAGTTAGATGACTGTGGATACACACAAAAAAATGTCAATATATAAAATGTTATCAGTACAGTATATAGATAATCTGCTTAATTTATTACATCGCCCAGGTAACTGTACTGTTCATTTTTGTACATAAAGCTTTAAATATATTTTTTCAGTATTTAAAGTTTGTGGCAAATATACTGTTATGACCAACAATGCAATACTAGATGCTTGTCTACATTAATGAGCTCATGAGTCCAACATACTTAATTATAAGAGTGTTAAGTATAGGTTTAACACTAGAATCCCTGAAGCCAATGAAAAAATTGGTAATCCCAGCCCACCTTAAATCCGTTAGCACCTGTCCATCAGTGTCTTTTCTTTTGTAAATGTGTTGATCAACACAAGCAGCAAGCAACCTGCTATCCCAGTAAAAACATTATTTTGATTTAAATCTATAACAGCTTCTGTAATTTTATGATCATGTAAATGTTATCGTTTTTTTTTTTTTCTCCTTTCAGTTTTATTCTGGATATATATATATATATATATATATATATATATATATATATATATATATATATATATATATATATATATATATATATATATATATATATATATATATATATATATATATATACATATATATATACATACATACATATATATATATACATATATACATATATATACATATATACTGTATGTGTGTGTATATATATATATATATATAATCGGAATATAAAGTTTATATTTTCTTTGTTGCTTCCCATTCTAAGCATGACTGTTGCAAATTATGCTGCATGTCACTTTGATGAAAGGTTGTCTCTAGAGATAATGATGGCAGTAATTTTTATAATGATGACTAATTAGCATATTTTCCATGCATTGGAACATGAGAAATAAATATGTCAGAATAGGAGAGGGATTTGGAGAAGAATGCACACCAGAGAATTAAAAATCATTTAATATGTATAAAATCGTTTGATGTCAGACTGGCCTCATCCACCTGATGTCCAGCACACTAGAGCAGAGTACTGCTTAATTTGGTTTGGATGGAGCAGGCATCTGTATATCTGAGGATATGGCTTTCTTCTAGAAAAGAGTGACATACTGTAGGAGAATATCTGCTTTGAGTAGTTTAATTGCATTGTAGTCTTATTTACAAATGAGAGCAGGGGCCCTCATGTAATTGAGCAATGGCAGCAGGATATGCTGTCTAATTATTTCCTGCCCTCCACCAATGCCATAAACTTTGAGTAGAGATGTTGCTGATGTAGGTGAACACGTTGAGATTACCATGTAGAATTCACTTTTGTGTGAAAGCTTTTATATGATTATCACTAACTGTCAAAATGTGCACAATGTTGTTATTCGAACTATAGAGACCTTGCTAGGTGAAAAACATAAAAAAAAATCCTGAAAATTGTTAGCCTTCATCACTTTCCACTCCTCCAAAGTTGAGAAAAATTAAATTGTCATAATTTTGAAGTATTGTAACTAGCAGCGGAAGATACAAAAATGTGAAAGTTTGTTTTTCACAATTGAGAGAAAAGAACTGAGCCATAAGAAATTACCATCTGCTTTAGAAACTTTAAGTGTTGGTAATACCGTATATCATTTAGGCCTTACTGTTTGTTAGATCTTAATAAATAAGATTTAAATATTGTGTATACTATATGTAGAGTGATAATACCAATTCAGAAGCCACCTGGTGGTTGTTGCTGAGTAATCAAAGGTCCTAGTTTTCAAAAATATTTTTATGAAGAATGTAACTTCAAAAATGAATATAATATTTACCTTTTTACCAAAAGCTGAAGTGTTTGTTTTTATACCTGTAAATACTACGTATATATATATATATATATATATATATATATATTTTTTTTTTTAATATATATTTTTAAACTTCTGGTAAAAGACTGAAAGCTAGATCAGAAGTACATCTTGGCACTTTGGTCAGAAATATCTAATCATTCTAAATTTCCAAGTGTGCAAATACCCTACTAAAACAGTTGGAGTGTATGTTTGTAATAGGTCAGTATTTCTTAAAGTATAACTTTAAATGTATGACTTTAAACGTAAGAGAAGGTGATGTGTAATGTAGAAGTGCATTATAAATTCATTAGTATATATTAATAATTTTATATACGTTTATAATGAATATTAATATCTCTATAAAATGGCGATTAAACCAGCAGAGAGAGTTGGAGATCAAATTATATTCATTTTGTACTAGTATCGTGTGAATGCTGTGATTTTTGGTATTTACTTTTTTATTTAGATCAATGGGACAGTGACTGAAAACTTGTCTCTTACTGATGCCAGAAGGCTCATAGAAAAGTCAAGTGGAAAACTGCAGTTAGTTGTGCAGAGGGACAACCGGCAAACTCTAATCAGGATCCCACCAATGGATGACAGTGATTCTGAACCTGATGGTAAGTGGTTAAAAATATATATATAATATATATGTGCAGTTTTTTTCCCTTTTTCTTTCCTTTTTTTTTTTTTTTTTTTTTTTTTTACAAAAGTACATCCTGTTTTTTTTGTTTTTGTCTTTTTACAGATAATATGCAATTCTTTTAGCTGATGGATCCAGAGACACAACATAAGAATTTGGTTGCAATATCTTGTTTATTGCCCAAGCCATCAAAATTGTAAAACTGCCAAACTTTTGCACCTCTTTGCTAATTTTACTTTTCATTTTAAATAAATAAAAATCTGTTTATGTGCCTATTACTTCTGTGTGTTGTTCATTACCATTATTTTAAAAGCATTTAATGATTAAAACAAAACAGTTTGTGCCTATATTTTTACATATAAAAGGAGGGTTCAATGAGTTTGGTTTCTGGTGATCTCACATGGGATACCGCTTTTACACCTGTGAATGTTAAAAGGTTTTTAATACTGCCTGAAACTAACCTATTAAAGATTTCAGTTTTAGTGAATCTTTGACAATCACCTTTTTCCCGTAACCAGTATATAGTATAAAAAAAACAGACATTCTTTTAATATAAACCTTACTCAAAGCAGGTTTTGCATTTTGTGTATTTTGTCCCTGGTTTCCCAAACTAATAAGTATCCCTTGATGCATGTCTAAAAAGATTGTTTTGTTTGGTTTTAGTGTGGCTGGGTAACATTGTCTGGGTAATATAGTGAAAGTGCCACATGCAATAGAATACAGTTGTGCCTCGTACTTTGAACGATTCTGACTTTGAACATTCCAAATTTCAAATGCTAAATTCGAGAGAAATATGATCCAGAGTTTGTACAGTGCTTCTAAGTTCAAATTGTACAGATGGTGCTTACGCAGCGAGCATAAATATCATCTGTTGTGTACAGTCTTAATGTTAGTACACCAGCTGTTGTTGACATACAGTCATAACTCTGTAGCTGTATCCGGAATGTAACTAGCAGAATGCAACTGTCCTTAACGATCTTATTCTCTGCAACCTTGGAGCTTCAATCCTTTCATCTTATTTGCGAGGGATCTTGTGTTGATGAGAAAAATACTAGGAAGAGGTGACTTGTGTGGCTGCCACCATAGCCTTGCCAGCCGTGCAGCCCTGCTTCTCCCTCTTGTCCCTGTATCGCCTCTGTCTCCTACCGGTGGGGGTGTTAAATCTGTGGGGAGCCCTGGCTCCTGGCTTTGTCCTCTGGGATATCATGGAAGTGGAGAAACTCAGCTTTAACAGTCTGCTCATGCCACAGTACTATTTTTAGGTGATTGTGCAAGTTATAGACGTTTTTCACCCAGCGGAATGCCATTATGACAATCGGCAACACATACACAAAAAGACAAACTAGGTGCCGAAAGGAAGAGCACCGAGCTGCTGTTTCTATGTGGACCATCATATGTTTTATTTTATTATACAGTATTTATGTATTTATTGCTTTTATGTTTTAATTTATTATTTAGAGAATTTAATTGTGTTACTATTACCTTAAATTAAGTGTATTTGCTACTTAAATCTATCAAAATAGGTATTGATTAGTGTCTAGGAACGGATTAATTCACTTTCTATTATTTTTAATGGGGAAAATTGATTCGGACTTCGAACAATTCAAAGTTCAAGTTGCTTCTTGAAATGAATTAAGTTCAAAGTACGAGGTACCACAGCATTTCAGAAATGCAGTCAAGAATGAGCTCATTTTAAATCGTGCTGCATTTTTATGAACAGTACGTGGCATAATTGATGACCATTTAAGCCATTTACTGATTGTTTTTTTGTGAAGTTAATACTTACAATGTATTTTACACTCTCTGCCATTATGCTTATTTTATGGGCAATACATTGCTTATCTTTTGTCCAGCAGCCAAAAAGGAAGTATGCATCACTATCATGAAGTTCAAGTCTCTTAACATTTTAATAAATTCCAGTGTTCTGCTCACGTTTTCATCAACTGTGTGATAAGTTGGAAAATTAAATTTAAAGGCTTTAATTAATTAAAAAAATGGTGAAAAGGTATAGTTACTTTTGTTTTCTGGTCAGGTATGTAATTAATCATGTAGGCATGAATTTAAACTAAAATGCTTACCGGTATGTTTTTTGCAGACATTTCTGAAATAGGGTCATACCACTCTTATTCCCCTCAAGAAGACAGACGATCCCATCATTCTGATCTTTCATCGCATTCTTCTACAGAAAGGCTAAAAGATAAGCACAGGTACTAAGAAACTTAGTTTTATTTAGCTCCTTTTTATATTGTGGGCACATAGTTGTAGTACAGTTGTTTCCATGTATTTCTATGAAGCAAAGGACCCCCACCACCCGCCTTGCTTGAGGTCACATAGCAAGTCTGTAAATGGAATCGAAATCACATTTTTTGCTTTAAATTCCAATGCCTTAGCCTCAAGGACCACACCCATTAGACAAAATGTTTTTATGTTCCATTGTTTTTCAGATAAAAACACAATTTGAAATGTGAACATCTAATTTCATTGGAAACTGGTTTAGAATACCATATACACATATGAATGAGTTTTATTTAAAACCTTTTATATACAAGCTTTTCATCTGCCGGAAAGTGTAAATTACCCATTGAGTTCAATAGCTTGAAGTTGGGTAAGCCTATTCATTATTTTGTTTTTTTTAAATAACTGCTCTATGTCTTTCAAGAGATGAACCACCCAATAGACTGGCAAAAATGGGAGCAATGCCCACACCTTTTAAGATGACTAGTGACACTTCAGCCCCTGTAACGGAAGTGGATATTGTGGAGAAATGTGCAGAAGAACCTCCCGGTGAGTAAGCATATTTTATGGCTCTTACAGAAACTGGTAATTTTTTTTAATAAATTTTGAAATGAATACAATCCCAATTCCAAAAAAGCTGTGACAGTGTGTAAAATGTGAATAAAAATGGTATGCATTGATTTGCCAATCTCATAAACCCATATTTTATCTACAGTAGAACACAGAAAACATATCAAATGTTTAAAATGAGAAAATGTTCATTTTAAGAAAAGAATAAGGTCATTTTGAATTTGATAGCAACATGTCTCAAAAAAGTAGGGACAGGGCCATGTTTACCACTGTGTAGCACCCCTAATCTTTTACGTCTGGGCATTGAGAAGACCAGTTACTGGACTTTTGGGAGTGGAATGTTGTCCCGTCCTTGTCTGATAGAGGATTCTGGCTGCTCAACAATCCTGGGTCGTCTTTGGCATATTTTTCACTTTATGATGTGGCAAATGTTTTCAATTGGTGAAAGGTCTGCAGACAGGCCAGTTCAGAACTCGGACTCTTCTGTTATGAAGCCATGCTGTTGTAATAGATGTAGTATGCAATTTAGCATTGTTTTGCTGAAATATGCCAGGCCTTCCCTTAAAAAGACATCATCTGGATGAGAGCACATAATGCTCTAAAACCTGTATATGCATTTCAGCATTGATAGTGCCTTTCCAGAAGTACAAGCTGCCAATTCCACAAGCACTAATGCACCCCATACAATGCAAGATTTTGAACTGAGCGCTGATAACAAGTTGAGTGGTCCCTCTCCTCTTTAGTCTGGAGTACATGGCATCCACGTTTTCCAAAAAAAATTTCAAATTTTGATTTGTCTTTACCAGATAACAGTTTTCCAGTTTGCCTCAGTCCATTTTAAATGAGCTTTGGCCCAGAGAAGACAGTGGCATTTCTGGATCATGTTCACATATGGCTTATTCTTTGCATGATAGAGCTTTATATCTGCATTTGTGGAAGGCTCAGCAAACTGTTTTCACAGACAGTGATTTCTGGAAGTGTTCCTGAGTTCATGTGGTGATTTCCATGACAGAATCATGCCTGTTTTTAATGCAGTGCCACCTGAGGGCCTGAAGATCACTGGCATCCAATACTGGTTTTCAGCCTTGTCCCTTGTGCACAGACATTTCACCAGATTCTCTGAATCTTTTGATGATATTAAGTACTGTAGATGATAAAATATTCAAAGTCTTTGCAGTTTTAAAGTTACAGAACATTATTCTGACAATGTTCTACAATTTGTAGATGCAGTTTTTTGTAGAGTGGTAAACCTCTGCTCCTCTTAACTTCTGAGATTTTCTACCTCTCTAAGATGCTCTTTTTATACCTAATCATATTACTGATTTGTTGCCATATAACCTTATTAATTGCAAGATGTTCATCCAGCTGTTTCTTTTAGTACCACTTACTTTTCCAGCCTTTTTTTTTTTTGGCCTGGGCCCAACTTTTCTGAGACATATTTCTGCCAACAAATTCAAAAAGAAATAATATTTTTCACATGAAATAGTAAAACGTCTCACTTTCAACAGAGTCTTTAAAGCTACTCTGTATCAGTATCTTTCAGATTGTATGAAACATTAATTATATTGCAAGTAAACACGACAGATTCAACATAGAACAGTCAACTACTTAGTGTTTGCGTCTATTTTTTGAAAGTGACTTCATTAACAAGGCACTTATTTTTTGCATTTCATTTTCAACAAATATGCTGGACTTAATTTCAACCCTCCAATGTCAAAATCCTGTTAAAAAGTTACTGGATTTTGTATTGAAATGTGTTGCTATCCATGGAAGAGCATAGTTGATGCAGGATTTTATTCCAGTCGATTCCTGTCTTTTGGATTCCAAATGTAAATTAAACTGGCTTTAATTTATTGCTTTCTCCCTTTTTTGTCGGTTTAGAAATTCATAGTGAGTTTTCTTAATTTACTTTGTATACATTATGGCTCAGTGGTCAGTTGTGTTGCCTCAACTCCAAATTCATGGAACTGAGTCTTTATCTGACAAATGTTTATGTAGAGTTTGGATGTCCATCTGTGTTAGTGGTTTTCACTAGGTGGACCAGTTCCCTGTCTGTATAATAAAGATGTTTAATTATTGATCAAGCGTGAGCCAGTGTACCCCACTATAAACTAGCTTCATAGTTTTTTCCTACCTTGTGCCTGATACCCCTGGAGTAGGCTGCAATTGTAAAACCCTTAAGTGTGTTTGATAATGGATGGATGCATTTATTTTAAAATTTATTTTGATATTTTAGTCCTTACTTGCTAATATTCACAAATCTGGAAATGTTACTGAGAGAGTCACTTCTTTTCAGCATTTATTGCCATTTATGCTTCCAATCAAATTCTTTGTTTACTTAGCTTGATGATTTTTGCTCTCATTCTGTATGTAGATAAACACTGCATTGTGCAATGTGGATTCTGTGCCATAGATGTTAATGCACAAGAGACTCATCTGCCTTTATATTTACTTCATGCATTAATGTTTGTTCCATTAATTGTTTCCAAGTAGTGGTAGTAACAAAGTACAGATAAGGGTGAAAACAACAATTGACATTAAAGAGGAGCTTTTTCTTAAGTGTCATTTCTACTTGTATGAAAATTACTTACATAATAAAGAAATGTCCAAATATGTCTTCACCAGATATGTAAGATTAGAATAGCCCAATGTATCAAAAAGGTGTCAGTCTAAAGTAAGATCAGTTTCAACACTAAAATTTTATTTTGCCAGCCTAATTCTTTTTCATAGTATCAGTTAACAATCCTTACATCCACGTTCTTTAAATGTATTTGTCATCATCATTAATTGTGTGACAGACACTAAAGCCTGAGGTGACCAGTAGCAGAAAAACTTAAAGAGCGATGAGTTCAAATTTGAAATTTTTGGTTCACAAAGAAGCTATGTATGTATGTATGCAGGTATGTGAGAAGAATATTGTGTAGAGAAGCGCGTTGCTGCCTTTCTGAATCGTTCTGTGAAGCACAGTAGTAGCACTGACATGGTTGGTCTTAGGATGGATTTCAAGCACTATTATATGGGCTCTGGTCAAATCAAAAGTTTGATACCATTCTGAGAAATGTAATCAGATATGTATTCATCATGCAGTACCTTAAGGAGAATAGCTTTTAAGAGATTAAATATTAACAGTATAAGGTTATCCAGTAATTTTTACATGGTAATTACTATTGTAATATAATTTTTGAGTGGAGTGTTGAATACAGTAAGTTCATGCTACTTCTTTCTTCTTTGTACGAGCAAGTAAACAGTACTCGGGGAAAACTAGCTTTAAAAATTTTCTTGTGTAGTCTAAGGCTTTTGCAAAGTACTGTATAGGGATTTCCTAAGAGCAGAAAAATTCAGTATGTTTTAAAGTGTTCATAGAGACAACATGTGTAGTGAATATAGTGACTAATGGGTAAGCCTTTTCATATTCATAATATTCCATATAATGTAAATAAATTATAATTGTTAATGCGCTGTTCTATGCAGTTTCCTTCCACAGAAAGTGCATTTGGTTGTATTTTAGCCTGTCATATTTAATCATTCATCTATTCATCCATCTCTCCATTTTCTTACCCACATATCTAGTTCACGGTTGAAAGGAGCTGGCTCCTGTTCCTGCAGCAAAAGTCAAAAGGCAGGAGCCAACTCTTGCCACAAACCCATGCCAATATCACTAATAAACTGAATATGTTTAGGATTTTGGAGGAAAGCCAGAGTGCCCAGAGGAAAAAAATCCCATACAAATATAGAAAATATGAAAAATTCACCCATTGCACCATCATTTTACTGAATCAGGTTATCACTACCTGTAATATATATTTTTAATTTGTTAATTAATTTTTGTTTCCAAAATCAGCTGGTCACTAATTACCATCATTGTATTTCAAAAATCTAAATGCTACACTTTACAGGTATTTAAATATACGTAAGGATGCCTGACAGAAGATGGTTTCAAACTATTAATAAATATGCAATTAATTATTTTGAATTCCCAATAGAAATTAAACTAGATTATATCTATGAAATGTGCTGCTTTTGATTTTATAGCTGCAACTGATATTAAAATTTCATGCATGTGGCATTTCTATCAGTTAACTGATTTCTAAAAACTGATAATGAATATTACTGTGAGTTTTGTTTATGATGTGGCTTTATTGCATTTAGCTCTGATAATCTAATTTCATAGACAAATAGTGCTTCCCTATTTTAACTATTGTATTTACTCCCAGTAATGTCTCTAGTGTTTATTTTAGCAAAAAATACCTGATGGAAACCATTGCTCTTTATTAAGAATGCCATTTTATAGGGTTAATAAGCCTTCGTAACTTTGCATTCTTTATTATAATAGTATTTTAAAAATACAAATAACTGTACTTTAAATAAGCATGCATTTTAAAATTTAAAAAAGGAAGAAGGAAATTTAAAAAGGAAGAAACACTTTAGAAACTTATATTGATTTTCCATGAGGCTAGTGTTTGGGCAGTGCAGCTCCTGACCTCTGTTCACCTTCTAAAGAGGATGGCATTAAAAAAGAAATTCTTATCATGCATTAATTGAAATGGAAAAAACAGTCTTTCCTAGCCTTTATTAGCCAAAGTCGGTGTGTATAACAAAAGAATAAACAGTTATATAGGACAGTCATTTGCTGTTAATTTTTTTTTTCATTGATTAATATTTTATACAGTATACTAGGGGACTTCACCCCCTGCTCGCTTCGCTCGTCAACACTCATGTTTGGTTTTCCAGATACACACTTTTAAGATTTTTTTTTCTTTGAATTGTTGCAATTTCATTAGTTTCACTTTTATTTCAGAACTTCTGTAAAAACAATATTTGGAATCTTTCGAGTCCCAATATGCTGAATCTTTTTAATGAGGTCAGTGAGACATGTGTTTAATGACTTTGTACCATAATTCAGGATAGGTTTCTCTGTTTGGAATTTCAGCACAGACAAAACGATCCACATCATCAGCAGTTAATAATTTTTTTTGCAAAGTAACCAATAAGTGCATGTGAGGTAAACCCCGTTTTTGAAATTCTCTGACTTAAACTTCAAAGCCTTACAATATTTACATACTTCTGACATATCACCTATGTCCATATATTCGATCTCTTTTCGCCTTTTCGTTATTTCTCCGAGTAATAATTTCTCGTTCTTTGCGCTAATGCAATGTTTACTTTCTTTGTTTTGACACTGTCGTTTTTTTTTCCTGCTTTCATATTTTGTATCTTGCTGTGCATGTGTTTTGCGCCTTGTTTTTTAACCTCTTTATGACATTTTACTTTGTTTTCTACTCTTGTCTTTTATTTCTGACTTCGCTTTGTCCTGCTTTTTTTTCAATGACACCTGGTCCGTGGTGATTATTTTCCCTTTTTCGAGTAATAATTGCCGTTTGTTTACACAACTGAAATTTTTACTTTATTTTTTTATACTTTCTAATTTTCCTACTTTCATATTCTTTAACTTTCTCCACCTGTATCGCGCCAACTTTTTTTTTTTTGAGCCTTTCGAATTCCACTGCTTTCGTAATCTCTAACCAGCTCTTCATGTGTATAGTGCCAACGTTTGTGAACGTCTTTATGAAGTTCTACTTTGTCTTTTAATCTGTCTTTTAATTCTGAGCCCGATTGGACTTGCTTTTTTTCAATTCCACTTGTTCCAGGCTGATAATTATTTTCCTTATTTTCTGAATTTGCACCTAGATTATTCTTTTTCTTTTTTTTTTTCTCTCCAACGCTTTTGAGTCACTTTTTTCCACACTGCTTTCTTCTATCATTTATAACGTATTGTCCTTATACACTTTATATGCGCTGAGAGCCCTGGATCTGTGTGTGCTCAAAGCCTCATTTTCACACCACTGAGTGTTTTGCTGCCTGTGGGCTTATTTCATATTGATTGTAAGTAGGGCGTGTCTTGCAAGAATCTCATGTTCCACGTCATCGCGAGACGGTCCTGGGTCAATCTCTTGGCACAAAGTCTCATGTTTAACACTAGAATTACCAGAGCCTACGAAAAAACTCGTAATTCCGTCCCACCTTAAATCGCTTCTTAAAATCGTTCACAGCTCTCCACCAGCGTCTTTTGTCATCTAAATGTGCTGATAAAAATCAGGCTGCAAGCAGCCGGCTACTCCATCCCCCCACTGACTAAGAACGTGCACAAACTTCTCCCAGCTCATGCCTTGATTGATTATCTGGGAGTGGAGTTTTAGAGTGGAAATAATAGATCATTATTTGGAACACACGCATTTCACATGTGTTCCGTTTATACAGTAATCCGTGTAAACACATTTTTAAAACAGAAACGTTTTTCATATTGCAGTAGTAAATGACAAAATGTAAGCATAAACTATATAATGTATGAAGCCTGAAGTCCAAATATCAAACGCTTTCACAAAAGGTACAAATATAACTGAACAAGTATGCTTTTATTCAAAAATATAACTGCAGAAAAAAGCCGCTTTAGCATGCCACATTGACACATACTTAATATAGCTGCCATGGTAGCGTAGTGGTATCAGCCGCTGACTAGTATCCAAAAGGTCATGAGTTCGATCCCACATGGTTCAGTTTTGAGAAGTAAACTGCTCTTATTCTTACTGTTTTAGAATAAAAACATGCATTTGATTTCAGTGTGTAACAGCCAGTAATTTATGATACTTGTAAAGGTTAGTTTTTTTTTTTATTCACTTTTCATTCTCAGTCTCAGTCGTGTTCAGGATCCTTCCCTACCCCCCATCTGAGAATGCTGTTTTCACATAAAGATACGCTGAAGCTCTGCAGCGTACTTGTGACTGCATTCTCGTACCAATGCTTGCGAACTGAAGTGCCTGCGTGCACTTTTTGTGGCATTACACGTCTATTTTTTTGAGCATGCCCGTGTCGCTCAAACACAGGAACATATGTTGGTGTACAAGAATAAAAAACAAGTGCACTTTTATTCTAGACTATAAGTGAAGAAAAAATAAAGCAAGTTACAGTAGGCGGTTGATACGACAGCTTGCGTGGTGCAATGCTAAGAACTGCTGATTTCCGATCCGTGCTATATAAAATCATCACATTCAAATATTAACAATTTTCACACACCCTTCCTACATTCACGACATGTGTACTTGTTGCAGTGTACACATCTCTCTGTGCTATGGTTCCTATTACACTGAATGAGCACCTGACATTGTACTTTCTTCCCTATATAAATAACATTCGAGTATAGCCCGTCTCCAAATAAATCACATTCGAGTATAGCGCGTCTCCAAATAAATCACATTTGAGTTATAGCGCATCTTTATGTGAAAACAGCATTGTCAGATTTTGGGGATCGTGAAGCGACTGAGAGAATGGAACTGAATAAAAAAAGACTGAATTCAAATGTATGTTTTATTCTAAAATAGTTAAGTACATGCAATATTATTTGAAAACGAACAGCGTCAGATCGGGTTTGAATACACGCTGCAACGCTGAACTCCCTGTCTATATACATAGTAATAACAGTAATTTTATTATTATATAGGAGCTTCCCTGTCTGCCTATCATATAGTGCCTTTCCTTCCTACCTATCTATATATCTATCCCCTTAGCTGTTTTTTTATATATCTATTATACAGTGCCTTCCCTGTTTATTTATATATCTAGTGCCTTCTCTGCCTGTTTGTCTGTCTGATTGCATATAGCGCTGAACTTACTGCTCTGTACTAATCTGTCCTCTGCATGTCCTGGAGTACAAAAGAAACAGCACCATACAGCAACATGTGCGAACAGGCAAGATCGGGGAAAAAACACGCGGTCACTGATTACAAACCGCAAGATGAATGAAAGAGACAATATATGTAAAAACATCATCGCACTAATGCAATATTATTTGAAAACAAACAGCGTCAGATCGGGTTTGAATATGCGCCCGATCTGACGCTGTTCGTTTTTAAATAATATTGCATATACAGTAATAATAATCCTATATAATAATAAAATTACTGTTATTACTATGTAGATAGACAGGGAGTTCAGCGTCGCAGCGTGTATTCAAACCCGATCTGACGCTGTTCGCTTTCAAATAATATTGCATGTACTTAACTATTTTAGAATAAAACAAACATTTGATTTCAGTCTTTTTTTTATTCAGTTCCATTCTCTCAGTCGCGTTCACGATCCCCTACTCCCCAAATCTGACAATGCTGTTTTCACATAAAGATGCGCTATAACTCAAATGTGATTTATTTGGAGACGCGCTATACTCGAATGTTATTTATATAGGGAAGAAAGTACAATGTCAGGTGCTCATTCAGTGTAATAGGAACCATAGCACAGAGAGATGTGTACACTGCAACAAGTACACATGTCATGAATGTAGGAAGGGTGTGTGGAAATTGTTAATATTTGAATGTGATGATTTTATATAGCACGGATCGGAAATCAGCAGTTCTTAGCATTGCACCACGCAAGCTGTCGATCAACCGCCTACTGTAACTTGCTTTATTTTTTCTTCACTTATAGTTTAGAATAAAAGTGCACTTGTTTTTTATTCTTGTACACCAACATATGTTCCTGTGTTTGAGCGACACGGGCATGCTCAAAAAATAGACGTGTAATGCCACAAAAAGTGCATGCAGGCACTTCAGTTCGCAAGCATTGGCACGAGAATGCAGTCACAAGTACGCTGCAGAGCTACAGCGCATCTTTATGTGAAAACAGCATTCTCAGATGGGGAGGTAGGGAAGGATCCTGAACACGACTGAGACTGAGAATGAAAAGTGAATAAAAAAAACTAACCTTTACAAGTATCATAAATTACTGGCTGTTACACACTGAAATCAAATGCATATTTTTATTCTAAAATAGTAAGAATAAGAGCAGTTTACTTCTCAAAACTGAACCATGTGGGATCGAACTCATGACCTTTTGGATACTAGTCAGCAGCTGATACTACTACGCTACCGTGGCAGTTGTAGTAAGTATGTGTCAATGTGGCATGCTAAAGTGGCTTTTTTCTGCAGTTACATTTTTGAATAAAAGCATACTTGTTCTGTTATATTTGTACCTTTTGTGAAAGTGTTTGATATTTGGACTTCAGGCTTCATACATTATATAGTTTATGCTTACATTTTGTCATTTACTATTACAATATGAAAAACGTTTCTGTTTTAAAAATGTGTTTACACGGATTACTGTAGAAACGGAACACACGTGAAATGCGTGTGTTCCAAATAATGATCTATTATTTCCACTCTAAAACTCCACTTCACTCCCAGATAATCAATCAAGGCATGAGCTGGGAGAAGTTTGTGCACATTCTAAGTCGGTGGGGGGATGGAATATAGCCGGCTGCTTGCAGCCTGATTTTTATCAGCACATTTAGATGACAAAAGACGCTGGTGGAGAGCTGTGAACGATTTTAAGAAGCGATTTAAGGTGGGACAGAATTTCGAGTTTTTTCGTAGGCTCTGGTAATTCTAGTGTTAAGGTCGCCGTCTCGATGCCCTAGTGCTTCTCTTCACTTTTTTTTATAATAGAGAGATATTACTTTTTAAAAATAGGTATTTTTTTGGGGATTCTTGGAGGGAAAAGCCCTGTCATTTCATTCAAAATACCATTGTAAACATAAATTGTTGTTGAGTACTAATATTAATATACTTAAATGATAGAAAAAAAATGTTTTTAAGTAAATCTCTCTTTACATTCTATAGCTGTGGTGCATGTGGCTCCTAAAATACATCTCCGTCCCAGTCCAGAAGATGAAGAAATTTATGGGTAATTTTTTGAATATGTAATAAAGTGTTTCAAGCATTTTTAATTATTTGTTGCATCTGATTTTTTATTTTAAGAGCTATTCATTTACTGTACCAAAAAATTATTTAAAACTTAGTCTCTAATTGAGTATTGGCTAATGCATTTGTCATCTTGTGAAACATTGGTTGTGATAAACTACACAGAATGTTTTTTGTAAAAGTATTGCCATTAACTTGTATTCCTTTATGTAGAAGAAAGTAAATAAAAGTAATGTTTGTAAAGTTTGTTAAATATAGGCAAGTTTACTTAAGGGCCTTACTTTAATTTACACTGTCTTTGGGGCTTTTTTGGCTCTCATAACTCATTGCTCATCTGTATTTTGCTTATAACTGAATTTCCAGTATAACATATTTTGTGTAACATGCAGCAATTTGTTTTGAAATAACACTGTATGCACTATAATATTTACTAAAGCTTTTATTATCATTTGTAAATACTAAAGCTTTTATTATTTATCAGTTGTAAAACTTTTTTGTAGTTTAGTACAACTTTTTTGAGGTATTTTAATAATTTGTAAAATCTGTTAATATCATTACAGCCCCAACACAATCATGGTGAGGTTCCGGAAAGGAGACAGCGTTGGTCTGAGACTGGCAGGGGGAAATGATGTTGGTATATTTGTTGCTGGAGTTCAGGAAGGAAGTCCTGCTGAACAGGAGGGACTGCGGACTGGGGATCAGATTTTAAAGGTACAGAATGAAAAACGTATGATTCTTACAAATCAAATCATTCTTCATATCTTTGTTATTAACTGACTTTAAGCCATACTTTATATTATTTTACTTGATAGGTAACAAATAAAAAATGTTTTTCTCATGTAGAAGTCTACTTTAAAGATGTGTATGCATTGGGTGTGGGAAGAGTCCACTAATCATGAAGCAAAGCATCTTTTGTCTACTGTTAGAATGGCATGACTTATGATTTTTTTTTATTATGCACCTTGTGATTACATACAGAATTCTAAACAAAAATTGTCAGACCTCAACAATATTCAAAATAAATAGAGCTAACCATGAGGAAGAAGCTTGTTTGTTCATATCCCCGTAATCTCTCCTTCTCACTCAAAAACTTTCTTTTTTTGTTTACACTGCATAGCCAGATTTCGCTGGGATGATGCTGGTTATTTATACCACACCCTGAAGGTGGGTCAGTGTTCATCCAAAGCTTCCTTGCACACCAAATGTTTCTTCCTTTCAGCCTCTTGTCTAATTGGATAATTTACCTCTGAAACTACTTTAAACGGCTAGTATCATCTTTTAAAATTGGGCTAGGCTCAGCTACGAATTACGTGGTTACTACTCCAGAGCAGCAATGCCAGTGGTGCCAGATACGTGACCCTGACAAGTGCACCCAGGCCTCCTCCTGGGCTGTCATTGTCTCTTGGTATCTCGTCACTTTGCCTTTCTCTCAGGGCTTAGTAAACATGTTTTTAATAATTGTTATTGCCCGTGGATACTAAATACAATTAAACCATTAGTCATATTTTATCCCTTTCTGTTTCTTTTCTAAACACTCTTGGTTTAGCTTACTATCCTTTCTTGATGTCATATTCTGTGACTGGACTCTGTTTCTCTTTCCTTCTGTATACATCCTTAGTGGCTACTAGTTTACCTGAAAACAGATTTTGAAATATTGTTACTTTTACATCCTCGTCATACCCTTAATGATAAAGTTGTGTTTGGTTTTTGTGCAATATAACCATTGAATCTATAGAATCCTAATAAAGAACAGTGGCTGCTTGTGTCCTGTGTACAAGCCATAAACAAGACGTATTACACAAGTTAAACATAAAGGGCGACCAATAAATTTACAACTATTACACTGCATTCATAAAATGTAAAAATGGAATTTTGTTGTTAATTTGTCTGTTTATTACTTTATTTAAAAGGTTCATGTGTCAATCTAATAATTCAGGTTTCAGTAATAACCAAAATGAAGTATTTGTTGGTATGAGACAATTAAACACTCTTTTGTGTTGTGAATATAATATTACATGACAGCTTGGATTGAAACCCTGATCAGTTTTCTCCTCCTTGTCCTCGGCCGAAAGCAAACATATATAGACTTTTTTGATGTTCTAAACTCCTGCATCATTCTTTCATGGTGTCTCTCTCTCTCTCTCTCTCTCTCTGTCTCACATTCTTTTTGTTACAGAAAATATCCTGTAACTGTTCAGAGCTTTGCTTCTGCAATTAGAGAATGCTTTGCTCATCTTTTGCACTCCCAAGGCCAAGGATGCTGCTCTACTTGCACTTTTATTTGCACTATACCTCCTGGCATGGCCATAAGGCTTTTTGACATGACACATGTCTACTAAGTGACCCTGCTCATAAAGAGCTGTGGGTACTATGAAAAAGACTTGAAAACCCCTTAAAACAGTGTATATAGTATGGGGAGTGGGGAAGAGGGAAGAAAGTCCTCCTAGCAGTATTAGTGTTCTACAGTTTTCCAGCAGTTGTATTTGTTGATACGCTCCACATTTACAGTAGTAAATCGAAAAGTAAAACATCACATCTTTCTGTAAATGTGTGTTTCACAGTTACTGGCATCCCTGACATCATTTTATGGTAGAAATTGGTCTGAATTGAATTGAATTGGTGGTCAGTGAACAGTGTGGTCTTTTAAAACAACATAGCAGCTTGACAGTGAGTGGGAAGGCAGATAGATAGATAGATAGATAGATACTTTAATAGATACTTTATTAGTCCCAAGGGGAAATTCAACTTATAGCAAGTTTGAAAATGTATGCATGGCATAATATTTAGTTGCGTTCTTAGACTTAAGTGAACTGATTTGAAAAGTGTTTTACTTTTTTTTTAGTCATGCATTATATTTTTCTTTATTACATTTTTTTTTTAACCTTAAGTCATAGTCAGGATCAACAATGATTGTAGAATGCAATTACATGTGTTAGTAGACTAGATGAAATACTTGCTTTTTAACAGTATTTCACACTATCTAATAGTTAAAAAAATGTAGCCCAAAAAGGCTTGTGGTCACTCAGTAGCTTTCACAGAGAGCATGTTCCAATTCTAAAATATAAAATGACATTGATTGATGTCCTGTTTATAGTTGTTGGTTGTAGATGGTGTATGACTAACTATAGTTCAAATTACTTAAAACATAACACATTTGAAAGGCATACCCAAAGAAGTGTAAAAGTTTATTTAAAGCTAAAAGTCAAGTTGTTGCTTTTCTAGTTATTTGTAGTGTCAGGGAAATATTGAATAACTATGATGTGCAGACAATGCTGTCATTAAGTTGTTTTCAGTGTAATGTAGTGTAAACACTGAGTACGTATCTGTTCACACAGTGCTTGCAGAGTAATATTTACATTCATTTCTAGATAAGTGACTCATTTAACTTTTACATTTAATTTGCCTAATGTAAGATGATGCACAAGTGGCTTACATGTGTGCCTACCCTGCCATTTGACTAATGTGTATAAGGGGATCCGATTTATCATTAGGAGCAGCTTTTGTGTGAGCCAAGAAGGAAAATGTGCAATTGATACATTTGAAACAGTAATCCTTAAAGTTATGCCAATGCTTTACAAGTGGAGATTTAGAAATTTCAAAAATGTTTATGCTTTGTTCTGTTTGAAGTATCTCAATTAAAACAAACTTCCCATATAAATGTTCTTGAAGAGTAAGTTTGCCAACTTTCAGTAAAATGCATCCACTGGTAGCCAATTTGTTTCATGCTGATAAGCATGACAATCACTGTAGGTGCTTTTTGTATTAAAAGTGAATGTTGATAATAATAACAATGATAATAAAATGTTTATTTATATAGCCCCTTTTTAGTGGTCAAAGCATGTTGCATCTATACAAATATAGTGTGTAAAGAGCATTCAGTCACATGAGTCTGGTTTGGGTGACGGTGAGTGTTTAACATTTTGCTGCTAAAGGGGTGTAACAGGTAGCAATAGCTTGTAAAATTCCTAACTATTGAATGGAAAGACAATGCAACCAGACATTTTGTGGAGCTGATCTTTATTTATACTGTATATTTAGAGTTTTACACAAATAACATAAATTATTGATTTATAGAAAATCTAGCAAATATCTAGTACAAAGAGTTTACAAAAATAACAAACACAAGTTTAATGTCAAATTTATGTTAAAAAGGTACATTATTCTAGAGTTTTTGCTACCATATGTTAATTGCTACTGTCTGATAGAATTTTCTTTACACTTGCATGAATTTTTTTTCATTTAGCAAAACAATATCATTTGCAGATTTATTATTTGACCATTGCATCGTATATTGTATTATTTTAAAATGTATACATTTTATAAAAGCTTGCATTTCTAAATGCGATTGTTAAATAAACAAATTCACTGACTGGCAGCTGTACTGATGTCCCTGACCAGTCCTGGATGTGCCCCTAATTATAGTGGTCTTCCCTGAGATCGCCGAGGTAAGACTGGAACCCAGGATTTTGTAATTAAGAGCTGCCAGTTATACCACTGAGCTAAACAGGATCTGTATTAACCAGCTGCAGATATAGCTGTCTTAGCTTCTGACATGGCTTTATGTATGCTATGGCCCTTGCTGTCAGCCACACACAGATTGTGATGGTTAAAGCAAAAATAAAACAAGAGACACCATATTCCTTAATGGTATATCTTTCATCATTTAGGATTTTTGGTGGTCCTACTGATTGAATCAGATGCTTTAATTTTAATTATAAAATTCTTAAAATAAACTGCAGCTTTTGCCCTTTTCTTAGGGGTAATAAAGTACATATCTAATCAAAAGTATCTATTTTATCTTTATAAGGTTAATGGCACTGACTTCAGATGTATCATTCGGGAGGAAGCTGTACTATATCTCCTTGAAATTCCAAAGGGGGAGGATGTAACTATACTTGCACAAAACAAATCTGATGGTATGTGCATATTTGACTACTGATAAGTCCTCTGAAAAATGCATTGTTGGTCTAGCATGTTTAAAGTACACATTTTGATCACTAGTGGAAATGCATTTCTTATGCCAAACTCCGAACATTTTTACGTATGTAATAATCAAAGTAATGATACTCATAATTCAGAGGTTATAAGAAAAAGTGATGATGTTTACATTTGATCCTGAACTTTTTAACTGAAACAGTTCCAATTTAATTTTTGTTGTGGGTAGTTCTGTTTTCCATTTCATGAGCTCTGTGTGTAGTACTAAGTAAATCCATTATAGTGATGAGCAAACCCCATATAGTTTGCTTCGCTGATAGTTTGGCAAAATCACAAAAAATGTGAGCAAACATTACTGAACTCTACTAAATGCATTAAAGGCAATGGCAAAGAAGGAACTGAGCTAGTTTTGAGTAGATTATAAAGGTGCATTGTCTTTTATGTCTCTGAGGAACATACCAATTAGGCCGACTAATTACAGTAATCCCTCCTCGATCGTGGGGGTTGCGTTCCAGAACCCCCCACGATAGGTGAAAATCCACGAAGTAGAAACCATATGTTTGTATGGTTATTTTTATATATTTTAGGCTCTTAGAAATTCTCCCACACTGTTTATAAATATTCTCCGCACAGTTATACAGTAAACCCTCGTTTATAGAGGTTGATCCGCTCCAGACAGATAAATGAATTTCAAAGAAGTAGGATTCTTTATTTATAAATCTAATATTTTCGCAGTTAGAGCATTGAAAACCTGTTTATGACCTTCTAAATACGTTTTTTAACATTATTAGAGCCCTCTAGACATGAAATAACACCCTTTAGTCAAAAGTTTAAACTGTGCTCCATGACAAGACAGAGATGACAGTTCTTTCTCACAATTAATAGAATGCAAACATATCTTCCTCTTCATGGTGCGCGTCAGGAGCGGAGAATCTCAGAGAGAGAGTAAAGTAAACAATCAAAAATCAATAGGGCTGTTGCGCTTTTAATTATGCAAGCACTGAAGGGATCAATGTGAAGGTAGCCTTTCAGCATTTTTTTTACAGGCGCATCCGTATCTTCTAAGCAAACAGCCCCTTTGCTCACACCCCCTCTGTCAGGAGCAGATAATGGGGCCAATCATACGCCTCCCTGATGGTATTGCATGATGGATAAGAATCTGCCTGTATTTCTCAGAGAGAGTGAGAGAGACAGAGAAAAGCAAACAATGAAAAATCAATACAAGCTGTTAGAGCTTTTAAGTGTACGAAGCAGCGCACCAGAAGCATATCGTATATCATTGAGGAGTTTTATTTAATATGTAATACGTGCTTTGATTGGGTACCTTCTCAGCTATCCGCCAGTAGCATCCCTTGTATGAAATCAACTGGGCAAACAAACTGAGGACTGTTTGTTTGTGGACACAGACTCCTCACTCAGTCACTTGAGAGCCCCAATCAGAGCCTCTAGTGACTCTGCAAAGATCACAGCATTGTCTGCAAAGTCAAGATCAGTGAATCTTTTTTTGCCATCAGATGCCCCACAGCCACTGGACCCCACGACCTTGCCCAACACCCAGTACATGCAAGCATTGAATAGAGTACAAGCAAGAACACACCCCTGAACACATTCCTAGAATCAACTAGGAAAAACATTGAGGTTCTGCCTCCACTCTGAACAGCTGCAGCACTCACAGTACATAGATGGTCTATTGCTCACAGATTCCTCTAATAAACACCTCCTCATTTGCCCTCAATGCCCAGACAGCCATCCTTCTCAGTTCCCGGTACAGATCAGAATTGCCATCAAGCTGTGCGCTGCGATTCCTCTCAATGATGTCTACAGTGTCCTGCAAGATTAAACACCTCCAACCCTCCGCAACCTTCAGGTTTTTGTCACAGAAGGTCTCCAACATGACATTAGGATTGGCAGTCACACCCAAATCTGTAAGTTCCTCACACAAACTACGTACAGACTCATCATTAACAGCCTGTTCTTGGAGTCTGGCCAGGTCCAGCCTCATTTTCCTAGAAGGTGGTAACCTACTGGACCTAAGCTGTATCTTCAGAGTAGTAATAACAAGTCTGTGGTCAGAATTCACAAACTGGGCACTTCTGTAGACCCTGCAGTTTTGTAAGAGCCTTCCACATCTGCCCACGAGGATGTGTTTGATCTCCTTCACCGCACCACCAGTATTGGAGTCCCATGTCCAATGATGCGTCTCAGGGTGCTGAAACCAGGATCCAGCAATTTGCAGCCCCTGACCTTTAGCAAAGTCAAGGAACATGTAGCCACTTTCACTACAGTCACCAGACCCATGGGGACGGAGTCAATCCTCATAACCAGTCCTGTCAGTGCCATTGGCTGCATTGAAGTCACCCATGACCAGAGGACTAACACCTCGTGGACAACCATCATGGAAAAATTAAACCTCTGTAGTGTCCATGGTTAGCAATAATGCAAAGGTAAAAAAAGTGGGACACAGCCACGATTTGGGAGACTTAGGACACATGATTGCCTACTCCTTCCTGATTATCTCTGACTTTCCAACAACAGTGTCACATCTAAAGTTAGTAACCTTTCCTGCTGGGATACTGATTTTGTGTAAAGAATGGAGAAAGTGCTTAGTTGTAAATGAATAAAGTTAACTGTACAAGTATTATATGCTTCCTGTTATCTCTAGAGATGAAACAGTTGATGGAGATGCTGACATTTATGTTTTGTATGACTTACAGTTTATAAGGACATTCTTGCCTCAGGCAGAGGTGATTCGTTCTTCATTAGGACACACTTTGAGTATGAAAAAGAAACTCCTCAAAGTCTGGCATTCACGCGAGGAGATATCTTCAAAATTGTGGACACCTTATATGACGGGAAACTTGGAAACTGGCTTGCGGTGAGAATGGGAAAGGATAGCATGCAGCTTGAAAAGGGCATCATTCCAAACAAAAGCAGGTAATGTTTAAAAATGTGGTTGACTGTTCAACACTCCTTAATTCTGCATATGTGTCTTATCTTTTGCCCCCTTCTAAAAATATAATCATTGTGTTTGCTATTTTTGAGGTTAGCCTTTTAAAACATTATTAATAGCACTTTAGTTGTCAATCTGCTTTATGATCAACTAATGTCCATTTCAAGGTCTTTTTTATGTATAACCCAGTGTCTTCTGTGCTACCTCTTTTCTGCAAACTCCAGTGCTGAGGTTGAATCAGTAGTAATGAGTTTAAGAGTGTACATTTTTTTTCATGGAAAAATACTACAAGCAGTGTAGACAACTGTATGATAATCCTTCTGTGATTTTTTTTTTTTTTTTGTTACCTTATTTTCTGTACATAGTTTCATTTTTATTCCATCTACTGTACATTTGTTTCCAGATTAGGACATCTAATATCCAAGGCACATTTTACCAATATCTGCTGCAGCCGTTTGTGTTACATGTTTTTATATTTAATTGTAATGTTGGGTGTTGCAGGCCTTGGGAAGGCTGCTGTCATAGACACAAAGCAGCATTGCTTCTTACAGATTCTACTCTTATGTGCTTCAAATGTCACTTACGTTATGAATATGTGGTTTTAAAAATAGGGATGTACATATCCAGGATTTCATCATATAGTTACTCTTAACGAGATGGCACATCAGTAGGCATTGTTGCCTCACAGCTCAAGAATCTTGAGCTTAGACACTAATTCTGTTTGTTTAGTCTGTGTCTGCTGGGATTTTTCTCTGGCTAATACTGGTTTCCTCACATCCCATCCATACATCAGCTATGTGTATGTGTAAGTGAGCCCAGCAGAGGACTTTGCACCCTGTGCAGTGTTGGATCGTAACTTGAATTTAATACTTCAAGAATAGGCAACAGGACATTTTGTCCCTGAACCTTGTAAGTAGGATTTAAAATAGTTGAGCAAATGTGATGGAAAAAGAAACAGAAATGCAGTATTCACAGTCATTGGGAAGGAACCTGAAGAAGACTGAACATCAATGCCTAAGACAAAGATTACATAAAGAGCAAAAGTGTTTGAGACTGGTCAGTGAGAGCACAGAAAAATCAATTTCTGCGATATAATGCAAAATAAGTTGTGCAGGTCTTAAATATCTGTTAAAATATTAGAATCATTGCAGTCTTTTGAGAGCTGAACTTAACATTCTTTAGGAGTCGGGTGTGAGTGGGTTACATGATATCTTGCAAGCTTACCAGGGGAATATCTGTATTCTTGTCTATTGACATTGGTGATTTTGTAAGATCATAACAGATGATCCTGTAACTATCAGGAAGTAAGTGAATTCAGGTAGCAGAGGTGAATTTTAATTTTCTGTTTTGATTTAAATCCAAACTGTACCAGTTCAGAATGTCACACTAAGGTCGTCACATTCATATGTAAATTGTGAGTATTTTTGAATGTGAAATTTCCATTTGATTATTCAAAATTAAATTGAAATTTCAGGACATCTTTGATTAACTTCACTCCCTGTCTATTATTCAACATTGTGAGATTTTTAAGGTAATTGACAAATTTTTTTCATATTTGTCTGTCACTCCCTGAAGCATGCTTATTATTTTTTTTGGACAGATTACTTCAGTTGTCTGTATTCTGTCATCAATGATGTGGTCATCCTTGTGTCCAATGAGATAAAGCAGCCTCTTTATTTTTAATAACAGGCTGCTCAGTAGAGCTCTGTTGTGGATTCACTCCATTCTTCATTTCAACAAGAGGGGCTGGTTGAAGCTTTGCTTTTTAAACTCCAAACTCCAGCAGACAGGGAGGGCGGGACATGAGGAATGATTAATACATAATATAGTGGAAAAGTTTACAATGCTCAGCGCCTATTACATATTACATATAGTCCTTTATCCATCGAATATTTGTATTGAACTTTCCTGAGTTTTACCAAAGTCTATAACATGATACAAAAATCTTATAAGAATCAGCCACTGATGCTGTACATGCTACTGAGATAAAAGTGTTGAGTGTACAAAATGTCATCACATTGTAATGGTTCTTGAATGATTATTATTGATATTACTGTATTTATCAGTAGATCTGGTGCTTTTTTTAAAATGTTTACATAAGTTCATGCCAAGACAAATCAAGAACTAGCAGTCAAACAAAATAATAGCACATTGACATTTGATTCATTCAGTAGTGTTAGATTTTTAAGATTGGACCAAAGAGCTACAGAGCTGGTGGATTTCCAACAACAGGAATATGGAAAGGAGACCGTAAGTTCACATTAATAAAGACAAGGTGTACATATGAAATGTTTTTTGTTTAATCACCAAAGTATTGCCATCTAATAACTAAATTGTTCATTAAATGAATCAACCTGGCTTTCATTTTTGACCGAGGCATTTCCTCCCATGTTAACAGCAAATGTCTAAATTGTCTCAAGTCTATATTTTTTTAAAAGAATCATAAATAACTTATACTTAATTTATCTTCACATGTGCACACTAAATTAGTTCATTCACATTTTCTGTTCAGTAATATAAAAATAATTTTTAATCAATTGTGTGTCAAAACACACTGAGGAACAAAAATGTACTGCCTGACATTTTTAGCAGTGTGCGTGAGTTTATTTGTTTCAGTTGAGCAAAACAGAAATTCTCCTGAAGTGCCCAACTTGGCTTCAGTTGAATGTGAAATTTTACAAATGCTAAAGAAACAACATAGCAGCCAACCAATAATAACAACCAAGGCAGTAAAATCTTGCCATCTGTGTTTTTCACTCCTTTTAAAGAAAATTTTGTGGAAATTATTAGAACGTTTTATCAAACCTTGGCATGTGAATAGGGGAACCTGTGAGAGAAGCCACTGAAAGGCTGGCCATCACCTCAGAAGATCTACTAAATTTGGTGACCAAACATGGAGTAAAGGAATGTAACTCAACTGCACAAAAGGTTCATGTAATGCTAAAGTATTTTGGGTAGATGGTAAGATAGAAACCATTATTCAAGATTTACCTTATGTTCCCTTTGGAGTTTGATCAAAAACCCAAGAGGAAACTTGGCAAGCCTTTAGAAAGGGCTTGTAATTGGATAAGATCAGGATTGAGCTTTTTGGCCATAATTCAAAAGACAATGTATGGTGTAAGCCAAACCCTGCTCATGGCACAAGATACTGTATCCTTATAATACAATTTTGGCTATAGAGTGATTCTGTGGAAATGATTCTCATCTATAGGGACAAAAAAATAGGAAATTTTGATTGTAAGAGAGTAACAGAAAATATTGGCAGGTCACTTGTTTAATTCTGCTAAAAAAACTGAAGTTTGGGAGAAGATTCAATGTAAATCTTGAAGTGGCTGAAGAATAAAAGATGGTCAATGACCTTAAATGGCTTAGACAAAACTCTGACCTCAATCCCACAGAGAATCTATGGCATGATGTTGAAAATGGTGGTTCACAAGCATCCTGTAAGTTTAAATGAACTGGAGCAAATCTTGGAAGAGAATGGGCAAAAATGGTAGACCGCTATCCAGAATACTCAAAGCAGTTACTGTGGCAAAAGTTGGGTTAGCCGAATGCCAGTGTAATGTAACACAAGATTCTTGACCCTGTCTAATCTAATTTTGGAGTGCAGAGTGTAGTGAAAATCAGTAATTAACAAAAGAAAGTTATCCTCTAACAGGACAAATCAGTAACCGGGCAGGCGAAAAGCTGTCCATTGTATCTTTTAATTACTCCTTGGCAAATGGCCTTAGAGGTAGCAGTCTTCAAAAGCAGTCTGTTACAGCGTGGTCAGAATGATCGGAGAAGCAGAGGATTGAAGTTCATTTTATACAATTTTTAAATTTACATACATAGTTAATCAATGCAGTACATTTTTACTCTAGTTGGTTCGTTGATTTACTTGGAAATGACATAAAATATAAAAGTCTGTATTATTATTTTCTGCTGCTGCTTATACATTTTGAGTTTAGTCACCACCCTTGAAATTTCTGTGCATGTCCATTCTGGTTGTTCACACTACATCTGCTGATTTCTTAGTCATCTGTTTGTCATCTTTCAGTACATTCTGTTGTTCACTTGATCTTTATCTGGTTTCTTGAACAGGTTTCTGACATGTATTAACCCTTATGGAAATGTTCAGACCCGGACACAAACAGGCAGACATAGAATGTCCTTAACACACATGTTTA
Source organism: Polypterus senegalus (assembly GCF_016835505.1). Taxonomy (NCBI): domain Eukaryota; kingdom Metazoa; phylum Chordata; class Cladistia; order Polypteriformes; family Polypteridae; genus Polypterus; species Polypterus senegalus. The sequence goes on along the minus strand of NC_053157.1, from coordinate 62,388,070 downwards.
TTGCACCGCACACGAATACAGTGCACCAATCACCATCAATCAGTTCTTCAGACTTCTTTCCTTCTCTCTCTCTCTCTCTGTCGCCTCCATTCCTCTCTTCCAAGCTCTGTCCACTTCCACCCGACTCTGGCTGTTGAGTGGAGTGAGGCGGCCTCTTTTATACAGCACCCGGAAGTGCTCCAGGTGCTCCCTAATTAACATCCGGCAGCACTTCTGGGTGTGGCAGAAGTGCTGCGGACCACAGTTCCAGAGTTGTCCAGTCACCCCCTGGCGGTGGCCACGTCCAGATTTTAATATGGAAATTATCAAAACGCTTTATCCTAATTTACTGCGAGACCCCTAAATCTAATCTAATCTTCCACAAGAGCACCAGGTCATTAGAGAAATACTTATTTATGTGGTCTAAATATGTGTGCAAACATCATATTTTTTTTTTGGCTAAGTAACAACACTTAAAGTATAAAGTTGAACGTACAGCCCCTGCAGAACCAATCAGACCATGAAACATCATATTGTTCTTCATAATGGCACCGTTTGATGATTTAATCAAACAAGTTTTCACTGATAGCAAGCAACTGTTTCAAAAACATTGCAGTCCCAGTGAAACATACAGTTTTGTACTTGGTATAATTCTTTAACTTCTATTTATACATTTTAGAGCCGAACAGATGGCCAGTGTTCAAAATGCACAAAGAGCAGCAGCAAATGACAGAGGAGATTTCTGGAGATTGCGTGGTCAGAGGGCTGGAATGAAGAAGAACCTAAAGAAAAGTCGTGAGGATCTCACAGTGATACCTGTTAGCACAAGATTCCCTGCGTATGAAAAAGTGGTACTACGAGAAGGTAGGGGTTTGTTCAATTTAGTGGTTTTGATTATTCTGTCATCAAGACTGTTTGATTTGTGTCATTTTTTCTGTAAATGTAAGGAGATGAAGTATTTTAATGTGGGACTTAATGTTTAAGTTTAGCATGGTGTGGCCAACTTTGAATATACAATAAAATGTATTACTTTTTAAAGAGTTTCGCAGTAATAAAAGCAATCCAATGGTTAATGGTAAGTTAGTTTTGGGGAAGGGATGGAAGAAATAAAAGCACTGCCTTTTCTCATTTCTAAATGCAAGTTAACTTGTAAAATACAACCATGTTTTCCTAAAGGTTAGGTTCTGTATTTTTCAAGTCATTTTAATCACAGTATTTAATATAAGACAATACATACAAAAGTGAAATTATTTTATGACCCAAGTATTGTGACGATGTCCCTGGCAGTTTCTACCCTACCTACAATAAGACAGAAGAAATCTGTGTGTTGTCTCACACAAATACATAGTTTTCAATGGCCTGAAATAAAATATAAAAGCAGAACCTGCATCACTGGAGCATTATCTTTTCAGCATTCCGCTGTTATTAGTACAACAGGCTCTGGGTCCTGTGAAGATGAATATTATGGGGTGTTCACTTTATTTGGGGACTCTTTATTATATACATCTATAAATGTGATTTCTAAGATATGTGTTTATTGATTTTTATACTTCAGATATACTAGTTGTAACAGCTCACCCTGGCATCCATGAAAAAAAGGCCATAGTATTGGATGAGTGCATGCCACTTGCGGCTGTAAGCACAAAAGAAGAATGAGAAAATTGATAAATAACTTGTATGCTTATATGCTTCTATTTGTACATGAATCTTGTATGTTTAAATGTTTGTTGTACACACTATATAGGCAAAAGTATTGGGACGCCTGACACACCAACAGGGACTCTAATGATATTGCATTCAGATACATAGACTTTAATATGGAGTTGCCCCCCACCCCCCCCTTTGTAGCTATAATGGCTTCTGCTGTTCTTGAATTTGTGCCTATTCATTCTGTAGAGCATATATGAGGTCAGGCACAAGAAGTTGGACAAGAAGACTGGCCTCTCAATCTCGGTTCCAGTTCATCCCAAAGGTGTTTCATGGGTTTGAGGTCAGGGCTTCTTGCACACCAAACTAATCCAACCATGTCTTTATGGACCTTTCTTTGTGCATTGGGGCACAGTTATGCTGGAATAGCAAAGGGACTTCCTCAAATTGTTTCCACAGCGTTGGAAACATAGAGTTGTCATTTGCTGAAACATTTAGATTCTCTTTCACTGGAGGTAACGGGCGTAGTCTAAACCCTGAAAAGCAGCCCCACATCATTATCCCTCCTCCACCAAACTTTACAGTTGCCAGAATGCAGTCAGGCAGGTAACGTTCTCCCGGCATCCACCAAACAAAGTCTCACCCATTTTACTACCAAACAGAGAAAGATGATTTGTCACTCCATAGAACATGTTTCCACTGCTCCACAGTCCAGTGGTGGTGTGCTATACACCACTCCATCTCACGCTTGGCATTGGACTTGGTGATATGAGGCTTACATGTAACTACTCAGCCATGGAAACCCATTTCATGAAGCTCCTGCTGCACAGTTTTTATGCTTCCATTAATGCCAGTGTAAGTTTGGAACTCTTCAGATATGAAATCACCTTAGCAGTTGTTAACCCCACTCTGGGACTTTACGTGGCCTTCTGCTTTGTGGCTGAGTTGCTGGTCTTCGTAAACACTTCCAATTTCTAGTAATACCACTTACACTTGACGATGGAATATCCAAAAGGAATGAAATTTCACGATCAGTCTTAGTGCAAATGTGGCATCCTATCACAGTACCACACTTAAAGTAACTGATCTTTTCAGAAAGACCCCTTTTGTTTTACAAACGTTTGTAAATGGGGCTGTGTGGCTAGGTGCATGATTTTATATACCTGTGGCAATTGGCCTGAATGAAACACCTGAATTCAGTAATTAAGGTGGTGTCCCAATACTTTTGTCCATGTCCTGTATATAACAATGTTTATAAATTAAAACAAGCTATTAAAGTAGAAAATATTTTCTAATACAAAATATGAGTAACAACAACATTTATTTATATAGCACATTTTCATACAAAAATGTAGCTCAAAGTGCTTTACATAATGAAGAATAGAAAAATAGAAGACACAGTAAGAAAAGAAAATAAGTCAACATTAATTAACATAGAATAAGAGTAAGGTCCGATGGCCAGGGAGGACAGAAAAAACAAAAAAAACCTCCAGACAGCTGGAGAAAAAAATAAAATCTGCAGGGGTTCCTGACCATTAGACCGCCCAGTGTCCTCTGAGTAAACACTGTCTTCATTGGCAATTGGCTTTCCATGCTTTTCTGTCATAAGAAGATTTACTTAAACTATTGCTTTTGAGAGTGCTCTAAACCAAGTAACTTATATTTGGGCATGTGTTTAAAAATTGGCAGTGATAAATAAATGCCAGAAATATCTAAAGTTTTCTAGGCAATTAAAATGGAGGAAGTGATATGCATACTTGAGTGCTTAAATGTAGTATAAAGATGATTGCACAGATATAAATGCACACATCTGCATCTGTATTCTTTATGTGGGTTATCCAAATTGGAGTTTCTGACATGTATTTATTATTACCTACATATTCACTGCATTCATGTTATATGCTGCTTGGGAACTGAAATCTGTGAAATTTAAAGTGTCATCCATGAACACAATTTCAAACTCTTGTGGTAGTCTATGCATGTTAACTACTGCATGTGCTTTATATTAACGTTCTTTTCTTTTTCTCCCCTACAGCTGGCTTTAAGAGACCTGTAGTGCTGTTTGGTCCCATTGCAGATATCGCAACTGACAAGTTAGCTTCTGAATTGCCAGATGATTTTCAAACTGCTAGTAAGCATTCTTACAATAAATTATTATTTCATTTTATATGCTATTTTTAAAAAGAAACAAGAAAGCACTATAAAATGTAAGATTAATTTTTATACAGTACTTTCACATTTAATGCAAATCCATTACATTTTATTTGAAATAAAAAAAAAATGAGACATAGTACAAAAGTAGACTAGTAACTTGATAACTAATTAATAATGCTCAGTCGATATATGAACACATTGTATTATTTATGGTAATTTTTTTTATCTATCTAGAAACTGAACCAAAAGATGCAGGATCAGAGAAGTCTTCTGGAGTTGTTCGTCTAAACACAATAAGACAAATAATTGAACAGGTAGGATGTTTTTAATGGTATAAATCTGATTTTGCATATTTAAATGTAAAGTTGCTAGGGAGAATTTTAATTTTTGATATGCTTTTTATTTGATCACAAGGAAAGGCATGCTTTACTTGATGTGACTCCAAAGGCTGTAGATCTGCTGAACTACACCCAGTGGTATCCAATAGTGATCTTCTTCAATCCTGATAGCAAGCAAGGAGTTAAAACCATGAGGCAAAGGTTGTGTCCAACATCTAACAAAAGCTCTCGTAAACTGTATGAGCATGCAAACAAGCTGAAGAAAACCTGCTCTCATCTTTTCACAGGTAGAAGTGTTTACCTCTTATTTAGTGATTATCAGTTACATTATAGCAAATAAGTAAATATAAATAATTAAAAAAAAAACAGTTGTTTTTTTGTTACATTCATAGCATTATGGCCTAGTGTTTGGACTCTGGTTTAGTTTTTAGCTTCTGTGTAGAATACCCAGGTTATTTGTTTCTCTGTGTGGACACCAGTTACTTAGTAGAGTCCTAAGAAATGCTGTTAGGTTGATTTGCATCTCTGATTTAGCTTAGTGAAAGTGATTGGGTCCAAACACCATATTGTACATTAAAACTTGACTTTTGATTCTGTATAGGAACAGTGGGTTTAGAAAATAATGGATGAATGAACTTGTAACAAGAAAGCTGCTTAGGATAAAATCATAAATAACATTTAAATATTCTTATAATATGTGCACTCTTTAACACACTAACCCATTTTATTCTCTTTCTTCTCTACAGCAATTATTGACCTGAATTCAGCTAATGATGCGTGGTTTGGTGGTGTTAAAGATTCAATAAGAGAGCAGCAAACAGAAGCTGTTTGGGTCTCTGAAGGCAAAGTAAGTCATTTGTCTTGGTTTCTAAATTTGTGAAACATTATTTGTCAGAAAGTTAAGATTTAAAATAGTGTGCATATCGTAAGAATATAAGAAATTTGATCAACGAGAGGAGACCATTCAGTCTATAAGGCTTATTTGTTTAGCTTGTAGCTAAGCTGTCCCAATATCTCATCCTGGTGGTACTTAGATTGTCAAGGTTTCTGCTTCAATGACATGTCGCAATAGTTTGTTTCAGGTTCCCACAACTCTTTGAGTAAAGAACTACTTTGTGGCTTCAGTCCTAAACCCCTTAATGTCCACTGATGTCCTTGAGGTCATGATTTACCATTACAGTGGAAGAATTTAGCTGAATCTGCTTTATCAGTGCCCTTGAGAATTTTAAAGACCTGAATTAGAGGCCCACACATTCTTCTTTGTGCAAGACTAAACTCTGAGTCTGTCATGCACCTGGTCACTCTCTTCTTGCACAGCTTCAAGTGCTGCTATGTCTTTCTTGTAGAGCGGTGACCTGAACTGCACACAATACTCCAGATGCGGACTCACAGTGCATTATATAGTCTAAGCATAACTGATCTGTATTCAACAGTTTTACTATATAACCTCCCATTTTGTTTGCTCTTTTATAGTTTCGGTAGATTGCTTAGATGATGTAAATGTTGTATCAGCATAAAACACTAATCTAGTCTGACATGCTTGTGTTTGTCTCATATTTTTACTTTCATACTTGGAAAACTGCAACTAATATCTGAGATAGCGACTGGTGAAATGTTGATGTGTTTAGTGAGGTGTAGGTGCCCGTGTTGACATTGTCCATATTCTGCTTAAAGCTCTACTAGCCTTTGTTTTCTGGCATTTTATTACAGTAAAGAAACCCAGATATAAATATCAAATAAAATTTAAAGGTAGTGCGTAAATACCTTTATAGGTCCATTATAGATGTGCTTCTCATTTTGTTTTGGTTTTTTTTCACTCTTTCAAATCTTTCTCCAGTGGAGAATCCAAGATATTTATTTCTTGTTCATATTTTTGCTTAGATATAAAAACAATTTTCTGTGATTTCTACATGTTTTATTACATTATTTAACACAATTTGTTTTCACTATTGCCAAGGTAGCAAAATGCAGAGTTTATCAATAAATGTTGCTTATATTTGTGTCAAAGCAATTATTTAAACCCATTGTGGTCTGTTATATGGACATGTACAATAAGAAATTACAAAACATAGTTTGTCTTTTTGCAAGTTCATTGTTCCAGAAACCCACAGTGTTCCTCTTTTAGCTTGAAGGATCCTCTGAAGAAGACTTGGATCTTCATGATGACCGCATGTCATATCTTTCTGCAATGGGGGCTGACTACCTTAGCTGTGACAGTCGGCTGACTAGTGACTACGATGACACAGCCGATGAGGGAGGGGCTTACACTGATAACGAGTTAGATGATCTAGCAGATGAACCGCAGGTTTCTGCTATCAGTCGGTCTTCAGAACCAGTAGTTGGAGAAGAGGTAAGAAGCTTTATTTTCAAAGAGAATGAATACAAAAAATATTGAGGATGCTTGTGAAAATTGTTTATGAACTCTATAGAATTATTATTTTTGCTAAATTTCATCTTTTGTAAAATGTTGTTTGTTCAGGTGTGAGTAATAGAGTTGGAATGTTCAGAAGTTTAAAACAAAATTTATTTTTTTTTTAGAACAAAATGCAAACCTGTTAGGATAATCAGTTATTTTAAGGGGTAATTTGAGTCGGGTGTTTCAGTCAGTGACTTTATTCACACTTGCATCTATCACTGTGCATGTGGTAAAAATGTTTCTTGATAAACCCACCAAAATATGTACACAGAAATTTCAGTTATCCTGTAAAAGATGAATGTTTCAGCACTTGTAGTAGCAGGTTTTGTCTTGTGTACAGAGTACAATGAATTTCATATTTAACTAACATAACAGTATAGGTGTGCTATCTTATAGTGACCTGACAGTTTCTTGGCCTCTTGCTAGATCTTCGTAGCCTGCCTGATTCCAGTAAAGTAGAAAATGCCCTATGATTTCCACTATGGTGTTCCCTGTCTCTGTTTTGTCTGTTTGGAGGTTTCTGCTACAATTTGTAGTGCTGTTTGGTCCCATTGCAGATATCGCAACTGATAAGTTAGCTTCTGAATTGCCAGATGATTTTCAAACTGCTAGTAAGCATTCTTACAATAAATTATTATTTCATTTTATATGCTATTTTTAAAAGAAACAAGAAAGCACTATAAAATGTAAGATTAATTTTATACAGTACTTTCACATTTAATGCAAATCCATTACATTTTATTTGAAATAAAAAAAATGAGGCGTAGTACAAAAGTAGACTAGTAACTTGATAACTAATTCATTGATTAATTTCATTGTCTCTGCCAGCCCCTTGCCAGTTAGGCACCCAGTTACAACATTTATAGCACTAACAGTAGAAAGGGTAATACAGACATTTATATTTTATATATTATATTATTATATTTATATTTTTCCCTGCAAATGTGTTGATTTTAAATTTTCTGTAATACTTGTGTACCAGCTTGTTCAGTTTTCATTTGCTTGATGGCAAGGCTTGGCCATGTATACCGGCAAATGGAAAGCCCATACTGCTATTATAGTTTTATTTGGGATGGAGTAGTGAATGGTAAAACAAGGCAAATTACTAAAGAAATACAGTCACGTTTGTTATTTTTTATGTGATTATTTCATTGTTAACTTTGTTGAATTTCAAGGTCTTCTTTACCCCAAATTGACTGTGAAATACATGTATTAAAAAAAAAAATAATAATACATACAGTATTTTGTGTGTGTGTATGTATATATATATATATATATATATATATATATATATATATATATATATATATATATATATATATATATATATATATATACACTGCTCAAAAAAATTAAAAGGTACACTTTTTAATCCGAGCATAGCATCAAGTCAATGAAACTTCTGCGCTATTGATCTGGTCAGTTAAGTAGCAGAGGGGGTTGTTAATCAGTTTCAGCTGCTGTGGTGTTAATGAAATTAACAACAGATGCACTAGAGGGGCATCAGTGAGATGACCCCCAAAACAGGAATGGCTTAACAGGTGGAGGCCACTGACATTTTTCCTTCCTCATCTTTTCTGACTGTCGTTTCATTAGTTTTGCATTTGGCTACATTCAGTGTCACTACTGGTAGCATGAGGCGATACCTGGAACCTTCTGAGTTTGCACAGGTAGTCCAACTTTCCAGGATGGCACATCAATACGTGCCATTGCCGGAAGATTTGCTGTGTCTGCCAGCACTGTCTCAGGCATGGAGGAGATTTAAGGAGACAGGCAGTTACTCTAGGAGAGTTGGACAGGGCCATAGAAAGTCCTTAACCCATTAACGGGACCGGTATCTACTCCTTTGGGCAAGAGGAACAGGATGAGCACTGCCAGAGCCCTACAAATTAACATCCAGTAGGCCACAGGTGTGAATATATCTCACCAAACAATCAGAAACAGACTTCATGAGGGTGGCCTGAGGTTCTCTAGTGGGCCCTGTGCTCACTGCCTGGCACTGTGGAGCTCAATTGGCATTTTCCATAAAATACCAGAATTGGGAGGTCCACCACTGGCGCCCTGTGCTTTTCACAGATGAGAGCAGGTTGACCCTGATCACATGTGACAGTTATGGCAGGGTCTGGAGAAACTGTGGAGAATGTTATGCTGCCTGTAACATCGTTCAGCATGACCGCTTTGGTGGTGGGTCAGTGATGGTCTGGGGAGGCATATCCATGGAGGGACACACAGACCGCTACAAGCTAGACAACGGCACCTTGACTGCCATTAGGTATCGGAGTGAAATCCTTGGACCCATTGTGAGACCCTGTCCTGGTGCAGTGGGTCCTGGGTTCCTTCTGGTGCATGACAATGCTTGGCCTCATATGGCGAGAGTAAGCAGGCAGTTTCAGGAAGATGAAGGAATTGATACCATTGCATGTGGGGGAAGTACGATTTGGAGTTGTTGCAATGAAATGTTGGCAAAATGGACTAAGCCTGCCGCATCATTTTCACTTTTGTTTTTCGGGGTGTCTTTGAATTCAGTCCACTGTAGGTTGATAATTTTAATTCTCCAAAGATGATGCGGCATCATTTCGTTTCTAAAACATTACCCAGTCCATATCAGTATAGATATCCAGCATGATTTTTTTTCCCTTTGTGATCTGAGGTTTTTTCAAAGTGTTTCATTATTTAACTTAAGACAAATATGAAAGGGCTAAATTAAATAGCTTTTCACATTTCTCAAGCAGTTGTAATTATGAGTTAATTTAAAAGGTTCATAACCTTTCATGGATAACGTTAAGACAGCAATTCTTAGGTGTTTTTTGTGATAACTGCTCTGCTTTCATAACCTTTTCAGAGCCTGCATCATACCAACCTTGAGCCCAGAGGCCAAGTAAGAAGATCTGGCAGCCAGGAGTTATTGAGAGATCCCAGTCCACCTCCACCTTTCAGACCAGAACCTCCAAAGGTATATATATGTTTAATGAGTAACACATTGGTTGGAAAAAACTAAATTAAGTTTTCTAGAGAAAGGATTAGGTGAAACATATCTGGAAAAGTTCATTTGCTGTATTTGTATTGACCATGGTACTTCCACAACCCAGGTTACTTTATTATGACTTGTCTCCTACCAGCCCATCTACAGAATTTCATTTCATGTAGTACCTTATACCAAGGACACCGTAGCAAGGCTTTTGACAAAGCACTCAAGAATGTAATTTTAAGGAAAAGAATTACAATCGTATATTGGGTATGCATAAAAAGATCAAAGTAAATATCAGAGTTACCATATTCCTAGAAAGAATGTCCCCAGGATAATAATGGTAGTCATGTACATTCATTCATGAGCCTGCATCATGTAGTTCTGGGCTGGAGCCTGTTCTGGTAGCAGCTATTGTAAGGAAGAAGAAAGCTCTGGACAGGGCACCAGCTCATCACTTGGCACCAATTACTCTTTTATACATTTTTCATTAAATAAAAAATACATGAAGCATATTTTCACAAGTAGTTAAAATTAGGGCATGGTTGAAGTGATTAATGACTATTTGAACATCCTGTAAAAATAAAATATGAATTTCAGACAATTAAGGATTGTTTCTGTTGTTTTCCATTACACCACAAACACTGATCATTTCATCATGTAACAAACCCTGTAGCTTCATACTGAAGTGCTCTGCTACAACACATTTTTCAGTATTACTAATGAAAGTTCATGTTCTACATTAGTTTAAGGCAAGCACAACAAAAGGTTTCAAGTGCACCATGATATTCCCAAAATATTCCCAGTCAAATTGTAGTGTTTATATTGTCAGTGTATAACTGACAATGGAGAAAACCATGAAGAAGTAAAGCATTTACAGTAATTAATAAATTAAGCAACTTCAGATATCCCTGGAGGCATCCCATCTGTGATACTGAATATGTTCTTAATTTCTTTTTGGATGCTGTATCCGTGGCACAGTACATTTCACCACTTATCCAAAAGTACAGTTAAATCTATTAGAATGATTTTAACTAAACATTTGGGCAGAATAAAACATATACTGAAACCATGAGAAGTAAATTTCACCTTACATCTGGCTTTTCTGGGTTTTAAAAGCTGTTTATTTTTCTCATAAGAATAACACTGAGGACAGGTATAAAATACACTGAACAATGAATTAATTCATACAGAGCCACGTAACATTCAGAGGTGTTGGGTACATTCATTCTGTATTGACAGCGTGTAGCCTACATTGTTGCCCTGAGTTTTCCCGTAAAAAAAGCATTTAAAACAATTTCAGAAACAGTTTTTTTTAAGTATTGTAGATATTTCAATGAGGCCTCTACTTAATAGGTATACTGTTTAGAAAAATTTACCATGATAGCATCAGTAACTTGGGGCTTCAGAATTCAGTGCTAGAAAATTCTAAATAATTCTAATAATTCTAATTCTAAATCTGAAATAGTATTTAGAAGAAGGTAACACTGGTCCTACAAGACCTTGGTGCGACCTCAAGGTTGTTCTTTTCCTTAAAGCAAACATTGTAAAAGATTTCAGAGAACAACATGCCAGGCGTCCAAATGAGGGACTTCATAGGAAAAAACAGGCTCTGCATTCAGATCTCAACCGCTTGACAACTAAAGAAACAGAACAACTCATTTTTAAATCAAGACATCATTACTATGAACATGGAGAGAAAGCTAAGAAGATCTTAGCTCAACAAATCCACAAGTAGGAAGTTTGCAATGCAATCCCAGCAATCACCAATACAGACAGACACAAAATCATTAACCATAAAAATATAATGCACACATTTAGAGACTACTATAAATCCTTATATTCTACTGAGTTTAAAGAAGACAAGGCACAATCTAATAATGCATTTCTGGATGCATTACAGATTCCACAAATAGATACTCTCCGTGCAGAGGAATTGGATAAAACTCTGGCAATGTCAGAATTACTAGATGCTATAAACTCACTTCAGAGTGGGAATGCAGCAGGCCCTGTTTGCTACCCTGCTGAATTTTATAAAAAAACTCTGAATTAAGCTAGCTCCCGTTTTATTAGCAACATTTACATAAGCTAGAGACAATACAATTCTACCTCAAACTTTTCGCCAAGCATTAATTACCGTCTTTCCTAAGCAAAATAAGGACTTGCCACAATCTGCCTCATATAGACCAATTTCACTTCTGAGTAATGATATTAAGATACTCTCCAAAGTCCTAGCTAGAAGGACCTTTTCACTATATTGGAGAAATTTGGGTTTGGCCCGAACATTTCTGCATGAATCAAACTACTGTATACCAGTCCAAAAGCTTCGGTTTGTATTAACATTAATTCAGACTACTTCAAACTAGAACGTGGTACTAGACAAGGGTGCCCCCCTTGTCACCACTGCTGTTTGCAGTCGCCATTGAGCCACTGGCAGTTCACTGTTGAAATGCTTATGAGATAAAGGGGATTATCAGAGAAGGACTTGAACAGAAAAGTTCACTATATGTAGATGATATGGTACTGTATATATCAGACCCACAAAACACTGTGCCTGAAATCCTAACAGCAGTAACATAATTTCAAAAGATCTCTGCTCTTAGAATTAAATTTGAATAAAAGTGTACTCTTTTCAGTGAATTCTCCAGCACGCAATATTAGATTGGACATTTTCCCTTTTATCATCTCAGATCAGTTTAAATACCTCGGGGTAAACATCACAAGTAAACATAAAGCTCTTTAGCAACAAAATTTTGCCGCCTATATGGAAAAAATTGAGCAAGACTTGCATCTCACTTTAGCTGGAAGAATTAACATTGTCAAGATGAATATCCTTCCTAAGCTTCTTTTTTATTTCAAAACATTCCAGTGTACATCAGTAAGTCATTTTTTTAAGAAATTAGATTCAACCATAACCTCATTTATTTGGAATTCAAAACATCAACGTATCCAATGGGCGACTCTACAAAGGCTAAGGCAGAAGGTGCTATGGCTCTACCTAACTTTCAAATTTATTACTGGGTGGCTAATGTACAAGCTATAAAATCCTGAACATTGAGACAAGTAAATAAACGTACGCAGGCTTGGTCCACAATACAAATAAAATCCTGCAGTACTTAGTTATATTTCTTGCTTCGTACCCCAGTAAATACACGTCATTTCCAATATACTAACAACCCAATTGTGCTTCACTCACTCACAATATGGAACCAATGTAGGAAGTATTTTAAGACAGAGAAGCTTTCATCTGTGTCACCTCTGCAGAAGAACCACCTTTTTCCACCCTGTCAAACGTACGTAGTTTTTAATGTCTGAAAAACATTCGGGATTAAATCACTTAGAGATCTGTACCTAGACGTCTTTACATCCTATGAACAATTACACTCCAAATTGAACTTTCCAGCAACACATTTCTTTCACTATCTTCAAATTAGAAACTTTGTTAAACAGAACCTGTCCAATTTTCCTCACCTCTCACCTCCGTCTATGCAGGAAAAAATATTGATCAGTCTTGAGGACTCGGACAGCATTTCCGTAATATATTAAACCATTTTACAGTCCCTCCCTTTCAAAGATCCCAGAGTACAGTGGGAAAAGGATCTCTCACTCAACATCTCAGAAAAGGAGTGGAAGGCAGCAATGCACAGAATTCACAGAGTTCCATATGTGCAAATCATACAATTATTCAACACAAAATTATATATCAAGCACATATATAATATTTCCAGGGCAAGATCCAACCTGCAAATGTTGTAATCAAATTCCAGCCTCACTGGGTCACATGTTTTAGGCCTGCACCAAATTAACATCATTCTGGACCAAACTCTTTAAGTGCCTTTCAGACAGCCCTGGAGTCACAATCCCTCCTAACCCACTAACTGCTGTGTTTGGTGTTCTTCCAGGTGGGCTTATAGTGGAGAAGGACAAACAAATTGCGATTCCCTTTACTACACTATTGGCACGTAGACTTATCTTGCTTAACTGGAAGAATCCTAACTCTCCTCTTTTAAGTTAGTGGGTAACTGATATTATATACTATTTGAAATTGGAAAAAAAACAAATCCTCCCTTAGAGGAACTATGCAAAACTTTTTCAAAACCTTGTAGGATCTGATCAATAATATCTTAAGAATAAGCATTTAAATTGAAGTGGATTCTTTCTCCTCTTTCTTATTCTGTGTTTTTTTTATTAATTTATCTATTTACTTATTTTTACTAGTTTAAAGTTTTTCGCTGCTGGCCTCGCTCTCTTTCTTATGGGAGGGTGATTTGTTACTGTTAAACTTGACTTGCTTGTATGGAATGTTACTGATGATAATAAAATCAATAAAATGCAAAAAAAAAAAAAGATTTCAGACAATATATTGTGTGATATCAAAGCGAAATACTATACAATATGCAGATTTATGATTAATGTGCATTTTGTCACCATATTTGGTCACCCTAATACTCTTTGTTCCAGAAAATTCTAAATGTCTTCACTTAGGACAGTAGTTAACTGTACTCTGAAGAGGACGTGTGCCCTGTTAGGCGTTGTTTTCTGCCTTTTTCATATTGTTGCCTGGATGCTATTCTGGACAAAATGAGATTGAAGATGGATTGCTAAATATTATTGGTCACAGCAAATACATACTACTCTGAGTTAAATACAAGCTTTAAATTTTGTAAAAAAAAAAAAATATATAAAAATTATATATGGTTTTTTATGATTATCAAAAAGGTATCGAAGTAATTTAGTATGCCTATGAAAACTGGTTTTCCACACACTACTAAAATTTTAAAATTGCTTTGTCACATTTTTATTGTTTATTTTAAGGCAAAAGTTCAAAGTCGAGAAGAAATTTCCAGACAGCAGTATGACACGGCAAAAGGCTATGAATCTCAGTCCAGCCAGAGTCCAGCTAGTAGTGAACATCCAAGGAGCCAAGATTCTGCAGTGGGCAGACCAGCCCCACCTCCAGTAGCTCAGAAACCTTCCTTTGGATTACGCTCTGCCAAGCCTGCACTTCTCAGCAGCCCGCTTCCTGATGATGTGGAACCAGTAGATGTTTCTGAGGACCCTTCTGTGAAGTCTGTGCTAGGCAAAGTGAAAGTGTTTGAAAAAATGGATCACAAAGCACGCGCGCAGAGGATGCTGGAACTGCAGGAGGCCCAGAGCGCAAGGGTACTGTATGAAGGAGTTCTCATGTTCTTTTGTTCAGTTAGTAGAATATTTGAATTACTTGATATATCAAATGTGAAAAAAAATTGTAAGGTATTTGTTTCAGTCATTTTTTTTTACAGATTTATTGAATGTACATTCTTGATCCACAGGTTCTTTGCATCGAAAAGTAGCTTCAGACCTTTTTGGGCATGACTGTAACCCAGCTGACCATGTCATTCCGTGTTTTTGTGATGTACAATTCTGTACAAAATATTGAAGGCCAGTAGATGCCATTTTGTCATAGACAAAAATAAACTGGCAATCCATTTAAAGGCCTAAAGCAATTGAAAGCAAAAGAAAAATCAATTTTGAATAAATGTTCATGACACAATTGCTTCAGTTTAAGATTTTTTTTTAAATTCTTTTACTTAATCTTATATTGGATTTTTTAATATTTGAGGGAAGGACCTTAATATTGTTAATATCTTTTAGTTTGTTTTTTTTTAATGAGGCTACAAGTATTGTGCATTGGTTTGATTCTATGGGTATTTGAACTTTAAATACTGAGTATCATCACTTAACACACAAAATTAAATATTATCATCCCTTAAAGTTAGTTTCCCTGGTTAATTTTTATCATTACAGATGGAAATAGCCCAAAAGCATCCTGACTTGTACGCTGTTCCTATCAAAATTCAAAAACCAGAGCAGAACAGGCCTCAACCTATTGGGTAAGTGGAAGACTAATGAAATAAAAATGTGAGAAAAATATTTTTTGTGCTCCTACAATTCTGTAGTAATTAATACTGGTCTCAACAGTTAGGTAGTTTAAAATTCGGATGTGTATTGCATGGTAAGTAATAGTAATAATTCTAGGCGATACTTTTTTGGGTGAATAAAACAGAAGTGCACTCCTTAGGGCCACAGACCAAGGGCCTTGTGTAGTTTGATCAGTGAAATTTGAAAAAGTGTTCTGTAAGAGAGTTTGCTGGGTTGGCCAGTGACCTTGTTGGCTTAATTTTTCCCTGAAAATTCGCCATGTGACCAGCTTAGGCAAACTTTTTTTTTTTACAGTGCCCCATGATGCTTTGCAAGGCCAGCATGACATCACCGTGGTGTACCAATAACTGCTAGAAGTCTGTGTAGTGTTGGATTCTTGGTCCTCCTTGTAGTATTTGACATAATACATATAATATCTTTGCAGATACAATACAATACAATTTATTTTTGTATAGCCCAAAATCACATAAGAAGTGCCGCAATGGGCTTTAACAGGCCCTGCCTCTTGACAGCCCCCCAGCCTTGACTCTCTAAGAAGACAAGGAAAAACTCCCAAAAAAATCCCATGTAGTGAAAAAACGGTAGAAACCTCCGGAAAGGCAGTTCAAAGAGAGACCCCTTTCCAGGTAGGTTGGGCATGCAGTGGGTGTCAAAAAGAAGGGGGTCAATACAATACAATACACATAACAGAACAAATCCTCAATACAGTATAAAAATAAAAACTTTACAAGTACGGAGCAGAATTTCACAGTAGATGGATATCACATAATATGATTTGGATTTGTTTAGAGTCCTGGAGACCTCATTCATCAAGCTGCCTCCCCCATTTGGCCATTCCATAGCTGAAATCGCGCTAATCCAATGAAAGGACCCCTCTTTCCCACGATTCATGTGATCATCCATCAAAGATGACTTTACCTTAGGCAGGCAAAACAACTTGGCAGGTGGGCCATGGCACCGAGTGCCACATTTGAGTACCAAGAAGAGAAACAGAATAGGTGAGGATTAGTAAGAAATCATAACTGTCATGTTACTTATGTTTTAGTGCTAATGACTAACAACAGAGATCCAGTCTGTACAGTAAGTCAGCAGCTCTAGTCAGGATATGCTAAACTGAGGTAGTGAGTCTTCAGCCAGGATTTAAAAGTGGAGACCGAAGGGGCATCTCTTATAGTAGCAGGCAGATACTGGGAACGGGGTTTTAGGTTGGGTCCCCTTGGAGGTTTGTGTGCCCACATCAACTGCCGGTACTCAAGAGTCTTAAACTGGGAATTACTGCAAATGAAGTATTCACAGGCTCAGTGAACGATAGTCACAGTGATAGGAGATCAGGAGACAGATGAAGAACTCTGAGAATAGAGGGCCATTGGCAGCTATTGGCATTTTGTTTTTCAAAGCTGTTGTCTGAATTTTTTTTTTGTACCTGTTGCTAGTTTGTGGTCAGTTGTTGTCTATGCGGAAGACACATTTGCAGTAGTTTAGCAGTGATGTTTCACAGATTAGGTCACATTTATTGCCACAATAATCAGTCCAGCATAGTTGGCAGACACTTCTCTAGCTTTCAGAGACACTTAAAAAACAACCGCACCATTATACTCTAATAATAATAATTAAAATAAAGTTTCTCCTTCCCCAATAGACTTCAGTGCATTTCGCCAAATTCGATGAAATTCCCGAACATTTCTGTGATTTTGCTAAACTCAAGGCAAAGCAAATTCAGCAGGGTTCACTGATCACTAGTTTTAAATTCAAAACCCAGGCCTTGTTGTCGTCTCTTTAGGCTTTGCACATTCTCCCATTTCCCAAACGTGTGTGTTAGTATATACGGGATTGGGAGTGCAAGTTTGGGTGTATTAGTGACTGAGCCCTGCCGTGATGGACTGATACCCTCCGCCTGATGCTGTTAGGATAGACTCTGCCCATCGCTCCCATACCCTGATCTATAATTGGATAATGCAACTTTGAAATTGTTATGTAATATAATTCTTTTCTTCTTCTTCTTCTTTAGCTCAAGCTCCAGACCAGAACCTCAGAAACCACCATCAAGCAGTACTAGCTATTACCACGATGAAGAGGAAGAAGAGGATTACAGACGTCAACTTGCAGACCAGACAAAGCGCACCTACTATGCAAGTCCACAAAAATATCGTGACACTGAACTCTAGGCATCAAACATCTCACTAACCTCAGTAAAATTCGCTCCAACATCCATTCCAAAGGGATGCTCCCTGCACACTTTTTAATCAGACTTGGAAGTATCTTGCTTTTAAGTTGTTCTCACTTTTGCTTCAACGAAGTGAAATAATCTGTCCATATGGATGGGATTGCAACCTTTTTTAAAAATATAAACCACCTGTTCATGTGTATTCTACTTTTTGGTCTATGCAATTATCCAATGTTTAAGCTAATTTCATCAAACAGCACTGTCTTTTGCTGTTTTTTTATATAAGCCAAAAATGTTTATTTGTCCTCAGCCCCCCTTGTTAGGAAAAAAAATCGAACCTGTGTTACTTGAATGTCCATTCTTGATCATTGCATGATTAATTTGTAAAAATTCTCAATTCTTTGCCTGTGTCGTCAAAATACATTTTAAGTGCCTTTGTCAAATAAGCCACTACTTCTGTACTGATGTTTGTACTGCATTGACAAAGACTGTTTAATGCTACTGATTAAAAAAAAGAGTCATCTTTCTTATATATTGTTCTCCAAAACTAAACTTGTCAATCAGTAATGCTTGTGCTTTCTTGTACATTTGCAAGGTTTGTGTATACTGTATGTTAAGGAATCCTGTGTCACGGAAAAGACTGTTTTGTACAATATTGTATTATGCATTACATTTAAATTCTGTTTCTTGTTTAAATTAATGTTTCATGTTTTTGTTCATTTTTGTTTCCATTCCAAATTTAAATAAACATTGTATTACAAGAAAAAACTGACATATTAAAAATATATGTGAGCAGTGATCAGATGTTTTTGAGACCGACTCTGATAGATAGAGGTGATTCCTGTGAGTCGTCCAGATTAGCTTTGTAATGCGGTGGTCCTCACTCTTGCTTCTCCTGCTCCATGATGTTACATGAAGATCGTAACTGGTGATTTACAAGCCAAAGCCAATTAAACAGTTGATTCTGTTTACAACCATAAAACTCTAAATACACGTAAAGTTAATGTGATGGGTGGGGCTGTCATCGAGAACACAGCCTGAGAATCCACAATGCAGAGGTCACTGCCCAGGATGTGTGATGTTTGCATTTCAGGTATTCCAGGGCAGAAAATGGCAGTGCAGTTTGACACAAATATGATGATGTGAATGGAATCGGTACATCTATGACTTGTCGTGACAGCGCTGGGTGCTCTTCATTCGCCGACACCCAGAATTCCACATTGAGTGACTGATCAATTGTCAAGTCCGAGTGTGGAGTTCAGAAAAGATAATGTTGCAGTTGGATAAGAATGGTTGGCTTATCCAGTTTGTGACATAGCGGGTCCGCAGCTACAACAATTTATGGCCAGGTTTTAAAACCATGAAGCCATGTCACTCTCCTTGGGCGCGATTGCACAACCGCAGGGAGTTAATGAGGTAGTTAGGGTGAGTCACACCTGCACATGTGGGTGCAATCATTCTCCATTGCTTCATTGGCTTCCTGAGGCATGTGATTAAGGCGCTGCGCCCACGGAGACAGGTGGGTGTGTGTGTGTATGTATGTGTATATACGGGCCTGCACAGCGGGATGAAGGAACAAAAAGGAGCGAAAAGATGTAAAAGAAAGGAGTAGAAGGACGTTAAAGAACTGAAAAGGCAGTCATAGGAGATGATCCAGACACCAGGAAGGAGAGGGGAAGAGAGCACATGCTGAGACGCTGTAGGGCTGGGGTGAGCGGGATGTAAAACCTCCCATTGGATCCGAGGAGCAACTTAGTGAGCGCGAAGGAAGACGGGAGGTGTGCCGACCTCGGCTGCCACCACACTGTGCAGCCAGACCGTCCAAGAAGGGAGTCGGCAGAAAGATTTTCGCGCTTCAGAGGCTCCACCAGCAACGCCTGAGACAGAAGGTGGTGGGCTGTGATCGGGTGAAGAGAGACTGCATTTTAACCCCTGTTTTAACAGATTTATTTATCGATTTTTATCTCCACATTTCACTGATTTTATGGATTTGTTTTTTTTGAACACTGCACAATGGACACTCTTGGTTTTACTTTTGTCTTGGATTGTTTTTACTATAATAAAAGCACCTGAGCATTTTACACCATCCCCTGGCGTCAATGAGATTTGTCCTCATTTGTCCACTCATCTCGGTCACAACTATCGACAGTGTTGGTTCAGCAGACTCCCATGTGGGAAGAGGGAGTCTGTGGGGACCGGCGTCGTCACACATTTATGTTTCTCAAGTTTGTCTGCTTTAGAAATCCTTGAAGATGTCGCATAATTGCCTTTCATTATTTCTATAGCGGGCCTATGCTTATCCAAAAACTCTGAACTCTGGGAATATTACATCACTACTTTTTATTAACGCATACAATCTGTCACTTCAGCTTCTGTATTTGTCAGCCACGATTAGAATGTTTGGATTAAGTCCTTGTAATATTAAATTACGTGCGCATATCTGCTAAATACATCAGATTTGCCATCCATTCAGCATCTGTCAGGTGCTGCGCAGAAGGTTAGCATGAAGGGAAAAGTCCGACTTCCTTTTCCATTTCAAACAAATGTCTTGGGACTTTACCTCTGGGCAGCCATCTGACTTCTATGTGTACAAATAAATATTTGTGCTCAGAACCCACTTTGCAAAAACCCACAAATAGTCCTGAGTTGGTGGAATGGCCTTCTACACGATTCATCATTCGTATGGCTGCATGTAACCCGGGATTTGCAGACCAGGGCTTACCAGTGTATCACACACCGAGGACAATCAATATGGGCTACAGCTTCTAGAATCCTTGTTTTGAGCTTTTCTGCACCCGCGCCAGCAGTTCACAATCCAGTGCGGTTTGCCCGATTGAGCCTGTGTATGCACAAGTACAGTACATTCTGTTCATTTAATAAATCTACGCCAGTACAAAGTCCTTCAAGAACACTGAAGAAACAGCATCTCTGCTTGTAGTGGCCTGTCATGGCAATATCTCGCACATACAAGTAAATCTTCAATTCGTTTGTTTTACTTTCTTTTTTAATGTGAGGCACTTTTCCATTTTAAATACCATGTTGTATGCCTGATATTTGATAGAATAAGCGAGAGTGCAAATGGCTGTAGTTAATTAATGTAATCCCACCATCTGAAGATACCCAGTGTGCTGTTAGAACTCGTACCACTTGTGGCACCCATCAAAATGTCTTTGAAGCCCTGTCCCCACTTTGACAAGCATGACTGCTCACCACAAGTCAACATGGATTTCAAAAACACAGAATTACAGATGTGCCATCTCTAAATTTCTAATACTAGAGAACAATACTCCTTTGGCATGCATTCCTGACTACTCACCACAAACCAGGACCATTCATATGGCACAATCAAGACGTAGTCGGGAGAATTCTGGCTTGGCGGGACGTCTCTTGAAGAGGAACGAAGGCCTGCCTGACCTCCGGTCCCGGTGACAGTTGCAAGTGATGCCACTGTGGAATGAATCTTAATTAGTAATGAGAAGACCCTGCTGAATTCACCTCGTCTCAAACTCCGCAAAATGCTTTGAAGTCAGTGGTGAAATAGAAACTGGAACTTGTCTTGAGTGGATTATAATGGTTCAGTAGTTTTTTTAAGAGTCCCCAGAAGCAAGGGAAGCATCTGCCAGCTATGCAGGACCAAAATGTGTCCTGAGCTGTAAGATAGAGGTGCTAACCACTGCACCACTGTGCCCCCAACCAAAACAACAAATGGCCTCAAAGTAGCACCTTGAGCTTGGGAAAGGCATTATATTAAATAAAAAGTTGTGTAATTTATGTAGCAAAGAAACACTATGACTCAGAATCAGAACAACAGTCAAAGTAGTAGATGCATGGTTGTCCAACACCAAAGAAGTTCTAGCTCCAGGCTTGTGCCAACAATTTTTATGATGCCCAGGTTGTAGTCGGCATTGCTTTGCATGCCTTGAAAGGCCCACTTACTGTAAATGACAGGTGTCAAAGTCCAGGCCTGGAGGGCCGCAGTGTGTACAAGTTTTCTTTCTAACCCTTTTCCTAATCAGTTTTCACTGCTAAATTACCTTCTTTTCCCTCTGTTTTAATAGCCCTGTTTTTAAGGATTAAGTCTTAAGCATTAAATGACAGCCAAACAGAAATGAGACGTGAAACGGGCCAACAGATGACCAGCTAAATTGGGGCTTCAAACTCCAACCAGTTCCTTAATGAGAAGCTGATTCTTGCTGTTAATTAAATCCGTTATTCAATTCCATGCCTCGTTGCTGCTCTCTTTTTGTCACAGCAGACATTTCCAAAACTGTTGATATTCTGGTTTTTTTTTTTTCTAAGAACTTCTAAAATGTTTTGGCAACCTGAGGGATCAACCTTACTGAGACCTTCATCTTTATTTTCAGATTTGGTTTGATGGGTACAGGTAGCTGGTCATGTCCTGCTTGTTTTATGTCTCATTGCTGTCCGGCTGCTAATTAAGGAAAAAACAACTAAGGGGTCTGAGTCAAGCTAACTAAAGCTGAGGCTAAAGAAGTTAATTAGCATCAAAAACTGGTCACTAATTAAGAAGGCGGTTAAAATGAAAACCTCCAGGACTGGAGTTGGACACCCCTGCTGTAAATGGTCCATATGATGCTGATGTGCTTTGGTGTTTGCAGCAATTAATCAGTAAAGAGTGATGAGGAGAGCTGTCATGACAAAAGCCTACGCTCTCAAGTTGTGAGGACTGCTATGTGAACCAGTGGATTTAAAGAGATACTGTAGCTACCTTATTCTTCAGACGTGGCCTTGTCTGAAAGGCTGTCTCTGTGGGATGTGGTAGGCCAATGAAGAAGAAACCACTTTAGCTACAGAACCAAGAAAACAAGTTATATTTTAGTGAGAGAGTAGCGTTTTGTGAACATTCATGACTGTGATTTGTGCTGATTCTCCTGCACGTCTTTCTACTCCTACTGTAGACTTGGCACTTTGACCTCACGCTCCCCACCTCAAAAGCAGTTTGCAAAGAGTTGATTCAGGGAGGGCTGTGCCTCAGCATGCTGCCCGAGAAGAATATGAACACAAACCAACATTGTAAATTATTCCATTAGTGCAGACCAACTGAAAAGAAACTGCAAATCATCTAACATTCATTTTAAAACTTTACTGATGTTTGGACAAGTTACAATTGGCAGGTAGATATCATAATAAGCTGACAATTCTCTTCAGGAGGAGAAAAACTGCAAAAACGTCCTGCCGGATCTCTGCGTTTCTCTCGCAGTCTAAAGATTTGCTGTCATGGCAGGTCTAAATTCTCTTAGCACAAGCCAGAGTGGTCATGTTTGGATTGTGTCTCAGGACAGAAGGCCCCCCATCTTGGCTGGTTCTGCCTTGTACCCAGTGCCCCCTGAGTAAGCCTCTGCTCCCCTGCAACAACAGTTGAAATGACGTTTGAAAGGGACAAGAGTGACATGCAACATATTGTTGAACAGGAAGCACCAAGATTCCAAAAATGACTTTCTCCGTACAGACCTGTCCTTCTCACACCAAAACTCTGTACTTCTTTGACGTAGGAGCATCACACTGTTGGCTTCCTTCACGGCATTTTCAAATACAGCAGTACCTTGAGTTATGAGCCAAACTTCGAAATACGAGCCATCAAAGAGCTTGTCGGCGCACATTCAGAGGAACTGACGACGGAGGAGTTGACGGAACTACAGACGCGGCAACATACGGAGGTTCTGCAGGAGATCGGTATCGCGGAGGAGGTTACCTCATAAAGTGAGATAAGTGTTTGCAATTTGGGAAAAAGTTTCAAACTTTAAAGAAAAGAAACATCCGGAAAAAGTTGCAACTGATAGTGCAGCAGAGCTATTTAAAGACACTTGCCTAACGCATTTTAGAAACATTCTGAAAGAGAGGGTGAAACAGACCTCATTGGACAGGTTTTTATCGAAAACCCCTGCAGATGAAAGTGACGAAGGTGCGGTGAAAAGGACAAAAATCAGTGAATAACATTCAGTTATTCAGTTCAGCCTTTCTCCTCCACCTCCGTCAGCATCTTCAGCTCGTCTGATCTCCAAGGTAAATGCTGTACATTATACTGTACTTAATAAAACCAGTTTATTGCAGTACATTCTATTGCATTGTGTTTTTATACAATATTCGTTATTTATAAGTACATTTTTCGTATTTAAAAACATGTCACAAAAAAATGGCAGTGTTTTTTGGGGGTCCGGAACAGATTAATGGCATTTCAATTCATTCAATGGGGAAAATTGATTTGAGATAAGAGCATTTTGACTTAAGAGCTCGGTCACAGAACAAATTAAAATCGTCTCTCAAGGTATCACTGTATAGAGCAGTCCTTCTCAGTGTTGGGTAAAAGTCAAGATGCCGCGTAAAGTCTTGTGAACAATGCATTCTTCACTTTCATCTCCTTTCTTTTTTTTGTTCCAGATTACTGAGGATACCTTTAAAGGAACAAATCGCACCAGACTTTGCACACCACTTTGCTGGATCATCCTGCATGTCTTTGAATAAAAAAAGCCTCGAACCAGATGTGCAAACACGCAATGAATAAACAAACCATAACAGAAGATACTCATTTTAATAAGATGGCTGCCTTCAAGCCCCACCACTAAACTGGAAAGTTCAGATTGCAGGAACACTGCAGGGCCAATTGGTCCAACCCCTCAGCTGGAAAGAAGCTTGCAATGCCTGGCACAAAGAACACGTCCAGTCAGAGTCACAGCTCAGTACCACTGCCCGGCCAAACAAATTGGACACATCTGATACAGTGGCATGCAAAAGTATCCAGTCTCCTTGAAAGGCATTGTAATGTTCTGAATGACAAAAGATTTGTACACGTTTATCCATTCAGTATTTTAATGTGAACTCTCATGCTGGAGCAATACGTTTCTAAAGTCAGAACAAACCATTTTCTGTAGATATGTAACTAAAGGAGAAAAACTCAAAAGTTAGTGTAACCTGGTCAGGTTTCAAAATGAAAATGTAACTGTTTTTTGTTGTAAATAAAGTTTTATTGAAAGAATTGGGACACCAGTTGTGGGGGTTGAGTATATATATGGGTTGCCTGATTGAAAGAGGGAACCGCCATAAACAGCAGATGTGATATAGTTCGGAGAGCTGAAACCAGGAAAAGAAAAGTATAGTTTCAGGCAAACCGCCGAAACAAGAAGAAAGAAAGAAAAGAGTTCGTTGCTAGAAAGAGTTGTAGTTTGAGGCAGCACGCCGAAACGAGACGTAAGGAAAGAGTTGCAGAAAGAAGTGGTAGTTGAAGCAAAACGCTGAAACAAGACAGAGGCGCTGTTGAGGCAAGACGCGAAGCCAGACGGAAAGAACGAAGAGAAACGAGAGTCGCAGTTGAGGCAGCACGCCGACACAAGAGCGAAACCAGACGTAAAGAAGAGTTGCAGAAAGCGTCACAGTTGAGGCAGCCCGCCGAAACAAGACGTAAAGAAGAGAAAAGAGAGGCGCTGTTGAGGCAAAACGCTAAAACAAGACAGAAAGAGAAAAGAGGGGCGCTGTTGGAGGCAAAACGCCGAAGAAAGACGGAAAGACAGATAGAGGAACTAACGTAAGCACACGACTAAAACATCAAAGGGAAAACCGGCAGGCCGGACGAAAATGTAGAAATGGCGATCAGTGAGTAAAGAGGGTGTTTGAGAAAGAGGGAGACGGAAGCATAAAGGAGGTACCAGAGTATAATAAGGAAGATATCAAACAAGGTCGGTCTTTATTTTATTTTGTTTGTGTAAAGCTGCTTGAATAAACGTTCAAGTGAAGGGGCCAGTTTTTGTTTTGTTTGTGTGGCCACTACGCACCCGAGCTACAGCTGGGGCCCCCAACGGAGCGAGTAACATTTACTGACTGCGTAAATAAGTCCTGGGTGAGCTCACCAGTAGTTTCGGACACAATATATATGTATTGTATAGATGTAAATAATTTAGCGTTTGTTTTATGTATTGTATGTATGTATATATATATTTGTAAATACTTTTAAGTTTTGGGAAAACTGTTTATGTTCAAATTAAGTAAAGAGTTTGGTTTTATAACATATCTGAGTAACAGTGCTTGGATTGGGCATTACCGGGTTTAAAGTGGGCTATAGTGAACCTGCCAACAATAGAGGTGGCGACACCGTTATAAAGAGCTCAGGCCTTTGCCTACCGATAAAGGATTGGTGGTGCAAGGGGGTTACATTAGTGTTTGCACTAGTGTTTGTATTTAAACCTATGTGCTTTGGAAGCTATAGGTTTACACAAACAATAAATTAATCACAAGTGACACAAAGGTGACAGTCATTTGACCATAATTAAATATAATTAGGCACTACTTGTGAGTCCTTTATATCTCTCTTGATATAAAAAGCACAGTTTGTAAGGGCCATAGTCTTTGTTGGTCAATCACTACAAAAATGAAGACGAAGGACCATTCTGGTGATGTGAGAAACAAAGTCATTGAAATGCACAAGGCAGGAAACGGCTACAAAAATATCAGTTTGAATGTCTCATTAAGCATTGTTGGACCCATCATCAGAAAGTGGAAGGTTCATTACAGCACCCTGACTCTTACTAGAACAGGCCATCCCTCAAAACTAAACATCAGAACAAGACATCGACTGGTGAGAGAGGCTACTAAAAATCCAAGCGTCATTCTCAGAAGTTTGCAGTGCTCTTTGGCTGAAACTGGAGTGAAGGTATAAAGATCCACAATTTCATGAGCTCTCCATAAAACAGGCTTCTATGGGTGGGTAACAAGAAAGAAACCATTTCTTAAACAGGTCCACATAAAAGCACATTTGGCATTGGCTATAAAGCATGAGAAAGACCCAGTTAAGATGTGAGTGAAGGCTTTATTGTCAGATGAGACCAAAACAGAACATTATGGCCAGACTTCAAAGAGGTATGTGTGGTGTAAAGCTAGCACTGCACATGTCTCAAGAAACACCATAACTCTGGTGATATTTGTGGTTGTAGCATCATGCAGTGGGGATGCTTTTCATGTGCTGGGACTGGGAATCTTGTCAAGCTGAAGTGACAATAGATAGACATAAATACCATACAATATTGCATGAGAACTCATTCCAGACTGCTATGAACCTATGGCTGAGGAGAAGATTCGACTTTCAACATGACGAAGACCCAAAGCAGAAGGCCAAAGTGACACTGAAATGGCTCAGAAACAGAGAGGTGAAAGTTTTAGATCAAAGTCCTGATCTTAGCCCTAACCCTAATCCGTGGCACTGTTTGAAAACTGCTGTCTAGAGGTGACATCCCACCAACCTAGAGGATCTCTACAAATTATTCTAAGAAGAAATGGGATGAATTACTCCTGAACAATGTGCAAAAAATACTTACAAGTGTAATTAAGACTGCAAAAGGGTTCTCGACAAAGTATTACTGTGTAAAGCTTGAATACTTATGCAAACGCTAACTTGGAGTTTTTCTTCCCCAGTTAAATATCTACAGAAAATGGTTTACTTTGACTTTGGAAACGTATTGTTACAGCATAAGAGTTCAACTTTAAAATACTGAATGGATAAACGTGTACAAATCTTTTGTCATGCAGAACATTATGACTTTCAAGGAGACTGAATACTTTTACATGCTACTGTATTTATCTGCCTCTGCATTACACGTCTGTCACGTAACTGTTATGTTTTATCTGGATTTTTTCTCGAGCTTTGGTTTATGTCCTTTTTCTTTGTCTTTTAAGTAAGTATTTATCCTGTGTTTATATCATTCTTGTTACTATTGTTATATTTATTATAATGTATTTATGTCCCTTGTGCTGTGTGAGTGACACCCCAAGTGGAGGGGCCACCCTGAGATCACCACTGCTAAGACCCCTCTCTGGTGGAGCACTGGCTGTATTAGGGGTCTCTCATGTCAGTATTGCTTTCATTTGAATGTACTGTTTTTTTTTTTCTGATTATTGTTGCTCCGTCTCTAGATTTTGCATACAGATTGTTTTTAGGACCTACTGGCTTGAATTTTAGGCATGCCCTTTTCTTCTTTGGAGCACTTTTATTTTGTTTCTATTTTGAATAAGTATTTGATTTATAAAGAAATGTTTTGTTTCTATTACCTAATTGTGAGAACATTTTTAGACATTAAAGGCATTTTGAACGTAAATGCCCATTTCCCCATTTTGGGGCCTGCTTAAGCCAAAGCCTGCAGCTAAGTTGGTTTGTGGTGAGGCTATTTTGGACAGGCCAGTGAAGATTATGATCTGCTTTTGTGGGCTTCAACCACTTTTCATCATGGCCTTGACTCATGTTCATGATAGTTACTTCATAGGCCCAGTCATTTGCATTTTTCTCAACATGCCCATTTTATGGCATATCTCGTGCATCCTACTTAAACATTCTTACACTATGGTTACGATTACGGTGGTATAATGATGACTGTTGAGTAGGTGTGTTGTATAGTAGGAGTAAGAGCGAAGTTCCAGGAGTGGGACATGGGATAGTGTGGGTTTAGATATGAGGGGGTTGGATGCCCGAGTGTTACCTTTTGGTGATCAAACTAAACCTTAATCACATTAACTCCTAACCTTAACTTTCATTCTAAATTTGCTATCATAAAACTGTACTGACAATGCTGCAATGGCTCTGCAAATATACGATACATCCGCAGTCTGGTACAGTAGAAAGTAGTATTTACCTTGTAGGGTGATGATTAAATAAACAATATCATTAATAGTAAATGGAATAAGCAAAATTAAAGACCCTGCCTACCTTAGTCTCTTCACCATCTCAAGACACACAGCGAAGGTACAATTACAGAATATAGCAGGGGTCTGACTTCCGACCATGCCCACATCAGTCTCTACAATCTGCAGTGAGGGGTACTTGCTGTGGGCTGCAGCCAGTTCCTCCTCTGAGTGTTTGCTGTTTAAAGCATGTAACATAAACGTGCAATCTGATTGGCAGTTCAATGAATCACCTGAATCACAGAAGTCCGAAGGTCTGTAGCGAGACCCTTCCCAATATTTTATATAAATCAAAATAATTACAGTGCATCTGGAAAGTATTCACAGCACATCACTTTTTTCATATTTTGTTATGTTACAGTCTTATTCCAAAATGAATTAAATTCATTTTTTCCTCAGAATTCTACACACAACACCCCATAATGACAACGTGAAAAAAGTTTACTTGAGGTTTTTGCAAATTTATTAAAAATAAAAAAACTGAGAAATCACATGTACATAAGTATTCACAGCCTTTGCTCAATACTTTGTCGATGCCCCTTTTGGCAGCAATTGCAGCCTCAAGTCTTTTTGAATATGATGCCTCAAGCTTGGCACACCTATCCTTGGCCAGTTTCGACCCATTCTTTTTTGCAGCACCTCTCAAGCTCCATCAGGTTGGATGGGAAGTGTCGGTGCACAGCCATTTTAAGATCTCTCCAGAGATATTCAATTGGATTCAAGTCTGGGCTCTGGCTGGGCCACTCAAGGACATTCACAGAGTTGTCCTGAAGCCACTCCTTTGATATCTTGGCTGTGTACTTAGGGTCGTTGTCCTGCTGAAAGATGAACCGTCACCCCAGTCTGAGGTCAAGAGTGCTCTGGAGCAGGTTTTCATCCAGGATGTCTCTGTACATTGCTGCAGTCATCTTTCCCTTTATCATGACTAGTCTCCCAGTTCCTGCCACTGAAAAACATCCCCACAGCATGATGCTGCCACCACCATGCTTCACTGTAGAGATGGTATTGGCCTGGTGATGAGTGGTGCCTGGTTTCCTCCAAACGTGACAACTGGCATTCAGACCAAAGAGTTCAATCTTTGTCTCATCAGACCAGAGAATTTTGTTTCTCATAGTCCTAGAGTCCTTCAGGTGCCTTTTGGGAAACTCCAGGCGGGCTGCCATGTGCCTTTTACTAAAGAGTGGCATCCGTCTGGCCACTCTACCATACAGGCCTGATTGGTGGATTGCTGCAGAGATGGTTGTCCTTCTGGAATGTTCTTCCCTCTCCACAGAGATCCTCTGGAGCTCTGACAGAGTGACCATCGGGTTCTTGGTCACCTCCCTGACTAAGGCCCTTCTCCCCCGATCGCTCAGTTTAGATGGCTGGCCAGCTCTGGGAAGAGCACTGGTGGTTTCGAACTTCTTCCACTTAAGGATGATGGAGGCCACTGTGCTCATTGGGACCTTCAAAGCAGCAGAAATTTGTCTGTAACCTTACCCAGATTTGTGCCTCGAGACAATCCTGTCTCGGAGGTCTACATGTACAGACAATTCCTTTGACTTCATGCTTGGTTTGTGCTCTGACATGAACTGTCAACTGTGGGACCTTATATAGACAGGTGTGTGTCCTTCCAAATCACGTCCAATCAACTGAATTTACCACAGGTGGACTCCAATTAAGCTGCAGAAACATCTCAAGGATGATCAGGGGAAACAGGAGACACCTGAGCTCAATTTTGAGCTTCATGGCAAAGGCTGTGAATACTTATGTACATGTGATTTCTCAGTTTTTTTATTTTTAATAAATTTGCAAAAATCTCAAGTAAACTTTTTTCATGTTGTCATTATGGTGTGTTGTGTGTAGAATTCTGAGGATAAAAATAAATTTAATCCATTTTGGAATAAGGCTGTAACATAACAAAATGTGGAAAAAGTGATGCGTTGTGCATACTTTCTGGATGCACTGTAATTACATTGAGCTGTGACGGGCTGTGCAATGAAGACATTTAATAACTATATATAGCTTTAATTCTTTTTAAGCATTTGTAAATATTTTTGCAAATGTATTTGTAAATATTTGTTATGGGTCACTTACCTTTTGCTTGAGAAGAGGTGGTGTGGAGTAAGGAATGGCTATGCAGCTGTACAGGTATGAGCTTTGGTCAGGGGCACGTATGGGAGTCCTATAGGCCCATAGCCACCTCTGGGCAGGAGACGCCGACAACCTAGTGCTAGTCTGCTGCTGTGGAATATTAGTTTGCTGGAAAAGAGAATGGCGATTAGAAAGGGCAAATGCCAACCGTCAGGAAGCTGTTAGAGGTTGAATTAAAGGTTGCAAGAATAAAATTCAGGTGTACTTACCAGAGAGCAGAGCTGAAGCTTATACACCCATGTTCAAGCATGCAACTCTGAGTTTGATTCCATTAATGTACAGAGTTTCTACAGGAGGGGTGCATGAAGCACAGCAGATGTTGCAACATGCTTTCCAATTAGAAGGGAAACAATAGGCAATTATAGTTGGGAATTTGTACAGAAAACCCAACAGTGTTTAAAAACGACACTGCAGATGGTAGAGGTTGTCTTTTGTCTTATGACAATCTAATTGTTGTGGTGGAGAGAAGGAAGTGCAGTGCTTGCAATTTGGACCTCCAAAAACGTCTAAAGTGAAGGGCAGTTAGTGCGGTTTGATTTGGTGAGTTTTCCACAAAAGTTTTGGAACACGCTTTTTTTGCATGCTATTTTTGCTGTGCTTCTTTGAACTTGACCTGTTCTGACTGTTGATTGCATGGCACTGATCTTGGAACTTATAGAAATAACAATACACTATATTTTCGTTCAAGCCCACCCTATTTTAGCTAGGTTCATGATCTACAAGATTCCCAGGGATTAGGTATGTGTAAGTGTTCAAGGTCACGGGTATTACATGGGCAAATGAGAGAAAGTAGAAAGAAAATGTGTAAGAAAACAAAGATGAAAGTTGTTATAAATATTTTACAAATAACATGAATTATGTGTGGAAATTGTCACAAGAATGAGACATACTCAGATAAAGGTTTGGGGAAGCCACCCGTATAATCTGGTTTCCTGGCTGCAAAATCGTTTTGTAGAAATACAGAGCACTGAAGTGCATACAACCGAGTCCAAAACAAGACTGAGGGAAAAGGGAAAAAGGGCAGGCTTTTAAAGGGGAAGACAGGAAGTGAGGTCATAAGGATCGGGCACGTTTTCATCAATCATTGGATCAAGCCCGGACGTGACATCAGAGGGGCCCGAGCTGGTAAGGTCTATTTCCATTGGTTCAGTCCAGGAAGTGGCGTCAAGAGAGCCAGGTGGAATCCCCCGGGAATGGTCTACAGGGAAGGGAGAAAAAGAGTCAGTGCACTCTACCACATCCCGGCATGCCTCCGAACTGCCTTCATTTAAGCCCTTTAGCTGCCTCCCATGCGCATGTGTGTGTGACAAAGTATATTACTTATTTTGCACAAAATCAGGTGTGGCTGTGCCCAGAGGTGGTGCAAGGGTTTTCAACTGGTAGGGGCAAGCTCATTAGTCGCCACTCTAATATATTAATTAATGTGTTGGGATATTAGGTTGCAGAGGATTGTGGAGGGATTTGGGCTGATCAGTTGCACCCCCTACTATGTCATATGGGCTGCATGTGATTTGCATATTACACAGTTCAACTATACTGTATATAAATATTTAAAAAATGGAGAGATTGCATGAGCAGCTGGAAGTTTATGAAGTGCGTTCTCAGTATTATATGTTTGAATTCAGATTGTTAGTTATTCAGGACTGTTTGAGTGTTCCTTGTGGAAGACAAAAACGTGACACCTGCTGGCTACTGGTAAGTAAAGGTATACAAAGGCAATAGCTGGAGTCCTGACCTGTAGGGTGCTTCAAAACAGCATTTTTTTCAGTGATTTTGTTGGCTTTACTGGCAACCTGAATTATTTCCTGAAAATTCACCATGCATCTGGAATTGCCAAACATTTTGTTTCCCATTATGCATTGCAAGGCTAGCACTTCTAGGTTGTTCTGGGACAGCCAACACGATTGCTCCAAAACAACAAAAATATATGGCATTGCAGCAAGACAGTAAATATTTGCTACTTTTTTTCCTTTCACCAAAAAATTAAAACACATTATTTTTAAATTAAATGAAGTTATGGCCACATAGTAATTGAAAATCTGACCAAAAAAGCTACAAAAAATGAACAAGGACTGCTAATCATTAAAGACAATAAAGTTGATCTTTTTGCCTCACCGGCGGTTTGTTAGTATGTAGTGAACCCCGAGTTCAGGAGGGTGCTAAGGTTGCCAACACATTTGTATAATGATTAAGCCACTATGCTTTTAAAATGAGGGATGCGTGGAATCAGGCCAACACCTAGGCCCTGCAGTATTTCCACCCCAACTCTCGAATATTACCAACGCACACCAGAAAAATGCCCAAACAGAGACTAAATATATTTAGCAACAAATATATATATATAGTGGGTGGCACGGTGGCGCAGTGGTAGCGCTGCTGCCTCGCAGTTAGGAGACCCGGGTTCGCTTCCCGGGTCCTCCCCTGCGTGGAGTTTGCATATTCTCCCCGTGTCTGTGTGGGTTTCCTCCCACAGTCCAAAGACATCCAGGTTAGGTGCATTGGCGATCCTACATTGTCCCTAGTGTGTGCCCAGGGTTTGTTTCCTGCCTTGCACCCTCTAGCTGGCTGGCGGGTTAGATAATGGATGGATATATTAGCATATATATTTACTATAATAAATATTTACAAGCAAAGGAAGATAATGACAAAAATACAAAACAAACCCCACAAATAAACCCCCTGATGATTTTTACAATCCTGTAAAAGTCTTTACGGTAAATGATGAGTGTGGATCCTCAAGTGCAAAAAAACGGTTAACAGAAGGAAAGATGTGGTGGAATACTCCCCTTTAGTAAAGTGTTACCTGGGAAAATTGGGTAAAGAATACAGTCCTACCACGAGAGTCCAGAAGGAGAATGATTTTCTGAGGTGCTCTTCTTCACAAGAACAACTGAAGGCAGGACTGGGAGAAGCAGTACCCATTGCTGCTCCTGTAACCGATGGCCATGCAAAATCCTGCTCTGCTGTGAATGTCTGGTTCATAAAGAGTTTTAGCTGCTGCTGATGATAAAGTCAATGGAAAATGGAAAAGTCAAAAAGTCCGACCATATCCTCCTCTTCTGTTTAATATGTACAGTGCCTACAGTTACAAACTACAAATCCCACAAGCCCCCTCTGCTTCTGCACAAACCGGTTTAAAGATACAAAACCCATATTTTCAAACCAAGAATCTGAGCGACCAGTGTTATTATTATCATTTACCAATCACCAAACAAGACATACATACAAAAATGAAAACCCCGTATGTGCAAACACTACAAGTAGGGATAATATCTTGGGATATAAAGGAGTATTGTGCTGTGCTATTGTAATTTCATTTTCATAGTTGTTAGGAGCTGCTGTCTTTTTTCACTTTTTGCTAGTTTGTGGCCATTTGTTGTATTTCAGTTTTAGTTACTGTTCTGTCTTCATCTTTTGTTGTTTGAGGCACAGTGGTCCAGTGGTTAGCAGATTGTCCAGTTCAGAAAATTCATTAGCACTAAGGGCATTTCATCCACTCCAGAGCTTTTACAGTTGTTTAGACAAAAAGACCTGCAGGACCTTTTCCCAAATGTAGATGTTGCTTTCAGGCTTTACCTGACATTGCCTGTCACAAATACCAGTTGTGGGTGATTTTTTTTTCCTAAGCTCAGCCTAGTGAAGAACAGGCTCTGATGTAAAATGAGACAGGAAAGACTGAATCATTTAACTCTGATGTCAATTGAGACTGATATGGTTCTGAAACTGAATTTCAGTGGTATGACCAAGGACTTTCCTGCAAGGAAATCCAAAAAGGTACAATTTTGAAAAGCAAACATTTTTTCTCTGTTAATCTCAGGGTATTTCTAAGATTTTAAGGTATCAGGGTCTTGGCTCCCTCTGTGATGGACATGCGTGGTTATACAAGTATATAAACTCAAAGAGCAGTATGGGACCACCTTTGGGGTTTCGCGAGTGCCTTACCTGTTTAGTGTAACTTTGATCAAGGGCTAAATTATATAATGCATATGATGAAATAAAAGATCGGGGACTTGCTGCTATTGATCAAGTATATAACAGAAAAATAGATCAGGTGCTTGAGCCTCTGAAGCCCCCTGCTCTGAACAACAACACTGGTTAATATACAGAATGGCCTACGCAATATTTGATATTCTTGCTTTTGTAGGCATTTTCAAATCAGGTCCTACATTTGACTTATCAAACCTTGGCTTGTGATGATTACTTGGTTAATTGTCTCCTGGGCAGCAATGAATAATTAAAGAGATAACCTCTGATACAGTGTACTTTGTCTCTTACAATTTCTGAGAGTAAGCCCACATTTGTTTGTCCTTCAGATTTTTGCCATTCATTTTAAAGCTAAGACCCCATTCTTCCTCTTCTTCTTCTCGTCATCTTTTCCCACTTCTATATGGGGTTGATATGCCTGATCAACCATCTCCAAACAGCTCGGAACTGCACCTTGCCAGTCAAGTCCTTTCCCTTCAAATCTTCTTTACCTTATCCATCCATCTCCCTTTTGGCATCCCTCACTTTCTCTTCCCCTGTACTCCCATTCACATCAATCTTTTGTCCCCATATTGTCTCTCCTTATCAAATATCAATACAATTTCAACCTACTTTCCTGTGCTTTCTTAGATATCTCTCCCACTTTGGTTGTACATCTGATTGTCTCATACCTTATTTTTTCCTTTTTTGTGTAACTCCATACATCCATCTCAACATCATTTCTGCCGCATCTAACTTCTTGTCCTGTGCTCTCTTTACTGCCCATGCCTTAACTCCATACATCATTGCTGGTCTTACCATTGTCTTAAAAACCTTACCTTTAACGTTCACCTTAATTCTTTGATAACACGATACTCCTGATACTTCCTTCCAGTTGTTCCATTAACACTGCACTCTATGGGTGATCCCTGCATCTACTTTTCTATCTCGGACTCTCCCTGCAGGCTAACTTCTGAATCCTGATCCATCTTTAAACCTCATATATTCTGTTTTCATCCTATTTATGTTCATTCCTCTATCTTCCAAAGTCTTTTTCCATTCTTCCAACTTCCTCTTTACTGTTGCACAACACAATGTCATCAGCAAAAAGCGTGCACCAGTGAGATTGGTCTTTTATTCCATGACTCAACATATGAGAAAATTAAAAATATAAGATCTCAGATCTCAGCATCACAGTACAAACCGCATACTAGCTTAGCAGACCCTGCCTCTCATAGTATTCGGCACTTTAGTAATTTTAATCCTGCAACTGAGCAGGAAGTCTTAACTTTAATTTCTAAAATGAAGCCCACTACTTGTTCCCTAGATCCAGTGCCAACAAAACTATTAAATAGTGCAATGGATGTTCTTGCAGCGCCTATTCTAACCATTATCAATAGTTCATTATAGCATGGCACAGTACCTCATGCACTAAAAGTGTCAGTCATTAAACCTTTACTTAAAAAGTCAGACCTAAACTCACACATACTAAATAATTATACGCCTATTTCAAATTACCCATTTCACTCTAAAATACTAGAAAAAGTAGTCGCCAATCAGCTTCAGTCACACCTTATGCATTACAATTTATTTCAGAAATTCCAGTCTGGTTTCCACACTGGTCATAGTACAGAAATGGCACTAACGCAGGTTGTAAACAACATTCTGATATCTCTGATGAAGGAAACACCAGTGTAATTATGTTGTTAGGCTTAAGTGGAGCATTTGACACCATTGACCATTCTATTTTACTGCACTGTGCTCGCTTGGTTTAGTTCTTATTTATCAAATCGATTCCAATATGTACAGAAATGTGCTGACAGTACTCCATCATTATACACAGAAGTTCAATATGGTGTCCCGCAGAGCTCAGTACTGGGACCTTTACTGTTTTCACTTTACATGCTTCCACTGGGATCTCTCATTAGGAAACATAATGTTAATTTTCACTCGTATGCAGATGACACCCAGTTATACCTTTCATTTAAATCAAATGAAGTTTCTCAGATTTTGTCTTTAATTAGTTGTGTTAGTGAATTAAAGGAATGGATGAATGAGAACTACTTATCTTTAAACACTGATAAAACAGAGATGTTAATTGTTGGAGGGAATGACTTTGATCACAGCAATATTCTGTCATCATTTACCTCACTTGGAATTACCATTATTTTTACTGAATCAGCCCACAATCTAGGAGTTATCTTTGACTCTAGCATGTCGTTTAAAGCGCATATTGCAAAGTTGTCCAAATCATGTTTCTTTCATCTTAAAAATGTTGGGAAATTAAGGCGCTTCTAAATAAACAGGATTCTGAGAAATTAGTAGGATTGACTACTGCAATGAGGTGTTCACTGGCTGTTCAAACTGTTCTTTATACAGCCTCCAGTTAATACAAAATGCGGCTGCAAGAATTACTACAAGAACAAGAAAGTATGAACACATAACTCCAGTTCTTAAATCCTTACACTGGCTCCTGGTTAAGCTTAGGACAGATTTCAAAATCCTCCTGTTAACATATAAAGCATTAAATGGCCAAGGTCTGGCTTACTTGTCTGAACTTATTATGACTTACAAACCTGAGCGCAAGGATTAATAAAATAACAGTGGGAGGTTGAGCTTTTAGTTACAGGGCCACTAAACTGTGGAATGGTCTGCCTGCTACTATAAGAGATGTCCCTTCGGTCTCAGATTTTAAATCCTGGCTGAAGACTCACTACTTCAATTTAGCATATCCTGACTAGAGCTGCTAATTAACTGTACAGACTGCATCTCTGCTGTTAGTCATTAGCACTATCATATCATCTACTGTTAAAATTCTGGTCCGTACTTGTAAAATTTGTATTTTTATACTGTATTGAGGATTTGTTCTGTCCTGTGTATTGCATTGTATTGATCCCCTTCTTCTTGACACCCACTGCACTCCCAACCTACCTGGAAAGGGGTCTCTTTTTAAACTGCCTTTCCCAAGGTTTCGTCCATTTTTTTTCCTACAAGTGGTTTTTGGGAGTTTTTCCTTGTCTTCTTAGAGAGTCAAGGCTGGGGGGCTGTAAAGAGGCAGGGCCTGTTAAAGCCTACTGCTGCACTTCTTGTGTGATTTTGGGCTATACAAAAATAAATTGTATTGTATATCCATAACCAGATTAAAAGTGTTTTACATCAGTATACTGCTGCTGGATTATGTGAATTTCCCCTTGGGATTAATAAAGTATCTATCTATCTAAAGACTCGATAAAAATCCTTGATTCACGCCTGCTCTAACAGGAATCTCATCTGTTACCCCAATACTGCTTTTAACCAGTACTGCTTTTTGCTCCCTCATACTTGTCCTGGCCAATCCTCACATACTTCTCTAATACTTCTTTCTCTCTCATGCACCTCCAGACCTCTTGACAAGGTACTCTATCATAACTCTTCTTCCAGTCAATAAATACTAAACAAAAACTAAGACCCTTTAATAGGCATTTCTTTTACTCTGTGCGTCTCTGCGACCTTGAAGTTGATGTGTACTCAGGGTATTTTTTTGTGAGGCCCCAAAAATTGCCTCAAGCTTGGGGTCTCCAACCCATCTTAATCTGCCTGGTCTACTGGCCCCTAACGAAGAAAAGCCACTACTGCTGGGACAGCCTTTGGCAGCTCTGTGCTTTTCCCACCCAACTGGGTTATTCTTAATCAGCATCCTCAGCTAAAAATGGGATCTTATGGGTTGCATTTTTTTGGGACACTTTTTTCAAAAACATTTTATTTTGGGCTCTTTTTTAACCCTGTCCCACATTATTACAATGTTTTTCCACTGATATCTGTACTTCTATTCCTACATTGTTGTAAAATGTCTGAGGGGGGCAGCCCCCACCATTGTGCGATGGTATAAACCCATTCGATCATTTTCAAAAATCTCTGAGGAGGACTTGATCCTTAGCTCTCGACGTCATCCCCCAGCTTCCTGGTGTGTCAGTTTATCTACATCAGATATATTTTGGGAAGCAAATATGCTATGATTGTGCTATAATTTTTTTAGGAACTTGGCAGCCCTGGTCTCTGGCCCAATACACCCTACACTGAATGTAGCTGATGTTACAATGTTAAATTAAACCTTCTACTTTCAGTTTCCCAATCTTAACGTCTGCTGTTTTCCGTGGTCTTCCATGTGTCTTGCCTCTACTTGTGTTACACTCTGAAGTTTCTTCTTCTTGTCAGTCTTTTTTTTTTTTAAACACTGCTGCGTGATGCGACCTGTACATTTAATTGCGCTTTATAAAACAAACACTGTGGATAAACAGCAATAAAGTGGCAAATATCTGCTCTCTAGTGCGTAGCGCTGTAATGGAGTGGACACGGCGACAAGCGACCTCTCGTGTCAAGTAGCCCGGAGGTCAGCGACAATGACTTTTCTAGGCTCGTCGCAGTGTCACAGGACCCAGCAGTGTGAAACGTAATCCGTCGGCAGGAGCGCGAGGGCGCGCAGCGGAGTTATTTTAGAACTCCAAAGTGCGAAAAGGGAACATGGCAGCAGCGGCGGCTCTCTGCTCCGCCTGGGCCCGAGCGGCGCCCTCTCTCCCCGCCGTGGATCACGCCCGCTCGCCTCGATAATGTCGCGTTTGGCGCCCGCCGAGTGCCCGCGCGCACTGCGTCCTTCTCGAATCGCCGCTCAGCTGCCCGGCAGACCGCTGCTGTCTGTCGGACTGCTGCAACTCCTGCTCGGATGCGCCATGGTGGCGCTGTCCCTCAGCATGTCGCCGCCCGTGAGGAACTCGCCCGTGAGGAACTCGTGCCCGTTCTGGGCCGGCTCGTCGGTGAGTAGCTCCAGTGTGCAGAACGGACCGCGAGAAAAGTGGAAGTGCGGGTGTGACCGGGAGCGAGAGCGGTAAGGGAACTTGGGCGTCAAGATGAGTGCCAAAGGAACGCGAGAGTGCGGTGTGGTGAGAGGAAAAGGGAGGAGAATGCCCGGGGGCGGGTGTGCGTCACCGGGAT
Source organism: Polypterus senegalus (assembly GCF_016835505.1). Classification (NCBI taxonomy): domain Eukaryota; kingdom Metazoa; phylum Chordata; class Cladistia; order Polypteriformes; family Polypteridae; genus Polypterus; species Polypterus senegalus. The sequence continues at coordinate 62,348,741 of NC_053157.1, read as the reverse complement.
ACGTGTGCCAGAAGGATGGCAAGTCCTGCCAGCCATCCATTAAAACATACGCGTGGTCGAGGGAGTTAGCGTTGAGCGCAAAACTACAAGAGGGCATAGGCAGCTGCACATAACCGACAGAGTGACGCACACGTCTTTGTGATCTGCCAAGAAAATAACGTGGTGAAAAGGAAACTCGAGAGACGAAGAGAACACGAAAACTCCACACTGTGCCGGATTGAGCTGGGGTGCAACAGCGCCACTCGTGGAGGAAACTGAAACTGCGAAAACGTCGGAACAATGAAAGGAGAGCAAGATTGAGACAAAAGGTCCCAGCGCAGCAGAGTGATCATGTGCTGCAGACGTGTGTGCCTGGAGAATCCTCGAGGAAACCCAAGTTGGAAGAATCACATTTATTGGCCAAGTACACTCGCATAAAGGAATTTGACTTTGGTTTTTAGGAATCTTAAGCATTTGCCAGTACTTAATGTTCAGGAATGTAACTTGGTAGCTTAAGCTGTTTATGACATAACACATCATCACATACACAGGACAATTTAAACAACATACATTATAAATAGTTGCAGAATAGTACAATAGTACACATATGAAGGAGATTGCATGCTCACACCCTCAGTATTTCAGAGAATTAATCAGGGGTCCTCAACTCCTGGGCTTGAGGACCCCCAGTGGCTGCAGGTTTTCATTCTAACCCTTTTCTTAATTAGTGACCTGTTTTTGCTCCTAAATAACTTTTTTTGAATTCATTTTAATTGGCTAACTCTTGAAGACTCAGACCCCTTAATTGTTTCTTTTTTCTTAATTAGCAGCCAAACAAGAATGAGATACAAAATGAACCAAGACCAGCAAACTGTCAATCATACAATATCTGAAAATAAAGAAAGGTGAAGGTCTCAGGAATGTTGATCTGCTCAGGTCCCCAAAACATTTTAACAGCGCTCTTAGAAAAGAGAAAATCAATAATTTCAGTAATGTTTGTTATTGCACAATGAGAGCAGCAACTAGCCATGGAATTAAAGAATGGGTTTAATTACCAACAAGAAGCAGCACCTAATTAAGCAATTGGTTGGAGTAGGAGAAGAATAATGTCGAGACCCTCCATAATAACACTTTAACCAAAAGATTAATTAGTAAATCTAAATTGGTCCAAGTGCACCCTTGTTCAGGGTTGTTCTTGCCTTGCTTTTTTATGCACTTTTAATCCCTGAGGGGAAATTGTCTTTTCACATGAACTTTGGAGTTCAGACTGCAGGGTCATCATGATCAGATGGGGTAAACTCTGGCTTCCTGTGATCATTAAATTTAATCATATAGGTTTACAAAAATGGATGTATAGACTGATGCTTATTTTGTGTTGTTTGTGTTATTTTTCTAATTTTATTATACAGGAATGCATTATAAATTCTTTGGAAACACAACCCCCTTACTTTCATGTCACTAACACTGTTTTTGAATTCAAATTTGAACTGTTGTTCATACAGTGTCTACGTTAATCTAGCAAAGTGCATCAGAGTGGAAAGAAAGTGAAAGGGAGAGTATCAGCTTGTGAAACAGTGTGCAGAATAATAGTTTTAGAAAGAAGGGGAAAGTGAGACAAAACTGACAAGAAGGAAGTCAGTGTGCGGGAAGAGAGGACATGACAGTCCATTTAGAAAAGTCAGAGAGGAAACATAGAAATGAAACTGTACATGTCGGTGTTTAGTCCCATGCTGAATCAAACATCTGCAGTCTCTAAAGCAGGGTTCTCAAATTCTGGTCCTGGAGGGCCGCAGTTGCTTTTCTTTTCTTAATGAGTGACCTGTTGTTGCTGTTAGTTAAAGTCTTTTGAACTAGTTTTAATTGACTTGCGCTTGAAGACTCAGAGCCCTTAATTGTTTCTTTTTTATTAATTAGCAGCCATACAAAAATGAGATGCAAAATGAGCCAAAACATGCCCAGCAAACGAAAATAAAGAAAGATGAAGGTCTGAGGAATGCTGATCTGCTCAATTCCCCTAAACATTTTAACAGCTCTCTTAGAAAAGAGAAAATCAACAATTTTAGAAATGTCTGCTATTGCACAATGAGAGCAGCAACTAGCCATGGAATTAAAGAATTGGTTTAATTAACAACAAGACTCAGCGCCTTATTAAGTAACTGGTTGGAGTTTGAGGCCCTGACTTAGTTGGTCTGCTGTTCACTCACTCACTTCACATTTCATTTCTGTTTGAATGCCATTTAAGGAAAGAAATGAAGCAATTCAGAGGAATGATGAGGAAATTCAAGGGAACAAATGTTAAAAAATAAGTCAATTCCTGCCCGGGGTTTGATTCCTGCTTTGCGCCCTGTGTTGGCTGGGATTGGCTCCAGCAGACCCCCGTGACCCTGTAGTTAGGATATAGCAGGTTGGATAATGGATGGATGAAAATTAATTCAAAAGAAGTTAATTAGCAGCAAAAACAGGTCACTAGTTAAGAAGAGGGTTAGAATGAAAGCCTGCAGCCGTTGTAGCCTTCGAGGACCGGAGATTGAGACCCCTGCTCTAAACAGAAGCTGTTTTCCCCTTTCACTAATCAGCAGCAGCTCTCCAGGAGGAGTCGTTTGGGATCATGCTCTGATAGCTCGTTGACACACCCATCGCACACCACAGTTTTACTAAAATCCATCCATCCATGCATTTTGATATTGTATTTCCATTTTAACACTGCAAGAAGCCAGATCTAATACCACTGCCATGGCACCCACACTGACTCAAAACAAGACATTTTAAAGTCTATTGTTCATTTTGGACTGCACCAGAAAGGAGCCACAGACAAACTTAGATAGAAAAAGGTGTATTGCTGTAGTAGTGTTTATTTATTCACTTTTGTTAAATAATTAAAATGATAAAAGTACTTAATGACAGTGTCAGAGAGAGGATTGCAGCATTGCTCATAATGACCCTCTGTTTTGTTTTCATTCTCTCCATCGCCAATGAGCCTGACCTTTTAATTAGTTTGTTGATAATGAGCCTGACCTTTTAATTAGTTTGTTGATTCAGTGGGCCTGTCTTGAAGTGATGTTATTGACCCAGCACACTACATCATAGAAAATCACACTGGCCGTCAAAGATTTGTAGAGCATGTAAAAGATGTCACTACCCGCGTTAAAGAAAACACAATTTCCTAAGAAAAAGAGTCTGCTCTGCCCTTACTTACTGTATATAGTTTCTCTGAATTACTGGACCAGTCCAGCATTCATTAAATGTGGTTATTACATGTGTTTGTTTATTCGTAGGAAACCTGGTTTTAAATAAATCCATATACAAGTACCCTTACTCAGGTTAGAGACATCAGGATAACGGCCTCTAAGAAACGGGGTTAATACACATAGATTTCTTTGTGAGCCATCTGGTTATGTGGACCCTGAACCATTTTGCAGTTAAGGATTTTGTATTCTGTGCATGTCTGTTTTACTATGTTAGCCTGCTTGTATCTTTTATTCGTGCATGCATCCATCAGCCACAAGTACAAAACTGTGGAAGTGTCCACAAAGATAAATTTCCTGAAACAAAAGCTCAGGCGATAACATTATTCATTCTCTTGTTTGAAATAATTTGTCTCAATATTCCAGAAATCGATGAATGTACAGTGCTAGGCTCAGCAGTATAATCTCAGGAGACACAGGCTCTATGCTTGTTTTTGGATTCGCAGTGGCCATTGATGACGGTCAATCTGTTTTTAAAGCATGCTTTCATGACATTGGGGTGTTTTAGTAAAGGAGAACTCTATAAATGGACTACTCGCACATGTAAATGGGGTTTTTAAGTTATCCAGGTTTCTACCTTAACCAGGGTACTCACCTTATTCCGCTTTTGTGTGTGCATGTTAACACCCTCATGGACGTGGACCCCCAAGCATTATATCACTTACATATCCACTTTGTTAATAGTGACAGGGCATAATGGCTCTTTGATGCAGGTAAAGTTGAGTTTTTAATAATTCTTTTTGCATCAAAAAATAAATTTCTATACCTGAATCATATACTCCGGCTCATTCCCCTTGTCAACACACTCCATTAGGGAAAAGTCATCAGAGAATTTCTTCAGTTGACATGTAGTTCATGGTGTACAGTGGAAATGTAAAGGGTGACAGGACTGTTCTCTGTGCTACTCCAGTTTTGTTCATATCGAAATCATAGACAAAGTCCCTTAGCCTCACAAACTGTGGTCTGCTGGATAGATAGTCCATTATCCAGGGCACAGTAGGCTCATCCCCCTGCCTATCCCTGATCCTACTTTTTAACAGATGGTGTTGAAGGCACTGGAGAAATCAAAAAACATGGATGTGTTCAAGTATTTGTTGGAAATGGCACGCACACATTTAAGAAAACATGCCTCTAGTTTCATCTTGTTGTGTTCCAAATAAATTTGATTTAAATTAAGATATTTTATTTCTTAATATAAAAAATTTGCTTCATGGATTTTGTGAAAAGTAGAATATGTAATTGGTGCAAAAATAAAAATATCAGTCTCTTTAGTGTATCAGACAAGGAGGCCTGGTAATAGATAGATAGATACTTTATTAATCCCAAGGGGAAATTCAGAATACAGAAAATTATTACAAATTATTCAGAATACAGTAATACAGTGTTCTAATATTGTCTCCGAGATCTGGATTCAAATCTTAGTTTTTGCAGATTTGTACATACTCCCAGTATCAGCCTGGGTTTCCTTTAGGTACTCCCATAGGCTTTGCCATTTTCTGACTCTGTGATTGACTAAGCTGATTTAGAAACTGGAATATATTGGACTAAAGACTAGTTAGGTAGATTACCAGAGATGTTTACAGTCCATTTCCATTCACAGAGTGGCAAAGTGTTGCATGTGGTTTAGCACAAGAAGTTAGAAGTTTCTCTGGATTTTGTTCAAGAGACAATAAGTAGCCTATAAACATAAAAAACATGATATAATGTTTACTGGTTACCGTTACTGCAGTTCTAAGCTGTAAAAAAGTCAGCTCCTTATGGGACATGCATGTACTTAAAGTGCCTAAGATTCTACAGTAAGTATTTTAAAATTTTGGTAGTTTTATTTTTTATCTAAAACTGAAGATTTTCTGTGGCATTTTTTCCAGTTTCCCCATCTTTGAAGTATCTTTTTGAGTCCATTTGCTGACTGGCATTGGCACTAACTAGCAAGTAAATTTTTTCTTTCTGTATCTTATTGCTTCCCTTCTTTGTCAGTTGTAACAAAGGCGCTATATAGGTGCCTGACCCAACACAGATAGACATGGAGGCACGTATAAAAACACAAAGACTTTATTTTTCTTCAGCTGTGGGACACGTCTTCCCCGTGCCACACAGCCCAAACACAGTCCCCAAGACACAAGCACAAACCAGCTCTCTTCCTTTCTTTACCACCTTTCTTTTTCCTCCTTAAGCTTCGTCTCCTTCCTCCCAACTCTGGCTCTCTGAGTGGTGGTGGCTGGCCCTTTTTATAACACAACCGGAAGTGTTCCAGGTGCTTGACCCCCTGGTCCTAATTGCACCTCCAGGTGGGCCTGAAGATTCATCCAGCCAGGCTGCTGAGTCTATGCAGCTCCCCCTAGCAGCCATCCGAGACCCCAACCAGGCTGTGGAGGACTTGATCTCCCATGGAGCCCTGTGGATGGTTGGGGAATCACCGTCAGCCAGGGAGGCTGCCACCAAGCTTTCCAGGGGAGATACTGGACTGCCCATGGTGGCTCCCCCGGAACATAAGCAGCAGGGGCGTCCCTGCCGGGCATGGGACCCGGCTGTCCTTCACCCAGTTAATTGTGCCCTTAATAGATGTCTTATTATTTTTTATGTTTACTTCTTCGGACTTTAACCTGCAATTGTATTGACTCAACATAATGCTTGTTACATTGACAGATGTTTAGACATCTTTGACTTGTCTGATCTGATGAAGGACCAATGCTATCAGCACCAAGTTTAGGGACAGGTTGGACATGTAATGGGCTTCTATTCATTTGTACCAATTTCTGCCCTAAAAACAAACTCAGCCTAGAACAACAGTGCAATGTTTTTTTTTTAGTTTTCAAAATAGTGCAAAATAACGTGTTTTTCAAAAGAAGCCCAAAAAAACTGCAACTTGCGAAAGCTCATTTTTTCCAGTGGAAGCCATAAACAGTGTAAGAAAGCCTTTTACCTGGCAAAATTTGCATAATCATAAGAAACTGTCATAACCTCTTATCCATTTCCTTCTCTTATCATGACAGAACTCTTTGTTGTCTACTAGCCAATGAAACAAAGTCTGAGTCCATCGCAAAGCCCTCTCGCATATATAGTGGGCCAATTTGGAACTAATACACATCTTTGCGATGTGGAAGAAGATGTAGTAGCCACAGGAAAAGAAAGTGCATTCCTCTTTATTTTTACTTAATAAAGTACTTAGAACCGGATTTAAAATGTTTAGCAGTGTTTTTAGTTTTTTGTTGGATGTTATAAATGCAGCAGTATATGTACTAGGAGAATTACAAGAAACTATTGGACAGATCCCTTATAAATGTATGCATTTTAACAAAATATTTATTGAAAGTGGATTTTAAAATACAGGCATGTTAAGTATCAAACATTTATTTTACTTTCAGGTCATATTGTCGGGAATCATTGGCTTAACTACATGGAAAAGACCTCAGCTACTGTTGGTAGGTTGAAATGTTGTATAATGTTATATTTTTCACTTACCTGAGATTGACAAGTCTGAAGCATCAATTCATTAGTTTAAAATAATATTGTACAAATTGAAGGTGAATTCTTCTAAAGTTATAAATTGCTTGTACACAACACTTAATGATATATATGATCTAAAGCAAGCAAAGTTAAAGTTATCTTTCTTGTAATCAAATGGCATCCCTAGGTCATCTTCTGTAGCCAATAGAATATTAAGTTGAAGGTTGAAAATCTGGTAAGGTTAACAGGAACATTTTATATACATTAATGTTAGAAAAATATGTAGACTATTGTAAGTTGTTTGTGCTAACACTTAATTATGAAAATATTAAAGGATAATAATAATATAATAAATAAAAAATGGCATGCAGAGAATATCCATAGTGCATATCTATCTGAATCTTAACATTAATTACTGTTTATCAGAAGATGCATAATTATGTAAAAAATATACTGTATATTAATATTTCTTATGTGTATATTATACAATTTGAGGTTAATAACAACCAACAGAAAGGAGGGTGTATGCCAGCGTGTTCCCACATCACTTGATGGATACTCAAATGCTTCTTAGTTATTTTTGTCATACATTTTTTGAAGGAGTTCTAATTTTTCTTAACATACTGTGTACTTTGAGAAAAATAATTTTAAGGCCCATTATATTGATAATAGTATAGAATATAAAGCATAACCTAAGTATTCTTAACACATAAAGCACGCTGCATATAATGATTTTAGTAAACAGAATATAAAGGTTCATAACAATTTTTAAATCTAAAATGTGTTCTTACAAAATGTATACACCTACCAAACCTGGACATCAGTCATAAGTGTTAGAGATTAGATATTGTAATGGAGAAGCCAACAACTACTTCTTGTTTAAATTTACAAATGAAACTTAACACCTAACATAACCTTCCTAAAATCTACTTAATCAAATTCAGGGTCACAGGGGGTCAAATCCCTTTCTTGGGAGCACTGGGTGCAAAGCAGTAGACAGCCCTACACAAGGCACTAGTCCATTGCCCAGTGACACACACACTCTTGTTTTGCATAAAGATTCCAAGTTCTGAAATCCCACACAAAATTCCAGTACAATATTCTGCTCAATTATAATTGGTTAGTGAAGCATATTGTTCTTTTATGATTTAACTTCTGTTATGTCTCATTCTGACTCAGTAATTATTTTAAGTTTTCAACTTTTCCTTTGTTTTATAACATATTGATACAGACAAGATTAAATTTGCCACATGTGCAGATCTTTGTGAGGTAATGGTACTGTTCTAAAACTTTGGCTTATTTGGATATTGTATACAGTTGAAGTTTGAAACTGTGCATTATCATCAGAATTTACAGAAGTATATTGAGATGAGGCGTGTAAAAAGTTTGAGAAAGCTAAGTAACTGAACTGGGAATATATCTGAGAAAGTTATTACGTCTGTTAGAACTAAAGAACAGAGGAAGCCAAAGAGAGAGAGAGAGAGACATGGTGGTGGGCGGAAGAGATCCAGGTAGCTATGAAAACTAAAAATGAACAATTTTAAAACATGGGATTAACAAAAGAATGATGTGTATTTAAAGCAAGCATACAAAGAAACATGCAAATTAGCCAAGAAACCTGTGGCAAAGAACAAGACAAGAAGCTGCCAGAAAACTAAATGAAGACCTAAATACAAGAGAAAAAAAATGAAGAATTTCAAAAATTGAGAAAGTAAGCACCAAAAAGCAAGCAGGATAAGCAGCATATTGCTATTATAAAGGAATGAGATAGTGATAAATTGATTAAACATGAAGAGCTCGGGAAGATTAATTGGAAGGATTATTTTCATGGGCTGCTGAATGAATGAACAGAATGATATGGAGAAATGGGATGAGGCATAACCATCCGAAGGCCCTGAAATAGGGAATAGTGCACGGTAAGTCAGAAAAGCAATTGAGGAAGTAAAATCAAACAAATTTTCAGAATCATTAAGAATAAATAGGGGGCTCTGCCCCCTGCTCACTTCGCTCGCCAACCCCCGGGTTTGGTTATCCAGATATACAATTTAAAGAGATTGTTATTTTCATTTCATTCATTTTCATGAATTGTTTATTTCTTGATATTTGACAGTAATAAAGCTGTAGTGAATGAGTTACCCCCCGGCCCCCCTGCTACTCTACAATCATTTAAAAGCCTTTACAGCAGCTCTCCTTTAAGCCAGCTACTGCTTATGCCATGCTGCGTGATCTGCATGTCGCACTGCGTGTCGATCATTTAAAAGTCTGTACAGCACCTGTCCTTTTATCTCACTTGTTTGTCTCGTGGGACGTTAAATTGTCTCAGAGAATTTGTTTGTAAGTAGGGCGTGTCATGCACGTAGTCTTGCAGGACTTCAAAGTGTCTTCTGAGAAGAACATGTCTCATCTCCCTCGTCTCCCTCCCAAGATTTTTTTTTTATAATAGAGAGACATTAGAGATGATGAGGATCTTGGGGGAAAAAGAAATAAGATGGTTGCATAAAATATTTAATGATTTTTGGAGTATTGAAAATGATTTAAAAAGTGAGATAGTAACAGGGGAAGAAGATAATGTTAATAGTAGAAAAAAGCTATTGGATATAGTGTTAAAGTTCCGTGAACAAGTAATTGAAACAAAGATTAGAGAGTGTATACAGATTAATGCCAAAGAGTTTGACTTCCTGTTAGGACAGGGCATGATACTTGTCATTTTTATCAATTAGAGAATACAACAAAAGATACTTAAAGGGAAAATGGTACTGGCCATATATTGCTTTAGAAAAGGCATTCGATAGAATAGCAAGAGAAATGTTGTACTGGAGTATTGGAAAAGATGATTTGTGTGAATGATAAAATCTATGATTGACAGTTAACATTGTTAGAACTTATATGGATAATATTGATTGAAATAAAGGGTAGTGTACACCATGGCTCATGTTTAAGCCCAGTAATATTTATAATAGTAAAAGATACAGTCAGTGAAGATTTTAGGAGAGATACTTCTTGGGATATACTTTAAGCATATGCCCTAGCTATTGAAGATGAAACCTCGGGAGAGTCTATCATTAGATGACAGAGCTAACTGGAGAAAAATAATTACAAATAAATTTATAGAAGACAGAAGTAATGGTTTGCAATAAAATGAAGTATCATGTTTATTAAGCCAGTATCTGGCACTGTGCTGAAGTAAGTGGATAGTTTTAAATACCTTTATAGCAGCAAGTGGATGATGTAAAGAGGATATAAAATGAACAATTAATTCTGGGTGAAATCAATGGAGGGAAGTGTCATTGGTGATGTGTGACAAGAAATTGCCATTAAATTTAAAATCTAAGTTATAAAAAGTGGATCTGAAGCATGGACAATGAGGGCAAATACTGCTGAACAAATAAGAGATGAGAATGCTAAGGTGACTGTGTAAAATGAAGCTGAGAAACAGAAAAAAATGGAGATATTAACAAAAAACCTGGACTAGCATGTGTAACTGATAAAGTCAGAAAACAGAATTAATTCAGACATATATGAGAATGGTTGAAAAAAATGGATGAATGGAAGAAATTATTAAAAAAATTGAACAACTTTGTGAGCTGGAATGTTAAAGGTCTGAATCTCGAAATAAAGAGAAAGAAAGTATTCTCTTACCTAACAGGTCTAAATGCTAAAATAGTATTTTTACAGGAGACCCACTTATTATGTAAGGATCAGTCTCGGCTACACAGAGACTGAACTGGTCAAATATTCCATTCCAGCTATACATAGAAAACTAGAGGTGTGGGAATTTTTGTACAGTGGAACCTTGGTTCACGACCATAATTCGTTCCAAAACTCTGGTCGTAAACCGATTTGGTCGTGAACCGAAGCAATTTCCACCATAGGATTGTATGTAAATACAATTAATCCGCTCCAGACCATACAAACTGTATGTAAATATATATTTTTTTTGTTTTTAAGCACAAATATAGTTAATTATACCGTAGAATGTACAGCATAATAGTAAACTAAATGTAAAAACATTGAATAACACTGAGAAAACCTTGAACAACAGAGAAAACTAACACTGCAATAGTTTGCGCTATAGTGCTAGGAGCCGCTCGCTAAAAACACTTTTTTTTTAAATGAGTTTTAAGCACAGGGAAAAAAAAGAACATTTGAAAAATCTGTAATTTAATAAATCACCAAGAAAAATAACAATGCACGCTATGAACCGATCGCTGTAAACAGAACTGAAAACAAAAACAAGCCTTTTCTTCCTTATGTCTCCAGCCTTCCCTCTCTCGCTCTCTCGTTCGCTCTCTCTCTCTTTCATGTGTGCGTGTGTCTCTTTCGTGAGCCTGGAGCGCCTGTGTGTGTGCCTCTGTCTTGCGCGCCTGTGTGTGTGTGTGTCTCTCTCACGCGCCTCTGAGTGTGTGTGTGTGTGTGTGTGTCTCGCTCGCGCCTGTGTGTGTGTCACGCTCTCTCTCTCTCTTGCTCGCTGCACAGAAAATGCACAGGAAGAGACTGAGCATGTACAAACCGAAAGGGAAACTGGCTTGTTCGTATACCGAGTGTGTGGTCGTGAACCGAGGCAAAAGTTTGCCGAACTTTTTGGTCGTAAACCGATTTGTACGTGTACCGAGACGTTCGTGAACTGAGGTTCTTATCTCATTTGTAGTATCAGATATAGTATCTGATCCTGAAGGGAGATATGTGATTGTCATGGGTAATTTATTTAACTGTAAAGTGATTTTGATAAATATGTATGCACCCACTGTAGATGATAGGGACTTTATCCAAAACGTATTTGCATCCATTCCCAATGGCTGGGGACTTTAATTGTGTTTTAAATCCAGATCTAGATAGGTGTCCTACCACATGGGCGATGAGATCTAACATTGCAAAGACAATTACGCAGTGTGGCGGACTGCTGGGTATCCTGCCCAGCCGGGACGCCTGGAAGGACCGGGAGAGGGACAGTACCTCTCCCCTGGACCATGAGAGGGCAGCCGCCCTGGTCTGTATTGGGGCCATGGGATCAGAGCTTAAAAGCTCAACCCTGTTGGGGCACGTGGACACCTCTAGGGGGCGCCCGGAAATTTGTGGAGCTCTGGATTGCAGCACTTCCGCCACACTCGGAAGTGCTGCCAGAAGATCGTCATGAAGCACCTGGAGCACATCCAGGGCATTATAAAAGGGGCCACCTCACTCCATTAGCCAAGCCGGAGTTGGGGCGGCAGAAAGAGAAGAAGAGAAAGAGAAAGAAAGAAGGGACTGAGTATTTGGCTGATTTATACATTGTGTGGTGCTATACTAGGCAAAAGAAGGATTAAAATATGTTTTTGTGGACATCTGGTGTTGTGTCTCTTTGTGTTCAAGGGCTGAACTTCCACAACAGTTTGTAACTGATCACAACTTATCAGACCCCTGGAGATTTCTAAACCCAAACTCAAGAGCATATTCCTTCTACTCACCAGTGCATCACTGCTACCCAAGAATTGATTATTTCTTTATAGATAACAATTTCTTGCCTACGATTAAATCTTGTAAGTATAATGCTATTATTATCTCCGACCATGCCCCTTTCATCATGGAGCTAAACTCACTATGCCCTACAGAATTGATGTCCAATCAAATCGATTTTTTAGAGACAAATATATACTCAGAGGTTTCTGTAGCAATACTCTGGGAACCCCTGAAGGCTATCTTAAGAGCACACATTATCTCCTATCTTTTCCACAGAAGGAAATTGGAAACCAAGAAGGCATCAAAGGTAATCAGTGAAATTACTAGAATAGATCAAGAACATGCCAAGCGTCCAAATGAGGCACTCAACCTCTTGACAAATAGAAAAACAGAACAACTCATTTTTAAATCAAGCCATCATAACTATGAATATGGAGAGAAAACTAATAAGATCTTAGCTCAACAAATCCACAAGCAGGAAGTTCGCAATGCAATCCCAGCAATCACCAACACAGACGGAGACAACATCATTGACCATAAAAATATAATGCATACATTTAGAGACTACTAGAAGCCCTTATATATTACTGAGTTTAAAGAAGACAGACACAATCTAATGCATTTCTGAATGCATTACAGATACCACAAATAGATACTCTCAGTGCAGAGGAATTGCTTAAATCTCTGGCACTATCAGAATTACTAGATGCTATAAACTCACTTCAGGGTGGGAACGCAGCAGGCCCTGATGGCTACCCTGCTGAATTTTATAAAAAATTCTGAATTAAGCTAGCTCCCCTTTTATTAATAACATTTACAGAGACAATAAAATTCTACCTCAAACTTTTCCCCAAGCATTAATTCCTGTCTTTACTAAGCAAAATAAAGACTTATTACAATGTGCATCATACAGACCAATTTCACTTCCGAATAATGATATTAAGATACTCTCCAAAGTACTAGCTAAAAGGATTGAGAAAGTACTACCTTCTGTAATATCAGGAAGCTATATACTGTAACACAATGTGTAGAGTACAAGTCAATGGATGCTATGCTAATCTTTATTAATAAGGCCTTACCTGGACTATTGTGCACAGGTTTGGTCACCATAGTAAAAAAAGAACATAGCTATGCTAGAGAAAGTCCATATAAGAGCTACTAGACTTAGTCTGGGACTAATTGGTATGAGCTATGAGCAAATGGAGATTACGAGATGACATGATTTAGTTTTTAAAATTCTGAAGGGAAGTGGACCCCAGCTATTACTTTAAAATTTCACACAAGTGCTAGAAAGTTTGTCTTTACACAAAAAACGATAGACGCATGAAAAAGGATGCCAAAGATGAAGTTGAATGTTGTAGTTATTAGAAGAAGACCATGAGGACGGGAACAGAAATGAAAATGACTTGAAAGTGCTTTGATTTCAATCTGAGACTGCATTAAACAGGAACCTCTGGTGAAGAAGAATCAATGTGGTTGAACCTGAAATATGAATAGCTTCCTGAAGGAGAGAGATTATTGCCAGCTTCTACAGTAAACATACACGTCATTGTGATGTAATAGAAAGCAATTCATGTTTTTATTTCTGACGTGGAATAATTACAGCTGTTATACTGAATGAGGCATCTTTCAAATGACTAGAAAATGTTACAGTTTTCCTAAATCACTGTAGTGTGTTTTAAATATTACTATGTGTGTGTGCTTAACCTCACTTATTTTATTTGCTAGTCTAAGTGTTGCAGTTAATTGACATTGCATATTAGCTTCTAAAAATATTTTCTCAATAATTTTTATCTAAGAAATTTTACTTTTTTCTTGGTTGAAGACAATTCACTTATTTAAAATGTATCTTCTTTTGTTGCTACAAGTTCATCTGTAATTTTTGTTAATATTCTTAATTTTGCTTTTAATGGTAAATTAGCCAAGCATTAGATTACTTTTTGTTTACATTTTTACCCAAATTCATATATTTTCTTTTTTAAAATTTATTTCCATACTGCACCCCTTGTTTGTAATTATTGGAGGCTGTATAAGCTGTAGAATGTTGCTATGATTTGAAGAATGTTTTGTACTATGCTTCTTTATAGATTTAAAAAAAGAAACAAATTGCACAATATGATTATTTAAGTAATAAAAATATTATTATAGCCCTGAATCAACATAGAAGAAATGAAATATTTTCTGTATTTGTTTAAATAGTTATTTAAAAAAATGCACGGTGGACATGTGGGATACACATAATCAAGTAATACTGTATATTAACGTAATCAAAATAATACCTTCATTCAACTGTTTATGTTCATGAGTCCACATTTTTCCCCAGTCCAAGAGCATGCCACTCCCTTTGGCAACACTGTCAAAATTATATCACATCTACTATTACAATGTGGGAGTGACTGTTTAGAGAAGAGCTGTGAGCTGTTTAAGTACCTGTTCCATTGCTTCTTTCCTTCATGAACATCGTCAAAATGCTGCTTAGTGTTTTTCTTGCCTAATTTAGAGTTTTTGTTTAAATCTACTGTCAGCATGTTTAAATTGTTACACTAGTGCTAATGTAAATTGTAGCATTGAAGGCCAAAAGCCAGGTATTTGCCACCCTGAAAACAGCAAACCATTCCTCTGACAGTATCTCAAAATAATTGTGCTGAATCAGTACTTGCCGAAGTATTTTTGGCCAGCAGGTTAATGATTTAACACACTTCTTACAGTGCAACCTATACACATCATCAGAGATGTAACCTGGGGTCATCAGGTATTTCAGGTCTTTCAACATCATACACCCTTGCCCAGGTGACCCAGCCAGGGGTGATCAGCCCCCGACTTGTATCTTTTTGATCCACAGCCGTTTTGATGCTTTCTCAGCTTCATCACTGATGTCCGTGATGGCTCTCTTATTGTGCAGTCCCCTGATCCCCAGCTCTTTGAGGGCCCTGCAGTGCGAGTGACCAGCAAATCCTTAAAGGGATAGCAACGGGCCTTCCATCCCCTGCTTCATCATTCGCTTACAAACTCCTCATACTTAGCTTTCTTCCTCTTAAATGCCTCTCCCATCTGGTCTTCCCAGGGTATAGTCAGTTCCTGTAGGATCACTTGCCTCGATACTTGTGACACAAGAACCATGTCAGGCCAGAGCATGGTCATGGTAATGGTGTCTGGGAATTTCAGCTGTCTCCCCAACAATCAATGTAAACACATCTTTAAAACAGAAACATTTTTCATGTTTTAGTAATAATTGACAAAATGTAGACATGAAAGATACAAGTATAACAAAACAAATGCACTTTTATTCAAGAACATAACTGAAGAAAAAGAAAGCAGGTTAGGGTAGATTATTGATATGGCAGCTTGTGTGGTGCAGTAGTAAGGGCTGCTTCCTCCTAATCAAGAGCTCGCTGGTTCGATACCAGCTGCCTCCCAAATTTACCATTTTGAGTAGGCTTTGGTTATTCTAGTGTTAAATGAACTTAACTGATATGTATAAAAGTGTGAAATTGTTTTGATTTTGATCATTTCTTTGTATTTTACCAGTCTTGTATTTATGTAATCTAATGCACTTTCAGACTCCTTAAATAAATTTACAATAATTGTCAGAGCTTGCGGCATACACCTAGTGTTCATAGTCCATCTCAGATTTGCTTAGAAGCATGTTTGCTGTTTCTGTAGTATGTCATTTCTTTTGTAGGTAAATCTTTTTGTGTTGCTGTCAGTTGTGTGTGTTATCCTCAACTTGGCTGGAGTTGTCCTCTGCTGCCAAGGAGCCCAATTTGTTTCCAGTATGTCCAACTGTTATATGGTAAGAAGGAAAAGGAAACAAGTGTAATTATTGCTTTTTATAAGAACATTCTGTAAAACTGTTAAATTTGGTGAATGAATAATCTGTTTTAACTCTCACTAAGGAAAATACAAATACATTTCACAAAAATGTCATTTAATCCTTTAGTAATTGAGCCTATCACTATGCAAAACACATACAAATTAACAGTATAAATGAGTGAATCCCACTATTTCAGTCAATTTTACACTCAATTCATCATTTTTACTTTTAATTGTTTACTAAGCCGTCTTTTGTATTTTTGCCAAAACCTTAAATGGTTATGTTTCCTTTGCAGCTTTCCTTTTGTTCTCACTTTCCTATACAGTTTGCTGCTTTCATTATATCCAAATGTTGACAACACTGCATGATAAAGCCGAGAAATAATGTCAGTGCCATTTTCACTTGTCTGCTCATTTGCTAGAAATGTTTCTTAATGAGCAGGCGGATGAAAATAGCAGTAAAGTAACTGCTTATCCTTGGCATTCCATGTTGTTTGCCCTGGTGTCTGCATTGCTCATTGCTAGTCATCAGCTGTCAGATACATTTAAGGGCTCGAACACTACAGAAAGCAGTGAATAAAAAAGAAATGGCCAACAAAACATAAGCATTTAAAGATGTAACAAATAATGAAAATATTTACAATTTTTTTTGGAAATGTATGGTTGTGATATCAGATGAAATGAAACCCTGCAGCCATTGAGTCCACCTTGAATGAATCTGAAAACCACTTGTATAAATTAAATGGTTTACTGGGTTATTATAGGATGTCACCAAAGTAATTTAATTACCAAATTTTATTCTTTACATGAAAACCAGTATATTTCTGTGCATATGAGTTTTCTGTTGCAGCTTACAAAGGGAAAATAAATGTTAGTGGTAAGCTGAAATATGGCACATTTCTCTGGGAGCAGTTAACGTTTTAACTGAACTGAAAAGCACTGTTTTTCCTCTGGTTTCCCTCAGCCCTGACCACAATAATGCATTGCTGGAAGAAAAGATGTAAGGATATAAATTATTAATTTAGTTAAAAGTTTGATGAATCTTCTTTAAATGATTACTTTTTGCTTTAAAAAAAGTATTTATTATTCACTACATTTATTGTGAAACAAACTTTAAAAACACTGCTAGTTCTTATTATTCAGAAAAAAACAAGCATAATAGAGACATTGACAGACAGAAAATGAGAGCACTGTGGTGTGCACTGCTCATATTCATGAATTGAAAGTGTGATTTTAACCATTTTTCATCTTTTGTGATGTTATATTCTAGAACAAAAATTTCATGTTAGATTTTGTGCTCTCTTTAGTGAATAACTGGGGGTGCTATTTTCTCTTTTTCTCACTTATATAACTCCATATATCATCTATGTTTTATTTAGACTATTCAGATCAATAAACTAAATTGACTTACCTTTTCAAAGTTATCTAAGTCAGAATAAATTTCTAATTTATGATGTACCAATTTATATGCATGTTTTCCTTGTGAAAAGACAGTATTAAGAATTAACGAAATGTTGACAATATCTGGATAATTTTTCATAAATGTATTTAGTAGCCCTTATTTTACTTGCTCTACTGTTTCAACAACAATTTCATTAAAAATCATTTGGTTTAGGCACTTAGGCAGATCAAGATTTAAACAATCATATTTGGTTACACATAACAGTTTCTCTGCACCCCCTGTTAAAAGCAATACAACTTGTTTTTACATTTGAACATTATGCTGAAAGCTCAGTATTTGCTGGCCTTAATAAAAGTTTTTCATATTTCATTTATTTAGAGTGAAGATAATGCAATTTGCATGTGCTGTGAAGATACCCAGAGTGCTAAATGTACAGATGATAAACTATTAAAGTTGTTCAGAACTCATTCTTGCAGTACTGTGCACATCCTTTTGAAGGTATAAAAAGAAAATGCATATTTGCATGAACAAAAAAGGAACACAATTTGATTATTCATTGCGTAGTCCTTTTAGTTTATAATCAGTTGCAGTGTATAAGACGAGATGGGACATATTTATTTGAAACTACTGCCAACTCTTCAGTCTGATTCCAGTTGTGCAGAGTTTATGTTTTGTAATCATCATACCAGGCCACACTTCCTTGGTACATAATTCCTAATTCCATAATTCAGACAACAAATTCTTATCAGAAATGGATTTAGGCTTTTGATATTTTAATATTCAAGTATAAAATAGTTTAAATGGTTTTGACCAAATACCGGTCATTTTTATGTTCTTTTATCAATGTTTTTTTTGAATACTGATTTAGAGCTAGCATATTTATTTGTACAACCATTATTTATATTTTGACTTAACTGTAAAACTATAAAATATTGGAATAATTCTATACGTTAGGTCACCATCTTATGGTTATAGCATATTAAATGTCTAGTTATGACATCCAAAGGAATTAATTTCTTTGAATTTCCAGTTTGTCTGATTTGAGAAACAAAATAGAACATGTACATTTTCAGTTTTCTGGTGTTTTGTAGAAAGTGCTTTTTGGACTGTGTGCCTTAAATGCTTTAAGCACGGCAGTGTGCATGGTAGCAGCTACACTGTTATATCTACAGATATTCAGAACAAGACGACCTTGCCTGGTGAGTGAAATTAAGAATGCAGATTTGTTTTGGCTTGTATTAAAAACACATTTCCAAAAGTGAGTTAATTTCCTTAATAGGAAGAACCCCGCCTGGCTGTGGAGGAAGTAGAAGAAAGAAACCAAATTCCTGACCCTGATGAGTTTGTTCCTCCAGCACCTCCACCCTCCTATTTTTCTACTTTTTACTCATATACCCCACAGCTTGCACGCAGGTATATATTTAATAACACATTAAACCCATCTTCTATTGGTATACTTTCTGAGGAAGTCATTGGTTTATTTTAAATCAATTAGTCAATGAATCAATCAATATTTATTTTATATAGCACCATTAATAGCATGCAACGACACAGAGACTTTTATAATGTAAGCAAGCTTGTGATACAGAATGAAACATGAAAACTAATCAGAGCCACAGAACCACAAATAAAATCCAAAAATAAAGCTTTGACAGATGCCTGGAGGTGCCAGGAAGTATAACTGACATGAACTAACATGAACAGACAAAATGAGCTACTAAAATCAAATACAGCAGCAACAGAAAAAAAAACAAGGGTACATAGCAAAAGTGAGACAAAGTCATACGTAGTAAAGGGAACATTTTAGAATTTATGCTAAGCTTTTATAGCAGCACAAGTTGCAGTAATATATAGCACAGTGTTTTCATCCATAAAACAAATAAACATCACAACAGCGTCCATGAATTTGTAGGCCTCTCTCACCTTGGACTAAGTCAATGTTAACAATTCTATAATTAGAAAATGATGTGTAAAAATGTGATCTACAATTATATAGTTTACCCTCTGACCATTATCTCTCTGCAGATTTTTTATAGTAATTTTTTGTAAAAAGTTTTCAGTTTTAGAATTTTGATATTTATGTTAAGCTTATACAGTTCCAACATTAAACTAGTTATGCAAGAGTGATTTGTAGGTTTAGCTTAATAACATAAGTCTTTTGCTGAAATTCTGAATTACAAATTTAGTTTTGCTTAATCTGCAATGAATATCTGAAATATTCAAATGGAATAGTGTACTCTTTATGTTTCCTTTACTAGGCTGCTTGGCACTGGTGTTATTCCACTTCCACACATTTATGGAGCCAGGATTAAAGGGGTTGAGGTGTTTTGTCCTTTGGATCCACCACCACCATATGAAGAAGTTCAGAGATCAACAGGAGATGAAGAGGTATTTGAAGCCATTTGATTCTTAATCTAATACAGAAAGCCTGTATCTGTTCATTTTCTTGAGCATACTTAAAATGAAGTATTTATTAAAAAGGAAAGAGTCTTCTTTGTCTCATTGTTCACTAAACAGTGATAGCCAAGAATGTAACTCCAACTAGAGCTATTGTATGCAAATTTAACATCAGTTTCACCATATAAGCATCAATTTAGTTAGCTTAGCTATTCGTTTTGGTGGTTTTTCTTTAACCAGAGCACTGTCTTAAATTATTCAAGCAGGGGAGACAGAAAAAGAAAAAGAACTTTTAAAAGAATGAACAAACACATGGTAAACTTGAAAATGTTTATTAAAAAATGTTAGCAATTTAGTGTAAAAAGTAAGAGCAATATATAAGTAAACATATTTACTATTCCTGCTTCCAAATTTGTTTTAAGAGGTTATTATATGAATTTGAAGTTAAGATGTTTCAGTAAAGTGTTTTCTACATTATTGAGAGATTTTGTTAACACTAGAATTACCAGAGCCTACGAAAAAACTCGTAGATCCGTACCACTTTAAATCGCTTTGCTCCTCTCCGACAGCGTCTTTTGTCCTGTAAATGTGTCAATAAGCAGCAAGCAGCCTACTATCACATCCCCCACCGCTACACAGTTTTCTCAGCTCAAGTCTGTTTACCTGTGTGTCAGTTGCTTAGAGTTGTATAGAGTGAGAAGTCAAGCAAAATGACACCTTTTATGAATACTATATCGTTATTTGGAACACATGCATTTAATGTATGTTCTGTGTCTACATAATTCTATGTAAACATATCGTTAAAACAGAAATGTTTTTCATGTTTTAGTAATAATTGACAAAATGTAGACATGAAGTGTATAATGTGTAAAGCCTGAAGTTCAAGTATCAAATAAACACTTTCACAAAAGGTACAAATATAACAGAACAAATGCGCTTCTATTCAAGAATATAACTGCAGAAAAACAACCTGCGTTAGGGTGCGACATCGACAAGCATTTGCTACGATCGCTTCGGTGGCATCGGTATCAACTGTTGACTGATAATCAAAACTCCACGGGTTCAAGAACGGACGAGTCAGTTTTGAGAAGTGAGCTGCTCTTATTCTTACTAGAATAAAAACATACAGTATGTATGATTTCAGTCTGTAACAGCTGGTGTAAATGTATGATACTTGTAAATGTTAGCTTTGTTTTTTTTTATTCAGTTTTATTCTCTGTCGCGTTCACGATTGCACCTCCCTCCCTGAATTTGACACTGCTGTTGACACTGCTCTTTTCACATAAAGACGCACTATAACAGTGGTGAACTCAGATCATGGCGATGGGTCTGCATCGGGGAAAGAATGCACTTTTGCCGTTGCTATACTTTGTATATGTACACAGAAAGCTCTGCAGTCTACTTGTGACTTTACGCTGTAGGAAGTAAGTAAGTAAATAACTAAAGGTAAATAAGTAAATAACATTCGATCTGGCTCTTATATACAAAGTACGACAGCTTCCACCTTCAGGTATAGACTCTTCAGTACGCAAGCAACTCTCCACGCTAGTGTTTAGATCTGGACGGTGCATGTGCCCAAAACACTAACATTTATATGTTACTTACATAAAAGCCAGATCGAATGTTATTTACTCATTTACCTTTATTTTTTTACTTACTTACATATACAAAGTACAGCGTCGGCAAAAGTGCATTCTTTCTCCAATGCAGAACCGTTGCTATGATCTGAGTTCACCTCTGTTATAGCACTTCTTTATGTGAAAACAACATTGTCAAATGTTAGTGGATGGTTGGTTCGTGAATGCGACTGAGAGAATAAAACTGAATAAAAAAAAAAAAAGCTAACCTTTACAAGTATCATACTGTGGAGGACTGCCGGCTTCGTGCTCCGGCCCTCACCCCAGGCGCCAGGAGGAGCTCTCCCGACAGCAGGATCGTGCCCCGCTGGATACCTTGGGGGCCACCAGGAGTCGCTGTGGGGGGGCTTATGGGCTCTTTTGTGCCTTATGACCCGGGAGTACATCACAGTCATGTGACGGGAAGGAACGACGTGCTCCCGGGTTGAAGTAAAGGACTAACTGCCCTGACCCGGAAGGAATAAGGAACTGTGGACTGTTGGGACAGGAACACCTCCAGATCAGGGGCTATAAAAGGGCGGTGCCTCAGTCCAGACGACAAGCTGAGCTGGGAGGTAGAGGAACAAGTGTCTGGGCGAGGAGGAGAGTTTATTGTTGGAGAGAATAGTGTTGTTTTTGTTTTGAATGAGTAGTGTGGAGGGTGCTTTGTGCACATTGTTATTAAACAATAAAGAGTCTTGGACTTTTACCTGGTGTCTGGAGTTATACCTGAGGGTTCTAGGGAGCACTAGTGCCCCCTACTGCCACAATACATTTACACCGGCTGTTACAGACTGAAATCAAATGTATGTTTTTATTCTAAGATAGTAAGAATAAGAGCAGCTCCCTTCTCAAAACGGACTCGTCTGGTCTCAAACCCGTGAAGTTTTGATCAGTGAACAAAATTAAACCACAACAGGTGAAATGTAGAAGTTAGCCTCTGTTAATTTTCAGTAGTTCCTTGCTAACTAAACAGTATTACAAAATGCTACGTGATAGCTTCTTTAGCTTATATGATAAAATGTTGAGACTGAAAAACCATAAATTATCTTGTACACTGTATTATAACTTGAATCTTCAATTTATTTAAAACTAGCAAAATACCTGCTCTTCGCAGCGGAGAAGTAGTGTGTTAAAGAAGTAATGAAAAAGAAAAGGAAACATTTTAATAATAACGTAACATGATTGACAATGTAATTGTTTTGTCATTGTCATGAGTGTTGCTGGCATATATATATATATATACTGTATATATATATATATATATATATATATATATATATATATATATATATATATATATATATATATATATAGCAAAATACCCGCTTTGCAGCTGAGAAGTAGTGTGTTAAAGAAGTAATGAAAAAGAAAAGGAAACATTTTGAAAATAACGTAACATGATTGACTGTAATTGTTTTGTCATTGTTGTGAGTGATGAGTGTTGCTGTCATAAATATATATATATATACACACACACATATAAACATATATATATATACATATATACATACATATATACACATACATCCACATATATATACATATATATATATATATATATATACATATCTACATATACACACATACATATACATACACACATATATATATATAAACATATATATATACATACATATCTACATATATACATATACACACACACACACACACACACACACACACATATATATATACTAGCAAAATACCCGCGCTTCGCAGCGGAGAAGTAGTGTGTTAAAGAAGTTATGAAGATGAAAAGCAAACATTTTAAAAATAACGTAAGATGATTGTTAATGTAATTGTTTTGTCATTGATATTGAGTGTTGTTGTCATATCTATCTATTTATATATATATATATATATATATATATATATATATATATATATATATATATATATATATATATATATATATATATATATATATATATAGCAAAATACCTCGATTGGCAGCGAGAAGTAAAAAGAAAAGGAAACATTTTAATAATAACGTAACATGATTGACAATGTAATTGTTTTGTCATTGTCATGAGTGTTGCTGGCATATATATATAAATATATATATATATATATATATATATATATATATATATACATCTATACACATATATATACACAGTTATATATATATACATATACACACATACATATATATACATACTGTATATATACATACTGTATATACACATATACATATCTACATATATACTGTATATACACATTTATATATACAAATCTACATATATATATCCACATATATATATATATTAGGTGGGACTCGATTAAAAAAATTAATCCAATTAATTAGAGGCTGTGTAAGAATTAATCTTGATTAATCGTATGTAATCGCACATGTAAATTTGCCCCAAATCGCAAATGTTTTTTTTAATTTAAAAGTGTTTTAGTGGGCGACAGAATCAAATAATAGACATGTACATGAATATTGTAAACTGAAGCTGTTTTAATTTCTGAAAAAAAAGCCTTTAAACTGCATTTGAATTCAAAACAGAAACAAAAATATCATCCCTGGTTAAAATTGGGCAGACTTAAAAATAAAGTGGTAGTTTAAGTACTTTAAGTACATTTTCAGAATAGTATTGTCTTTAAATAATAATAACCAAAATTTCAACATAAAGTGCAGTTTTTCTTCTGAAAAAAATAAGTCAGAAACATAAAAGGTAATTTGACCAACTTAATCTTTAAACTCTGAGTAACCTTAGCCAAAATTATTTTGTACATTAGGCTAAAACAGTGTGATCATTGAACATTTTGTAATTAGATGTATATAGAATTACTAACGGTCACGGAAGTCCAATGATCCCCAGTAAGAGCCACAAAGTCCGCTTTCTGTAATGCATCTAATTTTGCTTGCTTTTCATTGTGCACAAAACCATGCTTTTATCAAGGCTTCGCTCGGAAGTCGAAATGATCAGTCGTAGGAACGCGCTTTATTCCGACTCTAACATTTTTGTAGCTGTGATGTGTGCATCAGTGTAATGGATGTACCAGGAAATGATGCATTGACAAAAGTTCCCGTTTGCTTGGAATTGAAAGTGTGATTAAATGCGTTATTTTTAACGCGTTATGGAGTACATGCATCGAAGCTTCTCAGCTGTGCTTGTGCTAATAAAGGGAAACATTTTAAAAATAACGTAACATGATTCTGCGTTAACCGAATATTTTTCATACGTCCCAAACCAAGGAGATGCGAAGGTAAAATGAATCAGTAGCGCGTACATACTCAGTGCATCCCTCTCGGGAATCGAACCTCGAATGTCGGCATTAGAGGAAGACTCTACAATTGAGCCACAGCATGTGGCTTGTCTATCGAGTATGTACTGTAGATAGGGGTATATATATACATTTAAATATATACCCGCGATCGCAGTGGAGAAGTAGAAGTTATGAAAAGAAAAGGGAACATTTTAAAATAACGTAACATGATTGTCAATATACAGTAATTGTTTTGTGAGTGTTATTGAATGTTGCTGTCATCAAGGATTTGATTATCATTATTTCTTTCAATCAGGGTCGTATTTGTACGATGTGTTGTGTTCAAGTTACATTCCGTGTTTGTCAATCGTTGTAAAGATGACAGGTTTCATTCATCGATTCGTTTCTTACTGCATCAATAAACAGCTCGTCTTCTTCTTTATCTGAGACCTGACACACTGCATGCACGGGTTTTTTTTACACTGTCTTCCTTTAGCGGGACATTGACTTTTTCCACCGTGTGCTTTGTTTCCACAGTAGCTGCATTTATGAATATGCTTATCAGGCGCTTCATATTTTTGCTGCCTTTTCAACTGTGTAATTCGGTTTTGTTCAGCTCTTTGGAACTGTTGCTTTTATCTGTGCACTGCGCCAGTTCACGTGAGCCACTCGGTGTACTTGCATCGAAGGTTCCCAGCTGTGCTGGTGCCATCTCGTGCTATGTCCATAGCTTTATTTAATGTTACCTTAGTCCTGGCACTTAAAACTTTCTCTCGCAGTTTCGCTGAGTTTGTGTCAAACACCACCCTGACCATCTCATCTTCCTCTCCATAAGCACAGTCCTTCACCCGTGAATATTTACCCGTGGCAGTTTGCTATTGGATTGCCGCTGACGGACGGCCTTCTATGGGCAGGCACTAAATTACAAACGCCAGCGGCAGCCTGTCTATGAACTTAATTTAAAGTGTAGGTTTACATCGTGCTTTGTTTCAAGTAGCAGAACTCGCTTCTTATTGTTTCGCTGCCTTCTCAATTATATAATGCATGTTTTCTTGAGCGTATTTTTGAGGTCTATTTGACCATTATGCATAGAATTTCGAAATGAAACCTGCCCAACTTTTGTAAGGAAGCTGTAAGGAATGAGCCTGCCAAATTTCAGCCTTCTACCTACACGGCAAGTTGGAGAATTAGTGATGAGTCAGTGAGTCAGTCAGTCAGTCAGTGAGTCAGTGAGGGCTTTGCCTTTTATTAGTATAGATAAACATGATCTGAATCTAAGAAATGTATGAAAATGCATTATATATTTAATTAACATTTGTACTTTATTCACACTGTAATAAGACTCAGTCACGATCATAAAGGTTTGGGGAATTATCAACCCTGTATACTTGGAAAATTGTGGAAAAATAAGAAAACATCTTAACAGACATGAGGTCAGTGCAGAAGTGGGCTGAGACAAGATGGTGGAGGATTTATATAATGGGAATAGGAAGAGGTGGGATCTTGATTGAACTGGAACTAGAAGTGGTGTCATCATTAGGCGGGACCTTGAGAGACAGAAGTGACGTCTTTAGGAGGCGGGTTATGATGAGGGTCTGCAGAAAGAGAATAGGAGAGAGTATTATTGGACAACACCAGCCCCTGGCTCAGCTGAAAAACACTTACTTTTGAGCCCATAAACTGTCTCCCATGCAGATGTGTGTGACAACACCTAAAAATAAATGAAAATTCATGGTACAGTATATATTAATTTACCACATGATATTGATTTCTAAATTGAAGAGCATCTTATGTATTTTAAAAAATAACAAGCCCGCTCTTGTATTTTATAATGGAGCTAATAGGTACCTTGGTCCAAATGTATAAAAAAAACGCTCCATTATAAAACACAAGAGCGGGCCAGTTAAGTTTTTAAATTTATAAAATATGTTTCACCGTAGAAGGCAATTTCATGTGATAAATTACTATATGATATGTGAAGAAATACCCATCCATCCATCCATTTTCTAACCCGCTGAATCCGAATACAGGGTCACGGGGTCTGCTGGAGCCAATCCCAGCCAACACAGGGCACAAGGCAGGAACCAATCCTGGGCAGGGTGCCAACCCACCGCAGGACACACACAAACACACCCACACACCAAGCACACACTAGGGCCAATTTAGAATCGCCAATCCACCTAACCTGCATGTCTTTGGATTGTGGGAGGAAACTGGAGTGCCCAGAGGAAACCCACGCAGACACGGGAGAACATGCAAACTCCACGCAGGGAGGACCCGAAGCGAACCGGTCTCCTAACTGCGAGGCAGCAGCGCTACCACTGCGCCACCGTGCGCCAAGAAATACCTTGACTTGAAAAATACCAAACTCACTCTTTAATGAATTCTGACAACAGTTTTAAAATAATAATGAGATGTATTAAGGTTTCTAGGCAACAGTCTGAGTAGAACAGTGCAAAAGTAACAGCCACAAACTAGAAATTAAGATTTTAATATATTCTTGTTCATATTTTTATTATTTCATCCCAAAATTAAATATACTCAAAATGGATTGAAGGGCTGTGTCAGCGTGTATCTGCAAATAAGAAAAAAGTAAAGGTTATTCCAATGCTAACAAAAGAAAGGAAGATTCCATTTCAGCTACAGTATGTTGCCTTCATCAGGTTTCTTTTCTTTTTTTCAGTTTGAGTATAACCAATACTTTTCTCCATTTATTAACAATATATCTTAATTAGTTTACTTTGTAGTAAGAAATAATAGTAATGAAATTTTATTGCAAATGATTTTATATTGAAATTCATTCTAATCATTTTCTTAATTAATGTCCACTAATTAACTTCCTTTGCCTTCGTTTTAATTGACTTGGTATTTAAGTCTCAGACACCTCAAGTATTTCTTTTTTTTCTTAATTAGCAGCCAAATGATAATGAGATGCATAACGAGCCAACTCATGACCTGCTGACTTGTGGACCTCACATAATACCTGAAACTAAACATTTACATTTCTAATCTGTGCTGTTCTGTTCTGTTAGTCTTTTTTATGTATTTGTTGAACTAAAATCATGCTGAAGAGTTGAAAATTAGTTGTTCTGTTTCTCCTGTAGTCAAAAGATTAAATTCTGTTTGTAGTGACAGCTATTTTATATAAAGTGTTATTGGGTGAGTGTACATATTCTTTGTTAACTTTGGAAATCCCAGTAATTATTTCTGATGTCCATTTAGTATTCTATTTGTTTTTATGAGATATGAATTATATAATTACTCATTTATGTGTTTAAGGCTTCCCAAAGTGTCCCTGCTGATATCTTCGGATTTGCAGTGGTCTCAATAAAAATTAGTCTGAGAGGTGATAAATTTAATGAAGTTGTCATTTTGTAAAATGAAGGGGTTCAGTATTTCATAGTGATTTCAGTTCCAAAATAAATGGAGAATTGTCAGAGATAACAATTGCATCCTATTTTCAAGATTTAAGAAAGACAAAAATGTTGTTGCCAATAAAGAAATTCTCAATTTGCGAATAACTATCATGTACTGTAGAGAATTAATATTCTCTTGAATAAAGGCAGAGACATCTCTGTGGATTTGGTTGGATAGAATCATTCATGAAGTTTAAAATTATTGCAGCAGTTTTAGATAATGCTTTGGCAGCTGTTGTTGTCTCCTGCTATTATGAGTTTGTATGAGCTAAGATTTGGATCATAAATTCATTATCATCTAGGTTCAGTACATGTGTGTTGACCTGACCTGTTTTAGTTTCTCTAATTTCCTCATCGCCATAATATAGTTCCCTTCAGGATTGTCTGTAGTTTCAGAAGCAATTAAAAGGAATTACCTGGTGTATCAAATTCACATACATTGTGTCTTCTTATTAAAGTTCGAGTGAAATACAGTCCAGTTTCTTTTTCATCAAAGAAGAAGACTGGTCCTTAGTAATTAGGTGTATCTCTGGTCTCATAGATGTGACAGTACTGTTTTTCTTTTAAGCTCATAATTCATACCTTTCACATTCCAATTTACTAACTTTAATTAACAATCAGTATTCTGTGGTTCTGTGTCTTTGGTTTATGAACTGTAAAACGTTTCAGCAATTATTGCATCATCAAATACACAATTAATTCTAAACTGAGTGTGGCCTGCATTTGTTTTTGAGCTAGTCACTTATTTTTACGATATAGCCAGGATAAATTGTGTTTTAATTCTTTTTTCTTTTTGTTGCATAGATTATAGGACCACAAGGAAGATCACATGAACCTGCAGATTCTGATGTTTCTGCCAATGGTAAATAAGTTATTTCATTGGGTTTTTTTAATGCATTGGTCTTTCAGCATCTTTTAATTCTATCGAAACAATAACAGCAGTTTAAAATAAAGTTTTATGAATGGCATATTAATTTTTTTAAATGTATACAGTTAAAAGTTGAAAAAATTGAGAAAGATGTTTTGGTAATTGATATCAACAAAACTAAATCTATATGTGCTACTTTTTGTTAAAGGGAAATTTGGAAAAAACAGTTGTGTTGTGCGCGGCACGGTGGTGCAGTGGTAGCACTGCTGCCTCGCAGTTAGGAGACCCGGGTTCGCTTCTCGGATCCTCCCTGCGTGGAGTTTGCATGTTCTCCCCGTGTCTGCGTGGGTTTCTTCCAGGTGCTCCGGTTTCCTCCCATAGTCCAAAGACATGCAGGTTAGGTGGATTGGCAATTCTAAATTGTCCCTAGTGTCTGCTTGGTGTGTGTGTGTGTGTGTGCCCTGTGGTGGGCTGGTGCCCTGCCTGGGGTTTGTTTCCTGCCTTGTGCCCTGTGCTGGCTGGGATTGGCTCCAGCAGACCCCCATGACCCTGTGTTAAGATATAGCGGGTTGGTAAATGACTAACTGATGACAGTTGTGTTGTTCAACTTACGTAAAAAAAATAGAAATTATTTAAAAGTATTAAAATTAGAAATTATTCAGAGCAGTTGATTGTGGTGCACTTTAGCAGCATTTCCTATAAATTATATGTGTATACTTCACTACAGAATAGGTGTGGGATGCTAGCTTATGATACAAATATTAAGCTCATGATACAAATCTAGCGCGTGTATCTTCCAAAGTAAACATGGGAACCCTTTGCTGCTACAACAACAACAACATTTATCTATATAGCACATTTTCATACAAACAATATAGTTCAAATTGCTTTACAAGATGTCAAAATGAAAGTTTCAAGAAAAGAAAAAATAAACAAGATCAGGTAACAACATTAATGAATAACTAACAAAGAAAAAAATGAATAAATCTTTTATAGATCTTATACAGTTTTGAATTTTGAAAATTAGACTTTGTTAAGTAAGGCCTGCATCATGTTCTAGTGCTACCCCCTTCTGCTATTGCTACCTGGTTATGTTGTTATAGTCAATAAGTTAACAAGTTACTCTTGTCTGATATCACACAAGAAGATTGTGGTATTCATTTTAGAAATAGAATTGACTTAGGAGGTACATTTTATAAGTGGTGCTCAATAATGTGAAAAGAATGAACTCTGGGTACTGCATGTTTCCAGAAGGAATCAGTTAAAATGTTTCTCTCTTAAAACAAGAATAGGTAATGTGTATTTTCTCAACAGGTTATGATTGCACTGGACCCCCAATAATTGTAGTTCACCCTCAGTCTTCTATGACAGTTCTTAGGCAGTTTCACAGGCAAATGCTGAAAAGATCAATCAGTGACCCTGCATTGCTGGATATGTCTACCACAGGTAACATCTTGTACTCAGAATGACTGCTGGGTTAGCAAATGTAGGATAAGGGCATCCATTTAATACTGTGGTCATCGTCATCACTTTTTATTTAACCAAGTGTGACGAAACATGCATAGCAGATTTATCTATTTTAGCTTCAGAATTGTAGGTGAATGTTTCTTTCAAATTGGAGGTTTGGTAGTTGCAAGCACCATTTGGCTTTTTGGTGCATATTTATGATAGCAGAATAATTGATAAAATGGTAAGGTGTCTAACTAAGAGGATTAAAATATTGCTTTATCAAGGCAGTTGTGAAGTTGAACAGCAGCTAAGGTATATTTCTGACAATGCAATGTTAATGTTGAAACAAAATGTTTCTTAAAACACTTAGAAACTCTTTGGAATAAAAATCCCACAGGG
Organism: Polypterus senegalus; assembly: GCF_016835505.1. Lineage (NCBI taxonomy): Eukaryota > Metazoa > Chordata > Cladistia > Polypteriformes > Polypteridae > Polypterus > Polypterus senegalus. Next base: position 62,318,058 of record NC_053157.1, on the reverse strand, counting down.
AACTTCAGAACTGAGCGTGAGTACTGGTGTTCTATAAAAGTTACTTTCTGCTGTCTGATTTTGTGCATTGATGCATACTGTTCATCTTGGATTTAATTAAGTAGTGAAAATATAACATTCTGTTACTTATTTAATTTATTTAAAAAAATGTATGCAACAATCAATACAATTAGTGTTGCACTACAACATAGTGTTTCTTCTTATTACTGATCTTTGTGTCTCACAGCCCTATAGGCGATTTCTAGTTTACTCCTTTCTTACAGAAAGTAATCAATTCAGTCATGTCTATGGATTTTCATTCAAGAAATGCTCATTCCAGGTTCAGTCACAGCATATCAGTCATTTTTATTTTGGGTTTGAGTAGAACTTTCTGCAAATCTACATTTTTGTAAATGTTCCGATGTGGACCAGCTTCAGTGTTTTGGATCATTGACTGCTGCATAACCCATAGACAGATGGCCTGACATTCTAATGAAAAATTCACTGGTACAGAAGAGAATTCATGGTTACTTTAATGATGGCAATTCATTCATTCATAAATGCAGCCAAGTATGACAATACCACCACCACCATCCTTTGTCACTGTTGTGAGGTTCTTGGTTTTCAAAGCATTGTTACCTTTTCTCCAGATTTATCAGGATCCATGTTGGGGAGGACAATTCACTTTTAATTTATCTATCCACTGAAATGTCAAAGTTCACCAAAGTCCATTTTTGTACATCTGGTGTCATACTTGATCTTATTAGTGATTACTGGTCTCTACTTTGCTATAATGGAGTCATAAACACTGATATTTTCAAGGTGGGAAATACTCAGAGATCTATAAATTCAATAATAAAGTGAAACAGAACCAGGCTGAATATCTGTTTCCAATTTTTTTTTTATTATACACTAAAGGACACTACCCTACATTATTAATATTTATCAAGTAATGGGTATTTGTGAACTTACCCATGGGAGAGCATGGGGGGGTCATGAGGTCGCTGGAAAGGGGTGTGTGGCGCTCCCGATATCTATGCAAAAGGATGAAGGTCCAAGTTTTTAGAGTCCTGGTGCTTCCTGTCTTGTTCTATGGTTGCGAGACATGGATGCTATCCAGTGACCTGCGACAAAGACTGGACTCCTCTGGTACTGTGTCTCTCCGGAAAATCCTTGGGTACCGTTGGTTTGACTTTGTGTCGAATGAGCAGTTGCTCATGGAGTCCCAAATGAGGCACTTTACCTGCATTGTGAGGTAGCGTCCGTTACGGCACTACGGCCATGTGGCGTGTTTCCCTAGGGTGATCCAGCTCGTAAGATCCTCATTGTTGGTGACCCGAATGGCTGAATCAGGTCAAGGGGTCGCCCACGTAACACCTGGCTGCAGCAGATAGAGGGTCATTTCCGGAGGGCGGGACTGGACCGCGTGTCTGCCTGGGGGGTTGCCAACCAGAATCCTGAATTGCTCTTTTCTGTTACATAGCTTTTTTCTCAGTATTAAGCATGGCTTAAGGTGATGTCATATCACGCTAGTTCTAGTTGTAGAGCATGTCTCATTGCTGGACTGTGTCAGTTTACACAACTGGACATTGCCAGGCACATAAAATTACACGACTGCATGCATGCAATCAGTAGCGTGCCACCTGATGGAACCTGTACTGTACTGAGGATTCACAGGTTCGACAAGTTCATTTGCCGTCTCTGCCCTTTTTTCCTATTCTGTTTTGGTACATAAAACACAAGACACCAGACAGAGGATCTTCTCTTCTGTTTGTGAGGCCCAAAACACGTGTCTTATTCCACAGTGCTGCATTGTATGCATTGTACTTGTAGATGAGCAGTCATTGGTTGTCAGTTCTCAGAGCAAGTTGCAAACTAGTTGGAGTGAGTTTCTGTGTATCTGCTTTTATAAAGCAAGCCGCTGACTGCCTCTGCCTGACTATGATTATGTGAATGATATTTATGACTGAAAATCAATGGGAAAGTTGTCTAATGTGAAATTTAGCCTTTAATCATCAATCACCACCATTATTCTACTAACACTTGTCTTTTTTTTCCATAGTGAAGAGCTGTGAAGCAGCCACCCAGACAGAGACACGTCCAGACCTATCAATGGTCACCTTACGGCATGGAAAAAAGGGCAGAATTCGTAGAGCAGCAAGGCCCAGGTCAATGGTGGATTATGAGACATACAGAGACACAAAGGAGATAGTTGCTAGATTTCTAGAGCAGACGCCAAACACAATGCCACCTGAGGTAAAGGAGCTGGTTGAGAGTATAAAGATTGTTTTGAAGTCTGATGAAGAGCACATGGAGGAGGCAGTTTTGAGTGCAAATTTCATTGATCAGGTGAGTCAGAGAATAGCTTTGAGAACACCAGTGTTACTGAAAGTATGAAAGTGCATCATTTTAGAACATTACAGTATTTCTGAGACATCAAATTATATTTGGCTGACTATACTGAGCTTACTGCCAGACACAGCAGCTTCTTGGCTTTGGCTTTTTGACTCTGCAGTTCTAAGCTGTCCCAACTTTCTCCAGTAGAATTTGTTTGGTTCTTTATCTTTACTATAAATACATTTTCCTTTTCTAATTCTTCTTCTGCTTCCTATAGTATGCCCCTTGGTAATCAATCATTTTTTTGTAGCTGAGAACACTGTTCACATAGTGATTTAGAATACATTCAAAAGTGCAATTCAGAACAATAAACTTTATCTTCATGTGTATACCCCTGTGGAATTGAGCTGACGCTTCTGAATTCTGAAGTTATGTTTGTATAATCTTTTAAAGACAAGAGTATTTTTTATTTTTTTCACAACACTAAGAACACTGTATTTGTTTTAATATTCCACCCTTTGTATGATATACAGCACGGGTGTCGAACTCCGGGCCTGGAGGGCCGCAGTGACTGCAGGTTTTCATTCTAACCCTTTTCCTAATCGGTGACCAGTATTCACTGCCAATTAACTTCTTTTCCCTTCATTTTAATAGCCCTGCTTTTAAAGATTCAGCCCTCTGAATTGATTCTTTTCTTCATTAAATGGCAGCCAAACAGAAATGAGATGTGAAACAAACCAACAGATGACCAGCTAAATTGGGGCTTCAAATGCCAACCTATTTCACTCCGACCAGTTTCTTAATGAGGAGACGATTCTTGCTGTTAATTATTTAATTCCATGGCTTGTTGCTGCTCTCATTCTGCCACAGCAGACATTTCCAAAACTGTTGATTTTCTGTTTTTTCTAAGAGCACCATCAAAATATTTTGGAGACCTGAGAGATCGGCCTTACTGATACCTTCACCTTTATTTATTTTCAGATATTGTGTGATGGGCACAGGGGAGCTGGTCATGTGGCAGCTTGTTCTGTGTCTCATTATTGTTTGGCTGCTCATTAAGGAAAAAGAGACAACTAAGGGGCCTGAGTGAAGTCAGTTAAGATGAAGACAAAAGAAGCAGAAACAGGTCACTATTTAAGAAGATGGTTAGAATGAAAACCTGCAGCCACTGCTGCCCTCCAGGACATGAGCTTGACACCCCTGATCTACAGTATGTAGTTCAGTATTACTTAAGCATATAAGCATTCTCTAATATAGATTAGCCCTTGACATGCCGAGGCCCACAAGCCATAGGCACTCCAGTCTGCTTTAGGGTGCCCCAATGTATAAGACCTGTACGTCTCTCTAGGTTTCTGATAAAACTACATGCAGTACAGTTGTTGTTTTTCTAATTCTAAAGAAGTGAAGCAGGAGGAAGCCATGCAATTCATAAACGAGTTCAGGAGGTAATTGGTTTTCGATTTTTTATATTAAAAAAATTCCCTAGGACCAGGTATGAGAGCTAGTCAAATAATGGTTTGTGCTTATTGATCTGAGGTTTGTATCACTTTAAAAAATAATATATATGTAGGATTCCACAGATGGATGGGAAATATTTTTGCACTATGGTATATTATGTTAACATTTTAGTTTTCATTATTTGACTTTTTCGGCTTTCATTCAAAGTCAACAGATATATTCTAGTATATTCCAGATTAAATGAAGCTATGTATGTAAAAATGTTAGTTTTTTATTATCACCTGACCTTATTTTTCTTTTATTACATGTCAACAAATAAGGTATATTGTAATTTATACAAAATGAATGAAATAATATGCGATAACAATACAAAAAGTAAAAAGAACGTGTCCCAAACCTTTTGAACTGGGACCTAAAATGTTCATATTATTCCAAAAACAATGTATTTACAATGTGAGTTTTCCAACAAGTGATTCAAGTTTATGCTATGATAAAAATGATTTATCTTTTATATTTTTTAATCCACACTATATGACCAAAACTATGTTAACAGCACTCCAAATTTGTCAACGGGTGCACAACATCAAGCAGATGGCCTTGCGTCTCTGTTAACAAACACCGGCAGTAGACTGAATTGCTCAGTGGTTTAAATGTGGCCACCTTTACCACAAGTGAGTCTGCTCTGCCAGATCTGCCCCGGTCAGCTGTTAGTGCTGATGTGGTAAAGTGGGACGGTGTGTGAGCGCATCGGTCCTTATTCACCAAATAGCAGCAATCAGCAGTACATTAGTCTCTGAGCACTTTCTTCATGTACTCTCTTGTTTTCACAAATTTGAAAAATGTGCATTTTAGAATACTGTATTACATCAGCTTTGACCAGAACAAGCTGTTCACCAATAAGGCCTGTCAATCCGAATCACCCAATGACACTGAGTGGAATTATGAGAGTTCTTCAAATATGCAGCACTTCTTGGTAATTTTTATCCATTGGTTTATTGCTGTCTGTCTGAAGGAAAAGATCCTAATGTTTGTGTGATTTAATTAATTTACACTTAAAAAGTGTCTTTTTATTATCTTATTGAAGAACTCTTTATAAAATATTAGCCATAATTTACAGTATTCATTCACATATCACCCGTTGATCTCTCAGTGCACACAACATTTCATTGGTCATTATTCTTTTAATAATTTTAGCACATTGCAAGTGACATAAATTCATTGCTGACTTCATAATTAAAACATCTTAACCTGGAAGTTATTAGGTGGGTAACAAAACCAAACAAGAAAAGAAAATTGTACAGTAAGAAAGGGTGCAGTTTACATGCATGGCATGACCCAATAAAGCTGATGAGAATTGTTTATCTGTTTCTGTCTCAAATGATCATTGAAACTTTAGAATTTTGGCAGATCTTTATTTTGATTTATCTAATCCAGCTTATCCACAAACAGATATTCTGGAAAATTCATTTTCCATACGCTGTTTCACAAACAGAATCCTTGGAATTGGGGTTCTTGGTGTCATTTGTGATGCAGCCAAAACAATTTTCATTTTTAAAGACAAGCATAACATATTTTGCCTCTTCTTGCATTCATTAAGATTGTCAAGATGGCCTAATATCCATGTCATTTATGAGAGATATCTATCACCTCCTGCAACACTGGGCACTAAAGCAGGTACAGAAATACTGCAGAGTTAGTCGAGTGTTTGGATGTGGAATACCAGCAGAAAGATCCACAGCCACTCAGAGTCGGCCAGAAGTCCCAGTTTGTGACTCAGCGTAGAGCTCACCACAGCATGAACCTGCCACCCAGAGTATAAAACAGAAATGGTATTGGTAGTACATGCTGCCAAGACAAGAAATAAAACAATCATGTTATTAAAAATTGAAATATTTCAAAACAAGAATCTTCTTCTTTTTCTTTCGGCTGCTCCTGTTAGGGATCGCCACAGCGGATCATCTTCTTTCATAACTTTCTGTCCTCTGCATCTTTTCCTTTTACACCCATCACCTGCATGTCCTCTCTCACCACATCCATAAACCTTCGCTTATGCCTTCCTCTTTTCCTCTTCCCTGGCAGCTCTATACTTAGCATTCTTCTCCCAATATATCCAACATCTCTCCTCTGCACATGTCCAAACCAACGTAATCTCACCTCTCTGACTTTGTCTCCCAACTGTCCAACTTGAGCTGACCCTCTAATGTCCTCATTTCTAATCCTGTCCATCCTCGTCACACCCAATGCAAATCTTAGCATCTTTAACTCTGCCACCTCCAGCTCTGTCTCCTGCTTTCTGGTCAGTTCCACCGTCTCCAACCCATATAACATAGCTGGTCTCACTACCGTCCTGTAGACCTTCCCTTTCACTCTTGCTGATACCCCTCTGTCACAAATTACTCCTGACAGTCTTCTCCAGCCATTCCACCATGCCTGCACTCTCTTTTTTACCTCTCTTCCACAATCCCCATTACTCTGTACTTTTGATCCCAAGTATTTAAACTCATCCACTTCACCAACTCTACTCCCCGCATCCTCACCATTCCACTGACCTCCCTCTCATTTACACACATGTATTCTGTCTTGTTCCTACTGACCTTCATTCTTCTCCTCTCTTGAGCATATCTCCACCTCTCCAGGGTCTCCTCAACCTGCTCCATACTCTCGCTACAGATCACAATGTCATCTACAAACATCATAGTCCATGGGTACTCCTGTCTAATCTTGTCTGTCAACTTGTCCATCACCAATGCAAACAAGAAAAGGCTCAGAGCTGATCCCTGATATAATCCCATGTCCAACTTGAATGCATCCGTCACTCCTACGGCAGACCTCACCACTGTCACACTTCCCTCGTACATATCCTGTACAACTCTTACGTACTTCTCTGCCACTCCCGACTTCCTCATACAATACCGCAGCTCTTCTTGAGGCACCCTGTCATATGCTTTCTCCAGGTCCACAAAGATGCAATGCAACTCCTTCTGGCCTTCTCTAAACTTCTCCATCAACATGCTCAGAGCAAATGTTGCATCTGTGGTGCTCTTTCTTGGCATGAAACCATACTGCTGCTCACTAATCATCACCTCACTTCTTAACCTAGCTTCCACTACTCTTTCCCATAACTTCATGCTGTGGCTCATCAATTTTATTCCCCTGTAGTTACTGCAGTCCTGCACGTCCCCCTTATTCTTAAATATCAGCACCAGTACACTTCTTCTCCACTCCTGAGTCATCCTCTCACTTTCCAAGATTCTATTAAACAATCTGGTTAAAAACTCCACTGCCATCTCACCTTAACACCTACATGCTTCCACAGGTACCAACGGCCTTTCCATTTTTCATCCTCTCCATAGTTGTCCTTACTTCCTCCTTGCTAAACCGTTGCACTTCCTGATTCACTGTCTCCACATCATCCAACCACTTCTCTCTCTCATTCTCTTCATTTATCAGCCTCTCAAAGTACTCTTTCCATCTGCTCAACACACAAGAATACGTTGCTATAAATTACATTGCCCCTTTATCCATGACCGGACTAAGCATTACCACTGATAGATGGACAGAAGTTTAAAACAAAGCAGCGATAACTAACAGAGTAAAAAATCAATGGTGGTTTTCTCAAATAGAACAACATTAAGTATGTGCTAAATGATGCAGATAACATCATCAAAGGAAACTGCACCAAAAACACATGGGATGGGGAAACAGACTCAACTACAGTTCAAATGCATTCATTTATTTTTTTTATTTTGAGACCATCTTATCTGTTATACGTTCAAGGAGAGCCAGTGCCTATCACAACAGCAGCTGTGCAAGGTGGGAAACAACCTTGGTTGTGCTGCCAGTTTGGCCATGACAGTGCACTGTCTCATACAGCACAACGCCGTCACCATTCAAGACATGGCAGCCCTTCAAACAGCACCTTCTTATGCCAGTTTATGTATTTTCCTCAGCTGACGAAACAAATGCAAACCATGGCTCTGATCCTCACCTTCTCGGAGATTTTCACCCTTTTTAACTCCACCGTGGCTTATGTGAGCCGGTCGACACAGAGGACTTGACTCAGTTTGTTCACAGATCATTCAGGGCAGAGAAGAAAGCAGGATATGATGTGCTCAACAAAACTGGGTTTAGAAAAGACATAAAGCACCCTGAAAAAACTGATTGTGCTGCCAGCCTACCGCTAGTGACCCTCAGAGTGGTCCTGACACAGACCATGGTAGTAACATTGTGAAGCTGAAGATGTGCATTAGAAAAATAGTCAGCATCATTGTCATGGTTTCATTTTTGAGTCCAGTTTTACTACAGCAGCTCTTCTTGTCGTCCCTTTTCACAGTTGTGGTACTTAATCTTTTGTTTGTTTACTTTGAATCTCTGAAGGCTATAAGTTCCCAGCAGCATTCGTGGACTGTAAACACATTACCCTGCATGAGGCGCCCCAGGCTGATTCATCTCCAGAGCTGTGGGGACCTGAGCACATTCACACAGGCAAAAGCAGACCACCGACAGGGAGAAGGCCAGCGGGCAGAACCCGAGCGGCCACACAGCCTCATCGGACTGGTGCAAGAGACCGCGTTGTGATTCAGGCGAACAGGTACAGTAAAGGAACTGATAATCCCAAAGAGTCGGCCCTGGTAGCCGTCACCTTCGATGAGCCAAAGAAATAAAGGTTTATAATGTTTGTATCATTTATGAACAAAAGGTAGTCTTAATAATCAAGAACTTATTTAACTTTTATTGTTAATGCTGGAAATCAACACTGTAAATGCTCCAGTTTGATTGTTAATAAAGCTAAAAGTTTCAAAGTTAGACATTTTCTGTTTATAATATGAACAAAAGTATTGCAAGAATGAGAGAATCTAAGCTGTCTTTATTTATTGATCTTCCAGCAGCTTGCATGCTTGAAACAAGCTAAAAAGGAGCCTTTCAGGTCAGAGTGCCCTCAAGTCGCAATGGAATGGTGGGCTGCAGGCCCTACAGTGCTTTAAATTATTTACCCGATTATTTGGTTGCATCTCAGTTCACTATGAATATAAAAGGTAAAAAAACATCTTTAAAATAAATTATGTTCTGATTCTGAAAAAGGGTAAGGTTTATGTAGGCCTCACACGAGTGTTTTGTATTTGACTGGATCTCTTAACAATTTTCTGTCATCTAAAAAACAAAAAAAGTAAAACTTTGTGTATATTGTAATTAATCGTATAGAAGAAAAAGTGGATGAGACCAATGAATAATTTATTGAGCACAACATAAAGTCATATTGGTAAAACTGATTACATATTATTACATACGTTCAAGACCCAGAAGTATACACATTCCTGAATTTTTAACATATTTCACATAGTTTAAAGACATATTTTCTCTTTACCAATGCATATGTTATAAATGTCTGGAGTGAAGACAGGCATGATGGGAGGAGAAGTTCTACAATCTGACTGGTTATGGACAACATAGAATCCCAATAGCGCTGGAAGAGCTCAAGGAGAGCCACAGTAAGAAATGTAGCGGCAGAACAGCCAACACCTCAACTGATGTACTGAAGTAAAAAATGTTTAGACTCCTCACTCATTATGCAATACCAAGTGCCATTTTTGAAAAGGAGACCTGTAGGACTATACAACATGTTTTTGAGTATCATAGTGAGCACTGAGTGTACAAGGAGATCCTTGGGTAGAAAAGTAGTGTGACGCCAGAGAGAAGAGTCAGCACTGATAAAGTTGTATTGATTAATGGAGAGAGTTGCTGAATGTGTGAGACACACAGCAGTGCCTGTTGAGGCCTATGAGCGGGACTGCACCTCTTTACGGGTGGCAGTGAATGCCAGTGAGGATGACACAGTAGGCTCTAGTCAGAGCTTCAGGGAAATCTTGGTGTTGTCTGAGGTAGCTAAAGAAAACTTTGCTGATAAAATGGTGACTTCAAAACAATTCAAATATTTAAAGGAAACTCGCACATATAGCAGTTGGTTCCCATTATATTGTTGATAAGGAAGAATCCGGGTTTCATTTACTTGCTGAGTGTGTTTGAAAGCCTTAGCATGTGAGAGTTGCACATTTCTCACGTGTGTATCTGAGTAAAGGACCAGCGCATTATTTAAATACACAATCATGTCATGAGTTATGATGGAGGTGTAAGTGAAAGACAAATCCTTAATTTATGATTGTGGGAGTAATTCATATCTTACATCTGTCCCTTCAGAGGTTTATAGCTCATAAGAGGAGGATGACAGTCACAGCACTCATTACTTCAGTAGCTGTTGTGAGGATGGAATGTCATTCTGGGAAAAACAGCCTGGGGAGACTGAGATGTTTGCCAAATGGACATCACAGACCTCCGCTGCTCTACCTCTCATTTTTCATCACATCACAGTTTAAATCCAACCCATGGCCATGTAACTGATTCAGCATTCTGATCGCTTGAAATGGCAGCATGTGTGGGCTCCGTGGTCACCATCAGTAAACAGCCAATCTAACAGAAGCAAGCGTGGCATCGGGTCTGGACATGAATGGATTGGCACAGAGTGGGCATGTCAGTTCTTCTTGCCACTCAGTTAATAATTTCTTTCCTTGCTCAGGAGCAGTAGACGATTCCACAAAGCTTCAGACAAATCATGAACTTCTTTTATTCTCATCTTCTTTGAGTTAAAACACTTGTCTGGAAAATAAAGTTGCACTGCCACTGGCGGCAAAATCTTTCTCTACAGTAAACGTGAGATGGACTGTAGCAGACTAGAAATACTGGAAAGTATGAAAAAAACATAGAAACAAAATTTGTACACATTTTGATGTTTTTTTTTTCCAAAACAGAATCTAAAGGACCAGGTTTAGATAATAAAAAAATAAAAAAAGGAAACCATATTCACTAAACAAAAAGTTCCAGTGCCCCAGCTTGGTTCAGAATCAATGGAGGCCACGTTGGCTTTGCATTGTCGATCTGTTCAGGAGTCCTCTGTGTGACACACACACACACACACACACACACAGGCAGACATCACGCTGCAGATGCTCAAGGCCGTGACGTGACCACTAGGGATGGCTAAAATGGCAAATCTGATAAAAAGTCTGATCTTATGACAATACTTTCATCTGTACTTTGTACGGAAAATGTAAAAATGGCCTTTATTAGTACTTTGTTTTTATAATTACGCAGTAGAAATTGGTCACTTTAAGCTGAAAATGTGTTTTGTACGTGAGATGACAGCACCATTACAATCAACAAATACAAATGCAATGCTGTGCTGCGGAGAATTCTTAGACAGCGGCAGGGAATCCCACCGCCTCCAGGAAGAGAATTATCATTTAGCTGGGAAATCGCGCTTTTTTGTTTTCTCATCTAAAATAGATGTGACCATAAAATGCCTCATTTCCTTTAAATCAAACAAGACTACCAGTAATTATTCAAAAGATCTCCACTGAAAAAAGAATAAACATACAGTAGCTGGCCATCACCGTCTGACTCAAATAATAAAGCAGAGTGCGTTTAGAGTATTTCCCATCCTTCTAATATTCAAACAGGGAAGATGGCGGCTGTTGCTTTGAGTCAGTAATTTTAAGTCAGATTCTTTGTGCAGGCTTTACAATATACTGTATAACATCCCAAAATATAAACGAAATTCCAGAATGGGCTTTAATCGTATCGATCCAGTGTTTGTACAGTTGTTCTTGAAAGTTTGTGAACTCTTTAGAATTTTCTATATTTCTGCATAAATATGACCTAAAACATCATCAGATTTTCACTCAAGTCCTAAAAGTAGATAAAGAGAAACCAGTTAAACAAATGAGACAAAAATATTATACTTGGTCATTTATTTATTGAGGAAAATGATCGAATATTACATATTTGTGAGTGGAAAAAGTATGTGAACCTCTAGGATTAGCAGTTAGTTTGAAGGTGAAATTTGAGTCAGGTGTTTTCAATCAATGGGATGACAATCTGGTGTGAGTGGGCACCCTGTGTTATTTAAAGAACAGGAATCTATCAAAGTCTGCTCTTCACAATACATGTTTGTGTAAGTGTATCATGGCATGAACAAAGGAGATTTATGAGGACTTCAGAAAAAGAGTTGTTGATGCTCATTAGGCTGGGAAAGGTTACAAAACCATCTCTAAAGAGTTTGGACTTCACTAATCCACAGTCAGACAGATTGTGTACAAATGGAGGAAATTCAGGACCATTGTTACCCTCCCCGGGAGTGGTCAACCAACAAAGATCACTCCAAGAGCAAGGCGTGTGATAGTCAGCGAGGTCACAAAGGACCCCAGGGTAACTTCTAAGCAACTGAAGGCCTCTCTTACATTGGCTGATGTTCATGTTCATGAGTCCACAATCAGGGGAACACTGAACAATGGTGTGCATGGCAGGGTTGCAAGGAGAAAGCCACTGCTCTCCAAAAAAAACATTGCTGCTCGTCTGCAGTTTCCTAAAGATCTCATGGACAAACCAGAAGACTATTGGAAGAATGTTTTGTGGATGGATGAGACCAAAATAGAACTTTTTGGTTTAAATGAAAAGCGTTATGTTTGGATAAAGGAAAACACTGCATTGCAGCATAAGAACCTTATCCCATCTGTGAAACATGGTGGTGGTAGTATCATGGGTTGGGCCTGTTTTGCTGCATCTGGGCCAGGACGGCTTGCCTTCATTGATGGAACAATGAATTCTGAATTATATCAGAGACTTCTAAAGGAAAATGTCAGGACATCTGTCCATGAACTGAATCTCAAGAGAAGGTGGCTCATGCAGCAAGACAACAACCCTAAGCACACAAGTCGTTCTACCAAAGAATGGTTAAAGAAGAATAAAGTTAATGTTTTGGAATGGCCAAGTCAAAGTCCTGACCTTAATCCAATCGAAATGTTGTGGAAGGACCTGAAGTGAGCAGTTAATGCGAGGAAACCCACCAACATCCCAGAGCTGAAGCTGTTCTGTACGGAGGAATGGGCTAAAATTCCTCCAAGCCGGTGTGAAGGAATGATCAAAAGTTACCAGAAACGTTTAGTTGCAGTTATTGCTGCAAAGATGGGGGGTTTGGGGGGGTCACATCAGATACTGAAAGCAAAGGTTCACAAACTTTCAAGCACCACTGTAGCTTATTTTGTTTGTTTAGATTTGAACTTTAAAAGAATAGCAGACGTGTACATCCATCCATTATCTAACCCGCTATATCCTAACTACAGGATCGTGGTGGTCTGCTGGAGCCAATCCTAGCCAGCACAGGACACAAAGCAGGAAACAAACCCTAGGCAGGGCGCCAGCCCACCGTAGGCCACACACACACACCAAGCACACACTTGGGACAATTTAGAATCGCCAATGCACCTAACCTGCATGTCTTTGTACTGTGGGAGGAAACCCACGCAGACACAGGGAGAACATGCAAACTCCACACAGGGAGGACCTGGGAAGTGAACCCGAGTCTCCTAACTGCGAGGCAGCAGTGCTACCCACTGCGCCACAGTGCTGCCCAGACTTGTACATCTCTACCAAAATCGCAATGGCATGAAATACAACACGTAGTCCTCTTTTGAAGTTCTACCATTTTAATGAGGTTACTTTACAGTTTCCATATTTCATCTTTTGTCCCGAGCAGCTGCTAAGACGTTATGTTAACAAATGTGTCTTTTGTTTTGTTTGTTGTTACATGTTTCTTACAGTTGCAGGTTCTTGAGGGTTGGGTTTTGAGGCCAAGGCAGGAACTGAACTGGCACCCTGGGGGTTTAAGGTGCCACTCCCAGTATACAGTGGGCAGTACTTGTATCCAGTATTGACGGCAGCTGGATGTGCGCTTCTTTAAAGCAGTGGTCTACAAGTTCAGTCCTGGAGGCCCCCTGTGCTTGAAGGATTTTGTACCAACCAGTTTCACAGGGAGGAAGCCATTTTTACCTTTACTTGATCCCAATGTCCTTTTGTTTATCTTATTTGCATTCAGAAAAGTGCACCAGTGTTATAATGTGCATTTATATGAAATGAAGGAATATTTCAATTTTTTGTCCTCCCCTTTAAAGCTTACCGCTTGTCATTTTTTTTGTTGACTTTTTGGTGGCGTATACTGACATTTAATGGCAAGTAGAGCAGTCACCAGGGCAAGTGACACTTGGTGCTAAAGGACAGCTTTTAAGGTGCCACCAATCGGTGGGCCTAATAGCAAATAATGTCATAAAAAAAAAAAAAAACAAAAAACAAACATCCTAAAAAGGAACATCTTTGCCTTTAAATTTCTGCTTCATTCAGTAAACAAAATTACCCGCTTATAATTTCTGAATTGATTCAAAAAGCACAAGCTGGGAGGTAACGTCTGTTTGAATAAATGCAGGAGTCCAATGTAAAGAAGAAACTGGTTGGAGTGAAAACCCGCAGTGCTGGGGGACTGAAGAGGAAGCACAAAGGTCAGCCGTCACTGTAGGCCCAAGTGTGGTGAGTGACGCCATTAAGTAACACCCATCAGGAGTTACAATCTGCTCCAAAGAAACCCCACCAGTTCCCCCCGTGCAGCATTTCATTTAGTTTTAACTCCAACCAAAATGGCACACTGAGGCCAGACTGTTCTGTATTTGACCGACACAAAGGCGAGACACGGAGTCCTTCTGCAAGTAATTTATTGTTGTAAATAATGTTACAAACGTTCTTGCTCTGTTAAAGGAATGTCGCTTAGTAATTGTAACATCACAAAAAAGCTAGCAAATAAATAAACACTGCTGTTGCTTTACATAGAATTTTTTTAGACATTATGACAAACAAAGTTAAGATAAATTACATTCAGAAGTGCATTATTGACACTAGAGTTGCCATACTGACAGCCATCACCAACTGAAGTGTTTTACAAAAAACCACTTTTATTACAGTACAATACTCCTCCCAAGGTTTTCTATTGCACCCCTTCACAAACCAATGGAAAAATGTCGAGCATTTGCTAAATATACACCGCGCTCTTAAACAATCATTGTCAGGTCGAGCCTTACGGGGGCGCGTTAGAAAATATCGAGATTCTGTTGGTCTACGTGAAAGCAACCTCTACGACAGCGGATTAGTCGGCATGAGTCATGATTCTTCATACGCCATGATCAAGTCATGCTGAAAACATTGTTCATTTAAAATGAAAAAGAAATAAATTAAGGCCAACTTTAACTTTTATAAGGAAAATCAATATATATATATTGTGTGTGTATATATATATATATTTATATATACTTAACAATCACCTCAAAAATTGAAGTATAGTATAGACTGCTAAAATGGAGTATGACAGTCTGGTGCTAAGCTCAGAAGCACCCTGCGTATCCCACGCTGAAAGGTAAAAGTCATCAAGAAGTAACAGCAAATCGCAAGTCCTTTTGATGCCCTTCTTGTCTGCTCCTTGCTGTGGTGCATTCATGTAGACATTTAAATACACAATACAGGAAGAAATGGAGAGTAAGGACACATGGGATTTGAGAAAGAAACCCTCAGGTCTCACCCGCACTAATCAGTGGTGGTCACCTCCTGTTTGTTTGATAACCAAATATTCAACATCATTTTAACTGCTTTAATGTCAAAGGGCATAACACACAGTATGTGAACACAGCACTGAACTCCAAATCACAGGCTACAGACCCCAAACCCAACTTGTGTTATCCTAAGGTGCCCACTCAGCCCAAGGCCATCATTTCCCAGAGTCTTTTATCCACACCTTTACTCAACTCAGGCCTGAATATTAATATTGTAGGCCCCAGAAGACCACTTCACCAGTCTCCTGAAAATGTGTGCGGTGGAGTAACGCTATGGCTGAATAATACGCTTCACCAGTCTAATGTGCTGCACTGGACAGCTGTCAGGATGTGAGAGACTCATTGAGCTGGGGGGCTGCAGTAACGACGTTCTGTTTTAAAAAGCATTTCACTTATCAGTTGTAAGACGTCTGCCACTCCGGGAAATGGCAGAGATGAGAATCGATTAGCAAATCAGTAAAGGACTGCCCTTCACTATGGCAGCAGCGGGCAACTGTGATGCCACCTTAGAAGTCGCAAAGAAACTCATCCCACATCCAGTGCCAGCTTTCAGATGTCCACTTTTCCCAGTTACAAACATGCCTCCATTGATGTCCAAATGTAACAGCAGGCCATTCCTGCAGTGGTAACTCGAGCTGCTGACCAGGCTTCTTGCCACTGCCACTGTCGTCGTCGTTTCTGTAATTCCACTGTGCGCTTCACCACATCATTGTTGGTACCTTTGCAGTTTTTTTTCCAACTTATTACTAGCCATCACATGTGAGATGCAGAAGAGGACGCAAGATTATTGAAAGTGTTAATTAATTCCAGTGTTGGGACCAACAGGGGTTAAAAATTATGAATGTGGCCAAAAAAAAAAAATCACGTACATGTTATCATAATTTACACTCTGTCTGCAACTTACAGAAGTACAACCTCCTATGAACAGCCCACTGGGACGTCACCTGTTTGTACGTAACGCATGAGCGCAGTGCAAGAAAGCAGAAGTTCAGTAAAACTCCTCAATGCCAGAACAGAAGCGCAGGCCATCCCATCCGAGTTGTACACGGCTGGCAAACTGCATCTCAACTCTCAGCACCTTTGGGCCGTTTTGTTTTTGTGTTTTTTATTGTTGTTGCATATTCTGCTTTGCCTTGGAAAAGCGACAGCAATGATGGAAACTGTGAAAACAGCCAAAGCTTCAAAAGTGATCTGCACTGAATGGCAGGTACACATTGAAATGCAGATCTATTTATATTGCGTTAGCGTGCGTATTTAGTCATAAAGGTTAAAGCTGATTATTTTTGTACCACCAGTACATTTGCTGGTTATCTGTTGCTCATTCCATTTGTTTGCATGCAGTGGTGGTGGTCCTTAGAACGCAGAAGGTGACAATTGTCTAGTAGGGAAAAGGGCACCTGCTCCATAGTCTGGTGCAACGTTATATCCACGACAAGGCTTCATATTTCCGCCATGTTTATTTTTTAGGTTTATTATGATCACTGGCTACAAATGTGATTTATTGTATATTCGATTATGATGTCATGTCCGATTTTGAGACTCCCTTTATACATTTAGGTTGCCCTTTTAAGATGCAAATTGTGAACAAACATGGTGGTCAAGAATTGCAAGTGAAGGACGGAAGGTGCGGGCTGCATTTAAGAGAACGAGCAGAGCTTCACACGCAGTGCTGCACACGCGTTTAAATCGATTATAAAGAACAAGACAGGGTGTGTTACTGTAGGTCAAGTGCACGCCATTTCATTAAGTCAGTAGTTCAATTAAAGAGAGTAGTTGGCATCTGGCTGGACTGCACAAATGGCCACAGGCATTGATGCCCCCTCAGCAGAACGGACTTTGATTATTTATTTATATTTTTATTTGTTTTACATAGGATGATCTGCTCGTATGACAGAGAGGACATCTCTTTTGAACAGAATCTCTCCTTAAGCCATACAGGCAGGCATTAGAAGCTGGGATGTGACAAAGAAATGCGCAGCTTTCTTTTTATCATATCTTGGACAACTTCTCCATCCATAATATGTAAAATCAAAAGTCAAACGTCAAGTGGCACTGGTCTCCAATATGTTCATTTTTTAGTTCTTGAACCTTTTAGAAGTCACTCTGGTTTGACCTTTGATCGCATGCAGAGTAAGTAGAGATTTGTAGTACGTTTAATTTATTTGTCTTAATTTTTTACTAGTGACAGTAGTATCTGCGTAAACATTTACCTCTTTAAGGATACGGTTCACATTTTATACAACCAAAGACAGTCTTGGACAGCATTAAGACATCCTCCAAATCAAACGATATATTTACTTAATGTACGTCAATAAGTCCATCAACTCAAAAATGTAATGATGGAAACCAACACATACGTATGCGTGCGGAGCCAGCCAGCCATATAGCAGTGCACGCTGGGACTACTCAGGGAAAAGTGGATAAGAATACAATATGTTGAGGAAGACTTTGTACCACCTTGTTGAAAACTCAGCTGTTAGTGAAGATTTGTTTTTTTAACATCGGCAAAAAATAACTAGCGCTCACATGCTCTGTCCACGTTATCGACGCAGAACGCTGTGACAGGTAGGCACACGGTGATGATACACGTTAGCGAAAGGTCAACCCCACGACACAGTGTAAAATAAATAAATGACACGCCGCTTTCTGATGTGTTGGTGGAGATTTTATTTTCAATGAATGTGAATGAGCTGTCAGGATGCTGCTCTTGGGTTTGATTCTGAACGAGTTATCGGTTTAACAATTCTTGAAATTTCTAAACTTGAAACTCGGGATATGCACTTTACTTCGATTTACTACAGTAATTATACTTTTATAGAGACTCGCCTTGTATTCTGTGTCGATCAAGTAACGTCATTTTTAGTGCATGACTGTAGCATCCCCCACTCCCCCGAGTGACAGGACAACCGTACAGGACACACCGAGTCCCACAGACTAGCTGGCTCTACTGAGTGCCAGTGGTATGCCGAACTGCCCACAATGCCAGGTACGGGTAACAAAGCGCATTCCAAATAACAGCAACAGCTAAACTCACTGCGAGATGATGGCCTGGACCATAGTCCATGATCATGGTTTGTAAACTTCAGACCAGGAGCCGCACAACTGGGATGAAGGAACGTAATAAAGTACACCCGCTGTAGTGCCGCAAATCTAATGATCACACCATGGTGGCCGTTTAAGTGCTTTGTGTTTGTTATCTAATGATGTTTTTACTCTTCAAATACATACAGTATATCATCACATACATACAGTACATATTCTAGATAGTGTCATAATGCCCAAAGCTCTAAAATAACACACTTGGAGATGACAGGGTGAAGCTGATATTATTAAACCAGGGCTTCCAGTAAGCACATACTGGTATGAAAATGTCAATTGGTGGATTAATATAACAGAAAGTGAAAAGATCATCAGAGCCTTCTGTGGCATTCTGGCCATTTTAAGTGAGCCTCCTGCAGAAGGCATTGTGCTGAGAGCAGACGGCCTGTCGACTGGAAGGTTTAGTTTTTGTTTTATACCATAGAGTAGCATTGGGACTGTAAAGTGACTAAAAGTGACAGCCAAGGAGGTGTTCTGCACACATGTATACCACGAGGACTCCCTTGTATAGAGGAGATGGTTGTTGTTAGTAGTAACATTCATTTCATGCGGTTTTTGGTTAATGCAATGACCTCTGGAGCAACTTGGTATTGTCAACCAAAGTCCAATGATATCCCGAGGGGCAAACAGTTTGGTGCTAAGAATCAACATACCAAACTAAAATTCAGGCTGTAGGAAAAGAAATAGAAATCTGATAAAATGACACACACATACACCACCTAAGGAATGTTACTGCGGACACAAAAATGCAGCACTAGAAACACAACCACAGCTGCAAAGCCGATCCCTTCACATACGGCGGCGGCGGCAGCAGCCTCAGATGTAAACGGGCTGCTCCTGGGCAGTTAGCAGTCTGTACATGGCAGCTGGCATTGTCTTCATGTGAATCTTAGAAAAACAAAGAAAACATGCGGTTAGCTTAAATAAAGGCAACTCTGGCAAACAGAGAGAGCAGTTGGGACATTCACAGAAGAAAGGAAATCTAAGGACAAGTGAACTGCCTCGTGCTGCGGCTTCTCTTTTTTACATTTGAATTTTGCCTAAAAATAACATAATAACATGGAATAAATCAATCTGATATAAAACAAAAGCTTAAAAAGTATTTACATTTATTGTACAGTTTTAATTTACTTCTTGGCCCTCATCCTGTTTTTTTATGTGATATGCGTAGAACAAGAACACATCCTTAACCCTACAGGCGTAACCTGGCAATTTTAAAAAGCTGTGCCATCACTGAACACATTAGTGTAGGGGAGCAGAGTTTACAACACACAAACCTCATAAATTTGAGAACCATACTCCAAAAAGAAAAATAATCAAATTAATAAGCTTTAGGTGTTCGGCATTACATAGTGGCCAAGCAATGTTGGGTACCAAAGGAGAGACCACGGACTACCAGAATCAAGCCATTATTTGAGCGATCTGCGCATCAGCGGCTGTCTGGCTTATCTAAACCCGCATGACACGAGTCGCAGTGCAGAAGGACACCCCTCAGCCAGCCAGCCAAAATGCAGGACATTCAGGAGCATCGGATTTTATTTTTAGAAGGTACTATAAACAGTGCAGAGGCGTCACCATGAAGACACGGCAGCCTCTTAGTGTCACACTTCTCTTGCCTTTTCTTAACATGGTCTTAATGTTTTTATTTGTCTTTGTCTCGACTTTATCACTTTTCTTTTACTCAGATAAACTTGAATATAATATTGCTAGCTTTGTGATCCAAAATAGTTCAGATCAACTACCTTAAGCATGGGAAAGGTGCTATATAAATAAAATGTATTATTATTATTATTTATTTATTGTGCAGCTAACTCCCTCAGTGCTTACCTCTCCAACCGCATTTGACAAAATGTGGACAATCTTCTCATGGGGCGTTGCCACTACGCTTTGTCCGTTGATCTCAATAATCCTGTGACCAACTCGAACTCCTCCACGCTCTGCTATACCACCTCTCATAAGGCTACAGATCTAAAAGGGATGAAGAAACAGCCATTCAGCAACCCATTTCAAAGAATCAACGGTGTACCAGTCAAACACAGTACTGTATCTGACTAAGACTGGCACAGTCTTTACTGCCGCTTTCCCACATCTGCAGGGACCCATGTTTGATTCGGAAACCAGATACTGATTGTTTGCACTTGCGGTATACACTTTCTCTCCTTTACAATGAAAAAAAAGAACATCTATAATATTATAACATCTATAATATTAGAACATTTACATTATTCCCCATATTACATTGTGTTGAAATGAGCCACCAGCCATCCATCTTCCAAACCTGCTTAATTCAGCTTGGTTGTTTGGAGCCAAGGGTTATCCACCATTAGGCATTAATACAGAAACTGGCCGTGCCAGTTCATCACAGGGCACAATTACACATACTCATTTATACCAAGCAAATTTAAAGTTGCTAATTAATATAAACTTTATGTTTTTGGGATAGGGAAGGAAAGACACCAGAGTACCTGAAGAAAAAAAAAAAAAACACAAAGACACGGGGAGAACAGACAGACGCCACACAGACAGTAACCAAGCTGGGATTCATACCCAGTATGCAGGAGCTGTGAACAAACAATGCTACACCTTTGGAATACATAATCTGAGAAAATAAATTATTCAATAAATACACAATATTACTCTTAGAAAAAATGTTTACTTCAACCATGTTCTGATTTTTCTTTACAGTTACACAGAATGATTGTGGGTACAGAAATCAGTGGAATGATACATCAGATTCATGGCGGCAGAAAGACAAAGATGCAGACTGTTGTAGTGGTCATGTAACTACTGTATACAACCCAATTCTGAGTAAAATGTGAATAAAAACAGAATGCAGTAATTTACAAGTCTCATAAACCCATATTTTATTCACAATAGAACACAGAAAACATATCAAATGTTTAAACTGTACCATTTTAAGAAAAGAATTAAGTCATTTTGAATTGAATGGCAGCAACACTCAAAAAAGTTTTGTGGTAAACACGGCCCTGTCCAAATGTCTGGGAACTGAGGAGACGAGTTGCTGGACCTTTGGGAGAGGAATGTTATTCCATTCTTGTCTGGTATAGGATTCTAGTTGCTTAATAATCCTGGGTGGTCTTTGTTGTATTTTTCGTTTCACAATGCACCAAATGTTCTTAGTTGGTGAAAGGTCTGGACTGCAGGCAGGCCAGTTCAGCACCTGGACTCTTCTACTACGAAGCCAAGCTGTTTTAATAGACACAGTATGTGGTTTAGCATTGTCCTGGTGAAATATGCAAGGCCTTCCCTCAAAAAGATGTCTGGATTGGAGCACATGTTGAGGGGACTGGGCGGTCTCATGGTCTGGAATCCCTACAGATTTTATTTTTTTCTCCAGCCGTCTGGAGTTTTTTTGTTTTTTCTGTCCACCCTGGCCACTGGACCTTACTCTTATTCTATGTTAATTAATGTTGACTTATTTTATTTTCTTACTGTGTCTTTTATTTTTCTATTCTTCATTATGTAAAGCACTTTGAGCTACTTTTTGTATGAAAATGTGCTATATCAATAAATGTTGTTGTTGTTGTAAAACCTGCCAGTTCCTTTCCAGATGTGCAAGCTGCCAATTCTATAGGCACTAATGCACCCCCATACCTTCAGAGATGCATGCGTTTAAACTGAGCGCGGATAACAAGCCGAATGGTCTCTCTCCTTCTTAGCCTGGAGGACGCTGTGTCCGTATTTTCCAAATAGAATTTTTAATTTTGATTTGCCTGACCACAGAGCAGTTTTCCATTTTGCCTCAGTCCATTTTAAATGAGCTTTGGCCCAGAGAAGAGGGTGGGCGTTTCTGGATTATGTTCACATATGGCTTCTTCTTTGCACGATAGTTTAACCTGCATTTGTAGATGGCACAGCAAATTATGTTCACAGACAGTGATTTCTGGGTGTGTTCATGAGACCATGCAGTGATTTCCATGACAGAATCATACCTGTTTTTAACACAGTGCTGCCTGAGGGCCCGAAGATCACAGGCATCCAGTATTCATTTTTGGCCTTGTCCCTTCCGCACAGAGATTTCTCCAGATTCTCAGGATCTTTTGATGATATTATTTAGACGATGAGATATTTAAATTCTTCTCAATTTTACATTGAAGAACATTATTCTGAAATTGTGAAATTTGTAGACACAGTTTTTTGCCGATTTGGTGAACCTCTGCTCATCTTTACTTCTGAGATTCTCCACCTCTCTAAGATGCTCTTTTTATACCCAGTCATGTTACTGATCTATTTCCAGTTAACCTAATTAGTTGTAAAATGTTTCTGCAACTGTTTCTTTTTAGTACCCCTTGCTTTTCCAGCCTTTTGTTGGCCCCGGACCCAACTTTTTGGAGATGTGTTGCTGCCATCAAATTCAAAATGAGTTAAAAATTTTCACAATATGGTAAAATGTTTCACTTTCAACATCTGATGTTTTGTAAGTTCTAATGTGAATGAAATATGGGTTTATAAAATTTGCAATTCATTGCATTCTGTTTTTATTTACATCTTACACAGCAATTGGATTTGGGGGTTGTAGTGTTTAAGAAAACAACTGTAATGATAACTTTGGACTTGTAAAATCCACTGGATGAGTATTCATTAAGGACGGGTATCGTATAAAAGACAGCTTAGTAGTTTGTTTTGTCCGATCCTGTCTTTGTACTCCACTGACAACAAAACATGCAGACAGTTGAAGAACAAACAAACTCTCCTGCAGGCGAGGACTCCAAAGCACTGAGGCTTTTACTGCAGAGACGACAAATCACCACCTTACGGTACCACCCTGCTTATAAATCACACATTACCTGGTACTTCTTGAGTCATTTGTTCCAGATGTAATACCTTCTCGATCCACAAACTGGCAGCAAAACAACACTCAGTTATTAATCTGCACCTCATTATTGTCCATGCAGGGTTTACACATTCTCCTCATATCTGTGCAGAGTCTCGTTTCCATCCTGCAACAGAAGGTTTCTGCCTTGTGCCCAGTGCTTTTACCCCAGTGACTCTGAACTGAATTAATAAGTTTGAGAATATTATTATTATCTAGTTATGTAGGGAAATTATAAATAAATACAATTGGGTTGGTGCAAGAAGTCTTTTGAAGTGTGAAAATGATACAAAATGACTCTGCATAATGTATGCAGATACTCTGGCTGATAGGATATTCCACATTATGACAGGCTTTTTGTAGATTCTTCAATTATTAACAGTATTAACAATTATTTAATTGAAGTAATAATTTTTAAAGTAAGTAATTTATTGGTGTATATAAGCAATTTAAAAACAAACTAGAGGAGTCATGGCACTGGAGAATGGCAACACATGAAAGTAAGAATTACACCATACTCTGTACATGTGACAAACCTACTAAAACTAAATATTAGATGTGGTCTTGGTTTCCTTTTTTAGTTAAAACCAGTTTTACTCAAGTAGAACACGTCAGGATATACAGTATATACCACACAGTTATAAATTAAATGATAATAATTCCATGGCCTGGTAGACCCGTCCCTGTCAGCTGGTAGTTTAGGGCACTTTGTTATCTTGGAGCCCCCAGTACTGGTCATTTTTAGGGGAAATGATCATGTAAGTTTATTTAAGAGATGGCAATTTAAAAAGAAATTAGAACATTAGAACACTCTGGACGAGAACAGGCCATTCAGCCCAACAAAGCTCGCCAGTCCTATACACTTATTTCCTCCAAGAAAACATCAAGTTGAGTTTTGAAAGTCCCTAACGTCTTACTGTCTACCACACTACCTAGTAGCTTATTCCAAGTGTCTATCGTTCTTTGTGTAAAGAAACACTTCCTAATGTTTGTGCGAAATTTACCCTTAACAAGTTTCCAACTGTGTCCCCGTGTTCTTGATGAGCTCATTTTATAATACAAGTCTCGATCCACTGGACTAATTCCCTTCATAATTTTAAACACTTCAATCATGTCACCTCTTAATCTTCTTTTGCTTAAACTGTAAAGGCCCAACTCTTTTAATCTTTCCTCATAATTCAACCCCTGTAGACCTGGAATCAGCCTAGTCGCTCTTCTCTGGACCTTTTCTAGTGCTGCTATGTCCTTTTTGTAGCCTGGAGACCAAAACTGCACACAGTACTCAAGATGAGGCCTCACCAGTGCATTATAAAGGTCGAGCATAACCTCCTTGGACTTGTACTCCACACATCGTGCTATATATTCTAACATTCTGTTAGCCTTCTTAATGGCTTCTGAACACTTTCGGGAAGTCGATAGCTTAGAGTCCACTAGGACTCCTAAATCCTTCTCATAAGGTGTACTCTCGATTTTCCGACCGCCCATGTGTATTCAAACCTAACATTTTTACTTCCTATGTGTAATACTTTACATTTACTGACATTAAATTTCATCTGCCACAAATCTGCCCAATTCTGTATGCTATCCAAGTCCTTCTGTAATGATATTATTCCAAATTATCTGCTGAATTTGATTCCAAATTATCTGCTAATCCAGGTATCATGGTATCATCTGCAAACTTAACCAGCTTGTTACTTACATTCCTATCTAAATCATTTATATATATTAAAAATAGCAACGGCCCTAGCACTGACCCATGCTGGACACCACTCTTAACATCGGCCAGTTCTGATGAGGTTCCTCGCACCATCACCCTCTGCTTCCTGTGTCTGAGCCAATTCTGCACCCATCTAAAAACATCACCCTGAACTCCCACTTCTTTTAACTTGATGCCCAACCTCTCATGTGGCACCTTATCAAATGCTTTCTGAAAGTCCAGATAAATAATATCATAAGCTCCACTTTGATCGTATCCTTTTGTTGCCTCCTCATAGAATTCCAACATGTTAGTAAAACACGACCTCCCTCTTCTGAACCCATGCTGACTGTTCAGAATAACTCCTGTCCTTGTCATGTGTTGCTCAATCTTATCCTTAATAATTCCTTCCATTAATTTTTCTGTGATGCATGTTAAGCTTACTGGCCTACAGTTGCTTGGATCTGCCCTGTCACCCTTTTTATTTAATGGGATGATATTTGCCATTTTCCAGTCCTTCAGAATCTCCCCAGTGCGCAGTGACTTCCTAAAAATATGTGTCAAGGGTTTATATATGTACTCACTAGCCTCCTTAAGAACACGAGGATAAATATTATCTGGGCCTGGTGATTTGTTTGATTTCATCTTATTTAATCTGAGCAGCACTTCTCCCTCTACAATTTCCAAATCCCTCAGCACCTCCTTAGTAGTCGTGTTTACCTCTGGGAGGTTATCCACTTGCTCACTTGTGAACACCTCAGAAAAATGTAAATGATCATGTAAGTTTGTTTATGAAGTAATGATTTAACAAATTGGTTAAAATAAAATTGATTAAAATGTAAAGAGACAAAATCATAGTGATGCAACTAAACTGGTGCAGATATCTCAGTTAATATGCACTGATACAAGTGAAAGTAAAGGATATTTAGGAAAGTCCCATGGAGGTAACTTATTCTTTGCATGTGTTACAATCCTTTGAATATTCTGTATTTAAATATTGAAATGTAAAGTATTTTTAAAGAAATATTATAGTGCCAGTGACTCTGAAATCTGACCGTGGGCTACAGAAGGATTGCCAGTGAGGCTCTAATGTGTATTCTGGTCCAGACACGGCTAAATGTATCGTCAAAAATATTCAAAGCAAGCTAAATATAGTGAAGTCCTGGATCATATGGTATGTAATATGAGTGGGCTATGCTTCCGGCTAAACAACAATTTTAGTGATGATATTTGCATAAATGAACAGTGCTACTCAAATTTGAACTGGACACGAGGTAAAGCAGCAAGCCAGAATGTACGTCAATAAAAAGGGAACCCTAGAGACGATTAATCAATCTCCCCTCACAGCATTCCATAAAGATTCTTAGTGGATGACGGACTCTTTTTATCAACTCGTTCAAACTGCGACCGCGATCACATTGCGGTGGTTTTAACGTGAAGTTGTGTTACACAGTCTAGGAGGTCTTGCATTCCATCACTAGATCAGTGTCGCTCTTTTTTCAGGCTACAGCTCAGTCCCCCAGCAATGCCCTCTATTTACTTCCCACTCCTTCCAAATGGTTCAAATGTACTGATGCCATCCACAGTTAGCAGACGGGTTTTGCTTTTTCAATACTAAAAATAACGCCCCCCTAATCAGCTGCTCACATGTTCGGTGCTTGTACTGTTCTTCATCGGTGCTATTCTGTTTCAAGGTAGTGATTAAAGCTAATAGGTTGCCCGTCTTTTAATTTGGTCTCCATTCCCATCGCTTCCCAAATTTTCTACAAATCTATCCAGCCATTTTTGCGTGATGTCGTAAACAAACAGAGGGAATTTTATTTATGTAAACTAAAAAGAGATTTCACACAAAATACTTTTCACTTTTCTAGCGTTATAAATGTCCACATTACTTCATTTTATCATAAAATGCACTTCTACTTCTAAACTTAGCATGATCTAAAATATTACATGTAAATACATTATCCATACATCCATCATTCAACCCGCTATATCCTAACTACAGGGTCACGGGGATCTGCTGGAGCCAATCCTAGCCAGCACAGGGCGAAGGCAGGAAACAAACCCCGGGCAGCCCGCAGGGCATGCACATGCGCACACATACACACACACACACACCACGCACAATTTAGGATCGCCAATCCATCCATCCATCCATCCATCCATCACAGGGCACAAGGCAGGAACCAATCCTGGGCAGGGTGCCAACCCACCGCAGGACACACACAAACTAGGGCCAATTTAGAATTGCCAATCCACCTAACCTGCATGTCTTAGGACTGTGGGAGGAAACCCACACAGACACGGGGAGAACATGCAAACTCCACGCAGGGAGGACCCGGGAAGCGAACCTGGTTCTCCTTACTGCGAGGCAGCAGCGCTACACACTGTAAATACATTATGGTTTATGTAAATCAAAAATAACATGGAACAAAAATAGAACAAAACACATTAGAAAATGGATGAAGAAGTTCATTTGAAAAGAAGAACTTTAAAAACAAACCGACTACTAGACAAACGCAGGTGTACACGAATCTGGCCAAGAGAGACTGTGATGAGACGGTTAGCCGACTGCCTCTTTACTGAACGTTTTGTTTTTATCTTTCATATCATATAAAGAACACACAGCAGCCTTACAGACAGATAGTGAACTTCAAGAGATACTCACAATTCCATTCTGAACGCTGAAGCCCAGCTGGTATCTGAGGTCAGGTCTTCTAATAAGCACTGTCGTAACCGGAGGACATCTTACGATGTTCAGTTTAATCCTCGACTGGTTTTTCAAACCCTAGAAAACAAAACACACTGTTTAGTGTTCATCCATTTAAATGTGAGCTCCACTGCGGTCCAACATGATGGATCATTTATTTTGCCAACATTTGCAGCTTTTACTAGAACGCCAGCCACCAATCTGTGTTATGTTACTGTGTCTTAGACAGCTGAGAAATACAAAAGGGCAGCAGAGTGCAGAAACGTGGATTGCCAGCCTGGTGACTAATTTGTGGAGAGTGAATTTAAGAAAAGGTGCTGACAAGAGCAGGCCATGTAGCCGAGTGCAGCTCATCAATCTCCATTCAGCACACAGTAGCAAATTAGCAACAAGTGGATATTTCAAGGTCAACAAAGTCTCTTCTCCACTCTCTAGGCACTGTGTTATGTTCTCAAATTCTATGGACGTGCATTTTAGAATGGAAAAGAACAAGTCATTAAACTGGTAAGGCTCATCAACTCTATTCACCCAGTCAGTTTTTGAAAGTCTTCAAAGTATATAACACTACTTAGTAATTTATTCCTCTCTGTGCCAAGAAAAACTTTTTAACAGGCATAATCTACAGTACTAATTTCCATATTTTTTTTAATAAATTAAAGCATGTCACCTGTTCATTTTTATTTGTTGAAACTAAAATGGTTCAGCATCTTCAGGCTTTCCTTATGGCTTATGTCTTTTATTCCTGGAATCCTCCTAGTCACTCTCCTCTGGACTTTCTCTAGCCCTCCTACATCTTTTACTGTAAATACGGAGAGCAAAATTACACAGCCAGCATTGCGGACGAGGCCTCACTGGGTTAACTGAGGCCCCTAAACGTACCTACAATGACCGAGAGTGTGCATGTGAATGAACGGAGTCACATAGCGGTGTCACATCCTGCCTTGTTATACTATAAGTGGTAAAATGAGCGCTGAAATTGGACAGACAGACAGGTACCTAACAGTAAATAAAAAGCTGCAGGTTTGAACTCAGCCAGGCCTCTTTTGAGCAGCAAAACACATTATTTTAAATGAGCCAATAAGTGTGTTTCGATACTATTACTAATCCTGCCTTGAATAAACCTCACTTGCTTATTTACAGTACAAGTGTGGGTGTGTGAGGTGCCCCAGGTATTTACTGATGTATTTTAAAGTGCATCAGTCCAGAACAATTACTTTGTATTTGTAGGTAATAACTACCCCTGAAGGATAGCATGGCGGCACAGCGGTTAGTGCGTGCCACTCCCTCACAGCACTAGGAGTGTCAGTCAGCTTGAATCCCAGCGTTGGCATTGTGTGCGTGACTTGCACCTGACACTTCAAGCGATAGTCTCTGCCCTCCGCCACCCTGAAATTGTATAAATGGCTGCTTAATTCTGTATTTGTTTTAATATTAACTCTTTGAGGGCTGAATATTTTTTCCAAAAAACTCACATAATGCAGTGGTTTCACACATAAATTAACATAAAACGTCTGTTGCTACATGCTGTGGCTGCTGCTGGTGCCTGTTCGGCATCTCTGTCAGCAGTGAGTGGCAGTGCAGGGGCAGCTTGATGGTCAGCAGGAATGCACGGCAGGGCAGCTACCTCTCTGTCTTCGCACAGCAGGTGGGTAATGGTGACAGTTGCAGTGTGACGCGATATGGTTTGTACCTCTTGTCATCATAAGTGGTGGTCATCCTAGGCCAACGCTGCTGTAGGTGTTTCCGCTACATGAACGTGTTCAGCACCACAATTAGCTGGGGACCGATAGGCTGATGCTGGTACCTCACTTTCGTTTTCCATCTCCAAATTACTTGCATCAAATCCAGAGTCTGAAAAGTCAGACCTTGATTCAGCGATAATACATAAACCGTCCATGGAGTATTTTACTTTGCACATTTGCTTTAGTCTTGCCAGATATCGCTGCCATTTTAGAGGCTGTTTGCTCTTCACTATTCATGCACGTGCAGGGAATCGAGGTCAAATCAACAAAGCTACGTAACTTTACTTCAAGCAAAGAGAGTCGAACAAAACATAAGGGCGAGTTTTGACTAGGTTTACAGCCGATTATCATCCTCTACCTCTGAATTTCGACAAAAGTCAACATCAGCCCTGAAACAGTTAATTGAGTGAGTTGTGTTAAACTGAATGTGAGTTTCCATGTAGCCTAAAAGTAAACAACTCCTTTTATTTAGAATCCTATTTCTGTCACAAGATTTCTTCCATTATTCCCCACGGGCTTCACTAATAATGACTGCACGTGTCTATTTAGTACCTTTATGATGCTCTGACAAGTTGACAGAGGTAACCCCACCAGGCTGGTCCCATTGATGGACATAATCTGGTCCCCGATGTTCAGACGTCCGGACTTCTCTGCTGGGCCGCTGTGCATCATATTAGCGATGATTACAGTGGGCAGGATGGAGCCCCAACCAGACTCCACAATGACAACGCCCAGAATCTCTCCCTTCTGCTTGTCAATGCACACCTGCGAGAGAAAGGGGACGAGATTTACACGGGAGAGCCCACTTCTGCCTCAGTGCCCATTAAAGCTTTTGTTATAAATCCTGAGTCCTGCACTTTGAATCCATTTCATTTTCCAGAGAACAAATGACTTTGTGACAACCAGGCCGATCATAAATGTGTGCCCAGAAAAAAAAAAGAAAATTCAAAATTATTTTAGCTGCTTTTTTTAAAAAAAAAAAAGAAAATGTTTTTTGAGAAAAGTAGGCAAAATAAGAGTTATTTTATTTATACAAGGCATTTTTTTTACTTTGAATAGATCAATATGCTTTAGACAAAAAAAAAAAATCAGACGTGAGCGTCAGTAGGTGTTGCGGCCTATGAACCAAGTTACCCAAACTATTCGATAACATTTCCGTAATTATTTACCGCTCTGACGCTGATCTTTCTGATCATAAAATAGGTCATTACAATAGCAGCTGATGAGAAGAGTTCATAATTAATTGCAGAATTACGGTATTTGAGGGTTCCTCTAGAGTGTCTCTTTCTCTTGCATGATTTGCCTTAAATAATCAACACATCGTCATCTCCTAACAGGCTTAAGATTCGAGTTTGCTATTTTTCTGACCAGCCATTTTAGCTCCTCAAGAAACTGTGACACACAGACGCCCCATCATCGAGATATTGATGTTTTTGGTATCGGGGACCCTAAAATGTTGAGAACTGGATATCGAAATTTTTGATTAATTTAAAGCTTTCGCTCCTTCACCATAGACAATAGGTTATTGTGGGGTAGGGTGCAAAGCAAAAAAACCTTTACAACACCAATTACGGTAAAAATATAATGATAAAAAGAAAATAATAAGATGCTGCTGAAATCATAACATTAAAAGAATTTTAAAAAACCCAAGACGTAAAGACAATTTAGTTATAAACAATTCATCCAATCATTCTAAAGCGTGAGAATGACACAAAAACCTCACGTCATGCAGTATCAAGGTTGGCCATCTATGGTGAACAAGACCTCAATGTCAGCCATCGGTGCCACACCAGCCAGTGCAGAGAGGGCATTGTGTTACTAGGCAAACCTGACTGAAATGCACCGCTCCTGTGCCCGACATCACTCGCCTTCCTTCACTTACAGCCTTCTGCCTTTAATGGCCACTCCTCAGTGCAGTTTCTTCAGATTCCGGATCATTTGAACTTAATTAGTTCACATGTCTCAGTTTAATAAAGGAGTAATTGTTTATGAAAGAGTAACTGTCATTCTTAATATCGAAACCAATTGTTTTTGGCATATGCTTATTGTTTAAGGCAGTGTTTGTTTCCCAGCCTCGGTCCAGGGGGCACACTGTCCTGGCTGCCGGTTTTTGTTCCAAACAGATTCCTGATCAGTGACAGTAGCTGATAGCATTGATCGCATTTAATTAGCTGGTATTTTATTTCTTTTATTTTTAAATTCAGAAAAGTACAGCAGCATAATGTTTACATTTATAAGACATTTAGAAATATTTCTGCTTTTGCTATAGACTCTCTTTTGTTGATTTCATTATATTTTGTCCTTTCTCTCTGCAGTTTTTCCCCTTCGTTGTATCTTATTAATGACACGAGGAGAGCAGACACGCTGGCAAACAACACTGAATAATCAAAGGCTGCAAGGACTTTAGCATCAGACCCACTAATTAGTAAATAATGGATTAATTAAACAATTAGAACACCTAGAAAAGTAAAATGAAAATTAAGATGAAAATATTGTTAAAAAGAAACAAACACATTATTCCCATATAACTGCCTGGTACATTTTAATATAAATATATATATATTTTTTTTTACCTAACTTAGTTTTCTAATTTCTATATTGTTCCCAAAACACAGAACTTGGTAAATAACACATCACTTAATTAGCCCAGGAGTCCAATTAAAAACAGAAGCTGGTTGGAACAAAAACCAGCAGCCACAGTGTGCCCGCTGGACCGAGGCTGGGAAACGCTGGTTTAAGGCACACATTTCTTTGGCCATAACTGTACAATATTAAATACAACTGAGTGCTGTAAAGACCTTGTTGGCGCCAATAAGCCTTGAAGTTTTTTGAAACAATTTTTCATTACTAGGAAAAAAATCAATGTTACAAATAGAGTCGTTAGCTGTTTATAAATAACTTTTGTAAAATGTAATCTTTGGCATACAGCCTATAAAAAACATTAACTGGTAGCCATACATCCACATTGAAAACAGTAGGACTGATGTGACTCCAGTCAAGCATTGTTAGCACAGACCACCTCAGTTCCAGCATGTGGAAAGATACAAAGAAGAGACGTACATCTTTACAATTCTCTGACTTGGAGAAGTGGATCAGGTCGTCATTGTACATGTCTTGGGTGTTAAGAAGGTCACTGTACTCCTTTTGGCTCAAGTCTTCTGGATTAATGCCATTTGCCCTAAGAAACTCTTGGTAAGCCACGCTGAAAGCCTGACCAATGGACTGGGCAATTAGCTGGGCCTAGATGGAAACAAAGAACAAATCAGTAGAAGAATTTCATAACAGTTCTCACTATAGAAAAGATGGCAGGCTCAGGACTGATCACCTTTGGAAGACATTTGGGTATAAAGGCTCAATAAAAAGGTTCATGTCAGTCCATGTCAACTTTTTGAGAACCTACCTAAAAAATACAAACAAAACTATGATGTTCCTGTGAGCACAATCTGTGGATCAATGAGCAGTGGAGTCCCTGTAGGAATCAATGGTGATGCAGTGGCTGATCATTTATAGCAAGTTATCTGTGATTTTTAGGTGACTCCATGTATGTCATTCTTGTGGGGCCTGGGGGGTTATGGAGTCTGCATGCCATCTTACTGTATACCTAATAACGCTCCTCCATAAATACTACACAACTAGCTAACTAGAGGAACACCAATGTTACATTTTTTAAATTTACAAACATACTACAGTGATCCCTCGCTATATCGCGCTTTGACTTCCGCGGCTTCACACCATCGCGGATTTTATATGTAAGCCTATCTAAATATATATCGCGGATTTCTGCGGACAATGGGTCTTTTAATTTATGGTACATGCTTCCTCAGTTGGTTTGCCCAGTTGATTTCATACAAGGGACGCTGTTGGCGGATGGCTGAGAAGCTACCCAATCAGAGCACATATTACGTATTAAATAAAACTCCTCAATGATATACGATATGCTTCCCACGTAGTGCTTCGCATACTTGAAAGCTCTAACAGCACGTATTGATTTTTGATTGTTTGCTTTTCTCTCTCTCTCTATCTGACATTCTCTACTCCTGATTCACACTCTTTGAAAAGGAAGATATGTTTGCATTATTTTAATTGTGAGAAAGAACTGTCATCTCTGTCTGTCATGAAGCACAGTTTAAACTTTTGAAAAAGAGACAAATGTTTGTTTGCAGTGTTTTAAAGTCCCTGTCTCTACAACCTCCTGAGTTTCTGTGCAAATCTGTGACCCAAGCGTGTCAATATAAAAGTAACAATATAAACGTATGGTTTTTACTTCGCGGATTTTAACCTTTCACGGGGGGTTCTGGAACGCAACCCCCGTGATCGAGGAGGGATCACTGTATATACATTTACCAGCAAAATACCCGCGCTTCGCAGCAGAGAAGTAGCGTGTTAAAGTAGTTATGAAAAAGAAAAGGAAACATTTTAAAAATAACATAATATGATTGTCAATGTAATTGTTTTGCCACTGTTATGAGTGTTGTTGTCATCAAGGATTTGATTATCATTATTTCTTTCAATCAGGTTCGTATTTGGAGGACGTGTTGTGTTCAAGTTACATTCCGTGTTTGTCAACCGTTGTAAAGATAACAGGTTTCATTCATCGAAGTGTTCACTACCCAAATCGGTACTCATGAATCTCAGATGTTTAACATGAATTCCTGGTATTAACTTGTGGATTTGCCTGCGAATATTTAGCAGCAGAGTGTCTATGAACTTAATTTAAACTTAAGCTTACACTTTGCTTTCCTATTGATATGTCTACAAAGGCTTCTTCAGATTCAGAGGGTTGTTCCTGTCTTACCACATCAATAAACAGCTCGTCTTCCTCTTTATCTGAGACATCACACACTGCATGCACGGGTTTACCTTTCCCAGTCCTGCACAGTGAATATCGTATTCATCGTAAGCATGACAAACGCCAGCGGCAGCGTGTCTATGAATTTAATTTAAACTTAAGGTTTGCACAGTGCTTTGTTTCCGCAGTAGCTGCACTTATGAATATGCTTGTATGTGTCACTCGCTTCATATTCTTTTGCTGCCTTCTCAATTGTGTAATGCTGACAGACGGCCGTATATGAGCAGGCACTCCATTACGTAGGAGACGTGACGATGAGGGACGCAACTCCGCCTCACATGGCGACTAAGCTGCCAGCTATGGCCTTATATATATACATAAGTAGGTTCCAGTTATGACCGTTATGTGTAGAATTTCGAAATGAAACCTGCCTAACTTTTGTAAGTAACCTGTAAGGAATGTGCCTGCCAAATTTCAGCCTTCTACCTACACGGGAAGTTGGAGAATTAGTGATAAGTGAGTCAGTGAGTGAGTGAGGGCTTTGCCTTTTATTAGTACAGTAATCCCTCCTCGATCGCGGGGGTTGTGTTCTAGAACCCCCCGCGATAGGTGAAAATCCGCGAA
This sequence comes from Polypterus senegalus, assembly GCF_016835505.1. NCBI lineage: Eukaryota > Metazoa > Chordata > Cladistia > Polypteriformes > Polypteridae > Polypterus > Polypterus senegalus. Next base: position 62,283,310 of record NC_053157.1, on the reverse strand, counting down.
GTAGAAACCATATGTTTGTATGGTTATTTTTATATATTTTAAGCTCTTAGAAACTCTCCCACACTGTTTATAAATATTCTCCGCACAGTTATACAGTAAACCCTCGTTTATCGCGGTTAATCCGCTCCAGACAGATTAATGAATTTCCATGAAGTAGTATTCTTTATTTATAAATCTAATATTTTTGCAGTTAGAGCATTGAAAACCTGTTTATGACCTTCTAAATACGATTCTTAACATTATTAGAGTCCTCTAGACATGAAATGACACCCTTTAGTCAAAAGTTTAAACTGTGCTCCATGACAAGACAGAGATGACAGTTCTTTCTCACAATTAAAAGAATGCAAACATATCTTCTCTTCAAAGGAGCGCTGTCAGGAGCCGAGAATGTCAGACAGAGAGAAAGGTAAACAAAAATCAATAGGGTTGTTGGGCTTTTAAGTATATAAAGCACCCGCAATAAAGCGGCAGCAATGAAGGGATCAATGTGAAGGTAGTCTTTTCAGCATTTTTAAAGGAGCGTCTGTATCTTCTAAGCAAACAGCTTCTGTGCAAACAGCCCCTCTGCTCACACCCCCTCCATCAGGAGCAAAGAATGTCAGAGAGAGAGAGAGAGACAGAGAAAAGCAAACAATCAAAAATCAATGCGGGCTGTTAGAGCTTTGAAGTATGCGAAGCACCACACGGGAAACATATCGTATATCATTGAGGAGTTTTATTTAATACATAATATGTGCTCTGATTGGGTAGCTTCTCAGCCATCTGCCAATAGCGTCCCTTGTATGAAATCAACTGGGCAAACAAACTGAGGAAGCATGCACCATAAATTAAAAGACCCATTGTCCGCAGAAATCCGTGATATATATTTAGATATGCTTACATTTAAAATCCGCGATGGAGTGAAGCCGTGAAAGTCGAAGCGCGATATAGAGAGGGATCACTGTATAGATCATGCTGCTACAGAGTGGTAATACATGACATGTTGGTCAGGCAAACAAATAAGAATCTGAATGTACTCTGTCCATGCAACAACATTTCTACTACTGGTACTAATACTATGCTTAAAGTCCAGAGTTTTTTGATGGTATATTTATTTTATATACAGGAATGTCGCATTTTCCTAAAACTTACATTTTATGCATCCTGCTGCAGTGGTAAATACAATAAACCATCTGACAACATGTGTGCTGTAGAAATGTCAAGCATTCTTGAAACTGTGAATAATATGAATTTTACTACCTGACATGCATTAGGTGGTTTGTTAGGTTAGGTATTGTTCAGGATGGTGCAGAATAAACAAATCGCATTTACTTTTGTTGCAGTACTTAAGTAGATTACATAGGGAATTGTACTTTTTAAAGTATTTTTAAATTCTTTTATTCTATAAAATAATTTTATTTATTAAAGATGCTACTTTTTCAAGGTGAATCTCTACAATGCACAACTAACATGCTATGTTCAAAATGCAAAAATCAAATGTGGAAATTAAAATAAGAATCCATGCAAATATTTTTGTGGTTGCTGGTCACAATGTTGGAGTGCAAAGTGTTTTAGTAAATACAGCAATGGCTGTGTGGCTCCATCGAGCTGTGCAAGTCGGTTCAACTCAAGATACTGTGGTATAACAGCCCTGTGTATTGGCCAGGAACTGAGTGCGCCTTGGTGCCCTGTGCCCACCTTCAGTCCACTGTGCAGTGGCGTAATGTTTCTGAGCTGCCTGTGCAATGGAGGATGCAGCAGGAATGTCTCAGTACAGCAGCATCACCCCATAAAGAAGAGACTGGACATCCCATCCAGAGTTACTGGAGCTGACATAAAAAGAGCTTTATAATGCGGTGTAAACTCTACTCCCAAAATACTTTGGAGTTATTTAAATAATTAAAAGGCCTCTTGCTGTTTGGATTTTAGTGCCGTTTTCATTTTGTGAGTCTGCTACTGCACCTTATTTGTAAGAATTTAAACTTGTCACTCCAATGAAATCTTTACGGTCTCAAACAGTAGTTCATGGTAACTACAAACTATACTGTTAAAAGATCTTTAGGGTTGATTCTTGTCTTACTTATCTGATCTATAATTACATTTCTCTAGTAAACACAACATACCTCGTTTTCGTTGTCTCGTCGGTCGGAAAATCCAGAGTACACCTTATGAGAAGGATTTAAAAGTCATAGTGGACTCTAAGCTATCAACTTCCCAACAGTGTTCAGAAGCCATTAAGCAGGCTAACAGAATGTTAGGATATATACTGTAGCACAATGTGTGGAGTACAAGTCCAAGGAGGTTATGCTCAAACTTTATAACACACTGGTGAGGCCTCATCTTGAGTACTGTGTGCAGTTTTGGTCTCCAGGCTACAAAAAGGACATAGCAGCACTAGAAAAGGTCCAGAGAAGACTAGGCTGATTCCAGGACTACAGGGAATGAATTATGAGGAAAGATTAAAAGAGCTGAGCTTATACAGTTTAAGCAAAAGAAGATTAAGAGGTGACATGATTGAAGTGTTTAAAATTATGAAGGGAATTAGTACAGTGGATCGAGACTTGTATTTTAAAATGAGTTCATCAAGAACACGGGGACGCAGTTGGAAACTTGTTAAGGGTAAATTTCGCACAAACATTAGGAAGTTTTTCCTTTACACAAAGAACGATAGACACTTGGAATAAGCAGGAATAAGGAATAAGCTCACAAACAGTAGAAAAAGATGAAATCATGACGCGACTAGGAGCTCCATCCTACCTTTATTCTTTCTTATTTTAAACTTGCTATTATCCGTCATTTAGCTGACTTCTGAAGACAGGTTTAAGTTACTCGCACTACTACTGTTTAGAAGGAAATCTGTACTTCCTATACAGGATTTGGATTCAAACTTAAAATCCAGGTAGGAAGACTACCTACAGGATGTGGGAGGGACATGTTTTACTTGTAGCTTTAAAACGGGATTTCTCTCGGTGCTCAAACCTCCTTCCACAGCCTAAAGACAGACACAGAGCCACGATGATCCACACTGAGATTTTGCTGTCCCAAATGGGCTTTGGCAGGAATGAAATGACAGGGGATAATGGAAAGAATGAGGAGCTACGACAAGATACGTCTTAATAAATGTACGTACTTGCATTGCAAAACACAGTTTTAGACCCGGCAAAATGAGACAAGAAACAGGCGAATGAAATGGCTGGAGAAAATGCATTTGGCACTGTCAACTTTAAGAACATGTTTGCAAATCAATGACTATGTGTTAAAATTTAAAAGAATAATAATCTACAGTATGATGAATAATAACATTCAATAAATTGTGCCCAGAGGCCAGACAGATGAAGATGAGAAATTCCACTGGCTTTGTCTGACAAATGACAAGTTAATAAGGGGCTATGTCAGCAAGCAGCAGCAAAAGGAAAGATAAAGCAGTGCTATTTGCACTTTAAAAGAAAAGATAGAGGCAGGACATTTGGCTTATTTGTCTCCAATGACTGTTCATTTTTCAGTGTCACCTTTAATTTAGGCAGCCATATCCATTATAAAGCAGTGACTAAAAAAGTTTATATTTTATTAATTTTGCTATTAACAATAACATATCATTAAAAACAGTAAAACTCTATAAATATGTTGCTGTCATTTTTCTTTATTTAATATCCTGTTGAAAATACTTCTGTTTTATAAAATGCAGACTGTTAATAGTACCATAATCTTTACCAGTATATATATATATATATATATTTATTGTGACATACAGTACAGGCCCTAACTTGCCAGGGACACCTCCTCTGGAGCACTACATGGCAGCCCCGCTGGATTGCAGTGGTGCCTTGGATTCCCACAGGGCTCCACGGGAGTTGGAGTTGGGCACAGCCCTGTTGGGTTCTGTCAGGGCCACCAGGGGGAGCCGCAGAGCCTTACACCCCCACACCTGGGACTGCAGCATTAAAGGTGCCGACTGTCTTCATTCGGAAATACAGATTCGGGAGGAGGGTGAGGATGAGGATGAGGAGTCGAGGTGGAAGGAGACAGAGATAAAAGAAGTATTGTGCTGGGCATTGGTGGTAAACTTGGGAAATGTTTCCCATATCAAAATGAAAACTATGTGTGTTGCTGGACTTGTGCCTGGTGTCTGTCTGTGTCAGGTTTGAGGAACTGGTGCACTACCTGGTGTCCACTATATGTATATATATATTTAACACTGAGAAACATTTCTGCTGAATTATTCAGCCTTAGTTATTAGACATTTTTGGTTATGAATTATGATAAGCACTAACTTATATTAATGCACTTCTGAGAATACACACGATTAAACAGAGTGAGCTTACATCCTCAGACTCAAAGACATGGCAGATCATTTTGTATTGCCTCTTCTCATCTTGAGAGGGGTGTGAAGATTCTACATTCTCCTGGGAATTGGAACGTGGCATTCTTCGACGAGCCATAAGTACAACAATGTTTCCGATGTCTGCGATGTAGGAGATGGTCCTCAGAGGATGGTCCATCATCGTTTCCTGTAAGAAATCACCGTTGTGTTAAATTACTGTCTTCATATTTTCAAGATACAAACAACTGAAGATGTATTGTGACTTGTACTGTGTATCACTTTACGATTGCAATTAGGATAGCTTTAAAATAAATATTTAAAATATTTTTAAACATTTGAAGACAAAAAGTATACATTAGCGAAACAAAAACAGCTGGTCTAATTAAGAATAAGAATAATACATTCATTGAATAGATGCGGTTTTGTCTCGATTTTCTAGTGGGAGGTTTTTTGTTTTTTTGTTGTTATTAACAACAAAGAGTTTCTAATTTTATCACGATTTAAGTCCTTTCCTTCAACTGTCACTCTTTTTCCTGAGATAACCTTAACTACAGCAACATAAAATAATGGACAGAGAAAGCACAGAATGGGCTTTACACATTGGCGCCAGTCTGTAAGTAATCCTGGCGGACAGCAAGCGCTCTTTTCGTGTCAAACAACATACTGTAAATTTTGTGAAGTTTGTTATTTTTACAATTGTGGACATTTCTTCAATAATGGCAAATTATTTAATGCACCAGCTGCAATTTTAAATAAATTCAGTAATATTTTGGTGTATATGTCATAATTATATGAGAGCTGCTTCTGGTCCGTATCAAGGTCTAAAACAAGGTGGAAAATGATGACTACTGCCTTTAAGTAGTATGAACCAAAATTAAGGACGGTTACACTTCAGGACAGCCATAACTATTTTGTACTTTTACCAGCTCAAAGGGGCCAAGCACTGACAAGTATTGGATTGTGTGACTGCTGTTTTCAAACACCACAGCCGCACAGGAGCTAAAGGTGCTGCTACATCTCAACATCAATGGTTTAGAGAACGTCTTCTTCATAATCACAAGTTGGTGGTTTGGCACTCTGTAAGTCACAATCCACCATCCAGAGTCCACAATAATCATTGGCAGCTCATCACAGAGTGTCTCACATTAAGTATGAAACTGAAAGTCCTGAACGTTTGCCTTTTGCTCCCCCTTCTGCCTTTTGTTTTGGACCTTTCTTCTTCAGACGCTCAGCATCAGTCCTGGAGGGGCTACTGGGGATGCAGGTTTTCATTCTAATCCTTTTCTTAATTAGTGACCAGTTTTTGCTGCTAATTAACATCTTTTGCCTTAATTTTAATTAACATCTTATTTAAGACTCAGACCTCTTAATTTTCCATCATACTGTACAATATCTGAAAGAAGTGAAAGGTGACAGTCTCAGTAATGTTTATCTGCTCAGATCCACAACATACTTTGACGGTGCTCTTTGAAAATAGAAAATCAATAGTTTTGGAAAAGTCTGCTGTGGCAGATTGAGAGCATCGATAAGCCATGGAATTAAATAACGGGTTTAATTAACTATCAACAAGAGGCTATCAGTGGATGTTAAGACAGCTGTTAAAATGTATGAAATAATAAATCCTATCAAAAACTGATGATCTTTGGTAACCTGATGCGATGTTCTGTTAACTTGCTGTTCATGTGTAAGACTTTAAAGCTTTGGCTGTAAGGAATCATAGAAATAACTTCAGCCACTTTTTGACAAATTGACTAATGGAACATCCCCAGCCCAGTCTAAAACGGGCACCGTCTTGCTGTCTTTGCCATGACCTACACATTGGCTTGTTGCTTATAGTAACTAATAGTGAGGTCACCTCTCGAGATCAGCTACACAGTATGGCGTAGCAGCTAAATCACTCAACCGTAAACCACAAGACTGCCAGTTCAGTTCCCTTTACAGAATTGCTCCAGACTGTTAAAAATACCTGGAAACTGTTCAGTTGCATGTTGCTCTTATAAGTCACCTTGGCCAAAGATAACAGCCAAACATAAAATAATAATAATTTTGCGACACCTGGGGTGAGTTTTTTAATTAAGTAAGTAGAATTGGCCATTATTGACAGAACTTATACTTCATGCACATGCATTACTTCTGATGAAAAGCTAAACTGAGTGGGGCAGACAGATTAATTGTAATTTCATGCAATATTAAGTGCAACTTCCTATAAAAGAAAAAACAAAAAAACAAACTGCTTCCAGTAAAACAATGTGCGTAGCAAGCACTGTTAACAGAAACAAACTTTCTGGTCAAAAAATGCATTGAAAAAGACACCCCCTGCTCTATTCTTGCTTTCCCAGGTCCAATTGTTGCCATAAAGTAAGTCAGAGGCGGATTAAAAACAACGACCAGACAACGTAATGAAGTTTCTGATGAGAAACCCTGCACATCCTCCTAGCCACACATTTCAGAACGCTCAGAATTTCTCTTTCTTTTTCTCCTCACTCCCTTATTGCCGTTCTGTTCACATTTGGCCTCATTTCGGTAATCCCGCTCAGCCTCTACCTGACCTAATGAAGACCGACTGGCCTCTCAAGTGCTGTGGTTAGTTGAGAGTCCCAGGTAAAGGACACCTGCCGCCTCGGCTCCAGTGCTATGGCATTGTCCTGTTTGTGTTCTCCCTCCATTTGTGAGTTTTGTGAAGATCTGACCACTAAATCATTTGGATTTGTTAGTTTTGACTTTTTTTTTTATTTGTTTTTGACATTTGTAATTGTCATATATGGGTTTTGTTTTTAAAATTTGCTTTTTGTATATTTGATTGAAATTTTGTTTTAATCTTTTAGTTTAATAACATTAAATAATTTAAAAGGTCTGCTTGCACAATGTGTTTCTATAGTTTTTTGACTTCCCTGTTTTAGATTATTACAGTACGATCTTCCCTCCTAGACTGGCTTTCATATCAACAAATCAACAAAATGGAAATAAACACTCTCCGCTAACAGAGACAGCCCATTAGTGCAGACTGCGGTGTAACAAAACTCACAGCACTGATGCGAATCCTGAGCCAGCTATGCCCGTTGTTCTGCCGCGCTGCTTTACGTTAGCACACCCCACATGCTGTGCTCTTCTACTGTGTCTTTTCTGTTGTACGTTGCTAATACACTACATTGACTTTCATTTATGCCCATAAAACATTTTCATAATGCTTCTACTTGACTTACCAAGGTTGCTTTCAACATAACTCCCTCTGCAACGCTCAACTCAAATGGAGAATGAAAATACTGATTATGATTTATTTAAATAATACATTATCATTAATGATGTCAGACACATTTTAGCGACTCACTTGAGCTTTGCTAAAGGCTTACATACTTAAATAATGAAGGGGCTGACGCTGCAGAAGCGTCTAAGCTCATCATCTCCTTGTACTGTGGCCTGCTGGGAAAATCCTTAAATCATCAATGCATTGTTTTTAGTGCAAAATAAAAGTAAGTTCAACTTGGCATCCAAATAAATATGACTTGAAAAGAAATTATAGTAGCTACTCAGTTGGAAAACCACAACTACCTCTGGGTGGTGTGTCAGCGTTTCTTATCTTTGAAAAGCAAGACTAGCGTGACTGTCATCACCGGGCGTGTAGAGCACAATGCCGCCGTACCTGGGAATCTGCATTGAGAACTTTGATTCTCTGAGTTGAAATGAAAAGGTCCACTTCTGTCATGGGCTGCGATTCACCTTCAGGAGCCTGCAAACACAAGCGTCTTCATTGAGATGACTCAGAAAAGGCCAAAGCTGAGAACACACATTTTCATGTTAGACTTTGAGAGCAAAGGTTAGCAAGAGCGACACCAAACAAAGACTAAAGGCATTTTAGGTCCCTTCTGTGTAATTCACATTTTACTTCAGAAAACTTTACAATTTTACAACTTTGAGGGCAAGTCAAAATGTATCAGTAATTTTTTAAATCTTTACTTTATATGTAAATGATTTGAAAAACGTTTCTTTTTTTTATAAATGTGAAGGTATACTTCGTGCCTGTTGGTGATTTGTTTGTCCCACTCATCACAAGAGACTTACAACTGGGTTCTTTTCAAGAGGATTTACTTAAAAGTTACAATATAGATGTTACAAAAAATTAATTTATCTTTGGTGCTTACAGGAAGTACTTTGAGAGATGCCAATGCTTTCAGCATGAGAGGTAAAAGAAATTATAAACACTAGGTGAGTAAAAGCATAACTTCTTATAAAACAGTTTATATGCAAGTAATGGCATTCAATTTTATTGACTTTGTCAAAAATCCAATGACCTTACATTATAGTTTAAAAACTGCTGAATATCAACTCGGACTCTACAGTACCCTGCCCTACCCTACTGCAGGGGCTTTCAAGTTCAGTCCTAGGCCCCCCGTGGTAGCAGGTCCTTATTCACACCATTTGTATAATCAGTGAGTCATTTTAACTTTTAATAATCTCATTGATGACGTAACCCCTCATCGAGACAATCTCCACTTCACGCTTAATTCTATTTCTCTGTTATTAACAAATGCCTTCTGAGATTTTTCAGGTCACAAAGGTAAGGCGTTTATACTCACTAATCGGGGGGCCAGAGAGTGGCGACAAGTTGATTAGCGCATGCAAGTAATCATTTCAGTGTACTCTGTACCTGTGACTACCATTACTGCTAATAATAATAAAACTGAAAGGCCGCAATTCTTTTCGATGACCAGGTACTGTATATGTATTTTAAATGCAGTGCAGGAGTGTCTCATTTCTGTGACTTGAATTTAGGGAGGGGGGATCAGTCTGTTGAATAAGTAAATTCCACAAAATCTTCCCACAAGATGTCGACTCTGTATGTGTCAGAAGATTTCTTAAAACTGCGAATAATATGAATTTTACTACCTGATGTGCATTAGGTGGGTCTGAGAATATTAAGAATTGTATTATTTAAGTAGTGTTCTGAATCTTGTCGTGTTAATTATTGCTCCAATTACACTTCTCTCACAAACACAAAACTCTGCTTTTCTTCCCACATAGTCCATGAACAGTGGGGTAAGATGATTATTGTAGTGCAATGTGGAAGAGAAGATGAGGTGAAGCGCATGGACTCATGCTTAAGTGAAACTTCACTGGGTACACAAACTGCCCCCCATAGTCTAAAGTCAGACAGTGCCAGGCTGATCCACAGTGCACTTCTGCTGCCCCAAATGCGCGAGGCGATAATGGAAAGAAATGAAAAGGGGGCTGCAGCAACACCCACCATATCTTAATACATGCATTAGCACTGGAAACCGCTTTTGTTTTGCATTCAGAAAAGTTGTAGACCTTAAATTTATAACAAACTGAGATTTTTGTGCCATAATGTTAAATGCTCGTCTACACTGATTTTCTTTTTAATTCGCTTTTTCTATGCTTTGTTAATTGTATCCAAACACAATTAGTGGAGTGGAAAAAGGTGTAAATGACCATTTTCAGACCCCTTATTATATATAACACCATCCATTATCCAGCTTGCTATATCCTAACTACAGGGTCACGGGGGTCTGCTGGAGCCAATCTCAGCCAACACAGGGCACAAGGCAGGAAATAAACCCCGGGTAGGGTGCCAGCCCACCGCAGTTATTATATATAACAGTGCATGTATGAATGACATGGTATGGGTTGTCATGGTGGGCAGATCACAAATTGTCTTGTGTTGGTTCTGTTTTTTCTTCAAAGACTTTGAATTACAAGCACAAAAATCTTACCTTGTCGAGTTATTAAAACTGTTTTTGATCCCCTGTCTGTTAAAGGACTCTTGATTCGTTTTTTCCTGTTTGTTTTATTGAAGACATCCTTTCGACGAAAGAGAATTTGCCTGTGTGACCACTTTTTTGTATCTCGCTTATAATTTAAACAGAAATACCTAATACATCCCACTCTTTCCTTACCTAAAGCTCTGTTTTTCAAAAAGAAGCACTTGGATGAAATGAAGGACAGCCTGCACTGAATGATCACCTTATGACTGTAAAATTTATATTCATACTTTATGTAGTGATGGCCTATTTCAGAGGCCTGCAAAGACAGTCAGTCCTGGAAGATTACGGCGGCTGCAGGTACTTGTTCAAGTATAAATGCTAAATTAGAAGCCACTCCTTGCCAGTAACACGTTCTACTCCATTTTATGGCCAGTTAGTGTTCTCATTCTGCCATGTCAGGTCATTTTTATATTGTAGATTTTTTCATTTCCAAGGAAATCAATCAAATGATTTGTAGCTTGAAGCTGATGTGTAACTCTCAGTCCTTCACTTTTACCTTTTCAGTTTCCTTCCAAATATTTTATTAAACCAGAGAGTTCAGAATGAACACGCAAAGGTATCAATAGAAACAAGTTAGATGGAGAAGTGCTGGTCCGTTTGCCATTTGTATCTTATTGCTAATAAGGAACAGTCACAAACAGGGAATGCACCAGTTTAAGGCTAAAATAAACATGGGGGAGACAAGCGAGACAGCTACAATGAAGCATTCAAATGTCGCTTGAGCAGTTAAGATAGATAAACACGGCCATCATAAGTGATGTAACCGGGGGTCATCGGGTGTTTCAGGGCTTGACACCACACCAGACACTCTCTCCAAGGCGACCCTGCCAGGGTTAATCAGACACCCGCTTGTGCCCCAGCAGCATTCACCCACAGATCCAAACCTACCCAGCGGCTTTCTCTGCGGCTTCAGTTGCGACTCTTGTAAGTGCTTCAACAGCAAAACTGACTTCTTCAGAAATTGGGATGGAACAAAGACCTGCAGCCACTAAGGACACCCAGGAGTGACTCCGCAGACCACCGGCCTACATGTATGGATTAGTAATGTATGTTATGCCTTTTGGTTTCGTACTCATCCACGTCAAGTCCCCCACCCTACATCCAACTTAGGATGAGTGCAGCAGAAGCCATTAGAAATCAGTTTGTTGGTAGTTACCACCATCAATAAATCTATAAAGTGAACGCTCCTCTCTCTGGTAAGACCCATGTGGAGTATTGGAGAGTACGCCCATGAGGGTCTCCTTCAACATTTTATGCTGAAAAGAGCCGTGTTTAGCAGGTGAATGTGTACACAGTGCCTATGAAACGTACTGCAGGCAGAGGGATGGGAGACCTGCTGCAAAGGCAGTGAGGTGAAAGGTCACCCTTTTAAAAGGGTACGTTAATGTGAGGTCACTTTTTTAGTTTTGCAGTTAAAATGTAATGTAGTGGCCAATGACTGGAAATGAATTTATCATTAACTCAAATCTCTTCCTATTTCCAATAGCAGCGATCTTTTTTAAACAGGAAGATAATTAGAAGTGGACAACTCAGCGGTGACCTCTGAACCGCGTGGGATATCAGCTGTAATTCGGCAGCATTACAGAAAAACAAGAAAATGCAGATACAGTTTGACTTTCCTTTGCAAATTGATGAAGATGTTTTACATGCTTTATTAAATGAATAATCATCTAAAAATGACAACCCACAACATCACAAGACCTTTGCTGAAGAAGGAACCTAAAGACTGGCATTTTGTCTTTATCTAATCTCATGTGACACGTGCATAGCATGCATACCACCATCGTCTTTGAGTCAGTTTGCTTTAACTAAAAGCTCAAAAGACACGGTGCAAAAAGTTAGTGTGAAAACATTATTACTTTCAGAAAAACAAAAACAACTGTCCAAATGATACGACACAAAACGAAAACTGCATTTCTGCATCCAGCTTTTTCAGAGCCCTTTTCATCCTGTTGTAATCAAACAGATGAAACATTTCTGAAGACAGGTGATAATAACTATGATGTTTCTTTTACGATAACTACTGTATATATATATGCCTTAGGTCCGTACTGTTATTTTAATTGGAATGTAATGCTTTCTGATTTTCTTTGGGTCCATCTTATGAATTGTAAAATGAACTGCTGGGCTCAGGTCACATAAAGCCCTCTTCACAAAGAGTGCCGAATGAGCAGGACAGCCACAGGGTCTGCATGAGGGTAGTGGGCACACTCCTAGTGAACAGAAACCATGTGCTCTTATCATCCATCGAAGGCTGGGACAGCAGATCTTGGAAAGTCTTTTATTGTGACTTGAGACCAACAGAGGATTTGCGGACCCGTTAATGACAGCCTTTCAAGACACCATGGCCATGATCAGGTGGGATTTTTTTGGTGTCTTGATATTATTATCGTACTGGAGTAGGTCTACTTTATCATATTACTTGATAGCAATTTTTTTTTTTATATTTAGCTGATGCAGTGGAAAAAAACGTATTTGCTGGATTCAGAATATATGCAGCCCGCGGGAGCTCAGAAGATACACAGAAGCACTATGTAGCAAAAGAAAAGGAACCCAAACACAAAGCTGATAAGGTTTGTACTGCACCTTCTTCCTGCTTTTGGCTAATTTCTGCGCCATCTGCATAGCATGGAATAAACAGAGACAGGAGAATGGTTAGACGAGAGCCAGACAAAGCAATCTATGTCACACCAGGTGGGGGCACAGAAGGACGCGCTGCCATAGCCTTAGGCTTGACAAGGATGTGACAGGATCCAGCTTCAGCACCCCGTTGGCTGTGAGTCTGAATAGGAGAGAAAAGAAGCAAAAAAACAAGACAGCCTGCTAACACATAAAAGTCTACGAAGAGAAGAAGAAAAAGAAGAAGCCATGCATGGGCTTTCAGGAGGCACAAACTACCTGACTGGAAGGTGGTAAGAAACTCTGCAGTTTTCTTTGGTTTGAAACGACAAGAAATCGGCAACAATCATTGAAATACATGTCATAGTATTCAAAGCGTGTTTGCATTTTGAAAGCAAATTATATATTTATGAGGTTCTGTGCATCCCCAAGGCTAGATTCATTTGAAAAACAATAAAAAGATGACTTGCCCATCCACAAACACAGAAAATGCAGAGCTCGGCAAACAAGAAATGTGGCAAGTACCACATTCAGTCCAGCAGGGGGAGATGTTGCATTTATCTTAGGTCAAAACAACACTTAACTTTATAAAACTGCACTAGTTGTTTTTTAACCATTAATTATAAAATGTACATTAAAGAAACAGCACATCCGATAAGAGGTGTCATAAGGGTGTCTAAATTAAATGTTTACATCAATGTTAGCTCTTAATCATCATTGACTGGTCCACAGATAAAGAAGATCCCAATGCAATGCAACAGTTGACTCCCGTGTACTGCTAAATTTTATGAGTTCTCTTTGCAAAGCAGCTTCTTTCTCTACACTTTACATAAAAGCCACAGCATAGTAAAAATGGATGTTAGCTATTTAGTGCATATTCCGTTCTGTAAATGTGTCTGCAATATGTATTTACTGTGTAGCTTGTGCACGTACGTCATCGCTCCTTCATCAGGCTGCTTCATCCTACTCTTTCTCTGCCATGGTGCTGTAAGTTGAGCAGACTGCCAGCTCCACAAGACTCGGCTTACAAACTTTAGCCTACTCTGCCTCAGCAGCAGTTCACTCAGGTGGCCATTTGCATTGAAGACCCTTCCTAAATAGCAATGCACTGTACCAAGGAGAGAAGAAAAATGAAAGATGAAGAGCTCGATTTTCAAGATGATTTACGTTCTTTTCCCATCGGAGGAGTTCATCTAAATGGTAATTATCAACACGCACACATTAACTTGCCTCCCACCACATCGTTTTGGGTGAAAAATCCAAACAATTCCAGTCTCCAGCCCACACTGCAGGGACGATGCTAAACAGAAGCCCCATGGCTAGTGAAATAACCGGATTGCGTTTTGTTTGTCAGTTATGTATAATCCTAAAAATGGGAGACGGCGCAGCTCTTTGAGATATTTTCAAATACACAAAATGCTCTGAGCGCGTTCCTTTGTTTCCAAATACAATGACGGCCGTCTTTGGTTTTCAGATGTCAGAATTTCAAAGGCTGCCTAGGAGCAATGGAGGCTGAACAGCAGCAGGCAAGTTAAAAAATAAATTCATTTAGTGGGTAGGACACAAAGTGAACCACTAACTGGAAGGCTTAAGCTGCCAAGAATTAAATGACAACTTTTTGAAGATCTTAATGCTTTCTAAATGCCCAAACAAGCAGATGAGGATTTCTGATCACTTTATTGACATTGGCAACACGCGCTGCAGTGGGCAGCTGCAAAGGTTTTTCTTGACACATACGCTACCAGTTAGTGTGGCAGACAGCAGTGTGTTTGAAACCTTCCTTCAAAAGCCACTTTCTGGAAAAATTAGGTTAGTGGGACTGATGACCTTTGTTGGGCTCCTCAAAATCGTCCCAATATTCAAGTGAAGCGAGAGAATGGCATGAAAATAGCATTTGAAGAGAAGACTGACAACTATACTAACAGCAGGAGAGGTCCTGCTCATGGCACCCTGGTGTCACTAGCGGCCGGTAGGCCTGTATGTCCACTTGCTGTCCCATAAGGACAACAATCAGAAAGGAAGTGAGTGTGGCCAAGTAGGGCTGGCAAAGGGTGGCTGGGCAGACAGTATGGCATACTGGTTAAGGCCTTCAACTTCAAACTCTGAGGTTGTGGGTTCAAGTCCCGCCACTGACACTGTGTGGCCCTGAGCAAGTCACTTCACCTGCCTGTGCTCCATCTGGCAAGAGGAAAGAAATGTAACCAATTGAAGTTGTAAGTCCCTTTAGATAAAGGCGTAAATGTAAATGTAAATGACCTCCTAGCTGTCAGGTGGCAGCCAGTGGTGACAATCTGGGGTTAGGCTGCCTATTCAAAGCAGAGAACTGATCGACACTCTCCTGTCTAATTACTGGGGGTAGCACACACTCCCTGACTGGGAGAGGCAGACTTTGTCACTCCTTGTTGAAATGCATCAGATACAGCCAGGTTTCTGTTGCTCCTCAAACTGCATAAACCTTGTTCTCCAGGGACACTCGTTCACCTTCAACTTTACATTTAGCCTCTGACATCATGTAAGAAGGGTATGAAAGAGACTGTAAAATCTGGAACTCAGAGGATAAGAAATATGTACTTCTTCTACATGAAACATCCTCTGAGCTTGGAAGAAAAAAGTCACTGTACGAGGTAGGACACAAAAATAACCGGACTGGGCTTGGGGTTTTCCTGGAAAACCATCTGGAGGTCGGCCGAACGTGAATCATAGAACTATATCCCCTCCTACACGCCCTCTCAGACCGCCGACCGGCTTGGTATATCCTGTGAAGAGCCCAGTCAGTATTTGCACGACAATGGCTACACGAGTTGACACGATAATGTCAGGTGAAAAAATCGAACATCGAATCAACATCAAATTTCTTGTGAATTTTCTCTTTTTCCGTAAAGCAATTCTTGACCGACAAAAACATTCCTGTCCTCGATCATCCTCATTATTCACCCTGTTTAGCTCCCTGTGATTTTTTTTACTTGTTCCCAAAAATCAAAAGTGACCTGAAAAGAACACATTTTTCTTCAGTGGATGAAGTAAAGACAAAAATGGCAAGCCTGTTGAAGAGCCTCAAGCAAGAAGACTTCCAGCACTGTTTCAATCAATGGAAGATACGTATGGAGCAGTGTAGAGACCGGGAGGGGAGTATACAGAAGGTGACAATGTTTAGAATGCTGTAATTCATCAATAAATATTTTTTTTTACCAATCCGGTTATTTTTGTGTCTCACCTCATATTATTAAAAAAAAAATTATTAAAAAAAGATTCTCTGCGTTATGATGTCACAGACTGGCTTTCCGGTGTCCTAGAATGATAAGCCCCATGTTGTTCCAGAAGCACCAGAAACTCAACAATATCAGGCATTGAGGGTTTGGGGCGCAGACTCGGCAGGCGTCAGAGCTTGGTGATTGTGTTCAGTAAATTCTGGCTCTGGACAAGATACTGGAGCCTGGATGGCAGTGGGCCCAGTAAGGGGGGTTAAGCTTCCCTATGGCCAAAGCACGATGGAGTCTTGAAGCTGGAAGTACAGTTGGGAAAAAGATTCAACTGGGGGGAAGGAAAAACTATAAAAAATGAAAATAACCCTGTGAACGTTTCATGTTACAGGATAAATTGTTTTGACATACCATTTAAGAGAATTGAACTCGTAACGTATAGTTTAGATTTAAGGGAAAATGCACATGCGGTTTCAATAATAGGAAACAACCGAAACACAACACACTCTTCAATCGTCCACTTTTTGATTTAGCAGACAGCTTTTGTAAAAATGAATCTGTGGATTAGAAAGCGGTTTGCCTAGATCCCTCATTCTGTTCATCACGTCAAAGCCTCATTCAGTCACCGCATGGAAATAAAACTAAAGCTGGAGCTGAAGACAGCCAAAATGTTTTATCACCTTGATTCTGCTGACGGCTTCCTGAGCCTGCATCATTCGAACATTCTTGGAAGGAGTTTTGTCTGACAGCAGCTGCGTTGAACCAAGGTAGTTGGCGGCAAAGATGATGCCATCAATAAGGTCTTCAGGGTCGCAAGGTCCAGGAACTACACAACATGAAATATTATTTAAAAATGATCAAAAACAAAGAGAGAATTTATTTAAGAACGTTTCAGGACCATTTTTAATTCTACATCCTTAAAACATCATTAGCATTACAGCAAAAAAAAAAAAAGACAACAAATGTGTCTTCAGCAACTTATAACACCAATACCAATGGCACCAAGAACTGACAGTGAGATAAACTTGTATAACAATGGTTACTTCTATAGCAAAATTTCATACAAAGGATGTACCACAAAGTGCTTCATAAGATGACAAAAAAGAAAAGAAAAACAAATTAGAAATAATTCAAAAGAATATTTTAAAAATTACATACCAAAAATATTAGATAAGAATAAATTAGTATGCATTTACTAATTAAGTAATCAAATGAGTCCTTATTTCATCTTTAATTCTCTAAACATTCATTTCCAAGTATTAAGTATTACATTTTTTATGTATTTGTATTAATTTTAATTTGAAGCAAATAACATTTCATATAATTGAGTCAAATATATCAAACCAAATTCAATCCCGACCCAAGAGAAAGAGAGGAGAGCCAACGACCAGAGCAGATATTTAAAAGCAGCAAGGAAGGAAGAGTAAGTTGTTAACATGTCATCTAAGTGAGGATTTGATTTTTTCCAATTTCAAATAATATAAAACATCAGTTACCCACTGACGTAAAAGAGAAGGAGTGGGATTCCTCTAATTGAGCAAGATAAGTCTACGTGCCAGTAGTGAAGTAAAGGCAATTACAGTTTGTTTGTTCTTCTCCACTTCAAGCCTATCTGGGAGTCCACCAATCACAGCTGTTAATGAGTTAGGAGGGATTGTGACACCCAGGCTGTCTGATAGCCATGTAAAGATTTTGCTCCAGAATGATGTTAATTTGGTGCAGGCCCAAAACATGTGGCCCAATGAGGCAGGAGCTCGATTGCAATGTTCGCAGGTTGGATCCGACCCTGGAAACATTCTAGGCAATTTTAAACAAGATAAATACACTTGATAAAAGATTTTAAGTTGAATAATTGAATGCTTCTGCGGAGGGTTGGCACCCTGCCCAGGATTGGTTCCTGCCTTGTGCCCTGTGTTGGCTGGGATTGGCTCCAGCAGACCCCCGTGACCCTATTCGGATTCAGCGGGTTAGAAAATGGATGGATGGATAATTGAATGCTTTACACTTATAAAGCTAGAGTGTATTCTATGCATGGCTGCATTCCACTCCTTTTCTGAAATATTAAGTGAAAGGTCTTTTCATACCATACCCTGGGATCTTTGAAAGAAAGGGACTTTAAAAGTAAGGGATTATTAAGCATGTTACTTTATTAATGTTTCAAATATATTTTTTCAAAAATAATCTAAAAATTTGAATGTTGAAAAGAAAATGAAGTAGAACCATCATCAATGACCATCATCATAATAGACTGGCTTGTGATTAAATCTCATACAAAGATGAAAATTAAAGCAGAACCAAAATGCACTATTCCGCAAAGCAAAAATAAAAAATAAATTATTTTCACTCCTGAAAAAAATTGTAAGTGTTTTTTTATAGATCTGAGGGTGCTGAATCCAACAAAACAGAATGGCTAAATCACATTCAGTTTTTGAGAGATGAAGTTTTAAAATAAAAAAAGTATTTAGACCTAAGTAGTATAATGTCAGGCGGCTTCTGTCAAAATTTAATCCGAGTTTGATTGATGAGATTAAACCACGCCCCCTTTTAATCGAAGACCGGAAGTCCCACCCCACCCACCATCTGTTGTTAGTTGACCTTTGATGACCTTTCAGGAAGTCCCTCCCCACCACCGGTTGTTTTGTTGACCTTGGATGACCTTGATCCGGGCCCCTGTTGATTAATGACAGGAAGTCCCCACCCCCAACCACCGGTTGTTTGTTGACCTTTAGCCCTGCCATCTGTTTTCCCCAGGAAGCTGTCAAGGGCAATTTGATGGATGCCCCCACCCTCCTTGAAACCCCCACCCCGCCCCCCTGCTTGGCCACCTGCCTAGCCCCATCTCACTAGGGCAAGTTCAGACATGCCCAAGGGCTGCCTAGGCCCCCCTTGAACCCATCACCAACCCCACCACTTCCCAGCCACCACCCCTCTTCCAAAGACAAGTTCAGGCATGTTGCAGCCGGTCCCAGGACAAGTTCAGGCATGTTCCTATCCATACCCAGACTGAATGGCCTGCCTAAGCCTCACCGCAGCACATGATGTCTGGCCCCTCCACTTCCTGGGCCATTTTTCGAGGACATAACACACACACACACACACACACACACACACACACACACACACACACACACACACATGCTCCGTTCCTGCCAATATTGCTTTGGGTAAGAATCCTTATATCTATGTA
Organism: Polypterus senegalus; assembly: GCF_016835505.1. NCBI lineage: Eukaryota > Metazoa > Chordata > Cladistia > Polypteriformes > Polypteridae > Polypterus > Polypterus senegalus. Next base: position 62,264,224 of record NC_053157.1, on the reverse strand, counting down.
ACAATTATTTTTAAAATATCTATCTATCTAATCGATGCTATATCATTTGTATGCCACTTTTTATTTTTTACCTAAGCCCACTTACAGATCAAGCCTTTTCACAGAACAACAGCCATCTCACAGACAGGCTCTGAGTTTAAAAAGCCTTTCAACATCGCACACAGAAAGACAAGCAGTCTCTGCGCAGCCCCCGCAGGCACACTGAAATACAAGCTGTCCGGCTCTCAGATCAGACAGCCCCCGCGCTCGCGAAATGGTCAGGGCCGAAGCTCTACGCAGCCTCCGAAAAGATACGTAGCTGTAAACTGCAGCCTGTATGTCCCTGCAGCGCTGACGAGGATTGATTCAGACCCTACTGAAGCGTGCGCGATTGTCTTAACACAGATGCCAAAACCCCACCTCCCACGCCCGCTCAGCGCTGATTCAGTCCAGGAGCGTACATGCTTTTCATCAGCTGAACGTAAGCCCCCATCCCCATGCGCTTAGCACTCAGATACACAATTCAATCCCCCGACGCATGTTTCTTAAAAAGTTAAAGGCTTTCATGATAACGTGTAAAAAACGTGATAACTAGTTCGCTATAAGTCCTTTAAACATCACACAGTTAAATAAGATGCAGCAGTTCCCTTTTAAAGCACATTGGAGACGTCTAAATGCTAAATGAATTAATATATTTATAATTTGTATTAAAATCGATCTAAAACCAACCCTTTTTCTACCCCTGTTAATCCTCCCCTCATGAAGAAAGGCGTTTAGTTTTTTCTAAAAGTTTGAATGCCTTAATCAGAGCGGATATCTCGGGCTGTGGTCTTTGGGGAATCGGTGGCACTTCCGCATCATAAACGGCCTGAGCCGCTGATGACCTTTAACCTCGGAGCAAAACAGAATGCGTCTGTTTAATCAAATCTACCAGTTACAACGGAATCTATTAATCAAATTCGGATAACCCTTAACTTTGTGACCGGAACAAAATTTTTGCAAAGGTGAAAAGGTCTTGCGGAGATACGTACAGATGTTTAAACAAATCTATTAACCAAATTCCTGACTTTTTTAGCGTCCGCCGAAAGTGGTGCCTAGACACCGGACAAAGGCCATTATACGGATGTCCGATTAAAATGATTGGGGCACATTCCAAAACACCCAGCTTTTTGGGTCTATAAAAGTGTTCAGACTGGTCCATTACTCAGCAGGCCGTTAATACTGAAAGAGGACACGAATCTCGTCGGAAACATCAAGGATCACGGTATGGCATATTTTTGATTATTATATGCGCCAAACAAGTATGTTTTTAGAAAACGGATGGATGAACCCTTATATTTTATTCTTACTATGAATAATTTCCAAGTTTATTCTCAAGTGCGTGCGTGCGCGCACTCGTGTGTAGACGCATGAGCGCGTATAATATAAGATGTAGCATTTATATCCATCTATCTGCGTGTACGACGATTAATGTACAAATTCATAGGACTGAAGCAAACAATATTAGCTTTTTCATACCGAAAAGGGCTTTACAATCAAGTAGTTTTGTCTCGGCGTCTGAAAATTCAAACAGAGCCTCTTCTCTGAGAATACTCAGGCATGGTTTAAAAGCGCAGGCCGGTTGTGTATCAGCGCTGGCGTAGTAAGAGGTCAGTATTCTGAACTACGTACAGAAGGGTCCCGTTTGTGAAATGCGTACTCTTTCGAATCGGGCTTACTGTAGCAGGGGAATGTCTGCACCAGGGTCCGCATGTTTTAAAAGTCTGGGATATCGAAACATTTTAACTTTATAAACTCTCATTTGTTACAACCGGTTGGAGACAGCCTCCAATGATGAACGGGATCCAGGAGCATATATCGAAGCGAATGCTTAATAGACATAAGGCAACTGTGTTTTCATTCATTTCGCTAAATGAAAAGTAATTATTTTAATACGGAATAGTAGCCCCACAAAGGCCGGGTGATTTTAGACGTGCGAGTAATATAATTAAGTTATTTTTAAAAGTAATCCCACACTGCACAAGAGACAGATTCCACGTGTGTTTTAGGATTTGCTGCGGTCAGTGATGATTTTAATTTTTTCCTTAGCTCATTTCTATAACATAGGAGCCTTTTGACAAAGGAAAACTCTGTAAATACACTTGTGCATTAAAACGGAGATTTAAGAAAGCAGGTTTCTACCTTAAGACAGATTACTCACCTTAACCCAGTTTTGTACGTGCATGTAAAAGCACTCACTGTTGTTACACTAGCACAAAATTGATATTTTCTGTCTACTCAAAAACTAAAATTATTTCTATTAACACAGGTGATAACTGGAAAGCATTTTCACTATTTTTAATTAAAAGTTAAACAGAAAAGCTCAATTATGATTTTTGTTTTGTCATGCTAGGGTCCTAGGGTGACACTTGTGCCCTTTATACTCTCTTATGTAGACCTTAACACATATTCTTACCAAAATAGTTCATCACTTCCCAATTCCTGTAACTTCAGGTAATTAGACAGAGTGAGCTCCATAACAGGCAAGAGAAAAGTATTATAGGTCAGATACACAGAGCCATAAAACAAAAGCACTGAACGCCACACAACCTGGTATTGCTAGATGTATTTTGTTACCTGGAGAAAGAAGAAAAAAAAGAAAAAAAAACATTTTTAGTAGTCACGTAAAATGACCAGTTGCTTTAACATGAAAATAAAACATCTTTAGAAAATAAAGCATCTAAAAGCATCTTTGTAAAGGACCGATTTTAAAACATAAGAAAAATCCTTGTTTCCAAAAGAGTTCTGCCCACTTTTCCAGCAGTTTTCTTGACTGATCTCATTTTAAATGATAATAGCCAGTATAAAGTCCGTAAAGGAACTGGGTAGGAACTGGAGACATCTGATATCTTCTAGCATATCTTTTTTGCGAACAGAGTTTTCATAACAGTTTTAATCGAGCCCTTAACGTTTTTTTTTGAAAGTAGACCACTATTACCAATATGTCCTTTTTTAAAATTAATGATATACCATAGATGCATATTTTATTATAATTACTTAACTTTTATCAACTTTTATCTAACTCAATATTTATTTTTCTAGTATCAGAATGTAGTTCAAGTTATTTTGTTTTCGGTTCAATAGATGTATTTTTCATATTTGATTCTTTGTTTTTCACATCTTTGCCCCTTTTTGTTACTTGCCCCTAGGGGCCATCCCACAGTTTGAGAACTACGGTTGTAGGGGATTATTTGTAAAACGCTCTGTGGCACTTCAAGCTAAATTAGATTTCCTTGGTTATTCAGCCGTTCATCGGTGTTCCATTTTGTTATAAATTGTATTTAGTCTCTCTTTATTTACTAAACATTTTATATTTTGAATAGAAAACAGTTATTTTGTTCAGGCTTTAATTTAAAACCGCATTTTCATCAACAGGCTATAATCACTTTGGTACTTAGGATGCTTTGTATAATACAAAGTTTTAGAAATTCTGTTAATGCTTGGTAATAGCCTTCCATTTTACATCAGTTATGAACCCTGAAAATAAGAATGGTTATAGTAGGTTATAGGAGCCTGTACACTACAGGGCCGATGATTAGGCTTATACTGGACACGTTAGGCAAATCAGGATGGACATTTTTTAGTAAATAGTTACATAATATTATATGTGTTTTACAAGGATTAAAATTTTACTAAAACTTTGTGGTTTATTCTTTCTTTTAGTTAGTCCAGGTTACATAGGACAGCTATCATTGAAAACTGCTTTTCCCTCTGTTTGTGAAAAAGCACCCTTGGTTTTGGTAGCATTCAGGGTGAAGGGAATGTAAGTTTAAACTGTGATTCCAAGAGTCAACAAGTGTCTGCAAACGTCTTGAATACGAGTCAAAGGACCAGGGTTTGTGCAGGGATCATAGTCAGGGGCAGAGTTACGCTAGACATTATTATTCCAAAATGTAACATTGACTCGCCCATATCACAAATATAAGATAGTAAAACTAAAATTTACAAATACTAAGTCACAGAGGAGATTAAAAACATAATTAAGACCGGATCAACAAGGGATCACCCCAAAATCACAGCACACTACAACAGAACCTACGTTTTCTGAGGTATATTATCAGCTAAACTGTCATCTGTTTACCAGTTCCACGGGTTGCAAAGAGTTAGGGAAAAACGTTATTTAACATCTGCTAGTATGAGGCTGATTAACATGAGCGGTTATTGTTAGAATCTTATCTGGAACTAAAAGTCAGGTTTGTGTTCCTCCTGATTCAGGAAGAATATTAAATATTGGAGTTTAGAATATGAACTAGACTGGTAAGGACATTTATGCCTAAATAAATAAATAAAGTTAATTATGAAATAAATAATTACATGAAAAAGTGGATTTATAAAGGAGTTATTACAATTTGAAAAACTGCTGTGATGTATAAAAAACATTGATAGGTGACAAAACCAGCACGAAAAGAAACCTTTTGAAATAAATAAGCTTTTTTGACATGCGTAGTCTGGAATAGTCTGAATATGTCTTAAAGAGTTCATTTTTTAATAAAAACAAAAGGCAAATTAAAAATAATAAATAGTAAACCCGAATAAAACACAGAAGTATCATTTAATGATATCAATTAGTGTTAAGTATTATCAAGCACGGGATCTATTTATAAGGATTATTTAATTTAGTTATAAACAAAATGATTGGTTGCATTTTGCTTTGAAATTAACAATAGTTTGATACCGCTTTAAGAATTAGAATGCAAGACAAACCTATACACTTAATAACAAATATTGCGGATGCAATAGGAGTATCTCGGATCTCTGTTTTATTTTAACCTTTTGACAGGGAAGTATACCACCTATATTGAAAATGAACAGCGCCGACATGCTAACGAAATAGATATAATCGAAGATGTTTTAGAATATGGACCTGGGCACTAACCCATGATTCTGACCAACTAAAGGGTCTTTACTTAATTGTCGAACTTCCTGTGGGTGCTATGGATCTCGTAATGGAGAGTGCAAAAGATTCTAGAATCTTTACTCTGTAATGGTCCATATGACGGAGATCTAGCGCCTGTGTCCACAGTGTTAACCAGTCATAGGACATGATGTTCAAAATTCACCTAGGGTTTTTCAGAAGAGATAGGACAAGTGCGGTGTGTGTTCTGTATTCTCTTTTCTGTATTAACTATTCACAATGACCATACTCCCGAGACCTTAGGTTTTTATGCAGAAGTACATTTCACAGACCCGAATAAGAGACATCCATCAAAATGTTCTTGACACAAAGGAGGCCCAATCAGGCCGGTGGGGTGGGAGTCTCTTTTCAAAGAGTCTTTGCCCCCAAGCGCCTGGATTTGTTGGGCTATAAAAAATTTTTCAACGACCCTCCATCCTTGGCGAAAGAAATTAGGGTTAGAATTTAAAAATCAAATGGTACTTTATTGGTCATTTTCAAAAACAATATTAAAATTGAAAGAGGTTTTACCAACCACTTCAAAACATATTACAACTTAACAGCGTGATTAAAAGCAGACAAAAACTGGTGATCTCACCGGTACATTCAGTTCAGACACTTCATCTGATTTTCCAGGACGTATACCCATAAAACCTTAAAGGTCCATCAGACCTATTAGGTCCATAAAATGGCGTTTAGAGAAAGTCTCAGCTATTTCAGGTATTTTTGAGTAAGAGTCAGCATCCATGTTATGAAAGGCTTGTACAATCAACTCCTGAATAGACTGTTCATTTTTCCAATCATCGACAGCACTTTGTACAAAGGCGTGAATCTGGTGAAAAGTAGAAAGATGTTGAAGCAGCACAGAGTCTTTATGACTAGACTCCTGAGCCACGGTTTGTGGAAAACAGACAGCCGCTGTTGCTGAGCCGGTCAGTGTCAAACAGACACGTAGGCGTGTCTGGCTGGGTTGGTCTATTAAACATCCCTGCCCGGTACTTTTTAGGTGCCTATGCGTTATTATATCCGGCAGAACTGTAATCAAACTCTTGAACAGCTATTGAGCCTTTCGAAATGTCTCAATCAGGGTCCGTCAGTTTGTTCAGGGCCAGGTCTGCATAATCCCATCCTTGGGTGATATGTTCCAAACGGCTGGTGCCTGTACCAGGTCATCCACGGCCTGAATGGCTATCTCCTCACTCCTGCTAGGAGCCCTGGAACATCATTAGCAGATACAAAATGTCAGGTACTGCGGTTCTCCAGGAAACGATCCGACCAATACATATCACCATGGGTAGGTACCTGAGGCTCAGGATCCTAGATCTGGTCAGTTCAAGGCATAAGAAGGTCTGGCCAAGAAGATTGGTCTGGAGGTTAGCTGTTAGTCGTAGAGTACTCGGAGTCGGGCACGATAGCCTCAGGTCAAAACAGGCCATCGTAGGTGGCCGTCTGGTCCTAGACCATCATGCCTGATCAGGAGCATAGCCGAGAGATGTTGATTGTTAACCGTTCAAAAACACGTTGTTGAAAAATTTTTTTATAGCCCAACAAATCCAGGCCGCTTGGGGGCAAAGACTCTTTGAAAAGAGACTCCCACCCCACCGGCCTGATTGGGCCTCCTTTGTGTCAAGAACATTTTGATGGATGTCTCTTATTCGGTCTGTGAAATGTACTTCTGCATAAAAAAACCTAAGGTCTCGGGAGTATGGTCATTGTGAATAGTTAATACAGAAAAGAGAATACAGAACACACACCGCACTTGTCCTATCTCTTCTGAAAAACCCTAGGTGAATTTTGAACATCATGTCCTATGACTGGTTAACACTGTGGACACAGGCGCTAGATCTCCGTCATATGGACCATTACAGAGTAAAGATTCTAGAATCTTTTGCACTCTCCATTACGAGATCCATAGCACCCACAGGAAGTTCGACAATTAAGTAAAGACCCTTTAGTTGGTCAGAATCATGGGTTAGTGCCCAGGTCCATATTCTAAAACATCTTCGATTATATCTATTTAGTTAGCATGTCGGCTGTTCATTTTCAATATAGGTGGTATACTTCCCTGTCAAAAGGTTAAAATAAAACAGAGATCCGAGATACTCCTATTGCATCCGCAATATTTGTTATTAAGTGTATAGGTTTGTCTTGCATTCTAATTCTTAAAGCGGTATCAAACTATTGTTAATTTCAAAGCAAAATGCAACCAATCATTTTGTTTATAACTAAATTAAATAATCCTTATAAATAGATCCCGGTGCTTGATAATACTTAACACTAATTGATATCATTAAATGATACTTCTGTGTTTTATTCGGTTTACTATTTATTATTTTTAATTTGCCTTTTTGTTTTATTAAAAAATGAACTCTTTAAGACATATTCAGACTATTCCAGACTACGCATGTCAAAAAAGCTTATTTATTTCAAAAGGTTTCTTTTCGTGCTGGTTTTGTCACCTATCAATGTTTTTTATACATCACAGCAGTTTTCAAATTGTAATAACTCCTTTATAAATCCACTTTTTCATGTAATTATTTATTTCATAATTAACTTTATTTATTTATTTAGGCATAAATGTCCTTACCAGTCTAGTTCATATTCTAAACTCCAATATTTAATATTCTTCCTGAATCAGGAGGAACACAAACCTGACTTTTAGTTCCAGATAAGATTCTAACAATAACCGGCTCATGTTAATCAGCCTCATACTAGCAGATGTTAAATAACGTTTTTCCCTAACTCTTTGCAACCCCGTGGAACTGGTAAACAGATGACAGTTTAGCTGATAATATACCTCAGAAAACGTAGGTTCTGTTGTAGTGTGCTGTGATTTTGGGGTGATCCCTTGTTGATCCGGTCTTAATTATGTTTTTAATCTCCTCTGTGACTTAGTATTTGTAAATTTTAGTTTTACTATCTTATATTTGTGATATGGGCGAGTCAATGTTACATTTTGGAATAATAATGTCTAGCGTAACTCTGCCCCTGACTATGATCCCTGCACAAACCCTGGTCCTTTGACTCGTATTCAAGACGTTTGCAGACACTTGTTGACTCTTGGAATCACAGTTTAAACTTACATTCCCTTCACCCTGAATGCTACCAAAACCAAGGGTGCTTTTTCACAAACAGAGGGAAAAGCAGTTTTCAATGATAGCTGTCCTATGTAACCTGGACTAACTAAAAGAAAGAATAAACCACAAAGTTTTAGTAAAATTTTAATCCTTGTAAAACACATATAATATTATGTAACTATTTACTAAAAAAATGTCCATCCTGATTTGCCTAACGTGTCCAGTATAAGCCTAATCATCGGCCCTGTAGTGTACAGGCTCCTATAACCTACTATAACCATTCTTATTTTCAGGGGTTCATAACTGATGTAAAATGGAAGGCTATTACCAAGCATTAACAGAATTTCTAAAACTTTGTATTATACAAAGCATCCTAAGTACCAAAGTGATTATAGCCTGTTGATGAAAATGCGGTTTTAAATTAAAGCCTGAACAAAATAACTGTTTTCTATTCAAAATATAAAATGTTTAGTAAATAAAGAGAGACTAAATACAATTTATAACAAAAATGGAACACCGATGAACGGCTGAATAACCAAGGAAATCTAATTTAGCTTGAAGTGCCACAGAGCGTTTTACAAATAATCCCCTACAACCGTAGTTCTCAAACTGTGGGATGGCCCCTAGGGGCAAGTAACAAAAAGGGGCAAAGATGTGAAAAACAAAGAATCAAATATGAAAAATACATCTATTGAACCGAAAACAAAATAACTTGAACTACATTCTGATACTAGAAAAATAAATATTGAGTTAGATAAAAGTTGATAAAAGTTAAGTAATTATAATAAAATATGCATCTATGGTATATCATTAATTTTAAAAAAGGACATATTGGTAATAGTGGTCTACTTTCAAAAAAAAAAAACGTTAAGGGGCTCGATTAAAACTGTTATGAAAACTCTGTTCGCAAAAAAAGATATGCTAGAAGATATCAGATGTCTCCAGTTCCTACCCAGTTCCTTTACGGACTTTATACTGGCTATTATCATTTAAAATGAGATCAGTCAAGAAAACTGCTGGAAAAATGGGCAGAACTCTTTTGGAAACAAGGATTTTTCTTATGTTTTAAAATCGGTCCTTTACAAAGATGCTTTTAGATGCTTTATTTTCTAAAGATGTTTTATTTTCATGTTAAAGCAACTGGTCATTTTACGTGACTACTAAAAATGTTTTTTTTTTTTTTTCTTCTTTCTCCAGGTAACAAAATACATCTAGCAATACCAGGTTGTGTGGCGTTCAGTGCTTTTGTTTTATGGCTCTGTGTATCTGACCTATAATACTTTTCTCTTGCCTGTTATGGAGCTCACTCTGTCTAATTACCTGAAGTTACAGGAATTGGGAAGTGATGAACTATTTTGGTAAGAATATGTGTTAAGGTCTACATAAGAGAGTATAAAGGGCACAAGTGTCACCCTAGGACCCTAGCATGACAAAACAAAAATCATAATTGAGCTTTTCTGTTTAACTTTTAATTAAAAATAGTGAAAATGCTTTCCAGTTATCACCTGTGTTAATAGAAATAATTTTAGTTTTTTTGAGTAGACAGAAAATATCAATTTTGTGCTAGTGTAACAACAGTGAGTGCTTTTACATGCACGTACAAAACTGGGTTAAGGTGAGTAATCTGTCTTAAGGTAGAAACCTGCTTTCTTAAATCTCCGTTTTAATGCACAAGTGTATTTACAGAGTTTTCCTTTGTCAAAAGGCTCCTATGTTATAGAAATGAGCTAAGGAAAAATTAAAATCATCACTGACCGCAGCAAATCCTAAAACACACGTGGAATCTGTCTCTTGTGCAGTGTGGGATTACTTTTAAAAATAACTTAATTATATTACTCGCACGTCTAAAATCACCCGGCCTTTGTGGGGCTACTATTCCGTATTAAAATAATTACTTTTCATTTAGCGAAATGAATGAAAACACAGTTGCCTTATGTCTATTAAGCATTCGCTTCGATATATGCTCCTGGATCCCGTTCATCATTGGAGGCTGTCTCCAACCGGTTGTAACAAATGAGAGTTTATAAAGTTAAAATGTTTCGATATCCCAGACTTTTAAAACATGCGGACCCTGGTGCAGACATTCCCCTGCTACAGTAAGCCCGATTCGAAAGAGTACGCATTTCACAAACGGGACCCTTCTGTACGTAGTTCAGAATACTGACCTCTTACTACGCCAGCGCTGATACACAACCGGCCTGCGCTTTTAAACCATGCCTGAGTATTCTCAGAGAAGAGGCTCTGTTTGAATTTTCAGACGCCGAGACAAAACTACTTGATTGTAAAGCCCTTTTCGGTATGAAAAAGCTAATATTGTTTGCTTCAGTCCTATGAATTTGTACATTAATCGTCGTACACGCAGATAGATGGATATAAATGCTACATCTTATATTATACGCTCATGCGTCTACACGAGTGCGCACGCACGCACGCACTTGAGAATAAACTTGGAAATTATTCATAGTAAGAATAAAATATAAGGGTTCATCCATCCGTTTTCTAAAACATACTTGTTTGGCGCATATAATAATCAAAAATATGCCATACCGTGATCCTTGATGTTTCCGACGAGATTCGTGTCCTCTTTCAGTATTAACGGCCTGCTGAGTAATGGACCAGTCTGAACACTTTTATAGACCCAAAAAGCTGGGTGTTTTGGAATGTGCCCCAATCATTTTAATCGGACATCCGTATAATGGCCTTTGTCCGGTGTCTAGGCACCACTTTCGGCGGACGCTAAAAAAGTCAGGAATTTGGTTAATAGATTTGTTTAAACATCTGTACGTATCTCCGCAAGACCTTTTCACCTTTGCAAAAATTTTGTTCCGGTCACAAAGTTAAGGGTTATCCGGAATTTGATTAATAGATTCCGTTGTAACTGGTAGATTTGATTAAACAGACGCATTCTGTTTTGCTCCGAGGTTAAAGGTCATCAGCGGCTCAGGCCGTTTATGATGCGGAAGTGCCACCGATTCCCCAAAGACCACAGCCCGAGATATCCGCTCTGATTAAGGCATTCAAACTTTTAGAAAAAACTAAACGCCTTTCTTCATGAGGGGAGGATTAACAGGGGTAGAAAAAGGGTTGGTTTTAGATCGATTTTAATACAAATTATAAATATATTAATTCATTTAGCATTTAGACGTCTCCAATGTGCTTTAAAAGGGAACTGCTGCATCTTATTTAACTGTGTGATGTTTAAAGGACTTATAGCGAACTAGTTATCACGTTTTTTACACGTTATCATGAAAGCCTTTAACTTTTTAAGAAACATGCGTCGGGGGATTGAATTGTGTATCTGAGTGCTAAGCGCATGGGGATGGGGGCTTACGTTCAGCTGATGAAAAGCATGTACGCTCCTGGACTGAATCAGCGCTGAGCGGGCGTGGGGAGGTGGGGTTTTGGCATCTGTGTTAAGACAATCGCGCACGCTTCAGTAGGGTCTGAATCAATCCTCGTCAGCGCTGCAGGGACATACAGGCTGCAGTTTACAGCTACGTATCTTTTCGGAGGCTGCGTAGAGCTTCGGCCCTGACCATTTCGCGAGCGCGCGGGGGGCTGTCTGATCTGAGAGCCGGACAGCTTGTATTTCAGTGTGCCTGCGGGGCTGCGCAGAGACTGCTTGTCTTTCTGTGTGCGATGTTGAAAGGCTTTTTTTAAACTCAGAGCCTGTCTGTGAGATGGCTGTTGTTCTGTGAAAAGGCTTGATCTGTAAGTGGGCTTAGGTAAAAAATAAAAAGTGGCATACAAATGATATAGCATCGATTAGATAGATAGATATTTTAAAAATAATTGTTACATAGATATAAGGATTCTTACCCAAAGCAATATTGGCAGGAACGGAGCATGTGTGTGTGTGTGTGTGTGTGTGTGTGTGTGTGTGTGTGTGTGTTATGTCCTCGAAAAATGGCCCAGGAAGTGGAGGGGCCAGACATCATGTGCTGCGGTGAGGCTTAGGCAGGCCATTCAGTCTGGGTATGGATAGGAACATGCCTGAACTTGTCCTGGGACCGGCTGCAACATGCCTGAACTTGTCTTTGGAAGAGGGGTGGTGGCTGGGAAGTGGTGGGGGTTGGTGATGGGTTCAAGGGGGGCCTAGGCAGCCCTTGGGCATGTCTGAACTTGCCCTAGTGAGATGGGGCTAGGCAGGTGGCCAAGCAGGGGGGCGGGGTGGTGGGGGTTCAAGGAGGGTGGGGGGCATCCATCAAATTGCCCTTGACAGCTTCCTGGGGAAAACAGATGGCAGGGCTAAAGGTCAACAAACAACCGGTGGTTGGGGTGGGACTTCCTGTCATTAATCAACAGGGGCCCGGATCAAGGTCATCCAAGGTCAACAAAACAACCAGTGGTGGGGTTGGGGACTTCCTGAAAGGTCATCAAGGTCAACTAACAACAGATGGTGGGTGGGGTGGGACTTCCGGTCTTCGATTAAAAGGGGCGTGGTTTAATCTCATCAATCAAACTCGGATTAAATTTTGACAGAAGCCGCCTGACATTATACTACTGACCTAAAAGAATAATAAATGATACATACAATCATTTAAAATGTAATTATTACTCAGACTTGCTAGATTGTCTCCTCTTCTAATCCCCTTAAGGTGTTTCATTGTGGAATGACCAGCAGATGTAGACTCACTCCACTTTCCAATCTAACATCTATCCATTTGAGGATGTCTGAGTGGACCCTCTCCCCATTTTCATTAGAAACTACTCCCATGTAAAAATCCAAATGACAGTGTAGGAAAAGGATTTTTAAAAACATGTCATGCCCAAGTGCTAGCTAGAATGAAATGTTCCTCAACTGGTTCCACGTAGTTTTCCACTTTTGTATTCCCATGAAAATAGTGACGCACACATTCAAATGTCACAGAAGCTCTTTATTTCAGCTTTCTTCAGCTTGGATTCAAAGTTTGTATCCTTGAAAAGCTCTCAGGTTTTGATGTCCATTCTAAAGCAAGGAAACATCTGCCTGAGGTATTTGAATGGTTGTCCATTCTTTTACTGTTTGCTTACCTGTTACCCAGTCAGAACAATGCATGGATCAACCCAGCCTAACTTATTTCAGTAAAAAACAATTAAACAATTCCTCGTTTCTGGATAATAAAAACCTTTCAAAATATAAATTCCTAGTTATGTAGAAGGATTAAGAAGAGAGAAAAAAGTAGCCATTGAGAGCAAAAAATGTGTAGCAAATACTTGAATTTGGGCTGATTCCACCTCAACTAACATTAAGAACCAGGAAAGCTGCCATTTTTTCATTCACTAACATTCGGAGCATGAAAAATACTTATGCCATAAAACAAACATAACTTACTCTTTCAAAACAGTGTTTTCAAGTGAATCCGATATCTCGGACTTTCAGAGATGGCTTCATCACCCCTAAATCTACTAAAATACCCCGATTTTTATGCGCAAGAGGATTTTGGTGTAACTATTACTTCATTATTGAAAAATATTTGTACAACAACATATATTACATGAACCAAAATTCAAAAAAACAATGTACGTTTGTAGAAAAGTTATGAAATCCAAGAGGGAGTTGGCTTGGAACATGGCAGACTTTGTTTGAACCTTCCTTCCTCCCATAATGATCCACAGTTTTAGAAAGTGTTTTGTCCACAGAGCTCTTGTTTAGCTTGAAATGCTGACTAAATGCAATTCTTTTTTTTTTTTTTGTCACTTATGTTGCTTTGTAGTCAAACAATGCAGTCACCTGCCAAATTGATCAGGCTGTCATTTTATACACCGGATACTTACACAGTGACAACACTATGGAGGAAGATGTACAAAAATGTTCTGTACTGTATAATTAATTTATGACCAAATATGACAATTTGGAAAGGAAAATTTAAAAAAGGGGATTTCAAAATGTAAACATGTACATATAATGTTTTTCAGATAATGCTTAAATATGTCATAACATTTTGTATCGCAATGTCTTATTACAAGATGCACTTTATGGCGGAAGGACCAATGTGCACCATGGCAGCAGCATTGTGAGGCGAGTTGGCAGTTGCCAATGGGAAGACAACAAAAATCAGAAAATCTTTTCAATTTTCAGGGAGGTTGTGCATCCCTTTGTGCTCATTTTTTAGAGTTACAGTACGCAGCTTTGTAATATTTGTTTGTAACACAGCGTCTGTCTGTAGTTTAGAAGTTCACTTCATGGAGTTGTGTCACCTCCCACAGGTGCAGTGTCAGGTAAAAAGACACTGCAAAGAAATGTAGCAAGTTTATATTTAAATAAGAATCTAAAATAAGACCTTAAAGGGATATTACAGATTGAAATGCTTTCCATTTCCTTCAATAGCCTGGTACTTTTCTTCCAAAACTAAACAAGCACAGATAAAAACAGAAAGTTACTGCTCACTGTTCAGAGGTCGAGAAGACATCGTCTTACCTTCAACATAAGTCGGAAACGAAGCCAAACTTTTCCTTGACTGCATGTAAGACAAAGAAGAAAAGAAAAAAAAAAGAAACAATTATCAAAACACAAATATGACTGAGACGCTCGTCACTGGAGAGCTCATCAGTAAGGCAGAGAAGGGATTAAGTCGGCTGTGCAACCTTCACGATGAGGTCAGTGGTGCTGGTCATTCAGCAAGCCTGTGGGACTCGATTTATGGCCAGAGGCAGATGCCAAATACTCCAAATGGGAAGACTCAGCGAAATGTTAATTATATCCAAATAACAAAGCCTTCTTGTTCCCAACTGTCTGAACATCCATTTGATTTTTATTACCCAGCTATAAAATGAAAAATGACAATAGGATTCCATTGCCAGGATAGAAGTTAAACTTAAAATACCATTCACTATTCTCCTGTCTTTGTAAATTTAGTGAACAACAATGGTTATATGGAATATGGACAGAAAAAAGCTTTATGTCTTATAAACTTCTTTCTCTTTCTTTACTGTAGGCAATGGGAGAGGAAGGCAAAGGAAAATAAGGTATGAACAACAACCAAAATGTCACACAAAAATTGACTAGATAATTAAAGACACAGAAGCATATCTAAGACACTGATATTTTAACACTGAATCGGCCCAATACGAGTGAGCGTGGGTGTAAAGTATATGGTAGCGCACCGCTGATCGGCTGGCACCCCACCCAGTGCTGCCTCTTGCCTTGCGCCTAATACTGCGGGATCAGATTGGCAACCCTGATTAACATTAAGCTGGTTTAAAAGTTGAATGATCAAAGTTTAAAAAAATATACGATAGATAGATAGATAGATAGATAGATAGATAGATAGATAGATAGATAGATAGATAGATAGATAGATAGATAGATAGATAGACAACTTTATTAATCCCCAAGATGAAATTCACAATTCCACCCCATCTGGACTAACAAATTCTAAAACTGGTTAGATTTATAGGAACATCTGATTATGCTCTTTATAAAGTCTATAACTAGCCTGAAGCAAAACTTTAATTTACTGTCACGTCTACAGTGCACAGTGACATTCTGTATAACAATCTCAGTCCTTTACTTTGAAACTTTTCCGTAGATGAATTTAATAACATTTTTTAATCCGCTCCCTACAAAAATGATACAATTTTATCTGGACTTGATCCTTAGAGTTTAAAGTGTTTCAGTGACACGGGCAGAGAAGAAAAGGCAAGCCATTTAGAAGGCATCCCCACCTCTTTGTTAGCAGATGACTCTGAACTTTCACTGCCATCATGCAGATGTTGTCTAATGGAGGATGACTCTGCTCCCTGAGGGGATGCTGAACCAGAACCTGGAGACTGAAAATGAAGAGAAAACAGAAAAGGTAAGAAATGCTAAAGTCAAATGAAATACAATCTGCATGTCACGTATTTACGTGTTACATCAACTACAGTAGGCATTGTTACTGTTTATGTGACACCAAAATGAGAGGTCAAGAGAACTTAAAAATGCTTTGAAACCTTGCAGTTCATTGCTGAGTAGTGCAAGACTTGAATGATGATTTAAAAGACATCAACTACAAGAAGCACTAATTTAAAGCAGACATGTTGACATCGGGAGTTTATTCTGACCCAAATCTTTTCAACCTGGAGGAGATATAAATAAGATGATTAATAAAATGTTTGTACTGCTAAACTCAAGAATTTACCGATGAGAAGACTTGTAGGGTGGCTGCTCTGCTGGCCAGCTGGCTACGAGGTTGGTCATATTGCTGTGCCACTAGAATCTGACGAGAGGGGTGCACAGTCTCTTCACTTGTGGCCAAATGTGCTCATCTGGCTGACGCCGTTACTCAAGGCGACTCTGCAGTGCTTTCCTTACAAGTTGTGACACACGACTTCCATTGCTAGCTCATTCTGTCTCTACAGCTGAAGGCAGACTGGTTTCACTCAAAGCTGTAACTGGAGATTTCTATTTGCTGGGAGGAGTGGGAGTGTGAACATTCAGAAACCTCTCCTTCCAGTACCATATTCTCAACTGCAACATTCGACTGGGACAACTAAAGTTCAATGTTAAAATAGCTGCTAGCCAAACCCGAGATCGAACAAGAGACCTTTAGATCTTCAGTCGAATGCTCTCCCAACTGAGCGATTTCAGCCACAGCCACATCAGTCTTCCCACTTGTCCACGT
This sequence comes from Polypterus senegalus, assembly GCF_016835505.1. Classification (NCBI taxonomy): domain Eukaryota; kingdom Metazoa; phylum Chordata; class Cladistia; order Polypteriformes; family Polypteridae; genus Polypterus; species Polypterus senegalus. The sequence continues at coordinate 62,247,650 of NC_053157.1, read as the reverse complement.
CTATTTAGAGCAAGGATCTGGCATAACGTACAGTATCTTCATGGACTAGTTCTCATTTGTCTTCTTCTCGATTATTTATAAGGATGGAAACATCAGATTCTGACTGCTAAGACCAAGAGTGACATCCCTTTTCTCTGACAATGACTTTAAATGCCTTAGCAATTTATTATTTATTTCACACGTGCTGCTCTTTTTCAAATTGAAGCCATCACTCCCAGTTACAAAATAAGTCAATATACAGAGAATAAAATGACCCCAATTTAGCACCACTACGATACATGTAAAATATTTTTAAGTAGTACTAGGGTGTTGTATCTTATCCAAAGATCTTGACCATACTTTGTTCTTCTCTCTCCTGTTTAATTAATTTTAGCCCTGAATGAACCTATTAATTTTTTACATTTAAGATTTTTCATTTAAAGATTTCTCAGTGTTGTTTCTTGTCCTGGTGTGTGGATATAAACACAGGGAGCTCCAGTTTCTGTATTACATTTTGCCTGAAGAAGGGGCCCGAGTTGCCTCGAAAGCTTGCATATTGTAATCTTTTTAGTTAGCCAGTAAAAGGCGTCATTTTACTTGGCTTTTCTCTAAATATTTTTAACTGATTTTAAGATATTAAGAAATGAGTTTGAAATATTTAAAATGTATTTCAGATACTTCAAACAACAGTGAATATCTGAAACATATTTTAAGATATTACGATTACACTTTGAATGATTTTGAAGTTATTCTGCCGGTATTTGAAACTGTCAAGATTTTATTGGAATGAATGGGACTAGACGAAGGGCCGCAGTCTGACACCAGGAAATCAGAGCGCACCATCGTCAAAACAAAACCCTAAATGGAAGTGAAGTGTCAAGCAGGAAAGACTAACCAAAAGACATTTCACACTAAGTCCCAAGGGATATATCCGTAATCTCACGGTGTGTGAAACCACTCAACAAAATGGCAGCATCTAGTGTTGTTGGAAACAGATACAAAATAATACTTACTTAATTAAAACTATTATCAAAACTGAAGTCTACATACAAATAAAACTTAAACTGTGTATGAAAATCTCAGAAAAACATAACTGCAAAGTCAGAAAAAATGTAAGGCAAACTCATTTCCTAACATAAAAATAACCATTATCTTTGCGATTTCTCCAATGCATTCCTGCAATTTAAGATCTCTCAAAAGCATTTCCAGGACATTCTGAATTGACTGAAAGTCCATTTGAAAACAAAGGAATTGCAAAGGGTGTCATTTCAGATATCTCAAAATGCTGGGGAGTTTCTGATATCTGAAAGTGACCCAGATGTCATTTTAAGATGCCCTGAAAGTGTATCTGCGATAAATGTAATGTATTTAAGATACCTTGAAATAGACGTATTATCAGATCTCCATATTAATTTCAAGATATCTTAAAATACATGTTGAGGTATCTCTAGATGCTAAATGGGCTCACACTAAAACTTAAATGCAGCAGTCTGAGATAAAGAAAGACGATCCAAACAGAATACAAAGCACAGGCATATAGACAACCATCGGAAATCATTCTGAGATGCTGGTAACAGCGTGAGGGACACAAATTAGACAGCAGCTTATTTAAGAAACAAATACGAGAACATGGCTTATTAAGCAGCGGCATGTTTATCACTTTGTTCAGGCTTAGTACGGTATTGTCATGTGATCAAATTTTAGATTTACAGTATGTGTCATTTTCTGTAATGATTTCTATTTGTGTGTATTCATCAGTTTATCAGTGTGTATGCGTGTCCGCGGTACACACTGTGAGAACCCGGGTCCAAACACCACTTCTTTATAACAAGCACACGTTTAATCATTAAACGCAGTCCCGCGCAGCACACAGTGCTCCCAGCACTAATCACCCTGCACACGGGCCTTACTCTCCCTGTCAGTGGGCCGCCTTTCCTCTCTCCATGGTAGCTTTGTTCTGCTCCCACTTCCGACTCTAGCTCCCTGATTGTAGGGAGGCGGCCCCTTTCATTTCCACCCAGATGTGCTCCAGGTTCTTCCTGGTGTGGCTGAAGTGCTGCCCTTGCACCCGGAAGCACTCCGGGCGTCCCTGGAAGTATCTTCCTCCACCTTCCCAGATGTGGCAGAAGTGCATGTTTCCCGGGCTCGACGAGGCTTGGGGTGCCCCCTGGCGGTGGCCACGGGCCCCAGTGGGCACGAGGCTCCTTGCTCCTTTCCCGTGGTCCCCTCCACATCCAGGGTGGTTACTCCCTTGTGGTCCGGGGGACGTATAAGCCACCTACCGGTCCTTCCAGGTGTCCTGGCTGGGTCTGTCCCCCAGCCTCCTATGACAACACAAATGATGAAAATCTCAACTGATCTGTCTCTTTGTACAATTCTGAAATGCTCCAATGCTTCTGCTCTTGAAACAAATCAGATCACAAGAACATTAATTTGTTTTTCATAGAAGGGACCATAATAGACTCACTTCCAAAAAAAAAATTCAACTTGTGGTCTATGGCCGGCTTGTCATCCCGGTCAATACCCCCAGGCCGCCAGATGGAGCCCTCCCTGCAGTATGGAGGTGCCCCGAAAACCAGCAGGGAATTATGGACAATGGAGTTTTCATCCACAGCCCTGCTGGATACCCCAGGGGCCGCAAGAGGGAGCTGCAGGGAGGAGCAAAGAGTCATATGTGCCCTATAACCCGGAAGTGCGTCATAGGCAGAGCGACGGCAGAAATTGATTATTGTGTGTTTAATGAGTATTGTGGAATAGAGGGTGCTTTGTGCACTGTGCTGCATGTATAAAGTCAACATTTGGACTTTTACTTGGTGTCTGGAGTCTTGGACAGGGGTTCAAGGGAGTCATACTGCCCCCTATCTGTCACAACTAAAATTTATGGAGAATTAAAAGGTGCAGATATTTAATTCAAAATATCCACTTTAATAAAAGAACAAGTGTCTGTGTCTGTCCGATTGTTATGTCCCTGTCAACAAATTTCAACAAATGGCACATCACAAACATTTGTAGTAATAAAATGCATTGCACATGTAACTCCAACAGTTGATGTATCACCAACAAAACACTGTTTTTACAAATCTAATACCAAATGGAATAGCATTGGCACATGCATTGCATTGGTCAGTCCAACAGATGGCGCTTCACACATGTTTGTAGTAATGCATTTTATTACTACAATTGTCTGTGATGCACCATCTGTTGGACTGAAAAAAATGCAAGGCACTTTATTACTGCATGCACTCCAAAACTCATTCCAATTGAGTAACGCTGGGGTCTACATTGATTACTTAGATTTCACCCTGTCTTAGACAAGTAGTACTGCTAGTTTTTGTTATAATCCCACAGGGTGAAGGAGCCAGAATACAAAAATAGAATAAATATTAAAATCCTGATGAAATAGATACGTAGCTTAACAGGAATTAACTTGACAAAGTCAAAGGGAAAAGGCCAGAGACTAAAATGCAACACAACGTCAAAGAAACATGTAGGAGGTCATAATGCCAGTGTTTCTTTAGATGCCCCTTATAGCTTCCTCTATGCTAGTGAGAAAAACTGGAGGCAGTACAAAATGATCAGAGATATCAGTGAAGAGCCAGAGATACACTCAACAAAATCCAATACAGAGAAGTGAGATGTCAAGGTCAAGAAACAAAGCAAAGGGTCTGTACTCTAACTTTAGCAGATGTTCTGGTTATTCAGGCTGCAATCCACTGCTGGTCACACTAGTGGAGAGCTGCGGCCTTCTAGCATTCAGTGTCATTTGCCTCAGCGTTAACCCTTACTACAGTATTTGGATACAATTAAGGGGTCAGAAAAGGTGAATTAATAGGAAAGTGATAGGGAAATAGGACAATGACAAATGAGAGTTAAGTGTTATGGCAAAACCAGTTAATATTTATTTTGTTATGAATGTATTGCTTACATTACTGTGTGTTTTTGAAAGTATAATAAGAGAAGAGACATAAACATTGAGCGGCATGGTGGCGCAGTGGGCAGCACTGCTGCCTCGCAGTTAGGAGACCCGGGAAGAGCACCTCCCTGCGTGGAGTTTGCATGTTCTTCACGTGTCTGCGTGGGTTTCCTCCCGCAGTCCAAAGACATGCATGTTAGGTGCATTGGTGATTCTAAATTGTCCCTAGTGTGTGCTTGGTGGGTGTGTGTGTGTGCCCTGCGGTGGGCTGGCACCCTGCCCGGGGTTAGTTTCCTGCCTTGCGCCCTGTGTTGGCTGGGATTGGCTCCAGCAGACCCTCATGACCGTGTAGTTTGGATATAGCGGGTTGGATAATGGATGGATGGATGGACATAAACATCCAGGTAATTAATAATAAGATCAATTAGAGGTAAAATGATTAATTAATAAAACATTCACGGGGCTCACCCAGGATTAAACCTGATGACCATAACATTGGAAAAAGCTAGGAGACCATGCTGATCAATACAAGAAGCACCCCAACAGAAACAAACCCTGAAGCAACTGCAGTTATGGAAACACTCGCACCTCCACCATTATGGATACATCTTCAGATGTAAATAAAAGTTAATGTATAATAGTTTCTTTCAAATCACGCTCTCAGAACAAAAAACTGGCAACACTGTAATTGTCACCTTATGTGTAGACCGGGGTGCTGCACTCAGATCTTGGGTGGCTACAGTGGCTGCACTCCTAACATCACATACCTTTTTCCCCTTCGTTTTAATTCACTTTCTTAATTGTTTTTTTCCCCATAAGAGGCATCCAAACAAGAAAGAGATGCAAAGTGAGTCGACAGATGACCAGCTAACTCAGGGGTCTCAAACAATCCTGGAGGGCCATCATCTTCACTCCAATGAATCTTCTGTTTAGCTGTTAATTAAACCCGTTTCTTAATTCCATAGCCTGTTAGTGCTCTCACCAGTCATTTCTGAAACTGGTTTTCTTTTTCCTGAGACCACCGTTTCACTTTTTTCTTTTCAAATATTTTATTGAGCCAGGCATTGTATGAAAAACAAATGGAAAAAGTGGATCTAAGGTAGCATCGTCATCGGTTGGCTTAGCATGCATTTCATTATTGTTTGCCTGCTTGTTAAAGAAAAAACCAAGTCCATACATTTAAATTTAAGCATTTAAGTAACTGGTCAATAATGGAGAAAGTGACTGGAATGAAAACCTGCAGCCACTACTCTGTCATGGGAAGCGAGTCTGATACCCATGTTGTAGACAGATATTTGGTCGGGGATTAAAACGCAGGACTCAGGAGCTGTGAGGTCACATCACTCACTATGTGTACAGACGTCCAGCTGTCCTTTCATGGCCTGTACGGACTTTATCCATTCCAAGGCTGCAGGGACCTGTAAACTATTCATGCAGCACAAGGCCAAAGGCACCAACAACCCTGAACATGACACTGCAGGGCACATGGACTCCCACTGGCCAACTTACCGTGGGCAGTGAGCCTAAACTGGCCAAACAGCAAATGAGACTGCCCGGAGAAAGTCCAAGAGACAACAGGAGAACATGCAGACTCCACAGAGGCACAAACTGATTGATGACTTGAGGCAGGAGTGCTAACCACTTTTAGCACAGCTATTTACAAGTTAGTCTTTTTAGACTTCTCTTAGAATCTAACATAGTATGAGGTATGTTAATGTGAAAGAACTGCTGTGAGCCACAGAGCAAGAATTTGACAAAGAGCAAGCACTGACCAGCCATAACGTTTCAGGGCATTCTTAAGCCTAATGCATCGGCCATCTACTGAAGTGTCAACACAGCAGAGCAGTCACCAAAGGGTATCTGCAAAAGAACGATCAAAGTTTACTGCACTCAGTCCCTGGAAAGAAACGCTCAGAGACATCTTTGTTTTGAGCCTCTTAACGACAAAATATTTTTACTTGTCATCAAAGACACATTTTTATTATTAGCCTTGTGATCAGATGCCAAATCTACAAAGGCGGCTACTGAAAATGAATGTTTTTCATTTGGAAATTTTCAGTGTTGTCTCATTAATAAGCACTGTTTTCATTGCATGGTCTTTTGAATTTTAAAGTTATGTTGGACAGTAAAACATCATAAATATGCCTCTAATGTGGATGTGTGCATTTGAGTGGAGGTTCAAAGTGAATAATAATATACAACAGCTATTGGTGGCAGCAGTGGGAGGAAAAAATGATCAATTCTTTTGACTCCTGTCACCACTGAACTGCCTCCACTAAAAGAGACGCCTGCACTAAAAGTTACTTCACTACAGGTCTGTGGTCATAAAAGAAAATTAAAACAGATAGTGTATAAAATGGCTGCCCGCATTGTCAAGGCCTTTTAAAGCAGTAACATCCAAATCACTGAAAAAATAACAATCCAAAAAATAGCAAGGTTTCCCCTTCTAGTTAAAACGTTTTCAAAAAAACGAAGGTTCAAGGTATTTTTTTTGTCTTGAATCCACGTTACAGCTTTGCAACATTTTCGACGTCTTTGTTATTAAGACTTCTTCTTGTTTACCATTTCTTGTGCTGTCAAAGTGACGTCACCACAGCGCCATTCTGATATGTTTTCTAACGTGACCACAAAAATAATAATAATCAATTTTATTTGTATTGCACTTTATATTTTAGCAATCTCAAAGTGCTACAGAGTAAAAACAAAGTAATAAACAAGAAAATCTATAAAATACTTAATAAAATGTCTTTCTAAAAAGATGAGTTTTTAAGTTTCGTTTAAAAGCATCAGTCGACTGTGGGGCTCTCAGGTAGTCAGGGAGGACGTTCCACAGTCTCGGCGCCCTGCCTTGCTGTTAGGAGACCCGGGTTTGCTTCCCAGGTCCTCCCTGCGTGGAGTTTGCATGTTCTCCCCGTGTCTGCGTGTCTTTCCTCCCACAGTCCAAAGGCATGCAGGTTAGGTGCATTGGCGGTCCTAAATTGTCCCTAGCGTGTGCTTAGTGGGTGTGTGCGTGCCCTGCCCGGGGTTTGTTTCCTGCCTTGTGCCCTGGGATTGGCTCCAGAAGACCCCCGTGACCCTGTAGTTAGGATATAGGGGGTTGGATAATGGATGGATGGATGGATGGAGTTTACTAAAAAGTGAAAAATAATGTAATTTGCAGAGGACACAAAAAGGCCTTTTTCAGGGAACAAGTAATGAGTTGAAGAGTTAAATAAAAGTTAAATTAAAGTAAAAGTTATTAAAGCCTTGCACATTGATACAGTCAGTTCCTGTAGGTGTCCCAACCTTTGTAGATTACTTAAAAAACTCTCCGTCTGTATAAATTGGGTGCTGACATATCTGTGTTACAGTATATTGTCATCATAATAGCAAAAAATGCAATTAACAAAGAAAGCCAGACAGACCATAATAACCAACCCTTAAAAGTATTGGGCTTTTCTTTAGAGAAATTGCAAAGATAGCCAAGGTGTCAAAGGGTACAGTTTTCTACACTTTCTAAAGGAACTGGAGGAGCCAAAGCCACAACAGAATCAGAAGACAACTTTCTGAAAGTTAACGGCTTGCGTGGCAGTCGCCTCACAGGACAAGCACAGTTTAAGAGTTGTGAAGTGTGCGTATCTCCAAAAGTTTATCTGCTCTGGGCTTTAATGTCACAGCACATTGAGGCTGGCAGTGGCCCCTCTTTTTCTTATTTTGCAATTTCAGTAACGTCTTTCTTACTGGCGCTCACAGTGTCAGACCTGCAGCTTGAAGACTTGCTTACTTTGCCCTGTGAGGTGCCTGACTGACGCCATGTTGTACACACTTTGCAGTAACACAGTTCAGACAGTCTTGTGAAATCATCGACTTGTAGTATGAATTGGTAGGAGCCCCCAAAAGTACATTAAACAGTTACTGTCCCAGTAAGAGCATCAGCTCTTATTTTTAAAGACTGCACATTTCTTTGTAAAATACCTCTCTAAAATGTTTCACATTTACAGCAAATAACATATCTTTTACTTAATTACAAACCAGCTCAAGTGAGTGACATAAACCTGGATTTTACCATTTCAAGGTAATCCCCTGGATAGGATTGCTGTCCAAACTACAGCAATATGAAACACATGAGCATTTGCATCCCCTGTAAGTTACTTGGAACTGCAATTCATTAAACCTAAAAGAATTCCTTCATGCCAACGCTAAAAAAAAATTGAAATCAAACCTCATCTCTTTTGCGATACTCTGCTTGGTACATCCAAAAATTTTCCATGGTGCTCACCAGTCAAGTTCTGCAGCTGTGTGACTCTGGCAAGCCTTGGTGAGAACTGCCTGTCCTGCTGAATCTCAGGTTTCACAATGCTTTCAGAATCTGTAATGAACGGACGTGCTACTGGAGAAGTTAAAGTTACATCCACAGATTAACCCTGATGCTCTCTGCTGGATTGCAGTTTTTTAAAAGTAGGGCACTCCATATAATCTGCAACAGAACGACTGTAAGATAAACACAGGAACCCTAAAGGAACCCTCATCTACAAAAAGTAATGGATTAAAGGAGTTCAAACATCTACTGAGGCATCCATGAACAGGAGGCCAGTGAAAAGAAGGACAGAAAAATTGCAGAGGAGCACAGAGAAGCAGGACATTCTCAAATCCACTTCATCCGAGTCAGGGTCGACAGCCTATCCTGGCAGCACTGTATGCACGGCAGAAAACAGTCCGAGAGTATATACCGGCTCATCCCAAGGCCCACTCAAACACACACCCATGCTTAAACTTACAAGGGGGCCAATTCAGACTCAACAGTTACGCTTGTGCAGCCACCTAAGCTAAGAGCCTACAACAGACATGTGAAGTAGAAGCCATTGAAATGGCTCATTGACAACATGCCAGCCCACACCCGACCCCTCTGACAGCAGCACTACAAAACATTACAGGACAAGCTGATGATGTGATACATAAAGTACCAGCATAGGGTGAGGAAATCTTATCTAGCATCCCCCTAAGATAGAGCCAGGAAAGTTTAGTAATTTGGCCAACCGAATAAATATAAAACCATTTGGAAGACACAAAATCCTTGAATAAAACATAGTTCTTCCTCCCTTGCATGCAACAGTGATGAAGAATGTTAGCTAAAAGACTCCCACAGTGCCTTCAGCATTTACAGTTAGATCTTATCCACCTCTGTGGCTTTACCACTATGGAGCTCTTTAATTGGGCAGTGACCTGAACCTGGCACTGCATCCTCCTGCCCCTGCCAGGTTTAGGAGGATCTCAAAGTTCTCCTTCCACCTCTCAATGATATCTTTGGTCCAGGTCAACATTTCCAAATCAATGCTGAGAGCAGCCTGGGCAACACTGGAGCATTATTTTGGGTTGTGGGCATACTTTTATGCTATGTACACCTGACGGAGTAATTTGTTTTTTTCAATGAGGTGACCAATTAACTATCTGTTATTTATCACAGGAGGCTTTGTAAATAAAGACAGCTACTTGTATGTTTTTATTCAGAAGGCCATTTCAGTTACTTATAAAAACCCAAGTAGTTTTAGAGGACCCTGTTGTATTTGTTAATACTTTATTTGTTAATAATGTCATCTTAAGGTTCACAGATCCTTGAAAATGGCTCTCAGGCAGTTGTGAAGTTACTCTTGGTGTCCGCTGTCCGCTCCAGATCAGCTTCATATGACATCTCTTCTGCTGTGTTCAAAAATGGATGTTCTCATGCTTGGGACGTTTCATTGCTTGCTTTTATCTCATTATTATATCTATGTATCTTTTAGATGCACCAATCTGTTGGCTTTCCCATACAGTTTGTAATTTTATTCCATTTGCTCTGCTAATTCATATCTTTGTTTGAATTTTTGATTTCTAAAGAATTTCAACCCCATACTTTAATTTTCTGAACCAGATTATTCAGAAATATTTGATTTACTGAGACACAATGAAAGACGAAATAAAAAATAGGGGACAGTTTTGTGGTAATTTGGAAATCCGATCTTTACAATTTTATGAGATATTTTTTTGCAGATTGGATCATGCAGTATAAGGGGTTTTACAATAGTATTTGTTTACAATACCAGCACTGAAAGTGTAAAGATAGAAAACTAAAAAACTAATTACAAATTATACATTACCAAATCCTGTTTCCGTGAATAGTGCTACATTTAGTACAAAACTATTAGAAGCCATGGAAAGTGACTTAATATAAAATATTCTTGATTTCCCTTTTGGTGCAAAGAACCACCAAATCAAAATAAATAACTCCAGCGACATTATGGCCTCACATACATGACAAGAATATTAAGGGAAATTATGGATTAAATAACAAAATGAAATGTAATGACAGAAATCAAGTCCAGATTCCTTGGTTGAAAGACACAGATGCTAACCATTGCGCTTTTTTCTCTGTCAGTAGATCACAGTGTAGTATTTCATACCACTGGCTTTGACCCCCAGGCCGTCTCCACTAAAGACCAAAAGCTACATTACTGATATATTGCGAAAGGTGCCTGGGTACTAAATTTCATTTTGCTGATAAACAAAGCTGTGCATGAAGAACAAAAAAAGGCAACCAAAGAGATTATGTGTTATAGTTAGAGACAAGTGTAAACTAGCTCAGTGTGTTATTTTCAGTTTAGGCAAACAAACCTTCAATAAACCTCAACTAATTTTAACTCTTTTTATGGCGGACCTCGACTTTTGTTGAATTTTATGGGTAGAGGATGGTAATCAGCTGTAAACTGCAACAAAACTCATCAGTACATTTTAGTTCAATTTTCTTTGCTAGAAGAAAAGTAGTTTTGTTGATTTGACATCGATTTCCTGCGTGTGCATGAGTAGTGAAGAGCAAACAGCCTCTAAAATGGCATCGACACTGGGCAAGAATGCACAGAGCAAAAACTCCATGGTCGACGTTTTGTGTATTTTCACTGAATCGGACTCTGACTTGTTGGGAAATGTAATTCTGTAATGTTAACTTCTTCTGCTCGTGCTCTCTCTCTCTCTAAACGCTTCCTATACAATCACAACGCGCGTCGTACACGGGGCAAAACGATTATCACGATTTTCTTTGTAAAAATTAGGGTGCGCGTCTTACACGAGGGCATGTGGTACACGAGTAAAAATGGTACAGATAATAATAATATAGTGTCGGGCACAATGCAGAATGGACAGGACACATTTGCAGATCCACACTTGGGTATGGGGGACTAAATTATGGTTGCCAAATAACCAAACATACAAGTCTTGAGGATGTGAGAAAAAAAAAACAGAATACACAGAGAAACAGGGAACAAAGTTAGTGACTGGGCTGGTGTTAAAGGACATGTGGAGTGTCTGAGGATTATTGTGAGTTAAAGAATAAAGATGAGGAGATGATTCAGGAACCAAAAGGTCAAAAAAAGAGCAATGGTCAAATCCAGGGACAAACACTAACAAAGCAAACACTATGAAAGGGACTAGGCAAAAATGGAAAGTCAGAAAGCAAAGCAGAAATCGGAACAAAAAACAAAACCTCATTTTAGGGTCAACTTGAAAAAGAAGTTAACCAGCTCTAAAAAAGAAGTTGTTTGCAGCCCACTGAGGGATACTGAGGCTGGCAGTGTTGCCATATTTACATCAAAACTTCCAACAATGTCAATAATTCTGGATCTTGTGATAACACGACCGGGAATGTTATGATGTGCAAACAAGATGGCATCAATTAAAATAAAAAATAAGACAAGGAAAAAACAACACTCACAAAAGAAAACCAAAAATGAAATTCTCACAAATACAAACAGTAAAAAGACACACGTATAAAAATGAACAGATATTACAGTTTTGAGCCCTTTCTCTGAGACATGAGTGGCAACAGCACTGACGGGCAGTCCAAGATGATGAGGATAATAATAATAATAATTATAATGCTAATAATAATCTACTATGTAATAAAATTCTACTCTGTGTGTGTGTGTCCAGTCCTTCCATGCAAACTTAGTGAGTAGTTTGGCTTTAAGAACACAATCGTCAACCAAAGTGTCGAGTAAAAGAGGTTGAGACGAACAAGGAGGGGTACTAGTGTAGGAGGGACTCTGAGAGTCGCATTCAAAGATGGGAAGTTTTCATAAGAATAGGAATGTTGTTTTCACAGCGGGTAATGGGTTACCACCATTGATGGAAGTCAAAAAGTGGACAGGAGGAGAACAAGGTGCCACAAAATGAGAGGCTGGGAAGCAGGCTTTATAGAAATGCACTCGAGAGTTGGAGTGTCGGGCAAAAGAGGTTCAGACATACGAGGATACTGAAGAAAGGCATACGAGAACGCTGAAGGTACACAGAAGGCAAGCGATATCAAATATTTTTATATGTCTTGGACAGGTAGTGTGGCTAGTAAAAATAATACAGATAAAACAACTAGCATTGGGTGATTTTTAGAACAATGTTTAAAACATTATTTTAGATAGATAGATTAATCCCAAGGGTAAATTCACAAATTTTATTCAAATATCTTATTATATTATTATCCATCCATCCCTTATCCAACCCGCTATATCCTAACTACAGGGTCATGGGGGTCTGCTGGAGCCAATCCCAGCTAACACAGGGCGCCACGCAGGAAGCCAGCCCACCGCAGGGTACACACACACACACACACCCACTAGGGACAATTTAGGGACAATGCACCTAACCTGCATGTCTTTGGACTGTGGGAGTACCCCCACGCAGACATGGGGAGAACATGCAAACTCCACGCAGGGAGGACGCGGGAAGCAAACCCGGGTCTCCTAACTTCAAGGCGGCTGCGCTACCCACTGCGCCACCATGCTGCCCTATTATATTATTATATTATTCAATATAAATTCAAATATATTAGATATACTTGTGACACAGCCATGTCAGAAAATGGGAGTCTGTAGCATCTGACTGATGCAGTCAGTTCATGAAAATGGACAATGTGAAGCAAGGATTGGGTTTGCCCAAAATAAATAATACAACTCTAACATTAAATATAATATGAAAAAGACAGGTGCTTCACACAAAGGACATATAAAACAAGCTGTGTACTACACCTGCCTTGGATATCTGCTGTGTATTTCTCATTCTGTCGTGGCGAGTGAGACGATATATTTTAACTGAATCTGAAGGAGGCACCTTTTCAGTTAAAACCTCTGCGCCTCTAGAGGACCATCACATTTAATCTGCCCTTCAATGTTGAATTTCTCATCTTTCAAACAGACCAACCTCCATCCTGAGCGAGGTCAAGCGGAGGAATGAAACATAGACAGTCGAAAAGGGTGGAACAGAAAAGGAGGAGGAAGGTGAAGTCATAAAACCGAGATTGGTAAAACCCTCATGACAGAGAAGATTTGGCAAGTGGCCTTGCTTCTCGTGCTGGGGGAGAAAGCATTCTGTCAAATGAAGACAGAGTACCATCTTAGAATTAAAATGCATAAACCTAGAAGGCGATGAAAATGCTGCAGCTGCACAAAAATAGATATATTTCCCCGACAGAGGTGCTATCATTTTAACAAATTGTTATTGATGCCATCCTCAAATGAAAAGCTCCTGCTTAACTATCATAAACATGTGGGATAATGCTTTAATAATTATGAGCAAAAACAACATTATTGTTTCCCTCCTAAGGTTTTCCCTCATTTAAAGATGAATGCATTTAAATGCACTAAAGATGGGTTTCTCATAAAGATAAATGGTACATTTTTCTTAAACTTGCCTCCTGTGACACTAAGCTTTTCATAAGCAGATGGTGTGTGTTTATTTGAGGCATTGTGAAATGATATAAAAAGCAGAGAGAGGCTTTGTTTCCCAGTTGTATTTTTCTTATTTTACTATATTGGCAATTCAGAAAGTTGACTCTTAAAACAAGCAAATGTGAACTTTCCAAATACAGTAATCCCTCCTCGATAGGTCAAAATCTGCGAAGTAGAAACCATATGTTTGTATGGTTATTTTTATATATTTTAAGCCCTTATAAACTCTCCCACACTGTTAACATTATTAGACATGAAATAACACCCTTTAGTCAAAAGTTTAAACTGTGCTCCATGACAAGACAGAGATGGCAGTTCTTTCTCACAATTAAAAGAATGCAAATACACTCACCTAAAGGATTATTAGGAACACCTGTTCAATTTCTCATTAATGCAATTATCTAATCAACCAATCACATGGCAGTTGCTTCAATGCATTTAGGGGTGTGGTCCTGGTCAAGACAATCTCCTGAACTCCAAACTGAATGTCAGAATGGGAAAGAAAGGTGATTTAAGCAATTTTGAGCGTGGCATGGTTGTTGGTGCCAGACAGGCCGGTCTGAGTATTTCACAAGTTACTGGGATTTTCACGCACAACCATTTCTAGGGTTTACAAAGAATGGTGTGAAAAGGGAAAAACATCCCGTTTGCGGCAGTCCTGTGGGCGAAAATGCCTTGTTGATGCTAGAGGTCTGAGGAGAATGGGCTGACTGATTCAAGCTGATAGAAGAGCAACTTTGACTGAAATAACCACTCGTTACAACCGAGGTACGCAGCAAAGCATTTGTGAAGCCACAACACGCACAACCTTGAGGCAGATGGGCTACAACAGCAGAAGACCCCACCGGGTACCACTCATCTCCACTACAAATAGGAAAAAGAGGCTACAATTTGCACGAGTTTACCAAAATTGGACAGTTGAAGACTGGAAAAATGTTGCCTGGTCTGATGAGTCTCGATTTCTGTTGAGACATTCAAATGGTAGAGTCAGAATTTGGCGTAAACAGAATGAGAACATGGATCCATCATGCCTTGTTACCACTGTGCAGGCTGGTGGTGGTGGTGTAATGGTGTGGGGGATGTTTTCTTGGCACACTTTAGGCCCCTTAGTGCCAATTGGGCATCGTTTAAATGCCACGGGCTACCTGAGCATTGTTTCTGACCATGTCCATCCCTTCATGACCACCATGTACCCATCCTCTGATGGCTACTTCCAGCAGGATAATGCACCATTTCACAAAGTTCGAATCATTTCAAATTGGTTTTTTGAACATGACAATGAGTTCACTGTACTAAAATGGCCCCCACAGTCACCAGATCTCAACCCAATAGAGCATCTTTGGGATGTGGTGGAACGGGAGCTTTGTGCCCTGGATGTGCATCCCACAAATCTCCATCAACTGCAAGATGCTATCCTATCAATATGGGCCAACATTTCTAAAGAATGCATTTTTGTTGAATCAATGCCACGTACAATTAAGGCAGTTCTGAAGGCGAAAGGGGGTCAAACACCGTATTAGTATGGTGTTCCTAATAATCCTTTAGGTGAGTGTATATCTTCTCTTCAAAGGAATGCGTGTCAGGAGCAGAGAATGTCAGAGAGAGAGAGAGAGAAGCAAACAATCAAAAAATCAATAAGTACTTTTGGGCTTTTAAGCATGCCGAAGCACCGCGATAAGGCGGCATTTTTTAGAGAAGCGTCCGCATCCACTAGGCAAACAGCCTCTGTGCAAACAGCCATTCTGCTCACACCCCCTCCATCAGGCAGAGAGAGTGAGAAAGACAGAGAAAAGCAAACAATCAAGCACCGCATGGGAAGCATATCGTATATCATTGAGGAGTTTTACTTAATACGTAATACGTGCTCTGATTGGGTAGCATCTCAGCCATCCGCCAATAGCGTCCCTTGTATGAAATCAACTGGGCAAACAAACTGAGGAAGCATGTACCATAAATTAAAAGACCCAATGTCCGCAGAAATCCGCGAACCAGCGAAAAATCTGTGATATATATTTAGATATGCTTACATTTTAAATCCGCGATGGAGTGAAGCCGCGAAAGTCAAAGTGCGATATAGTGAGGGATCTCTGTAAACATTTTTTGTAGCAATCTAAAGAAATGCTGTTACGTTATCCTGGCCTGGCATGTATGAGCATGGCTATGGAGAGCAGTGTGCATTACGATGGACTGACATCCCATCCAGGGCTGGCACCATTCTCAGTATGCCATACACAATCTTTGTACCACTTTTCTATAGCAACTACCATTTCAACATGCATTACAAGTACAGAGTCATAGCATAATTGCTCACACATATTAGCACGCTGGAAGTCCACTTTCATCATCATGATCATCATTAAAAGTTTAGAGGTTTACACAGGTTAGATGGTTGCCTCCTTAAATGTGTTTCTTCCACTCTCAGCAGTCATAGAAATTATTTGGGGTAAGACACGTGCTTTTCATAAAATCTGTCACCATCTCTAGCTAAATGTTTTTCGGCTTCCCACTAGGCCTCACGTGCACCTCCATCTTGGTGTATCTCTTCACTTGATTTTCCACAGCTTTTCACGCCTAATGCCCAAATCACATTAGTCTGTTTCATGTCTGGGGCCACTTTGTCTACATTTGGGTGCTGTTTCAGAAGTTTTTAGGTCCCTAAGCCGTGTGACTTTCCTTGGCCCTATATAAATTTTGGCACTCAAGGCATCACACACCAGTGATCAATGACATCATGTGTGCCATGAGTAGTGAGTTGCTGTGCCGTAGGTCTGACAGTCACACTTTTACATGTGCAGGCTGGCACACCGTGTTGTGGGTGCCATTTCCAGAACACTATGAGAGTCAGACTTTCTCCTCAGGTCTTTGCTCATTGAAAGCAATGTGGCAAATTTCAAGGAAGGATGAAAAATGCTAAAACAAACTGCTTTAATGTGAATAAATGAACAAAAACAAATAATGAAAACATAGATTTTTGATAAAAAATAGAGATACTGAGAGGAAACAGGAACGATGCAACAACAATTAACAAGGTGAAAAGAAAAGCAAAATCTACATGTTTCGGGAGGAAAGGGCCCAAAAATCTTAACATTTAGTGGTTTGAGGAATATTAAGAAGCTTCAAGGGAATAAATCAACTGTTTATAGAGTGAACATTTAAAAAGGGCTTAGAGTGTACAGCAAAAGCAAAGGAAAGAAATTCAGCTTTTAGTTCTGCTCTTGGCATCTGTCTGATTACGACTTGAATTCTCCCTTTGTAAAAATACTTTGGTTTAGGAAGGAATTTCTGGCTTTGATCTCATTTTGAATTTTGCCTTTAACTACTAGCAAAAATATGTTTTTCCAGTTGGCCATCTCCTACCAATATTAAGTATGATGGAGAAATTAAAGCAAAATGCAGCAGAAGACTGTTTATTCAGAATGTCCGGGTGATTGCAGCTTTTCTTTTATCAGCACATTTAGATTAACAAAAGACACTGGCGGAGAGGTGAGAGCGGTTTTAAGAAGCGATTTAAGGTGGGACGGACCTACGAGTTTTTTCGTAGGCTCTGGTAATTCTAGTGTTAAAGTGATAACAATTATTTTCACTCATTCACTAGCTTGCTGCCTTGCATTGCTTGCATTGGGCGCCACCGTGCCACCCTTCCTATTGTCCATATGACTTGAAATGTTGCACACTTACTCACTTCCGATGACAATACATGAATCAATTATCAGTTTCACTAATTGATCAATTAATCCATGCTAATTAAGAAATGAAATTTTCATATGAAGAATAGTTAAAGATTTCACCAATCGATGGCGCTAGTAACGGATAGAAATATTAAAAGAAGTGTTAAAATATTGATGACAAAATTATACTAAAACAAACCCAAGACTAAAAACTTGAAAATAATATATACTGTACATACTGTATATAAAAAAATACTTTTTAAAAACCACGCTTATATTAAGTTAAAAAGTGTACTAAAAAGTAAAATAAAAGGTGGGCGCTTTTCATCAATCAAGATCCAAAAAACACTTCTTAAAATCTTAGCAAAAGCGCCCACCTTTTATTTTACGAGTGATGTATGAGAGACTTACTTTTTACTTTTTAGTACACTTTTTAATTTAATATAAGCGTGGTTTTTAAAAAGTATTTTTAAAAATATATATTATTTCTGATCTGCGGTGGGCTGGCGCCCTGCCCGGGGTTTGTTTCCTGCCTTGTGCTCTGTGTTGGTTGGGACTGGCTCCAGCAGACCCCCGTGACCCTGTCGTTAGGATATAGCGAGTTAGATAATGGATGGATGGATTATTTTGGATTTAATATGCTGGATTAATTCCCGTGGGGGAATTGTCTTTTCGCATGATTTTGGGCGTCAGAGCGCTGGGTCAGCCATTGTTCAGCGCCCCTGGAGCAACTGTCAGGTTATGAGCCTTGCTCAAGGGCCCAACAAAGTCTGATCCCTTTTGGCAGTAATGGGGTTTGAACTGGCAACCTTCCAGATACCAGTACAGATCCTTAGCCACAGAGCCTCCACTGGCCCTAAGACAACCAGTAAAGTAAAACCAGGAGGGAGAAACTACAAGAAAAATCAAAGTAGGTTTGGGATCGCCTATCGTGGCACACCACACATTTGAGTTTCTAGATGCTCGTATTATTGAGTACCAAGGGACCAACACAGGAGACCCTCAGTTAGCTGGGGCTCCATCAGTGTTACTGCTCTGCTGGTGATGCATTATGGGTGAATTCCACCCCCACACATGCTGAATGCAACAGCTATAGAAAGAACAAATAAAGTAATATAAAGATAATCTTATACTGAAAATAGAAAAGAGTCAGCAACAAGCAAAATGAGGGGCAGTTAAGCAGTGGGCTGGTACTTGTTTTTGTCCTGGAACAATCGGTGAACCAAATCTTCTTTTTAAGATATTAGAGCCCTGCTTAATTATTTAAAGATAGCCTCACTGCTTCTCCTATTTCTGATTAATTAATCATATGGTGGAAGAAAAAAATGAAGTCTATTCTCTTTAGCAGCTTGAGTGTGAGAAATATTGTGGGGGGATAACTGAAATGCTGTTACATTATTTCACAAAGTAATTTGCTTTATCAGACAAAAGAGATACAAACGATGAAGTATCAGAGCCACTGTGGAAAAGATGGCTTTTATTTTGCTTAAAATTTACTACATTTATATTAGATTACGATAAAATCCTGAAATATTATGAAAATGTAAAAACTACTGACATTCATAAAGACGTTTCTGCCTGAGTGCAGTTGTTTTAAATGTATTGCACAGCATTTACTGTTACATTTCAAATGTATAATTTTTGTAATTTTCTGATCATGTCTGGCACAGTGTGCTATATGAAAACTAAACTAAACTGAAAAAAGAAGGAGAAAACTGTGCAGCATTATGGCCTCATAGTAAGGATCGTGTGGTACAACCTGGACTCTTCATGTTCACTACCAAATGCTTCCTGGAGACATTTAAACAGAACTGAAGCATGGTAAGTAACAGAATGAAAAGTACATTTAAGCACGTGAACATCAGCTGTCACATAAAACTGAAAATGTCCACAAAATGATCTGGTATCTGTGACTGAGGACAAACGTGCTATGAAGACACAAAGTGCAGGTTATTTAGCATCCATTACTAACTAACTAACTTTATATGATGTTTTACTGGCTAAAAACCAAGCGTTCAACTATAAAATCATTTCATATAAAGTGTAAAAGGACAGCTGGGATTTTTACCAGGCTAGGACGCCTCCATAACGGAAGGACTGGCGGGAGGAGCTTGCACAGGGCAATACCTCCCCCAGGACAACAGAGGGCAACCCCCCTGGCATGTTACAGTGCCACGGGTTTGGAGCACGGAAGTTCCACCATGCTGGAGCCCATGGCCACCACCAGGGGGTGCATGGAGAACGGCTGAACTCTCCTCTGCAGGGCTGCCGACACACCTGGAAGTGCAGTCAGAAGGAGGTTCTGGAACACCTGGAGCACTTGTGGGTGCTCTATAAAAGGGTCCGGCCAGAGTCAGGAGGAGGTGGATGAAGCTTGTGGAAGGAGAAGTGGAGAATCAAGTGAGAGAAGAGGAAAAAGGGCTGGGTATTTAATATTTGGTGCTTTGTACTGTGTGCTGCTGTGGGGAGCGGGACAAAAGCGTTTCCCACAGCTGAGTAAAGGTGTGTTATGTGGTGGACTTGGCCTCTATGTCTGTTGTTTCCCAGGTTTGGGGAGCTATATGCCCCCTGGTTACCAAAAAACTTAAAAAATATATAATAGAAGGATGCGCATTCTCCTAAAACAGACACACTTTAGTTTAACATTTAGAGCTTCAAATGTTGGTTAACACCACATGTAACCTTCAACATGAAATAAAAGACATGAGGCTACTGGAATCAACAATATTTTTTTTTTTACAGCTGTAATCCACTGAAATGTCACATTTCACTATGAAGCTTCTTCTTCATGACCAATCTTAAGACACCAGTCTCAATTAGAAACAAACACACACACAAAAGATGGACACAGGCCTCTGGCTCCCTCTACTGGGCATTTCAAGCATGTGCACCAATAGATGTTTACTGTCATTCTGTCACCTTTGTTTCCTGTGCAGATAACTAAGTTCTCCTGCTTCAATGTCTAAGGTTGTCTTGACACAACCAGGTGGTTCACTGGAGATTCACTGTGGCTCACTGACTGCTGCTCTGTGTGCTCCAACCATGAATTTGATTTGGTTTTTCCAGGCTCAGCATTTCCTGCTATCGCTTAGCTTGCTGCACCTCTGCTGTTCAGCGGAACAGTGGCTTGACTCTAAAGTGATTTCATTGTTGTCCTTGATTCTTACGTCTAGATCTCATTTAAACTGAGGTATCAATCCTAAACACTACACAGCCTTTTTACTGGCATTTTCTACCATTAATTTAAACTAATATTGCACTGTTTATATAAGGAGTATTTAATCGAATGATCACAATTAAAAACAGCTCCACAAAACTGTTTTCTTGGCCAGCTTTAGTAAAAACAATCATTTAGATCTATGTTTTATGATGTCCATGTTAGTGGATGGTCTGACGTGTTGGGCAATTTTGGTTAATCATATAAAGCTAAAAACATTTCAGTAATAATGCAAAGTGAATGTGGGCATTTTGGAATCCTGCATAGAAGTGTCTAAGCTGAATATTTTAATGAGTTTTTGGCTGTTTTATTTTTATCTGAGCCACCGCTTAGTACATCAGGCTGACATTTGAATATTTAGAGGCAAATCAGTATTTTCATTGCAAAGTGTCCACATGCTATTTCTTTACATTCTTATATAATACAGACAGTCAGATGGATAAACAGATAGATGGATGGATCTTTACTTGTCATAAATAATATATGCAGGCAGTGTGGCACAAAGGTTAAGACTTTGGACTTCAAATCCTGAGGATGTGGGCTCAAATCCCGCTACTGAAAATCTGCAACCATAAGCTGGTGACTTCACGTGCCTGTGATCCTACTGGGAATACAAAAGAAATGTAGCCAATTGTATCTCAAATGTTGCAAGGTGTCAGCCAAGTAAGTAAATAATGATAGATAGATAGATAGATAGATAGATAGATAGATAGATAGATAGATAGATAGATAGATAGATAGATAGATAGATAGATAGATAGATAGATAGATAGATAGATAGATAGATAGATAGATACTTTATTAATCCCAAGGGAAATTCACGATCAGATAGGCAAATAGTTATTTGTCTCAAATAAGACCGATACGTATCTGTAGTACACGTCTTGTGCTCAGCATTACATTCTGATCTCTACTGTGTGATACCTTTGTAATCACTTCATAATCACTCAAATATAATGTTGTATAATGCTTTTTTTAAATGATCCAGGATAAATGCAGGTTTATTATTTGAAATTGCAGCATTCACATAAATAATTCCCTTATATTTTCTGCATAGAGAAGTGCAATAACTCTCAGGGGTCAGTACAGTAGGAGCAAGACAGGTAAATCATTCCTGTCTGGCAAAAGCTCTCTTTGTTTGGTGAAACAAAAATATAAAATGTATTTCTGCAGCCCCAAAGACAGCACTTTATATGACTTCTTCCCAGCTACTGACTGACGTTACACATGCAGTATTTCACCCAGCCGTTAGACCAAGGCCACAGAAGGACTCAATTGAGATCTTAATACTGTGTACATTAGAGAGAATCAATTCAATGAGATTGTTTGAAACAAAACTCTGTAAATAAAAATTGTATATCCCACACAATGTAGAACACGATGAAGATACTATTAATCACAGAAAGTGAAATTTAAAGTACAATATTGCCACAGCAAAAAAAAAAATGTTGAAAAGGCTGTCACTGTCTGCAGTGCTAGAAGATACACTGAGATTACATTTCAGTTGTTTTTGTTTTTAAATTGAAAAGAGGACTAAAGAAGCACAACGGACATGAAGGACACAAGGGCATTCCCTTCAGAAGGAAAAATGAAATAAATATCTGAAAAGAAAGTAAAAAATGCATATTTGCAAGGTATTATGCAACCAATAAAGCATGCCATCTGTTATCTACAAGCCTCTAATCTTATCAAGGGCTGCTGGTGTCAAGATAAATGATGAGGCCGGGAAGGTCGGGTATTTATCTATATCAGGGAAGCAGGAGGTCTTATTAGTGGCATATCAGGCAAATTTGTGATTAAACTTCCACCCTTATAACAAAGAGACAAAGCACAAGGTTTGAATGAGAACTCACTTGCTTGTGACAGTATGTTGTTTATTTAATTATGAACTTATTTTTTATTTTGCTGTTTGTGGTTAGCCTAAGCCCATCTGCATCAAACACATTTGAAGAGAAGAGGCAGAAAGCTTTCAGTTGTGAAGCATCAAGTCAGAGGTATTATATCTGAAGTAACGTATTCTGTATTGTTCCATCACCTAAGCCTTTTTTTCTGTTTCCTAAGCCCATTTAATGACAGATTCTGATCTTTTAAGATAAATTCAAAGACTGGATAATTCAAAGACTGGAAAACATTCACCTTCTGGAACACGGAATTCCCTGGTGGTCTTGGCGTATATTACTTGCTCAGAAAGCTGGATCTCTACTATCTTACTCACATTTCATTGATCTTTTTATGCGAGTGTGGGGTGGCCTATTTAATCTTTCACTGTCTAAACTGTTTTGCTTCTAAGGTAGGTTTGGGCTTCTGAAGTTTGAATAACAGGGTGAACAAAAATCAATCAATGGATGTCTAGCCAGAAGAACCCTTTGTCAGCATGTTTTGTAGGACTCCAAAGTCACCTTCAAGCCACATTTCCTAAAATAACAGTAGCAATGCAATGTCTGCAAGGTTCAATGACTTCCACAATTACATTTAAAACTAAAACTAACGAAAGAATTTGAATTGCCTGGCAAAGCTACTTTAGAAACAATATGAAATGTTTTGTTTATGTGACGTTGTTACAAAGTAAAACATTCTCCTTTTCTTCATTTTCTTTCCGCAACTGAGCTGGACAGACCAGGCCTTCCTATCTCCGGCCACTCCTTCTTTTGTTTTTTTTTGGACCTTCCCAGTAAACACCCTCAGTGCCTCTAGAAAGACTGAGAGATGTAATCCCTCCAGTGGTGGTGTTACAAATTTAACAGATTAAAGATTTGCACAATGCACCACTGACTACCTGAGTGTTTGAAGGATAATGTCCTTGAGAATATGCATGCAGATTTCTTGTGTCTAGTCTAGTCAAAGTGCACCTTCCACCTCTCAGTGATATCCCCAAATGAGGTAAAATTATCCCACTCTAGCTGAGAACAGTATGTGTGACATCCCACCCATTCCTGATTCATCAAATGGTTATACGGAACATCTTTGAGGCTATCTGAAAGTCATTCTTCACAACACCACTCACCAAACAGCATCATCTACAGTACATATCCACTGCTGTTCCTGCCACCTTTTTGGCTTGCATATACTTCTCAGTCCAATCTGAAATCCTTTCTGCTAACATTGCAATGAAGGCCTCTTTCTTGAACTTGCCAACCATGCCATCTGTCAGTTGGTCTATTGATTAAAACTGATCTTCCACTCATGGGTCAAAATTTAACCTCCTGATCACTGGAGAAATGAAGCAGTTAATCTTTACATCATGCCCAGGAGGGAGAAACAGAATCACAAAGATTAACAATGCAGATTGAACCAAAGTTAGTGAACATAAAGTAATAGCTAATACAATTAAGGAGTACTAGTACTGTAATTAGAGTATAATGATGTAGAAGCCCAACTAATATACAGTAGCTCATCAAGAAACTGGAAAAAGTGAGGCTCATTGATATTCAAGATGCTATAAATTCTTTACAAAGTGTAAGGAAGCTGGACAAGTCAACATTCTATCCCACACTTTATGCCAGGCATTGATTATTGTGTTTCCAAAGAAGAATAAAGACATTCTGGAATGTGTAAGTTAGAGACCAATCTCTTTACTGAATAATGATGTCAATGTTGCAGTGTTCCTGTTGTTTTTAGTAGATGGCAGTATGAAGGGGAGTCAATGAGTGGTTAAAGAGCCGGTGGGGCGAATTGGAAGAGTTAGAGTAGTGCTGTTACAGACTGATCGTTAAAATGTTGGTTTTGAATAAAACAATATTGGAGGAGTACTATGTGGTGCCTTGCACTGAATACACTACATATTGCCGGTGAGGATGTCTATGCTATCGCTGCAGCAGCATGCACCTTTACTTCCAAATCTGGGTGAGCCTACAATTGGTTTTACTGCTTGGCTGCGTATCATTGAGAATTACATGTTTGCCGCTCACCAGGTTGATCTACTTGATGAGAGAAAATGTGCTTTGCTTATTTAATACCTTGAAGCAGAAGGACAATATATTTTTTTACCTTGCCAGTAGATGATCATACATATAAACTGCTGTAACAATACTTTACAATTTGTTTGTACAGAAAGTTAATGTTGCTACTAAATGTTACAAGTTTCACAGGTGTAACCAGAGGGCTGGCAAGTCAACAGAGCAGTACGTTACGGCATTGTGAGAACTGGTTGTTACTTGTGGGTTTGGAGAAGTGGCGGACAAAATAACAGCAGACCTGATTGTGGACAAAACCAGTTCTTTAAGTATAAGAGAATGAGCCCTTCTGGAGGGATTAGATTTTATTGAAATTACATTTGTAAACCAGTGTGGCAGACGACTGGGGACCTTGCCCCACCAGGACGTCCCTGTGATGGAAGGACCGGGGGAGAGGACATATTTGGGACAATACCTCTTCAGGAAAATGAGTGGGCAGGCCTCCTAGTTTGCATCGGGGCCACGTGATTGGAGCTTGGAAGCTCAATCCTGTTGGAGCCTGTGGTCCCCACCAGGGGGCACCTGGACAATTGTGGAGCACTGGACGGCAGCACTTCCGAGTGTGATCTGGGGTCTCCTGCAGTACTTCCGGAAGCCAATGAAGCACCTGGAAGTGCTGCCAGATGCTAATGGCAGCGCATCTGGAGCACTTCCGGGAGCAATATAAAAGGGGACGGCTCACTTCATTCAGGGAGCCGGAGTCGGGAGGTGGAGGACAGAGCTTGTGTGGAAGAGTGGAGGCAGCAGAAGAGAACAAAAAACAGAACAGAGAGAGAAAGAGAAGAAGGGACAGAGTATTGTGTGCTTAGTGTGCTGTAAAAAAGGAAAAGAAGAAGCAAAAGTGTGTTGCTTGCACTTATGACTCTGTGTCTGTCTGTGGTCAGGTTAATATTCCACACCAGACTGAATCCACCAGCCATGGTGCTGTTATGAGGGTGCATGCTGTTTATCTAGCTCAGAAACTGGAATAAGAGCAGGGCAGTACAACATACTACACAACTAACAAGACAGACAACGGATCTGCAGAGGAAGATGCACTTCAAATGTGGATCAATGAAACGCACTGTAAATTATGTGGAGTGTTCTGCTGAAGATTCACACTGCTGAAAGTGTAAAAAACTAGAATATTTTGCAGATTTGAAGCAGTGCAAAATATACTGATGCACATGAGATAACTACTACTGAAATGAGTGTACTGAACTTAGAAAACAGTAATATTTATGTACCAGACACGATAATGTTCATTGTTTGTTACTGCTGTATTAAATATAAAAATATTTCCAATTAGCCTGATGCTTAACACAGGGTCAGCGCTATCTGTTTTACCAGAAACTGTCTATTCTAATCACTCTCATAACACCAAAACTGCAAATAGTTATTTCCATAAAAGAATAAATTCCCGTTCTTGGATTCTTGCCTGTGACTGTAACATACAAGAAGGCACACTGAGTTTTTGCATAGTAAAGGAAGGAACACCTATACTGGGTAGAGATCTTTTAGCTGCACTCAATGTGCAATTAACGGATGGCTGCATTACTACACTGACCTTCACTTCAGTGTCACCAGTGTAAGCAATCGTACTATTTGTTAACAACAGCGCTCTGGGCTGATCAGAAATGCTGATTGCATGAATCTAACAAAGCAGTTCTGACAGTCAGTCTTTACCAAATATGAAGGAAATATTTGCAGAACTAAGATGTGCAAAACTCTTGTCAATACTGGACCTTCAAAGCACCTATCATCAAATACTACTTCATGAAAAATTCTGAGACCTCACTGCATTTATTACACACTAGCTGTCCCCCGCAGCTCTGCTTGCATAGTAGTGAAACAGGGCATTGATGAGGGCCCCACTCAGCACTCTACTCCTGACGTCACGCTTCTCCCTCCCTTCGGCCCGCAGCCTCTGTCTCAGATTAGCACAAATATATTCATTCTGCACACGAACTATGATTCTTAGCGTGATGAGAGAAGTCGCAAAATCAACTAGAATGTTCAAGCAAATTATTGAAAAAATACCTGATTTAAATCTGTTAAGTAGTTCTCTCGTTTGCTAGCTAAGCGGAGGTAAGGAACGCCCCGAGGCTGGCGCGTGAGTTAGGAGGGCCCTGCCCTGCCCCCCTCCCCTCGGCCCACTGTGTGTCGCTCGGAATCGTGCAAATAAATCGGTACCACAAGTAAACTATGATACATAGCGCAATGAGAGAAGTTGTAAAATCATCCGGAATGTTCAAGCCAATTATAGAAAAACAATCTGTTAAATAGTTCTCTCGTGAAGAGCAGACAGACATACAGCCGTTGGATTTTATATATATATATAGAGAGATGAAGACTTATTTCATTCAAACATGTACTTTATGCATCTGCTTCAGCAACTGGTGGTTTTTAGAGGACAATGGCATCTATTTTAAGAAGGGAGTAAAGTGCTATTTGAACCTTATTATCATGTATGGGCTAACACCTGAACTTCATGGAAAACAAATTGTCTTGCACTGCAGTAATTTGAATTTGCAAAAAAGTAATTTTAGACCAAACGAGACGTCATTATTAGCAACAGAACATGTGAAGGCAGTTGTGCAAGCTCCTATCTGATTTGCAAGGTTTCACTTCCTGGTATGGTAAATTTATACATAATTACGTATCAGTGGTTGAACCACTGAGTGTATTACTTCGTGGAACTTCAGCCCTTACACGATCTGATATGGCCCAGCACAGTTTTGGTCCTTTTAAACAGTTAATTGTAAACAGTGAAGCATTAACTCCGTCTGACCCTACATTACTTTCCTCTGTTACTACTGATGCTTCAGACTATGGCTTAGGTGCTGTCCTTGCATACATAGACTGAAATAATAAAAATAAACATCACTTCTCTTTACAGACACTTTACATAATCTACCTGCCACATTACTAACAACTAAAGGACTGGGAACAGCAGGAATGCACATAGCTTGATGGTTAGACAGACTTCTGAACTTCAGTTACACCATTCACTTCAAACCAGTTTCAGAGTATGTCACAGCTGACTGCTTGTCACGTTTGTGGTAGCAGGTCACTGATGTGGTAGCATGGAAGACATTCATCTGGTGAATTTCAAAATGCCTGTCTTAAATGTACAGTCCATATTAGTGTAAAAGAACTTCTGCAAAAGAAGTGGCCAAAATCTGATAAAAGTCTAGATCTAAAAGAGTTTATTTCAGAATGAGGCACAGACTGTCTTTAATAGCGTAGATGGCTATAAAATTCATGGACCTGATCGCTTTCTGGTGTCACAGGACTGGCAGGACAGACTTGTAATGTATTGCTCATGACAGTCATCAAGGAATCATGAGAACAAAACAAGGGTTGTGAGATCTATACCGGTGGCCTGGAATGGATGCCCAAGTGAAAAGAGCTAATTGTTCATGTGTAAAATGTCAACTCCATGACAAAGCTGCAACTGTACACACTCCCCCACTCTAGTCAGTACCTTTACCCAACTTTGCATGGGAGAAATTTACAATTGATATTGTAGGACCATTTGCTGATGGACTGCCAGTTTGCACTAACTCTAATAGATCATTACAGCAAATGGCTAGAAGTGGCTTTTACCTCTGAAGTAACCTCTGATACTGTGATTGCTTGTCTCACATCAGTTTCCAGAACAGAAACATACCCAAAGGAACTGATTTTGGCTAATGAACCTCAGTTGGTCTTAGGGGAATTTAAAACTTTCCTGAGAGAGGGGAATGTAACACATAGGAAATCGTCATTATACTATCCCCAAGCATAAGGTGAAATTGACAGATTCAACACAAGTCTCAAAGAAACTATACTAACTACCAGCCTTGAAGGAAAAACATGGAAAATATTAAGTTCTGAACTCTTACTTAACTATCAAGCAAATCACCATGTAACAAGTAAAATGTCTGCTTCAGAACTATGGTAGACAGATGCATGCAAAGTATAAGGGTAAACTAAAGCCTGACATAAAAAGGATCTATTATGGATGCAGTTAAACAAAAACAGGACAAAAGTAAAATTTACACAGTCATGAAGGCTAGGAGCCAAGGAAGTTGCTTTTCTGCCCAGAATACAAAGGAAAGGAAAATCAAAGTGTACTAAACCATGTAAGTGTCACCAGGGATCATCTGGCATCCTGACCATGTCAAGTACTGATCCTTTGTCAGGAAGGGAGGCCAGAAGTATGCTGGGATCAGAGGTGTTGGTCTTTCTGGAGCTTATACTGTATCAAGTATGATACACTGGAGGGTGAGCTTCATGTCTCGTTGGCCCTACTTTTCAACCCACAGGCATGATGGGAAATGTAGTCCCATATTACAGTCTGGTGGTACACTATACCTACCACAAGGGGGAACTACAGGGAGGAACCTTCTCTGCCTTCTAGAGACCTCTTCCTGGCCCAGATGTACTTCCAATGGGTTGTGCCCTGGCACCAGAAGGTTTCCTGGGTCTGAAATAAATGTAACTGCTCTGCCACATATGAGCGAGTCAGAGCTGGGAAGAAGAAAGGCAACACTTTCTGGAGGGAGATGGACACAGAGAAAAGAGAGAATGATGAACAAGTATTTTTTCGGTGTATTGGCTGTGTTAATTGTCCTCTTAAAAGTTGTGCAGCGTGGAAACACTTAATGGAAGGGTTTCCCACAATAAAAATCCTTTTATTGAACCAGAGTGGTGTTGGGTCTTGTGTGTCTGGGTTTTGGGGATTGGCATTGCCTCTTACTGTTCACAACCACTTAGAGTATTGAGAAAGAAAGGACAGTATATATACAGTATGAGCTGTCAGATGGAGGCATATAGAATGCTGTTCAGTTTGCACCTGTTTGTTCAGACCCTTGAGATAAAACTGTGATGGAGGACATTTATCTGTTTCTATTATGCAAAACAAACCTGCATAATCTGAACCTGTCAGATGCAGTGAAAAGGCTAGAAAACCATTAATATGGGCATATGATTACCAATAACACCAACATAGTTTTGGGTTTCTTATTAAAGGAAATATATTTTCACATGCAACTCTGCTTTGAAATTCTGTATGCTATCTGGGTTGATTTATTTCATGTTTGGTTAATCTAAAAAATATAACTGGCAGAAGAATTAATTGCTTACCAATGGGGGAATATGCGCTGTTCCTTCCGTGTTCAGGTGATGGCAGTATGCAGGGGAGTCAAGGGGTGGGTAAACAGACAATGAGATGAACAGCAAGTGCTGGAGTAGCAGTGTTACTGATGGATTGTTAATACTGGTTTTGAATAAGACATTATTAGAGGAGTACTATGTGGTGCTTTTCACTGATTACACTACAAAAGTACTGGCAAAAGCTCTAGCAAACTGAATTGAGAAAAGAGTCTCTATAGTAATACCACGCAGAATCAAACAGGATTTGTGTAAGGCAGGCAGTTATTGTTGAATATTTGCCAATCTGCGGTTCCTGAAAGTCTCACTGTTGTTGGATGTACAAAAATTGTTCAAAAGAGTAGAATGCAAATATTGCCCATATGGAGCCCTAGGTGGGGTTGGAGCATGTGCATCTTTAGTTACCAAAATGGCATCTCTCGGGGTCCACAGTGAAGACAGGCAGAGGAGAGGTTTCGGAAAGGTCAGTGGGGCTGCTTCAGTTTGATAAACAGCTCTCCTCTGTGTCTATAGCACATCTAGTATTATTAGACTTCTATTTCCCCTTGATGTCCACAGCATGGCCTTGAGTGCTGCTTGAGTTTCAGAAACGGTGCCTCTTGTTGTCTGGTCTGAGCGTCCATCATCTTTCATAAACACCTATGTCGTCTAATGGATTGAGTGGCTCCACTTGTAATGTGCAAATATTTATGCTTGGATCAAGTTACTTTATTGAAGCCCAGATGCTACTATTTAGATAAATACTATACATTCAAATTACTTCATATTATAATGAGGAACACAATGATGTTGTCCACTATCACCAATGCTACTGAACCGGTGCCCATTTGTCTCTGGTAACACACAGAAATAAAGGGAATTACAATTGGAGGAATACAACAAAAAATAATGTATGCATATGGTGTGCTATTCGTTACTGACCCAAATCAAGGCTGATATCATTAAACATACTAGTTGAATTTAATTAGATTTCTGGGTTTACATTTAATTTAGGTAAAAGTATGCTTTTTCTCTTAGCTTACTAGCACTAACAGTTCATGCATGTAGGAGTTAACATTGCATGAAACTTAAATATGTTTAATTTTTGCAGCTTGAAGGAAAGCATTAAACAAGAGGTCAATAGGTGGCATAATCTCCATGTCCATCTAGCAGGCAGAATTATTATTGCTAACATTCAACTTCTTTCCAAACTCATTTCTTTTCCAGAGTCTTCCCAAATTTATTAATCCTCTTTTTAAAAAGCTCACTGGAGTGTAAATATTTGTCAATTAAGACATGGAAGGAAGTAGAAGATAGGAAATGCACCTGCTTGGTTGGCTCTGGAAAGAAAATCTTGTCCAAATTCCACCTTCTATTCCTTGCTCAGTGCTATGGTTGCTCATTTTTGGTGGTTGCGTAGCTGAGGACTGGCTGCATCTAGGGTTCTGCCCTGTTTTAGTATTACATGTTGTCTTAACAGGCTTTTTAAGAGTTATTTTTAGGATTTACTTGTTTTTGTTTCTTGACATGGTGCAGCATCCCATGGCGACAATCAGCACATCGGTGAAATTACAGGAAGTTTGGCTATAAATGGTGACAACTCTATGTATTGTCATTCCTCAGTTGGATAAAACTCAAAATCTTTAGTAATGGTGAGTTTGCTTATCAAGCAGACCAAGTGTTAGGTTTTGTTTATTTTTTGATCTTCTTTTTGACTTTCAAATTTGATTTTTGATATGCACCAGTACTTTGTACCCCTTTTCATCTACCAGCTTTGACCCTGCCTGCCTGCCCTGACTTTGATTCTTGTCTCACATTATCATTTCCCACTCCTTTTCCTTTTATTCTCAATAATCCCTGGAGACACTGTCTCATAGCATTTTTATGGGGCATTTTGGAGACTCCAACCCTCTTTGTCATGTTTGAAACTCTTAACACAACTTGCTGTAAATATGAAATTCCTTCAACAGTCACAAACTTGGTTAAAAGTAATCTGCCTAACGTTTCCTAAAACTCTGCCAATGTCCACAGCTGAAACTATATTAGCTAGTAGTAAGAAGAATATCAGGACAGTTTCCAGACTTTACAATAAATTTTACATTGCTCACTGCTAGAAGATCTTAAGACAATACAGGGAAAAAGATCTTTCTATTAATACCTTAGACAAGGAGCAGAACTCGATTATTTAAAACATCACTCTTAATTAATCTGTTCAACACAAGCTGTAATTACTTTAAGAACGGGATACTGGACATATCTCTCCAGATTATAATTATCTAATATATGTCACTGACTGGCAACTAAATGTGAACCAAGTAACAAAACTCATATAGTCATATATTTTGGGATTGTCTTAGTCCTTTTTTGATGAAGTTACTTGTTTAAGTATCAGACCATTTTGAAATTACAATCATTCTTACTCCTTTTCCAGCAGTGTTTGGAGTAACATCGGCTGAGACCAGGCTATACTGTATAACAATAGCAAGTATGCACGTGGAATTATCCTGCTCAACTGGAAGAATCTTAATGCATCATCCACCATACTGTACAGAGCTTCTATACAAAATAGTAAGAAGTACTTAATATTATTCTAAAATAAGCCTGCTGGGTTCCTGCCAAAGCTTCTGCCGAACTCCTGTTGCTTTAATCAATACGAGGAAGTATAACATAATGGGCTTTTAATTATTAATTAGCTCTTTGCAATGGATAAGGTAGGGGATTTTAGTGTTGTTTAAGATTTGTGAATCTTAACTCATTTTTGTGATATAATGGAATGACTGTATTTTTGATTGGACCTTTTGTTTACAATGGTGTGTATCATACATACATACATACATACTGTCATGCACGAGCGCATTGGGAGCAGCTAAAGGACCCGGCGCGCACCGCGACAAGCCCTGCCAGGGGACGAAGGCAGCGTACTAACCTCTCTCTCTTCCCATAGACAAAACAAAACGGCGCCACCATAAGCCGGCCCGGGCTAAACAAAGAACAGCACTTCCGGGTTCCTTTCTTCCTCCTGGTCCCACAGTGATGACGTCCAACTCCCATACACCACCACGACTTCCCTGCATCCATCACATTTAATTTCCGGTCCACCTCTTTATATTGTCCGTCCAAGCCCCTCCATTTTGTCTTATGATTTCATGCTTATGACTGAATTGAGACCTAATTTTGTTACAATATACGGGGCTCAAACCCCCAAACCTTTATGCTTGTGTCTGTGCTTTCTTTACAATATATACATACATACACACACACTCATCTTTTATTAGGTACATCTTGCTTGTAACGGGTTGGACCTCCTTTTGCCACCAGAACTACCGTAATTCTATATGGAATATATATTAAACAAGGTGCAGGAAACATTCCTCAGGGATTTTGGTCCATATTGACATTACAGCATCATGCAGTTGCTGCACATCCATGAATTTGAATCTCCCGTTCCGCACATCCACAGGTCCTCTAATGTATTGAGATCGGGTGACTGTGGAGGCCATTTGAGTACAGTGAAGTCATTGACATGTTCAAGAAACCTGACTGAGATGATATGAGGTTTGAGACATGGGATGGTATCCTGCTGCAAGTAGCCATCAGAATATGGGTACGTGATGGGCATGGTCAGCAACAATACTCAGGTGGTGTGTTGCACTTAAACAATGCTCAATTGGTACTAAGGGACCCAAAGTATGCCAAGAAAATATCTCCTATACCATTATGCCACCACCATCAGCCTGAACCATTAATACAAGGCAGGATGGATCCATGCTGTCATGTTGCTGACTCCAAATTCTGACCCTATCATCTTACTTTTGCAGCAGAAATCTAGACCAGCCAACATTTTTTCAATCTTATATTGTGCAATTTTAGTGAGCCTGTGTGAATTGTAGCCTCAGTTGCCTGTTCTTAGCTGACAGGAGTGGCACCCGGTGTGGTCTTCCCCTACTGTAGCCCATCTGCTTCAAGTACGATGTGTTCTTCTACATACGTCAGATGTATGAGTGGTTATGTGTGTTACTGTTCTTTGCTATCAGCTTGAACTAATCTGGCCATTCTCCTCTGACCTCTGGCATCACAAAGGCATTTTTGCCCAGAAAACTGCCTTTCACTGGATATTTTCCCCTTTTCAGACCATTCTTTATAAACCCTGGATATGTGTGAAAATCCCAGTAGATCAGCAGTTTCTGAAATACTTAGGCCAGCCCACTGGCCACCAACAACCATGCCATGTTCAAAGTTACTTACATTATCTTTCCTCCCCATTCTGATGCTCAATTTGAACTTCAGCAGGTCATGTTGACAATGCCTACATGCCTAAAGGCATTGATTTGCTGCCATGTGATTGGCTGATTAGATATTTGCAGTAGCAAGCAGTTGAACAGGTGGCTGGTGAGTGTATGTACAGGTACTGTACGTATGCATGTGTATATGTCTATATATATACATATACACATAATATATTTCTGAATTGAACAGGAGTAAAACAATAGGTTCATCTGCCCATCTATGAATGCACAAGCTTCAGCATTGGTGCAGGCCAGTTAGTGTTAAGGAAAGCTGTCAACAATTCTGCTCCATGACAATGCCCCTGGTTTACACTACACAAGTTGCGTGATCTGCACTGAGAAACTTAGGATACAAAAAGATGCCATACCATCCATCGCTCCCTGTTCTCTAGATTTAGTTTCATACGATGATAATCTGTTCCCCAAGGTGTGTGTCTACCACTGTAGGAAATGTTATGCCAAAGATAATGACCTTCCTCAAAGTATTCAAATCCTAAATAAACTTACATAGGGTAACTCCTGTTTATACAACATATAATTGGTAACTGTGCTTGTTTGTCTATTCATAAATACTTCAGACTTACTCAGCTTGTACTATTTGATATCTATATTATTTTGTATATTTTTTCTATTTATTTGACAGTACTATTGACATTTGAAAAATGTTTTTGTTCAAGAAACTTCTATTTGTATAGTTGTCTGCACAGTGTCAGGTTAATGGTGGGTTGAAATTGTGCTGTCTTGAGTTGGTAATGTATTGTATTCCATGATTTTGCACCTAACCAAAGTCAATTTTGTTTTATATCCTAGCAATAAAGTGATTATAATTCTGATTGAAGTGAGTTACAGAAGAGTGGTTACACAAGTAAAACAATTTAAAACAGCTGTTTAATTTAAGTGACATTCAGTCATGTGAAAATGTAAGTACACTCCATGAAATGTTTCTTTTTTAGCTTATGTGGACATATCAAGATTTCATCGTCATTCATCTGGCTGAATAGAAAGAAATGGAGGGTTCTTGAATGGCCAAGTCAAAGACCAGATCTGAATCATATCAAGATGCTGGAGAAGAGATATAAAATGCGTTGTGCAAGCGAGACACCCCTGAAGATGCCACAAAGTAAATTTGCATGTTCTTTCTTTCTTTCTTTCTTTCTTTCTGTCAGTCAGTGTCAGAGACTGCCAGACAGTTACAGCAAATGACAATTTGAGAGGGTAATACCAGGTATTACCCAAGAGGGTACTTAATTTTTCCAAATATTCTGTTAATTCTTTGCTGAAAACATTATTGCAAAGGGAATTTTTCATTGTTTATTGTCCATTACATCAGCTTTATCTACAGATACTGTTTAAATGAAGATTAAAACTTTAACTGCTACATGTTAAAACAAAAGAATTATTTCACTGGATGCAGTTACTTTTTCTCATGATTATAACAAGAGGACTTGTAATACGTTGCAGAAATAACCATGTCTGGTGTTACTAGTGTTTCTGTTAATAGGTCAGGCTCAGAACATTTCGATCACCCCTTTTGTATGCCTTTAGCATGAAGGTCAGTTTTACTAAAAAAAGTCTCCTTGTTTGTATTGTATTAATGCAGCCACACAATCACACTGGTCCTGGCCTAAAATGCCTGCTTCTGATCAGTAAGCAGAGGAAATCATTGTTGATTGGGGGGGTGTCATGGGGTTAGAGGGGGAATAGGCTCTAATCAGAAGTGATGAGGATTGCTGGTTTTTTATTTTTTGATTTGCGAGAATTACACCCTGATCAGCTCCAACTGAGATGACTCCTTCGGTTGCAGATCTCTTGTAACTTTAGTTCACATTACACTGAAAAGCTGATAATGAAACTTGGGCACTTAATACATACTTGTGATTCATTGACTACTGTATTCTGCTTTTCATAACTTGTTGTTTTGTTTGGTATGTTCTACTAGGCAGCATAAATATTAATACCTTTTATAATTTCCATCTGATTTAACGCTGCATGCTTTTTAAACTAATGACACTATTTCTGAAAACTGCTTTCTTCAGCACTAAACACAGCGCTCAAGTCTTTAACATACAAGGCTATTATTTTTGTTTTTGACATGAAAGCTGAGAAAAAAAGGATGGAAATTCCAATGAAAGTCAGATGTGATTAATTTAAGATGTAACTGGCTAAAACAGTTTCTACCTTATATAGTGCCTTTTCTAAAGTGACTGTCATCCCATGTGCAGGGATGTAATACAACTGTCCACATGTATACCTTAGAACTCAAGGGCAGACTTGCTTCAGCAGGGATTAAGCCAGTGACCTGGTGGTTTAATTCAAACCAGAGTCCAATCTAGTAGGTCAAGAAACAAAGCAAAATTCAGCTTTTGGACCTCTACACCAGAGACAAGGTAGTTGCTCAAAGAGAGTAACCCATTACTAATTACTCCTCCCAAATTGTAATGTGATGACTTCACTACATACTTTCTAGAAAAAGTACTCACATTACCAATCATTTTACTTTTAAGCTCCTGTCAAGGGCTTTACAAATATGTGCCATTTAGTAAGTACAAGGATGACACCCACGTGCTCTTTAAGTATTTTAATAAGGAGGAAATAACCAGTGACAGTGACCACAAATTCAGCAGTTCAACAAGTAAGAAACATAGGCTGTGTAGTAAGAAAGATTACCTGACAGTAAGAAAATGACAATTAAAAGGGCAAGTAGGAATAAGAATGTGTTACTGAAACAAAGCGTAAATAAAACTGAACCTGATCTTGCCAATGGCGCAACAGCCCGAAATTTCAGTTATACACAAAGCACAAGTAAACGCCATGACTTACATCAGCCCTGTGCCATTTCAGACAAAACAGAAGACTTCACACAGTGCTGTACTCCAAGATGCATTTTGATTTGTTTCATCACATCTCTTTATTGGGAACATGGAGAAGTTTGTATTCAAGTAAGTTCATTTAATCTATACCTGAACTGTTAGTGAAGACAGTAATTTACACATTTTTTATATATTTTAGTGGTTAAGACTGTTACATTAAACTGACCCCATACTATAATAATGTGTTTTGCATAATTCATATTATTAGCACACAAACATACATAACACAAGTAACAAATTTATAGTTAAGTCAGCAGAGAACTTCATCTCTCACATGTCAGGTGACTTGAAGTGACGTCTCACTACCACCAACAATGGTTCAAAGTGGCAGTGGGCACATGCTGCTGCACTAACCTCTTCTGTTACAGTGCTGGAAGTCAAGAGCAGGAGGTGTTTTTAGAAACACAGGCTGTGTAGTAAGTAAGATTACTTGGCAGTAAGAAAATGACAATTAAAAGGGCAAGTAGAAATAAGAATGTGTTACTGAAACATAGCGTAAATAAAACTGAACCTGATCTTGTATGAATGAGACAGTTCATTTGCCAATGGCGTAACAGCCTGAGATTTCAGTTATATACAAAGCACATTAACAAATATAGACTTCTTTGGTATTTATTTAAACATCTGCCACATACCTGTAAGCTTGAGTCAAACACAACATACTCTGTAGACAAACCAGTTTTATTATAAGTTATGCTTACAAAAGATGATGTTTCTCATCTTCTTTTTGTCTGCTGATTAACTAGTCATTTAAAAATAAAGATTTAAAGTTGCTAATTTATTGGATCATTGCTGTCACATGTACAGATTACAGTCAAATTCTTACTTGCCTATGCTAATCAATATGTAGTATGCTGCCACTCTCCAGCACCATGATTAGTGAGTATGACAACCTTACCTCAAAACTTCTGAATTCTTTACCTGAAAAATCTCAGAGAATTAACATTTTCTGATTTCTTTACAATATTACAATATAACATGTGGCACAGAGTTATCAATACGTGTGATGTTCTTATCTGCTTACATACAACCGACAAACTCATATAGCCAGCAAACCTCTTACAAACAAGAGGAGACCATCCACCCCATTAAGATATATTGGCATGGAAGGACCAGCTTTGTTAATGCCTTTGACAATTTTGAAATTGGGATCAGATTCATTGTCTTCTCTTTTCAGGATTTTCAGGTCTCGTCGTTTAAAAATGTTTGCCATATTTGTCAGTCCAAAGATACAGCACAGTGTAGTCAGATGCATTCATTCTAACATAACATTCAATCAGACATCAACACATTGTTACTAATTTTTAAGCAACAGATGGAGGGATTTTTAATCACCAGCTTAGCTCTGAATAAAAATAATAAAATTACTGCTAGTTTTATTTATTTACAGTGAGTGTCAATCACAATAAAATAATATATACTAATTTCTGAAATAACATCACCTTTTAATAAATTGAAGCATGCAAAAGGAGATCAGATGCCAACACATGAGTCCTATATGCTCTGGCAATGTGTGCTACTCAATTAGCACTTTACGCAGAGATAAAGAATTGGCTTTTGAAACACACAAACTTAATGAACGGTTACTGTCAGACAGCTAGTGGGTTTAAAGGTAAGAAAGAGTTCAGTTCTTATTTTGCCAACTACACATCTCATGTCTGATCAGCCTCTTTATAACATGATCACAGAAAATATTCAAGCAGGGAGTCCTATTTTTTCCACCCGGGTGAAGAAATTTACATTTAAAAAGCACCAACTCCACAGATGATTGCCTCTGGGAGACAAATGTTAAACTATTCAAAATAGAAGCTGCAAATATCTTTCTGCTCAATTACATCACATACTGAGAAAGGAGATGTAGAGCTTTATTCATTTTTCTTGAAGTTTCTAAACAAAGAATACTATAAAAAGTTGTAAGGTTATTAAATGGAAGACATGTTAAGAAGCTGTGACAGTGCAGCACTTGTATCTGTAGGTAATGTGTGAGGACCTGTGGACAGTCCTGTCACAAACGCACACAAAAAATAAAATAAATGAAGATCAAGAAGGGATGATGCACAAACTCCATAGGCAGCGGCTGCGACCTTTCTTTTGCTGTTGTGAAACTGATCCCAGATTATCTTGGGACATATTGTGAGCTACCATAGCTATGCTAACGACACACAACTGTATTTATTAATAGCGCCTGATGACCCCGACTCTCTTGATTCACTAACACAATGTCTTACTTGTGTTTCTGAATGGATGAGTAGTAATTTTCTCAAACTAAATAAAGAGAAAACAGAAATTTTAGTGATTGGCAATAGTGAATCTAATGAGGTTATTAGAAATAAACTTGATGCATTTGGATAAAAATTCAAGATGGAGGTAAAGAATTTAGGGGTAACTATTGACTCCGACCTGAATTTTAAATCACATATTAATCAGATTACTAGGACAGCATTTTTTTCACTTAAGAAATATAGCAAAAGTTAGACCTCTTATAACATTGCAAGATGCTAAGAAATTAATCCACGCTTTTGTTTCAGTCGGTTTTCTCTCCAACACTTTTGAGTCTCTTTTCTCCACGCTGCTTTCTTCTTTGCTTAGTTGTCAATGTTTCATTTATTACGTATTGTCCTTATATGTTTTATATGCGCTGAGAGCCCTGGATGTACGTGTGCTCAACGCCTTTGCACGGTTTTCTGTGGGGGCGATCTATGGCACCACCACCTGATCAAAGCACTGTGATGTCCCTACATTGATGGATTAAAGGCCAAGAGTCCACATGACCGTCATCATCAAATTCTTCCATGAGAACCCTGAATACAATGAGGACTGATTGAGGTCATTTATGTTAGGTAGAATCCCTAGAGGGAGCTGGGTGGTCTCGTGGCCTGGGACCCCTGCAGATTTTACTTTTTTCTCCAGCCGTCTGGAGTTTTTTTTGTTTTTTCTGTCCCCCCTGACCATCGGACCTTACTTTTAATCTATGTTAGTTAGTGTTACATTATTTTAATTCTTATTTATTTTGTCTTTTTTCTCTTTCTTTATCATGTAAAGCACTTTGAGCTACATCATTTGTATGAAAATGTGCTATATAAATAAATGTTGTTGTTTTCACAGCATGCTCCAAGTTACTGGACAGATCATCCAGGCAGTGCTTTAAGTGAACAGCAGTGCATAAAACACAAAACGATGTGTGAATCTAAGACACTAACATTCACTTTAAATGCTAAGTTTATTCAATCAGAAAAGCAAAAACAAAAAAACAGGTTTAAGAATCTTATTTACGTGGTGCTAATGTACAAATAATCAATAAGGTCACCTTATAGGGAGGTCTAATGACCTCTGATGTGAATGAAGCACACAGAGTGAGAGAAAACCTTTGTAAAACTCTTGCTAAAACAAAACTATTGACAATTTACTTTTTAATAAATAAAAAGCGAGAAGAGGGCAGCCAGGAATGAACTAATGCCCCTGCACAACTGCATTGATGCTTAAAAATTAAATGTAGGTCATAAACAAAACTAAGCTGCAATGTTAGGGAAGCTTTGGCTTGTGTTTATGGGGTAATCAATTCAAAATCAATGATTATCACTAGGCTGTTATGTCGCACAATGAGTGACGTCTACCAACAGGTATGATGGGATGACTACTGACAGCTGCACATCCCATGAGGAGGAAAATAACAGTAGCCAAAGCCACATTGATATGGAGGAATATTTCGGACAAAATGAAATAAATAAATAAATGCGTAAATAAATAAAAGTACTGTGAAATGTGAGCATAAATAAATAAATGTGTCATGAAATGAGAGCCTTAATAAATAAATATGTCATGAAATGAGAGCATAAATAAATAAATGTGTCACGAAATATGTTTTTCGTTGCTTATTTATTTATTTAATTTTGTCCGTAACATAACTGCAAACCGTCATGAAATACGGCTTGAAATAAAACTGTCACTTTCACTCGTCAAAGTTGAGAGGGTGGGCTCTAACACGCCCTCTAGTTACTGATTGGTGAATCGATAGCACAAGAATTATTTAGAAAAATGCTTACTACTGCCGATGAAATGGATTCTGCCGAAGATATTATGTATTTCAGAGAGAGAATTGAAGATTTATCGGAAGAAATTACAATGTTGGCGGCCCTTTTAGAACTGAGTATTTGACCCTTGTTTTACGAGTATAAAGTCAGTTGCATATTCGCAGCTACTTTTTCAAACAACTGTACAGCTCTGATCAGTGGTAAAGTTGTTCAGTTCAAAATATTAGTTGGCGCTGCTTTGGGCATTCCATGTCAAAGTACCTAAACTAATACAGCCGTTGTAGCATCAGATATCAAACTGGCTCATTCGCCTTGTGATCGTCTTCTCCGATACACCATATAGATCTGCAATCTGTCGTACTTTTAAACCGCATAACAGAAGGTGTTCTATTGACTCAACTGGAATGTCAAAGGATGGACGTCCAGAGCAGCGAACTTTGTCACCTGAACTGGAGTGTAGTAGAGTCCGTTCCACCTGTTCTTTGATAATTTCAAAAACAGTTTCATCTATATCGGAGTCTAAAAGGGCCGCCAACATTGTAATTTCTTCCGATAAATCTTCAATTCTCTCTCTGAAATACGTAATATCTTCGGCAGAATCCATTTCATCGGCAGTAGTAAGCATTTTTCTAATTAATTCTTGTACTATCGATTCACCAATCAGTAACTAGAGGGCGTGTTAGCGCCCACCCTCTCAACTTTGACGAGTGAAAGTGACAGTTTTATTTCAAGCCGTATTTCATGACGGTTTGCAGGAATGTTATGGACAAAATGAAATAAATAAATAAGCAACGAAAAACCTATTTCGTGACACATTTATTTATTTATAAAGGCTCTCATTTCATGACACATTTATTTATTTATGCTCACATTTCACAGTACTTTTATTTATTTACGCATTTATTTATTTATTTCATTTTGTCCGAAATATTTCTCCATACATTGATACCTAAGATAGCATTAAAAAGGGCTTAGCCCTCTGGTGCAGAAAAATGTAAAAAGAAGATCCTTGAAAAAGAAAGTTGTGCACAGAATAAAGGTAAAGCATTTGTTAAAGATATTGCAATGGATCAGAGGTGGGAAGTAACGAAGTAAAACAACTTTTTTTTTACTGTTCTTCAGTAGAATTTTCATGTAAGCTATCTGTATCGTTACTTAAGTATTCAATTTGTTTCAGACTTTTGACTTTAACTCTCTACATTTGAAAGGATAAAAGCTCTGCGCTCCCTACAATAAAAAATATCTGTAACTTACTATATTCCTAACAGGTTTCTGTGTCCGAAAAACAGGGGAAACTAGGTCACATAATTTTATTAAATTATTTGCGCATACTGTATATGAGAAACTGAGGGACTATCCTACTATATATTTATTTGCACATTTTATGTCTTTGATTTCTTCAAATACAAAACATTAAAGCAGCAACTGTGAAGATTTAACATTAAAGATTTGGTCAAACCAATGTCAAGCAACACTGGAATTATTAACAAGATCGAAGATACAAGTAGGTCTGAAAATATGCCTCATACAAGTGATTGGCACAAAAATGAGCCTTGGTGAATATGTTCCTTTTATGCTAGGAATAAAAAAAAATGATCTTAAAAAGCACATAGAGGTAAGTGGGCTCACATGAACTTTTGTTTGACTTGCCGTTTGGATATCTCTCTATTATAAAAAAAATCCTGGGAGAGAAAGACGGGAGACGAGACGTGATCTTCATGTTAAGATCACGGAAGACACTTAAAAGACCTGTGAGACAAAAGAGAATGGCCACGGAGCGTCTCGCGGGGACCTTAAACATGAGACTTTGTGCCAAGAGATTGACCCAGGATTGTCTCGCAATGACGTAGAACATGAGATTCTTGCAAGACATGCCCTACTTACAACCACGGGCAGCAAAACACTCAGTCGTGTGAGTGTAAGGCTTTGAGCACACACAGATAGATCCAAGGATCTCAGCGCATATAAAGCGTATAAGGACAATATGTTATAGATGAAACATCGACAACTAAGCAAAGAAGAAAGAGCAAGGCGAGGAAAAGAGACTCAAAAGTGTTGGAGAGAAAAAAAAGGCAAAAAAGAAAATCAAGGTGCAAATTCAGAAAATAAGGAAAGTAATTATCAGCCTGGAACAAGTTTGAATTGAAAAAAGCACGTCCAAGCAGGGCTCAGAATTAAAAGACAAAGTAGAACTTCATAAAGACGTTCACAAACGTTGGTGCTATACACATGCAGAGCAGGTAAGAGATTATGAAAGCAGTGGAATTTGAAAGGCTCAAAAAAAAAATAACATTGGCGCGATACAAATGCAAAGAAAGTTAAAGAATATGAAAGTAGGAAAATTAGAAGGCATAAAAAAAAAGAAAGTAAAGATCGCAGTAGCGCAAACAAATGGAAATTATTACTGGAAATAGGGAAAATAATCACCACGGACCAAGTGTCATTAAAAAAAGCAGGACAAAGCGAGGTCAGAAATAAAAGACAGAGTAGAAAACAAAGTAAAACGTCATAAAGACGTTAAAAAGCAAGGGGGCCAAACACATGCAGAACAGGTTAGAGATAATGAAAACTGGAATTCAAAAGACTCAAAAAAAAAAAACACAGGCGCGAAACACATGCACAGCAAGATACAGAATATGAAAGCAGAAAAAAATGACAGTGTCAAAAAAAAAGAAAGTAAACATCGTATTAGCGCAAAGAAAGAGAAATTAATACTTGGACAAATAACAAAAAGGCGAATAGAGATCGAATACATGGACATAGGTGATATGTCAGAAGTATGTAAATATTGTAAGGCTTTGAAGTTTAAGTCACAGAATTTCAAAAACGGAGTTTACCTCTCATGCATTTATTGGTTACTTTGCAAAAAAAAATGATTAACTGCTGATGATGTACTGTAGATCGTTTTGTCTGTGCTAAAATTCCAAACAGAGAAACCTATCCTGAA
This sequence comes from Polypterus senegalus, assembly GCF_016835505.1. Classification (NCBI taxonomy): domain Eukaryota; kingdom Metazoa; phylum Chordata; class Cladistia; order Polypteriformes; family Polypteridae; genus Polypterus; species Polypterus senegalus. The sequence goes on along the minus strand of NC_053157.1, from coordinate 62,203,943 downwards.
TTATGGTACAAAGTCATTAAACACATGTCTCACTGACCTCATTTAAAAGATTCAGCATATTGGGACTCCAAAGATTCCAAATATTGTTTTTACAGAAGTTCTGAAATAAAAGTGTAGCTCGTGAAATAGCAACAATTCAAAGAAAAAAAAATCTTAAAAAGTGTGTATCCAGAAAACCAAACATGTGTGTTGGCGAGCAAAGCCCCTTAGTATTGATTATTAAAGCGATAACTAAAAATCAATCAAAGTAAACTATGAATAATAGAAAAATATGATTTTCCAATGAAATTATTGGGGTAGGCTACTACGTTAATCTAAATGTGGTGAACACATGAACATGCAAAATAGATTTTTATTTATGCTGATATATATATATATATATATGATGAGGTGTCCCCACTCACCATAGCAACAAGATCATACAGTTCGCGGAAGACACAACGGTGATTGGACTCATCTCGGGCAAGGAGGGTGAGCTGGCATACAGGGACGAGGTGGAGCGGCTGCCAGAGTGGTGTACAGTCAATAACCTGCTCCTCAACACCACAAAACGAAGGAGCTTATTGTTGACTTTAGAAAAAACAAAACTGACATCCAGCCACTCATCATTGGCGGGGCCTGTGTGGAGAGGGTCCCGGTGTTCAGGTTTCTGGGCATTGAGCTGGAGGATGACCTGACCTGGAGCTCCAACACCAAGGAACTGCTGAAGAAGGCGCAGCAGAGACTGTATTTTCTGAGAATCCTCAGAAAGAACCATCTCCCAAAAAATCTGCTCCTTGCCTTTTATCACTGTTCCATCAAGAGTGTGCTCACGTATGGACTGTGTGTGTGGTACAGCAGCTGCACTTCCTAAGAAAGGAAAGCGCTTCACAGAGTCATCAGGACAGCGGAGAAAACAATTGGCTGTACCCTCCCCACTCTGGAACAAATCTACACCTCCCGATTCCACAAAAAAGCAATAGGCATTTCACAGGATTCATCACATTCCAACCATTACCTCTTCCAGCTTTTGCCATTGGGCAAAAGCTACAGAGCAATGAAAACCAGGGCAAACCGCCTTAAAAACAGCTTTTATCCAAAAGCAATCATGGCCCTGAACTCAGAATAAAACTGCTCCATATCATTCTCTCCCAATGTGCAATATAGACCTTAAGTCAACCAGTGCAATTTGTGTTATTATTTTCTCTCTTCTTGTCTTTTTAACTCTTATGCCTCAAACTGAGCCAACTGCACATTCAATTTCGTTGTTCCTTTGTAAAAGTGACACTGACAATAAAGATCTATCTATCTATCTATCTATATATATATATATATATATATATATATATATATATATATATATATGCATATACACACACACATATACTGTATATACAGGATAATGCTGATAATGAAATAAGATGGCAGAGACATGGGGAGACAGTTAAAGTGGAATGGAAGCTTAAGAAATAAGATACATTCAAGCCCAATTAATTTTGATATTAAAATTAAGTTTAATATTAATTAATTCAAGATTAATTAGATTTATTTGTAAGACTTTTTGACCGAGTTTTGTAGCTGAAGCACTTAATGCATGTTTGGTTTCATTGTATTTCTTTTCACTTTTACCACTTGAAATAAATAATTGTTTATTAAACATCTTTCTTATACCTGATTCTTTACCAGAGTGATTTTCAGCTAAAGGAAATGTTTACTTTTATACTCAAAAGTAAATTTAAGAACATGTACTTTTATACTTTTACTTGAGTAAATATGATTAAGACATACTTTGACTTTTACCAAAGTATTTTTATAGATGAGGACTTTTACTTAAGTAGTACATTTCTGTACTTTTGCCACCTCTGCAATGGTAAATCTTTTAACTGTAGGCTGTGCAGTGCCTTGATACTCACCCCTCTGTCTGTCTGTCTGTCTGTCTGTCTGTCTCTCTCCGATTGCTGACGGCTGCAATCACATTGATTCTCTCCCTCTATGTCAATCCATATCATTAATTTACTGTTATTTTTATTACTTTAAAGAGATAAAAGAAGAAGTCTGAAAGTGACAACTCTGAAATTGGGTGCATGCTTTAAAAGAACGCTGTACTGTATATTGCAATGTTTACTTACATTTACTTAAAAAAATCTGTATTAGTGTGACACAATTGAAAATTTCAGGAAAATGATGCATCTGCTGAATTTATTGAAATAGCGGATCCTTATTGTTTACCTTTTATTGTCATTTGTAGGTTTAAATTGCTTGGGTCTACCTGAGATCATTAATTTGAATTTTAGATTTACAAATCAAGATTGTTTTCTTCTTAAAGTGTAACAGATTGATGCATCCCCATGGATCATCTTAATGGGTTTAAACTCCACCAACTGCAGTTTTACAAAATAGGGACCTCTAAACAGAATCTTACATAGGGCACCCAGAATGCTAGGAATGGCCCTGTCAAGAACCAGAACACTATGCACGTGAAGTGATCTGTTTGATTAGGCCCAATCTGATTTAAACAGAGTTGCACTGGTGATGATGAGTGCTGGACTGCCGGGAGTGTAAAAGAGTAATAAAAATGGACCTACTAACAGTAAACTACCCAAAATAAAACATTTGTACATGTAGCATTCGAAAAGTCAAATACAAGTTCATAAATGAAACCAGACTCATAATAAATTCAGGAAAGAAAGGGAGCAAATATTGAATTAACATTAAAAAGAGAACTAACAATTACAAAGAAATTAACAGAAAAAGGATCTAAGAGAACAAAAATAAAAACTCCATGGCGAGACCTACAAAGACAAACACAACAAACTTAAAATAGCTGATTCTTAAAAGTAACATTGTAACACACCCATAAATCTAATTTCAAACCACCATAGTTCATTTTAGATTCACAGAGGGTCAGAACCTATCCTGGCAACATTTGATGCAAAGCAAGAACAAACTCAGGACAAGGTGCCAGACCAGCACAGGGTTAATTTCTGAAACACGAAGTAGAGCCACTTTAAATACAGCATCTGGGCTAAAATGTGTGTTTTTGAGAGGAAAACCATAGTACCGAGACAAAAATCACTATGTATATGAGAACGTGCCAGCTTCACAGAGACAGGACTTGAACTGTGACTCACAACGTTACCAGGCGGCACCACTCAAGCGCCCTTTACAATCAAACAAAGAAATATGGAAAACACATGCTCTGGCTAGATGTTTCCCACGGGACCCCAATGCAAACAAAGCATACTGACATGTGTGCTCCTACATTCCTGCACTTGTGCTTATCCTCCAAAGAGAAACTCACATACCAAATCAGCATGATTTATAAAGACTGACTGGACTAGTAAACTCAACCTGGTCACACATCAATGATCCCCCATTCTTAATGCAGCCTATCCTGACAGCATCAGGCCAATCACATTAAATGTTCACATGCAACCACATACACACTAATTCCCAGTCAATATGGATTCACAATTTCCATAACACATGTTCTTAGGCTGTAGGAAAAAAAACAATGTCTGCCTATTGATTCGTTGATTTTTCTGAACTTGCTTTCCATTACAGACGACTCACTGTGCATACAAGTTTCGTTACAATGTCTCAAGTAGCTGCTCTCAGTACCAATGGGAAAGCCAGAAGTCAACTTTGGTTGAAACAGCATTTCATTGTAGGGCATATTGAATTAAAGATCCACCACTATTCCTCATTCAATGGTCAAGAGTCCCGTCATCAATTCAAAAGTACAGTATTATGGGATTGTGTTTCTTGTTTATGACATGTGCTGTTTTTTATGGCAGTATGTGTTTAACAATATTTTAGCAAAAAATGCATGTGTGTTGAGCGTTTTGAGCATATGACTGCATGACTGGCACATGGATTATGTGATAAAGAAGAAAGTGAGAATTTTCTTTCTTGTTTTTATGGATGTTTATCACATTGTTTGTCAGTGTACAGCATCGGTCACAATTAGGGGCTGTTATATCACAAACTTTTTTTTCTTTCCATTGTGCATGACATCATTACAGTAAAAAAAAAAGTCATCACTACATTAATGGGTAAGTAATATTTATAAAAATAAGTTCTAGGGGAAGTATTTCTTTAAGGAACATCATCTCAAGCTTACAATGAGCACCCAAAGAAGAAAGTATCTTCAGCAACCTGAAACAACTGACTGCAGTGGCAAATTCCTCCGTGACCTTAGTGTCAAAAAAGAAAGTTAGTGACCTAGCACTGACCTTGTCTCTAATTTGTCAAAGAAGTCTGTGCATTTGAAAAAGCACAGAAATCAGAGAAACAGATTCAATTATATGTGTTCAAACTGAACAATTCTGACTAAGAAATAATAACCACAAGATTAATAAATGGCTTATCCACAAACTAATACAACTTAAACATTGAATTGGATATAAAACAAAAATATTATCAATTGTTCTTCACATACTGGATCTGAACTCCACTGTATTGGACACTGAGAGAACCTCACATTGGAAAAATGGTCATAAAGTAAACAGTGCAGAAACAGGGTCCTTCCAGAAAGAGGAGTGGTAGATTTTCTAAGAGAAGAGGAGCTAGCTATTCTGTGCAGTGTGAGAAGAGAGGTGAAGAAATCGGAGAAACTCCTCCAGTCACCAGATGACAGCAGGCTGGCCTTGGTATGAGTGTAGAGACATCTGCTGCACACTGCACATATAGGGACTGAATGTCAAGAATGCAGGGATGCCCAGGAAACCCAGCAACATTGTGGGACATTTTTAAATGTCTTGTCACAGACCACAGACAAATGTAGTAAGTATCCAAGTAGTGTTGTAGACAGTGGACCTTTAGGGTGCTTCAAAACTTAATCTGATATCATTGGAGAATTAATATGAATAGGACAGTCGGGCCCTGTTAGGCAGAATAGTCTGTTTTCATCAACATTGTTCTAAAATTTGAATGTTTTTAACATGACACCTGATATAACTTTGAACATTCATCGATATTTTACAGTGCTCAAGCTTGTGCGATAATTCTGTACATTCACTAATTTGGTATGCTTGTTTAAGTCTTTATTATTAATGGTTAATTTCCATTACGTGTTTTTGAGGTGCTGAGCCTGTTTTTTGCATTTTATTATAGAGATCGTTTTTGGTTATTAGAAAATATTTTGCATTGATTTCATCTTAAGTTGTTTTTCACTGGGTGGCGTGATTTTGTGTCAATAGCAGTTGTGGTGGTAGGCTGTTTTGGAAGCTACATGGTTGACGTCATCGGCATGCCTCTACAAAAATCAAAACATTGGATGTGTCACTATTCGTGTTTATGGATACTCAAAGAAAAACAACCATTGTACATGTGTTAGTATAACTATTTAAACCAGGCTTTTGGTTTCTACTGCCTAACTTCAATTCTTTGATTAGTGCTTTGGCTGTGATGAAAGACAGGACCAATTTTAGATTTTAATTCTGTCTTACATTTCCTCTTCTGCTCATCCCTTTAAACTTGGAAGGCTTTCCTGTGCAAGGCTAACAGCTTGAAGATTAGAGGTAAGTGGGGCAAGGGCCCAACCAGCAGGAGGAAAAAGGAGAGGCCATTACATACAAAAAGTAACAAAGAAACAGGAGTGCTTTGTTGTACATTGGCGTGGAAGTGGCTGAACCACCGCACTAGACATATCTTTATAGGTTGGTTTTTCACTTTTCTATCTGATATTTTGTGCAGGTGTTTTGTTCTTCTGAACTTTGTATTTATCTATTTTATACAATTTGTTTTGTATAATTTAGCCTCTTTCTCATTATTCTAGGTTAGGAGGATAACGACAAGAGTACCTTCTCCTCTTCCACTTCAGTCAATTCTACACTATGTTTATATTTAGGGGGGGGAACTGGGATCAGAGAGACTGTAAAGTTCTTACAACTCTATAGACTGAGAAAATGATACCATATTAACTTACTCTATGCATTATATGTACTAAAAACTGTTGGTTTTCAGTCAGTTTCCTTATATAATTTAATTAATATTGTAAAAGTAGCTCAACTGACTGCACGCCCATCTAAGACAAATAACAGATAAGCAGTGACTTACATCTCCGCCTAGCTGCCTTTGGTTATCACATTCTCTGGTCGGACTGATGTCTTGCCTCATAACCCAAATTGGTTCTTTTGGCTCATCAGGAGTGTAAGGGGAGCGTATGGTCCTTGTCTTGACTTCCTCAATGGCTTCTTTAATGTCCTTTATGGCCAAAGAAATGGCATCCCTTTTCTCCTTGCTGTGTCTCTGCAGGGGTTGCTCTCCAACAGGGCTTGACGAAGTAGGCCTTGGGGGACTTTCTCCTGGCTCCTTGTTTCCTGGCTCCAAAGAGTTTTGCTCCGATTCTGGACGGTCCTCTGTAGCAGCCTGGTCTAGACTCTGAGAGCTCATGCTCTGCTTAACTTCTGCTACTATCTGATCAATATCTTCCTCCTGGTCATAGCTGTCCATGCGAGGGTATGGTGCAAATTCGGCTTCCTTCTCTGGGCTATCAGACTCGCCATCAGAACGTTCATCATAATGGTGAAGTCTTGCTCCCAGTGCCTCCTGACGGTAGCTGTTGTGCTCAAATAAACGAAAACCCACTCTGGATTGAGGATGATCCACTTCCGGAGGGGTATCACCAATTTCTTCATAAACATGTTCTTGGAGTCCATAATCAGCATAGGGTTCAGCGTAGGGTTCATCTTCATCTTCTTCTCGCCCTTCACCTCCATCCCTTGACTCATGCTCTGTACCTTGGAATAATCTATGGGTATAAACATAGCCTGAGTAGGCCGAATTTATGACCTCTCCATTATGGTCAAGTGAGCGAAAGTGTGGAAGGGGGTCTGCTGGGGGTGGAGGCGGATGAGACTGAACCTGAACAGGTCCTTCGTGCTGCTCAGCCTCAGCACTCTCTGTGTACTCCTCAGCTTCTGGACGGTAGTGCAGTGCATAAGCATTTTCATCTTCCACGGCCTCCCCTCCAGATGCTGTCTCTGCTTCTGCCTCTGAGGCTATCATATCACCCTCAGCTGTATCAGTGTGATTGTGAAAGCCACTTTCAGTGCTTGCTGATCTGGCAAGTGCAGAACCCCGATCTTCATCCTCTATGTCCTCATACTCTATATCTATAGGTTGGGATGGTTGAACAGGAGCTGGCAAAGGGGGAGAAGGCTGCAGTGCCTCTGCCTCAGCCATTTTCTGCTGGTGTTGCCGTCTCTGTCGTTGCTGCTGTGCTCTGATTCGGGCCTCTCCATCAGCCTGTCTTCTGTATCGGGTAACTGCCGCCCTGTGTGGTGTTGGCTGCTCAAGTTCTTCTTGTGATTTTCTTTGCCCTCGGGCAGGATTTCCAGTGACAGTGCCATCAAACCTTCTGTACCGAGTTACAGAAGGCTGCTGTTGTTGGGGATAAAGTTCTCCACTATCTTGGCCATTACTATTTAGTTGCTGCCGTACTCTTCCACGTCTCATGCTTCCAGAGTTTGAGTGATCGGGTCTCTGAAACTGGACAGAAGATGCAGCATGCTGTTCTTCTTCTACATCAGGGCATTCAATGTCAGCCTCTACAGCTTCATTCACATCCCCTCCGCTGCTACCAGGCTCATCTTCCAGTTCAGCCTCGTCTCGATGGCTCATGGCTGCCTTATTAACAAGCACTCTTTTACAATGAACACATTCCTTCCTCTCTTCCAACAGTCATGCCATCCAGTCGACAGACTGCAAGAAACAAAAATGTATATAAATTAAAATGCAGGAAGACAAACAAAATCCCATGCTTATGAAAAATTCAAAATAATTATTATATATACTTTAGTAAATGTTTCTCTAAAGGGTAGATGAAACTGAATTCAGGGGCCTGGGTGGATTTCATCTTGGAAATATTTGGCAGAAGGTAGGAATAATCCAGCACAGGGCATCTATAATGTGTATAGTACTTACCAAACAAGATGACACCTGAACAAATCAATTGATGGAGAAGTTTTTACATTTTGTTCAGTGTTTTAGTATGGTCACGGTCATATTATTTCAGTCATTGCTGTTTACGGTTTCTATGTCCATTGCCTGTAATGTGATATGCCTTATTGTCCCACCTATATAAGATAGTGGCATGCAGCTTCTGGCATAAAAATATCTGATCTGTTTCCTAAACAAATGAGGATTACTGCTATTACTGCTAGGGGAAAATAAAATAAAACAGTCTGAGTGTTATGGCTAGAATGAGACTGATTGTGCGCCACAGTTTTAATATCAGAACAAGTACAACCAAGTAAATGGTCCTTAAATTATCTTCTATTACTCACTCCAAATATTATCAAAAAAACTTAACCCATGTTATTGGAAAAAAAAACACCAATATTATGAGATTCAGCAATTTTAAAAACATCAGATGTGCACACTAATTCAGTGTTTGGCTATGTCTGTAATAACCTTTCATCCCCAGGACTGGTTTTTCTCTCAAAAGACAAAATCACAGTAAACGTTTCCTGCCATGTGCTTGATATCATGACGTATTTATATGAGAATTCCTCCTATCACACAAGCAAACAGAAACTGCATCCTTAACTTATGCATCGGAAACACAGAAGGCATGCTTTGTTGTCTTAAAGTGGATGTACATGGTATGTATGTGTTCTACGTTCCATTGGGCAAAGAAAATTACAAGAAGAGCCTGAGCAGCCACCACCACACAGGGCAGCAGTTAACCGATAGAGAAGACAGGCTGAAGGGGAGGCCAAGCAGGCATGATATTTTTTATAACGTACAGAAAACGGTTTAACTTTAGAACATAACTTTGGATTGTAAATGCATATATACAATGTGTGTGAATAAAAATACCAAACCTATCCATTCATGTCTAACAATATCTAATTTTAATTTAAGTTTAACCTTGACGGTGAAGCAGGATAAGCCAATTGTTGCTCAGACACATATATGACCCTGCTAGATCAGATGCAAACTTTTGTTAAGTGCTGCTCTGGGGTATGTCATTTGATTTACTTGGGTTGAAGGTTCGCCTGCACTCCAGCTGAGTGAAGCTGCTGCTTTGATACCCTATCTGTGACATCAAACGTAGAACTAATGATCCTTTGGAACGATGACAAGTGTCAGAAGCACGAGCGCCCCATCCGCTTCCCCAGGAAGACACCCTAGTGGAATACAGGTGGCCGAGATGAAAGGTTAAGGATGGAATGGAGGCTGGTGGCTGAGATAGAAGTTCATAAACATCTCCAAGAGGTGTGTCAAGGACTGGAAAACTGATGCTTCCAAAAAACATGCTGTGTCTCACTGCTGCTCTGTTCATTAAAGGACCATGCCAGACAATGTCAGACCATAGACTTATCAACTTACTAAGACAGAGAACCATCTGGTAGCCTAATCAAGATGAACACATTATTGTCAAGGTTGTATTGATATTATGGTTACACTCATTTTCACTCTGTTTATATTTTGTGCATAACTGGAAATCTTCAGTTAACCTACATATGAATAAAATGTGAAACCTTCTCTCCTATCTGTTCTGGTACTCTATCAAATTGCTTGGGTTTATAGTTGTAAAATTATGTATTGAACTATGGTAGCAGTTAACCCTGACAGTGAGCAGTTTAGAGAATCAACAAACAAGGACTGTAGATGGGATATAGGGCATTCCATTCAGGCCTAGGGTCCTACTACAACAAAACAGTAAGGTCCCCTGTGTAAGGAGGCTTTAACGGTCTCAAAGGTTTATATGGTGTGTATCAGCAGACGATTATATACTCTCAGAAACAAAACATGAAAACCATGCACTTGAACATTTTTTAGGCAGCATATTGACCACATCGTGCCATATTTGACACTATATATTTTCTCCTAAATTATAGGAGGAATGATACATTTTTGTGTTTTTTTTTTAATTTCACATTTTGCTTTGCATTTAGTTTTTTCTAAACATTCTAAGGTTTTGAATCATATACAATTTTGTGCTTTTGGTTTCATCTCGTTTAGTCATATAATCTTATGTAACAAGACATTAGCAATGGCTTTTTTGATCTTAATAACACTTAAAAGCATCAATGAATTATGAATGTGAGTTTGTCTAGCATTTTGGGTTTTACCCTCATGCCCGATTTTTTGACATTTGTTCTCATCTTCATGTTCTTTTTTTCTTGCCTTTGTGACCTACTATTTCCAAGACATAATATATGTGTTTAAATAAGCCCACCAAAAGTTTTGATTTATAGGCATCATAATTAGCAAAATAAATTGCGACTGTGTTACAGCCAAGCATCATGAAGCAAACCAAACTCACAAATACACCATGACTCCATGAGTCATTGGTTAACTCACACTTTTCTAAAGCTTTCAGAAAGAAATCAATCGAAAGAGAGTCTGTATCACTGAAGGAGAAAGCAGAAGAGAACTGCAGAGATTGTTCACTTCAATTTGTTCTTAAATGAAATGGAAAACTCTTTAAAAACCAACAGGGACAGTTGAAAGAGATACGTGCTTTCAAATGCCTCCCACATGAAAAGGTTTCATAATCTAAATAGTAAGGAAGTAGAAAAAAATCTCAGTTTTTATTTCAGAAGGATAAGACTGAATTAAATATTTAAATCCTTTCATACTGTGGGTCACTCAAATGACTCGGTATGCACACAAATATTAAAATAAAATACACAAAATTGTATAAAAAAATTTATTTACAATGATTTATTGTATAAAAATTTTTTTGTTTTGACATCAAAGTCCTCATCTTAATGCCACCTCTTCACACTTGTGGCACCATTACTTTATTTAAAGGCTTCATGGTCAGATGAACAAACCTTATAATATGTTCTCATGATAAAGAAAGCCAGTGAAGAGCCATAGCCAGCTTTTTTTCCCTCAAACACCTATTGCTTATGTCCGTGGACTCTCCCAGATCGCCCTGTCCTACAGTATTTATGTTATCTATTAGTGACACCTCCATCACTCCGACCGATAATGAGTTGTAAGTGCTTGGCTGATTTCATCACTTATAGAGTGTGATAAATTTAACATTACACAGCATTGTTAAACCTGTTTAATCCAATTTAAAGTTGTGGGGGGCCTGAAGCTTATTGGAAGCACTGGGTACAAGGTGAAAAAAGGCTATGGATTGAGTGCCAAGGCCCAAATCCATTTGCCCAGCCCCACTGTGGACTTCTATTTAACAAAACTTGCACATCTTTGGGGGGGGAAAAAAAATGGCCAGATGAACACACAGATAGAAATGTGTGTGAATGTGTAGACTTCAAATGGAAAATGACTTGGTGCAGAATACAAACTCGGGACACTGGGTCTGTGCCACCCATTCTCAGTTCTCAGGCAGGGGTCCAGATTGGCTGGGAGGCCAGTTCCCTGCAGGACCCACTGATGCACACTAGCGCATGGGTTTAATAGGGTTGTGCTGTATACTGGAACTGGTATATTTAAAATGGTACTGTACCAGACTAGAGGGGCACTGGCTAACCTGGGAAGTCCTGGAAAACGGCTGATAAAGTGGCGATGATAAACAAATGGAAAAATCTTTACAGCATTGGAGTACGTTGTAATGCAATTTGGGAGTCCTGCTTTGCTACTTATTATCATCTACAGATATAGTCCCGCCACCTTAGCATGACAGAAATATTAATAGTGTGCACCATGGTCATCATATCATCTCTACTAAAAAGAAAACAAAAACAAAAAACAGAGCAAATCAATTATTGCTGATGAAGTATAAATTGCAGCTGAAAAGAGGACACTGAAAACACCATGCCTGAAACATTTTCAGTATTTGACAGCACCAGAGTAATCAGGAATGGGACCTGCCATCTACTCCACTTATGCCAGGCCCCTCTGGCAGCTGGAATGCATCAATCTGCTCAGAAAATGCAGCTTTCCTGATTTAATGGCTATTATGCAATTCCCTTAATGGGAGTTAAACCCGTAGGCAGTTCAGTGATGCCAAATCATAGAAAGTTTAAATGCCAAGTGCAGATTGAACAATCTAAATTCTGAGCCAGAGAAATACAGGAAAAATACCCCAGAATACACACAAACATACATACACACACACACACACATATCTTAGCAGGGCAGACTCTATAGATTATACTACCTGAGAGTGATTATTATTTGCAACTGTTGTACTGTATTCATCATTACAACAAGTTACAGAAAGGTACGTCCAGAGAATAAGCAGCACTTACAGCTAAGGCAGCACTACAAGCTGACTGAAATGGTCTACCAGATGGTGGACTGAATGAAACCCGTACAGAAAGAATAAAATGGAATGACGCAAACAGAAAAGAGAGGGAGAGAGTGACATTGAAGTCAACTTTGTTCTGCTTCACAGAACAAGCATTGGCAAGCCTCGATACCAGAGAGACTTCCAGCAGAGACACTGTAAAAAAATCCATGGAGTGGAAAAGGCAAGCCAGCAAATGATAACATGGGTCATGCTTATCAGTCTTCTTATCTGTGTTCTCTGGCAACACAGGATAAAAATACAGGATATAGGAAGAAGACAGTGAAAAGAAAACCTTTGCTATTTGAAAAAGTCACACAAAAAAGAAAAATAACAACAACAGAGTGTTAATAATAATAATAATAATAATAATAATAATGCAAATGCTGAATTCCATGTGCACAAATCCTGCCTAGGCCACAGTGGTGCTGCTTTCAGATGCATGGGCTTCTATGCACTGGTGCAGCTAACAAGAAATCTTTAAGGTTCATTTAAGCAGTAAAAGTAAAGATCGTAAATTGTTCAAAGCCATGTTGCCAGGTCTCCTTTACCAGAATCAGAGACAGTGGGAGAGGGAGAATATCCAGAATCTACTAGCACATTTAATAAACATAGATTTCAGCCTGAAATAAACAATATGCCCCTTAATTACTCAGAATTACTCCTTTGCCTGCAGAGATCCTTAGTGGATGTGAATATATTAGACATCTCAGAACCTGGCAGCTGAAAAAGCCTTAGAATAAGAAGGGGGAGGCTGCGCTTTGGGGGGGTTTATGCAGGCTATAGAAGCTGTTTAAATAGCCAAGTGCAGTAAGATGTTGACGATCTGAAGCCCTCAGCCTTTCTACTCACAGACTGCTTAGGGCGATCTTCTAGAACATAAAAAGTCCACCCTTTCATGTTTTTGCAGAATTCTGATTTGTTTTATCAACATAGCAAAATATTACTTAATTCAACAATATTTTTAATTATTTATTTAATAAAGAAGACAATTGCATTCATTCAAATTTTAATAATTTATATTAGCAATTGTTAACCACAACCTGCAACACTGGGTTGGTTCCTACCTTGCACCCAGGGCAGCCTCCAAACCATGCAATTCAGAAGTAGGTTTTGCAGCTTTGATCATAGATAGACAAATGGATTTCATCACTTAGCATACAAAATATTTATATTTTCAACCCACCACAAAACTCAAAAAAGGATTTAGAAGAGATAAAATCTGCCTTTTTAAAGAAGAGACCATTTACAGTCATGTGTATTATATTAGTGTAGTAAGGTAAGCTTACCCCATACCTGATATACAGTAAAAAGGGTCTGGGGACACTGAAATAGTCATCTTCTTCATGAATGTGTGCATTTTTTGTGCTAGTTTTTATATGGCCCTGCCACTTTGGTGATTTGGGACTTATGTTACATGCTACATGTTGCTATTGTTATGAAACAGTGTGCATGTATATGTTTTCTTGTCAGTTTAGGTTGTTTCTGTTGGTTTTGTTTGTACTTAGTTAATTCTGTACTGTCTCTTTAGGTTTGCCTACTGTCCTTGTTCTTCGTGGGTGGGGCCACAGGAGGTGAAGCCACCCTGACATCACCACTCCTGAGCTGTCCTTGAGAAGAGAAGTCTCAGGAGATGAAGATCATTCAGTTTATGAACAATTTTGTAAGTACTGCTATTTTTTTCCGATTTTCTGGTTTTCTTGATTTATTTTGGTTCTATTCCTGATTTTCTCTTTCAGATTATGGATTTAGACTTGGTTGCTATAGGAATGCAACTCCTTGTAACAATTTTTACTCTTTTGAACAATTTCTTGTAATTTTCTACTGTTTTGTGAATAAATTCTTTATTATAAAAATGTATTGTTTGCCTTTCTCTGCACAAGCTGGGTGTTTACGTCATCCTCCACACCTTGTGCGGTTATTTGCTATAATTTGGAACAATTCCATTTATTTTGCCAGTTCCACTTGGTTGAGGCACACTGGGCCAGAGGCCTGCAGCTAGCAGTTGTGAGACTAGCTGGATTTTGGGCAAGTCTCCTACAGCAAGCTAGATTAGTTGTTGCTCTTACCTTATGATCCTTATAGAAGACCTTACACCCACTTTGTTATGTTGGAGACTCTACATCAAAACAGCTAGGCATGTGATATACATGCTACATGATATCATGGCACTCACATGACACAGGATGGCCACACAGTATACTTTTTCTGAATGTGCTTTGATACCTAAAGACCTAAAGTTTCTTAGCAATCTCCTAGTTAATGATTTCTGCTATTCAGTTTGTTTTTTGATCACAAATTTGCTGAAACTACAAGAGAGAAAAATAAATCCACTAAAAAAGTGCTTCAAACTCAAGGTTTATATAGCCCAGATTTCTTAGTCCTAAAGTGGACAAACTTCCATTGTATTTAAAGGAGTAGAAATTATTAATAAAGAGTTATCAATTACCGATGCTGAATAAATATATGTATGGAGTCATTATTTCCATGTTAACAGTACTAGGGTGTTGTAATTTGTTATCCATTATGGATGTAATGAAAAGTCGTATCTTGCTTGAAGAAGGGGCCTGAGTTGCCTCGAAAGCTTGCATATTGTAATCTTTTTAGTTAGCCAATAAAAGGTGTCATTTTACTTATGTTCTCAGTACATGTTTTAACAGTGAAATTTTACTAGTGTGTGCTAATCAAATTTAACACAAGTTCCATGATTGGAAAGCACAACTACCTTACCCTCAAAATTTGTATATTACTTATCTGAAAACATCTCAAAAATACAGTAAATATTTGAATTTATACCCGTGAATTCCGAAAGAGTTTTGATCCACAGGTGACATGGTTACTCATACCCATTAAAATTAAAAACAACAGGGACATGATACATACTTTCTTTCTCTTTAATTCATGATTCAGACCTTTAACATTCCAGCACACAAAGTTAACTGTCCCGTCATGGAAACATTGATGTAATGTAATATGTAATAGTCGATCATTTTCCTTTATAAATAAATGACCAAGTATAATATTTTTGTCTCCTTTGTTTAACTGGTTTCTCTTTATCTGCTTTTAGGACTTGAGTGAAAATCTGATGATGTTTTAGGTCATATTTCTGCAGAAATATAGAAAATTCTAAAGGGTTCACAACCTTTCAAGCACAACTGTAACTGCTCAATGCTGATTACATGCAACATCAAATTGGTTGGATTAGCTCGTTAAGCCTTGAACTTCATAGACAGGTGTGTCCAATCATGAGAAAAGGTATTTAAGGTGGTCAATTGCAAGTCATGCTTCCCTTTGACTCTCATTTGAAGAGTGACAGCAAGAGTGAGTCAAAGGAACTCTCAAAAGATCTAAAAACAAAGATTGTTCAGTATGTTGGTTTAGGGGAAGGCTACAAAAAGCAATCTCAGAGGTTTAAACTGTCAGTTTCAACTGTAAAGAATGTAATCAGGAAATGGAAGGCCACAGGCACAGTTGCTGTTAAACCCAGGTCTGGCCGGCCAAGAAAAATACAGGAGCGGCACATGCGCAGGATTGTGAGAATGAACAGAAAACACACAGATCACCGCCAAAGACCTGCACTTGCTAAAGAAGGTGTATCTGTACATCGTTCTACAATTCAGCGCAATTTGCACAAAGAACATCTGTATGGCAGGGTGATGAGAAAGAAGCCCTTTCTGCACTCACGCCACAAACAGAGCCGCTTGTTGTATGCAAATGCTCATTTAGACAAGCCAGATTCATTTTGGAACAAAGTGCTTTGGACTGATGAGACAAAAATTGAGTTATATGGTCATAACAAAAAGTGCTTTGCATGGTGGAAGAAGAACACAGCATTCCAAGAAAACACCTGCTACCTACTGTCAAATTTGGTGGAGGTTCCATCATGCTGTGGGGCTGTGTGGCTAGTTCAGGGACTGGGGCCCTTGTTAAAGTCGAGGGTCGGATGAATTCAACCCAATATCAACAAATTCTTCAGAATAATGTTCAAGCATCAGTCACAAAGTTGAAATTACCAGGAGTTGGATATTCCAACAAGACAAAGACCCAAAACATTCATTCATGCAGAGTGAGAAGTACAATGTTCTGAAATGACCGTCACAGTCCCCTGACTTGAATATTATCGAAAATCTAAGGGATTATTTGAAGCAGACTGTCCATGCTCGGCAGCCATCAAATTTAACTGAACTGGAAAGATTATGGAAGAATGGTCAAAAAAACCTCCATCCAGAATCCAGAAACTCATCAAACGCTATAGGAGGCATCTAGAGGCAAAAGGAGGCTCAACTAAGTATTGATGTAATATCTCTGTTGGGGTGCCCAAATTTATGCACTTGTCTAACTTTGTTATGATGCATATTGCATATTTTCTGTTAATCCAATAAACTTAATGTCACTGCTGAAATACTACTGTTTCCATAAGGCATGTCATGTATTAAAAGGAAGTTGCTACTTTGAAAGCTCAGCCAATGATAAACAAAAATCCAAAGAATTAAGAGGGGTTCCCAAACTTTTTCATATGACTGTATGTACATTAAATAAATAAAGTACTACCTGTACATATCTAAAAAAAGGCACAGTGAAGCAATGAGGCAGAAAGTGAATGAATAAACAGCAAGACACTCCAGGCCTCACTTCTGCACCAGGGCGCTTTGCTTAAATGAGACCAGCACAAAATCCTTAATCACTGACAACATCACTCATTGACTTTCATTTTGAACAGATTATTGATTTTTGTCTTTGACTCCTAAGTTTCTTCAGTACAGTATTTTATCTCAAAGCTTTCCTATTTAGGTTGATCAATGTGCTTTTAGCCACAGCTTCCAAAAATGTACTGAGAGATACACAACATGTGAAGCCTACTCTTTTAAAATTAATGTTTCAAAGAGAGAGTGGAAGAGATATATAAACCCAGTAAGGACAAACAAGTGAAAATCAAATCACTTGCTCAAATTATTCCACCATTTCAGAATTACGTTTTAGCTCTCTAGAATCTAATAAAATGCCTATACCAGTGGCCATTTTGTCTATGGCCTAAGTCAGATGCTGGCCTAAAACAATCTAAAGTTAGGGATCACAATAATCTAGTGATGCTCCGATTAAAACCAGACAATTTTCATCCCAAAGGACTAAATTAGTGATTAGTAAATTAGCATTTTTTTTCCCCCAGAATCTGTTTTTGTAATCTTTACAGTAATTTAATTCTAGTACTCCTTTACACAAAATATTGCGGTATTTGAGAAATCATATGTGTCATTTTGCTGCCAAACCTCCTGTAAACAGAGAATTGACAGTCAGACTTTAGGAGAGAGTGAAGGCAAGAATATTGGCTTTTACACTAAAGAAAGTGTAGTGATGAACTGGGAAATGGGGAATCATAGGAGTCAGGGAGAGGAATGGCAGAGTTTGAGAAAAGAGGACTGCATTTTCAGCAGAAATTAAAAGAGAATGAGCTCAGACCTTTTCATTTTGTGTTGTAATTAAAATGGACACTCCTTCTCGGAGTGAGGACAGTAAATGAGCTTCTGTTTAAAAAAGCAGTTCACATTCTTAATTAGAGAAAGAACAAAGAAAGAAGAATTTGCCCTTGCTACTTACTAAACAATAGGCTTTTAGCTTAAACAAACGCCAGACTTGTCAATTTTATATGTAAATTGTTAAGTATGTTAGCCTTGTGTCTTTTTGATAAATATTAACATTTTATTAGAATTGTGCCTTGTAAGTATGTTAAGATGGTTTATATTCTTTTATAACATTTATATTATGGATACTTTTTTTATTAAAGAAAAACAATTATTTTATTTAGCAAAAAATCTGCCCATGGAGTAAGCAAACTTTAGTTGAAGATTTTTTTAAAATAAGCTAAATAATGTTAAATACAATATTATTTAAGGCTTGTAAACATACCTAAATTAATAAATTTAATGAGATGGATGCATAAGACAGAGAAATATGGAAATAATTGCTTCCACTGTGCTTTAGGAGCTTATTTTAAAATATTACTGATTAGATCCTGCCATGTTTTGAAAATAGTCTGTACGGATCCTCTAACTGAGTATTTGATTTTTTCCAATTTCAAATAGTATAACATATCGGTTTCCCACTGACTTAAAAGAGGAGAGTTTGGGTTCTTCCAGATATTATATGTTATTTTAAATGTACACAACCAAAGGATTTTATCAAATTTCCTAATATAGTAAACTACTTCTAGCTTTACTAGGCTTGTGAGCTATCCAAAACTTCCTAGGAGCTGTCAGAAGATAGTGTTCAGGCAAAGACCTGCATGTAAATCCAAGGAAAGGTGGAAAGTTTTGGAAATGTTGGACAATAAGGAAATCATAAAAGGATATTGAATTGACAGAGATTAAATGACACATCTATGTTACATATACGTGGAGAAGCCATGAGCTGCCAGCCACAATGAAAGTGTCGGTAATGTTACATGATATATGTGGCTTTGCAACAGAAACTATCTGGATATGTCACAACTAACCATTTACTGAATTTTGCGCCAACCTTAAAACACCCTTACAATGATTGAGGTAATGAGCATATTTATAGATTTCCCTTCCAATTCATGTAAGATAATGTTACACCAAGCTGAATTCATGCAAAATGGCATGCATATAACAGTAATTTCCCCAAGTCTGGATGAGCATACATATGTGAATCACAAGCAATATCATAGTATCAACACAAAGGTGGTCATTAATGCAAAACATACTATAGTTGCCAGCCTATTACCATGAAGATAAGCAGGGCAGGATGAATGATTGACAGCGAAATGTAACACAGGCCAGCTGAGCTCTGCATTCTACAAACCCCTGGTACAATCCTGTTACATTTTACCAGTATGGGAAGATTCAAGAAGACAGGTGGAAACTGCCAGGGCATTTGATATCTACAGCCTCAAAGAATGTAAAGGGGGATAATGGATATATATATATGTATATACAGAGAGAGAGAGAGAGACGCGGCACACAACTCTGGAAGACGAATGGAAACACTAGAA
Organism: Polypterus senegalus; assembly: GCF_016835505.1. NCBI lineage: Eukaryota > Metazoa > Chordata > Cladistia > Polypteriformes > Polypteridae > Polypterus > Polypterus senegalus. Next base: position 62,184,735 of record NC_053157.1, on the reverse strand, counting down.
GACTTCAGAAACAGCCCTAGAATAGCTGTGGCTAGTTTCAGTAACTGTTACTTTAAGAGGTGTTTCTCATGGCCATAACGGTGGGAAGGTGATTCATCTAAAAGCACAGCTGTGGATAATCCACCCATCAATTTTCTAAACCCACTTTATCTTGAGCAGGATCGTGGGGAAGCTAGAGCTTATCCCAGCAATCATAAGATGCAAGGCAGGAACGATCCCTGGAACATTCTTTGTTAAATAAATGTGACCGTTGTCTGGCTTTCATCTCATTTGGTGTGAGGCTCAGTCTTTCCATCTCGAAGTTAAAGTTTGCTGCTCAGGATGTCATTAAGTTGTAACGTCTTTCGTTCTCAAACATGAATTCTCATTCCTAGTTGGAAGCAGAATGTTTCATCAACACTCTGAGGTGGGACAAATTCTTATCCTAGTGTGACATTTAGTACAATTCCTAGGAGTAACTCTGAGACGCTTGATAAATATGTAGTGCTAGAAATTCATGATTGAAACTGGAGGAAATGCCTCCTTAAATTTAACACAAGGAAAGATTTCAGACTCTGTGGGGGTAAAGAAACATTGTTGGTGATGGTATTTGTTCACTTTGAGGTTTTTTTTTTATAATAAACAACAACAACAACATTTATTTATATAGCATATTTTCATACAAACAGTATCTCAAAGTGCTTTACATATTAAAGAATAGAAAAATGAAAGACACAATTATAAAACAAAATAAATCAACATTAACATCGAATAAGAGCAAGGTTCAATGGCCAGGGGGACAGAAAAAACAAAAAAGCTCCAGACGGCTGGAGAAAAAATAAAATCTGTAGGGATTCCAGACTATGAGACCGTCCAGTCCCCTCTGGGCATTCTACCTAATATAAATGAAACAGTCCTCTTTGGATTTAGGATTCTCACGGAAGGGCTTGATGATGATGATGGTCACTTTTCTCAGAATAAAAATATATGTGGGAATGCAAGCTGCTTTTTCCTCTAGAAATTTTCTGTGTGGTTTCCTTGCATTATAATGTGTCCTGAATATAATGATTAATTAATTCAGGGTAGCGCCGTGTTACTTTGTTATGCATTCGGGTGGCACCATGTTATGATTCCTGTTACCGGCACACTGCTCCTGCTTGCCATGAAATGCACTTTGCATCATCAGTGCTACATTTTAAATCTGGTGCAAAGATTTATTTCATACTGGTGATTTGGATAAAAACACAATCAAACGTAACACATATTTCCTTCTTAAACTTCTTGTTTCCAATCTTGCTGTTTTCTTTCTGACTGAACGATGAGGCTTTGGTGCAAAAAAGTTTAGTCTTTAAGGTTTCAATCGGTTTCTGTTTTTTTGCTATGTTTCATTATCTGGTCCTCTTCTCGTTCTCGGGAGTTTCAAAACTCACACTTTTTAAAGTGCTTTAATATTAATATTTCAGTCATTTTTTTAATGTCATAGGTTCTTTCTATTGTTTACTGTAGTTTATACAATTATACGTGCATAAAGTTACCAGCCATTCTTTCAAATAATTTGTTATCTCTGCTATTTCAACTTTAAATAAATAATTATTCAGTTTTGAATGTAGAGATTTGCACTCATATTTAGTCAAAAAGCCATACTGGCCAAGTAAAAATTGTAGCAGTTGAGTAATAAAAAAAACACAAAATAAAGTATGGCGAGAAAAAAACATTTACGTATTTTCCATTCTATGTTGTCTTCCCTGTGAGAATGTATTTTCTTCAGCTTTAAGACAGGTGAGCAGTCAAAATAAGACAGCAAGTGTGAATATTATGAATTTAAGAAACTTTTTTTTATTTATAATGTAGTTAATATATTCTTAGCTTTGGTGGCACAGTTGCACAGACTGATTAGCAATGCCACCTCACAGATCCATCACATTAGGTTCAAATGCATCACGATTGTGTGTGTGGTGTTTTTTCTGGGTACTCCAGTTGTCCTCCCTCACATTCTCAAAGCCTTGTGAGTTTAGTTCAGTGGTCTCAATGTGAGTGTGGGTGTGTGCGTGAGTGGACCCTGCAATGAGCTGCTATCCTGTCCGGGCCCTTTTCCTGCATTGTACTTATGCTAACATGATAGGCTCATGCTTTCTGAGCTGGAGTAAGTGGGTCAGAGAATGCCTATGACTATTATTAGTTTACCATCGAATATAACACATTTTTTCAGATATTACCATGAACTTTTGCCAATACCAAAGAACATTTCTAAAAGAACATAAGAGAAAGTAAAGGTGAATTGTGGAATCATAGGTTGCGCATCCTACGAAGTCCTAATTTTTCGGCTAAAACGATGTTTTCAAAATTAGGAGGCAGCATTAGCCATTGGTATATTAGCAATTGATTTTCCTGAAAGGTATCCTTGAGCATTTATTTTTATTTATGTCCCACTGAATTAAGGTTTACAGGTAGTCAAGCTCACCATAAACATTTTAAAGAAATGACAATTATAAAGATTAGTGCAGCAGTTCAACAATCCTAGTCAATCTCTGGAATTCCTGTATTAATATTAGCGCAAAAATATATTCAAAACTGTTTTTAGCCTTACATTTAACAAAGTTTAGCTGTGTTTCCTCTAAAATGCAGCTTAATCAATAGGCATTGTGCATCTTTGACTCCTACAGTGTACTTTTGCAGCTCCACTAAACAGCCAATGACTGAATTCTGTGGTTCCACACTCCAGTCAAGAGGAACTGCATCAGATGTGTGAGATCCTATGCATATGAGCAGAACAAAACGTACACACTAAAAAAATAAATTCCAAAATAACAAATTAGACATAATTATGAAATGCTAAATTTTAAAAGGACACTGAATATTTTTGCAACAAGCAAGAGAAATGACTTAATGAATAAATATGTACTGGAAGTTTATGCATTAAAAATTATAATTTGTGGGAATTACCTTATTTGTTTGGGATACCCTCAATAACGTGCCAAATTTCAAGCCATTCATATACAGTCAAATACTAGACAGCGTAACACTAAAGCTTCAAACTGATAAGCAATTAGCATGTTAAACAGAACTCTCTTATCCTGAATTTGCTGTATATTGTCTCAAAGATGACTCATTCAATTCGATGCGTTTCACTGCAACATTCTTTATGCATGTCCTACAGGTAGTACAATCATTTTCAATTCACTTCTCTGCAACACTTTTGAAAAAACAAAATTGGACCAAACTTCAGACATAGTCCTTTTAAGTGGGTGAAGGAGCTCTGAACCCCTGGAACTGCCTTCCATCATAGTAAAACGCTAGTTACCCAATTTGCATTTCTGTATACGTGTGCGAGATTGTGTACTTTCTAACGAATGTGAGATTTTAAAAACACAGTAATTAACAACATCTACAGTAAAAATTAAAATATGAAGCAGCCTTATAACCGACCTGTATTTTGCAATGGTATAACTACTGGTAACCATCCCAGCCCAGTGAGGCACCAATTAGGGATAAAACAAATCATATAACTTGAGGAGACATCTGTCATTAAAGCACTGAGGTGCTGCTTAAGGGAAAAAAGGAAAAAAAAAAATCACACACATTTCATTATATACAGATACAACGGTGTGATGGCAGATGTATACTCAAATCAATTTTCTTTTCTTAAACAGCACCTCATGGCATACTAACAGCTTTGCAAATAAATCAGACAATTGGTACAACTTTGTGTTAGAAGCCAGAACAGGAAACAATGGTTATTTTTGATTAAATGTTGATACCCAGTCACCAGTACATGTCAAACCCAAGTAGGATGGCATCAAGTTTTGGAGAGAGCTTGATGTAAAGAGTAAATTTATGCCAAATCCTACTTCAGAAAATTGTCCATTCAACCTCTCAGAGACTGTCTGAGACTGTGGTGCTGCAACTTGTTAAGCCTCTTTCACAGGCAAAGGAAGGAATCTCACCTTTAAATATAATTTTACATTTTTCTGGCTATTGCCTACTTCCTCACCACAAAATGCTTACTGCAGTGAAAAATATAAGATGGAAAGCTACACACCAATATAGTCAAGGTGGCAGCCATGCAACATGCACATGCAACAAACCATCTTCAAAAATCAGTTTGGACTTTTGATGCCAACTATTTTGTGATCAGCCAACATGACACTTGCTGTTTACATATATATACAGTGAAATTTTGCAGAATGGCTATACATTTTGAACTAGTTACACAGAAAAATATTAGTTTCTACTCCAATTGTTTTATTTGACCAGTAGATTGAAATGTATTGTTTTGCTTTTCACAAATAAATACTTAAAATGGTTTGATGCCAAGGATAATTAGTTAAAACATACAGTATGTTAACATTTGAAAATACAGAAAAACCTTGATCAGGACCAAGGCTGTGACGGATAGAAGAAAAGAAGGATAACAGAACAGATACTTTAAAAATGATATACAGTAGATTAGTTTAGTGAATAGTTGTATTTATATACAAAAAACTAACAAAATATAATACAGCATTAACAAAATTAATTAATGTATGCATTGTAATGACCAGCGTAATAAGCAAATACAACTTAGAAGTACTGGAGCTTTCTACATTTTACTTGGAGTTTGTTCCGTAACAAATGGTGCCCTGTTTTATACTCCATTGTTTGGGTTACAGAGCACACCTCCAAAACAATAAAAGGAAGCTTTCCCTACCAATAACTATCTCCTTCCACTCACATTCTGTCTTTTTCTATACCGCTAACACTCCTGCTTATTGTTTCATGACTCCCAACTCAAAACTTCTCTCTGTTGCACCTTCCTTTTTCTCCTAACTTCTCCTGTCACTCACCTCCCAAGAGTTGTGTCTACCCCTCACAGAACAGAAGCCCTTCTTCCAGTCCTGTCACTTGAACAGCATTCTGTCCCTTTCTACTGCCATACAGCGCCTCACAAGCTGACTGCACGTCACAATATATTAACAAAACATAACAGAATTTAAAAAGAAAATTACAACGCATAAGAACATTTATATACTGTATATAATTCACTAAGGCAAGACACCCATGGAAAGCATGCCGGAAGGGGCGTGGATTCACTAAGCAAGTAAGACACCTAACACCCACGGCGCGCAGGAAGGAGCCACGCCCACCAACACCAAGACCATTGGATACGACAACAACTCGCAGAGCCACGCCCACCAGCTCGGACGTGACGACACAGAAAAAATGGCATCATTTATATTCGTCTGTCGTAGAGGCCACATGAAACTCCAAGCCACGTTGACTGTTCATAGAGGCATGTTTCTCGCAGAGGTGAATCGCCATATGCAGCGTGTAAAACGGGGATATCCCATGGGATCCTTAAAACAATTCTTTACAACTAAGGTTAAAACACAATGAAGTAAGCAGTCTTTAAAAACCGAGTTTTCGGTTACGACGCACGACCGCGTGCACCATAGCAAACTGTTTTACACACTACATACAGCAATTCGCGCTACTACCGTGGTCGGGTGTCTTGGTGGATTATATATAGAAAAGCAGCCAAAACCGAACAGAGCAATGAAAAGTCTACGTGAGTCACAGGTGCATGTGGACTGTGCAAAGACGACGACAAGTCAAGTGATGAGTTGGAGGTGGGCACATGAGCAGGCAGGGCGCGATGGCGGACCGCCAGTTTTCAGTCACGGACGATTGTGTGTTGGTTCGTTCCGTGCATTGTTACAATGTTGCTTTTCTTGCTGATTTATTACATTACCGATTTTTCAAATGTTAATTTTCTCCCTGTGCTTAAAAATCATTAAAAAACCGACCTGATTATGCGGTGTATGATACGCCACAGGTTGGCTAGTTAACATTAATACTAGATCAGTAGTTTCCATTTTTCAATTTTGTTGGCATCATGCTTTATATTGCTCTCTGTTGTTCTTCCTGCTCCGTAAATTGAAGCAATCCTTGAAGCACTTTGTGGTTTCGTAAACGTTTAATAATTTCAATTTTTTGTGACAAACATATGCCTGTGGTGTTGGAATTATCGGTCATAACAATGTAGAGTGGTTTAATCACAACAAAAGAGAAAATCTACGAAACACTATTAAAGCTGAAGGTATGTAATTGACACTGTGATTTCAAAATGGGGCATGACACGTGGTGCTGGGGAAAAACACTATGTGCAAGCAAAAAGGAGAGTTGTTTGAATGTGCATAGATCGAAGTGTATCGTGTGGCAGTAGTAATAGGTGGATGCTGGCGTGAGCAATTTTTTTTTGCTCTGAACGGTTAATAGAGATGGATGGTTAATTCAGTGACGGATAATCGAGGTTTTACTGTATATGTAAAGAAACTGTGTTCCAAGAAATCAATTAACATATAATCAAGGTGTTGATATTTCATATTAGGCTATCTATAGCTTTTAGAGGCAAAGCAGTAGGTGTGCACTATTAAGATGCAGAGCTGACGGTTCATTTGTGAGGATAAAAGGATACAGACACCACTTGGCATCACGTCAACAGCTCTAGTACCTAAACAAATTATGGACATCAAAAATAACAGAAACTTGTTTTGTTTTAGCCATTAAACTACAAAGCCATGTCTATGGCTTTTGTGATAATGTTATCATCTACTGCAGAGGCACTATAATGGTCACCATGAAAAGTTTGTTAAACATTCTGGATTAGCTCAGTGCAATCTTACAAAAATGAAAGCTTTCAAAAATGTATCTCTATTTAAATTGCTGCCTTCCATAGGCGAGCTATGCTATATGGGTTGGAGATGGTGGCACTGACCAGAAAGCAGGAGACAGAGCTGGGGGTGGCAGAGTTAAAGATGCTAAGATTTGCACTGGGAGTGACGAGGATGGATAGGATTAGAAATGAGTACATTAGAGGAGCAGCTCAAGTTGGACTGTTGGGAGACAAAGTCAGAGAGGCAAGATTGCGTTGGTTTGGACATGTGTAGAGGAGAGATGCTGAGTATATTGGGAGAAAGATGCTAAGGATTGAGCTGCAAAGGAATAGGAAAAGAGGAAGGCCTAAGAGAAGGTTTATGGATGTGGTGAGAGAGGACATGCAGGTGATGAGTGTAACAGAACAAGATGCACAGGACAGAAAGATATGGAAGAAGATGATCCGCTGTGGCAACCCCTAACGGGAGCAGCCGAAAGAAGATGAAGAAGAAGAAGATTTAAATTGCTGCCTTCCCCATATTTTCAATAATGTAATTATGAAAGGTGAGTAGATTTTAGTAATAATTTTATTGATGATGTCCACCGGCAAATTAAAGTATTATACTTAATATGCAATATTATAAAACATTAAAAAATAGTACTATCCTTCTGAGAAGTATTATAATAATTTAATGTAGGAGAATCCCAGGAAATCTTTACCCAACCTAACACTGTCTTGTATTGCCTCGCTCTTATTATCATAGTAAGATTTTGAGAGTGGGGTCACCAGACTGTAGAAATGCTGGTGTTACCAGGCCATTATCAATGTGATGGTGAAATATCAAAGAGCAGAACTATCAATTACAACTTCTGAGTTAATGAGGACATGCACTTCTGTAACTGTACCACACCAACCTTTTAAATTCAAGATAGCAAAATAAATAAACTATCAAATTTTCTTTGTGATAACTTCTACTTCCCTGTTCTGTTTAGCCTATATGTCTCATATCTGAATCTGTAATCCGCAGCAGAAGTTGAAGAAAGATGGGGAACTAGATCTGCAACAGCAACACAAACATCCACCGCCTGCTGTTTCTAGAGGCTGCCCACATGGATCTTTCACTTTATCCACAGGGTATAACACTGAGTTGCCGAATAGGGTATTTTAAAGTTCTGAATGATTCAGTTGTTTGATGTTTATATAAAATCTAAAGGGCAAATTCAGTGGTGCACGATTAACACTTAAAAGTGTACAACGTTCAGATTTTAATTTAACACTAAGAATTGTTTTGACAATGCCAATTTTGCTAATTGGCAGATGTTGCAAGCATGTAACTCAACATGTGTGCCACAGCCAGCCACAAGAGAGGTACTTTTAAAAATATTAAAAGGTCAACAAAAGTGGAAAATTAGGTTTTAATATGTTTTGAATGAAACGGGAATTGTTTGCTTTAAACATGCAGCAGATATTCACAAATCAAAAACAGACAAGAAAGGAAAACAATTAGGTTAATTAAAAAAAGCAGAGACTGAACATTACATGTACACAGCTTGAGCAGCACACAAACATCCAAAACCTAACTACATGCTTTACTGAGACACTAAAACAGTGACATTGTTTCTGTGCTGAAAGTCAAATGAAGAGAAGGAATGCTTCTTTAAAGCAAGGGATTAAATACTTAAAATGATGTAGAGATCCTTGGGTGACAATCAGTTTTCTTTACATAATTCTGTTAATATACCATCAGAATCCTGTTAACCACAAGTTACTAAGCACTTGCCAACTGCGAGAGTATTTCCGCAGGTCCAATTAAGGAACCATGAAACTTCACTATGCATTTTAGCACTTGCCTCCATAAATATGTTGTTTCTTTAGTGCGCCCTGTTTTCCAAAACAGGCGACTATGACAACTCATCACAAATTATTTTAATTTATGCTAAAATACACACACACACACACTTAAAACCAATCATGAGAATACTTGACACAGGTTTGAAATGTCTTACCAGATCAACCAGGTCCTCTATTTTCACTTGAATTTTAAAGCCATTGTAATGTTTTTAAAACATATATATAATTTGGTTTATAAAAATGCACCTTGATAACAGAAGAATAATGCTGCAAAAATGGTTATGTAGGCCTCTTGAAACATGTGGGAATTTGAGGTTTGACAGACTCTTCCTTCCACTCACTGTCCTGTCCTGTTTCTATTAAAATTTAAATAAAAAAGTATGATCATGTCCACTATCCTCACTTCTTTATATTTTACACTAAATTAGACCCTATTTCTGATGAACGGAATGTGCTTTTTCACAGAATAACACAGATACAAAATAAAAGCTATCTTTTATATATGCCCTGTGTTGGCTGGGATTGGCTCCAGCAGACCCCCCCATGACCACATATTTAGGATATAGCGGGTTGGATAATGGATGGATGGACGGACTTTATATACAGTAGCACCAGAGACCTCATTTATCATGATTGCATACATAACCTCCCACACAAAAGTTAGGATTTATAAAAGAAAATATGTTGGGAGAACTTGCATATATTTACGGTAACTCTAACCCACGCGTACACAACATTTTGGAGAAACTGGGAAAATATGACACCCTTGATAAAGTTGGGAAATGCAGCCAAACCATCTAAATAACAACTCACACAGATTACTATAATATTGTAATATAGTATAATAGGATAACAGCTTGATGATATTAATTATTATATAATAAGTCACCCCCATCACAGGGGTGTCACCGAGTCCCAAAACCCCAGATAGACCACACAAAACAGTCCCAGGTTCAAAATAAAGGTTTTTATTCTCACAAAAATACCTTATTACAGGTCAATTCCATAAAATTGTAATAAATACTCTTCCCTTTCCTACTCTAAGTGAGCTTTGCCTTCTGCGTCCTGACTCTGACTCACCCGAGGAGGATGAACAGCTTTTATGTCAGACCCGAGAGTACTTCTAGTACCAAGGCAAGGCCCAACAGAACTACTTCTGGATCAGATAGATGCCTCCTGTAACAGGGAGTCCCTCTCCTTGCAAGCACCCCAAGACCCCAACAGGATTGTCATTCAGGACTTTGACTCCCATCTAACCCTGCTAGTGTCCCTGCTTGGTCCACGCCAGTGGAGCACTGCCATCTATTATACTGGGGGAGGAATTGTTCTTGATATCCCAGCTCCCCCCTACTGTCCATTAAACTATTCCTTTGTATTGGATGTTGAAACAGCCCCATCCTGGCCAGAGTATGCCTCCTTCCATATTGTCCTTCCATTATGCCGTCCTCGCTGGGAAAGGGTCCAGCGCAGGACTTACACTGTGCAGTTTTTGACTGAACTTCAGATTTTTACACTATAGTACAGTATATTAGATTTTTGTTCTTGCAAGTAAGGTGCACAATTCACCTTACAGCAGAGCAATTTATCTTTATCCTGACTGTAGCTTTCATGCCCTGTAGTTCAATTATGACTAGTATTTTATTCACTTTGATTTTATATCTTGTTCACATTATGCCTAAGTGTCTGTTTAAAATGCTCTCATTTTAATAATTGGTTGGTCTTTTGTGTAAATCCTGTAGGCCACTTTGAAATTGTTTTACTCATACTTGCTCTGTTTGATCACAATATTACTTTGGTGATTTTAATGTTTTTGTGTTATTTTACTTTAGATTTAAGTAAATAAATAAGACCTGTTTTCCTTACCTATTGTTTCCATTAATCTCATTAGTGAGCTACAATGAATATCCTATTAAAAAGACCAAGCTAGATCAATAAGACTTTTACAAACACGTTTGCAAAGGATGCAAAATATTGTCTGATTATTTTTATTGTCAAAGTCGCATAAAATATTGAAATATCATTTATTGCCAATTTCATACACCCCAACATACAAGTGAGAATTTCACTATGACATCTTTCAACAGGTGGCACAATGTTTAGCTCTGCTGCCTCACAGCTCTAGAGACTGGGATTTTCATCCTGGTCTCATATTGTCTCTGTGTAGTCAGTATGTATCTTTGTGAATTTCCTTTGGATATTCTTCTGGTTTCCTCCCAGATCCCAAAAATATGAAATCTGCCTTAAGCCTCATTAATTTCTGACACTAGAGCTATGTGTGAAGTTCAGAGATAGCAGTCAAAAACATACCAATGAAATAAATGGAAAATCCTAAAAATTTCAAAAAAAACTAATTTCAGCTTTATTTAAAAAAATAAATAAAAGGCAAGAGAGGAATATATTTATTTTTGTGTTTGAAATAACCAAGAATATGCAATAAGTGAATGGCATATGACAATCAGGGTTATATTACTCAAGAGACTGCTATTATACATTTCAGACACTGCAGCCCTACTCTTGCAGACGTAACTGACATTTCATTAGCTTTTATTCAGTACTGAAAAAGACCCACTGAGCAAAGGTCACTCTGCAGCAAATTAAGCTTAGTTAATTATATTTTATCTCTGTATGCAACAGCTCATGCCTGATAGCCTCAATAACACTTTCTAATGAATTGCAAAATCAGTTAAAATTTCTTTCAGTATAGTAAATTCATTTATATACAGTATATATCTGTTGGCAAGTTATATATAGAAGAAGTAATATGAAAAAGAGATATGACAAAAGTGGCCATGAAGACAGCTTCAGCACTGTATATATGATTATGGATGACGTGTACTCACAGACATGGAAAGATAAGAGGTGAACCAGACTACAAATAACACCTCACTAAAGCAGCAAACTGAGGAAAAAACATGGATGTATAATCATAAAAAATAGCTTTATCTTTCCAGATTCTCTCTATTAAAAATTCTACAATGACTCACTTGGCGGCCCTTAATTCATCTACCATTTTCTGATAATCAAAGCCATTAAATCTATTTCAGGGTCACAGGGCCTACTTCAGCAGTTGGGTGCCATGGAGAGGCACCAGTTCTTTTAATTAATTTATTCTTAGATATTTTGTTTTTTAAATGTCAGCTGTGAGGAATGTGTTTAATGACAGTGTGCAGCAAATTTAAGAATTTTCAACTGTCTTAAATTCTTTAAAACAATAATTAATGCAAATAACACAGACAGTATGGAGGAATAGTTTGGACAAAATTAAATAAATACATAAATAAATAAATGTGCAAATAAATAAAAACTGCATGAAATAAATGTGTTGTGAAATTTGAGCATAAATAAAGAAATGTGTTACAAAATATGTTTTTTGTTGCTTATTTATTAATTTAATTTTGTCTGTAATAGTCCTCCAAAAGCATAATGAAATATGGCTTGAAATAAAACTGTCACTTTCACCTGTCAAAGTTGAGAGGGTGGGCTCAAAAACATACTGGTAAAATTCCGTTACAACGAACGTCCATGACCTAAAAAATATTTTGCTAAAATGAAAATTTTGTTATAATGAGATTCTGTATTTGTAGCTATGGTGCTTTCTTTAACCAGGCGTGTGCAATCATCTTAATAGCTAATTTTGCATTAATTTTAATCTTCTCCTGTCTACAATTATGCTGATGAAAATTTATCACAGCATTTCCTTGCGATAATACACTCTCAGGGTGCGAATGATGCCCAGATCCAATGGCTGAAGCACTGCTGTGCAATTGGGTGGGAGGAATTCAACGTGAACATTATCTAAATGTGGAAGCATGTTGTGGGCAGCACAGTTATCAATCAAAAGCCGAATCGTCTTTTTCTTCTTCTTCATATTGTGAGGTTTCTGAACTCTTTTGTGATACCCCCCACCCAACAGGAATGTCACGCTGAAGTGCGTCCAGATTGTTTGTCCATTGCCGGAGCAGGGCAACAGCAGGCTCACAGTGGTGCAGTGAGGCACCACAGAAGCGAATCCTAAAATTTTGGGGTTGTGCTATAAGTCCCTGTCTTACACCCCAAAACACGAGGCTGAGTCTCAGTACTTTAGCAAAACCAGCTTTATTCATCTTGAAACAGGAACAGCACGGTTATTTATTGTAGCGTAATCTGCCACTCTCCTATAAACAGACACAGCAGTCAGGCAGGGTCGTGGCCAGATTAATGGCCAAATAATCCTGTTCCCTGCATTACCCATTGAGTTAGCTTTGGTGAAGAGATGCAGCAGAGCTGTGAGCCTGCTGTTGCCCCGGCAACATATAAACAGTCTTCCACAGACGCGGTGATCGCACTTCGGGACGCTCTGCTGCGTGTTATCCAGTTGTGGGAGGTCCCAAGAGAGTTTAGAAACCTCACACTTTCTTAAATGAGTGCCGCACTAATAAGAATGTTTCTTGAACGAGCATGACTAAACCACATAAAAACAGCTTTTCGACGTCTTCAAATGCAGCAGTTTGCATACATTTGCAAGCCAACGTTTTTCTTTTTTTTTGCTCAGTCTTTCAAGAAAGTTGACAGTGTCGATGGCGAAATTCTGAATTCACTGGCAACATCTTTTTTCCACAATTGAGAGCTGCAAAAATGTAAAGTTTTTTTTTCTAATATGAACTGTTTTATCGTGTCTGCTGTTTTTATAGGAGCGTGACAATGAGTTAAATTCCAATGGATGTTTTTCAAATGTTAAATAAGCAAAAGGTATCACTGAAAACCACGGAAAACAAAAACAGCAAAAAAACAGTACGAACAAAGCTTGAAGAAAGAATTTTTTTTTTTTTTTTATTACAATGTTTCTGTTTGGGGATCGTTGTGCACAACTGAGCTGCGACCACAGAAAAAACTGCTCTGTGGATGATTCATTCCGGCAATTCAAGGTCTTTTGGGCACTTCGTTGTAATTAAAGTATCTGCTGAATGTACTTCGTAGTAACAAGATTTCTATAGACTCGTGTCATATGAGGAAACTGTAGGGACCATAAATACACTTCATTGTAATGAAATTTTCATTGTAAAGATATTCGTTGTAACAGAATTTTACCTGTACTGTGTTTTGATTGGTGAATCGCCTTCTGTAGACTGCTCAAGCCTAATTAAATATGAATGTGCAGGAGATAGAGCTAAATGAGAGAGCACAAGAATTACAGAAATGCTTACAACTGCTAATTAAACAAATTCTGCTGAAGTTATCACATATTTCAGAAAGAAAATTGAAGATTTATCAGAAGAAATTACAATGTTGGCAGCCCTTTTAGACTACAATATCAATTAAACTATTGTAACGCCAGAATGGATGGATTCTCTGCTCTTTACATGACTTGCTATTCCCAAATGGACATGCGACTGTACAGAGTTGCCATTTTTATAGGCTCTCTTGCTATTGATGATGTAACGGCAGCTCATTCTTTTGGTGACTCATCCTTTGCTGATGTTACTTGTCCAGCACCATTGCATAATCACAGTCATAATGAATTAGGTATGAGCAATCAACAGAGGATGATTCACCAATCAAAACACAGTATGTGCTACAGCTTTGATGACTGAAAGTGACAGTTTTATTTAAAGCCGTACTTCATGATGAATTACGGACTAGTTAATAAAGATTTTCCTCATGAACAGACTGTTAATCGGCAACTTAACACTAAACTGTTGAGACCAGAAAGGGAAAGCATCAGAAGAAAACTTCTGGAGCAGTGGTGCAAGCAAAACAGTGCACCTGAACACACTAGTCCACCAAGACAACACACCAGCACATACCTCGGTATCAGTTAAAGACTTTTTAACAAAAAGAAATGTGGTTTTCTGTTCTTGATAGAAAATTTTTCAATGCCTTGCATAGAATTGACACTAAAACATAGCATACGGACAAAACTAGAAAAGAGTGTATGCACAAAAATTTCAGATGCTAAAATGTGCATAACCAAAGTTCTATGCATGTTCCCTTTATAAACCCCAATCAATGTGAATTTTAATACACATGCTTAGAGCCCCACCTCGACTCCCCCAGAATTTCACCTATTTGAATATGGAAATCAATTTAAATAGCCCCTTCCGTTCAGTGTTTTGTTAAAAGACAATGGCAAAAGCATTCGTAAAAAAAGAAGAATTTCAGTGAATGTGAAATATAAGTCCTGCTTTGCAAAGTGGAGGCAAGGAAAAATGTAATATAAGGTGGCTCAAGCAGAAGTATAAGCAACAAAAGGAAACTGATGGAGTGGCACAGCATGGCAGAGGCATTCAAAAGTTCAAGTTTAGAAAGTTGCCTAGTGCCCAAAATAAAAAAAAAAGCGTAAATCAAGGGTAAATAATTTGCATGTTTAATAAGACAAACAAGTGGGCAGCAGACGCGGTATTACTGTTTATTGTGTTTCAGACAATATTACAAACGTTGACCTCTGTGCTGGGGATGTGAATCCACATGGTACTGCTGTGGTGTGCACATCTTCTAGTGCTGGTTGCGCACACTCCTCAGTTCAATGCACAGCTCCAAGAGGATAGCTTTTGGAAATCTAAATCGACTTAGAAGCCAGTGATCATCATGGGACATGATTTTTAAATATCAACTCACTCTAATTCTTCCATTTGCAATGTCTTCTAACAACGCTAGAGCAGCCATGGTAGTTGTAACAGTTTAGCCATTCCGTGCACCATTATATTGTTACAGAATGATTACAATCAAGAGCCATCAATTCATTTTGGTGCATTTGATAAAGCCTGCATCATGGATGTGAATCTAACAAAGAAAGGGAAACCACACAGAAACAGCAGCACTGTTTTGATGCTGGGTGCTGCCTGTTTACAAAACCAAGCAGAAACATGCATATGCATGGTATGAGGCTGCAGTGAAAATGTGCATAGCTGTAAGCCAAGTTTAGTTTCTATACATCTTGATGTGGGTGTGGAAATATGCGTATGCAACATTTTCATGCGCACGCACAGTTTATACATGAGGTCCAAGATCTTGCTCCCCATAACTTCTTTTTGTTCCCAAAATTAAAACTGAGACTGAAGGGAAGATGATTTGCTACTGTAAAACAAATCCAGAAAAAAAAATGCAGGACACTCCAGACATAGTGACAAAACATGAGCATGGGAAATGTTTCCAGAAATGTAAGAAGTGTTGGTGTATTGCATCTTAAGAGGAGAACTTTGAAGGTGACTAAAATAGAATTGCTGAAAGTTTTTTTTTAACAATACATAGGAATATTGGGGTCGCCCTAATAAATAAATTGACAAACAACAGCTAATACCTAAGCTATCCCAATTTCTCATCCAGATACTTCTTAAAAGTTGTAAACGTTTCTGCTTCCACTACATGTCTTGGTAGTTTACTACTGGCTTCAGTCTTGCTAGACTTGCAATATCTACTTCATCTATGCCTTTGAGAGTTTTGAAGACCAGGATTTGGTCCCCATAGTCTCCTATACCCGAGACTAAGTAGGTTTAATTCTTTGAGTCTATCAGAGTAGGACATATTCTTCTGAGGATGCACTTGGTTACTCTCTTCTGCACAGCTTTAAGTGTTGCTATGTCTTTCTTGTAGCATGGTGAGCAGAAATGTTCTTAGGAGTAGGTCAGAATACACCTCTTACTCTATTTGGAAGATGATGCACATGTTTCCATTCTCAATTAAAATTCTCTGTATTCACCAGCAACATGGTCTATTTGAGCTTATTTGCTTAGAAACACTTTCTTACACTGTGCACAGGCCACGTTTAAAAATGGGTGAAAAGGTGGAAGATATAAAACAGATGTGTGCAGTGACCTTGAGTCAAAACAGTCTCACACTGCAGATGCTGAATATTTACATTGCACTTATTTGCCTAACTGACCATTTCTGCAGAGAAAATGGAAGAGCAGAATGTCACATTTGTTTTTAATTTTTTTCTCAGCTGACACATATAATTCATGATAAAAAGTGAACTGTTGACCTTGCAAATTATAGGCCAGTGTCTGAGATAAAAGATGTGTAGAATCAAATGGTGTCTTGTCATAGATATCAGGGCCAGTCAGGTCTCAGAGAAGCTTCAGTAGCAGGGTCTTAAATTTCCAGTTTTCTTATTTAGCTGGTAGGTATTGTATGTATACACTGAACATATTCATTCAGTTTTACAGTAAAATATGGATTAAAATTCCATTTGGAGGACAAATAGTGCAGATATTAAATGTGCACAAATCTGTTCTTTTGGCGTCAAGGATAACTAAAAGCTCTGTTTCCGGTGTATCTTCACATCTTCTGGTTTGCATTCTAAGTCATAATCACTTAATTACAATCTTTATTAAAATGGTAATTTTCTCAATTTGAGATTTTAAACTGTTGTGCCATTAATGTTCTGTCAGAGATGGCTGATAAGATACCAACACAATTGGCCTTTTAGGGAGTTAAGCTGACATCACAGTCTGATCAATATACCTGATAACTAAAGCACAAAGAGAAAAGGAAGTTTGGGCAGAATATACAATACAATATAATACAATATAATTTATTTTTGTATAGGCCAAAATCATACGAGAATTGCCACAATGGGCTTTAACAGGCCCTGCCTCTTGACAGCCCCCCAGCCTTGACTCTCTAAGAAGACAAGGAAAAACTCCCAAAAAAAACCTTGTAGAGAAAAAATGGAAGAAACCTTGGGAAAGGCAGTTCAAAAAGAGATCACTTTCCAGGTGGGTTGTTCGTACAGTGGGTGTTAAAAAGAAGGGGGTCAATACAATACAATACACAGAACAGAACAAATCCTCAATACAGTATAAAAATAAAAACTTTATAAGTATGGACCAGAATATAACAGTAGATGATATCACATAATATTATTTGGATTTGTTTAGAGTCCTGGAGACCTCAGCCATCAAGCTGCTTCCCTCATTTGGCCTAATATGTATAAGGAGTAAAGCTGTACCAAACGGTGGGGGTGAAAATAAATAAAACATTTGACGAAACAAGAAATTCGTGTATTTGCCACCTAATATTTTAATAGCACACATAATTTCTTCAAGTGAGCAAACCTCTGATGTTGGAATTACAGTAGTGCCTTGCACCATTTTTCTTAACACTAGCTGTGCTACCTACCCTAGTAATCAACACATATCTCAGCATTAATGTTCACAGTGCACCATCTATTTTGGAATGTATGTAAAATACATTAAATTTGTCATTCCAACAGTCCATTACAAAGATTTATAGTAAGACAATTTATTACTACAAATGTATATCATGAGCCATCTGTTGGAGCGAGACAGAGACACGGCAACAGGATGGACACTTAAGCACTTGTCCCTTTATTTAGGTGGATAAGCTGATTTCTGTCTGCCTGGCAGTTTCTCCTTGTTGGATGTATTCAGTATTAATGTTTGCAGTGCAGTGTGTCAGTATGTCTCTGTTACATGCTATTTGTTAAAGCATTTGTAAAATCAGTGCTAATGTTTGTGATGCGCCATCTGTTAGATAACAGAGAAAAAGCAAATGGACAGACACACAAGTACACACAGACACTTTATCCTTTTATTAAGGTGAATTTTACAGTTTTCCCGATCACTTACCAGTATCTTGCTTATGTTTTATTTTGAACTCTTCATATTTTTTCCAGACATTTAACTTCAATTAAGCCCTATGTTAGGAGGGGAGAGGCGTTATTATTAATTAAGGCTTTCAGGCACTGCAGTTATTAGAGCCACAGTTACCAGAGAGGTCTATTTACGTTCCCTGCTCACCACAAAACATTACTACGGCATTCTCATGATTTAGCTGCAGCATTTTTGATTCCTCTGTTTAAGTCTTTGCCTTTATAATTTTGTAAAGTATGATTATCAAGTCTTGTTTCTCTTGAGACTGTCACTTAAAAGTTCACTTAAAAACTATAGCCTTGGAATTTTAGATTACAAAGTATGTCACTGTTTTGTAAACTTTGTTTAGATAGATAGATAGATAGATAGATAGATAGATAGATAGATAGATAGATAGATAGATAGATAGATAGATAGATAGATACTTTATTATTTCCAAGGGGAAATTCACTAAGCTAATTACTTTATTATATTATTTTTTCTGTATTTTAATTATTATTATTATTTTTTTTTTTTGTCTTTTTTGGAGTGTTTTTAGACGATTTTCTTCGAATGGTTTAATTATCAGATAATTTAGCTTCTTGATTGCCTTCTTAAATTGTGTCCCTTATTAATGTTTAAATTCTTCTGGGTTTCTCCATCTGATTTCTAATTTACTGAATTAACTATTTAAAGGTTTGGTAGCTGTTTCTGAGCTTGGGAAGGATTTCTTTGTTTTAAATGTTGGCCTTCCTGTCTTGGGTTAGTTGTACCATCTGACACTGGCACTGCCTTTGACATTTCACATTAAATTTAGGACACTTTTCATTGATGTTTTTCTTATTAATAATTGAAACTGACAGACATACATTAGAGAAATACAGCTCAAGCAAAGGGAATCCTGCTACACTGCTCAGTCAGATAAGGCCAGTAATACTGCTGCTCAAATCTATTTTCACTGACATGAATTGAATAATGTTTTAAAATTCTGTACTTTGCTGAATGAACTTATCTCTGAGTAAGTGCCTGGGTGAAATGGTAGGTGTGTGCTATAGTTTATCTATACTAATAAAAGGCAAAGCCCTCACTGACTGACTGACTAACTGACTGACTCACTGACTCATCACTAATTCTCCAACTTCCCATGTAGGTAGAAGGCTGAAATTTGGCAGGCTCATTCCTTACAGCTTACTTACAAAAGTTGGGCAGGTTTCATTTCGAAATTCTACACGTAACGGTCATAACGGTCGATATTGGTCAACAACGTCTGCCATATTGAACTTTCTTATTTATGGCCCCATCTTCACGAAATTTGGTAGGTGGCTTCCCTGCGCTAACCAAAACCGATGTACGTACTTATTTCAGTGGTATAATGCCACTGTCGGCCGCTATATTGAAGTTTCCAATGTCACTAATTCTTCAACTTCCCGTGTAGGTAGAAGGCTGAACTTTGGCAGGCTCATTCCTTACAGCTTACTTACAAAAGTTAAGCAGGTTTCATTTCGAAATTCTACGCATAATGGTCATAACGGTCAACAACGTCTGCCATGTTGAACTTTCTTATTCATGGCCCCATCTTCATGAAATTTGGTAGGCGGCTTCCCTGCACTAACCGAAACCAATGTACATACTTATTTCAGTGGTATGACGCCACTGTCAGCCGCCATATTGAACTTTCCAACGTCACTAATTCTCCAACTTCCCGTGTAGGTAGAAGGCTGAAATTTGGTACTTATTTCGGTGTAATGACATATGCCACATGGATGACAATGACAATGATAATGACAATGCCATATTGAGGTTTTCAACGGTCTTTGTTACTTATGGGCCCATCTTCAAGAAATTTGGTACGCGGGTTCCCAACGCTAACTGAATCCTACTTACGTACATATATACGTCCATAGCCTGCAGCTCGGTCACCGTGTGAGGCGGCGTTGGGTTCCCCATCCCAACGCCTCCCACGTTGTTGACTGCCTGCCTATATAAGGCCGTCCGTCGTTCCATTCTCTACATTCCCTTCCTTGCTTCGCCACGGGATTCACGTCTCCCTGCTGATAACTACAGCCTTTTTATTTAATCCACGGCTTCTCCGCTGTTTTATTGTTCATTTATTACGATTATAGTTATTGTGTAGGTATTTTAGACTTACTTAACATTGTTCAGGTACCCATTTCCTTTATCATTCCAACCGTACCCGCATTAATATGTCTATCGAGGTGATCATCATCGATCAAAGAACTGTCACTTACCGAGTGGTTTCCATTCCCAGAGATGGCACCTACCTTTTCCATTCTCTTTGTTACATATTGCACGGCCATATCAGGCTCACTCTTGATATCCGGAGGAACATTGTGTCTTATGTATTGAATGACTGGGACAGGTTCAAGGTGTGGACTGAGATAATTATACTACACAGGAGCACTATAAGAGTGAAATGTTTAAGCCCTTCACCTATGCATCTGCATGTGAGTTGATGGCTGCCGCTGAATTGTTCGGTTGTTGCTTTCAAGTGTACCGAAATGGCCAAATATTTTACACCTTTCAACAACCACCAATGCCTCTTAAACATCTTAGATTCACAGGTGACGATTTCAGTAGTGGACACTTTGATGTTTATGAATGTTTAAACTCTCAAAAGCTGGATGTGAAGTTATCGATGAAACCGGTTGTATGCTTACAACGCTTGACAGATGCCGAATGTCACTTCAACACAAGTCCTGAAAATACTGTCGTAATTGGAACAAACCATGAAACTCAAACCGATTATGACAGCAGCAATCCAAGCTGTGAGATTTGAAACAAGATTACTGTTCACATGGCCAACTGTACGTTGCATGCTCAAGAGTAAGCTCAGCGCACAGCTTGGTCATATTACAACCGAAGGGCCGAACTGACAATGTGGTTTACAAGGAGATCGTTAACAAATAATTATTGGTATATTTTCCCTCAGTTTAAAAAGGTTTAATTTTTTTCTTAATAAATATTTTAAGGCAGTACTTCGCCGCTGCGAAGCGTGGGTATTTTGCTAGTATAATTATAAAAGGATGGCCTGTAGGGACTGATGAGCTTATATACAGGTAAAATTCTGTTACAACGAACTCCCAAGGACCTAAAAAATATTTCGTTGTAACGAAAATTTCGTTGTAATGAGATTCTGTATTTGTTACTATAGTGCTTTCTTTAACTTGTGTGCAGGCATTTGCAATCATTTTAATAGCTTCTTTTGCGTTAATTTTAATCTCCTCCTGCCTACAAGTTATGCTGATGAGAATTTTTCTCAGCATTTCTTTGCCATAATACACTTTCAGGGTGCGAATGAAGCCCAAATCCAATGGCTGATGCACTGCTGTGCAATTGGGTGGGAGGAATTCAACGTGAACATTATCTAAATGTGGAAGCATGTTGTGGGCAGCACAGTTTTAGGATCCCCCCAAATCCCCACCCAACGGGAACGACACACTTAAGTGCATCCCGAAGCGCGATTGCAGTGTCTGTGGAAGATTGTTTGTCCGTTGCTGGGGCAGGGCAACAGCAGGCTCACAGCGATGCAATGAAGCAAAACAGAAGCACATCATAAAAGATTGGGGTCGCGCTATAAGTCCCTGTCTTACAACCCAAAACATGAGGCTTAGTCTCAGTACTTTAGCAAAAGCAGCTTTATTCAGCTTGAAACAGGAAAGCCACAGTTATTTATTGTAGCGTGATCTGCCACTCTGCTATACACAAACACAGCAGTCAGGTGGGGTTGTGGCCAAGTCAGTGAACAAGTAATCCTATTATATGCATTTACAATGTCCGTGCTCCTAACCTTGCATCACCCATCGAGATCTTTTTTGTTTAGTTTGTCGGAGAGACGCAGCATAGCTGTAAGCCTGCTGTTGCCCTGTACAGACGTGGAGATCGCACTTCGGGGACGCTCTTCGGCGTGCTGTCCTGTTGGGGGAGAGTTTACAAACCTAACATTTTTTTGAATGAATGCCACATTAATAGCAATGTTTCTTGAATGAGCATCACTGAATCGCATAAAAACTGCTTTTTCGACGTCTTCAAATGCAGCAGTTCACATACATTTGCAACCTGAGATTTTTCTTCTTTTTTTGCTCGGTCTTTCAAGAAAGTTGACAGTGTCGATGGCGAAATTCCGAACTCACTGAAAATGTCTTTTCTTTTTGCCGCAATCGAGAGATACAAAAATGTAAAGTTTTATTTTCTAATATGAACTGTTAGCATTTTTTTGTGTCTGCTGTTTCAATAGGAGGGTGACAATGAGTTAAATTCCAATGGATGTTTTTCAAGTGTTGACGAGCAATTAGCAAAAGGTATCACTGAAAACCGCAGGAAACAAAAAAGGCAGAAAAAAAAAAGTATGAGGAAAGAAGAAAGATAAAAAAATTACAGTGTTTCTGTTTGGGGATTGTGCATAACTGAGCTGCGGCCACAGAACTAACTGCTCAGTGGATGATTCATTCAGGCATTTCAAGGTCTTTTGTGCACTTCATTGTAATGAAAGTATCTGCTGGATCTACTTCATAGTAAAAAGATTTCTATAGACTCGTGTCATATGGGAAAGCTGTCGGGAGCATAAAAATACTTGTTGTAATGAAAATTTTGTTGTAAAGATATTCTTTTTTTTTTATTAATTTCATTGTAATCATTCTGTACAAATCGAAGAAGAAGAAGAAAAAGAAATGCAGAGATAATTGCTCCCTCTGTGCTTTAAGTGCTTATTCTAAAATATTACTGATTAGATCCTGCCATGTTTTGAAAAAAATCTGTACAGATCCTCTAACTGAGTATTTGATTTTTTCCAATTTCAAATAGTACAACACATCGGTTTCCCACTGACTTAAAAGAGGAGAGTTAGGATTCTTCCAGTTTAGCAAAATAAGTCTGCGTGCCAAACGTGTAGTGAATGCAATCACAGTTTGTTTGTCCTTCTCCACTTTAAACCCATCTGGAAGAACACCAAACACAGCTGTTAATGGGTTAGGAGGTATTGTTACACCAAGGCTGTTTGAAAGGTAATTACAAATTTTGATCCAAAATGATGTTAATTTGGTGCAGGCCCAAAACATGTGACCCAGTGAGGCTGGGACTTGATTGCAGCATTCGCAGGTTGGATCCTGCCCTGGAAACATTTTGGAGAGTTTTAGGCTAGACAGACGTGCTCGATATATAATTTTGAGTTGAATAATTGTATGCTTTGCGCATATGGAGCTCAAATGAATTCTTTGCATTGCTATTTTCCACTCCTTTTCTGATATATTGAATTAAGAGATCTTTTTCCCAGTGTCCTCTTGGATCTTTGAAAGGAAGGGACTGTAAAATAATTTTATATATTGCAGAGATGGTGTCTAAGTCCTTGAAACTGAGCAATATTTTTTCCAGCATGGACGAGGGTGCAAGATGAGGAAAATCGGGCAGGTTCTGTTTAACAAAGTTCCTAATTTGAAGATAGTGAAAGAAATTTGTTGCTGGAAAGTTAAATTTGGAATGTAATTGTTCATAGGATGCAAAGATGTTGTCTATACAGTATAAAGATCTCTCAGCAAGTTAATCCCAAATTTTTTCCAGATATTAAAAACTGCATATGTTTGCAAGGGTTGAAAAAGGTGGTTCTCTTGCAGAGGTGCCACAGATAAAAGCTTCTCTACCTTAAAATGCTTTCTACATTGGTTCCATATTCTGAGTGAATGAAGCACAATTGGATTATCAGTATATTGCCGATAACTTGCATTTATTGGGGCACAAAGCAGGGAATATAAAGAAGTACTGCAGGATTTTACTTCTATTGCGGACCAGGCCTGTGTATGTTCATCTATTTGTGTCCAGGTTTTTATAGATTGTATGTCTGCTGCCCAGTAAAAAAACTGAAAGTTGGGTAGAGCCATGCCACCTTCTGCCTTTTGTCTTTGTAGGGTTGCTCTTTGGATACGTGGTTATTTTGAGCTCCAAATAAATGACGTTATTGTTGAATCTAATTGCTTAAAAAATGATTTATTGATGTATATTAGAATGTTCTGAAATAAAAAAGACGCTTAGGAAGAATATTCATCTTAACAACGTTAGTTCTTCCAGCTAGAGTGAGATGAAGGGTTGATCAACTATGCAAGTCTTGCTTAATTTTTTCCATGTAGACGGCGATATTTTGTTGATAAAGAGCTTTGTGTTTACTTGTAATGTTTACCCCGAGGTATTTAAACTGATCTGCAATGATAAAAGGTAGAGTGTCTAATCTAATATTATATGCTTGAGAATTCACTGGAATGAATAAACTTTTATTCAGATTAATTCTGAGACCAGAGATCTTTTGAAATTCTGTAAGTGCTGTTAAGACTGCAGGCACAGAATTTTGTGGGTCTGATATATACAGTACCATATCATCTGCATATAGAAAATTTTCTGTTCCAGTCCTTCTCTAAAAATCCCCTTTATCTGATCAGCATTTCGACAGTGAACCGCCAGTGGTTCAATTGTGATTGCAAATAGCAGCGATGACAAGGGGCATCCTTGTCTGGTACCACATTCTAGTTTAAAGTAGTCTGAACAAATGTTGTTGATACAAACTGAAGCTTCTGGATTGGTATACAGTAGTTTGATCCATGCACAAATGTTCGGGCCAAACCCAAATTTCTCTAATGTAGTGAAAAGGTATTTCCATCCAGTCATGTCAAATGCTTTTTCTGCATCCAATGATAATACTGTAGTTACGCCTGTATCACGCGCACATTTTTTCCCGAAAATTAGCATTAGAAAATCAGGTGTACGTCATACATGAGGAAATGTAATACTGTAAGGTGCATAAACATTTATCAAAAGATATTCATTGTAACGGAATTTTAACTGGACTTAAAACACCAGCTGTCATGCTGTCTGATTTTCAAATTATCTTTCAACTTGTTTACTTTAAAATTACAGGCAGTCCCCAGGTTACGGACATCTGACCTACGACTTACAAATGGGGCCGCAGCTGCGACGCATGCGCCTCAGTAACTGCCGCTCCGTCATCTTTGGCCTGGGGATGCTGTAAGAAGTGGCTGGACAAAGGCTGGTGATGGGAGGGTGATTGATTTTGCTGCTCGCGCAGTGCAGTGTCCCTCAGGCGGCTCTTGGCGGTAAACGGTTTCACTGCCCGTCCACCACACACGGCTGCCCTGTTTGTTCTCGGTGGGCGGCTGGTAATGCTGCAAGCAGTGACCCGGTTGTGGCTGAAATTGGGTAGCACTGTAGTGTGCCTCGGATGGCTGCCTGTTGAATGGGGGCAGTGGTGGGTGATTCACTACCCGCCTTTGGCCACACTGTGTTTGTTCTCGGTGGGCGGACGCTGCAGGCAGCATACTGTAGTGGAGGTGACTGTGAGGTGGGCTGGTGATGAACCACCCCTCGCCACCCCCATTTATTCTCAATAGAAAGCCTGCTTGTACTGTTACGTACATAGCAGGAAGTTGTCTCTTGTCAGTACATCAGACGTGTTGACAACTGGTGCCTTCATTTCTGCTGTGATATTGTGTACAGTGCTGTGCAGAAGAGCTCATCTTAACCTTTTGTCTTCACCCTTCAAGAATGTCTCTGAAACACAAATCTGATGCAAGTGCTGGTGATATAGTAAAGAAGAGAAAAACTATAATAAAGTAAAAAGGTCAGAGAGCGATGAAACTCCATCATTCATTGGCAGAGCACTTGATTATAGTCGGTCAACAATAGCATTTATTAAAATAATGTACCTGTTCCAACTTACATACAAATTCAACTTAAGTACAAACCTACAGTCCCTATCTTGTACGTAACCTGGGGACTGCCTGTACTATCATTCAGTAGGGTAGGTAAACAAAAATGCATTGTAATTTTCCGTATGGAAATTTTTATTACAAAAATTGCAGTTATCAAAGTGATATGAAAATGAATGTGTATGTAAATATATTTCTACTACTAAAAATGAACACATAAAAAAACAGACTTTTTACTGGTTGAGGGAACAGCACAAATATTAAAATGTTTTAAATATAACTACCAATGAAAACAGGTTTGCTTATACCAGTGCACTGAAAGAAACAAAAGAAAAACTGAAAATGCTCTGTATAAAAAGATTGCAGCACAAAACATTACTAGCTCAGTATAAAACACACGGTGTACATCAATGATGAACATAGCATGGAAAATGCTAACAAATTGCTGCAAGTAGCAGAACAATAAAATTATTCAGTCTGCATCAACGGTGACAATGTCTTCAGTATCAGTAAGACAAAACTATTTTCCAAATTTATTAAAAAAAGAAGACAATATCTTAACTACTATCGTTAAAATAAAGAAATCATTTGCTATGTATGTTATTCTAACCATCTTACAAAACAGGAATACTTTTTTGGACAACATCAAATATTTTTGCATTTTTTTATTTTATCAATGTTTATGTGCATTTATTTGAAATGTGTATGTTGTTTACATGAGCACATAAATGCTTAGTGCCCAGATATCCAGCTTTAAAATAATTTCCTTGGGTGGCCTAAGACTTTTGAACATTACTGGAAGTGTCCGTTGATGGGCACAACTTTGCAGAATGTCACCTTAAAAATCTTTTTAAAGGCAGATTGATCAGCAAAGGGTCTCCCTACAGTATGTGTAAGACACTAACATAAAAATGGCTATACCTTGCACTTTATTCTTAATACAGCCAACAGGGGAGTAAGTAAGTCTGCTATGACAAGATCAACAGCCGCAGGAGTGCACAGGCATCTGGGTTTTGTTCCAAAGAAATGTATCAGAAAAAAAGATTTACAAAGACTTAGTGCAACGTGTAAATGACACGACGGTCTGAGCTAGGGATTTGGGCTGGACATGTGTACAGTTGTGTAAACAGGTAGAGGTCTTAGGACAAAAACATCAGCTAATAAACCAAAACATTTATAAAAAAAAAATCACAGTCTAAATAAGAAGAATCCAAAAGTCCTAACTTTTACTAAGGAGCCTTTCCCTAGCTGACACTAATAACAATAAAGGTTTTATTTTTAAATGAACGAAAAACTTGAATACCATGAGCTGCATACCCGCATCTTAAACAGTAAATGAGCGATGATGTCACATATCATCTTCCAATTACTAGACACACCACCGATACAAAAACAGGGAGTAAAATGGTATCAAGATAACATTATGAAAAAATGATAAAAAAGGGCAGTGGGAATTTTCATAGATTATATCACATAAACTAGACAGCACAAAAGAGAGGTGCCAAAATTAAGTGTCTAACACAGTCATTAAAGGACACTGCACCAATAAACTCAAAGGCCAAGAGATCTGCATATGAACTGAAGCATAATCATTTCAGATTTGCTACTTTCAGAATCTTTAGTGTCTGCTTGACTAGTTCTCATTTATTCACATTTGTTATGGTTTTGTTACATTATTAATTGCTTTTTGTTAATTTCAGAAAACAGCTTTATGTGGATATTTATATGATTATTGTGTTTCTTGGGCTACTAAATTAAATTCTAAAATTAGTGCTGCATTTTGGTTTAATTTTAATATAATTGAAATGTATCAGCATCTTTTCTTAACACCAATTTATTTAATATGGGCACCTATATTTTGTTGCGCAGTTGCCACCACATCACTATGGAAAATGGACTGAAATTCCATATCACCTTTGTAATGTGTCAGCTTCTATCACCTTTGTAATGTGTCAGCCTCTATCCAAGATGATGGATAGAGGCTGAGAGAACTACTAAGTGCTTTTTGTTACAGTATATTTCAGCCAAGTTTCTTCACCCTAGTTAGAGTTCAAATGCTTATTATGTGTCTTTATTGTTCAATTTTGAATTATTTGTATGTGTTGCTATATTTTTATTAATGATTTACTGTATTCTTTATGATTTATTTATCTGTATCTAAGCCTGTGTTATGTTCCATGTATTTTGTAGGTGGTCCCCCCAAAAGGCGGGGCTACCTACTAATCACGGCCAAGAACTGCCATCCACCCTATACAGTAAATCTGGAGAGTCTCCCACAATCTCTGAAGGTTCATTTCGAAAGTGCTTAGGAGTAGAGAGAGTTCTTTTGCGTTTTTTGTGAATTTAAATGCTTTTTGGTTACTGGAACTTTTGACATTTCACTCCATATGTTGTCTGTTCTTGGGATTTCATATTGAGACTGCTGATTGTATTGGATTGTCTTATTGTTTTGGGCAAATCTATTGACTTTGTGCTCCACAGAGTGACTAATACTTCATAACACTTTTGGTTTAAAAGTTCCTGTATAAAGAACTTTCGGCTTTGAACAGTGAAAAATAAAACAGAAACATTTTGATCCGCATACAATTTTGTGAAACTAACACTAAAATTAATTTTGTAGGCACTTTCACAGCCGGAAAAGTGTGGAATGCCCTCTTTAAGGGTTGGGAGGGAGATCCTGCCCCAAGTGGAGGAGTTCAAGTATCTCTGGGTCTTGTTCACGAGTGAGGGAAGAATGGAGAGTGAGATTGACAGGTGGATCGGAACGGCGTCCGCAGTGACGCGGGCTCTGCATCGGTCTGTCGTGGTGAAAAAAGAGCTGAGCCGTAAGGCAAAGCTCTCAATTTACCAGTCGATCTACATTCCTACCCTCACCTATGGTCATGAGCTATGGGTAGTGACCGAAAGAACGAGATCGTGAATACAAGTGGCTGAAATGAGTTTCCTTTGCAGGGTGTCTGGGCTTTCCCTTAAAGATAGGGTGAGAAGCTCAGTTATCCGGGAGGGGCTCAGAGTAGAGCCGCTGCTCCTCCGCATCGAGAGGAGTCAGATGAGGTGGCTCGGGCATCTGATCAGGATGCCTCCCTGACTAGATGTTCCGGGCACGTCCAACCGGAAGGAGGCCCTGGGGAAGACCCAGGACACGCTGGAGGGACTGTGTCTCCCGGTTGGCCTGGGAATGCCTCGGGATTCTTCCGGAAGAGCTGGAAGAAGTGGCCGGGGAGAGGAAAGTCTGGGCATCTCTGCTCAAGCTTCTGCCCCCACAACCTGAACACGGATAAGCGGAAGAGGATAGATGGATGGATGGCACTTTCACATTTGCAAAATGCCAAGTTCACTATTGAGTCCTTTAAGGGTTAAAAGTTTTTTTTGGTGAAAAACAAGAAAAACTGCTCCTCAACACCTTGTTCATTTCTTTGCTTAATTGTGGTCTTTTCCAAAGCTAGGTAATGCATGCCATTCATACCACACTGATGAAATCAATTCTACTTGTACTCGTTCATGTCACTGCAGAAGAGAAAATGTTTTTTCCTCACAGGAAAACTGAGCACATGGAAAGTCACCACTGCCAACAACTTTTACCTAGGGACAGACTTATCCTAGTTCAGGATATGTACACTTCTGGTGATTTCTCCCCATCAGAAATCTTTATTTAAAAGACTAAAAGACACGGAAGATGCATGTGAAACTAATGCATGAAAATGCGTCCAGACGGGAACTAAACACTTTTCTTCTTATGTGAACAGCACGAATTTCACTGGAAACAGAATGCACATTTTTTGCAAATGAAACACTGAGTTTTGCTTCAAATTCAGTTTTGTACAAATCCTTTCTTTCATCTCTAGATTTGAGTTCTCAACTACATGATTATGATTTTGTTTTAAAGTTTGATAATAGATATTTCTGGTAACAAACTAGGTTTGAATTTTGAAATATCTTCTTCTTTCTCTCGTCCTCGTTCAATAATATCTCATCAGATTTTCTGCTAAGCTCAACAACATAAGGATTCTACCAGTAAGATCAGAAATTACACTCATTGTTTGGGTATATCCAAATTTGAAAGTCCAACAATCACTATGAAACCTCACTTTGGATCAACAGAATTCTGGAGGTGAAAATAAATAAATAAATAAATAAATAAATAATAATAATAATAATAATTCATCCTCTAAATTATTGTTCCTAAATGTATGAGATAGTATGTTATAATGCTAGCAGACTATGTTTTAATATCTTATCTGCACATTCTCATGCATCAGTTCCTTCGTCATAAGTACATTATTTCATTATTCCTTACTTGCTCCTCTTGCCCTATTTACATACATTTAAATCTGGAATATAAATACCTTAGCTGGCACAGAAAGCTGTTTTTCTTTTTTTAATAAAAAAAACCTAATGCAGTTTCTGGAAGATTAATGTATATGGGTAAAAGTAATTAGTCAAAAAACAATATAAAACATAATTGAGCAAACAATTTAAACAATACAAGTATATTTAAAATAAGACATTATTTCTTGGTTTGGGGGCTGTTAATAATACAGAAATGAAAAGTCTGAAATGTGGGCACACTATTAGTCTGTATGGCCTCTTATGGCTGCTACAACTGTAATTCTGCAGCGTAATGTCCAATGCCATGTTGTCAATGACCTACAAACCTTGAGTATGTGACAATGCAGTTGAGCCTATTCTGCAGGATGTATTATTTTAATTCGTATTTGTTTACTACAAGTGAGCATCCATCCACTTACTGAATCGGTTCATCCAGTTGACGGTCCTGTGGAAATAGACAGCTTCGGCACAAAGCAAGACAAGTCAGAAGCTGAAGTCAGTCAGTTAGATGCAGATCCCTGGCCCACCAACTCAAAGAAATAGTACGTGAAATTCCTGATCATAATTCAGTATCTAAAAACGCAATATGCCCACCACAGGCTTACTTAAAATTTGAAGTCTTAGCACAAACATTAACTCAATTAAGTTTAACTGAGTGAAGATGTCAAAATAGAGGGGCGACATACTACTGTTGCCTTAAGGCCCCAGAGCCCAGGGTTCAAATCCTGCCTGAGCGAAGTTTGCACATTCTCCCGTGTCTGTGTTTGTTTTCCTCCTAAGTTGTGTGTTAAGTTAACTGGCCAGCCAAAATTATCCCATTCTTCATCTACCTTGAACTGTTTAAGAAAGTTAGAAAATGGATAAATGGATGACGTTCTGATAGGCACCCATTAAAAAAAAAGACTACAGCAGCCCTAAAGGAACACAATAAACAATACAGTTTAAAAACTAAGGTCTGCCAGGATCTCTCCTAAGCTTTATCACTCACATTCTTAGCATGCAAGACCACCCCACCCCAACCAAATAAGCTAAAATCTTTAATAAAAAATAGAAAAATATGACAACTGTGCCTGTCTGGCGGCAGGCTGCAAGCGCGCACATACGTGAGTCTTTTGCGCACAGCCAGTGCCACTGCCCTGACTCATTTCCTCAGCATGATTCAAAGATGATTCAGATTCAACATTTAAATGAAGAAAAAAATCATAAAACCAGAAAACAGATATTTATCAAATCAGTTTTCTGCTTAACATGCTTAGCAATTACTTTATTGTCAAATTACAAAAATGTTTGAATGTAGTGGTCAGGAGCTTGACTAAGCAAGAGAGTGATTTCAAAGTGAAAATATTTGGATGATTTCCTGCTTGTATGCACACACAAGACCAGCAAGTGCAAGCGACTGTCACCCCCCCCCAAAAAAAAGAAGCCGAGAACTGGTGTGTTAACTAGATTTTGGAACTGATGACAAAAACATTTGGCTTGATTGACAGCACGGGTCACCCTCTACAAGGAGTCTGCTGTCACTTAAAAAGCAGCCATTTGGCAATACAATTTGTCAGGAAGGCAGGCCATATTCAATGGGAAACAAGAAAGGAATGCAATTCTTTTTATAGTTTACCAGTCTGAACAGAATCCGATTATTCTCATTTATTGGTTTCTGAAGCAGAAGCATATCACTCTTGATAGCATGCCTTAGACACTCTACATTTTTTGTTCAACCTACTGAAGTAAATTGTCCATCAAATGTTCCTCCTTCTGCCATGCCTGCCTCTCCATATCATGCCTATGTAGCCCAGAATGTCAGATCTACTTAAGAAGTATTTTGTGTGTTTAAGGTACACCTAGACAATAATTGGCACTGACTGAATAGAAACCTTTCTGAGAGAATGCCAGTAACATTTTCATGTGTTCAGAGATAGAATGGTATTTAAAAGTTCATTTAATATTGATCAGTGCTTAACATTTTATGTGAAAAGCATGAATCAGAACCTTTTCTTCTATGGGATACTGAAGCTTCTTTCCTGGCAACCATGGCACCCAATAAAAATAAGGTCCCAGACGACAGAAACACAACTCCGTCACCTCAAGTGCTGTTTTATGACATAGTTTGGTGACTATCCAAAAGAAAAATAGAAAAGTTCAGAACATTCTTTGGTAACCCAATGTTATAATACACACTTTTATTTCATACCTATATTGTTATGTTTCAGCCAGGACAACCCCAAGGCAAGTCTTGTTTTTTATGTCTGTTTTGTTAATTTTTTATTTTTTTTTTTTTATAGTTAAAGTTACTTTTGTTAATTATCTGCATTTTCCTGTGCTTTTGATTTTGTCTCTAAGCTTTTGTTGTGTGTCTTGTGTTTTGTTGGTGGTTCACCTAGAGGCAGGACCACTCGGCCATCACTACCAGGGACTGCTCTCAACCATATAAAGGCAAAGGTTTGCCAACAGTTCCTGGTGGTTCATTCGAATGTACTAGGGAGCAGGTGAGTTAACTTGTGTGTTTTTTGCTGTGTCTGTACTTTTATGATTTATTGGATTTTCTGCATTTCTGATTGTTTTTTGACTATCTCTGCATTACTGTATTGGTACTTTGTTTGCACTAGATTACCTGATTGGTTTGCATAACTTCTATTGCTTTCTGTGCTCCACAGAGCTTCATGTTAGTTAGGCCAGAGAATTTTCATTAAGAATAAATCTTTTACTTTACAAAACTCTTTGTGGCCCTCTGTGTTACTAGCTGGGGTTTTTGATAGGCTTTCACCTGGAACTGTTCAGGACTTTGGGACTCTCAATTGGCACAACATGTACTGTATAATAATATGCATTTTTATAAATAAAATTGAAATGCCCTCTGTCTGTCTTTTGAGCTTTTTGGATTTGTTATTTATTCATTTTGCACACTAAAGACCTCAACTCAACATTTAGATAGCATGTTCTCTGTTTGTTGTTCACCAATCAAACATGAACAGCTCAACCAATTTTCAAGACATTTTACATGTAGACTGCCATTGGTTCACTCTAAAATTAAGTCTATATTTCAAAAAAATTCACAGGGGAGCAGAAGTCGTAATAGGGGGACAACCCAAAAATACATATTAATTCAAAAACAGCCGAGTCGAACTAGAGGTAATTTTGCATGTATAATAAAGTTCCAACAGCTTACAATCCAGGCTAAATGGTATTTCTAAAACTTCATTGGGAAGGGTGGTTGTAATGTTGGTGAATATACCATTCCAAAACAGCTGACCCAATGTTCATGAAATTTTCCATACATTTTATTGTTTATACAACTTGAATTCTAGGCTTTTAAGGCCTTTCCAAAGTTTCAAGGAGAAATGGGGTTGTAATTTTGGGTGCAAAACCAAAACCGTATTACCACACAGAAACACTCCAGGTGATGATAACATTTTGGCATACTGTTTAGGTTTTACCCTACTTACAGTAAAAGCTAAATTCCACATCAGTGACCCAATGGAAATAGCAGCAGGGGTGGGACAAGTGTGGCGTGACTGGGGACTAATGCAAAAATTGTGCACTCTAAGAAATGCCAATGTCAACCTTTTACACAAAACTTTGTATTTACATTACTGTTAAATTTAAAACATAGGCTTCATGGAGATTTAAGAATTTCATTGGAAGGATATAATGTAGGAGCAAATGCCACAAAACCTATGAATCTGTCCAAAAAAAGCACGGACATTCATGAAATAGTGCATGTATATTACAGCTACCCCAACTTAACATACAGTTTATAGAGGTTCAAAAGTATGAATAGGCGTTCAATAAAGGAAACAACACAAAAAACAGTATTTTTGCTCAGCTTACATGCCATATCAATGAATTAGTCATTCAAAAAGCCATCCAGTTTATTAAAGTTGGATTAAACTTCTACTCATGAAATCACAAGAAACCTGGAAATTCAAAGAAGTAACGTTAATTGTTTAATCTCATTAATGAATTACCACAATTATAGAATATTTAATGGACACTAGAGGACGCTGCAGCTCCTCAAACCCAGAGCACGAGTGCAGTCACACAGTCAAAAGACTTCAATAAAAGTCATTCTATTAAATGAATACCTTATACAGGTTGCAATACTCTTTTCACAGACTTTCCTCCACAATAAATCCTCTGTATCTCCCCCAGGCAAGCTTTGTCCACCTCCTCCCGACTCAGCTCACCTGTGTTACACCAGAGGGCTTCTTTTATCCCAGG
This sequence comes from Polypterus senegalus, assembly GCF_016835505.1. NCBI lineage: Eukaryota > Metazoa > Chordata > Cladistia > Polypteriformes > Polypteridae > Polypterus > Polypterus senegalus. The sequence goes on along the minus strand of NC_053157.1, from coordinate 62,150,431 downwards.
AGCTGGGAGTGCTTCCGGTGTCAAGTGACTACAGCCTGGCAGCACTTCCGGGTCAGCCAGAACATCCTTCAATGTGTGCACTTTTCTTATAGCTTCCTCTGGTGGCACCCACATACCCCAACAGATATGATCTCCGAGACTACTTACCCCAAGGTGTCCTGTGGGAATATGAATGGGAGCTCTGTCTAAGGGAAGCACATTGAAGGAATAAACTGGACTCCAGAAACAGTCTTTCTTTGACTTTCCATTTTATTACAGTCAGGAAAGGTACTGACAACACACCCTCCACCTGTCTTTCCTACCTGGGGTTTCCCATCCAGGTAAGAAACTTTCCTCTTTCTTGGTTGGGATGCCCATCCATCTCGTTTGGCTCAGTTTTTCCAGTTTTTCTTTTTTATAATTTAATATTTAATCATTTGAAATGCAGCGAATGTCCTAAAATGGTGAAAAGTAAGCAGTAAACTGCCAGAGGTTTAAATGTAAAGGTGAGCAAAAATTGAAAAAAGGAAATATCAGAATATTACAAATGAGCCTTCTTCAGGGAATAACTAATATGTTACAACCTACAGATGTTCTGCAGCAATTAAAGTAAATTAAGTCTTGTAAGTTAGAGTTAACAATTTGCACAGGTCTGTCTTAAAACAAAGTTGGAACAGAATGTGTCACTATACTCTCTGAAGTACTACTTGGATGATATTCCAGTTATAATGGAAAGAAAATGGCAATTAACAAATCAAATGATATAGCAAATTATTATCCTTAGAACTGTTGAACTTTCATTTAGAGATATTGCACAAAAAAACAAAGTGTCAGAGAGTGTGGTGTCCTACACAATCCAAAGGTAATTGGAAACTGGAAGAAACTCTGATAGGAATAAATATGACAGTCTCAAAGTCACAACCCAATCAGAAGAAGAAGTTTATGAGGGTCACCAGCTTGTGTGAAAGGCTCCTCACACACCTGCTTTAAGCATAGCTAAGAGTGGTCAAAAAATGGAAGTCTCAGTTTCTACTATGAAGAGGAGACTTTGTGCCACAGGTTTAATAGGGCGAGTGGCAGTAAAAAAGCCATTCCTTAAAGGAGAAGATAGGGTCCTGAAATACCAACTGTAGACTACTATAGACTGGAAGAAAGTCTTATGAGCCGATGAATCACAATTTGAAAATTTCACTTCATCACACAGACTTTGTACACCATTGCATTGGCGAAAAGCTGGTTCTTCGGTGTGTTACACCAACTGTCAAACATGGAGGAGGAGGTGTGACGGTATGGGGTTGTTTTGCTGGAGACAGAGTTGGTGACTTGCACAGAGTGACTGACATTCTGATTAAAAAGGTTTAGCACAGTTTGGGTGTTACATCAGCAAGAGGTGGCTACTTTGATGGATCAAATATATGAACAAAATGTTGTATACTTAATGATTTCTTGAATCTTTTTTATTTGCTTTTCATGACATGGAACATTCATACATTAAACTGCATGCATTTTCATAAAAAATGAAAACAACTGAGGTGTTCTAAAACCTTTGACTGGTAGTTGTATCTCCAAAATACTATATTTTGGATTTCCTTCAAAATAAAAATAACTCCTCTCCCCTACATATCTATAAACCCACTCCAGCATTTCTGTTGCCATACTTTTGCTTTCCGAGTCTGTTTTGGGGCAGAAGCAAGGCACAGTGGTTATCCCTATTGCCTCACTGATCCAGAGACCAGTGCTTAATTCTATGTGCAGTTTGCTTATTTGTTCATTGTGCAGCTTCAATCCACATGCTACACTTTCTTCTCTCATTCAAAAGATGTTCACATTTGGTTAATGTGCTCTGTGATGAACTAGAGCCCCAATTTTTGTAGCTCATGTCTTGAGTCCAGTATCATAGGATTCGACTTTCTGTGACCTGTGATAAATAAAGCAAGATCACAAAGTGATTGATAGATGGGTGTATTATTTAAGGGATAATAGAGACATTTTACACCCTCTACTAATTGATTGCTGCGGTCATATAATAATAAATGTAACAATATTTAATAATAAATTTAATATTTAATAATAAATTAATGACTGCTGCAGGTCCTCCTGAGAGTCAAGAAGAGCAGTTGTGGGGGAGGGTGAAGATGCTCTGCAAATGAATCTTGGCAATGTCTTTAGTTTTTTTTTCTCATTTACTTATCTCTTTTGGAAAATTGTGGGGGAGAAAAGATGACAGAATGTGCACAAGCTGTTCCAAAATTCTCCATTTCTAAAGTGATCGTCTCCACGTGCACAAGTATGGCAGAGATGCCCAGAAGCTGTGTGTGTGTGTGTGTTCCTCATTTTGTGCCATCTCAGTATAAGAGAGTCTACCATCAAGAAATAGAGTTATCACTTACACAGTACTCAGTCAACAGTACAATCATCATCCAAAAAATAAATGTTATTCTGATTTTGAATTGTATTGAAAAATAAAACATTAAAATTTGAGAGCATGCACTGATACAGTGCATTGTTGCACTCACCACATGGTGGCAAACACCCACATGATCCCAAATGAGGACCCGAGTACAATAAAGTTATAAAGACTTTAAAAATTGGCTCTTACGGATTCAGTATTTTAAAGAGAGTAGGTGAAGTCTCAAAATGTTTGCAGGCTTGCTCTGCTCGTGACGGTGCTACGCAACTCAAGTCAAGTATACATAACATGGATAATTCAGGTAGCCTGTTTCATGTATTTCTAACACTGTAGGTTTAGTTTCTGTTTGACCACGCACAATTTGGTTTTATAGTCAAAAACTATAAGCAAACATGTATAGAATTTAACCAGTAAAAGAAATCCATGGAAACTTTTCTGTTAACCATAACCATACCTGCTTCTAGTACAATGATAAATTGAGAAAACATCCCTTCATTTGCCTTTTTCATTATGGCTCAGTTCCTGCCATACTGAAGCTTGCAAGTAATCTATCTATCTATCTGTCTCTATTGTGGACCACCAGGGGGAGTATCGCTCCCCGACACAGACAGGCTGAGACACAAGTTCAACACAGCACACGTTTTATTCTTCACTGGCGAAGCATTTTTTCTTTTGCTCCCCACTTCATAGCACAGTACAGTACGTAAGCACCAAATAATATGACAGTTGAGATGATGTGGCTCCTTTTATCTTTGATCCAGCAGTACCTCCAGGACTAGGACATGGTCGGTGAGAAGCAATTCTGGGTCAGAGAGGAGTTCCCCAAACCAGGGACCATACCTCCCCCTGCAGTGCCTCCGGGTGGCACCCATGGAAACTCACAGGGCTGTGTTCCAGAACTCAGATTCTTATGATGCCCTTTGGGTATTCAAAGGGGACCCGAATCCCACGGACGCTGCCCTCTAGCATATAAGGTGACACAGCAGCCAGATTCTGGCATCTCTCTTGGTCCTCCCAACATACTGACCTCCCTGCTGCTCTTGTGCCTATCTGGTCAGAAAGCCTATCCTTCCTCTTTCTTTTCACATGGCGTCCTCTCTGGGCAAAGAGTACTTTCTGGGTAAAGGCAAAGATTACTGACTAGCTCACTCACTCATCAAGAAAAACAATACTCCTTGTTTCACTAAAAACCTGAAATTTGGCAGGATGGTATATCTAGGGCAGTAGGGATCCACTAACAAGGGACATTTCATTATACAGTATCAGTATTTTGGGGTAAAACACATAGAAAAAATAAATACTCCAGAATCTCAACAACACTTTAACTGATTTGAATTAAATTTGGTGATGTTGTAGAAAAAAGAAAATTAGCCAGTGTTTTTCATTTGTTGGTATTTGTCCCTGATAACGCTGTAGCGTGTGGGACCTTCTAACACATTGCATTCTTTTTATGCCTCAGAACTGACAACGATCACATGGAGAAATGGGGTGTGCCAGTTTATGAAAATAAAGGCCATCTACAGAAGTGACTGCAGCTCAATTGAGTAAAAGTAATTAGTAACTTTTGTTTCTATTGCTGGCTGAGTTTTATTCAAATCCACTGTACAAGTATAATGAGGCTGAACTAATTTTAGGCTTTGATGCAAATGAAGGATTGAGATTTTTAGCAGGTTTTTCTTGAATGATTCAACTTTAAAATCACTTTTGTAGCATTCCTGACTAATGCTTTATTACAGAGTTCTGCTAAACTTTCTTTCACACCAACACAACAGAGGACTTTACTCGTATGTAGCATGTTCAACAGTAAGCAGCTCAAGTGAACTAATAATATCATTCCCTGGTAAAAAAAAATACAAACATTGTATAAAGAAAAGCATTATTTACATTATATTTCTGACACATCAGAATAACCAATGCCACTATAACTGAGGCCCATTGATTTAGAAAAACACAGCTAGTGTGCCTATAAGCATTGATGCTGACTTGTCATAAACATTAAGAAGAGGGGAAATTGTAAGCTACAGCATAAATGCTAATGATTCAATCAGGCCACACTCAGCCTATTACCATTGTACGCAGGCAGTATGATATAGTGGTATATGAGGTTGTGGGTTCAAATCCTGTGTGACCATGAGCAAGTCACTTGACTTGCCTGTGCTTCAGTTGGAAAACCAAACGAAATGTAACCAATTGTATCATAAATGACTGCTTGATCTACAGAGGATGTAGTCTGAATTGTACTCTATATTGTTTTGACACACCTAGAACAGCCAAATATCTACAGTATGTAAACATCATATTTGTGAACTTTAGCTCTGCACGTAATATCACAATCCCCCATACACCTATCAATATATTAGGAAACCTGAGTTTGGACACTTCTCTCTGCTCCTGGGTCATGGACTTCATCCTGTACAGACCACAGTGTGTCAGGATTGAGAACCACATTTCTTCTAATCTCATCCTGAACACATGAATCCTGAAGTGCCGCATGATGAGCCTATGTGCTTTACTCTCTTTACCCATGACTGTAACCCGATTTACACACTGAATACTATAATTAATTTGCCAATGACACCACAATAGTTGGAGTAATTTCAGATGGGAAGGAAGTGGCCTACAGGAATGAGGTGGAACACCTACATGTCAGGCTGACAGGATTAAGTATAAATCTGCCTCTTAGTAGCCTGTGCAGCAAAGCATAGATGCAAATGCATCAGTTTTGGACACTTCAATTTGACCATCACAGAGTTGTCCAGTATTGTACTGGGACTAAACTTTAGGATTGAGATTGAACAAATCACCCCCATAGACCAGGCCTACACCTAAAGGAAGGCCCTTCTGCTTGTGAAATTATTTTTAAATAAAAATCCAAAGACACAGGGGCCCTCCAGAATTCCATTATTGTTGTTGGCTCTTATATTTTTATTTTGTTTTAATTTTTGACAAAATCTATGGTAACATTTCCAACCTAAGTTTTGTTTTTCTTTGATGATAGCTTCCCTTCTTAGGGAAGAATCATAACAGCATAACGTCACCAAATGTGCAAAGTTCAATTTGGTTAAAGAAAAACTCAGATTCAGTTTGCCAAGTTTTAGTTGTATTTAGAAACATCTTATCGAATGTGTTTATATGCACATACAAACAAGTAAAAGTGAGTAACCCAGTTAAAGCAGAAACCTGTTTTCTTAAAACCCCTGTTTACATCATCGGAAACCGTGAATCCAAAAACAATCCAGTGAGTCAGTCGCAGTGCACCTGAGAAAGTATCGTACTTGCAGTGAATCAAGACCAGAATACATAGTACAGTGCTAAGATGAGATGATCCTCAGGTCTAAGTGTTGTCTCAATGAATAGCGGAACAAGTTTAGTCCCAAGTTTAAACCCTCTGCAGCTAGTCATGTTTTTGACTTGTGTTTTCTCTCAGTTTGCTCAACTAGCCATCTGACTGCCCGTTAATAAAGTTGCGCCAGCAATTAACATCTCATCCTCTCTCAGTTAACAACATGCTGCTATGCATTTCTCTCGATTTAAAAGGATAGAACACAAGGGAAAAGTACATCCTCATGTAAAATTAATAAAAAATAATTACAATCATTAAGCTGTCATTAAGGTCAACACTATTTAAGCATATGAAAATGCCCTGAAAACCCTTCATGGAAAGTAATGACGATGAGAGGTGCACGTTAGTAAAATCATATGTGAAACATAATTGTCTCTCTGTAACTATTTCCTAATTACATAGATAATGAAGATATGCATAAAGTTTTTCCTAATAACTGAATTAATCCAACAGTATTCAAAATCAATAAAATACATACAGTAGTTAAAGGCTAGACCAGGGGTGAGCAATGGTCCTGGAGAGCCGCAGTGGCTGCAGGTTTTCATTTCAACCCAACTGCTTAATTATAAACCCATCCTTTCCAATCTCAGACCTTATTTAATTTTATGGCTTGTTAGTCTGCAATGTAAGGTTCTCATGTCGTAGATTTTTTTCCTTTCCAAGGATATCATCAAAATGATTTGAAGCCAGTCACATTTTCTACTGTGTTTTAATAAATCAAACAGTGCATGATGAACACTCAGAGATGTAAATCGAAACAAGCTAGATGGTGAACTGCTGACTGCTTTGTCATCTTATTGCTAATAAGGAGTCATTAAAACAGGGAATGCAGCTGTTTAAGATGGAAATAAGGAATCAAGGGTGGGGAACCTTAGCAAATGAGACCACTAAAATGAAGCATCAAAATATCACTTAAGCAATAAGTGCTTCATCAGCAGTAATTGACTTCTCATTAAGAAGGTGGGTTGGAACAAAGAACTGCAGCTCTCCAGGACCAACATTGCCCACCCCTGGGCTAGACAATATTCGTAAAAAATGTCTCAAGGTAGAGCAAACTGCACAACAAATCACTAGCTCTATATAATACATATTGAATCTTATACAGACATTGTATTATTTTGTACATACTCGTATTGAGATCTGGCAAAAACTCGAATGCAGTACGGACGAAACTGGCAGCAACTTTCAATGCACATTTTCAGAACTTGTGGCCAAGCACCATAAAACGTAATATATAAACATTTCCATGCATTGCTGGTCTTTTTCTATTGCATTGAGTTAAATACAGGTACATGCTGCTTAACATCTATGATATATTCCATGAAACAAGGCTACTGTAGTATTCCTGTTTTGACTAATAACAGAGCGATAAGACTACAATGTTCCACAGACACGAAATATGTGAGATTGGGAGCTGTAGCCTACGAGTCAAAGCATACACGGTTATATAGTAAACTTTTCAGTTTTAAGTAGGGATAGTTCACATTAAAACAATGAGAGGAAGTACAGTAACGGCAAAGCAATCACTTTGTATGCAAGAGACGTGTTTGCTATGTCTGGTTACGTCTGCTATGTCACATTCTCTAATCTGGACTTCTGAACTTTATTATAACCTTATAGGACTACAGTATATGTGGTCAGATGTTGTTGTGCATTAATTTCAGTATATTCATGCTATACATTAGTCCAAGCACAAATATACATTTTTTTTATATTTTTAATGGAATATAACTACTTTTTCATGTCTGTAACCATCTGTGTGACATGTACAGAAATTATGTTGTAACATTACCCATCTTACGAAGTCCTCTGAACCTGCCCATGAGATGGTTTAAGTTACCACACAAATTTGTTCCCCTTCACCAACCCCACAAAGTATACTCCAACTGCAGCTAGTCTTAACGGTCTTTGTCTATTGCCAGTCTACAACTCTGAGGTACATAACAGTGTTACGGTAACAGGTCCAAAGCTACTTTTGTTACCATAAATATGCACTAAAACCAGATCAGCACAGGATCATTCTGAGCTGGCAGCACACTACAACTGACCCTGTGTATCCCAAGATTTTGCTGCTGAGGTTAGCACTGCTCATAAACATAGTGATTTCTGAAATATCTGAGACAGATTATTATATCCAGGAGAAGGAATAACGTGATTGCAAGAGTATTTGCCTCAGGAAATGTATCTTTGTGAACTCTTTCACCATTTTTTACCTCTGGTTGTTAGATATTTAGGCAAAGCAAAGACTGGTGGGATAGAGTTGTCTTGAAAAAGTTCGTCAATGATGAATGGACATGCATAGACTACGAAATCCTTAACTGTAACCCAGTTAAGGATTTACATGGCCATGTGTTAAGGTTTCCCAGAAATCAACATCATGGTTTGTCTAACAGGAAAAAGGGCATACATGGTATTTTTTAAACCAAGGTTCTGTGAATAGCCAGTTTATTAAAGCATAAATAAGCCTAGTAGATAGCCGAGACTCATAGATAAAAAATTAACACGTTAATCTGTACCAATGAAAAGGAAAGTAATCTCCATTTACAGCAGGAATCATCTAAACGCTAGCTCACATTTATAGAACAAATACATAAGTACTGACCTGGGAAATCCTTGAAAAAATATGAGTGTATAGTTAAAAAATGCGTTAAACAAATTTTGTTTTTGTGCTGATCCCAAAAATTTAGTAATATTTTCTGTCTGTTTCTGTTTTCAACCCATGTTTGTGGTCTTCTCTGTAACTGAGTAATGCCTAATACCTTTCTTGTATACTCTGTGGCTTAGGCAAAGTACAACCAAAATGAAAGAAAGTTCTGCTCATAACCAGTGAAATCAGTACTGCAACCAATTAGATTTGGACTTTTAGCAGCAAAATACCACTGTAGGCATCAGACTAGCAAATACGGTAGCTATTAAATACCAAGAAAGTAGGTCATTTTTACTGAGAGCTGGGGGACAAAATGTTTCATGCAGTTTCACAGACTGTCCCTCCTACCCACCTCTGTAAAAGAAAACTGATGATTGCTTCATGACAGTTTAAGAATATGGCCGCCCACCCATGTTTTAGACCACCAAAGGGTCATATTTCTAGTTGCTCTCATTTTCCAGATCACTGGTCTTGTATTTTAAAAGGTAACCTTGAACAACTTTTGCTTTCACTTCACTAACTGCATTTTTTTTTAACTTAGCTCTTGCATTATCATCCCCACCAGCACAAGCTCAGCATTAACACCTTTTGGCTATTTTTATTTCAGAACAAGTAGCTTGGACTACTAGCAGCCTTTACTTATCTCTAGTGATACACAGCCTACTACAGTGTACACTCTGCTTTGTTTTCTAGAAGTAATAGAGTCCCTTATTGTAAGGGAAAACACTCAAAAAGGAAATTCCACCTAATTATAAAGTACTTGTGCTGTGGATTTTTTTTTTTTCTAAAATCAGCGATTAAAGATCATAAAAGGTTCAGAAATGTTAATGTCACCGTCATATAGTTCTGTTATACAATCTTTTGCTTTTAGGATATTTGGCAAATATGTTGCTTTCATTAAATTTTGATATCATAAAGAACAATGAAGAGATCAGTCATGAGTAATTCCATCTATATGCAAACACAAATCCTTTTAGTAATCTATAAAATTAGATTTTTTTTACAGGGCCTTCAAAGATGGTGTCTAAATCTTTATTTTACCAGCATATTTTCATTCTACATTGTATATGGCTCTAATCCATTAGTATTATTGAGACTTCAGGTAAGGCTCATACATTAGAAAGAACATTTTGCAAAGCAAAACAGGCAAACAGTTCCTCAAGGAGAAAATTACTAATCATTGCACAGATGGCACAGCTGTGGGATCTCAACATTTGACTCTAATAATATATCCTGATTCCAGAACACACTAGAGAATTACGAACTGCAAGTAGTAGCTGCAGTTTATGTTGCACATTTTTTTTTCTCTCACTCACCTTTCAAGGACATTTATTATTGAGTGAAATGGCTGAATGACACTGCTCCACCACGGAACCAGGAAAAGGCAGAGGTGTTCAAGCTCATCAGATTGGCGTAACACTGACTAGGCTAAAATGAAGGCTGATTTTTCAAACAGCATTTATCCTGTGAAAACAAATAAACAAATAAATAAATAGACAGGAGGACCCTCTAGGTAGATAAAGAGATAGATAGGTAACAGCAGACACAGGTCTACATAATATGCAACACACAATGCAGAACTCTACCATTAATGAAATAAAATTTACAATCTATATAACATGTTTAAAAGTTGTTATTTTTGTCAGGTTATGCCAGTTTTACAAGAAAAGTTACTGCCCTGTTTGAACTCATAAAAATTACTAATGAATGCTTTGAAATCACTTCAGTTTTTTATGTCCAGCATCTCTTATCTACACTTGCTTCACTGCTGGGAAATAAGTTTGTGACCTAGGCTAAGTTATGGTTACTGTTGTGAATAGATTAGTGATACGGTCACCTGTAAAGCAAGCCAGGACTTTCACTGACCTGCCCAGGAGAGGCTCACCTTAACTAAGTCAGTCCCCAACTACTACTTGCTGGCTTCAGCCTACACAGGCCCATAATGGCTTTAAAAGTTAAAAAAAAAAAAAGTGAAAACAAGTTCCAAAAAAATAACTCAAAGATGGCTCACAAGGCAGAGAGCCATCAAACTGTACAGAAACTATACAAGGAGGGATTTGACTAAAAGTAAATTCAAAGCAAACAATTTTGTGCCTTTTAGTTATTTCATTACCTTTGTAAAATGAAAGCAGTTTTATACATGCAATATTTTATATTGAGAAATTAATACAAATATGATTCAATATAAATCATTTCAGACTTGCACTTTAAAACCTATTTTATATCTACTAGTTCATGAAAAAGATAAAGGAAGAGAAAAAATACATAGTTTTATCCTCATAATTATTTTTTGACATTCCAATTCATGAACATATTTTTTTAAAAGATACACCACCTCACGCTCACTTTTCTACTTTTGTCTGGGTTGCTGCCTGTAATTTTGCAGTTCTATGGCATGCTCTGGAATCTCATAAATTATGTATAGCACACCACATCAATCATGACTACTTTACACAAGTAGTTGCTAAAAGTAGTTACCAAAGTAGTTGCTTTAAGAACACAAAAAAGGCATGCAATGCAAAAGCAAATCAGACACACCTTAGATGAGCAAAAACTCTTATTAACTATGATTTTCACTATGATACAAATGAAAAGGCTGAAAACTTGCCTTCGTCACTTCCAATAACCTGATGGTTCGGTACCTATGCTGAATGCAGACTCTTATATAAGATTTTATAGAATTCTAAAATGTAAGGGTGCATTTTCACGCAGAATGCTTTGCTTTTCTCTCTTGATCACTGTTGTTAAGAACTACTGCTGCTGCTGCAGGAAAAAGCTAATCTCTTGACTATCATCTGACACCCATTTATGCTTTAAAAGCTTTAACATTTAGAAATGTTTCTTTCAACAATGCATCACTTGTTCATTAAGTCAAATCATTGGTTTTTATGTTCTTGAGTTTTGAAACTTTCTTGTACTGTGTGTAAGCAATATTAGACAAGTCTGACTCTCCAGAAAATACAATATACGGGTAACATTCATAAGCAGGAACAATATTCATCCAGTCAAGCAACTGTTATTCATATAAGGGTAGCCAAACATTTCTCACTGTTTTATTGGCTAATCACCATTTGTGCAGTATCTATGGTATCACCTTATTTTGAACACTTGCAGCTACTAAGATATAATCTGAATAATGAAGAAATAAATTAAATGCAATGACTGAAACAGGTAATGTTACTGGAAACGAAAGGGAGGTTAGAAATTTGATTTGCTAGCATGTTTAATAAACATTATAGATGACATAATTGTAGTATCTTAAAACAACTAAAAGAAGAAAAGCCATAAACAATCTTGGGAAAGGTGTTCATAATGAAATGGTAATAGACATGCATTTGCTCATTTTCTTTCACTTTATTACTGGGCACTAATATTTCGTATTAGCAATCTGTAAATCATTAGAATTCAGTCTGACCTGGAAAAGACTTGATGATTTGAATTGTTGCAAACCTTTACCACTTCCATCCCAGCTGGGCTAATTTCCACGTTTCTTTCATAAGGCATTAAAGAAACTGGAGGTGTAAGTGAACATAAAAATAGATGTAAATAAGGATTATGTCAGGTAAGCTGACTTGTGTTTTCTATTAAATATAATGAAGTTATGTATTTTAATGCATTTGTGTTTATTATGAAACTGGAGAGTGGTGAAATGTTCCTTGGTTAGCTGGAATGCAAGTACAAAGTTCACGGCAATCTGAAAACAACACTATGGCTACCACAAAGAACTTGTTTGCAAAAAACTATATAAGCAATTAAAACTTAAAAATCCCATAGTTACTGATTTTTGGTATTAATGTGTGAAGGAAAAATGCAAAGATATTCTGTGTTGCCCTAGATTAATAATTTTGAGTAACCAACAGTCTGTTACTCTATTTTAAACAGGTAAGCTAGCTCTTGACTTACAATAGCATTATTTCAAAATGGACAGTGCAAAAATGGTTTTCACAATCTTCTATGTTCATGATCTCACACTGAGGCTGAGAGATATCCATAATGAGACTCCATAATGTGTGTTTTTAATATCTGATTATGCCCACCAAGATTTGAAAAACACATTAAACTACCCAAGGGTTATTGTGAGCAAAGAGATCAGGAGATGAAAATGAAGTTTAAAGATGTGATCAAGGAGAAGCAAAAGATCACAAAAAGAATGATCATGAACTGTATAGCCAATCTCAAAGGAAAAAAGAAAAGCAAAGATCAAATCCAGAAACAAAGCCAAAACCAAAACACTAATGTTACCAGTATGGCCGCCATGAATTCTAAACTAACTACATCTACAGCTCACAAAGACACAGAACCCAATGGACACCATCATACAGTATTTATACTGTCTCATTTTGTAGCATGAGTAGCCCCACCAAAGTGGTCAAGTAACTCAAAATAGCATTGTGGAAATAACATAAAATGGTAATAAAGATCAACAGACTGACACTTACTTCTTTCTTCCATCATACAGAGTGCACATATCTCTTCTACATCTCTGCTCAGTAGTACATTTAAATTGTCATTGAAATTTATTTTTTAAAAGCTATATTATCACTATCACCTGCTTGGATGGTATTCACCACTAACTTTTCTTAAATCAGTCCACTTTCAGCCAGGAAACATTTAAGAGTGGGCTGAAACTGACTGGCAAAGCACATGTGGCAACTCAGTTTTTATTTTTGTAAGTTACTGGTCTATGGTTATTCTTAGGATTTTATCTTCATTCTGTGTTTGTATTTTGTAGGTGCACACATATATATTTACACCAAAAGAAGCACTCTGATAAAAAGAGTCTAAATCTGATGAACTCAAAGATAGAGTACACTACAGAAATGCATGGGAAAGGCTTAACAAGGGCACACTTCACTGTGATTTACAAATGGAAGAGCCAAATAAATTATAATCTTAATTTCCCACAATAAACTATTTTCTACAATATTAGTAAGGCTCACTACGCGCTTTATTCTACATATAAATGTGCTGTATATTCATTAAAATATTCTATTCTCCTACAAAGAGTAATAATGAATATCCCAATACAAAGGATTTATAGCTAGCAATACGGTAAAAAGTGAATATCTTCTTCTGCTGATTACTCTAGGGTTGGCTCCCTCCCAAGTGTGGTTCCAACTTCTGCCACCAATTTAAATATAAATGATTATTTTTCTTCAAGTGTCTTTTTTCCCAAACTGACCATAATTATGTATCTTGAAATGCCTCAAGAATAAAATAAAAAATGATGCCATCTGTCAAAAAAGCAACTTATTTAAAATCATAAACAGTATGTGTGATTTCCATTTATCAATGAAATTTATAACTAGACTACTAAACAGTAAGCTGCTGAAGTTTAAATTTTAATTCCAGCAAAAAAGTAAAACTCAATGGTACATTTTTAACCTAGAAGCCAATATTGAGAATAAAAACTACAAACTAATCAGTCACTAGTCAAGGCTGTTTAAAATAATTTATCCATGCCTTACCAAATATGTTCATTCTATTTCTGGAGTGTAGGTTTAGCAAATAGTACTGGTGATTATCATCATTTTTATTCAACATTTCCTTGTGAGGATTGCAGCGGCAGTTGTCCAGACCACTGTATCCCCAGGAACTTCTCAGACGTTCAGAGGTCAGCTTAGATATAGAATTCCTTCTGGGTCTGCCCCTTGGCTCTCTGCCAGCGGGCCACGCCTAGTACATGGGGGATCTAAAATAAATGCCCAAACTACCTCTACTCTTTACCATATTACTCACATCTCAACAAATAACAAAGAATAAGCTCAGAAATTCTAGGTAGGGACCACATTTCTTAAACAACATTAATGATGGATAAATAAGGGTATGGTATGATATGCAGCAAAACCTCACGTTCTTGTTCCCTTTCCATAAATGCACCTGTTATGCCATGCAAGGGAAAATGCAAGCAAGGTTCATATGGATGACCAAGAGAAGAAACATGATGCAATCTATAAAATCGAAACATAGAGGCACGTGTTTGATAAAAAAATCCACCAAATAAATCAGTATTTATTTCAGAAGGAAAATTTTGTAACTGGGAATTCTAAAGTGCAATAAACACCACACACATGCAAATATTTTTCTCTGGATATGTGCAATCTCTGATGACAGTGAATCTGACATACTGATATATTTTATAGCCTTGTACTAGTGACTTCCTGGACGGCACTCCATGGAAACTGATGTTACATCATGACGACTATGACTCAAAATGGCAGTGCCCCAGGAAACCAAATTAGTGGAGTAAAATCATTTTTAATAACTGAAAATAAATTCTAAAATAAAAATGAATCAGATTCAGTACCTCAAAAAACTAATAGCAGGAAATAACAATTAGAAAAGGTTGTTGAAACAAGCATTCAAAATATGTCAAATATTCAGCTATCATAACAACAACAGGTTTCACAGTCACAAACTTTTGGAAAGTCTACAAAATAAATGTAATCAGAATTAGCAAACTACCCTGACCTCTCCAGAAATGCAGGAAGAATTCTTCTCATGCAGATAGTTATTCTGAATTCAGGCATCCACTAACAGTTCTCAGCAAACCCTCAGTATTCGTTTTTACTTTTCTAAGTTGGTCCAACAGATGCACAATTTGTCAGAGCAGCCTCACCAGATTGGACGACATGACTAAAAACTCAAATATTGACCTTAGGCCCTAGATACTCAGGCACGAGGTACACTTACGAGCAACCTTTTGTTTAAAATGGTGTTCATTATGAATAATTCATTACTAGCACAGAAACGTCTGTAACAAGTCAATGCTCAGACTGAGATCAGGTAGGTTGTTCCTAGCAATCATGCTCTAGGTAGCTCTGACTTTCTGCATTTGAGTGCTGAAGACTCCTTTTAGATCCATAAAGTAGGTTGACGGTATTCTTTCAAGCTCTGAATCCATTGTCTGAAGAGTACTGTTAGTATCTGTTCAGCATGCATGCATACAAACAACAGATAAACCTTTAATTTAATTAAAAAAAATCCAACTCTCTGACACCCATGTGGTGTGCAAATCCTGCTAATTGTCTAAGGTAGTGGTTCTCAAACTGTGGGGCGGGCCCCCCTAGGGGGGCGTGAAGTAACAAAAAGGAGGGCACAAAGATGTGAAAAAAAAAAGAATCGAAAATATGAAAAATAAATCTATTGAAACCAAAACAAATTAACTTAAACTACATTGATACTAGAAAAATAAATATAGAGTTAGACAAATGTTGACAAAAGTTAAATAGGTATAATAAAATATGCATCTATGATATATCATTAATTAAAAAAGAACAAATTGGTATTAGTGGGCTCATTTCAAAAAAACCTTACAAGGGCGTGATTAAAACTGTTATGAAAACTCGGGTCACAAATACTTAAAGGTTGAGAAACGCTGGTCTAAGGTGTCTTTTGCAGAACAAAGGCTACTATTGAATGAGAAGTCCAGCGCTAGTAGTGGGCTTAGAAGTGAGTTAGGCTATACAGCAGGTTTTTGTAAATTGGACCTTTTATGAGAGTAGTTTGGCAATTATGGTTTGTCTTGCTGCTACCCTTAGACTAGTTTGCTAAAAGGTACAGTAACTCTATATTAAACACACACATCTTTATCTTCTGCTCTAAAGTTGACTTGGGCGCGCACATTGCCTCACCAGCAACAAAATTGAATGTTTTAGCAATTTAGTAAATAAACACATCCGACTATACAGTATATAATTATGGATATTTAAATACATGTAATTTTAATGTGTAAAAAACTGACAAAAAAGCATTTACTATAAGTAGAACATGATCTAATCTGCTGCATGCCTCCTCAGAGTATGCATGTTGAAACATTTTCAAATACATTTTTCAAGTAAATTATCCCAAATTAAGACTAAAGCATATGTAAATAATTTTTGTAATTTATATTGATCTTTGAGCAAAGATTTTACATTCTGAATAAACAATGCATGCATACTAAATACAGTTTCAGTTGTGTTATGTTTGTTTGCTTAATCAGTTTATTCTTAAATTGGGCCATTTTTACATTTTTTGGCACTAAAGGTTTTTAAACTACAGTTCAGCCAATAATGTGATATCAGACTTGAACTTTTGAAAACACAACTGAACATTAAACTAAGCAGCATGAAGTACAAAATTATCTGAAAGTCACTCCTTGACTGCTTGCCATCCCAGTACTTACTTTTAAGGTTTCATGCAAAATTCTTGTGCTCATGACAGCACTTTCTTAAGTGTCAAAGAATTCATGGTACAGCTTTAAAGCAGAAATTAAGAATACAATCAACATAAAAGTAGGGCAGTAAATCCCCCTTTCCTTTTCTCAGCTGATGGGCTACTATTTCTTCTTCTGCTTTTCTGCACTTCAAGGGCATCTTCTAACACAACAAATAATCATTACCAATCATCACAAATAAGAGGTACGGTCATCAACAGACACAGAAACCATCAAAGACACTAGGGAAGAATCAGTCTCTTTCCCTGTATTAGTATGCCTCGGGGCAATGTGGCCATGGCAAACATTTTAGATCCTTAATGTTTTTCTTCCATCTTCCCATATTCACATTCCTAATTTATTTTTATATGATTATGAAGCTGTACTGAGTACTTTATCTTAAAGCAGTCTGTGGAAAAAACAAAACTGAGACGAGTGGATTTGACTTTCATGGCTTCTCTATAGTAGCTGCAAGGCATCCTTTACTTCATTTTTCTAAATGCCTTGCATAAAAAAATTGTTTTTCAACAACCAAGATGAATTCTGTGAATTTATGCTTGCAATTCATAATTTTCACAGAGCCCTTTTTTCTATAAGACAACATCAATCAGCCACTTCACAGATATCAAAGACTTTTCATCCATCTGGATACAAACAAAGCATCATTATAATCTTCCTTGTGTAAATGTGTCCAGTATGTAAACATTAAACTTTCCAAAATAAAATTTTAATTTCTGTTTCATTACAACATTGATTTAAAGAATTTACAAAAGCAGGACTGTTATTACTAGTAAAATGATTACTTAACATTATTTAATTTTCATCTCACTGTATAACTCATATTGGTAAAATTGTAATCCAAGATCCATCCATCTTCTTCCACTTACCCAAGATCGGGTTGTGGGGGCAGCAGCTTGAGCAGAGATGCCCAGACTTCCCTCTCCCCAGCTACTTCTTCTAGCTCTTCCGAGGTAATCCCAAGGCGTTCCCAGGCCAGCCGAGAGGCATAGTCCCTCCAGCGTGTCCTGGGTCTTTCCCGGGGCCTTCTCCCGGTTAGACGTGCCCGGAACACCTCACCAGGGAGGCGTCCAGGAGGCATCCTGATCAGATGCCCGAGCCACCTCATCTGACTCATCTCAATGCGGAGGAGCAGCGGCTCTACTCTGAGCCCCTCCCGGATAACTGAGCTTCTCACCTTATCTTTAAGGGAAAGTCCAGACACCCTGCGGAGGAAACTCATTTCCGCCGCTTGTATTTGCAATCTTGTTCTTTCAGTCACTACCCACATTTCATGACCATAGGTGAGGGTAGGAACATAGATCGACTGGTAAATTGAGAGCTTTGCCTTACGGCTCAGGTCTCTTTTCACCACGACAGACCGATGCAGAGCATGCATCACTGCGGACACCGCACTGATCCGCCTGTCGATCTCATGCTCCATTCTTCCCTCACTCGTGAACAAGACCCCAAGATACTTGAACTCCTCCACTTCAAACAGGATTTTGCTCCCAACCCTGAAAGGGCACAGCACCCTGTTTACGCTGAGGACCATGGTCTCGGATTTGGAAGTGCTGATTCCCATCCTAGCCGCTTCACACTCAGTTGCGAACCGATCCAGAGAGAGCTGAAGATCACGGCCTGATCTGACTCCACCAAACCGGACCCCCTCAACACCCTGGCTGCGCCTAGAAATTCTGTCCATAAAAGTTAAGGACAGAATCGGTGACAAAGGGCAGCCCTGGCGGAGTCCAACTCTCACTGGAAATGGGTTCGACTTACTGCCGGCAATGTGGACCAAGCTCTGACAACGATCTTACAGGGATCGAACAGCCCTTATCAGGGGGTCCGGTACCCCATACTCTTGAAGTACCCCCCACAGGATTCCCCAAGGGACACGGTCGAACACCTTTTCCAAGTCCACAAAACACATGTAGACTGATTGGGCAAACTCTCATGCACCCTCCAGGACCCTGCTAAGGGTGTAGAGCTGGTCCACTGGTCCACTGTTCCACGACCAGGACGAAAACCACACTGTTCCTCCTGAATCCGAGATTTGACTATCTGACGGACCCTCCCCTCCAGGACCCCCCAATAGACTTTTCCAGGGAGGATGAGGAGTGTGATCCCTCTGTAGTTGGAACACACCCTCCGGTCCCCCTTGTTAAAGAGGGGGACTACCACCCCGGTCTGCCAATCCAGAGGCACTGTCCCTGATGTCCATGCGATGTTGCAGAGGCGTCTAATCAAGACAGCCCTACAACATCCAGAGCCTTGAGAATGTATCTCATCCACCCCCGGGGTCCTGCCACCAAGGAGTTTTTTGACCACCTCGGAGACCTCAGTCCCAGAGATGGGGGAGCCCACCTCTGAGTCCCCAGGCTCTGCTTCCACATTGGAAGGCATGTTAGTGGGATTGAAGAGGTCTTCAAAGTACTCCCCCCACCAACTCACAACATCCCGAGTTGAGGTCAGTAGCGCACCATCCCCACCATATACAGTACAGTGTTGACACTGCAATACTTACCCCTCCTGAGACGCCGGATGGTGGGCCAGAATCTCCTCGTAGCCATCCAAAAGTCTTTCTCCATGGCCTCCCAAAACTCCTCCCATGCCTGACTTTTTGCCTCAGCAAAAACCGAAGCCGCATTCTGCTTGGCCTGCCGGTACCTATCAGCTGCTTCCAGAGTACCACAGGACAAAAGGGTCCTGCAGGAATCCTTCTTCAGCTTGACGGCATCCCTCACCGCCGGTGTCCACCAACGGGTTCAGGGATTGCCGCCACGACAGGCACCGACCACCTTATGGCCACAGCTCCAGTCAGCCGACTCAACAATAGAAGCACAGAACATGGCCCATTTGGACTCAATGTTCCCCACCTCCCTCAGGATGTGGTCGAAGTTCTGCCGGAGGTGGGAGTTGAAGCTACTTCTGATAGGGGACTCTGCCAGACTTTCCCAGCAGACCCTCACAAAACGTTTGGGCCTACCAGGCCTGACCGGCATCCTCCCCCACCATCGAAGCCTACTCACCACCAGGTGGTGATCAGTTGACAGCTCTGCCCCTCTCTTCACCCGAGTGTCCAAGACATGATCAGTCAAGCTGAGCTTCGAAGTGAGCCCGACTATATCTAGCTGGAACTCTCAACCTTGCACACCTTGCTCAGGCTCCTTCCCCTTCAGAGAGGTGACATTCCACATCCCAACAGCTAGCTTCTGTAGCCAAAGATCGGACCGCCAAGGTCCCACCCTTCGGCCACCACCCAACTCACACTACACCCGACCTCCTTGACCCTTCCCATAGGTGGTGAGCCCATGGGAAGGGAGACCTACGTTGCCTCTTCGGGCTGTGCCTGGCTGAGCCCCATGGGTGCAGGCCCGGCCACCAGGCGCTCGCCATTGAGCCCCACCACCAGGCCTGGCTCCATAGGGGGGCCCTGGTGACCCCCGTCCGGGCGAGGGAAAACGCCGTCCAAAGTTTTCATTCATCATAGAAGGTTTGCTGAACCGTTCTTTGTCTCATCCCTTACCTATTACCAGTTTGCCTTGGGTGGCTCTACCAGGGGCATAAAGCCCCAGACAACAGAGCTCCTAGGATCAAGATTCAACACTTTTATATATCCTAACTTTTTAAAACTGACAAATGCTTTTATTAAGCATTATATCACCAATTCCACAGTATATATTTAAAGCTACACCATTTTAATTACTATTATTTTATTAAATTAAATTAAAAAAACACAAAAAAAAGGACAACAGTAGTTAGTGCTGCTACTTAATGGATTCAGTGCTGAGTTTGAATGCTGTATCTGGTTGGTGGGGAATCTTCATATTCTCTACATATTCAAGTGGATTTATCATTTGATACTCCAGTTTTCCCCAAAGACATGCAGGTTTGACTAACAGGGGACTTTTAACAGGTCCCTGGGTGAGCATGGGTGACTAGACTCTGTAATGGACTGGCACTCACTCCTGGACTATCTACTGACTTGCACAATTGCTGCAAAGATAGGGTCTGATGCTCTACAACCATAAACTGGAATAGTTGGGTTTGATAGAGCTATGTAGACAAAGAAAAAAAATGCAAAACAATGTTGACTATTTCTAAATGGATTATTACCTTACCCTTTTACAGTACAAAAGTAAGTTTAATAAGCAGTTTTAATTAAGGATGTTTAAACTAGGAATAGGTTAAAAAATATATCACTGTGCTCACAGAGTTCCAATCTTCAGAGCGGTGAAAAGCCATTTGGTGTAGCAGCATACATGCCACAGACACGTCTTTTTGGTTTTAAATCTATCTGTGCAGATGCTTCCAAACTTTTTTTCCATCAAGGCGATAGAAACACCTTGTAAATAGTAATCTTTTGTTATTATTATTATTTCATCGGGTCTCATGTGTTTTAAATACAACATGCTTAAATCACTGGTGAACATAAAACGTTCAATGAATCTATGAAGAACAAAACAGCATTACCACAAGATTCTTCTTATGGTCAGGTAATTTACCCCTCAAATACAAATGCAAATCCAGCTGAAGTACTGAAGTACACATGCGTGAAACAGATTGGGCAGTGATATAAAATGTAACTGTGAGTACACTTGGAGTGTGCATGCATGAACGTTTAGTACATAGCTGCAACAGCTCTGTGACAATCACGGTAGCCTTACAAAGCATCATGGGGTAATGGGAAGAAAAAAATATGTTTTTAAAACTGGCCACAGATAATTTTCCAGAAAAATATTTGGCAAAGAAAGTCACCAACAAACACAACTTTTTTGCTGCAAAAACACTTTGCAGAATTTTGCAGATCAACGGTTTGTTATCCTAAATTAGTGCACCATAACAACACTGTAGCTATGCAGCAGCATTTAAAAAGATTTAAAAGATCTATGTTTCTCTTAAGACTCACCTGCTGCCACAAAGTGAGCTATGGCACACCACAGACCGCATAAAGTTGTAGTGTGCTACTTAGCTAATGGCTTTGTCACCTTATGCTAGCTGTGGATAACTGCCACTTCCAGATATATCCTGCTATCCATGTTTTATTCTCCTAGAT
Source organism: Polypterus senegalus (assembly GCF_016835505.1). Classification (NCBI taxonomy): domain Eukaryota; kingdom Metazoa; phylum Chordata; class Cladistia; order Polypteriformes; family Polypteridae; genus Polypterus; species Polypterus senegalus. The sequence goes on along the minus strand of NC_053157.1, from coordinate 62,128,799 downwards.
TAAATGATACTACAAACTCAGACAAATTAAGAAATTCTTTACATGTACCTATGAACGCATTCTAGCCTAATAATGAGGACAGAGATACAAAAGGTTGTCAATCCATCTCCATCTGATTGGAATTTTCAGGAGCTGTGTAATGCTATAAACCAAACTTATGAATATTCACAACTGAACTCCCATAACACGTCAACACATTTTAATTACTTCTCCAACTTGAAAGTATGCTTGACTTCTGTAACCTCAATAAACACTGCCTGATGATTCAAATCCTGTGTGACCGTTTTTATTTTTACACTGTGACACAAATGCTGGTAGGGCATTTGTAATGTGGAGGAGGTACCTAGATAGGTGCTTGAAACAAAAAAAACTTGTATGAAATTGTTTACATTGTTTCCTTTACATCAATAAGAAAAAAAAAATGGAGCGTATCATATTTCAAATTCTATAATAAAAAGTCAAGCATAAAAGCATGAAAAAATTTCCAGGCGTAGTGCCACACAGCAGTCTTTTTACAGAAACTTGCTGTTTTCTTCTTCAAGTTTTTTTTTTTTTTACATTTACTAATGTTATGTATTATTAATGTTGAGATCTGGCATCTGTATTTTTACTATAAGTTAATATAAATTTTAAATAGAATGTAAAATGGAAGATATGCTGCTATCATCACAGGCCCTAGATTCAGCCTGTCTCCACTGCCTTCCAGATAAGCTGCAAACTTGAAATTGTCAAATTTAACAAATAGGATCCAAAAGCTACCTTCCAACTAGAACATCTGAGAATGTACGAAACTCTGAGGAACTTAAAGTAGGATATATAAAATATTGCCACACTCAGCTAGCACTATGATCACCACTAAAAAAAAAAAAACGCGGTCACTGATTACAAGCGCAAGAAGGCATGCGAATGAATACGACTAATATGAATAACTAGCCAACCCGCGGCGTACCATATGCCGCATAATAAGGCCGGTTTTTTAATGATTTTTAAGCACAGGGAGAAAATTAACATTTAAAAAATCGGTAATGTAATAAATCAGCAAGAAAAGCAACATTGTAACAATGCACGGAACCAACACACAATCGTCCGTGACTGAAAACTGGTGGACCGCCATCGCTCATGTGCCCACCTCCAACTTGTCACTTCAGTTGTTGTCGTCTTTGTACAGTCCAGACGCACCTGTGACTCACGTAGACTTTCCGTGTTCCTGCAGAAGCATCTAAGAAGACGCATGTTTGTCGTGGATGCGAATTGCTGTATGTAGCGTGTAAAACAGTTTGCTATGGTGCATGCGGTCGTGCATCGTAACCGAAAACTCGGCTTTTAAAGACTGCTTACTTCATTGTATTTTAACCTCAGTTGTAAAGGATTGTTTTAAGGATACCATGGGATACCCCTCGCAAACCGTTTTACACGCTGCATATGCACCTCCGCGAGAAACATGCTTCTATGAACAGTCAATGTGGCTCAGAGGTGCATGTGGCCTCTACGACAGACGAATATAAATGACACCATTTTTTCTGTGTCGTCGCGTCCAAGTTGGTGGGCGTGGCTCTGCGAGTTGTTGTCATATCCAATGGTCTTGGAGTTGGTGGGTGTGGCTCCTTCCTTCGTGCGCCATAGGTGTCTTACTTGTCGGCAGCTTAGTGAATCCACGTCCCTTCCGGCGTGCTTTCCATGGGTGTCTTGCCTTAGTGAATTATATATATAGATGTTGCATCAGTGCCACAATGCTTTCCGAAATGTACTATACAGGTCATAAAATGAGTTATTCCAAATACCATATATACTTATGTCTCTGTTTTTTTCCGTTTTAACAATGTGTTTACATAGATTGTTGTAGACACAAAACACACATCAGATTATTTCCCCTTTTTTCCCCTTACAATCCTGGGTAGCTCACTCACAGATAATCAATCAAGGCTGGAACTGGGAGAACTTCATGCCCGTTCTGAGGCAGTGGAGGGGTTGGTATAGCAGGCTGCTTGCTGATTGGGCTGATTGACACATTTAGAAGACAAAAGGCGCTGACGGAAAGGTGTGAAAGGATTTAAGGTGGGCTGGATTTGCAAGTTTTTTCTGTGGCTATGGTTATTCTAGTGTTAATTGGGAACATAAAGTGAGGAAAACGTTAAAATTCATAAGAGGTGAGAGAACAGAAAATGTGTCTGTCAAAAGCATTCACACGAATGAGAGGTGAGATCACCCTGTGTGTGGTTGAAAATGGTTGAAAGTAGGGTGTGACTTGAAAAAATCTCATGGCCAAGGTCTCAACTCGTGGGAGTTTGAAAAATCTTCCAAAAATGGGAATGGTTGGTGATATTAACTTCCTGTTTGTGGCACATTAGTATATGTGAGGGGGAAAACTTTTCAAGATGGGTGGTGACCATGGTGGCCATTTTAAAGTTGGCCATTTTGGATCCAACTTTTGTTTTTTCAATAGGAAGAGGGTCATGTGACACATCAAACTTATTGGGAATTTCACAAGAAAAACAACCATTCCCATTTTATTAAGGTGTATCCATATAAATGGCCCACCCTATATATATATATATATATATTGTGACGGACAGCCGGATCCCATGCCCGGCCGGGACGCCTCTGCCGCATACGGCCCTGGGGAGCCATTATGGACATTGCAATACCTTCCCCGGGGTGCTTGGGGGCAGTCTCCCTGGCAGTGGATTCCTCCTCAATCTCCCCCGTGGCTCCATGGGACATGGAGTCCACCACAGCAGCCCGGTTGGGAGATGGGGTGGCCGCTAGGGGGTGCTGCAGAGATCCAGCCACCACACTGGACGGTTTATTAGCCCCACCCGGAGGTGCAATTAAGACCAGCTGGTCAGGCACCTGGATCACTTCCGGGTGGGGTATAAAAGGGCCTGCCTCCCAGCAATCGAGGCCAGAATCGGGAGGAAGAGGACGAGGTTGCCTGGGAGGAGTGGTGGAGCAGGAAAGTGTTGGTTTGGTGGTAACTGTGTGTTTTGTGTTTGGACTGTGTTTGGGTTGTGTGGCACGGGGAAGGCGTGTCACACAGCTGAAGAAAATAAAGGAGCCTTTGAGTGTGAACACGTGCCTCTGCGTATTCTGTGCCGGGTCGGGCGCTATATAGAGCCTTGTTTACAATATATATATATATATATATATATATATATATATATATATATATATATATATATATATATATCACAAGCTTGTAGCAATCTGGTTTGCTCGACAAATGTTTTAGATGTATTTCCCTGGGTTGTTTTTATATGTATAGTATGCCTTGATGGATGTGGCTATATATGACCTTAACGGAATTACCCAGCATTATTTGGGAAGGTTCTGAGTGGGTTAATTGCCAGAAAAACTAATAACAAATGTGGATGGTGAAAAAGAGAAAAAAAGTAAGGAAATCAGTGACTGGGTGGTATATACGAGTCTATCCTGAAGAATCAAAGTGGCTTGAAGAAAGAGGCGCGCGTTAAAATGCGAGAAGAGGACTTTTATCTTTCCTTTTAAAACAGGTGCCTCTTTGTACACTAGTACAAAAGCCTATGTTGGACTCTTGAGTTGACAAATAACTTTATTCTTTTGCTTGGGACTTGGATACCAGAAAATTTCCAATACATATTCTTGTTATTGCCATTTCTGTTCTTCCAGTTGTGGTCTATAAAGAAACCAGGGGAAGGGGAAGGGGAAGCATTATTTTGTTGTCTTGCAAGAATAATGAATTTGCGTTTCAATACAATATTGTTTTTTGTAAGATTATTCTGTTAAACATGATATCTTTTTCAGATGCAGTATTCAGAGTAAGTGTTCCTGAAACATATATTGGTATTAATTGTCCTTTATGTGAATCCGTGACACTTTTCAGGATAGCCAAGTGCACCAGGGTGTTACAAGCTTCTGTATAGTTTTAACTTCCACTTGGGGATAAATAAAGTATCTGTCTGTGAGAAAACAGAGCCATGAGTGCCAGAGCTCCTGATTTGCATATTGCATTTATTTGGGCTATTTCAAAAGCTGATAGGCTGAGATTAGATTTGAGAAATTTGATTGAAGAATGATGCCAGCCACTTTGATATGAACAGATATGGCTGAATCAGTGGAAATCTATAGCTGACTGTATCCAATTGCAGTATTTTACAAACAAGTAATTATACATGGGTCTAAAGCAATATGTAACCCTTTTTATTCAATAAAACTCTGTCCATTATCCAGCAGAAACTCCTTCTTCCCTTCCCACCCAGACAAAGTCAGCTTTTTGTTAAGCTGTAAAGACAAAGGAGGCCCATTGAAACACATTGAATATAGAATTTTAATAAGAAAAATCTTATATACTAGCCGACGCCGTAGCATACGGCGGTGTAAGAATAGGAACGGAAAACGGTGTGAAAATAATTCAGAAATCAAGAAGAAAGAAATACTTCTTGAAAGACGCAGTTGTGAATAGGTGTTTTGCTGGAGACGACAGATAATGAGTCGAAAGATCTAACCCTAGAAAAAGCCATGTACAACTGACCGTGGCTGAAGACTGGTTGTTGTAGATTAACGCAAATCTTTGCAAACGGTTGTCCTTGGTTTGGAAACGTTGCTTTGCAGATGTTGCATTGCATGACTTGTGAATGATTTTTGTTGTGTTTAGTCAGACAATCCTGTGTAGTGAACTTCTTACTGCATTTCTAGTTGTTGGGAAGAATGCCTTTTCTTGTGTTTAGCAAGTGAAGTTTGCGTTTGAAAAGTTTTTCTGCATGAATGGCACTGGAAGAATGTGTTACTGGAGTGGGTAATTTTTCAGCAGAGTGAATTTTTGTGTGTTTGTGAAGATAGTTCTGCATTGTGAAACGTTTTGTGCAAGTGTGACACTGAAACAATTTGTCTTGCAAGTGAATTTTCTTGTGTTTGGCAAGACAATTTCTGTTTAGAAAGATTAACTATAAATGTCGCAGAGGAAGGTTGTACCAGTAGACGAAACTGTAGTGTTTTGTGGAAGAGAAGAATGACTGAGGACTGATGTGTTGGTGTTATCAGACATTATATGCTGCTGTGGAGACATGATTGGAATCGGTAGGAGGGCTTTATAGTGGATATTGTCCAGTTGTCCTGAGTACAGAAGTTAAATGAAGAGAGTATTTCCAGAATTGTAAATGCAAGGCGGGATGTTGGGGTCATGTTTGAAGTAAATGACAATGGTAGCATGGAGAAAGAGCTTGAATTTCAGGTTCACCACCATAAACTCCAGATGTTGCCATGTATTGATAGTACTGTACTCCTGACTTGTTGTGATAACTCGATTTGCGTTGGAAAGAACAACAGGAAGAATGTCTCCAAATCTGTCCCAATGTGATGCAATGAAATCTACTGCCCTATGTCGTAGTGGGAGTGCATTGCCTTCGTCAACCGTTTGTGTCAAGAAATAATCCACTGATAGGAAAAGGCAGTTGCTGGATCCCGGAATAGAGATGACGTTATACAAAAAAACCCATCGACAGAAAAGATAATGTCGTTCATTTTATAACAAAGGCTTAGGAAACAACCGTCGCAGTATAGCAAAAATAGCAAGTTGTATGTGAAGGGTTTGGAAGAGGACGAATAGGAATCGGGAAATGCTGTGTCGGCCATAGACATATATAGATAGATGCTGCATTCACTGTGTTGCCCAGTCGACACGATACGTCAGCGTGTCTGCCCTATTGCGAGTGGTAAAAGTGCCATTTAAACTAATACAGGTAGACGTGGAAACCGGGTTTTCTGATGAAAAAACAACGTTTAAAATAGTATTGTTTACATACAACAGATTTTGGCGAATCGTTTAAATGCAATTATTTATATCCATTTATACACTAATACTGCCAATTATTAAATAATAATAATTATTATTACTATTATTATTAAATAATTCCTCCCATATAAGTAACATTTCTCGGACTGCCTTCTTCCATCTCCGAAACATTTCTAGACGTCCTGTTCTTACGCAACACTGTACTGAAGTATTGGTTAATGCCCGAGTCACCTCACGTATAGATTACTGTAATGCTATTCTATCTGGCATCCCACAAAAACGTATCCATAAACACAACTTCTTCAAAATTCTGCTGCCAGGATAATAACCTGTTCTAAATCCACTGAACATATTACACATATTCTCTCTCAACTTCAGTGGCTCCTTGTTAACTACAGAATACAATACAAAATACTGTTCTTAACATTTAAAGCACCCCCCTCCCCCAACCTCACTGATCTCCTACAGATTGACACTCCTCTCGCTCACTCAGATCCTCATCTGCAGCTTCACTTCCTGTACCACACATCAAACTCTGTGCTATGGGAGCTGGAACTCAACTCTGGAATTCTCTTCCTTCTCATATACGTCAGCTCGATTCAAAAACACATTTTAAAACTGCCCTCAAAATTTATCTTTTTAAACTAGGATACCAATTGTGAATTTTGCACTGTTACTGCCAGTTATCTTTGTTTGCTAATTATTGCTTTTTGATTTATCATTCTCTTGTTTCAATTTTACTAATATTGTTTAATTTTATTGTAATGTGACCTTGAGTTCTAAGATTATAAAACGGGATTTTCTAATGGCCAAATATAAGCAAAACAATTGTTCACCCTTACCTATGAAATGTAATCCCCCGGGATCTGGTTTGCAGCGTACAGCGGTTTGCACAATCCCAAGCAGCACATGCATAAGGGACTGTAGTGCTACTCGCAATATGGCAGCGACGCTGACGTACGATGCTGCTGGTCATGGGGCGTCTAATAATTCTATGTCTATGGTGTTGGCTATGTGTGGATAGGACCGGTTTTGAAGAGGTAGCAGGATGAACCAAAAGAGAAATATATATAAGAGAGGCAGTTGCCGGATCCTGGAATAGAGATGACGTTGTACAAAAACCTGTCGACAGAGAAGATGCGGTCGTTCATTTTATAACAAAGGCTTAGGAAGCAATATAACGAAAATATCAAGGTGTATGGGAGACCGCAGGCAGCATGAGGAAAGGTATGGAAGAGGTCGAATAGTAATCGAGAAATGCTGTGTTGGCTGCGTGTGGGCGGGACTGGTTTTGAAGAGGAAGGAACGCGGTAGTCCGAAGGAGGAATAGGAATCCAGAAAAGCAGCGAGGGGGTGTATGGGAGGCCAATGCCATGTCAGCTGCATGTGGGTGGGACCGGTTTTGAAGTGGAAGCAAGACGAACCAGAAGAGAAATATATATAACAGATAAAGTGTAAAAGGTAGTAAACAAATAATTTCATGTATTTTTTTAAAATTTTGCTTTTATGTTATATATTGCCTTATGACTTATTACACTAGGGCAACTTTCCTTGTAATAGCTTAAAAGTCTGTAACTGTCATGTATATATTATAGAAAGCCTTATTTAATAGATTGAAATGCTACTGAAATGTTTCATTTTTTTTCTTGAAACTATTTAAGGCTTCCTAGTTTATTTTTTTCTGGTAAAATATTTTGGAGACCTTTACATGAGATGTCCAATTTGTTGTTTAGCTATGCTAAACTAAAAAGAATTAGAAAAGGGATCAGAAAACAGATTGGAAAAATAATGCCACTACAAATTGCAATGGTAGCAGGTGTTCCTTACATCCCTCAGGTACTATTAAAAAAGTCAAACAGCAGCACCTGAGGATAATTGCTTAATCTGAGGTCTTGCCCCACAATTTAATAACTAACAAATTATATAAGATATAATAAGACTTATAATTATACTAATAAGACACAGGAGGTAGGAAATTAAACTAACAAAAAAACAACGGTCAGATCACTGATGGTCCATGTGCATAAGCTAGGTTGTCAATGGACTTAGTCGTTATTCTTAGAAGAAACTTTTCTTCTGATAAGGCAACATGAAATGGCTCCAGGCCAATGACCACAGAGCACCTTGTCTGACTTTCTTTCAAACAATAACATCTTTTACTTCTTTCTTTGTAACTCCACCTTGATTCTCACCTGAAGATCTAACTTGTGCCAACAGCAGTCCCTTAATTCCATTTGAATGGTGATATATGCTGTTTATAATTTATTAATTTTCTAAGTGTTTGTGCTGTTTCACTATCTTGAACGCCTATTACAGACCTTCTGGAGCATAAATCCCTTAAGGTTTGAATGTTAGTCTTATAACACACTTTCTTCAGAGGTTGGCTGGGCCTGGTAGGCAAGAGTTTAATAGGAACAGTGTAGGCCACCCAGACCGGACTGAAAACACCAGGGGCTCATGTATAAACACAAAAATGTTGCATACGCCCATTTCCATGCTTACATCGCAATATATAAAAACTAAACTTTGCGTAAAGCCATGCACATTTTCAGGCCAGCTAATCCCTTGTGTACGCAAGTTCCCCACTCGGTTTTGCAACATGGTGGCACCCAGCGTCAAAACAGTGCTATTGTTCCAGTGTGGTTTCCCTTTCTTTTTTAGATCCACATTCCTGATGTAGCTTTAACAAATACACTGAAATTAACCGCATATCGTTTATTAGTTGTAAGGCATCTGATTGTAATTAACTTCTAACAATATAATGGTCCACGGAATGGCCAAACTATTCCAAATACCACAGCTGCTTTAGTGTCGTTACTTTCACTGCACCACTTGCAGTATATATCCCACTGTATCTGAGTGTGGAATCACACACAGCTCTATAGCAGCTGATCGGAAAGAGAATTATTGTTATGCAGCATCAAGCACACGCTGCCTCAGCCATGCGCACAGTCTATTTAAACTGCTCCTCTACAGCAAAAGCTTAAGAGTCTTTCCTGTCGGGACCTCACGGTTCAGAAACAATTTCATCCCAAGAACTATAAACGCAGTCAAACAGCCCATCAAGTGATCCTGGTAGAACTGTTTGTACTTATAAGTACGATTACCTCACTGTAACCTTGCAATATAGTTATAATATTGCACAATCTGAGCCACTTTATAAAGCGTGTATTTACATATGATGAAGACTGGCTTCTAATTCAATTTAGATTTACAAGTGCTATCTTCTTGGAACTCTTGATATAACGTTTAAGATGTCAAGTCTTAATTTTTGTACATTGGACCACTACAATATTTTTTACATGCGGGTTGGAAAATGGATGGATGGATGGATGAGTACATGCAGAAAAAATAATGTGATAATTGTAGCATGGAATATGCGGTAATGAGTGGATATTAGCCATAGGTAGTCCTTCATATCTTTAACTTTGACAAAGTGTTCCTTGGTCCAAAACACTTCGAGAACATCTGCGTTAAAGGGAAGAATACTGAAATGAGTAATGCAGGAAATGGATGCCATGAAATCACATGACTACATGTGTGAATGCTATAAAAAGTGGTTAGCAGAAGTAAAACCGACATTTAAATACTGGTAGCAAGACACAGCACTTGGTAATCAACTAATACTTTTTAAATAATCAGTCCAATCACAGATTTGCTATAGTTCCGGATCTTTTAAGAAAGATTAACTTTTGATGAAAGGTTTTATCAGATAATGAGTGGAATACTTTAATTAAAACTCTACATTGCTATGGCATCTACTATAAATTTAAATTTAATTTCTGTTTCACTTTCACATATTGTGAAAGTCAATAACCAACAGCACCTACATAATAACCTGTTCAAAACATAACAATGATTTGATTTCCGATGAAAGAAGAAAATGAGAGAGAAGGTTGGATGATGTGGAGGTAGTGAATCAGGAAGTGTAATGGATTAGCATGGAGGAAGTAAGGAAGCTATGAAGTAAGGGTGGGCGATCTTTCCAAAAAATCATATCACGATCCTTTTAACACAAAATCACGATCCACGATCTGAATTGCGATCTATCTTTTCAATGTGGCATATACTTAAGAGAATATCCGGACTCAAACTCATTAAGACCTAAGTTACACTTTATTTTAAATATCTAACAAAGTTGAATTCAATTGTGAATAGATTACATATGAAAATATTTCTAGAAATAATAAAATGTAAACAAGGGCGATTTTCAAATTCTGACACTTTCAAACATGAACATTCTTTAAAAAATTGTAATCAGCAGCTAACAGATAACATAAATATAATCAATATAAACAATTGCACTTTTAAAATTCATTTAATACAGTAAACCAAAACAGCATAACAAACAGCTAAAATTAGAGGTAGAAAGGTAGGTGATGAGGTTGAAGCAAGTGAAGAATCAAATGTTGAGTACCTTTCATTTTAAATACAGGTACAAACAACTTCACTATGGTATTAAACTAGCTAACTAAACTCCAGGCACTTTAGTTGCATATTTTAAACATGAAAGATTAGGTTGACATTCTGTTTACATTAGATGTAATGATTTTCTGTTTACATAATCACAGGTTTTTAGAAAGGAAAATAAACTGATCTCCTTTATGGGGTTTCAGAGCAGCCCTTTGACTTGTGACAATATTGCCACCTGTGCTAAACACTCTTTCTGATGGTGCACTGGTTGCTGGGTACAAAGATACTTTTTTGCCAGGCATCCAGACTCGTATACGGCTCGGATGTTCGACTGGACCATAAGTCACTCATCATTGCAAAAAATTCGCCATTCTTTAATTGCTGCACGACCCTCTGTTGGCAATTGCTATACATATGCGCAATGGCCGTATCAGAAAAATATTTGCGACTCAGAAGATCATATCACGCATCTAAAGTGTTCATCAGTTTCTTAAAACCCACGTTGCCTACAGCGTTGAATGGTACCATAAGCTTAGCTAGGTAGAATATGACCGCCTAAACCACCTCTTTCCATCGTTTGCTGCTTTTATCATTTTATCTTTTTTGATTGCTTTAATGTGTCAGTCAATGACAATTGTTTCTGCTTCGTGACCACACGAGATACAGATGAGTGGGGATGTACTGACTGGACTTAAACAGTCTCTGCTTGTTCCTTCAGGTGTCTCCATTTAAGATGATTAAATAGATTTGTCTTATTGCCTCCTGAAGTGTTGACTGTTGTCCGTCAATTTTACATATAACTTTGCTTTGTACAGCACCTGACTGTGCATTGCCGAACCACTGCCACACTACTGACATCAAGTCCTTCTTTGGCACAAGCTGCTCATCTGCCATGCAGCTTCCACGCTACGAACTGTTTTCAACTTGTTCACACAAGGAAGCCGTGGTGGAAACACGAGATATAATTTGGCCAATCACAACGGGAAATCATTCTGTTGGTTTGTAGACCTGGCACGGATCCATCAGTATTGAGTATTAGAAGAATATAAAAGATCACGATCTGTACAGTTTGCTTGAAAATTAGATTGTGGATGTCTTTAAGACTGATCACAATCTAAAATCTCCTGATCGCGCACCCCTACTATGAAGAGGATGAAGAATGGAAAGGCTGTTGGTCCACATGACATACCTGTGGAAGCAAGGTGTTTAGGAGAGATGGCAGTGGAGTTTTTAACCAGATTGTTTAATGGAATCTTGGAAAGTTAGAGGATGCCTGAGGAGTGTAGAAAAAGTGTACTGGTACCGATTTTTAAGAATAAAGGGGTTGTGCAGAGCTGTAGTAACTACCAGGGGATAAAATTGATGAACCACAGCACGAAGTTATGAGAAAGAGTAGTGGAAGCTAGGTTAACACTAGAATTACCAGAGCCTACGAAAAAACTCGTAATTCCGTCCCACCTTAAATCGCTTCTTAAATCCCTTCACACCTCTCCGCCAGCGTCCTTTGTCCACTAAATGTGCTGATAAAGAGAAGCTAGGAGCAGCCGGCTATTCCATCCCCCCACCAATTTAGAACGTGCACGAACTTCTCTCAGCTCATGCCTTGATTGAGTATCTGGGAGTGAAGTGGAGTTTTAGAGTGGAAATAATAGATCGTTATTTGGAACACACGCATTTCATGTCTGTTCCGTTTCTACAGTAATCTGTGTAAACACATTGTTAAAACAGAAACGTTTTTTATATTCTACTAATAGATGACAAAATGTAGGCATAAACTATATAATGTATGAAGCCTGAAGTCCAAATATCAAAGAAACATTTTCACAAAAAGATACAAATATAACACAACAATTGTGCTTTTATTCAAAAATGTAACTGCAGAAACAAAAAGCCGCCTTAACATGCGACATTGACACCCGTTTATTGTAACTGCCTCCGTGGTACAATAGATTCAGTTCCCGCCTGGGAATCAAAAGGTCGCGAGTTCGATCCTGCACCACTGCGTTTTGAGAAGTAAACTGCTCTTAGTCTTACTATTTTAGAATAAAAATTTGATTTCAGTCTGCATCGTGGTACACTGCAGAGCTATAGCGCATCTTTATGTGAAAACAGCCGTGTCAGATGGGGTTGTATGGATTGATTCTGAACGCGACTGAGAGAATGAAAAGTGAATTTAAAAAAAAAAGCTAACCTTTACAAGGATCATAAATTGCACCGGCTGTTACAGACTGAGATCAAATGTATGCTTTTGACATCCATGTAATGCTTTAAAATTTCAATGGGTATACTTTATGACCTTTTATTGTCTTTTCATGTGCCACCAACCTTAGTATGTTTAAATACAGATTTGATTTGAATTTGTATTATTATAGAGCAACAGACTCATACTCAGTCTTTGATACCTTTTTGCTTCTAATTACGCACTAAAGACTACATTGATTCTTTAAAATGTAATATTTTTGTAATCTCTGCCAACTGCTTCTGTATTAAAAATGAAAGGACAACAAGCGCTTTCATTTTTTTCACACACATTTTCAATAATGTTGGTTGTTCTTATTGTTTAATGATGCATAATTACCACCACAAAATGGCTAAGCCTTTAGTTTGTGTGCCTCTCTTCAATGACTTTGACCGCGTCCCATTCGGTTTGAGATGGTTTCCTCATTAAAGGAGTTTATTCATAAAAGAAAGAAACTAGATACAGTATATTTTTAAGCCAAAATAATCAACCTATTATTAATTAATTTTTTTAAACAGAATCACCTGGACATTTATGGACTGTACTAATGCTAAATGTAGACACATGGACAGCAGGCACTGAGCACCAAAGGCAAATGGTAACCTAGTTAATCAGGAGCCAAATCAAAGTACGTGAGCAGTGAAGGTAATTGATTCAAGGAGAGATGCCAGTATTTCGAGAAGGGATCTAATGTAAATAGGCCAAGGACAGAAAGGACACTCCATTATTTAGAGACACTGTTCAACTTCTTATTTTGTGCAGAATTTTGAATTGATACTCTATTTTAAAAAAATCTTTGGAGTCATATAATTTCTATTTAGTTATGATATCATTGGAGGTCCTTCAGAAAGAACTGACTCCTTTGCAAAAGTGCAAATTTGACTATATAGTTATCTATATTTTAAATAAATTAAAATAAGATTCTTCTTGATGTGCACAACATACACAAAAGAATGTCTGAATTACAGATGAATTCATCCATCCATTATCCAACCCGCTATATCCTAAATACAGGGTCACGGGGGTCTGCTGGGGCCAATCCCAGTCAACACAGGGCGCAAGGCAGGAAACAAACCCCGAGCAGGGTGCCAGCCCACTGCAGGACACACACAAACACACCCACACACCAAGCACACACTAGGGCCAATTTAGAATCGCCAATCCACCTAACCTGCATGTCTTTGGATTGTGGGAGGAAACCGGAGTGCCCGAAGGAAACCCACGCAGACACGGTGAGAACATGCAAACTCCACGCAGGGAGGACCCGGGAAGCGAACCTGGGTCTCCTAACTGCGAAGCAGCAGTTCTACCACTGCGCCACCATGCCGCCTTACAGATTCATTGGATTATAATCATTCAGTAAATATGAAAAAATATTTATTTTTTAATATATATATATAATATGAAAAAAACTAATGATTATTTTGGTAGTCGACTAATCGTTCAATTTTTTTTCGATTAGTCATGATTAATTCATGCCTGACTATTTTGATGCCTGCAACCTGTGGTTGCACATCCTGTTCTGGGCTCCAGTGCATGTCATACTTCATCTGCTCACGTCTGTCCACCTGTGAATGTCACGCTGATGTCTCTGCATTAACACGATTAAAATTAATAATAATCAAATTAAAATAACAACTAGTGAAACATATGAATTTGAAAATAATCAGATGTTTTTATATTAGTGTGACCATCCATCCATCCATTATCCAACCTGCTATATCCTTTCAACAGGGTCATGGGGCTCTGATTAGTGTGACCATCACAATAAAAAAGAAATACATTAAACAATACAAACTAAAGTGCACATAGTCTTTAAAAACAAAAAGTGCATTTAACTTAACCAAAAATGGCCACTGGTGTGTTTTAAAGTCCAAAAATTTAAATAAAGCTTCAATTCAAATAAAATAAACAATTATGTACAGTTTATAAAAGATTCAGTTCATATATTCCTGATTGCAGTGCAGGAACGTGAGTATTTCGACATGCTCTGGTGTGATGCTGGCTCTCTTCTTTGAGACAATGTTCACAGCTGCTGAGAAGAGACACTCAGAGGGAGCAGAGGTAGCAGGAATACATGAGAATGACTTTGCAGACAGAGAAAGATGTTTTAATCATCACACTCTGAAAGAAAAGTGTTGTAGTTTATCACATCATGTACTATATTATAAATAAGTAAAATATGTAACAAGGTAATTATTGCCAGCACACCGGAGCTAAGTATATTTGGAAAAGTACATTTGTTGAATGCTGCAACCAGCCAGAGTCGGTTTCCAGTGCAATTTGGAAGCACGCCAAAGCCGAGTATATGCGTCGACATATATTCGGCGACGTACATTCATTGACCTCCGCAACCAGCTAAAGTTGTTTCTCAGTGCAATTTGCCAGCACGCTGGAGCTGATCGGTCAGTGCCGTATATTCGTTGAGCAGCCAGCTCACGACCACTGCCAGCCCCAGCAGAACTGCAGCAACACTGTCTCTGGGATTCAGCCGCTGCACTAGACGAGCCTGCAGTCATCAGCGTTTACCCCTGTGTGTTTGCATGCAGCCAGTTCAAACGCAGGTGGCTCAGTGATATACTGAATTTCATCAATGTCTTCAGTTGCATATATTGAACATATAGTAATAGATTGTTGCAGTAGTTTTTTTTTATTTTTTTTTATAGTTTTTACAGTTTATTTGTAGTGTGTAAAATGATCAGTGTTGCAGTAATTGTGATGCTCTTTGCATGAAAAAAAAATGTGTTCCGTTAAAATTTCACATTTTCTTTGTGAGTTGTGATGTATACTTAAAAGGTGCAGCTAAAAGTATTTGGCGTCCAGGGGTGCATTAACCCCCAAGTATGTGTTGGTTTAAGGGTTGTGGACGCGGCCCGGACACAGACAGGCAGACATGTTGTTTCTCACCACCACACGTTTATTATTTACAATATTTACACAAATATGGTCACTCAGACCCAGTTCATTAGTGCACAAACCCCAACTCTCAGTCCTGGCCACAAAATGCCTCTCTTCGGGCCGCCTCCACTCTGCTCTCTTGCCTTGTCCTTCTTCCACCCGACTCCAGCCCTGAATGAAGGGAGACAGCCCCTTTTATGCATGACCCGGATGAGCTCCAGGTGCTTCCGACACTCCCCCGTTGGCCATGCCCTAGCGTGGTGGAAGTGCCGGCTGTTCTCCCGGCAGCTCACCGGAAATCCTCCTTATTCTTCTCCCCAGCACTTCCTGGTGTGGTGGAAGTGCTGAGGGAACAGGTCCCCAAGGCATTGGGGCGCCTCCTGGCGGTGATCACGGGCCCCTACAGGGTGGGGCTTCCATGCCCTCAACCTGTGGCCCCCAGAGAAACCAGGAAGGCGGCCCCCACGTGATCCAGGGTGGGTGCAGACCCACATCCGGTCCCTCACAGCGTCCTGGCCGGGTCGTTGCCCCTGGCATCCCTGACAGGGTTAACTATCATTGTTGAAACCTTGATATACACATTATAGTACAAACATCACGTGACACTAACTTTACTCGCTAAAACCTACCTCCCGAGAGATGGCGGCATCACAGCTCCAGGATGCTTGCGTTGGTAGGACTGTGTGCGTATTGACAAACAATAACAAACAATACTGCCCCCAGATGTTCATGTAGTGCATTGCAGTTACAAAAAACAATGTGGTTCTTTGTGATTGGAGCCTCTATTGAAGGTTCTGTTTATGACACGTCAACGATTTTATGTAGTCGACGTTGTCGATTACATTGACTAATCGTTGCTGCCCTAATATATACTGTACATACACACACACACACATACATATACATATATATATATATATATATATATATATATAATATACTGTATATATATCTATACTAATAAAAGGCAAAGCCCTCACTCACTGACTCACTCACTGACTCATCACTAATTCTCCAACTTCCGTGTAGGTAGAAGGCTGAAATTTGGCAGGCTTATTCCTTACAGCTTACTTACAAAAGTTGGGCAGGTTTCATTTCGAAATTCTACGCATAAGGGTCATAACTGGAAGCTATTTTTCCCCATATAATGTAATGGAGTCTTGAGTTGGAGATGGCCGCGGAGTTTCGTGTGACATCATCACGCCTCCTACGTAAGTACGTAGAGCACAAGGAAGAACTCCAAACAGCGATCAGCACAAAGCGCCATTTCACAATTGAGAAGGCAGAAAAACATTATGAAGCAAATGATGCATACAAGCATATTCATAAGTACAGCTACTGCGGAAACAAAGCACGGCGTGAACCGTAAGTTTATATTAAATTAAGTTCATAGGCTACCACTAGCGTTTGTAATTTAGTGCCTGCCCATATAAGGCCGTCCATCAGCGGCAATCCAATACAAACACTGCCGGTAAATATTCACGTGTGAAGGACTGTGCTTATGCAGAGGAAGATGAGATGGTCAGGGTGGTGTTTGGCACAAACTCATTGAAACTGCGAGAGAAAGTTTTAAGTGCGGGTCTTAGCTGACATTACGAGATGGCACCAGTACAGCTGGGAACCTTCGATGCAAGAACACCAAGCGGCTCACGTGAACTGACGCAGTGCACAGACAAAAAGCAACAGTTCCAAAGAGTGCTGAACAAAAACACAATTACACAATTGAGAAGGCAGCAAAAAAATATGAAGCGTCTTATACATAGAATCATATTCATAAGTGCAGCTACTGCGGAAACAAAGCACACGGTGGAAAAAGTGAATGTCCTGCTAAAGGAAGACAGTGTAAAAAAAACCGTGCATGCAGTTTGTCACATCACAGATAAAAGGAAGACGAGCTGTTTATTGATGCAGTAAGGAACTAATCGATGAATGAAACCTCTTATCTTTACAACGATTGACAAACACGGAATGTAACTTGAACACATCCTACAAATACGAGCCTGATTGAAAGAAATAATGATAATCAAATCCTTGATGACAGCAACATTCAATAACACTCACAAAACAATTACTGTATATTGACAATCATGTTACGTTATTTTTAAAATGTTCCCTTTTCTTTTTCATAACTTCTACTTCTCCACTGCGATACACGGGTATATATATAAATGTATATATATACCCCGATCTACAATACATACTTTAGCATAGACAAGCCACACGCTGTGGCTAATTGTAGAGTCTTAAGCCTCTAACGCCGACATTCGAGGTTCGATTCGAGAGGGTGTACTGACTATGTGCGCGCTACCTGATTCATTTTACCTTCGATCTCCTTGGTTTGGGACGTATGAAAAATATTAGGTTAACGAGAATCATGTTACGTTATTTTTTAAAATTTTCCCTTTCTTAGCACAAGCACAGCTGAGAAGCTTCGATGCATGTACTCCATAACGCATTTAATCGCACTTTCATTTCCAAGCAAACGGGAACTTTTGTCAATGCATGATTTCCTGGTACATCCATTACACTGATGCACACATCACAGCTACAAAAATGTTAGAGTCGGAATAAAGCGCGTTCCTACGACTGATCATTTCGACTTCCCGAGCAAAGCCTTGATAAAAGCATGGTTTTGTGCACACTGAAAAGCAAGCAAAATTAGATGCATTACAGAAAGCGGACTTTGTGGCTCTTACTGGGGATCATTGGACTTCCGTGACCGTTAGTTCAATGATCACACTGTTTTAGCCTAATGTACAAAATAATTTTGGCTAATGTTACTCAGAGTTTAAAGAGTAAGCTGGTCAAATTACCTTTTATGTTTCTGACTTATTTTTTTAAGAAGAAAAACTGCACTTTATGGTGAAATTTTGGTTATTATTATTTAAAGACAATACTATTCTGCAAATGTACTTAAAGTACTTAAACTACCACTTTATTTTTAAGTCTGCCCAATTTTAACCAGGGATGATATTTTTGTTTCTGTTTTGAATTCAAATGCAGTTTAAAGGCTTTTTTTCAGAAATTAAAACAGCTTAAGTTTACAATATTCATGTCCATGTCTATTATTTGATTCTGTAAGCCCACTAAAACCGTTTTAAATAAAAAAAAAACATTTGCGATTTGGGGCAAATTTACGTGTGCGATTACATACGATTAATCAAGATTAATTCTTACACAGCCTCTAATTAATTGGATTAATTTTTTTAATCGAGTCCCACCCCTAATATATATATATGTGGATATATATATATGTAGATTTGTATATATATGTGTATATACAGTATATATGTAGATATGTATGTTGTATATACAGTATGTATATATATGTGTGTATATATACAGTATGTGTATATATATGTATATATATGTATGTGTGTATATGTGTATATATATAACTATATATATGTGTATAGATGTGTATATATATATATATATATATATATATATATATATGCCAGCAACACTCATATCAATGACAAAACAATTACATTAACAATCATCTTACGTTATTTTTAAAATGTTTGCTTTTCTTTTCATAACTTCTTTAACACACTACTTCTCCGCTGGCTTGGTATTCTCTAGTATATATATATATATATTATATATATATATATATATATACATATATATATACACATATATATATATATATATATATATATATACATATACACAGGTGCCGGTCATAAAATTAGAATATCAGTTATAAAAAGTTGATTTATTTCAGTAATTCCAATTAAAAAAGTCAAACTTATATATTGGAGTCATTCATTACACACAGACTGATGTATTTCAAATGTTTATTTCTTTTAATTTTGATGATTATAAGTGACAACTAATGAAAGTCCCAAATTCAGTATCTCAGAAAATTAGAATATTGTGAAAAGGTTCAATATTGAAGACACCTGGTGCCACACTCTAATCAGCTAATTAACTCAAAACACCTGCAAAAGCCTTTAAATGGTCTCTCAGTCTAGTTCTGTAGGCTACACAATCATGGGGAAGACTGCTGACTTGACAGTTGTCCAAAAGACGACCATTGACACCTTGCACAAGGAGGGCAAGACACAAAAGGTCATTGCTAAAGAGGCTGGCTGTTCACAGAGCTCTGTGTCCAAGCACATTAATAGAGAGGCGAAGGGAAGGACAAGATGTGATAGAAAAAAGTGTACAAGCAATAGGGATAACCGCACCCTGGAGAGGATTGTGAAACAAAACCCATTGAAAATTGTGGGGGAGATTCACAAAGAGTGGACTGCAGCTGGAGTCAGTGCTTCAAGAACCACCACGCACAGACGTATGCAAGACATGGGTTTCAGCTGTCGCATTCCTTGTGTCAAGCCACTCTTGAACAAGGGACAGTGTCAGAAGCGTCTCGACTGGACTGCTTCTGTGTGGTTCAAAATTATGTTCTCTGATGAAAGTAAATTTTGCATTTCCTTTGGAAATCAAGGTCCCAGAGTCTGGAGGAAGAGAGGAGAGGCCCAGAATCCACGTTGCTTGAGGTCCAGTGTAAAGTTGCTACAGTCAGTGATGGTTTGGGGTGCCATGTCATCTGCTGGTGTTGGTCTATTGTGTTTTCTGAGGTCCAAGGTCAATACAGCCGTCTACCAGGAAGTTTTAGAACATTTCATGCTTCCTGCTGCTGACGAACTTTATGGAGATGCAGATTTCATTTTCCAACAGGACCTGGCACCTACACAAAGTGCCAAAGCTACCAGTACCTGGTTTAAGGACGATGGTATCCCTGTTCTTGATTGGCCAGCAAACTCGCCTGACGTTAACCCCATAGAAAATCTATGGGGTTTTGTGAAGAGGGAGATGCAATACGCCAAACCCAACAATTCAGAAGAGCTGAAGGCCACTATCAGAGCAACATGGGCTCTCATAACACCTGAGCAGTGCCACAGACTGATCGACTACATGCCACGCCACATTGCTGCAGTAATCCAGGCCAAAGGAGCCCCAACTAAATACTGAGTGCTGTACATTCTGATACTTTTCCTGTTCATACCTTTCAGTTGGCCAACATTTCTAAAAATCCTTTTTTTGAATTGGCCTTAATTGATATTCTAATTTTCTGAGATACTGAATTTGGGACTTTCATTAGTTGTCAGTTATAATCAACAAAATTAAAAGAAATAAACATTTGAAATACATCAGTCTGTGTGTAATGAATGCATCTAATATACAAGTTTCACTTTTTGAATGGAATTACTGAAATAAATCAACTTTGTCATGATATTCTAATTTTATGACCGGCACCTGTATATAAACAAACAAACTTTACTATATATATGGTCTCTAATGGAACTGGGAAATGTTTTCGGGGGAAGGAGAGGAGTGTGCAGTTCTCTACCAAAAGGTTAATGGACATTTTTGTTTTCTTCTGCCTCTTCCAAATCCATGCAATTGTCAACCTATAAATGTACTCCTTTACTTCTTTTCTGGGGTCTGACAACCCAGGACGCAGCAGGGTCAGGCACATGTGTAGAGAAACAGGTAGACTTACGGCAAATCTTTTATTGTTGCACTCCAGGTAATATTTTACACAAAATGTTAATGAGGCTAAAAATAAACGTTTTTGTTATTTTTCTGCTGATCAGATTCAGAACAGCTCTGCGTTATTCTATATTACAATACGATAAAAATGACATGTTCTTAGGAAGGAGTTTTCAGCTTTGAAATAAAAGAAAGCAACATGGAAGATAGAATAAGATGTAATCTTAAAGATATAGGTTTGCTTGAGGATTGTGAGGATATCAATTTGGTGGGTTTTATTACTCAAGCTTCAAAAAATTATATCCCCATTGGAATTTTGTAAGCTGTAAGTGATACATATACATCAGGTCTATGCCTCAAGATCCTCTGACACAAAACCATACATGTTTTCTCCATTTCTGCTAGATGCCTAAAGGTTGGACACTCAAGAAATCTATACAGGAGCTAGGATTCTTCAACGTTCTTACTGTGAAAAGACAAAAAGCCTTTAACCTAGTTATACAGGAGGCTCAAGCTGTTGGTCATCAGAATTTTGTACTTATGCGTGCATGGCTGAAGTTGCTACATTACTTGGCCCGTCATCAACTTAAAACACTTGAGAAAGCAATACAGACAGTGGCAAGCTTTATAATGTCAAGAATATTAGCACTATAGATTTTTGATACTGCTTCTTTGCTAATTTGTTACAGTTACTCAAATATTTTAAGTTGGGGGTGAAGGTAGTTAAGGCCATGTGCCCAGATTATCAAGTGATCGTCTCACCCTTTCTGTAATCTTTCTATTTTCAGTATTACACACTTAGTTGGATCTCCAATTGATTGTTGTCTGCTGTTTAGATATTTTGGACAAAGTGGAATTATGGGTAGGGATGGGTGATATGCAGAGTTGCTCTCAAGGTTATGTGCTGTGGGAGGGAGAGGGCAGGTTGATAACTCAAGTTTTCTTGGTGATGTTCTTCATGAACTGTGTTTCATGGATATGTTGTTGTGTCATCAGATCATGCAAACTTAATATTAAATATTTTGCAATCTGTTGTTAGTATCCTTTTTCTATGTGTGAGCCTTTTACTGTATGATTTTTTCGATCTTGCTTTCTAAAGGAACAGGGCTGGTCTGACTGTTGCCTCGTGAAACACTAATGGCCTCAGCTCACCAGTTCATCAATCTGCATACTTCAATTTTCTTCATAAAGATAAAGGTAGATACTGTGCTGCTTCAAGAAATGCATTTTAAAGTGAAGGGCTTGGCTATATAAATTAGATGCCAATGTATTTATGGATCCTTCTATGGATCATTCTTCCCCTTTGCTAAATAAACATCATGGCCCCTTCCCTAGATTGACTACTGCAGTAAGAACAGAGCTCAATGCCATCCTGATGCAAGAAGCTAAATTTCAGGTTCACTGAGTTTGTGCTCTTTATTATGTGTCTTGAGTGACCCCTGGAAGACTTTTGTGAGAATCTGCAAAGAAATAAGACATTTGCATCTGTTGATTCTTTGAAATTTAAGTCATGACGGTTATCCAATAATGATGAAGAAATTAATACAGTTTCAAAACTTTTATTGAGTTATTCTTAGATACTGTAACCTTATTCTTTCTGTGTCTGCTACTGAGGAGTTTCTAGAGAAATTACATCTTCATAAACTTTTTAAAGCATTATCAGATGGTCCCAGTACATTACCTGAACTACAGTAAGTGGGGTCATTTACAAATGAACACTGTCAAAACTTCTGGGGACGATGGAACCCCCGATGAGTTTTCCTCTACTTTTTGGGATAAATTATCACCTTATGATTTCCAAATGCCGTAGGCTACTGTTTCTTCTCCCAAATTATTGCAGAACCTAAACAAAACAGATATATACCTTTTACTCATATACTGTAATAGTTACTGTTTAGTGTTACTGTAGTTACTGTTTAATAGTTATATTAACTAGAGTTCTTGCCCATAGGCTACAGTTGGCTATCTCAAAATTGCTACAACCAGACCAAATTAGGCTTGTCAGATCTTCTTTTTCTATTGACATTGTCCATCATTTTATGCACAGCAAAGATGGAGTGTCTTCCCTTTCCTTGCCATTTCAATTTTTATCACGTGAGGCTGAAAAGATTTTGATAAAGTGGCTTGGATTAGATATTTTCTCCCTATCATTAAATAAATCCCATTATCATTAAATGTTCTTGTATGCTGATGGAATTCTTTTATGTATGGGTAAAGCACATTCAGATCTGCCTGGCATTTTGAATCTTTTGCCGGTTTTAAAGAAGGGTCTGGCTATAAAAATAATTGAGGCAAATCTGCTTTTCTAATTTTTGAATCATTCTTACAAGTCTTTTAGTTTTCTCTAAATATTCCGTCTACCAAACATTTTAGATATCTTAGGATTGAGACAGCTTTATTCTCTAACATGATTGCTAATAAATCATATACTTCCTGAAAGAAGCAAGTCTATGAATTTGTGGTTCAAGTTAATACAGTATAATGATTGATTATTATAATGAAAATAGTTCCTTGTTTTAATTTAATCAGTTCAATGATCCTTTTCTGTCTTGTTTAAGATACTAGTCTGAAGTCAAACCAATGATTTCCAATTTTATCCAGGCAGGAAGAAAACCTAAACTTAGGGTTTTGTGACCCATCCTTTAAGCTCTTGATTTGCTTCCACTTTGTTTTCCAGTCATGACTGTAACAAGAAAGTTTCATAGCTCTTTTCACACTATGTTGGAACTCCCATTAACTACAACTATATTAAAACCAATCCAACTCTGTTGTTACTCAGTAACATTTTAAGCCATAGGTTCTTAAACTATGGATTGGTTGTCTGATTTTGGGTTGCACAGAGTTGTCATTCACAACTGTAATCAAAAGAAAAGGGTTGTGTATGGATTGTGAAACGTATTGGTATGGGTCAGCAAATATTGGTCTTGAAGACACAAAAAAGTGAAAATTGGGTTGTGACAAACAACAGTTAAAATTTAACAACCACTGTTGTAAGCATTTTCTATTTTTGTGGAGAATCATCTTGTTAAAGTGCCCAGAAAGCACACTTAACTCCTATTTTTATTAATAGAGGTTTATTAATAGGTTGTCATCCTTGTTCATTCCCCCAGTGGTCTCAGTGTTGGAACATCACCTT
Source organism: Polypterus senegalus (assembly GCF_016835505.1). NCBI lineage: Eukaryota > Metazoa > Chordata > Cladistia > Polypteriformes > Polypteridae > Polypterus > Polypterus senegalus. The sequence continues at coordinate 62,104,841 of NC_053157.1, read as the reverse complement.
AAGTGACGTTTATGACAACCATGGCAACCATCTGTAAAATATGGTATTCTATCTTCTCTTTCTTTTTTTATAATTTACCTTTACAAAAGTCAGGTGGGCTCTCTTTTTCAGCTCCACTACATAGTCAGCCAATTTATTAATTTTTACTATACATCCTTAACACCCTTTACTGAGCTAGTTTCTATTGTGTATTCCCTGCTTTGTAGCAAAATCTAGGACAGAGACCTTGTTGCCTCCTCACCTGTCTATACTGTTGGAATATATTAGTAACATTAAATTTTGTTCCAGAAACAAAAAGTTACCAGTTTACTTTGTTTCAGTTTGTGCATAGCTTACACTTGACTCTGCATTGCTGTTATGTCTTGGGGTTGCCTATGGGTCTAATTTCCATGGTAATTTTTTGCATGCCTATTGTCTTGATTCCTTTTTTAATATTTCTTTTTCAAATCTATTTGTTTATTGAGGTATCACTTACTCCATCACCAAACATTGTTATTTTATTGGATACATCTTCACTTAGGCTGTCTTCTTTCCAAAAGAAAGCATTTATTTTAAATACTATTGCAGCTAAATTGTTATTAGTGTTCAGGTAGAAATCATCAATTAATTTGTTCCCAGTCATTAGCTAACCTCATTTTATAGTCTTTTAATATTGGTTGATGGAGCTGAAAGATGTGCAGTGTAACCAAAAAGGTTTAGGGACTGGATTTGAACAGTATGTTAAAAATGTAGTATCTTAACCAGTCCAGACTCAGTAAATTGTAGATAATTGACACTTATCTCTATATATAATTTTCATTTGGATCTTGATCTTTGTTTGTCCGTGAATGAATTAGAAGAAGCAGCACTAGATGGCAGTAGAGAGCTAAAACATAGGAATTGCATTAAGAATCTCCTCCTCGCTTATACTACTGAAGACTGTAGTACTCCAGTCACACCTCAAAACACAGGCATTCAAACTAAACAAATTGTTGTGCTTTAAATTAACTAAAGAGATCTTCATTTAGATTTTGATCTTTGTTTGTCCGCGAATTCCATGCATGCGTAGACCACCTTCCAGTTTAGTATGTTGTTGTTACTCACGGATGTCAACAATGTGCCAGAATAATGAAAAGGGTGGTGGACAGTGTTACGCTGGTTAGCTCCTGAGGCCTGGTTAGAGAATGAGATTGCCAAAGATAAAAGGTACGTGCCTACGTAACATATGAATGAAAGAAAGACAGTGGGTAAAATGAATGACAATGTAACAGCATGTTCCGGAAATTATTATTGTTATGTTGTAGCCGGCGAGTGCTGCGCGTCTCACAGTTGAACCATGGCTTGCTCACATGTCAATGAAGTGATCCCTATTTATGCTTTAAAGAGCCTGGATACCTATGTGTCCCCCTTTTATAACCATTGCTCCGTGTATATCGCCTTACTCTTTGGATTGCCACAAAGCAACCTGCGAGATTGGAGAAAGGTTGAGAAGAGATCGTGAGAGGAAACAACAGCGCCGTGAAAACGAGACGGACTGTGAGCGGATAGAAGCAGAAATGCTCCTACACCACCACATAATTACGATTCGGACAGTGATTCCGAGTAGGCCGTTCCTATCGAATCAATATCCAAAGGCTTTCTTTTGTAATTTTGTTTACCTTACAAAAAATCATAATTCTGTGTGACGAAGGGCCCAGTTCACGACTGGCAGCCGCGTTTAAACAGGGAGCCCTTCACAGACAACTTTAACACGCGCAACGTAGTTGGGCGCACATGGCTAGTTGTAAATAATGACAGCATTCTTTCACACGCTTTGCTTTCAGTTTTAGTCCAAAGTTCAAATCAGAGGTAATACATAACTGGACTTCAATTTTCTAATTCTCAATAAAATAACCAATAATATGCATACAGTATGTATGATACATTATTTCCTCAAGTTTAAACCAATTTAGTCTGACTAGACATAAATGAGTGAGGGACTATTTTCTTTGGAAGTACGAGTTATTTACCATTATGGAACAAGGTGCATTTTGCTCTGATACTAAACTTTAAATGTACAAAATTAGATTCAATACTCATTTTTTAAGGCTTTATGAATCAAAGCTTCAGCCTTGAAAATGAGTTTATCTGCACTTAGATAAATGGAATATGATCGAGTGGAACTGATTTAATGTTGTCTATGCAACAGCTGGGCACCCTTGTTATCTAGTGTGACAGAGATGCTGTGCTGCTAGAGCAATAATCCCTTTCAAATGTTACCTTGAGCAACAGCAGACAAATGGTCAAAGATAAACTGATAAATGTAATCCTGGTTGTGATTCTGAGAGGTACCTGCAGGGAGTGTCATACAGATGTCAGAATATGAATCAAAGAATGCTAATCTGCTGCAGTAAAAATGAAAGTAGCCTATATATTACATTTTAAAAACTTACTGTCTACTAAGTCTGTGTAATGACTTTTCTAACTTGGTTTTTAACGGTTTCCAATAGTAGCCATTTTTATTTTGGAAAAAAAAAATCTAAAAACTTTGCGTCTCTCTTAATGTGCAAGCATACAACAGTGCACTGTCTCTATTCTCAACTATTCTCTCACCTCGACACTTCTTACACAGTTTGGGCTGCTTTCTAAAGTTTATTTACAAAAACAGAATTAGGATTTTTAGAAGGAAATTACAAAAGCATAATGTTATGATCTTAGAAACATTGGTCGCAAGAAAAGGTGTGATTAAAAGATCAAGAGAATGCATGTATTAGTAGAAGAAGGCAGAGGCAAAGCAAGGGACAGGTTATTTTTTAAGAGAAGTCAAAGTATTGGTCATCAGTTACAAAACACAAGAGCAAGAATTGTGGTGAAAGGGGCAGGGAAAAAGGGCCCTGAAACTCGCTTAAATTTAATTACCTCTAACTAAGAATTTGGTGTGTATTCACAATGAATCCACTACTTAAACAGAAAAAACTTTGTACCTTAATCTTCTATATGCAAACATACTGTGACTTCAGCGCTGCGTGACCAGGCAAAAGAGATAGCAACTCTAAACAATATGGTTGTGGTCATTCAGTAATAAACAGAAATGGGGACAAATTAAACTGAAAGCATTGCCAGAATACTGATAACATATTTCAAACCTCTCAAAAACAAAATGGTGAAACACAAAATGCAAAAAATGTGTTATGGACCATAAACTCAGATTATAAACATAATGAAAGCTTGAAAACTGCTATTCATCATCTAAAGATTAGGAAAGAACCTGCAGTGCCTCGTACATAGTTCTACACGTTTGTCTGTATTAAGGGGGAGAGGGGCACTGCCCTCCTAGCAGATGGCAATCTTATGCAAATATAAAGTAAGTAGTAAACTTGCTCAATTCATTTTACTTATTGTTCAAATGTTTATAACAAGCTAGTCATTACATTCAGATTTTCCTTTTTAGAAAAATATTTAATTTTTGGAGTATGTAAAATTCTCTTTGTGTCTGCTGCTACTAGCCTATTTTTAAGTTAACTGGGTAGGATCTTTAATACTTTCCACGCATACTTTTGCTTATGTTTGCTAAAGTGTACCCTGAACTTTTCACTTTCTCCATGGGGATTGAAGGCTGGGACCCCTTTAAGTGATCCACTGGTTGAGTTTTAATGATGCAATTTAAGTATTACGTGAACATGTTATTTAGGAGCATTTGCGATCATTATCTTTAATAATCTATTTACTTGTACAACATTATTTAGCATTTTGAGCAATAATTGGAAATTTCATGATAATGTCGAAATATCATTTAACACTGTCCTTTGGGGAGTCTGCATTTTCTTACTGTGTCTGCGTGGGTTTCTCTGGTTGCTCCTGTTACCTCCCACTTTTCTAACATATGCAGGTAAGGTAAATTGGCAATGCTAAATTGCCCTAGTGCATGCTTAGTATGTGTGTGTTTGCCCTGCATTTGATTGGTGCCCTGTCTGGGATTTGTTCCTGCCATGCACCCTAAGAGTTCTGGGATTGGCTCTGGCCACAACAAACTGACCTTGGTCTGGACTAGGCAGGTTAGAAAATTACATGACATGATTGTCCTTTAGTGGTTGTACTGTATGTTTGTTGATATGGAGAAAGCATTATTTAAAGAGATCTGGATGTGCATGAGTGAGAAATGAGTAATAGAAGTATGTGTAGATTGCAGAGTTAGTGAGGGCCCATTAGAGTAGGTCTGTACCAGTGATCTTCCTTAAGCACTTATGTCCTTGATCTGACTATGGATGCATTGACTCAGAGGGTAAAGGATCAATCCCCCTGTGCATGCTTTTAGCTGATGACACTGTGTTGTGTAGCACCAGAAATGACGAAGTGGAGAGGAAGTTGGAAGAATGGAGAAAGACTTTGGAAGATAGAGGATTGAAGATAAAAAGGGAAAAAGACAGAATATCTGAGGATTAATTATGATCAGGATTTAGCCTACAGGGAGAGCTACTGAAAAATGTGGATAAGTTAATATATCGAGGATCAATATTAGCCCAAGATGAAGAGCTGGATGCAGAGGTAACTCATAGTGTGAATGGAATAACTGAAAAAAAAGTATCAGGAGTACTGTGCAATTGCTGAGTTAAGGCAAACTCTAACAGGAAGGTTTCTAAGACAATGGTAAAAATAGCAATAATGTATGAAGTTGAGACAATCACATGTAAACAGAGTGTCAGAGAAGAAGCTGGATGGGGCAGAAATGAGAATGATGGAAAGATGGATGTGTGGAGTTACAAAGGAGGACAGATTAAAAAAATGAGTCAATCAGAAGTACAATAAAAGAAGTACAGATATCTAAGACAGTACAGAAAAGTAGGCTTAAGTGGCATATATATGTGATAAGGAGAAACAATGAATATGTGGCCAAAATTATGATAGAAATGAAAGTACAGGAGAAGGGAAAGCAGAGTAGGCTGAAGCAGAAGTGGATAGATGAATTAAAGAAGATTCAAAGGAAAAGGGTCTGACTGCGGAGGAGGTGCAGAACCTAGTTATGTGGAGAAGGTTGATGAGGCACATCTTCTCTACAGAGAAGTCGGGAGAGATGAAGAAGAAGGAAAAAAAGGTGGTTGTACCATATGACAATATGTTTATAGATCTTCATATTATGTAACTTTTCATGGAACTATTTGGCTGACATTACATCAGTGCGGGTGCTGATAGTCTTGTGAAATACAGTCTCTCTACATTGCTGTCTCAAATTAGGTTTACTGAAGGACTTCTCCTTACTCAGTTACCCCCCAATGTCTCTGCAATAGTTTCAGATTTCCACAGCTTTGATGACTTTTTCTAGGCCTCATTCACTTCCTGCACATTCATGCTGATGACCAGCAGCGCACTCACATCACTCATGGGATCAGAAGCAACCCCAACACTAACTTTCCCCAGCTCCATAAGACAATATAAGCCAGGAACCTTCTCAAGACATGCCAGCAGCCACATACCCAGTCCAATACATTTAATAAAAGAAATGTGTCTCATACGTTCTGCTCGTTAATTGGTTGCATATCTTTCTCGCTTTCACCCATTCACTCACTCACTCACACACACACACACACATAGCACCTTCCGAAAGGCTTCTTGGAGTGGTTCTGTCCCTTGTTTCACCATCTCTCCCATGTCTGTGTTGCCTCACCAGAACTTTCATACCAAAAATGCCATGACTATATGATAAAGACAATGCACTTTGAACTTGCTTAACAATTCTGACCATGATTTCCCTTGGCTCAATAAAAGAAAACTGAGAAAAGAACATAAATTAAGTTTGGCAGCAATTAGCATATCTGAAAAACAATACAATACACTGACTTAGATGTGAGCTGTTTTTAGTGTAATTATTTTCATATTAAATATTTTTAATGAAATTAATTAATTTTTAAATATTATGACTGCTTGTCCCAAGGGAAGTATTTGCTAATTGCCCTACAGAACCATTTAATAATTTTGCCAGCATTACCCTGTTCAAAATATTTAAAATTCTCTGGTTGCTCCTCAGACCACTTTACCCCTTAACTCTACATAGCTCTTAAAAGGCAAGCTCTTTTATGCAACTTTCAGCACTTCTTATTTCAAGGGGAAAGACTTCTTTCACCTGGGAATTTTGTGATACTTCCTGCATAACTCTGCCTTTGCATGGAGAACAATGTCACAGTTCTGAGTGGAAATCATGTGCCACCCTGTTTTAGACCAGAAGTGTTTTGAATTCCTGCTAACCCAAATCTCTCTCAGTTGAGGATCAGGCACCTCCAACAGCTCAGTTGCCTGCCCTTTAGTGTGCTCGGAGAACATTACCTGATTGTTCCCATGTAGCACAATTCCCTTTCTGGTGCCCCTGCCTCTTGCCCTTTATGGCTGACTGCTGCATTATAATTACTCCTGTAGTGACAACCCAATACAGACACACACTGCACACCTTGGTGGCCTTCGTGCTGTCCTTGAGCTATGTCACAATTACCTACCAGCCATACACTTTTCCTATCATAATGAAAATAAATTAAATAAAAACTAAAGTAAATATTAAAAGCACAAAAAAAGAAATGCATGGATGTAGTTTTTTTTAAATGTATCACTTTCAAAAATCAAATAATTACTTGTGCTTATTTTAACAACTTCACCAATTCCTTTGCACAGAAATTTTACTGGGTAAATAAATGTGTTTTACAACTCTGTATTAATCAAATACTACAGACACCAGTTGTGGTCTTTAGAGGTGTCTTCTGAACCCAAATGTTGACTACAAGGCAAACGTCAGTACTCCTTCTACTGTGATGGCCTCCTGGCTGGCATGTTATCTTACTACTGCTTGGTTGAATTATCCTTATTGTATCATGCATCATGCCTCGATGTATGTATTCATGTACAGCAAGCGACAAACATTATACAAGTGCGTGCAACGAAGTGAACGTAAGCACAGAAAAAGATAATTTGCTTTAAATCAACTTAGATACTGCCAGCAATAAGTACAGGTTACTGTAGTCACTCAACAATAAGCTATAAGAAGCAATAATTTTTTTCAAAATAATATATCCCACTTCTTCAGATCCATGTCCCCTGCCTGGGGTAATTCTTTGGAATTAGATAACACTTTTGCAAAATATGACTCTAGAATTAGCACACTTTATGTGTGCTAGGAAATTCACTGCAAAAAAGTAAAAGTTACAGAATGTATATGGTACAGCAAAGTAATTCAGAGTTCTGCATGTCTTTATTGCACTGCCCTAATACAACAAGGCAAAGTAACAATCACAAAAGGAAAATGCAGTTTTAAAAGTCTCAGTCAATCTTCCATGTAGATTTGAATTTGAATTTACTCTTGTTCATTATGAGATACCTTTTCCTATCTTTTAAACCAAGGAATACAGATCACCTTTAAATGTGTTGACGGACACATTGTTTTTTATAGCGTTTTCTTAGTACATCTACTTCATGTCAATTTCTCAAAGATAGCAACTTAATGCAAAATCATTTTATCCAGCTGGGCTGTTTGAATTCAACACTTACAAATGAATTATTCAGATCAAAGGTTAACTGCTTTCCACCTACTCTAACACTTTTAATTAAATTCAATTAATTAAGGCAACAAACACCATAATGGTGGATTCTATAATGAATGTGACACTGGCGTATCATTTACATTTTTTCAAGCTAAATTAAAAATAGTAAGGGGCTAAAAAAGTTTCAAGTAAATCTTTTGTGCCTTTTGCTTCCACTGAATTCCCTTCTCATCTTCTGTTTCTAATCTGCACTTGGAATGCAGCACTCAAGGTCAGAGGCCTTTAGAATGGATCGATAGAGATGCAGATTAAGTCAAGCAGACTGCAGCTCTGCAAAATGTTCAAGTGAAAAACAAACTTCTAAAGCAAATTATGAATTCAAACAGCATTTCAACTGTGTACTTTCAGGCATGAAACCAGTCATACTGCAATTACATTTATTTTCCTTCTCACATAAAACATTTCTGTTAAAACATCATCTGCAAATCGATTTGTCTCGCCATTTAAATCTTTCTGAATTGATTTTGGTCTTCAACATCAAACAAGATCGATTGTCACATCTTTATATTATTTGTATAAATCAAGACAGGTGGCCTTGATCCCTGTCACTTATGACATAAAATAAAAATGGATCTTAGTGCCTAAACACTACAGCCTCTACATAAATCTACACTAGAAATCCTGAGTAACTACAGCAGAGAATGTGAAACTACTCGGTTTTTTTAAACAACTAAATCCCAGAGAATTTCTTGTTATATTTACATTGGGAATATGATTATTTGTCTTGGATCCAGAGAGAAATTGCACTGGCCTCATGAATACACAGTAAATACCAATCATCTAAAAAAAGTAAATCGGTTAAAAAAAAACCTGTCTTTGAGGCTACTTGATATTTTAATGATTTGTATGCCAGAGATAGGGTTTACATATTCCTCCATTAAATCACACATCTGTCCATCAATCTACTGATGTATTTGCTGAAATCCATTGATCCAATTTTATGATCATAGAGTGTAAGTCCATCACACGGCACATGAAGCAGAAACTCAGTCACTCATGGAAGGGCTATTTCTAAGTTCACAATTAACATTTGGGGCATGAGAGTATCCAAACAAAAGCCACACATAAGAAAGTAACTAGGCTAGGATCTGAACCCTATCTTCTGGAGTTATGAGGCAATAACACTAAGCAGTGCATCACCATGCTATTTGGCATTAAGAACAGTAACAGTTATCTCTCTATTATAAAAAAAATCTTGGAACGCTTGGAAGGAGACGAGACGTGATTTTCTCGGAGACACTTTTAACGTCCCACGAGACAAGGCAGTGAGACAAAAGGATAGCAGCTGTACATGCTTTTAAATGTTTGAAGCACTGCATGATATGCAGATCACGCAGCACAGCAACAGCAGCAGCAAGAGCAGGCCAACCGCTGATCGAGCAAAGAGGAGGTTAAAAAATAATGTATTTGTTTCTCAATGTATCACCATTTAAGAGGGGGTTTCAGAGGAGCAACCGCATCTCCTTAGCGTGTGTTCAGCCACCCTCTTCAGAATGCAAGTAGCAGAGACATGAAGTAGGGTGGGCGAGCAAAGCGAGGAGGGGACATAGCCCCCTAGTTTTTAAAGAAACAAACACAGTGATTGTATATTCAGCTACTAAGGTGTCCATTTCGTTCAGTTAATTGTTGCAAGTTAAATATCTTCTTATATAATACTCTATCGTGACTGTTTGTTTGTCTGTCCAGGATTTTATATCACATGTGGCTCGCAAACTGTTTCACCGATTGACCTGAAATTTGGTACACATATACTAAGTGACATCTAATATCCACTTTCGGGGTGATGATTTTTATTACTCTTTTTATTTTATTTTATTGTAGAATCAACTTTCAGCAGCGCACAGCAGGGCGGCCGTGCTGCGCATGCGTACAGGCATCGTTCTCATTCCCTACCACCTTCACGGTCACTTCTCCTACCTCTTCATATCTTAAATCATTCTTGAGGCAGATTGAAGACTTAAGTGCCAGCTTAAGTGAATCAGTTTTAATGCAAAAAGATGCCGACGGAAGAAGAGAAGTAGTGGGCCGCTAGAGTAGAGAAAAGAAGAGCTGCTCACACCCTCTGAGCAAACGAATGTTAAACGTACAGAGAAAGAGAATGAAAACTAGGAATGCTCAAGTCAGGTGTATTCACTGCACATTATCGTGCAGTACGCCGTTACTGGTGATAAAGATAATTCTCATATCTCTCCTTGAAGTTGTTTGCAGTCTGCTTTCAAATTAGTGCTTCTCTGGAAAATGGCTATACAAAATTAAAGACATCATTAATAACGTATTATTTTTAGAAGTGAAAAATTAACCACTTCTCTATTACCAAGATTTTTTTTTTCCAGAAACCACAATAACAGGAAGCATAGTGCAGCATTGCTTGGCAACATGGCCTGCTCAGCACTTGAGGTACTGACTTAAATATGAAACTAAGGTGAGTTAAAACATTGGGGTCTTAGGCTGTAATTGAGTAGTCAACTTTAATTTTTCTCTCACTACAGATAAACATATGAGGTAAAACACTGTAATTTTTTCCTGAACAGAAGCACAGATGGACAGCAATAGGACATGGTTCTGGACATAAGATATCCTAGATTTCAACCAAGTAAAAAAAACCTGCGATGAGATGAGACTTTTTGGAAGGCGAAATGAGACTTTTTGGAAGATTTTTTTCAAGTCCCATGAGTTGAGACCTTGGCCTTGAGATTTTTACAAGTCACGCCCTCTTCTCAACCATATACAGTAATCCCTCCTCGATCGCGGGGGTTGCGTTCCAGATCCCCCCGCGATAGGCGAAAATCCGCGAAGTAGAAACCATATGTTTGTATAGTTATTTTTATATATTTTAAGCCCTTATAAACTCTCCCACCCTGTTAACATTATTAGAGCCCTCAAGACATGAAATAACACCCTTTAGTCAAACGTTTAAACTGTGCTCCATTACAAGACAGAGATGACAGTTCTTTCTCACAATTAAAAGAAAGCAAACATATCATCTTCAAAGGAGCGCCGTCATAAAGGAGCGCCGTCAGGAGCAGAGAATGTCAGAGAGAGGCTCGCAAAGAAAAACAAACAATCAAAAATCAATACGTGCTTTTAAGTATACAGAAGCACGCTGATAAAGCGGCATTTTGTAGAGGGCGTCCGTGTCCTCTGTGCAAACAGCCCCTCTGCTCACACCCCCTCCGTCAGGCAGAGAGAGTGAGAAAGATAGAGAGAAGCAAACAAGCACCGCGCGGGAAGCATATCTTATAGTATTGAGGAGTTTTAGTTAATATGTAATACATGCTCTGATTGGGTAGCTTCTAAGCCAACCGCCAATAGCATCCCTTGTATGAAATCAACTGGGCAATCAAACTGAAGAAGCATGTAACCTAAATTAAAAGACCCATTGTCCGCAGAAAGTGGCGAACCAGCGAAAAATCTGTGATATATATTTAGATGTGCTTACATTTAAAATCCGTGATAGAGTGAAACCGCGAAAGTCGAAGCGCGATATAGCGAGGGATTACTGTACAACCATGCACATGGTACTCTCACCTCATTTGTGTGAATGCTTTTGACAGACATATTTTCTGCTCCCTTAGCTCTTATAAAGTTTAATGTTATGATCATGGAGAAGGGATGCAAAATAGAATCGAAAGAATTAAACGATCGGACGTATTAGAAATTCTACAGCCAATAATAAATACAAATCCATACGTTCAAAAGTATCGCACTTTGCACAAAATTTATCTGCAAAAACCTCACATGCATATATTGGTTACTTTGCAAAATAAATTATTAACTCCTGATGATGTAGATCGTTTTGTATGTGCTGAAATTCCAAACAGAGGAACCTATCCTGAATTATGGTACAAAGTAATTTAACACATGTCTCACATACCTCATTTAACAGATTCAGTATGTTGAGACTCCAAAAAAAAAAAAAAAAAAAAAAAAAGTGTTTAAAGACATTTTCTAAAGCTTTTGTTAATTCAACAGATGACTAAGGCTGGCTTTCCTGATTATGGATGCAGAGATAATCGTCACAAACAACACACTTATCATGGAAAGAAAGTTGTTAAAATTGTGATGATCGATAATTCAATGATTGTACCGTATAACCCATATTTGCTCAAACGATTCAATGGTCATATTAATGTTGAATATTGTGCATCAGTTATGAGTATTAAGTACATCCACAAGTACATTCATAAAGGGCACATTAGAGTACCCATGAATGTATCCAAAGAACAGTCACAGGACGAAGTTCAAGCATATTTCGATTCAATTTAAAGCGGGTGGCATTTAATGGAATTGCCAATGCACGGTCAAGGTCATTCTGTTGAATTATTACCAATTCATTTACCAGGCCATGATTCAATTTGAAGAAGGTGAAGATGCTCAAGCTTTACAGGTAGCAAAAAATAATAATAATAATAATTGACTTATTCTGAACTTAACAAAAATGACGTAAATGCAAAAGCATATACGTTTTCTTTCAAATTATGATGTTTGACTATTTTTTACTATGCTTAATTACTCGCTGTAATGTAAAATAGTTAGTTCTATTATGCATATGTAACAGTTCCCATGAAAATAACAATCTGTTTAAATTGTAAATCCGCTGACCCATACACGACCAGCAGAGCCGTGAAGTGGCAGGGCTGGGGGCAGAGCCCCCTAGTCTATAGAAATGGAAACCAAAAAGAGGTTTTAGAGGATGCCAGACAGATGTTCAAGGAAATGAACTCCATATACTGTATCATTGAACATTGTATAGTTTAACTGTACTTAATTCATGCTCATGTCACATGTTACAATTTGTGGTATAGCTTGTCTGCGGCTTCAAAAAAATGTCCAGTTTTAAATAATCCAAATAACCGTGTCAAGTTAGATATGTGGGGGTCATCTCAACTCGATATGCTCACCTTATGATGCCAGTTTAGTGCTGTTGGCAGGAGATGGAAGTAACTAAATAACATATTGGCCTAAACCAAATTTCTCTTTTCTTCTTTTTACAATTACAGCAAAAATGTAAAATAGGTGATCTTAACTTTTTTTTCATTATGCCTTTGGTTGAGGCATTATGTATCAAGCTAGCAAGCACTCAAGAGGCAGACTGTGTGTTAACTGCATGCTGGATGAAGCAGTTTAATGAATATTGCTGTAATTGAAAAGGTAATGCAATCATAATAACAAAATGATAAATGGAAATATGTACAATTGTACAAATCTGTACAAAAACAAAGTTTACAAAAGTGTGATGCAGAAATGCAATGTAACTTATTTCACTTTTGACCTAACATCAAAGAAATCTGTAAAACACTCCATTATCATGCGAGTCACTTACCACACAAAATCCCTCTATAAAAATGTTTTTGTTAATGTAAACACGGCACTTTTTTCTCTAGCCCCGTAAAATGTACAATGCATACTGTATGTGAGAATACATAGGTGTGTTATTCTGGGGTTCTGAGGAAAATTTTGGTAGACCTATGAGGCTCACCATAAAAAAAAAATTTTGAAAGCATCTGCTTCAGACATTGCATTACATATAGTTGTGCTTTCTTTTCAGTAGGGCACCAGAAATAATAAGGGATACACCTCGGATGATAAACAACAAGGTCAGAGATTAGGTGAAAGACTGGAAAGCATAACAGGAGTCGGGCTGAGACAGTGAGCAGTTATCATATCTCCTGCGTATTGGAGAGAACTGCAGGTATTCCAGAGTCAGAAAAACTGTGAAAATAAACACTGCCAGTATCACCAGTGGCATTAAATCATTATTTTCTGCTCTTTATTCTTGGTCCGTTGAACACAACCTAGCATTCTCAAACAACATATATGCTCTGGGGTTCTTTTCTGCCCATCAGGCAATTCAATACTTCCTCCAGACAGCCCAAACTAAACACTTATACTCTTTCAATTCATTTTTCAATTTCTGCACAATACAGACTTACTTATTATTTATCCATTTATTGATTGATTTTATTTGTCTTGTAAGTCTGAATCTTTGTTTTTTATGTTTCTGCTGTTATACATGTCGAAATAACACAAACAGAATATATACTGTATATATACCTTATACATTTAAAAAAAATGTATATTAAATTATATGTACTGTATTTATTTTCTGCAGCATCTCTTGCAGGGAAATGTTCCAACAATTGTCCATGGAAGTAGAAGAGATGTATCCAATGATCTTTACAGATTATTTTGGTTTTCTCAAGGGTATGCGCAACAAAAATAATGGCAGGAAAAATCAAATTTATTTTGAGAATCATTGTAGGCTTACCCTTCTCCTCCCCTGATGAAATGGGCCGCCTGGAACAACGAAATATCTAGCAGTACAAGGTTGTTTTGTTTTCATTTATTGCACTATTTGAATAATGCTTAAAGATTAAAATGTTTTAAAGCCCGCTTTTCTGCCTGCACATCTGCTCAGTTTTAACCACAAGATGCTGAGAAGTTCCTTTCTCAGCTAGGTTAACTGGGGTAAGGGTGCAAGAGCACTCCCAATAAGGGGCTACAGTGACAGAAGGAACTTCTGCCAGTAAGGAGATGAGCCTCACTCCTGGGTAACTAGTGCATTCCAACTATGAATGGTATTATCCCCTAAGATTGGTTAGTGTTATGAACAGGCAAATTAAATTGGTGGCAGAGAGTTAAAAATGATACTGTAGGTTCACATTAAAATAATCTCTGCATTTGATGAAGGGGATTAATGTTTTAAGGAGAAGTTCTTCCAAAAGCCTTTCTTAGATATAACAATAGGCAAGGAACAAAATCATAAAAATTATGAGGAAACTACTAACAACATCCTTATATACAAACCAAAATGTAAAAGTCAAAAGAAACACCCAAATTCCACTATCCCTATGATGTTTTGAATCTACAGCAGCTAACCACACAAAAGGTTTGTCTTCAGAGTTCAGAAATTTGAATATTATTGATAGTGCCACAACTTCTGGCTGCCATGTGTAGCAACAGAGCTTAGCTGCCAACAACAATATGGTTGTAGTAAAGTCAGAAGGAGTTGGAATATATCCGTCACACAATGCATCAGGAGGGTACGCTCACTAACGTTCCCACAAAGGGCAAATCAATAAGTTTTCCTACACTTAAAAGAATTTATTAGACATGGAAATTTGTTCCTTATGCATTTGTACCTTTTGCAAGCATATGAACTAGCCACATGCTACTCATCAAAATGACAAATGCTATTGAATCACCATTAATTTTACTGAATCAGCCCGAAATCTCGGAGTTCTCTTTGACTCTAGCATGTCATTTAAAGCACATATTACAAAGTTGTCCAAATCATGTGTCTTCCATCTTAAAAATGTTAGGAAATTAAGGTGCTTTCTAAATAAACAGGATTCTGAGAATTAATTCATGCATTTATTTCTAGTAGGACTGACTACTGCAATGCGGTGTTCACTGGATGTTCAAACTGTTCTGTATACAGCCTCCAGTTAATCCAAAATGCTGCTGCAAGAATTATCACAAGAACAAGAAAGTACGAACATATAACTCCAGTTCTTAAATCCTTACACTGGCTCCCGGTTAAGTTTAGGGCAAATTTCAAAATCCTCCGTTTAACATATAATGCATTAAATGGCCAAGGTCCGGCTAAATTGTCTGAACTTATCATGACTTACAAACCAGAGCGCACATTAAGATCTCAAGATGCCGGTCTGCTTATGATTCCAAGGATTAATAAAATAACAGAGGTCGAACTTTTAGTTACAGGGCCCCTAAACTGTGGAATGGTCTGCCTGCTACAATAAGAGATGCCCCTTTGGTCTCAGCTTTTACATCCCAGCTGAAGACTCACTACTTCAGTTTAGCATATCCTGACTAGAGCTGCTGATTTACTGTACACACTGCATCTCTTTTGTTAGTCATTAGCACTAAAACATAAGCAGCATGATAGTTATAATTTGATACTAACCCTCACCTATTCTGTTTCTCTTCTCGGTACTCAACTGTGGCACTTGGTGCCATGGCCCACCTGCCAAGTTGTTCTGCCTGCTTATGGTAAAGTCATCCCTGATGAACAATCGCTGGAATCATGGGAAAGAGAGGTCCTTTCATCGGATTGGCTGGCCCAGCACTGTTTCAGCTGTGTAATGGCCAAATGGGGGAGTCAGCTTGATGGCTGAGGTCTCCAAGATTATAAACAAATCCAAATCATATTATGTGAAGTCATCCATTGTTAAATTCCCCTACGCACTTCAAAAATTTTTATTTTTATATTGTATTGAGGTTTTGTTCTGTTCTATATATTGTATTGACCCCCTTCTTTTTGAAACCCACTGCACGCCCAACCTAACTGGAAAGGGGTCTCTCTTTGAACTGCCTTTCCCAAGGTTTCTTCCATTTTTTCCATACTGGGTTTTTTTTTGGGCGTTTTCCTTGTCTTCTTAGAGAGTCCAGGCTGGGGGGCTGTCAAGAGGCAGGGCATGTTAAAGCCCATTGAGGCACTTGTTGTGTGATTTTGGGCTATACAAAAATAAATTGTATTGTATTTGCTCCTTACACTAGAGAGGTGGATTAGGTAGGTTTGTAAATGGATAGATGGATGGGTGAATTCTGGTGTTGGATGTTAGGATCCCTTGCAGTTCAATGTTTAATCAAGAACCACACCTTACCCTCCTAATAAAAGAGCACCAAATTCAAGTGTATATAATTGATAAAGTCTACAATTCAGTTTCATTATTCAATACTACCACCCATGGTGACATTTTGGAAGGAAAGTGAAAGACGTTTTTTCTGTTTTTAATTACACAATCTTCCATGGCTATCAGTCTGTGGGAGAACAGCTGGTGTGCAGTAGATGACCTCTAATCTGGAAAACCTGCTAATTATCTTCTCTGTTGGAATCTGTGATACCAAGGATTGTGTGTGTGTGTGTGTGTGTCGGCGAGAGAGAGAGAGAAAACAGACAGGATGCCTGCAAAGTGTAAAAGCAAAATTGTTTTTTTTCCCCGTTGATAGGAAATCAGCAGTGTTGAACAGAAGAACATTAACTGAAAAATACAACCCACCAGAGTAGCGCAAAGATTTACTTCAGGGTCGCTCAAACATTTTTATATTTTCCCTACAAAGGATTTACTGCAAGCTTTTTATTTGTCTGAATTAAATAATACTGGTGTCTATCCATTCATATCTTTACTCACAAAACTCGACCTGTTCCCTTATTTATTCAGCTCTTCCTCTAATAAATCCCAAGGGCAATTTAAATGTAGCATCTATGACAGTAAAAGCTTCACCATTCTAAAATGGATTGCACTCCATTCTTTCTCTTACCACCAAATTACAACTCTGCGTTCAAAGATGTTTAACCCTTTAGAAAACAAACAAAATGCACAGAAATAGCAAAGAATATTTTCTCCAGTTAAGGAAGATTTTCTGTTAACTCATGTTTCTTTAAAAGATCATTTTAAACATGAACATTACATCAAAATATGTCAAACCACCTACATTAACACAAATAAACTGTAACAAAAGAAAAGTTATACATGGAGAATGTTTGACAAAAAATGGTAAATAAAGAATACAACTGCACAGCAAACAATGGAAAATATTATTTGAGGAGTAACAATTTCTGTTCTGGGACATAAAGAAACACACTCAACGAAGTGGAAGAAAGAATCTGTGTTTTCTAGGCAGGCTGGCTTCAAATAGTATAAGGATTTAAAATAAGTATGGGCCACACCAAGGAAAATTGATGTTGAGCTACTCTGTAGAAGACTTCTACTGAAAAATCTAATTATTGTTTCACACATCAATATCTTGTTTTTGTTGACAGACATGAAAATGAAAACA
The DNA here is from genome assembly GCF_016835505.1 of Polypterus senegalus. Taxonomy (NCBI): domain Eukaryota; kingdom Metazoa; phylum Chordata; class Cladistia; order Polypteriformes; family Polypteridae; genus Polypterus; species Polypterus senegalus. The sequence continues at coordinate 62,087,499 of NC_053157.1, read as the reverse complement.
AATGCTCCATACTTAAATGTTTTCCAAAATATGTGAACCTTGTGATGCATTCACAAAAGAACTGGAAACTGCTGAGAAGTTGTGAGGGTATCAGGTAATCTGTCATATTCTGCAATTCCTAATTATGCAATCTGATATCTTCAAGGCAACAAGATGCAGCAACTACAAGTCAGTAAGTGTGACATACTCTACGACTCAATGTTTTCACTGGCCTAAATGCTTCAATTTTTGCTTGTCTTAACTCTTATCCAAGGTAATTAAATTAAACCATAGGTGTATCTGCATCATTCATGGGAATCAAATTGTTTTGGCTCACAGAAATGGAATAGGCAGTGATAAACCACTAAACTAGCCTCTGGTCTAGATCGGGGCATCCCAGTGTTGCTAAAAGTACAAACAAGAGATTTACATACTGGGTGTCAATTTCCTAAACACAGTTATCTGTCTTATCCTCTGCTTTGGCTTGTCACAGAGCTCAGTTTGTGCACAAATGGGAGGGAAAGTGATACTCTCATGCTTTTCTTCCAAACATTGTAACAATCAGGCAGTGTATTAAAATAACATTCCAGGTTGCCAGGATATTTTAATAAAACTAACTCTTGTCTTTCCTTATGTATAACTAGCAAAATACCTGCGCTTCGCAGCGGAGAAGTAGTGTGTTAAAGAAGTTATGAAAAAGAAAAGGAAACATTTTAAAAATAACATAACATGATTGTCAATGTAATTGTTTTGTGACTGTTATGAGTGTTGCTGTCATCAAGGATTTGATTATCATTATTTATTTCAATCAGATTCGTATTTGGAGGATGTGTTGTGTTCAAGTTATATTCTGTGTTTGTCAACCGTTGTAAAGGTAACAAGTTTCATTCATTGAAGTGTTCACTACCCAAATCAGTACTCGTGAATCTAAGATGTTTAACAGGCATTCCCGGTATTAAGTTGTGGATTTTCCTGCGAATATTTAGCGGCAGCGTGTCTATGAACTTAATTTAAACTTAAGCTTTACACCTTGCTTTCCTATTGATATGTCTACAAAGGCTTGTTCAGCTTCAGAGAGTTGTTCCTTTCTTATTGCATCAATAAACAGCTCATCTTCCTCTTTATCTGAGACCTCACACACTGCATGCACGGGTTTACCTTTCTCAGTCCTGCAAACTTTAGTAAAGTGGTTCAATTTACCACATTTTTTACACTGTCTTCCTTTAGCTTGACATTGACTTTTTCCACCGTGTGCTTTGTTTTCACAGTAGCTGCACTTATGAATATGCTTGTATGCGTCACTCGCTTCATATTCTTTTGCTGCCTTCTCAATTTTGTAATGCGTTTTTCGTTCAGCGCTCTTTGGAGCTCTTGCTTGTTGTCTGCGTACTGCGTTCACAGTCAGTTCACATGAGCCGCTCGGAGTACATGTATCGAAGGTTCTCAGCTTTGCTTGTGCTATCTCGTGCGATCTTGCGATGTCCATGGCTTTATTTAATGTTAGCTCAGACCCGGCACTTAAAAGTTTCTCTCGCACTTTTGCTGAGTTTGTGCCAAACAGTATTTTATCCCTGACCATCTCATCTTTGTTTGCATAAGCACAGTCCTTCACCAACAATTTTAACTCCGTTAAAATTGATCAAAAGTCTCATTTATACCCTGCATCTTCTCATTAAATTTGTATCTTGCGAATATCATATTCGTCTTAGGCCTGACAAATGCCTCAAAGCGGTCATAATAAGTTTTCAGTACCTTGGCTTCCTCCTGGGTGAGAGTCCATGTGTTAAAAATATAACTCTAGACAAAGAGGTGTAGCTATTTTAATACACAAAAATACAAATTTCAAAGTATTGGACACAGTCTCAGATCCAGATGGTAGATTTATAATACTAAAACTGTCTATACAAAATCAAAGCTTATGTATTATTAGCATATACTGTCCAAACATAGATGACCCCGCATTCTTTCATCATTTTTCTCTGTACTCTCCGAACACTTGGACTGTCCACTTATACTTGGGAGATTTTAATTTTTGGATGGATCATTCTTCAGACAGGCTCAGTACAGCTGGGACTCAGCGCAGTTGGCATTCCACTAATATAGTCAAACAGTATATGAGTGATTATGGGCTTTGTGATGCATGGCGATCTTTTTATCCCAGCCGTAGAGAGTATACTTTTTTCTCACATGTTCATCACTCTCACTCACGTTTGGACTATTTTCTAGTCAGCAGCTCATTATTGGCTGACATTTCAGACACTGAGATACACCCTATAGTTGTCAGCGATCATGCTCCAGTTTCTTTAACTCTGTTAAATAAGAAAACAATCCCATCAGGTAAAACTGGAGGTTTAATACGTCACTGCTTAAAGATGAAGGTTTTGTGGAATATTATAAAAAAGAGTGGGCTTTATATTTAGAACACAATGACATTCCTGGAACATCAGCATCTGTTCTCTGGGAGGCAGGGAAAGCAGTGATGAGAGGTAAAATAATTTCCTTCTCATCACATAAGAAAAAAATAGAAAACAAACGTATTCAGGAATTAGAAGAAATCATTAAGTCTCTAGAGGCATCCCCAGAAGAAGAATTACAAAACAAATTGCGTAAAAGTAAACTAGAACTTAAAGGAATTATTGACAAAAACACAATTTTAGCACAAAGACTACGAATAGAAAACTTTGAACACGGTAATAAATCAGGCAAGTTTTAGCCAACCAGTTAAAAATAAACAAAGAGAAAACTGCCATATCTGCTGTTAAAGACTCAACTGGGAATATAGTATATGACCCTGAAAGAATAAACAACACTTTCAGAGATTTTTACAAAACCTTGTACTCACCACAGATTAACCCATCAGATAATGAGATCAATGAGTTTCTAGACAGGATAATACTTCCTAAATTATCAGATAGCCAAGCTACAGTCCTGGACTCGCCATTAACATCAGATGAGCTTCAGGAAGCTCTTAACTCCATGCCTAATAGGAAGGCTCCAGGTCCAGATGGGTTTCCAGCAGAGTTCTACAAAGAATTCTGGATCATTCTGGCCAACATTCTTCAGAATGATGTGTGAAATACAAGAAAATGGTAGACTACAGCCAAACATGAATTCAGCCAACATTAGTCTCCTGTTAAAACCAGGCAAAGATCCTATATTTCCTACCAGCTATCGCCCAATTTCTCTTATTAATGTTGACCTGAAAATAATTTGTAAAGCCCTTGCAAAAAGATTAGAGAAGGTAACCCCTTTCATAATACATCCAGACCAAACTGGTTTCATTAAGGGGAGACATTCATCCACAAATTCACGTAGATTACTCAACTTAATAGACTTTTCTTATAGCAGAAACATGGAAACCAGTATATTATCTCTCGATGCAGAAAAGGCTTTTGATAGAGTTAACTGGAAGTTCTTATTTGCAACTTTACATAAATTTGGTTTTGGAAACTTCTTCATAAACTGGTTAAAAATTTTATACAGTTCACCAACAGCATGCGTCAGGACAAATGACCAAACATCAGATAGCTTCTGTCTTCAGAGGGGGACCAGGCAGGGATGCCCTCTCTCCCCCTCGCTATTTGCTATCTTTATTGAACCACTAGCAGCAGCAATCAGGCAAACTACAGTTATTAAAGGCATAAAGTGTAAGAACATAGAACATAAAATCAGTCTTTATGCAGATGACGTGTTACTTTATCTTCAGAATTCTCAATCCTCTCTCTCCCAGGCAATTGAACTAATAAACTCCTTTTCAAGAGTTTCAGATTATTCAATAAACTGGTTAAAATCCACAGTTCTTCCAATTAATTTCTCTTTTGTCAATTCCCTTAATACACAATTGGAATCAGGGAATATTACATACCTGGGCATTCATGTGTCTCCCAGGCTGGCAGATCTAACTAAACTAAACTACATCCCACTATTAAAGAAAGTGGAAGATGATCTTGCTAGATGGAAATCCTTACCGATATCACTTATGGGGAGGGTTGCCACAATTAAAATGATGGTTTTACCAAGAATCAATTACTTATTTTCTATGATCCCAAACAAGCCATCATCTGATTGGTTTAGATCCCTGGACTCCTCCATCACTAAATTCCTTTGGAAGGATAAACCTCCACGAATTAGCTTAAAAACACTACAGAAGACCAAAGATAGAGGAGGGTTGGATCTACCCAACTTCTATCATTATTTCTTAACCAACAGGCTCCAATATATACCAAGATGGTTGCAACATAACCCGCTGGATGAGTCCTGGTTAGATGTAGAACAGACACTTTGCAATACTATAGAGCTTTCGGACCTACCGTTTATTAGCTCAAAAATAAGAAAGCATGAAAGCTTTAAAAGTATTAATATCAGTACCTCACTGACAGCATGGTGGGAATATCTAAAAATGACGGAGTCTTCACTAATTCCATGCAGACACACCCATCTGGAATAATCCTGACATATTGCAAAACAATAAAATGATGAACCTCCCATACTGGAAAAGTAAAGGAATTCTATACATGGAACACATAGTTGAAGGATTGGATTTCATTCCATTTAACAGAATAGTCTCCCAATTTGGGATAGACAAGAATAGATTTTAGAATATCTCCAAATTAAATCAGTAGTTAAAGAAAAATTTAAGCTTAAAGTAGAATTACAAACACCATCAAGGGTATTAGACTTTGTAATCTCAAACACCCCAAATTACTGTCTAAAGTATATAAAACATTGACCAAAATAGATGATACAATAGCAATTCCTATAGGCAAATGGGAGGAGGATCTATTAGTTAGCTTTGATCAGACTTTCTGGTCCCAAACCTGTTTAAAAACTTTTAAAACGATCAGAAACCCCAATTTACAACTAATTCAATACAAAATTCTACACAGAGTACACTATACAGGTCATCGGATGTTCAGGATGGGATTTGTGCCATCTGACACCTGCACACACTGCACAGACAACATTCCTGACAGTTATATCCACGCACTGTGGTCATGTCCACCTGTTCAGGGATTCTGGTATAGAGTATGTGAAGACCTGTCAAAGTGTCTGAAATGTGATATCCCAACTTCCCCCTCATTTTGCTTGCTGGGGAACCTAGAGGATGTCCCGATTGAAACAAATTTGGTTCACGTGGTTCTCACTGCCATATGCATCGCTAAGAAAACTATCCTCATAAACTGGAAAAACAAAGATAATCTTTGCATTAACCAGTATAGAAATCTTTTATTGGATCATATTACACTTGAGACAGCCTCTGCCTCCACTTCAAATCAATCTCTCTGGGCTCCTTTGATCGGTTCCATCACATAGCGATGATGGAGGGTCATTGATATGGTCCTGCGGGATGCTGTGGTTGATGTGGTGGAGAGTCTGAGCTTGGAGTATCTGGAGGATCCCTGGGGTGGGTTCACTAGGGGGGTCTTGGGCTGGGGGCTGCTGCCCGACTCTGGTGGTGCTTGGGTTACCTCCGGGGGTGGGCTTCTGGTGGTTGTGTGTAGGGCCTTAGGGGGTCTTGGCGGTGGCTGCGGGTCGCTGCCTAGTGGCGCAATGCCCCTGGGTTGGTCTGGGTGTGGGCCTGGTGGCTTAGGGTTTGGGGGCGGCCGTCCCTGGATGGGGATATGGGTAGGGCCTTGGGGATTGGGTCCTGGCATGTACGCTGCGGGAAGAGGGCGGAACGCGCGGCAGTTCCACCATGGGGAGGGATGTCCGGGAGGGAGGATCCAGCTTTATCCTGGGTGTCTTATGTCTTACTTAATCTGAATGTTGAGTAAATGTGGGGATGGGAGTAAATATTCTGCTGGGGTGGTGTGGGTTGGTGGCCTCAGACTCCGTGGGGCTCTGTGATGCTGCTGCTTCGGGCCATGGCTAGATAGGCTGGGGCCTCCGTGCCCGGGTGGATTTTGGGAACGGAGGTGCCTATTGGGGCCAGTAGGGGAGCTGGCTCCCTGGAGGCTCAAACCCCTCAGCCGTTCCTCCCCATCCTCAGACATTTCCCTCCTCCTGCTCCTTCACATCATCACACAAACATGCACATAGGGCCTTGGGGTGTGGGTAAGTCAGGGGGTGCGGGTATGGATCCCGTTTCCGCAGTCCTGTGGCAGCCTACACCCCAATTTTATTTGCACATTAAACACTTCCACAAAAAACATTCCACACAAATGCACACTTAGGGCCTTGGGAGTGGGCACACTCAACGGCATCCGGTGGGGAAATTTCAGCCTCACTCCGAGTGCGGTGTCCACTTCCAATTTTAAACTGCACCTAGTCACGGAGAGTTTTGGGGGGGAGGTGGGGCTGTGTGTTGGCATCAGCTGGTGTAGGCCACATGGTGCCGGCACTGCCTGCGCCCCCCCAACCACAAAATGCACCTTATCAGCACACACCAACACTACATTAGAGCAGGCGGAGGGAGACTAGAGGTCTTATCACACTCTGTTCTCAGTTAGCTGCCGGGGCTGGAGGCTAGGAGTGGGAGCTGGCCGTCTGCCTGTGGTCTGGAGTGGTGGGTTGCTTTGCTCTACGTTGGATGGGGGTGCCTGCTCACTATTACCCCTGCGGAACGGGGCTAACTCTGGCGTCCAGGAATGGCTGTACCTCAGGTACGGCAGCACCGGGACCAGAGTTAGGTATGGGTGTTAGGTTAGGTGTGTGTGGGGAGTGTGAATGGGTGTCTGGCGTACATCCTTGTAAGTCTTGGGTTGTATGTGTATGTGAGAGCATGAGGGAGGGAGTGTATGACTGTGTTTGTGTGTGACTGTATATGTCAGGTGGGGTTTTGGACTCCTCCCCTCTCCTGGGACATCTGGCAATACTACAACATCTTTGCCTACCCTCCCCCTGCCTTAAGCATCTGTCTGGTCGCTCCCGGTGGCTGCCTGGTGGGATCTGGTTCCCTGGGCTCTGTTGGATCCTCGGCGGGGTGGGTCGCCCTCGGGTCCCGGGCTGCTGGGTTCCGGGCCCGGCCGACTCGGGGGAGAGCGGCTGCGCGGGCCTGAGGGCTTGCCGTTGATATCTCCGGGACTCTGCCGGCTGCTGGTTGTGACCCCGGGTGATCCTCTGCGCCTCGGGTGGGGTTGGGGCTTCTCTGGTGACGGCCTCCCTGGGGTCTCCGCTCTGGGGTGACCTCTGGATCTCTGGGCTTGGAACTCCCTCCATCTTCCCACGTTTTTGGGGGCAGGTCTGTGGCCCTTCACACTCACTATTGGATGCTCCTATAGAGAAACCTTACACATACAAGCGTGCGTACACACACAGGTGCTCACATGGTGATTTCATAAGTATGACTTGGACATCTTCAGCACATGATCTAAGGTTGTGGTGGCCTTAAATGCCTCAGTAATAATTACTGTATGATTGTCAGCAAACATTTTTACTTTTATATATCTTCATGTAGCTGATGCAGCAATGTTTTTGTCTTGTGGTTTTTTGTTCCCCTCTCTTTCTGCAGGTCTAGAAGCGGATTCTGGTTCATTTATTGTTTATTCTATACGAAACCCCCCCCCTCCCCCTTTACCTCCATCTGTTCCTTCTCTCTCTTCTTTTTCTTTCACTTTTGTCTCCGTATCCGGTTCGAATCTTAAAAACATCTAAAAATATTTTTTAATAAAGTTTTGGTATCAGGCGTGACGTCAGCAGAAGCTGTAACGCTCCACCTGAGAGAAAAACTGTAAGGCTAGTCGCCAGCATTCAGACATCAATTCTGATTGCTTCACAGCCAAACAGGACACGGTAAAAAAAAAAAAAAATGGATCTTCCTTTTTCCCCAGTCCACAGGACCAGGTAGCTGCATTTCTCACTCTCGTCTTTGCCTTTTAGCGGGCCAGAAAACATCAGCTCCACGTGCTGTTGGAACTTTTTCCATTCTGCTGGCAGGTCAAGAGAATCCCAGTCAATTCGTGGCGAGGGAACTCCAACAAAATCCATGACTGTCCTCTATTCTGACACCATGTCTTGTTTTCACAAATTGTGAAAAATGAAATGATGGCAAACTTTCTTTTAAAGTATGCAGGGGAAACTTATTTATTACAGCTCTTACATTCACAGCATCCGTGCTCTAAATTAACTTCCATAATAGCAACCTTGAGGTCCCTTTTTCTGGTGCCTTCCTGATGACATAGGTGCCTAAACCATGTCTGATAATAATACATTTCAATGACATATAAATATTAGAGTAATCACCTCGATAGACATCTCACCACCCAAATCGCTACTTGTGAATCTAAGATGTTTAACAGGCATTCCCGGTACAGTGTAACCTCGGTTCACAACCATAATTCGTTCCAAAACTCTGGTCGTAAACCGATTTGGTGGTGACCCAAAGCAATTTCCCCCATAGGATTGTATGTAAATACAACTAATCTGTTCCAGACCATACGAACTGTATGTAAATATAGATTTTTTTTAGTTTTTAAGCACAAATATAATTATACCATAGAATGCACAGCGTAATAGTAAACTAAACGTAAAAACATTGAATAACACCGAGAAAACCTTGAACAACACAGAAAACTAACACTGCAATAGTTTGCGCTATAGTGCTACCAACCGCTGGCTAAAAGCACTTTTTTAATGAGTTTTAAGCACAGGGAAAAAATGAACATGAAAAATGAAAAAATCTGTAATTTAATAAACCACCAAGAAAAATAACATTGCAACAATGCAAGCTACGAACAGATCGCTGGAAACAGAAGTGAAAACAAAATCAAGACCAGTGCATTCTTTAACTGCCTTCCTACCTTAATGCGTCCAGCTCTCTCTCGCACTGTCTGTCTGTCTGCGTCCATCTCTCGCACTGCCTCTGTATGTGTGTGTCGCGCTCTCTCTCTCGCGCTGCTTGTGTGTGCGTCACGCTATCTCTCTCGCGCTGCCTGTGTGTGTGTCGCGCTCTCTCGCTCTCTCTCTCGCTGCACAGGGAGAGATTGACCATGTACAAACCGAAAGGGAAACTGGCTTGTTCGTATACCGAGTGTGTCGTCGCGAATATTTAGTGGCTGCGTGTCTATGGACAGGCAGTCAATTACGTAGGAGGCAAGCTGATTTCCGCAGTAGCTGCACTTATGAATATGCTAACCACAGTCCTTCACCCGCGAATATTTACCTTATATGGGCAGGCACTCAATTACGTGGGAGGCATGAGGACACGGGATGCAACTCCGCCTCACACGGCGAAAAAACCTGCAGGCTATGGCCGTATACAGCATATGGACGAAAGTAGGTTCCAGTTATGATCGTTACGTGTAGAATTTCGAAATAAAACCTGCTTAACTTTTGTAAGTAAGATGTAAGGAATGAACCTGCCAAATTTCAGCCTTCCACCTACACAGGAGTTTGGAGAATTAGTGATGAGTGAGTGAGTGAGTGAGTCAGTCAGTGAGGGCTTTGCCTTTTATTAGTAGAGATCATTGACGTAAAGTATCCTGTTTCAAGTTCAACATGTGCATTCAAAAATACAAATTGCCACTCTAGTGAAAAGGGTTCTTCGGTTGAAGTGGCTAATAAAAGTCCATTTTCACTCTCTGTGTAGTGGTACTTGTCTTTTGCACTTTTTACTGTTCTTATTCTCATACTTTTAGAAAATTTTAATTTCCGTAAAAGCTCAGATTCTTTAGTGATAATGTTCAAAAGTACATATTTTGACATAAACTATAGATTTCAGGCACTCATTCAGTGCATTTTAAAACTTGTTGTCTTTCATTGGATGATAGCAAACATCTGAAACAAAGGTTATCAATCTATTGCTGAATTTTACTGTTGCTGTTAGGATTTATACATGGAGCAGGGGGTGTGAAATATTGACAAAAAATTTTATCTCGATATTTTTTCCGATTTTGTCAATAACAATAAGTAAACAATATTTTGCATCCTTTAAAAATTTGTTTGTAAAAGTTTTTTTATTGTGCCAGTTCCGGCTCGCTCTTGTTAATAGGATATTAACTGTTGCTTACTAATGATAATAATTGAAACAACATATTTAAGAAAAACAGGAGTTACATTTTCTTAAAGGTGAAGCATTCAAATAATGACAATCCAAAAACATCAAAATCACCAGTGTAAGTTATTATTGAGATCAAACAGTGCAAGCATGAGCCGATCATTTCAAATTGGCCTACAGGATTTACTATGTAAAAAATTTACTATGTAAAGACCACCATAAATTCTTGTAATGAGAGCAACATAAACTTTCCCTTAATGTAAACAAGACATGAATCCAAGGGAAACAAAATACCACAGGGCATGAGTAAACATTAAGCTGCTCTGCTTTAAGGTAAATAGTGCACCAAATCCAAATTTCATGTTCTGTCAAATGCTGCACAAGAAAAAAAATATGGTAATTGCAGCAGTTATTGCACCAGAAAAGTAGTTTATCCTACTATTTTACATGTAGTCTTGCTGCGCTGGACATTTACAGTATACATCTGGAGACAATAATGACTGGTGGGAACAATTAAACAGCCACTGAGCCACATTTCTAAATGTCTCATGAAGGCGGTGTTCAAATTAGGGGTGGTGATATTTGAACTGCAAAGAGCTGCTGTACTCTTGTTAAACTGATACAACTGAGAGAAAGCTTCCGATTATGATAACCTTCTATTTTTCTAAAAAAAAAAATATTTGATGTAAATGATGTGTCACATCCTGTCCAAAGCAGGTGGTAAGGACTACTGTTAAGAGAATTGATAACGAACCACATGAGATGTAGATTTCAGTACTCAAAACACCCAAATCAACAAATCTGCCTAGCAACATCAGAAGAAGCACACAGAAGGCTGCACAGCATTCACTGTCTCACGGCAAACCTAAATGAATAACTATATGAAGTTAAAAATAATGCCTAATTTGAAATAGAAACATGTCATGCCAGAATAATAATAATTCTTTGCGAATAGCCACAGATACACATGGTATATCCTCAAACCACAATGCTTATCTAGACTCTTTTTGCTGTTATGACATATAGTGAAGCAATAGTCAAAAACAACAGAAAGATATTATAGCAGACAGAAGCACTTCTCAAAAGCATTTCTTCTGTCAAAATGCTCATTAAAATGTACAAAAAATAATTATTTAGCTTCAACTATGTTGTGCTTCTGTGCTCATTTACTAATAACAGCAATTTTATCTTTTTATTTTCTCTCAGTGTCAAGTCTTTGGCCTGTTCTCTTTCTGAACCACAGCAGTTTAAACTTTACAGACTGGAGGAATGGGGGTTGGGTGTTTAGAAAGAAGCCATGTACATGTAGCATTTATAGCACAGGATTTCACAATTATTCCTACAAACGTTTTAACACATTGTCCCCAGGCATGTATTTTAACTTCAGAATCACATCTGTTACCTCAAGACTAGGCTGCATGGCTCAGTGAATGCATGGCCTCTCAAAGCGTGTTTTTGATTGTTTTTTGCAAAGTGAGTGACATACTTGATAATTCTACTGAGTTTAAAGAAGACAACACACAATCTAATGTATTTTTGGATGCATTAGAGATACCACAAATAGATACTCTTAGTGCAGAGGAATTGGATAAACCTTTGGAACTATCCGAATTACTAGATGCTATAAAGTCACTTAAGAGTGGGAAAGCAGCAGGCCCTGATGGCTAACCTGTCAATTTTTATAAGAAATTCTCCACTCAGCTAGCTCCCCTCCCATTAGCAACATTCACAGAAGCTAGAGACAATCAAATTCACCAAGCATTTATCACCGTCTTTCCTAAACAAAATAAGGATGTATTACAATGTGCATCATACAGACCAATTTCACTTTTGAATAATGTTGTTAAGATACTCTCCAAAGTCCTAGCTAGAAGGATGGAGAAAGTGCTGCCTTTGGTAATATCACACAATCAAACTGGATTTATTAAAGGCCGACACTTACTGTCCAATCTTCGACGCCTGTTTAATGTATTTTATTCACCCGAAAAGTCAAACACCCCAGAAATAATATTATTGCTGGATGCAGAAAAAGCATTTGATATGATTGAATGGAACTACCTGTTCACTACATTAGAGAAATTTGGGTTTGGTCTGAACATTTGTGCATGGATCAAACTACTGTATACCAATCCAGAAGCATCAGCTTGTATTAACAACATTAATTCAGACTACTTTAAACTAGAACGTTGCACCAGACAAGGATGCCCCTTATCACCACTACTTTTTGCAATTGCCATTGAGCCAATGGCAGTTCACTGTCAAAATGCTTATCAGATAAATGGGATTATCAGAAAAGGATTTAAGCAGAAAATTTCTCTATATGCAGACGATATGGTACTGTATATATCAGACCCACAAAACACTGTGCCTACAGTCCTAACAGCACTTACAGAATTTTCAAAGATTTCTGGTCTCAGAATTAATTTGAATAAAAATGTGCTCTTCCCAGTGAATCCTCAAGCACACAAAATTAGATTGGACATCTTCCCTTTTATCATTGCAGATCAGTTTAAATATCTAGAGGTAAACATCACAAGTAAACATAAAGCTCTTTATCAACAAAATTTCGCCGTTTGTATGGAAAAAGTTAGCAAGACTTGCATAGATGGTCAACTCTTTATCTCAGCTTAGGAAGATGAATATCCTTCCTAAGCTTCTCTTTTTATTTCAAAACATTTCAATATACATCAATAAATTGTTTTTTAAGAAATTAGATTCAACCAGGGGTGGCACAGTGGTGCAGTGGTAGTGCTGCTGCTTCGCAGTTAGGAGATCTGGGTTCACTTCCTGCGTCCTCCCTGCGTGGAGTTTGCATATTCTCCCCGTGTCTGTGTGGGTTTCCTCCAGGAGCTCCAGTTTCCTCCCACACCAGTTTCCTCCCACAGTCCAAAGACATGCAGGTTCGATGGATTGGCGATTCTAAATTGGCCCTAGTGTGTGCTTGGTGTGTGGGTGTGTTTGTGTGTGTCCTGTGGTGGGTTGGCACCCTGCCCGGGATTGGTTCCTGCCTTGTACCCTGTGTTGGCTGGGATTGGCTCCAGCAGACCCCCTGTGACCCTGTGTTCGGATTCAGCGGGTTGGAAAATGGATGGATGGATAGATTCAACCATAACCTCATTTATTTGGAACTTAAAACATCCACGTATCCAAAGAGTGACCCTACAAAGACTTCAGGCAGAAGGTGGCATGGCTCTTCCTTTCAGTTTTATTACTGGCAGCAAACATACAAGCTATAAAAACCTGGACATGGACACAAATAGATGAACATACACAGGCTTGGTCCGCAATAGAAATAAAATCCTGTAGTACTTCTTTATATTCCTTGCTTTGTGCCCCTATAACTGCAAGTTATCGTCAATATACTAACAACCCAATTGTGCTTCACTCACTCAGAATATGGAACCAATGTAGGAAGCATTTTAAGATAGAGAAGCTTTTATGTGTGGCACCTCTGTACGAGAACCACCTTTTTCAACCCTTGCAAACATATACAGTTTTTAATATCTGGAAAACATTTGGGATTAAATCACTTAGATATCTGTACACAGACAATGTCTTTGCATCCTATGAACAATTACACTCCAACTTTCCAGCAACACATTTCTTTCACTATCATCAAATTAGTAACTTTGTTAAACAGAACCTGTCCGATTTTCCTCATCTTCCACCTTCTATGCTGGAAAAAATATTGCTCAGTTTCAAGGACTCGGACAGCATTTCTACAATATATAAAACCATTTTACAGTACTTTCAAAGATCCAAGAGGACAGTGGGAAAAGGATCTCTCACTCAACATATCAGAAAAGGAGTGGAAGGTAGCAATGCAGAGAATTAACTTGAGCTCCATATGCACAAAGCATACAATTATTCATCTCAAAATTACATATCAAGCACATCTGTCTCATTTAAAATTGTCCAAAATGTTTCCACGGCAAGATCCCACCTGCAAATGCTGCAATCAAGTTCCAGCCTCATTGGGTCACATCATTCTGGACCAAAATCTTTAAATGCCTTTCAGACAGCACAGTCATAATCCCTCCTAACCCATTAACAGCTGTGTTTGGTGTACTTCCAGATGGGCTTAAAGTGGAGAAGGACAAACAAAGTGTAATTGCCTTTATTACACTATTGGCATGTAGACTTATGTTGCTCAACTGGAAGAATCCTAACTCTCCTCTTTTAAGTCAGTGGGTAACTGATGTTTTATATTATTTGAAATTGGAAAAACTCAAATTCTCACTCAGAGGATCTGTGCAGAACGTTTTCAAAACCTGGAAGGCTCTAATCAATAACATTTTCGATTAAGCTCTTAAAGCACTGAGGAAGCATATTCTCTTCCCATTTCTTTTTCTTCTCCATTTATCTTTATCCGCTTATTAAACTTAGCAATTTACTTATTTTTACTAGCTTTAAGTTTTACTCTGTTGGCAATGCTCTCTTTCTCAGGGGTGGGGGTTGATTTGTTTTTAATCCTATTTTTGAAAAAATTGATCTATTGTATGGAATGATTACAATAAAATCAATAAAATTAAAAAAAAAATAACCAGCTGTGGTTAACTATGAGAAAATACGGAGTATACCATTTTATGAGAAAACTAACCACCAGATGAAAACATGCCAGTTGTGAGTAATATTGTACTCTTAATATGTCATTTCAGAAGCAGCAATGTTTCCAGAACTCACCATAAAATTCATTGCTTTTCTTGTTTCTGCATGTGCCAACCTGGGAACACATCAACAATGCCATAGTTAAATATGATGTCACAGGCTGATTTAATCTTTGCTAGAGTGACCAAAAATCCCATTTCTTTCAGGACAGTCCCATTTTTATGCATTAAGATATGTTAAACAATTGGAATACAACAAAATGTGCCATTTTTAACATGCCGATCATTTAATAAAGGTATACTGCACTGCAAACATAGCTCAGGGTGAATAAAACTATTAAGGCGGACCCCTTTGATTTAATATTCAAGCAATTTCAGGATCAAACATTTTTTAGTTTAATATACTTCCAAAATCTTTGTTGACTAATGTGTGATTGCTTGATTAAAAAGTATTATCCCATTTTGGGACTATGAAAATATTGTCAGCCTAATCATTGTCAGCATTTAAGTAAAAAACTTGTACTTGCAACTCATGTAAAACAGCTTTCAGAGAAAAAATAAAAACTCAAAAGAGTATTAAAATGAAGCATGAAAAACAATGATAGCCACAACATTTTTTTTCACATTTATAAAATTGGGGGTCAGTTACGCCTTTGCTTACAATAGGAAAAATGCTGGGCGCAAGGCCTCTGTCTTTGTTCTGTTTTCTGGAATTAATAAAAAAAATATATTTATCATCTTGCCTGTTTGAATTTTAAAAGGGACACCATGAAGAGACTTAACTTTACAAACAAAAACATACATTTTCTCACAGAAAAAGTTACAAAATTCAATATTTCCTACTGTTAAGGTATAGCCAGTGTGGCTGCTCTGGCTCAGGTTTATGCTTTGTTTATTATTTTTATTGCCCTTTTAACTGACCTTGCCTGCTGCTGTGCAACATCATGCATGTGCGCTTGGGGTTTTTGGTGACAACTATTGAGAAAGAAGTTAAGCTCTTGTGCAGAGTCCAATTGAGTAAAAGGAACTGCATAAATGTTACAGGTATACATTTAATCCTGCATTTATTCAGGAATAAATGTAATTTGCCCAGAGTCAAAAGGAAGCAATGATTATCAAAGCAACACTAAGTGCAAAGCAAGATGCAAATACGGAACGCCAATCCATTGCAGGGCACAATCACACAGTCAGGCTGAAAAGCGTGCGCTGCATCCAATCCATTAATGGGAGGGATACACTGTGTGATTTGGGCACCATTTTAAGACATTAACAGTCACCAAGTGATTTTCTGAGTACACCTGAATTTCAGTTATATCAGCCAACATTTCATGTGCAGTTTGTGAGGGGTGGCAATGCCCAATTGCATCTTACTATTAGGCTGTCCTACTATTGGAAGAATTTCCGTCATGTCAGAAATTTCAGTTTACTGTCTTGTAGTGAGCAGTCTCACGATCTGATGTTGCTCTTAAATTTCATTGTACATCTATCACAGTATATCGTACATTGAGCATTGCTGTTGTTAAGTTCATGTTCAGATTTTTGATTTCAAAAATCTATAGCTCATATACAACACATACAATTAAAAGGTCAACAACAAAGGCATCTTAGAAAACCTGTACTGAAAAAAAACCCAAATAAACACACACAAGAGTAAATTACATAGATTACATACTTCTGATTCTCTCTGTCAATTAGACTGACCGTATCGTCTGTGCCTCAATCATCCGCGTGTCCAGTTATGCCTTTTTCATTTCTTTGGAATTTCAGAGCACAATACATCAAGAATCTGGAAAGCAGCTATTTTCTTTGATCACATTTTGAGAATTCCACTACACAGTTGGCACATGACCTGCTCTAATGATGTAACAACTTGTGACACAGACAGGGCAGGAATGTGACAGTGCAAGACAGCTACACAAATGAGGACCACCAGCAGGAGTGATGGCAGAGTATTTGCTCAAATTAATGAGCAAAGCGAGAAGGTTTCCCAGAAAGGGATGAGAGAGGGGGAGGAATTTGAAGGAGGAACATGGTAATGTGGTTGAGTCTTATTTCACCAAAACATTGGATAGAAAGAGAGAGAGAGACTGACAGAAACAGAACAGTATCTTCTGGATCAGAGAAAGGGCCAAGAGTAACGTTTATGACAGAATGGATGGGGAAAGACACTCAGTTTCATCTGCTATGTAATAATGGTTGTTAAGGCAGAGGAGTAGCTTCAGTGACTTTTGTCACTGTCTTGCTCCACTGACAGACTGAGGAGATCATTCCTCCCCCATACTATGCGACTCTTCAATTCCACCCGGGGGAGTAAATGATAATATTATTCAAAGTTATTGTCTGTTTTTACATGCATTTTCATTACTCTTTAATTTTTTTTTTTTTTTGTATCAGTATACTGCTTCTGGATTATGTGAATTTCCCCTTGGGATTAATAAAGTATCTATCTATCTATCTATCTATCTATCTATCTAATGGGAACTAGCAGCAGCCAGTGCAATTTGGTAAAGGCATTCCTCACAGCCACAACAGTGAAAAAGTTCAATATGATGTTTGTTCAGAACTGGTTATGTCCTACACCTTCCTTTGAACAATACACCCTAAAAAAACCTGCTCTTTTTATGTTTAACAGCATTCTCTGGTTCATGTGTTTTACTTTTCCTTTACCTACAAAGAAGATCCTACTTTGTTATATTTGGTAATAATTTGAGTTCAATCGCTGTACAGTTACTTAACCAAGTGGCTATTTCAGGAGTTTTGTCTTTATGGTAAAGTATTCTTACAGTAGTTACCTCCAAAGTTTTCTAGTATGTAAGTATCATTTACATATTGAACCTATAGCATTTCTGGAGTGTTTATAATTCAGATTTTTGTGAACCTTCCTTTACCAGATATGTGGAATGAGAGAAAACACTTTGGCAGTTACTGTGTGCTATGAGCTAGTGTGCTTATCTTGTCTTAGTGTGTATTTATGGTAAAAGGACCAACTTTTGGGTTTAGTGGTGTTGCAGCGTGCCTCAGAGCTACTGACTCTGCTACAGCAGACCAAGACTAGGACTTTGTGCAGTTGCAGTACTTATTTAGACCTCCTAATAAGCAGGTTTAATGGACTGAGGATGGTGGGTAATGTTACAAAATGAATTCCGCACACACCAGACAGACAGTTACTGACAAGAAAAAACACTTATATGCCATTTAAAAATATGGAAACCATATTTTATATTTTTCTATGTTTCCAAACCTCACTACAGAGTGTCAGGCTGAAAAATATGAAGAAAATGTATAGCTTCCCTACAACCTTGAAACTATTTTCTTCATGTATAGGGTTCAAACAAGATGATTTGATAACATGTTTTTGTCACCAAAACGTTCATGCTACTGAACACCTATGGAGTGTACACCTACTGTACCTGGATGACAGTTAGTAAGGCTAAAAATAACAGAAGGACTGATTGTAAGAATATGATAGATAATATAGTGAGATGAAAAGCATTTAAAGATTAACAAAATAATAGCCATTTCACCAAGGCAAGGTTCAGAATCCAGGAATCCTTTAACTAGAATAGTGACCAAATTCCTTTCTCTAACTCTCACTAAATCTACACAAAAGTGTTTGTTTGCTCTTTTTTATACCCAAAAGCCTAGATGTTGGTAAAGTGATGTCACTTTGAGCATAACAAAATGGTGGTCAACATGATGTAACAGAGCCTAAAAATGGTGCCTTAATGACATAACCTAAGCATCAAAATTAAAAGAAACAAAATTTCAAAATAGCTCAGAGCACACCAAAAGTACAGAAAGAATGCCACATTGCCAGATGAAGAATACTTCCTGGCCAATAAAGGGCAACACACGTTTTCATATCAAAAGAAAACAAGCAATGTTTTACGCAGGACGGGCAGAAAACAAGTCGGCATCTTGTAGTCCATTAGGTGTCACTACATGGCCCATGATTGAGAGGAGTGGGGCCATGCAACTTCGTATATGCAGCTGAAGAGTTCTGGGCTTACACAAACTGGTCTGGTGTCTCTCAATTCAAAGAAAGGTTCATCTAACTATAGAAATGATTCAAGGCCTTTGAATAAAGCTGCCTTGAGATGGAGGTTGAATGATTTCTGACACAGGAGGAGAGCTGGAGAAAAGAATGCTAAATGTTGGAAAGAAAGGGCCAGCGGTAGAAAGGAAGAGGTGATTAAAGAAGAGCTTCGTTGGGACACCCCCATTAGATATTATTATTATTATTATTTTTATCACACTGTTTGTCATACCTGTGACCTCCTTGGCATTACTCTTGGTACTCCTGGAGAGACGCAATGAAGGTGCACTCTCCTAGAATAGTTCATATTACAAATAGTGTGGAATATTCCTTCATTTGCCAGGGGAAAGACAGCACACCATATTTGTATCCACATATCATGCATATTTTTTAATCCCTTTGTGACTTTTATAAATACTAAGTAATTACTTTTCACCATAAAAAATATGCCAGTAAATATTCAAAGTTAAGGTTTGTTTGTGGTGCATCTCTACTATGAAGTATAAGAAAAAAGAAAAGATAATTTCAGTAACAGTTTATCCAACTTGTTTTGTAATCAGGCTGTTATTACGCAAAAGGCATTGTTTACATGATCAGTAATTGCTCCCTTTGTGACTTTTGGAGAGGATGCCCTTAAGAGATACACATTCTTTCTCTTTCTCTTGATTAATCTACATAATTGTTTGTGTGTCTTAGAAAAGCTTTTGTAAGCTCCAAGATTTCCAACCATGCTATATTTCACGTTGCTGCCTTCAAAGAACAAAATTATAGTCATTAATGTTTACAATAATGTAAAAATGCTAGCAGCTTCAGTTTTATTTGGTTAAACTGATCATTGTAAAGAAAGACTGGCTTCTATTATCTCATTATCAGAACAGTCTCTGTTGGTTCTACCCCTTTTCTGGAGGACTGAAATTAAAAGGATTTTAACCAAATACACTAAGATGTTTGGTTGAAGGGGAGAGGCCATAGCAGGGAAGGGCGGTTGAATTTGCTTTGTTTTACAATCAAATAAAGGTGCCAGTGTTATAATGCAATGTGTGTGGAGGGAGGTATACTTTACCTAAGGTGGGTCTATCCATATCTGCATTACTAATTTTCACATACAGTATATGAACAGAATGACTTTTCTCATTTTCCATACTTGACTAATTCAAATAAATGACAAAACTAAATCAAATGTACAATGCATGCCACTTAAGATTTTCTTGAACCAGCCTAGGCACGACTTATTACTTGTACCTCTAAACCCTTTAAAAGGGAGATTTTCTTTGCCATTTCACTCATTATAATGACTATCCTAGCATGCTTTTTCTTCAGATATCACTAGGGAATATATTCTTTGACTGTAATCAGTATAATCAAATAAATGTACTGTAATTTACACAAAAGCCAGCATGGAAAAGGCAGGTGGGCAGAAACACTTTGTTTTGCTTACTGTCAGTTGAAAAATGTAAACAAATTACTGCCATGGTTAAGCAAAGAAAGACCTGGCACAGTTTACTTTCTTATTTTTGAGCCACTCTGTTGATTTCTTAAGGTGTGTGTGTTTTTTTAGTAATTATTCAATTTTGGCTTTATTTGGCTTCAAAGATAATGAAATACTTATTAGCAAATATAAGCTGTGCTACCCATCTAAGACAGGTTGAAATCTAAGTAATCAACATCGGCCTCAGCATTAACATTTGCAGTGCATCATGGAATGCATATGTCTCTGTTACATGTCATTTGGTATGGGATTTTAAAAAGAAGTGTTAATTTTTGGAATGAAAAATGCATTTAATAAAAATGTGATGCACCATCATTTGGAATGACAGAGACATAGCAACCGAATGGGCACACAGACACTTATCCTTTTAGTAAGGTGGATAGCTAACTGAGCAATGTTCATGCACCTTGCAGAGGAGGAGAGCACCTTTTGTTTTGTAGAGGTGGAAATTTTGCTTTTATAGGCAGCAAAAAAAAAAAAATCTATTACATACAATACATAGAAAGTAAACAATAATAGACTATTGTTCGAAGATGCAAAGATGGAAGTTTAAAAATGGAATTCATTTAATTATAAATCAAGTATGCAAACAAGGCATAATAGCAAATACTTTAGCCATGTTATCTAACTTGCAATCCATTATACATGCATATTATAATGCTGTTTTAAAACATCTCACCTATTTGTTTCTGATTTTAACAAAAAAACTAAAAAAAATGCTGTCACTAGTTTTGAAAGAATTGATTAGTTAAAAGGGGACTATTACAGTGCTTCCCAAACTTGGTCCTGGGGGCACACTACGACAACAACGATAACACTAATCGCATTTAATTAGCTGGTATTTTTTTTCTCTTATTCTACATTCAGAAAAGCACAACAGCGTCATTTTTACATTTATAAGACATTTAGAAATAGTTCTGCTTTTGCTATAGATTTAAATGCGTAACTCTCTTTTGCTGATTTCATTATATTTTGCCCTTTCTCTGTGCAGTTTCCCCCCTTCATTGTATCTTATTAATTACAATTAAAAATAAGCAGAGTAGACACCCAGGCAAACAATACTGAATAATCAAAGGCTAAAACTACTTTAGCATCAGACCCACTAATTAGTAAATAATGGATTAATTAAACAATTAGAACACCTAGAAAACTAGAATGAAAATCAAGATGAAAATATTGTTAAAAAGAAAACCATACATTATTCCCATATAAGTGCTTGGTACATTTTTTTTTAACCAAATGTAGCTTTCTAATTTCTATATTGTTCCCAAAACACATAACTTGAGAAATGACAGTTCATTTAATTAGCCCAGGAGTTCAATTAAAAACAGAAGCTGGTTGGAACAAAAACCTGCAGCCACAGTGTGGCCCCAGGACCAAGTTTGGGAAGCACTAGACTACTATATTTTAGAACACACAGCTACAGTAAACTCAGATTTCTTGTCTCATGTATTCCACAGAAGTGACAAGCCTTGATTGTTTCAAAATTGTCATCAGCTATAAAGCTTTATGTTGCTTACATTACACGCATTCCAAGATGAACTGCCATTGGCCACTATGTCCAAATAATTAACTTCTGTTGAGTACTGATTCGCAGTTCATATCCCCCATTGAAAACTGTATTTATTTGTACTAGATATCTCTCTAAAAAGGTTACAAAACCATGTATTTCTACATCCTGCAAAAACAAATATGGTAAACCACATTATATTAAACTGACTGAAAGACTTGCCTCACGGGTAAAGTGTTTCAGGACACAAGGCACAATATCATTCAAAATAACACACATCATTTGTTTTGATAGATGCTTTCCAGAGACATTAGAAAGTGGCTATTAGATTCTGAATCTTAACTGACAAGTATTATGGGTGGCAGGTGGAGGCTTGGTTAATGGAAAATGAAAAAAACAATGCAGATAAATTAGAATGGCTACCATGAACCAAGCAAAATCTGGAAGAATCAGGAGAATTCTGCACTAACAATGCCAACCGGAGGTACTTTAGACGGCACTTAACCAACACAGTAAGCACTCCCTTTATTACCCATCTTACTTTCTCTGAGGCAGGGGTTGCCAAGTCCGGTCCTGGAGGACCACCGTGGCTGCAGGTTTTCATTCTAACCCTTTTTTAAATGAGTGCCCTGTTTGTGCTGCCAATTAACTTCTTTCAAATTAATTTTAATTGAATTGCTTCTTTAAGATTTGTTCCCCTGAATTTCTTCATCGTTCCTCTGAATTGCTTAATTTCTTTTCTTAAATGGCACCCAAACAGAAATGAAATGTGAAGTCAGTGAGCTAAAAGAAGACCAACTAAGTCAGGGTCTCAAACTCCAATTTCACTCCAACGAGCTGCTTAATGAGGTGACAATTCTTGTTGTTAATTAAACCAGTTCTTTAATTTCGTGGCTTGTTACTGCACTCATTGTGCATTAGCAGACATTTCAAAAATTGTTGATTTTCTCTTTCTAAGTGCACTGTTAAAATGTTTTGGGGACCTGAGCAGATCGACCCTCCTGAGACCTTCATCTTTCTTTATTTTCAGATATTATACTTTGGACACCAGTTGTTTTGGCTCATTTTGTATCTCATTATTGTTTGGCTGCTAATT
This sequence comes from Polypterus senegalus, assembly GCF_016835505.1. NCBI lineage: Eukaryota > Metazoa > Chordata > Cladistia > Polypteriformes > Polypteridae > Polypterus > Polypterus senegalus. The sequence goes on along the minus strand of NC_053157.1, from coordinate 62,064,848 downwards.
AAGGAAAAAGAAACAATTAAGGGGTCTGAGTCTTCAAGAACAAATCAATTAAAATGAGTTCAAAAGAAGTTAATTAGCAGCAAAAACAGGTCACTCATTAAGAAAATGATTAGAATGAAAACCTGCAGCCACAGTGATCCTCCAGGACTGGAGTTGGCGACCCCTGCTCTGAGGCATATAACCAAGTTTATAAGATCAAATATCTGTTTTCTTAATACTCCACTATTACTCCAATCGTCTACATTAATCTATCTTCTAATATCATAAACTAGTCAAACCACTTGGCACTGCCAGTGTATAAATATATGTTTGGGGAAGGGCAACTGTCTTTTAGAAATTCAACATCGCCCACAACACACAATGAGACAAAAAGACTTACTATTAGACAAAATTTGTAATCCTGCAAGACAATGATATTGTTATCCAGATTAATTGAAAGAAAAAAACTACATATATTTGAGGTCTTAGATGACATTCTGCTTTGATTACTACAAAACATTGTGGGTGCTGATCACAATATCCTTGCATCAGCCCCCACATAACTCATTCTGACTGATGTGAACTATAGTCCCTGTATCTGCACTGTTTTTTGAGTAAATTATAACCCTTCTTTTGGATATGCCATATAGCCTATATTTCATAGGCAACAATGCACCATTTTTGAGTGATTAGTGAACCAAAAAAATAGACATCTAAACAGCTTACGATTTTATTTACACAGATGGTTCCTAATTTATCTACTTTATCTTTCACAATAAAAAAAAAACAACTTTTTTTAGCAGAACGTATTTCACTCACAGTGGCATCCAATTGCTTTTAAGTAACTGAAAAGTTACATAGATTAATTTTTATCTTGGTAAAATGAATTAAAATGATAAGTTACTGACAGGACAGCATAGACCAGAGACAGGAGAAACAATTAGTCAGGCAGTAGCAGGAGAGATCCTGCATATGACAGTGTGGGAATCCAAGGGTTAATAAAGGCCAGTATGTTTTGTACATGTATTGCATGTCCTGAAAAGGAAACAGACAGGGCACTAACAAGAGTGTGAGGGAGACAATGGTGGAAATGTGCAATGCCCTCCCAGGGCAACAGATGTCCGGTAACCCAGCAATGGACAGGAATGCCAGGTCATCTGCCCAAAGATAATCTAAGACCAAGGAGAAAACTCCAGAATTGGTGTTTCCTAGTCACAAGACAGAACTTTTGGCCCAGAAAGAAATACATGGGACTGTGCTGTTACCCCAATAGAGGAGATGCAACTACCTTGGATCACAGGTAGAGAAGGCTCAGGAATGTACCTGTAGAGGCACCTGGGCCTACTTGAGGGAGTTTAAGCCAAGTGTACTTGTGGAAACTGTTTTGCTGCCCCTAACCCCGAAAGTGATTCTGGGGCTTGGCCAGAGGTAACTCCAGGATGGGGTTTAAAGCCAGCTCACAAGGGAAGAGATATTGGGGGCGCTCAAATGATGGTAGAAAGAGAGTCCAGGGTTTTGAGAGAGACAGGGGGTGCTTAGTATGGGTAAGTGATGAGTAAGTGATCCCACCAGATAGATAGGATGCAAGACCTATTAGTTAAAGATAGCGGGTATTTTGCTGTGTTTTTACAAGTATCTGCACCTGATTGTCTTTTCCTGGAGTTTATTTTGGTTTAATAAAGGCAAATATTTTCTTATCTCTTTACCACTTAATGTGGGGGTATGACTGTTTGGCAAGGAAATATCAGGATGCAATCATATTACCAAAATAAAACAAGGCATGGCACAAGAAAAGTACCACCCTGGGTGGGTTTCAGTGGGGTGGTAGCAAGCTGTAATGTATGATTCGGCAGAAATGAAACATTCAGGGACACCAGTGTGCACAAGAGGAAAAGAGATAGTGGTCTCCAGGATGCTTCAGGGTAGATGCCAATGGTACCTAATGCTCTAATTAGTAAGAGAAAGAAAAAGTAAGAATGGTTGGCAAAAGCACCTCGTCAACTGGTGGAAGCTTAGCTTGTTGGAGAATCTAGGACCAAGTCTCCTGATTTAAGGTTAAAGCATCATGGATTGGCAGATGGTCAATATTCCACAGTGTGACCATTACAAGGAAGCTGGGAAGCAGACTATGTTTCTTTGTGTTCTCTTTCTTTTTTTTTCTAAGACATGTTATCAACCCGTGTATTACTTCCTTTTTCATATGCTGGACAGTGGACACTGTCACCCAGAGTTGTGTGTTCGTGTCGTCAATTTACGATTTTCCTTAGTTTACCCTCAGAAAGGAAAACACTGGAGGCTCGACAGGCAACCATGTCACTTCCACATCTATAAGAAGCACTGCCTTTTCTGGTCTCTTGGTATTTAACATCTAGCCTCACCAGAAGTCATTAGTCACTTCTAGCCTCACGTCTAAAAAAAGAAATGGCATGAAATCTAGCATACAGTAAAAACCCTTCTTTTCCACTTTTGATTTAGTTGGTGCATTTACCAACTTGCCAATTAAATGCGGTTGACCAGGTGGTGCCCCAGCACTTCATCTTTGTTTGCTGGCATGTATAAGAGTAAAATTATGTAAAATTACCATTGAGAAGGCAGAAAAATGAAATCCATGACATAAGCAGTTTTAAAACCTCAGTGGCTACATACTGTACAACTAAAATGCATCTCTATGCTTCCGATTTTGAAACTTGACTTAGTAACCTGGGTGCTGATAGTTTACTAACTCCAACAATCAAGCAGTGACAGTGCTAGTCTTTCAGAGAAAGTACTTGTGAAGATAATTCCAATACAGCACTCCTTTGGAATGTTTCATTTGGCTTCTTGTTCATTTTGAGCTGCTGGGCATATGTATCATTTTTCTGTAAATATCCTAAATTGTGACCGTGCTGTGCATGGTAGAGCTTAGTTTATGAACTGTAGCTACTGTAAAGACTGAATTATACAAATCCAAAAACAAAATATACAAACTTAGCTCTGAAACTGTTTTACAAATTTGTACTTAGTATTCTTCTTCTACATATACATTTCTGACCACAACATTGGAAAAGAAACCAAAGAAGACATATTAACACAAAATAAAGTTTTTTTGGTGTTCTTTTAGCCCTGAAAGTGAATGTTACATCTTTCAGCAAAATTACATAATCCAAAATGTTAAACTTCAAATGCATGAGTTTTCATAAATGATACCATATGAAATTGCAGGTTGGGTAATTAGATGTTCATTTCATTTCATTTCACATACAACTCAAAGATTAACAATTAACATCACAAATTCAGAACACATCACAAAAGATTCCTTTTTTTAACTGTTTCTCAGTGATATAACTTGTTCAGTTACACAGATTTAATTTATTATAAAGTGATTTAAGATATTTATTACTATATTGTGACAGTTCTGATACCAGGCTGGGAGAACAGTAAGATGGAAGGACAGGGGGAAAACAACCTGGCAAGTCTACAGGCTCCCCTGACACAATAGATGGCAGCCTCCCCCTGCCCAGTCACCCAAAGGGCATGCTGGGAACCTGAGTTCTATAGAGCAGCCTTGTCGCGTCCAGTGTGTGCCACCAGGGGGTGCTGCAGGGGTATGTGATCCCTATTCTCTGAGACTTCCAATTGACCCAGAAGTGACTTCATCTGGCAATGCCCTGACACCAGAAGCAGTCCCAGGTCCAAGATAAAAGAAACAACCTTTCCACAACCAGGCAAGTCAGGGTCAGGGGTAAGGAAGACAAAGCTCACCTTGAGGTGTGGAACAGAGGAAGGAAAAGAAAGAAGAGGTACTGTGTGTATTTGAGACTAATTGTGAAGGATTAATTATTAATAAATCATTTATTGAAACCAGGACTTGTGTCTGTGTGATGGTGTCTGAGGTTTGGGAGGCTGCAGCACCACCTACTACCCACAATATATATATGTTTTTAAAACCCAGGGCAACAAGGTGACATGGTGGCCTCATGGATTTATCATTCTGTTTTAGTATGGAGAGTGATGTTCTTAGTGTCTGTAGTGGTTTTCTTTCTATATCCTTGAAGATGTGTCTGTTAGTTTACCTGGCAACCTGTCTGAGAGAGTATGTGGGAGTACGCAGTAGCAGTTCATGGCATAGGCAGTATTGGCAAATGATCAGCGTCATCCATATCACATGCAGTTGCCACTCATATTTACACTCGCCCCTGGTACCTCTTTCACTGCTCTGTACTGCTTTCTGCTGTTTGGAATGCAGCCCAAGTAAGGTGAAGAGGGGCTGTGAAATAAATAGTTTCTTAAACTCTCTGACTGTTGATTGAATGAAATGACACCTATCAAAATTAAATTCATTCACTTTTGTTTTTTTAAATGTGTACAAGCATATAATATAACAAATATACCACAGCAAAAGAAACAAAATGAAAAGCCTTTCAGTTTTCTCAATTTACAATTAAATAGTTAAATCAATAAATTAGATAAATTATGAAAAATACATTTGTAGTATTTTGAGCTGGGTTAACCTTTGATTAACAGGTCAAGGGGCTGAGTTATCACTTGGTGATGAGGTCTAGATGATGTATCCATTATAAGAGCTAAAAAAAGTTTATTGAACCACAAATGTTGTCATAATTGGTTAGGTCAAAGTAATCTAGTGTTTTTTCTTAGGAAAATGAAGAGAACTAAAGATAAAGGTATGTCATGTCACAACATCATCCTAAACATTCTATATTAGATTTTTATATTAGTAACAGTAGTGTTAAATGAGGACAAGACCAATAGCAAGTTAACATTTTTTGTTCTTATGGATTCTAATACATACAACTACAATACAGAATAACCTTCTCTTACAGCACACAGACAATAGGCTGCAACAGAAAGGCTAAACAATAAAGCTACTGAATTTGGTTTTTCTATTTTGATTTGATTAAATTGATTCAGCAGATGGAATACTAAATTACCTGTAAGCATTGACAACAAACATAAACTGTAACATTATTGTGTATAGACAGAACAACAACAGATAAGTAGCTTAAAGATAATTTCAAATATGGCCAAAATGAGCAGTAACCAGTAAACACAAAAAGCATGAACAAAATATCTATATATATAATTCACTAAGGCAAGACAACCATGAAAAGCATGCCGGAAGGGGCGTGGAAACACTAAGTCGCCGACAAGTGAGACACCTATGGCGCACACAGGAAGGAGCCACGGCCACCAACTCCAAGACCATTGGATACGACGAAAACTCACAGGGCCACGCCCACCAACTCGGACGCGATGACACAGAAAAAATGGCGTCATTTATGTTTGTCTGTCGTAGAGGCCACATGCAGTGCAGGTCGGGTTAATGTCAGCTACGTTGACTGTTCATAGAGGCATGTTTCTCGCGAAGGTGAATCGCCATATGCAGCGTGTGAAACGGTTTGCGAGGGGTATCCCATGGGATCCTTAAAACAATCCTTTAAAACTGAGGTTAAAGCACAATGAAGGAATCAGTCTTTAAAAACCAATAAGCCCTGTGCCTCTGTTTCATTACCGTCTCACCTGCTTCACAAATGCAGGCCCTCCAACAATCGAGACGCTCTGTCAGCAGCTGACCTTCTTTGTGCCTGACTGGTTCACACAGAGGCAGCGCAAGAGAAAGCCGCGCCAGAGACAGACAGAGACACACACACAGGCAGCTGGTGGGCGGCTCTCCGTGACTTTCTCTTGCGAGCGGACACATGACCAGGCGGTGTGTATGCTTCGAGAACAAGGCTGGACGCGGCTTGCGACCGGGCACATGAGCAGACAGTGTGTATGCTTCGAGTGCGAGGGTGGACGCGACAGGACCATCTAGGATAAATCATTTCGCGGATGTGATTCGCTGTATGCAGTGTGTAAAACAGTTTGTTTGTTGCAGATGTGAATCGCTGTATGCGGCGTGTAGAACAGTTTGCGAGGGGTGTCCCTGTGTCTTTCCAGAAGTGTTCAACCATCAATAAATTATTATGCGGCGTTTGTTATGCCACGGGGTCACTATTGTGTTGTATTTTGCTCTCTCCAGAGTTCCATCTTTTCATTCACTTACTGTTGTATTCTCACACTAACCTGTTTTAGACAACCGTGTCTTTCCAGAAGTGTTTACCATTCAATAAATAATTATGCATGAGATTGAGCGTGTGTCTAGGCGTGGGTAAGCCGTTGAACCCCATTCAGGCTGCAAACCGTGGAATTGCCACTAAGTGCGACTCATACGCTCCCACTGTTTTCGACCCTACCCTTTGTACACACCCCCCTCCCACACATTGACTGTTAATAGAGGCATGTTTCTCGCGGAGGTGAATCGCCATATGCAGCGTGTAAAACTGTTTGTGAGGGGTATCCCATGGGATCATTAAAACATTCCTTTACAACTGAGGTTAAAACACAATGAAGTGAGCAGTCTTTAAAAAACGAGTTTTCGGTTACGACGCACGACCGCGTGCAGCATAGCAAAGTGTTGTACACGCTACATACAGCAATTCGCATCCGCGACAAACATGCGTCTTCTTAGATGTTCCTGCACTTTGTACACACCTCCCTCCCACCTCGCTACACCGCACGGACGATTGTGTGTTGGTTTGTTCCGTGCATTGTTACAATGTTGCTTTTCTTGCTGATTTATTACATTACCGATTTTGCAAATGTTAAATTTTCTCCCTGTGCTTAAAAATTATTAAAAAACCGGCCTGATTATGCGGCGTATGGTACGCCGCGGGTTGGCTAGTATAACAAAAAAGACAAGTTAGCTAGCCAACTAGTCAGTGAGCAAAAGAAAACACACAAGAACACAATCACTTCATGGAAAAGTTCACCTCTTTCACATTCCTAATAAATAAAAAGGTTTCAGTGGGATAAGAAAATTGTTGCCTAGCAACAAGAGATGCTACTTACAGAAAAGGGGCAAGCCCAAGAGAAGATGCATTTCAAAAATGAAAGGAGGGAAGGCTAATCACAGAAATGATCATCCAGCTGATTTTATGCTACTGTCTACTGCACTATGACATTACATCATCTTGAGGTAAGTCATTCAGTCACCTTTACTAAGCTATTGTCTGTTATGAAAATGTGCTTGAAGGGAAGTTGATCGTCATTACTATGTCTGATGTAGTCTGCAGATATTGACTAAATGTTTGTGAAAAGGAACAGTCATGCTAGTCTAACACGAGGATCCCTTGAGCTATATGTCTGACACGACTTGTTTCAAATTGCAGAAATTCCAAAAGGGGGTGCAGAGTTTATACTATATGTGCACACATGAATGCATATGCACATTTTCCTTCTGTGATACTCTGTGTTTAACCTTTTGAAGGCATCAGAAAAAAACATTGGCTGAAAACTCACAACCTGGATTAAAACATGGGGCATTAAAATGGCAGCATTGTAAACTGTGCTGGCCAAACCTGATGATTTACAATAAAACATGAAGTGATTAACAAATCAATGGCAGTCAAGCATCTCAGTGGGAGTCACCATGGTTGTTGTGGAAACATAGGATGTATTTTCTAAAAGAAAATGTTTTCTGAAAATACATTGTGTCCTGGTCAGGCTTTGCAACTACACCTGCTGAGGAACGCGCAGAGATGCAATCTGTTATTTCTCAGGTATAATCTCATGAATATGGATGTATAGCATCTGCCAAGAAGCAAAATACAAAAAAGAGAGCGTGAGAGAGATTCTTCACACGTCAAAATGGATTGCAGTCATTTTCAAAACATACAGCAAGTTAAATTTAGCAGACATTTACTGTTTCAGGCAATAAACAGAGCTAAACATGCAGGCAGAATGTACAATAGCATGATGGTAACATAACTGTAAGCCAAAAAACAAGAGTAAATACTTTCAGAAAAGCTTGGTGGTAACATGTAGGACAGCAATGAGTGCTCCTTCTGTCTTCATTTTCTAAATCAGATAAATCAGTATGTATAATAACATGTGTTTTCTGAACATATTGATGTACAGTATGGTATGACTAAACTACAGAACCAATAATAAAGATCATCCCAAATATGGTCCATGTCACATGGAACCTCACCGGCAATTCTGCCAAACATATTATTATATAAGGGTATAAGGAACAATAACCCAGGAAAACACCAGTAAAAATAAAGGAAAGGAACTGAGTTAACATTATTAAGAACATTTAAAGCCAAATTACAAATTAATCTACAGTTGGGTAAATTTAATTTCAAGTTTGAATATTTAAATTAATACTTCGATTCTGTATTTAAAGTGTCATCCAAAGCTTTATTTATGTATATTGCAAAGGTTAAATAGATTTGAAATTGAAATCTTTTAAACATGAAAGCAAAGCCTGTTGGTATGAAAGAGTTCTAGGGATTAGGTTTTTTTTTTGCCCAGTAACTCTTCCGTTATTACAACAAGCGATAGTAGTCCTAAATTATGGAGAATTTCAATTATTAATCTTATGCCAAAGCTGTAACACAACATTCTGAAACGGTCTTAATCTAATTCATGGTCACAGGGGAGCCAAAGCCTATTCCAGCAGCATTAGGTGACAGTTAGAAACCAGTTTGGAACAGAAAGCCATCACAAGGTACATTCATATACACCAGCTTGGAACTGCAAAGTAACCTAACCAACATGCCTCTCGGGATACAAGTGTGCCACAATCTGTCCTATAAATTTAATTTTTTTCAACTGTTGCTTGGCCTGTACAAATATTTTGAGCATAGTGTTTCTAAAGCCAAAGAATCTAGTAGTTGCATTCACCTTTTGCTTTATTATGTTTTTCACATTTTTAAAAACAATTAACGTCAATGAGATTTTGAACATGTTGATAAAATGATTTGAGTTAGTAAGAGTTTTTTTGTATGGATATATATGTTTGTGTGCTAACTTACTAATGCAAATGACTCGCGTAGTGGAGAGTGATAGGCAGGGAAAGTTAACCTGAAATAATAAACTGACTGCAGCTCTGAGAGAAAAGGTTTATGTAGTTGTTAGTGACCTGGTGAACTGATGACTGGAGATGGCACCAAAGTGAAAATTCTTTACACTATAAGAAAATATTTTGGTGCTGTATAAATGTAAAATTTGATTTTGTCTCTGTTAGACATTACATTTCCAATAGTTTGTTCTATTGAACTGTATTTTTTTATTGTTTATTAAAACGCTGGGGAGCAGGGGAGGGCGCCAGAGGGGATGGACTGGGTGGCCCATTAACACATAATCACAAAGGAGCCAATTTAAAATTTCAGGACTACTTTATTTTTGCTGCGGGAAGAAACCCACGTAAGATGAAGAAAAATCCACACATGTGGGGAGAGCATGTAAACTCCACACAGCAAACAAATGCGCAAAGGCAGCATGCTGAATCAGTGAGACAGCAGGGGTAACCTGTATGTCACCATTCACAGGAAGAAATTGCACACTTTTTAAATTTTCTAAACTTAATTTATTTTGATGTGTGGAATAGAAAAATTTCTAAATGTATGGACTAATGTTTATTTGCCTAGTATTACTTACTCAGCAATATGGTAAGTTATTAAATGTGTGTGACAGTGCGGGTCGGCTCCTTGATCCCGCTTCTCATTTGGGTTCCTCTTGAACCCGACACCGTCGATAGTCATGACCAGGGTGAGCTGTACAAATGAGAACACCACATGAAGCAAGGGGAAGGTGAAAAAGTGTACAGTGCCTTTATTAACAACAACAAATGGTGTCCAAATAAATAGTGCAGTGTTTCAAAATAGTCCATAAATAAATAATCCATAAAAACTTGTGAAAAAGTGGAGGTTAAAATAATCCAATAAATCCCATTAAAACAAGGTTAAAATACTGGAAGGAACAATCATTTAAAAAAAAAAAACCCGGTGCCTTCTCCTTTTATCTGGAGGCTCCTCTGCTTATACTTCACGGGCCTCACAGCAGAGGAGTTGCCCTGTCAGCAGACGCAGCTGACTTTCCACATGTCCAGTTGCCTTCTGTCCCCTGGCTACATACAGTACAGGCTCCCTCGCTGGACCAAGACTCAGGTCCCCAACGACCAGGGCGCTCATGCTGTGGCTCTCCCCCAAGCCTCCTTGACCCCATTGCCTTCCGCAGTGAGCCGTCCAAACTCCTGGTCACTCCCGCTCTTCAAAACAGCTCAGTGGGAGTGACCCATTCCGACTGCCCCCGAGTGTCAGCCATACACTCCTTATAGGGGCTCTCCTCCCAGCTGCCTGCCTACTGTCCAATAAGCCTGCTCCCTTTCGTTTGCTCATTTCCATACCTGCTCTTTCACCTCCTGCCACCTACCTTTATTCCTTCACTACCCTCCATTCTGTCTTTTTTCTTCTTTTCTCCCATCTTGCACTCACAATTCCCCTTTTAAAATAGGGATGTGGCACAGGAATGATGATTAGAAGCTCCCTGTATCAATTACAGCCATAGGCGATTCTGCACCCATGCACTTAAGTATGGGACCGCTCACATCGGGCCCAGGAACCACACCTGCAACACTGCCATGCCCCCTTCTTAAAGCTGCAAGTGTGGCGATTATAAGCCGCTGACCTCACTTTACCACAATGTGATAAACTTATTTGCACATCATACCCACTTAACAACCAAAACAAAGCTGTTATTGTCACGTACACCTTTCACCAGTGGTACAAATTATACTTGACTGAATAAGGTAAAAGGTTTATAATTCATTCTATGACTTAAATTTTTTACTGTACTACCACTTCAAGAAAATGTACTCTGTCCATAACTTATGGAGATATTTCAGAGTGAGAAAAGACTTTGAGATCTAAAATCCATATTGTTATAAAAATACTTAAATAATTAAAGTGTGATATCTTGTAATATAATAATACGTGCAGCAGATAGGGTACAATTTCTCGCCATGTTAAATATGTTTATTTATATATTTATTGATAGGTTAATTGTTAATTGCTTGTAGGTTTGCAGGGAGTCAAGGTCAGGCTCAAGGACAATCCATTTTCTCACAAACTGCTGTATAGTAACACTGAAGAGGTAATCAAATTACAAGCTCTTTTAATACCTGCATAGTATTTTGGTTGAAGTGATAGAAAACAATGAACAAAAAAAAAAACCTCAACTGCAAGCTTTTTACCTTCTACAGTGGAGTAAAAAGAAACCAGCAGGAAGATGATGGGCTTTTCCATGTCTGTACAATTTCAGAGCTCCAAAAATCTATAGAAAGAAATGAGAACTGAACGAAAATGCACTTAAGTATTAAGGGCTTGTAGAAGAAAAGGATTCTGCCATTTCCATCTCTAGCTGTAAGACTGATTACTGGCAGAGAGTAACAAAGCAAACAATAAAGAGTGAAGTAACATTTTAGTTGTGTCTGTAATCAATTTTTCTGTGTCTGTAATCAATTTTTCTCTCAGCTGTCCCATTCTTTTGATCAGCTCACAATAAGCAATCAAAGTACATTTCTTCTTAAAGCATACAAAAAGACAGCAAGGCACCCTTGTTACTTACTACAACTTATCTCTCTCTAACAAAGGACCAACAGCATGTAACACAGGCATACATCAGCCATACTTTTTTGTGATCACTCTTTGAAATAATCCGTGCACACATTTCCTGTACTCAGTCCAGTTTTAGCATGGTGGAGATTCAGTGCCAATCACAGCAGCATCACTGAACATCCTATCAAAGTTTGTTCGAGTAATTCTGCTTTTCTCCTACATATTTAGGATAAGCATGTTAGATTAATTGATCACTCTAGGTTCGCTTTATATGAACATGTACATTATATGTGTGCTTTGCAACTAGTGGGCTGTCTGGAGTTGGATTCAGCTTTATGCTCAATGCCACTGGAATAGACTTCCCAAAAAAGCTTTACTGAAATGTCATCGGGCCAATGTCATTTTGTCATGTCATTTTATCCATTGCTGTACAAACGTAATGATAAGATTAATCATTAGACCTGGTGAAAAAATGAACAATACTTTTAAAAGCAGGAAATTCACAGAGGATGCTGTTCAGCTAGTGAAGTCATTCAAGAGAACAAGTTAGCAACTCTCCTCACTATGCAGTGAATGTGCTCCTATAGCCAGAGCTGCAAAAGTAACCTTTACTTTGTAATCACATACTGATTTTTGTTGGAAGGCTGAATAGGGAAGAATGGTTATTAAAAAAAAAGTAGGTAAGAGGCCATCAACAACGTTTTAATCACATTCCATTTTTAGAAATAATTTCACCTATGGAATCTACTTTACATGAATGATGCCACTAAAAAGCCACATTTTCTACAACTTTCAATTAGACATATCTGTTTGACTATTCTCAAAGACTAGCTTATACAACAGCTTTTACACAATGCTCCCAAGTCCTAAATAAAACTGGGACAATATAGCTGAAAACATGAATGCCTCTGTATTGAGTTGGACACATTCAAATGATGAGCTGCAAATATTAGAATAAAGAAAATGAATTGTGAATTGGTTTTGGCAAATGCAATGAATTTGCTAGATTCCAGATTATTCAGAATAGCAATAAAAGCTCTTTGAAAGCTTAGAACAAAAAGAAGACACAACCATGGCAGAAAGAGTCAAAGATGCACAGCTACCTGTGTGCTCCCTCAAAGACAATATTTGCTGAGTATTTTATCAATGCAAATAACCTCCCACATGCCCTGCTGAAAAACTGGCACTCATACAGGCTATAATCCACACATCATGAGCAAAGTGAAAATTTCATTTTAACATAAGGAAAAATATAAGGAAATGTAACTACTCAAAAATTACACTTTCATATTACCGGAAATGTCCAAATAAAGAAGGCAGAGAGACTGAGTCTTAGACCATGAAACAAAAATGGGCTTGGCTTTCCTTATTTTAGTGGTAGTAGTAGTTGCAGTAACAGAAACACTAGTACTGTATTAGCATTGTCAAATGCATAGAATAGAGTGAAATTCTTACTTTCATGTCTGATAAACTTGCTACAGTGAAATCCAGATAGATGCAATATGCTTGCTGAATTCTGTTTTTAAATGCAACACTCTACAGCAAATTGGATGCTGGGTCTGAATAGGTTAGAAGGCAAATTTGAAAAAAAATGCCAGAGATGAAATGAGAACCGTCTTTATGGATGTTTCAGAAAAACAGTGGTTGCCGTTTACTAATTTCTATACACAAGGCTTTATTCAATAGAGAGTACAACATGTTAAATAAAAGTCAAAAAGAAAACAAATCAAAAGCAGATTTTTTTCAAAAGGTTTTTATTACTTTAGTACAAGTCTCTCTCTAAAACTCACTCTTTTAAATTTTAAAGTCCAGACACTGTTTAAGGTGCATGGCCATCGTCACCATGTGACATGGGCCACAGAACTAGGCGAGACCACATGGGCCCAGACTTAAGACTACTTTACTGTATTCTATGTTGTTATACGTTACATAACCACTAAGCGAGATTGTTTGATGGTCAAGCATGACAATAAGAATTTGATTGTACTCTCTACATGTGACAATTAAATCAAAACGTATTACACTGTATTGTTTTTTATGCCAAATCAATAAATTATCATTTTGAAAGAGCCAACGCCATTAACAACCTGTGAGTTGTCCCTAAATTCATAACACTAATCAACACTCAGCTTTACTTTCTGTGGCAAAAAGTGTGCATGCACAAGAAGACAGATACTGAGGAAATTTAAAAAATGCAGATTACAAAATATTAATAAACTGGTAATAAATCTCTGAGCTGTTTGGCATATTAACATAGTTTCACTTTGGTGAATTTAGTGGGTGATAATTTGTTTCTTCATATTGCATACTTCAGTGTAAGTCTAGTGAATCCTTAATTAATGTTTAATAAGACCAAATAAAGCTCTCATATTCACAATTAATTTACCAGCATGTTACGAACTCTTAATATGCCAAACTGCGTGATGAAAAACCACTTCATTGGTGCTTTGTGAGAGTTGTTAAGACCAAAGGTTACTTTAGATTATATTAAAATGTTACTAAAATATTAATAAAATTCTGCTTTTTAGGTCTTGATGCCAGTTCATAGTTGTGGTTTATATCAATTATGAATCAACTTTGAACGATTTTTTAACTATCTTTATATCAATACTGAATGTTGCCTTTTGGTCATGTAGTAGTGAGTCCTAAAGTAATCTCTGGGAATCAATGCCTTTCCCCAAGCCCTGATGTTCTGTTTGATACCCCCAGATGCTTTCTGCAGTCCATAATGTGCACATCACCTGCCTAGCAAGGCACAGCATACAAAGCACCAAAAACAGTGACACCCATGAACAAAATATTCAAAATAGTAACATCCATGAAAATGAAATATACAAAATAAAGACAAGATGTAGTCACCAAGCCAACAATAAAAATATGAATAATCAGAAATAAAATGAATAATGGATGATGTGTACTTTTTTTAAAAAGGTCATCAGTGCATCCTGACAAAGGAAATATAAAAATATCACAGCTCAAATACAATCTAATCAAATGTTGAGTGAAGCAGAAATAACATTAGCCACTCCTGGAGCTAGGACCAAGGTGGTGCTCATTGGCCAGACTGCAGCTGAAAAGCCAAGTGGGAGATACCATGTAGGCTCACCACTCCTAAGGTGAAGGGGTGATGCCAGTCAGATGAGAGGCACAGACAAGGAATGTTCTGACATACTAAACCAAGACAAGTCTGTAACACTCATGTATCAGAACACAAGCCCTTTATGTTAAAATGTATACAACATATTGCTCTGCAGTCAACCTGGCAGAAAGACTGACATCTAGTTTTCACAGACTATACTTATACAAAGCTGGACACATTTTAGATTTTGGCTTCTCAGGCGGTTTCAGTCCCGTAAATTAACTTTACCCACCTAATGGTTTTAACACTTAATTCATACTACCCAATGGTCACTGCTGGGATGAACATGAGACACTGGGCAAGTTAAAAATGTATGGTCCTTCAAATCTTGTAAAAAATAAACACAATAAAATACACAATACTTCTACTTTCAAAAATATCTAAAAATAACTAAGAGCTTTTTTACTATGCAGTGAGCATCCTGAACAAAATAGGACAATCAATGTCTTCCTATACACTGTCTTTCAGTGATATCATTGCATATGCTTTTAACATTTGGCCAGTTAACTCACATTCACATCCATGTAGATTTCAGATGAGCAGTCCTGTTTTTAACAGCCCCAAAGGGAAAGAATTCAGGATTCCAAACTTTTCAAAATCCTAGACAAAAAAAAGAAAAGAAAATGAAGATGTAGAACATATGGAAAGATTTTCGATGAGACGCTGTCAAGACTGAGAAGGAAACAATTCTATCTGTTAGGTGGAAAACATTATTGTGTGACAGATGTGACAATATTTATGGCAGCAGCAGGCTATTTAAATTCAAGTCACAAGCCACACTCCTCTTTAGTGAGGAAAAAATAAACTTCTCTGGGATACTTATTTTCTCTACAACTATACAGCAACATAAATTGTTTCATTAATAAATTATATCACATAAAAATGTTGCCAAAAAAAAAGATTTTCTCATCAGAGGGTAAACAGCTGTAGCTGAATACCAAGTAACAGAATGGGCAGCATTGTCTTAATAAAATTTCCCTAAACATTTTTGGCCACTGTTTCTCTATTTAGCAGAGGTTACTGTAATGGAGAACAGACTCTCCATTTCTCTCTATTTTTCATTCTCCAGAGGCTCAGGTCATTACAAAAGACCACCACAGAATTTTTTTGCATTCAGTCATTTTAAATGTAATGTACACTAGACTTTTTGGATGTACGTACTTACTGGCATATACATGTTGACTCTTGGCCAAATAGCATGAAAGAATAACTGCTCATTCACATATGATATATAACCTGCAGTGCAAATTAATATCAATAATTAAAGGAGTAGGTTATTGTTTCACAAAAGATCTCCTTCAACTTTCTATTGCCTGGATGCCATTTTTGTTGTTTAGATTCTGATTTTGAGACATACAGACATTGGCTCATTGGCTCTTTAACCCACATAATTTATTATTTGTAACACTCTGAATTACAGGTACATCTTTGCATGGTCTCACATTAGTGCTTGTATATATGTTATTATATTCCTGAGATAATCAAAATAAGTTTCATTATAACAATTTTTTATTTGAATTTGATCACATTTTTGTGAAACAATAATCTGCTCCTTCATTGTTATGGTGTGTAATGTGCCCATTAATCTTTCTTGAATCTGCAGTTATTTTAAGGATAAAATATCTTACAGCGAAACAGGATCCATTCAATCTAAGTAGGCAAACAAGCACAAGATCATCTATCTCAGGAGAATAACTGTGGAGGATCCAATGCCCATTAAATATCTGGTCAGTTCCCTACCTGTGTACTCGGGTTTCATACTTTTCTGGGGGTTTCAGTATTTGACATGCTACAACCTTCTGCTAGAAGACCATATTTCAGGCTAAGTATGATAAAATCAATAAAAAAATAAAAGTAACTTCTTATTACAACCACAATTAATTCACTACCCAGTGTACATCACTAAATAATAATCTAATAAAGCTATATGCCATTAATTTATCTGATAGAAAAGTGAGAAAAAAATAAAGGTAGCTGTAAAAAAATCATCTTTCAGTATGATTTCTTGAAAGAAGACTGCTTAAAATTTTCTTTTTTGCCCCTTCTGGACTTTGTAAAAGATCTTATTATTGCCAGGTCTTAGTGATCTTTAATTGCCCCTGTATTTTCACATCTGAAAGGCAAGGCCTTTTGCAACACATGTGGAACAGTAAATTTTAAAAATTAAAATTCTTTCACCACTGAACAAAACTTGAAAGCAAAATAGGCTAACTTAGGCTTTTAAAAGCATCTGTCATCTGTCAATACAAACCAAACGGAACAGGACAGAAAAAAGACAACTCAGTTGAGTTTGCCACTTCCTCTACTTTCTCTTCTATTCTGTCTTTCTCGCTTGACCAGCTTATGTTATGATAATGGTATGAGTTTATACCATACCATTATGGTATAAACTATGGTATAAACTGTTTCAGTATAACATATTTTTTAAATATCAAGAAGTTCAAAAGAAATGGTATTTTCCTAACTTCTATTAGTAGAAATTTTATTTTACCATTTTGTTTTAAGAATGTCACCATTTTGAAGTCAAGTTATGTGCCCATCATAAGTCACGTTGGATAACATCTTTGGAGTAGTGGTTTAGAAACTGAACGTTTGTCAGAAAAGCAAAAATGTAACTATCCCTCTCACTCGCAATTAATAAAATGTATTACTCAGTTAAAATTCTGGATGATTTACTTGCCCTTTCTGCTAGGCTTTAGTGACACTCCAGGCTTGTTAAGAAAGCAGATTTAACAAGGATACAGGCATGTACTGTAGCTGCACTTTCCCGCACTTGCATTCCAAACTAAGTGACTGAACTCCAGCTTCTGCCAGGATCAGCCTGGGCTTCATCTGATAATAAAGGTGTAAATCTGTTGAACTGATATCTCTCTAAAGGTCCCTCTACAGATTACTTGAGCCAGAATGTGCGAAACGGACTCAAGAAAGAACTAAGACCAATAATTCAAGGGATGACAACTAGGATGAACAGAATAACTTGTCTATTAGAAGACACTGATTTTGTAAGTGGAAGTGACTTCAATCTAATCAGGAGAAGGGTTAATCTTCCTTTCCTTGGAGCGCCAAATCCAACAATCTCTTGTGAACCTGAGGCTGAGTCTCAGTCTGTCAAGCCAAAGCTGTGTACCAATAGTCTGACAAGGGTGAGAAGCCATTACTTCAAGAAGGGAACTTCAGCATCTAAACCCCTGGGCCAGAATGAGTAATGCTGTTTTCCTATGAAGTGGCAAAAAGACAGCAGAAAACAAGCTGAGGAAGCAGTAGAACAGCACTGACAAAGATCAGACAGCAATTAGAAAGAGTGCACTTCAAAGCATGAAGAATCCTCCACTTGAACCTGGACCAACAACAAAGCAACAACTCCATTCAACCTCAGAAATCATCAGATAAACAAGACCGCTAAATACCAATAAACAGCCAACCTATATATTTTCTAGTCAGTCTACATCCAGTCTTATATGTTAATATATAAATGCGTTTCTCATACTTCTATAATCTTTGTGTTTATTATTAAATTGTACTATTCTGTTCCTTAAAACAAGTGTGCCTCAGTTACCTTGATATAAGTCTAAAGGTTGGAAACCCCCTCCTACAACAAAGAAAGGTAAGGCAAATAAAGTAGGAACCTTACCAAATTATTTGAGTAATTTCTGGTATTGCTGAAGGCAAAATGATTATATTTACCCTTAAGTTCTTAAGGAGGCTAGTGAGTACATTAACCCTTGACACATTTTAGGAAGTCACTGAACACTGGGGAGATTCAGAAGGACTACAAAATGGCAAATATTATCCCGTTATATAAAAAGGGTGACTGGGCAGATCAAAGCAACTATGGGCCAGTAAGCTTAACATGCATCACAGGAAAATTAATGGAAGGAATGATTAAGGATAAGATTGAACAGCACATGGAAAGTAGAGGAGTTTTTCTGAACAGTCAGCATGGGTTCAGAAGAGGGATGTCATGTTTTACTAACATGCTGGAATTCTATGAGGAAGCAACAAAAGAACATGATGAAAGTGGAGCATATGATATTATTTATCTTCACTTTCAGAAAGGATTTGATAAGGTGCCACATGAGAGGTTCGGCATCAAACTAAAAGAAGTGGGAGTTCAGGGTGATGTTTTTAAATGGGTGCAGAACTGGCTCAGACACAGGAAGCAGTGGGTGATAATGAGAGGAACCTTTTCAGAATTGGCTGATGTTAAGAGTAGTGTTCTACAGGGGTCAGTGCTAGGGTTGCTGCTGTTTTTAATATATACAAATGATTTAGATAGGAATATAAGTAACAAGCTGGTTAAGTTTGGGGATGATACCAAGATAGGTGGATTGGCAGAAAATTTGGAGTCTGTTAAATAATTACAGAAGGACTTGGACAGCACTGAGGCTTGCGCAGATTTGTGTCAGATGAAATTTAATGTCCATTCCCAATGTGAACACTCATAAAATTATAATGGCTGGGGATTTTAATTGTGTTTTAAATCCAGACCTAGATAGGTCTCCTGCCACGGGGACGATGGCATCTAACACTGCAAAGACAATTACACAGTTTGTAACTGACCACAACTTATCAGACCCATGGAGATTTCTAAACCCAAACTCAAGAACATATTCCTTCTACTCACCAGTGCATAATTGTTACTCACGTACTGATTATTTTTTTGTAGAGAACCACTTCTTTCCTACGATTAAATCCTGCAAGTACAACGCTATTGTTATTTCCGAACATGCCCCTCTGATCTTGGAGATATAATCATTATGCTCCATATACTCATCTCGCAGATGCCGTCTTAACTCACTTTTATTAGCAGACGAGAACTTTACAGAATTTATATCAAAACAAATCAGTTTCTTTTTAGAGATAAATACATTCTCAGACATTTCCCTGCAGACAGATTATCTCATATCTTTCCCACAGAAATAATAATTGGAAGCCAAGCAGGTAGCAAAGCTAACCAGCGAAATTACTAGAATAGATCAAGAACATGCCAGGTGTCCAAGTGAGGCTCTTGACAGGAAAAGGCAGGCTCTGCATTCAGAACTTAACCTCTTGACAACTAAAGAAACTGAACAACTAATTTTTTAATCAAGATAAAATTACTATGAACATGGAAAGAAAGCTAATAAACTTTTAGCTCAACAAATCCACAAGCAAGAAGTTCGCAATGCAATCCCAGCAATCACCAACACAAACGGAGACAAAATCATTGACCATAAAAATATAATGCACACATTTAGAGACTACTATAAATCCTTATATTCTACTGAGTTTAAAGAAGATAAGACACAATCTAATGCATTTCTGGATGCATTAGAGATACCACAAATAGATACTCTTAGTGCAGAGGAATTGGATAAACCGCTGGCACTATCAGAATTACTAGATGCTATAAAGTCACTTCAGAGTGGGAAAGCAGCAGGCCCCAATGTCTACCCTGCTGAATTGTATAAGAAGTTCTCCACTCAGCTAGCTCCCCTCCTATTAGCAACATTCACAGAAGCTAGAGACAATAAAATTCTACCTCAACATTTCGTCATGCATTAATCTTTCCTAAACAAAATAAGGACTTATTACAATGTGCATCATACAGACCAATTTCACTTCTGAATAATGATGTTAAGATATTCTTCAAAGTCCTAGCCAGAAGGACGGAGAAAGTGCTGCCTTCAGTAATATCACAAGATCAAAATGGATTTAATAAAGGCAGACATTTAGTGTCCAATCTTCGATGCCTGTTTAATGTAATATACTCACCTGCAAAGTCAAACATCCCAGAGATTTTAGTATCCTTGGATGCAGAAAAAGCATTTGATATGATTGAATGGAACTACCTTTTCACTACATTGGAGGAATTTGGGTTTGGCCTGAACATTTGTGCATGGATCAAACTACTGTATACCAATCCAGAAGCTTCAGTTTGTATTAACAATATTAATTCAGACTACTTTTAAACTAGAACGTGGTACCAGACAAGGATGCTCCTTTTTGCAATCGCCATTGAGCCAATGGCAATTCACTGCCGAAATGCTTATCAGATAAAGGGGATTATCAGAGAAGCACTTGAACAGAAAATTTCTCTATATGCAGATGATATGGTACTGTATATATCAGACCCACAAAATACTGTGCCTGCAGTCCTAACAGCACTTACAGAATTTCAAAAGATTTCTGGTCTCATAATTAATTTGAATAAAAGTGTGCTCTTTCCAGTGAATTCTCAAGCACACAATATTAGATTGGACATCTTCCCTTTTATCATTGCAGATCAGTTTAAATATCTAGGGGTAAACATCACAAGTAAACATAAAGCTCTTTATCAACAAAATTTCATTGTTTGTATGTAAAAATTAAGCAAGACTTGCACAGATGGTCAACCCTTCATCTCACTTTAGCTGGAAGAATTAACATTGTTAAGATGAATATCCTCCCTAAGCTTCTCTTTTTATTTCAAAACATTCCAATATACATCAATAAATCGTTTTTAAGAAATTAGATTCAACCATAACCACATTCATTTGGAATTCAAAACATCCACGTATCCAAAGAGCGACCATACAAAGGCCAAAGGCAGAAGGTGGCATGGATCAACCTGACTTTCAGTTTTACTACTGGGCAGCAAACATACAAACTATAAAAACCTGGACATGGACACAAATAGATGAACATATATGGGCTTGGTCTGCAATAAAAATAAATTCCTGCAGTACTTCTTTATATTCCTTGCTTTGCGCCCCAATACATGCAAATTATCATCAATATACTAATAACCCAATAGTGCTCCACTCACTCAGAATATGGAACCAATGTAGGAAGCATTTTAAGATAGAGTATCTTTTACCGGTGGCACCTCTGCACGAGAACCATCTTTTTCAACCCTTGCAAACATATGCAGTTTTTAATGTCTGGAAAACATTTGGGATTAAATCACTTAGAGATCTGTACACAGACAATGTCTTTGCATCCTGTGAACAATTACACTCCAAATTTAACTTTCCAGCAACACATTTCTTTCACTATCTTCAAATTAGAAACTTTGTTAAACAGAACTTGCCCAATTTTCCTCACCTCCCACCTCCCTCTATGCTGGAAAATATATTGATTAGTTTCAAGGACTTAAGACAGCATCTCTGCAATATATAAAACCATTTTACAGTCCCTCCCTTTCAAAGATCCAAGAGGACAATGGGAAAAGAATCTCTCACTCAACATATCAGAAAAGGAGTGGAAGGTAGCAATGCAGAGAATTCACTCGAGCTCCACATGCACAAAGCATACAATTATTCAACTCAAAATTATACATCGAGCACATCTGTCTCGCTTAAAATTGTCCAAAATGTTTCCAGGGCAAGATCCAACCTGCGAACACTGCAATCAAGTTCCAGCCTCACTAGGTCACATGTTTTGGGCCTGCACCAAATTAACATCATTCTGGACCAAAATTTTTAAATGCCTTTCAGACAGCCTTGGTGTCACAATCCCTCCTAACCCATTAACAGCTGTGTTTGGTATACTTCCAGATGGGCTTAAACTGGAGAAGGACAATCAAACTGTAATTGCCTTTACTACATTAATGGCACTCAGACTTATCTTGCTCAACTGGAAGAATCCTAACTCTCCCCTTTTAAGTCTGAGGGTAACTGATGTTATATATTATTTGAAATTGGAAAAAATAAAATTCTCACTTAGAGGAACTGTGCAGAAATTTTTTAAAACCTGACAGGATCTAATCAATAACATTCTAGAATAAGCTTTTAAAGCACTGAGGAAGCAGATTCTCTCCTCGTTTTATTTTTCCTTTTTCTTCTCCATTTATCTATATTCACTTATTAATTTATCTATTTACTTAATTTTACTAGGTTTAAGTTTTATTTTGCTGCCCATGCTCTCTTTCTCAGGGGTGGGGTTTGATTTGTTTTCAATCGTCTTCTTGTAAAATTGAAATTTAATGTCAATAAATGTAAAGTATTGCACATAGAAAATTGAGAGTACACCTTATGAGAAGGATTTGGGAGTCATAGTGGACTCTACGCTATCAACTTCCCGTCAGTATTTGGAGGCCATTAAGAAGGCAAATACAATGTTAGGTTATATAGCACCATGTGTGGAGTACAAGTCCAATAAGGTTATGCTCAAGCTTTACAACACACTGGTTAGGCATCATCTGGAGTACTGTGTGCAGTTGTGGTCTCCAGGCTACAAAAAGCACATAGTAGTGCTAGAAAAGGTACAGAGAAGAGTGACTAGGCTGATTCCAGAGCTATAGGGGATGAATTATGAAAAAAGATTAAAAGAGCCGAGTCTTTTCAGTTTAAGCAAAAGAAGTTTGAGAGGTGATGTGATTGAAGTGTTTAAAATCATGAAAGGAATTAGACAGTAGATCAAGACTGTTACTTTAAAATGAGTTCATTAAGAACATGGGGAAACTTGTTAAGGGTAAACTTTGCATGAACATTAGGAAGTTTTTCTTTACGCAAAGAACCACAGACACTTGGAATAAGCTAACAACTTACTGTGGTAGACAGTAAGACTTTAGGGACATTCAAAACCAGACTTGATGGTTTTTTAGAAGACTTAAGTGGATAAGACTGGTGAGCTTTGTTGGGCTAAATAGCCTGTTCTCATCTAGTTTGTTCTAATTAACCAATTTAAAATTCACTCAATTCCCACATTTAAAATGACCCTTGTACTGGGTGGGCAAGTTAAAATTTCTGTTTTACAAATCCTACATTAGAGTATCACTGACCAAGATTTTATGCAAGTCCCACACATGAACCTATATGCGAAATGTATCATTTCCAATACTCCATGGACATTTTACAAAATAAGATTACAGACTCCAGTCGTTAGCAAAATAAAATTAAAATGCACTCAAATAATTCAAAATTTTCAGGGCAATTGCATGAAATGCAAAGTATAACAAAGTGCTCCAAGCAGTCAAAAAAAACTTCTATAATATCAAGTTTCAAACATTAAATATTTCAAAGATTTGCCAAAATACTCTCCAAAATAAAGTGTAGCACCACAAAGCCCAATGGCTGCTCTTGTATACTGCGCAGCATTGTTGTACCAGTACAATACAATACAATACAGTTTATTTTTGTATAGCCCAAAATCACACAGGAAGTGCCACAATGGGCTTTAACAGGCCCTGCCTCTTGACAGCAGGCGCCTTGACTCTCTGAGAAGACAAGGAAAAACTCCCAAAAAAAACCTTGTAGGGAAAAATGGAAGAAAGCTCGGGAAAGGCAGTTCAAAGAGAGACCCGTTTCCAGGTAGGTTGGGCGTGCAGTGGGTGTCAAAAGAAGGGGGTCAATACAATACAATACACAGAACAGAACAAATCCTTAAGACAGCATAATAATAAACATTTTAGAAGTACGGAGCAGAATTTAACAGTAGACGATATCACATAATAAGATTTGGATATTTTTAGAGGCCTGGAGACCTCATCCATCAAGCTGCCTCCCCATTTGGCCATTCCACGGCTGAAACATTGCTCGGCCAGCCAATCCGATGAAAGAACCCCTTTTTCCCATGATTCCTGTGATCCTCCATCAGGGATGACTTTACCAGAGGCAGGCAAACAACTTGTCAGGTGTTGCAACATTCCAGTCTGGTGTGGGAACCCTTTTTCTGATTTCTGTTTTCCTGGAGGATTTCAAATGCCTTCTTGCTCATCTCACAAGGATGCTCAGCCTCTCTGAAGCACACTGAGCACTCTAACACTGACCACTGTTTACAAACACTTGCACGGAAAGGTGGTCTTTAACACTCAGTGTGGTCTGCAGTCTGTTTCTCACCACACCACACTCTTTGCCGCAGTAACCCCATTACCATACAGTATGCAGATAAATCTACATTTCTTGCAATGAACAGCTTCATTAAAAAGCAGTCTTTTGTTCATTATTATTTATGGATAAGACTTCAAGGAAAGGAAAACTGCATGCAGGTATTATAATAATTGGTGCCTTAATCACAATGGCATTTTAGCTTTGCAACACCGCAGACAATTGCTTTTCATCTTCTAAAATGCTTTGTTTGGCTCCAAAAATGCTCTTTTCACCACTGATTTAATGTTTAGAGATCTATAAATGTGATCTGTGACTTTACACTAAGTATGACTGACTTGTAGGGTACCAAGTGCATCATCAATAATAAACTTAAATGTTCATTTACACCTGGGGGGTTGCTTTGGCCCAGATGTGTTTGAAATTCATTTTCTAGGGCAGCTTGCTTTTTGATGAAGTATTGTAGGCAGTCTGGCTAGTTTAACAGCCAAGAGAAGCCATCTGCATTGACACAAAGGTCCAGAGTAGGTAAGCAGGCATTTGTTGTCCTAAGGCTTTTGGATTCACGATTATGGAGAGAATGGAGTACAAAGCATAGCTGCATGGGGCTAATTGAAATATCATTAGCGGTATGCAGTTTCATACACTTGTAACAGTTCCACATAAGATATTTAGAAGTATTTTTAGCCCCTGTTGACCTATTTATGGTGTTGCAATATTTTGGATGAGTCAAAAAGATTTTAATTAAGAATTCAT
This sequence comes from Polypterus senegalus, assembly GCF_016835505.1. Classification (NCBI taxonomy): domain Eukaryota; kingdom Metazoa; phylum Chordata; class Cladistia; order Polypteriformes; family Polypteridae; genus Polypterus; species Polypterus senegalus. The sequence continues at coordinate 62,039,745 of NC_053157.1, read as the reverse complement.
TTTCCAAAAAGAATATTCAAAATTGCAGTAATATTCAGAACAGATAAATCCAGCAGCCTGACCACATTTGTTCATATGTATTGGTTGCTTATTATTCATGCAGTTAACAATTTATGACATGAGGCGGGGTGGCTCTGATGATATAAGTGGGATTTTCTCCCAGCTGTTTGCTTCTTTTTAAAATTCATTAGCTTTTCCTGACATTTGAATCCTATTAGTACAGTTTGGCCATCAGGTTTTCAAGGGCCCATGAGAGTGGCGACTTGATGAATAGCTGAACTGGCTAGATGCCTGTGAAAATAAAAATATCCAGTAATGCAGCAAAAGACAACATCATGGGAGTAGGTGACATACAGCAAAATGATTTCATGTGCTATTTGTTTTTAAACATACTAACAAAATGGTTACAGAATAAACAGCAAGAGAATAAAATTAACAATACTCTCTTCAAAATACCTGCACCAGTCTAATTTCCACATTAGCAAATATAGAACTATTCATTATTTTTAGACAGTTTTTTTTTTAATTAATAGTGTGGGAATTTAGAAAAAAGAGAGCTTATGAGTCACATTGGCTACTCCCAGAAAGACTGCCAATAAACAGCAAATGCTGGTATCACCTAGGCTAACAAATGAAAACTACTGTGGAGCACCTGTGACAGCTTCCTTGATTTCCTGACACAGCATGGTCAAAAGTGAGTATCAGACTAAGCCATCTAGCTCGTAAATAGCACACATAAACAAAACATAGAAATAGGAATTGTGATACAGTGTGTTAGGGGTCCATGGTGTTGCTAAGTATTAAAGACAATGTGACTTTTGTGGTTTTGTGGGTGTAGGTACATGCTGGCAGAAAGCCATGCGGTCACATAGTATTTAATGGGGGATAGAGCTGATTGCTTGTTCATGTTCAACACAGCCTTTCCTCGTTGACACTCTGTGGGTCATTAAGGAAAGCACCTACACTTGCAGAGTGTAAAGATTTGAGTTAGAATGGAGATCAAGATCAAGAATGGAAAAGAAGGAAAATGAAGTTAGAGAACAGGGATTATGGTAGGACAAAGGAGACAGCCTCCGAGTGTCCCAGCAGACCGTGACGTAGGTGGCTGAAACGAAACCTAAAGACAGTTGACCATGTTCTCTGGCATCTCAGCCGTGCCGAGAAGACCCTGGGAAGATGGGCATGAGAGAGACTCACTGGGGCTCAGAGGAAAAGAAAGGTAGTTCTGACTCTGCTTTTATTCTTGATTTTAACATATATATTTACATATAATTATTGCTTTTTTAACCACTAAACATTTTTATGAATTATTTATTGAGGATTGTTACACTGCAGTTCTAGAACATGGTTGCTACTTTTAAAAAAGCACACTATACACTTTTGTACCAGATTTGCTTTTTATATGTGTATTCTATCACCCAGAAGAAACAAATAGGGAAACCAGCCTGAGTAAAGCAGAACTGTGGCATAAAACTGTTCCAGAGCTCTAAAGATTAATGTACTGCCAAGATGGAGAAGTAGCAGGACACAAGGGCAACGGACGACGGATAAGAAGATAAAATAGTTTAAATATGCTTAAGATGATACAGGTGAATCACGTCTATATCTAAGTCAGAAAAACAACTGCTAAGTCATTTGCCATAAAACTCTAACCAAAAACACAACAAACGCTATTACACAAAATATCCCCAAATTTGTACAACTAGTTATCAGTGAAGTTGGATTATAGGTTGTCACACCAATGACATCACTTTGTGTTCTGTCTTGGAAACGTTGACTAGCAACCCCTGGAGGCATCCCTCACCATCAGTTCCAAATTAGCATCATTCATAACAAAAACTAAATGGCACTGCGACTATTTCAAAAGAAATGATAAATTATTACTGGAACACTTAACAATAATTCATAACAAAAATAAACAATTATATAGATTTTATTTCTGTCCAGAAAACATTCTAGAATCTCATTGAGAAGAATTTGTAGGAAATAATTACAAAAGAAACACAATCGTATGAGTTATGTAACCCAATGGATAGAAAGGATGAATGAAGCTCCTGCCAAAAATAGAGCAAGGATAGGAAGGAAACACCAGAAGCAGCAGCATTTCCTGATTGTTCATTCACACAAACACTATCAGAGAGGAATACTGCATGGAAGCTGTGCAGGAGATCCTACAATTCAAGAGCAATTAAAGTTTCAGCGGTGCAGGGAATTCTGGGCTTTGCTGGAAATAATAACTGGTTGGTTTTATAGGCACCTCTTGGCCAAGGGATCACTAAGTTGAGTGAAAACTGGGGTTAACACTTAAATGGCAGAGGAAAGAGCTGGCTGGGTCTTACAATATAAAGAAAGACAGATAGAGACTGAGAGGGAAAGAAAAAGAGACAGATATGGAGAAAAGGGTGTTTTGGTGTGGCACTATGGCAGGTACTTGGGTGAGCCACAACACTTGACAGGTCGTTAATCAATAGCTATGTGTTCAGGCCCTGAGAGGCAGCATGGTTTTAATTCAGTTCTGATTACTTTATACTTTACTCCCTGTAATCTGTTCTCCCCTTTCACGTTTTTTTTTTAAGACAGGCACCATTTCTTACTTAACTTTTGTCTTATGTGATGTCATAAAAGTCCTCTCCTTTCGCATCATCTAGTTTAGGACTAACTCACTAGGTTCGGACTGTTAGTTTCGGATTGTGTATTTAATATTAATAAATCCCCATTGACACCTGAGTACACGGTGAGAGATTTTGCATGTACCAAAAATTCTATAATCTACTTATACTGGTAAATAGCAAGAAATCTTAATTATCCCTCAGCCACTATAGGCTCACTGGTCTTAAGAGGACTGTTCTGCTCTTCTCATGGATCTTCTAGTCACTGTGATCTTAGCCAAACTGGTTCTGCTGCTGCAAAATAGGAAGAATGACTGATTTACTACTCTAACGATGAGGCAAACAGTCCCATCCCTTTCATTTTAGTGTCTTTGAATTCTTTTCTTTTGTTTCCAAGAGAACAATTTAGCTCACTGTTGGACACAATGAATATTCCACAATCTTTACTATTGTAGTTTGTCATGCATTAATTAACATGTCTAGCCCTAAATAAAGTAAGACATTGCATGTTTGCACATATTTTATCAATGTAACATCCTCAGATTTTTCACAGTTACAGCTGGTGTCTGTATAACCTGCACATTCCTATATCCCAGATATTATGGAGAACAATAGACCTACAAAACTAAAACTTCTTTAGTAATGGAAGAAATGTCAAAAACTGAAAAATGCATGAGTATTGACTTATTCTTAGGGTGTATTTCATTGTATCTGTTGTAATCTTGTCTCTGAAATTCTGTAAATAATAAACAATGGATTCAAAATAAACCACATGTCCTAATGTTATTGATGAGTGATATTTCTTTTTGTGGGGTGCAGAAGGCACTATTCTTGCAGTACTAGATGTTAGCTAAGACTAAATCTTATACAGTGTGAATTGTGGACATGTGTGTGTATCTCTATCACTACTGTAAAATGTCCAATAAATTAGGGATCTTTCAGTTTCTTATACAGCGTTTTGGAAGTCAGCAGTACAGTATATGGATGCATTGTCCCATCTGACTTAATAATCTATCCCAAAACACAGCATTTACAGTGAGAGTGGACAAACAGGTTGTTATCTACATTTGTACATCAAACAATTAGAATTATATTGCTGTCACCCTCCTGAAGTTGTGAGAGCCCCTTCTTGAATGAACATTGACATATCAAAGGGTTGGTACATACTAATAAGCCAGTTTCCTTATATAAAATGGTTAAATAATCTTTTGGATTTACAGAAAAGGTGAAATGCTGTAAACAGGTAGTTTCTAGCAAAATGCTTTTTTTCTCATCTATGTTTTACATCAGAATTAAATTATTTTTTTTAAATCATGTTTTTATTACAACAATCCCTCCACAGTACATTTTTTTGTATGTGTGTTTTGCAGTGCAAGAACCCTTTTCATGTGGTTCCCTGGGAGTAAACTGTCTGATTTGTTAAAAGTTTCACTTGTTTCCACAAGAGGGTGATGATTAACAGTATCAAGCATGGAATACAGGGAAACTCTCAGCACAAGTTATGCAGCAAAAGGGAACTGTACTTCATAATTCAGGCATGTGCTCTTGGATGTTTCCTGTCTACTGTTGCTAGAAACACATCAAAAACAATTTAAATGGGCATTGCAGATTAACTGTGAATTACTCATACAACATCATTGAAAACTGTATTTATTATCAATGTGAAAATGGGAACACTGAAAAAATATTATTTACTGCATCCCTTATGGGAAGAGTGCAACCATCTACAGTACACAGGTGAAACAGGGAGATGGCTAGCAGACCATTTCAGGGTGCACATTCAAGCCATTAAGATCAAGGACCTTAAAATTATTAAAAAATATTACAGAATATTAAATACAGTCATATGAAAAAATTTGGGAACCCCTCTTAGGCTGCATAATAATTTACTGTACTTTCAACAAAAAAAGATAACAGTGGTATGTCTTTCATTTCCTAGGAAACTGGGGTGTTTTTCGAACAAAGATTTTTAGTGAAGCAGTATTTAGTTGTATGTAATTAAATCAAATGTGAAAAACTGTCTGTGCAAAAATGTTGGTCCCCTTGTAATTTTGCTGATTTGAATGCATGTAACTGCTCAATACTGATTACTTGTAAAAACAAATTGGTTGGATTAGCTCGTTAAGCCTCAAACTTCATAGACAGGTGAGTCCAATCTTGAGAAAAGGTATTTAAGGTGGTCAATTTCAAGCTGTGCTTCCCTTTGACTCTCCTCTATAGAGTGACAGACAGCATGGGATCCTCAAAGCAACTCTCAAAAGATCTGAAAACAAAGATTGTTCAGTATCATGGTTTAGGGTAAGGCTACGAAAAGCTATCTCAGAGGTTTAAACTGTCAGCTTCAACTGTAAGGAATGTAATCAGGAAATGGAAGACCACAGGCACAGTTGCTGTTAAACCTCAGGTCTGGCAGGCCAAGAACAATACAGGAGTGGCACATGCGCAGGATTGTGAGAATGGTTACAGACAACCCACAGATCACCTCCAAAGACCTGCAAGAACATCTCACTGCAGATGGTGTATCTGTACATCGTTCTACAATTCAGCGCAATTTGCACAAAGAACATCTGAATGGCAGAGTGATGAGAAAGAAGCCCTTTCTGCACTCATGTCACAAACAGAGTCGCTTGTTGTATGAATATGCTCATTAAGACAAACCAGATTCATTTTGGAACAAAGTGCTTTGGACAGATGAGACAAAAATTGAGTTATATGGTCATAACAAAAAGTGCTTTGCAAGGAGGAAGAAGAACACCGCATTCCAAGAAAAACACTTGCTACCTACTGTCAAATTTGGTGGAGCTGTGGGGCTATGTGGCAAGTTCAGGGACTGGGCCCTTGTTAAAGTCACGGGTTGGATGAATTCAAGCCAATATCTACAAATTCTTCAGGATAATGTTGAAGCATCAGTTACAAAGCTGAAGTTACGCAGGGATTGGATATTCCAATAAGACAATGACCCAAAACACAGTTCGAAATCTACAAAAGCATTCATGCAGAGGGAGAAGTACAATGTTCTGGAATGGCCGTCACAGTCCCCTGACTTGAATATCATCGAAAATCTATGGGATGATTTGAAGCAGGCTGTCCATGCTCGGCAGCCATCAAATTTAACTGAACTGGAGAATGTTGTATGGAAAAATGGTCAAAAATACCTCCATCCAGAATCCAGACACTCATCAAAGGCTATAGGAGGCGTCTATAGGCTGTTACATTTGCAAAAGGAGGCTCAACTAAGTATTGATGTAATATCTCTGTTGGGGTGCCCAAATTTATGCACCTGTCTAATTCTGTTATGATGCATATTGCATGATTTCTGTTAATCCAATAAACTTAATGTCACTGCTTCCAGAAGGCATGTCATATATAAAAAGGAAGTTGCTACTTTGAAAGCTCAGCCAATGATAAACAAAAATACAAAGAATTAAGAAGGGTTCCCAAACTTTTTCATATGACTGTATGCCTTGATTATAGCCACAATGATTTCTATGTTTTTGTTCTTTCACAAGGCTTTAAAGACACTTTTCAAGGAAAAAACAGAAGAAGCTAAGGTCATTCTGTGTTTGGGACCACATATTCAGGTCTTAATGACTGACCAACTTTTTAATCTCTCCTTTTATCTTCTCTAATTAAAGACTTTTAACCACTGTGACACTGGAGGGCGCTGTCGCTTCTCAAACCCCACAGACAAATGTCCAAGACACCAAGTAAAAGCACCAGAAATATTTTAATTTCTCTTCTTCTTGATATAATGTGCTTTTCAAGCACCTCCACCACCACAATACACAATAAATCAATAATAACAATACAATAATATAATCCTCCTCTCCCAGCAGCTCCGTTACACTCCCTCCCAACTCTGGCTCGCTTGCTGGGTCTCCCATAGTCCTTTATATAGTTCTTGACCCAGAAGTTCTCCTGTCCTTCTGTCCATGTGATTCATTAGCACTTCCGGGTCAAATGGAGAATTACATTTCTCTTCAGCCCGGAAGTACTTCTGTTCTCGTGACTAGGGAGTACTTCCGGGCTATATGGGGAATAAAAATCCCCGCGTCTCCCTGCAGCATCACATGCCGGCACCCACAGAACCCAGCAGGGCTGTGAAGCTGAACTTCATCTCCCATGGTGCCCTGCGGGAATCCGGAGCACCTCTAAGCTGCAGGGAAGTCTCCATATAGCGTCCTGGATGTGTCAGCCGGGTTGAGCTGCTGGCCGTCCATCACACCACTTACTTCCACCTTTTCTCTTTTCACCTGTTCTAGCTTTGTTCCCTCCCTCTTTACTTTTCAGTTGCAAACCTGGGGCCTAATGTATGAAACCTAGCTTAGATTCCATACTAAAATTCTGCTTACAATAGAAAGGCAAAAACAGTTTACACACAAAAAAATCTGATTTATAAAATGGTATGTATGCCAGGTCCCATGCCAAGATCCTTTATAAATCTCAAACAAACGTTAAATGATGCACTTGTGCACATGCTTTTAGCTCCCCATCACTTCCTACCAGTAAATATATATAGCTTCAAAAAACAACTATTTTAAATATTTATAATCTAATCACCATAAAATATGGCCAAGTTCCTGAGTGATGTCATTACTTTAAAACTATTGGTGAACACAGAAAATTCATTGAATGTGAACTTAAGATATTACTGAAATTTAGTGGTGTTCTAGGAGTGGCCTGTGGACCCGCCCCCACATACCAACAAATGCACTATACTACTAAAATAAGTGTCAAATAAAATTGATTTTTTTACTCACTTTTAAGGCCACAGATTAATGTATGTTATTCAAATAATTAGGGGCATGGTGACACAAAGGTAGTGCAGCTGCCTATTACTAAGGAGACTGGCGGTTGCATCCTTGAATAAAGTTTTCATGTAGGTCCGAGTGGTTTTGCTCTGATTTCATCCCACAGGACAAAGACATGTAGATTAGATGAACTGGAAATAATAAATTATCCCCTGATTTCTGTGTGTGGGTGTTCAACCCTGCGATGGGCTGGCACCCTGTAGAATGGTTGTTCCTTCTTGCACTTGTTGTTTGCTGGGATAGGCTACAGTTGCCCCCTGCACTGGATAAGCAGGTTTAGAGGATAAATGGATCAATGAATACAATAATCTCTACTACCCAAAGCAACTCTCACTTGCATATCGTCAGTCGTTCAAAAAGAAAGAGAAATGCTCTGGATAATTTTAATTATTGGCTGCTTATCAGGTTTAGCTTGAGAGAGACTATTTCAACTTTTGTATTTTGTATTTTCCTCTTTTCAACTTCCAAAAGATATTCCTGATGGCAAGCAGATCCTCAGTAGTAAAAAAGTGTCTTTGAACAATAGTGAATGTATGCCTGATGCTTATGCCAGCCTGTACAAATTGGAAGTGTGCCGGTGTGAGCAAATGTACATCACCCATGCCACTGTTGCAATAGAAAGAGAAATACCTCTGTCTCTTTGATAAAGCAAATATACGGCATAACAGAAAAAGCTCTAATATTTAAACCAGTTAACTAAGTCGCACCTTTATGTTAATTCATGTGTACATTTTCTAACTTCTTAAAGTGATTATTGTGCCACAATTAAAATACACAGACCAACAAATTAAAAAAAAAAAATGTGTTCTGCCATTTACATAATGTTATTGGTATTTCTTTCCTTTTTCGTGTTGATGACCGAATTTAGAAATCAAATTTAGACATCCTAGAAATCCAAGAAAATGCCCTTTAAGAATTACTGTATGTGCTGAATTGGAGCCTATATTACAAAAAACATTACACAGCAAACATGCAATCCCTGTTCCGTTACATGTTTATAACAACCAGGTTTAGAAAATAAATGAATGGATGGATGGGTGGATAGATGGACCAACATCAGAACAACGCACCATTTAAATATATAACGAAACAAGATCTTTTGTTCACTTCATAGTCTTGCCACCTGGAGTCACTAAAATGTTAACAACAAAAAAGTCTGTGTAAAGCATACAGATGGTCGAAACGTTCCATAACATTAAGTCAGTTTCTAGTTTATGTTTTACAAATCCCATCTCTTGTGTAAGAAATGGGTTACACCTGTTTCTGACCATAAACAAGTTTTATACATGAGGTCCCGCTCCAGATAAAAGCTATATATACGAAATATTGGGCTTTTAACCTTCTTTCCTATACAGGTGTGGAAATAATATTTAACCTTTTTTCATTATTAGAATAATAATAGAAATGTATGTTAACAAGGTGGTAGAGAGAGAGAGAGAGAGAGTTGGTCAGAGATCAAATAAGAATGACAGAGAGAACAGAGGATTAAAGTAGAGGGCAGAGTCTATTTGTAGTTGGTGTTTTGGTTTGCTGACGTAGGAAAGTAAGAAGAGCATTTTATACAATAGATTAATAAAAAAATTAAATATTCATACCCAGTGGAGTGGAGTAGTTGCACTTGTTTTGCTTACTTGGTTTATCAGAATTTTATGACAGCATGGCTGTTTCTTTGAATATTCATGACCTGATCACCATATAACTTTGGCCAGGTTCTTCAGTGATTTCTTTACTTTTAAGCCATTGGAGAACACAGAAAACTTACTGAATACAAACATGAGATATTACTGAAATTTGGCAGAATTTAAGGAGTGGCCTGGGTACCTGCTCCTGCATTCTGGGTTTGAAACACCCGGAGATGGACTGGCACCTTGTCCTGGGTGTTGTAATGTATTAATGAGTAATGTATTGTAATGTAGTAACAAGTTAATGTATTAATTAGTGTTTATTGCTGTTTTTGTTATTTTTGACTTATTCGTTTTCATATTTTGGGGTATTTTATGTAATTGTGTACTGTCTTTTTAAATGAGCCTCAGTTCTATGTATTTTATAGATGGAGTCCAAGGAGATGGGGTTACCCTGATATCACTACTGCTGGGGATGGTGTGCCTCATCTGAGCTGGTTATTAAAGGTACTGGCCTACTTTTATGGGTCTTAGGAGGCCTCTGACCCATTTGTTATGCTTTAGACTCCACATCACAACACTGAGCCTTAAACCCATTGTTGCCAGGATTTATGGATTTGACTGTGAACTGGATTAAGTGGGGTTGAGAATGCTATATTGCATATATGCTTCTAAAATAAATCAGCTCTTTCTTGTTATTTAATGAATAATACACTGATACAGATTACTAATGATCATTTTTGAGAACATTTTTTTATTCAGGTTTGGAGCAATCTATTCAAAATGAATTGTAACATATGCCTGCTATACCAGATAAAGCAATCAAAATTGGTGTCTTCTAAGCTGCTTAATTCCTTGGTTTTGAAGAAATAACCAGAATAGAATGTCACTCACAGCAAGCAACAAATAAAATTGAACCATGCCAATCATCTGAGTAAAAGCAATTACAATGTATCAATCACAAACACTCCAATAGCAGGCACATAAGCTGTCAGGGTCAGCATTCTTCCAATTGTTTTGCAGTACTTGGTCCTGTTAGTCAAACCTTTTCTGTTATCTTTTATCTTTTCCAGTAGTTAGGAATTCAATTTTTGTGCCATTCAGCAATTAGGAATATTGTTGACTATTTCCTCAGCGCCTGTTTCTACGCACACCTCCACCTATTACAAGAGTCACAGGTTCCTTGATATTTGGTACTGGCTGGCATTTGGATGACTAGGGTTTTGTCTGAGGGGTAAACTGTCAAGGCTTCTGCAGTTCTGAAAAGAAAGACCATTGGTTTTATGTGTCATTGATGGTCCGTGTTGTTAATTAGTTTTGCTCACAAGCCCCAGACATCATAACTCTAGTTAGGTGAACCAAGATCAACTCTAGGCTGCAAACCTGGGTTCCTACATTTTATAAAAATAAAAGGAGACCAGCTAGAGTGGAACGCCATTTTTTCTTTAGTGATTTGTTAGTTTCCATTGCTTGCCTCAAAATGATCCTGCCAGACCTTTAATAGTGCTATTTTTTCTAAGCTGTATAAACATAATAAAGACACTCAGAGAACTTAAAATGACAATGATAATGTTTGAACAGCAATTGTAACTGGAAGAAGCAGTTTTTGTGAAATTACTACATTATGATGTACCACAAATCATCCATCCATTATCCAACCTGCAATATCCTAACTACAGGGTCACGGGGGTCTGCTGGAGCCAATCCCAGCCAACACAGGGCGCAAGGCAGGAAACAAACCCCGGGCAGGGCACGCACACACACACACACACACACACTTGGGACAATTTAGAATCGCCAATGCACCTGACCTGCATGTCTTTGGACTGTGGGAGGAAACCCACGCAAACACGGGGAGAACATGCAAACTCCATGCAGGGAGGACCCGGGAAGTGAACCCGGGTCTCCTAACTTCGAAGCAGCAGCACTACCACTGCTATTAACAAAAAAGGAGGGACAACATGTTTAAAAATGAATACTTCATCCCTTACTGCCATATCTGAAAAGCCTGGCTATTAGCATTAAAACCAACTAAATGACTTCCATATGCAGTCATCAATGCACTTACTGTGTAATTCTGGTAAGATAATTGCTGAATTGTAATAATTATGATGTGAGAATTGTCCCATTTTATTTGCCAATCATCTTTGTCTCTGATGCTTCTAAGTTTTCACTTTCACATATTTAATAAAATCATTCCTGCTACAAATGACACTCACATTCATTATGAACTTTAGATTCAACAAGGATGTAAGATTAAGTGATGCTCTTTTATATGATTTTGTTATGAACTTTTCAGGACATGAAATTAACTTTTATAAGCGAGTTCTCGGACTATGAGAGAATTTTGTTATAACAATTGTTGCCAAGGACAAGGTTGTTTTAACAGGTAAGAGTTGAAACCAGGGAGGCAAACTATCTGGCATCAAGTTCAAAATGAAGGAAAATTCTTGGTCAAAGCTTATGTTTGGTCTAAACCAAACTAATCAAGTGAGCCCTAACACAATGAAAGGGTTTTCATTATCAAAGCAAACACAAACCACATAGCAATTCATCACAAAGCCATTATAACAAGCAAACTGAACCACAATCTTAAATAACGCAATATCTTGATGTCACATGTAGCAATGATACTGGTTACATGGTAGCAATGACATTGCTTTTATAAACAAAAGAGTTGCGCCTAAACAAATTAGCAAGGACTATGAGGAAAAATGCCATCAGAAACCAGCTTTGAGATTAGAACACTCTAGACGAGAACAGGCCATTTAGCCCAACAAAGCTCGCCAGTCCTATCCACTTATTTCCTCAAAGAAAACATCAAGTCGAGTTTTGAAAGTCCCTAACGTCTTACTGTCTACCACACTACTTGGTAGCTTATTCCAAGTGTCTATCGTTCTTTGTGTAAAGAAAAACTTCTTAATGTTTGTGTGAAATTTACCCTTAACAAGTTTCCAACTGTGTCCCCGTGTTCTTGATGAACTCATTTTAAAATACAAGTCTCGATCCACTGGACTAATTCCCTTCATAATTTTAAACACTTCAATCATGTCACCTGTTAATCTTCTTTTGCTTAAACTGTAAAGGCTCAGCTCTTTTAATCTTTCCTCATAATTCAACCCCTGTAGACCTGGAATCAGCCTAGTCGCTCTTCTCTGGACCTTTTCTAGTGCTGCTATGTCCTTTTTGTAGCCTGGAGACCAAAACTGCACACAGTACTCCAGATGAGGCCTCACCAGTGCATTATAAAGGTCGAGCATAACCTCCTTGGACTTGTACTCCACACATTGTGCTATATATCCTAACATTTTGTTAGTCTTCATTTTTTTTTTCTAAAATACTGTCTTGGGAAATGTAGACAAGGTGGTGTAGTAGTTAGTGATATTGCACCCTGAAGACATTGTGTTCTTACTGACACAATGATAAAAAAATAAACAAATGTGAAAGAACAATTTCTAACATAACTAAAATGTTAGTAAATGAAAATAACAAATTAAGGAAACCGCAGACCACTTACATAAAACTTACAATAAATTTACTGACCACCAAGCATAAAAACATTACATTTAAGGAACAATAGCTTCCCATATCTTAATGTAATTTGACCATATATATTTCTGTAATTACAATACCTTACAGGGCGGACGGTGGCGCAGTGGTAGCGCTGCTGCCACGCAGTTAGGAGACCCAGGTTTGCTTCCATGGTCCTCCCTGCGTGGAGTTTGCATGTTCTCCCCGTGTCTGCGTGGGTTTCCTCCGGGCACTCCGGTTTCCTCCCACAGTCCAAAGACATGCAGGTTAAGGTGGATTGGCGATTCTAAAGTGTGTTTGGTGTGTGTTTGTGTGTGTCCTGCGGTGGGTCGGCATCCTGCCCGGGATTGGTTCCTGCCTTGTGCCCTGTGTTGGCTGGGATTGGCTCCAGCAGACCCCCGTGACCCTGTGTTTGGATTCAGCGGGTTGGAAAATGGATGGATGGATGGAATACCTTACAGTTTCTTTCTAACAATACATTTGCAAATGTTAATTAAATACACAATGTCTTTCATACTGAAATCCAAGAGTCTCCAAATGTCGTAGTCATGTCATTTTAGCTGAAACATTTCGGTATAACCTCTTCCTCAGGGCCACACATTCCAAGTTGCTATAAAACATATACAGTACATCCTACACCTTTGAATTAAATATACTGCTAACATACAATATGTATCAATCCTGAGGCTAATATGTTACTGGCACTCTCAATCAATAAGCAGTTAGTCAAATGAAATCACATGACCTCAGGAACGGAATTAAATTGAACTAAGTTCGAACAACAGCAGCATTCATGCAATGATTGTTTGGTGTATACTACTTAGATTATTTCATCTGCTTTGTCCTCCACAGACAGTCATGAAAGCCATAGCCTATTAGACCAGTGTTGACATTTAATCACAGATTGCACTACGGTGACGGTAACAGCAAAATCCTAGCCTTACTCCATTTTTTGCCGACCAATATTTATGACATTAGAGCTTAGTTCTGCATGTACTCATGGAACTAGTAATGTAGTCAATTAATCTAACATTCTTGTCTTTGACGTGGGAGTAAAATGTGCAAAACCTCACAAACAACTGTCAGACCAGACGCTGAACCAATGTCTTCAGGATGCAATATCACTAACTGCTACACCACCTTGTCTACATTTCCCAAGACAGTATTTTAGAAAAAAAAAAATTAAATAAAATAAGAAATTACTGAAGAATAACTGTGATTCAAGAGCAGTAGTAGTATTTAATACCCTCTGACAGCAAAACAGTTCTAATTTTAAATAGAGATTGTGAAATTAAGTTACAAAAAATCGTATGCCAAAACTGTAAGTCAGATGTACAGTAGTTAAAATATTGTTTGCATAAATTTTTGAAATCAAGAAGACTGAATAACTGACACAAGCACTCATTATGTTTGTTCCTATCCACAATCTCTGATAACAAAAAAACATGTAATCCACACTTTGAAACCTTTACTACAATGACATTGTGGGTCTAAACCTCCAGTAGACCTGCAAAGTAAATGGACAACAACAGTACACAAAATAAGCCTAAAATAGTGGCACCCATAAAAAAAAAAAATCACGATAAGATGTTCAAAGTTTGTAGTATTTTAGTGAATGGAATATACCTTAAATAAGGATTCTTCATATTCCAAACCCCTCAAAGAGACACAAAGAACATGAAATAAATGCTAAATTATTCCATACAAAATTAAAAACAAGAAAAACAAATCTGAATCATAAAAAATAGTACAGTTTGAACAGTTCAATTAAACTAATACTTTAGGCCACACAAACTGGAGACAGTGTGATATGTTATCTATGGAGTCATTCCTGTCACATATAGGGCAATTCTGGGACAGAAGATGGACATCTTGGAGGCAGTTCACCTGCACAGTACAAGCAAAAATGACAGCTTTAACAAGTCATCAGAGTAAAAATAACAGCTTTACCTGATGTCTTATGACCATAATTTTCACAGTGTTTTATTAAGTAACAGTGACTTATTAGGCAGGCATGTACAATTTGCTTTAATTTATCAGTTTACTCTCAAATGGAATGGAAGAAGTAAACAATTATATGTGAAAGAGGATGCAATCCAAATTTGACTGCTGTGTTTAAGTAGTCTATCTTTGTGCAGAATTATGTTTCAAGCAAACAAATATGCATGAATGCCACAAATATGACTACTATTTCATTCACATTAAGATCCTACTGAGGGGCCTTATATTTAAAACAACAACAATTGATAGATTGCAACCTACAGAATGAAACTTGTATACTGCACCTTGAAAATGTCAGCTTAAATAAAGTAAGGATTTTTTCTTTTCATAATTTTGTGACCAATGGGCGCAATAAAGCTAGGAAGATTTCTTATGAACGAAATTTCCATGGAAAGAGGATATACAGATTTTATGAGACAGCTTTTGAGTGCTCAATGTTTTCCTACCACATGTCACATATGCACGTTTGATATTAACTGGCTTCTCTAAATTATCCTAACACTAGTTTGGCCTGTAATGGACTGACGTTTTGTCCATACTTGGCTCCTATCTTTTGCTTATAGCTGCCAATATAAATGGATTAAGAGGATATGGAAATTGATAGATGACAACACTAAGTAACTAGCGTTAAAGGGATAATTCTTTAGTTAACAAAATATATATGGTTAAAGAAGCTCATTTAGCGATGGGGAAACATATCACGCAGTGCTAGAGACTGCTTATGGCTGATTTATACTTCTAAGTCATGCCCATGCCACAGCTACACCATAGTCTGCATAGTCTACTACTGTGTAGTCTGACAATACTGTACATCTCATCAAATATGTGACAGTGTTGCATCAACACAAACCCTACGCATACCTCTACAACTCTGACTGGCCAGTTTGGTAACTACTTATATCTTGAAATGCATTTCTAGTCATCTTCCAGTTTGAAAGTCATAAAATGTATGAAAATGAGGAAAAATTCGAGAGTCAAATACATTTGCCAACAGAAGAAAATGTGCAGCAAGAGGAGCAGTGATGCTGGAGGGCAAAAACTACCTACATTTTAGAGGTTCATTTGCTTTTCTTGCATGCTACAAGGACTGCCAACTAGTGTTTAGGCATGTGCCAGCAGCACAGTGTATGAGCTGTACATTTTGTGGCCAACATATAGCCAGTTTGAAATAGGGCTAAACGGCCAGTTTCGAATGGAACCATAAGTCAGCACATAATTGTATCTCTCTGTCCTTGGAAGCACTATGAAAAGAAATAGATAAAAAATAAGTAGAATCTTTGATCTTCTTCTTCTTATCAGGCATCAAATGGCTTGATTAGCAGTGAGAGTAGATTATTGGCTTCCCCAGGCTCAATTTCTAGTAATTAAAATTTAGGATAAGTTTATAACACTCATAAATCAGTATAACAAAGCTGACGGTCAGAAGGAGGTCTTACAAACAATGTCTCCCTGTTTATAACAGCTCTTACAACCAAGTAAAATTTTGGAAAAGATGGCTTTGTTCCTACAGTCTTTGAGAGCAGTTACATATATATCAAAGATTACACTTGCCATTAACTTGATAGTTTTTCTGAAGACAATCTAGAAAAAAACACTAACAATAAAGCCTATTCATTATTTTTAGGGTTAGGTGTGCCATTTATAACAAGAAAACTTCTAAACTAATATAAATCATGTTATTTTTAGACAGGGCGCACAAAAGTTCAAAATGCCTGGTTGCCCTTGTACAGGCACTCTTCAGATTTTGGTAACCCAGAAAAAATGTAACTAGTCTGAATAATAAAAAAAATGATTTCCTAATGTAGAAAGTTAGATATAATCCAAACATCAATCAAAAACATTTATTTTCTAAACACAAATAGAAACAATCATATCTAAATTATTCAACAATCAAGTAACAATCATCAACATCAATCAACATAAATATGCATTTGGTTCTAACTAAATTGAAACTTCTATGAACAACATGATAAATCTAAATATGAGTCAGTATGTGTTAACTCTGAATCTAAGATTCTAACTGAAATCACAGATGATAGAGTGCCACTCAATGTTGAGGGCACAGCTTCATCACCTTCCTCCCTTGGCTTCTGTGCATTAGTCTCCACTTATCTGCTCTTTGGTCTTGTTGGGGTGTTATATTCCAGGTGTCCTGAACCTTTTCCAGAATACATCCAGGAACTAATTTCCTTGCCAGGGCAAAAAGTTTCAAATGATTCCCAGTTCCCCCCATCAGTAGCTTCTAAAACACCTGCAGCATTTGTGCTCTTCACAAGCAGACATTTGATCATGTAAGTGAATATGTCACCTTTATCTTTCAAATACCTGCCATGAATCAATATCTGTTCTATGATAGCAGTGTCTGTGCTGCCAATCTGCAGTAAATAGTAAGAATTTGCTTTCTTGCATTCCCTTTTCAATCTTTTGACATTTGTGTGATTTTTCCAATAACTTCTCTGCATGCATGATCATTGTAGAATCAAAATTAAGGCTATTTGAAGTCTGAAGTTTGAAAAGGCTGTTAAATTTTGATAATAGTAGTTCATTTTTAGCAACATAGTATGCTATTCTAAAAAGTTTTGTCACAACTTCATGTTGTGCTTTGTTCATTCTTATTATGCTCTTTGCTACTAGCGCTTGTTCAGGGAATAAAGCTGCAGACTGGGTAACCATACAGTTCTTGTGATGCACAGATTTGTCATGCTTTCAGATAAGGTCTTTCTTAAAATTACTGATCCCATTAACAAAAATACTCATCAAGCTAGAAATTGTGGGGAACTGATGACACATGCAAGAGAACATTGTGTCGTTTACCTTATGTTTCAGCCACGGAAATTCTCTTGTTCATGCCTCATTATCTTATATAATATGGTACATTGGCTGTCCATTTGTCTGTCCAGGATTTAAAATCACCTGTAGCTTGCAAACCATTTGACCTATTGACGTAAAATTTGGTACGCATATACTATGTCACCTCTACTCTCCATTTTCAGAGTGATAACTGACTTCCAAGGTCAAAGATCAACCCTGGAAGATCAAGGTCAAAAATCAAATAACCTGCAGCCTGAAATTTGGTACACATTTACTACACTGAAACTCTGCACTACAGCTTTATATTAAAAGCAAAGAGTTTTGGAATTATTACTTTTTTATTTTATTGTAGAATCAACGCTTGGCAGTGGGCAGCAGTGCGGTGGATGTCTACGGGAGTGGAGTATGGTCAAGTCAAGTGCTTTCACTGCACATCATCGTGCAGTACGCCATTACTGGTAGGTAGATACTTCTGAATTCTTCCACTTTGTGGTGGTCTGCTCTTCTTCCTCTGTTTCCTGATCTTCACTCTGACCTGTCTGCTTTGGCCGAGTAGTGCTGAAATATTCACATAAATCCACTAGCATCCTTCTCCTCAAATTTTCACTCATATATATATATATTTATAAAATTAAAACAGAAATGTATATGACAATACAGTAAGTATAATTAATATTGCCTTAGTGTAAAACTTTATAACAATCTGTAATACACAATATCTGAAGAAGATATTTAGGAAAATGTTTTTATTTTTTTTACTTCAGGAAATTTTTCAATAAAATTTCATTATAGACAACATTTTTTGTAAACACTCTTGTTCAGGACCATCTACAACGTTGACAACAACATCTGGAATACTTCTAACTCTTGATAATGCAACATATAACTGACCGTGCCTGAATACTGGTTCTGGCAAGTAAATGGCAACTTTTTCTAAGGTTTGCCCTTGAGCTTTATTAATTGTTATGGCAAAGGCTAATGTAACTGGAAATTGTCGCCTTCTTATGGTAAAGGGTAAATTAGTAGAGGATAGAGCCAAATCAATACAGGGAATATTCTGACGCTCATTTTCTTTTTTACAATCGATCTATTTGCTTGTATTTTTCTTTGTCTTTCAGCCTTTCTTTTGTTGATGTTTACTTGCTGAGCTGACCGTTCTTCAATTAGATGTTGCTTATGTACGATTTTAGTGTCTGTGTCTTTTGTCCTACTTGACGTGTCCTTTTTTTTGGGTGGCATGTTGTTAGTAGATAGTTAGTAAACATGCACGGGGCAGTATGTGTGGCGTCTCCACAGCAATGGATTTTATGTACGCGGCCGCGACTACCCAATCAGCACTCTCCCCAACGATGCTGTCCTTTATTTGTTTATCATGCGCGGCCGCGGCTACGCCATTCACTGCATGCACAGCTTCCAGTGTGTGGGCGTCCACGGTCTCCCCAGCAATGATGTCCTATATTTGCTTATCATGCGCGGCCGTGGCTACGCCATTCACCGTGTGCTCAGCTTCCAGTGTGTGTGCGTCCACGATGCCGGTCGAGCATGTCGCACCGAGCCTCGCGCATGCGCACTTCACCAAAAGACAGACACAGACACAGACACAGACACACACACACACACACACACACACACACACACACACACACACAGACACACACACACACACACACACACACACACACACACACACACGGACAACTTGATATATATATACATACACACACTCTCATACACTCAGCGATTTCGCTCGCTATAATTTAATTAGCTTCACAGCCCATGAAAACTCTACGGACCCCCTAAAGGGACATCTGAAAACAAAAAAAAAACCTTTTAAACTTCTGTGTGAGCACCACGTGAAACTGTAAAGGACTTTTTTGTTTGTCTATGTCCTTTTTGGGGTTCCTAAAAACTCTATCACTCAGCAACAATAAAATGAAGTAAGAACTACACTCTTTTATAGGGGGTGGCAGCAAAGTACCTATTGTGTTTGCCAAACATCATAAAAAAGAGAGAAGAGAGAAGTAAACTCAATATATACACACAAATCATCATGATTACAAACCTGTTTGTTCCATGATCATTTTTATTTTTCATACATCTAGCAAGTCATGCGAGTGGACAAATAAAGGAGATAATTTTATTTCATTCGGAGTATAATTTCAGATTGCCTGTCAGGCACAGCAGTGTACATTTTGGCTGCCCAATGGGAAAAGTTAATAGCCTCGGGATGTCGGGCTACTGATTTTGTGAGCCCTGCTTATCAAACTATCAGGACTTGATGAACCACATATACCAACAGCATCCATCAATATATCATCTATCTGGGTGTGCTTAGGTCACAGTGTTTAAATGGCACAGCAGCACAGTTCTCATTTACTGTTCATGTCATGGTAGCAGTGAGGTGGCATGGCTCTCTTGCTAGAAGAATAAGCTCTAGTAGTATAAGACCTGTAACACCTTTCCTACCTGCGGGGAAAAAGTGGCAGACAAAAAGGGAAAGAAATGGACCAGGTGATAAAAAAGAAAATCAGAAGTCAAAATGAGCCAAGGTCAGGGGCCATAAGGTCAAAAGAAAAGGCAATCACCAAAATTCAAAACACTAAGCAAAAGCCATTGTTAAAGAAAGCCACTCCACAAGGTATGAGTTTGTTTTCCTTTTTTGAATCCAAATTGTGTGAAGGTGTTGATGTCATTTGACACAACTTATGGTAGTCACAAAGTAGCAACAGTAAACAATGCACAAAACAGGGGTTCCTGTGATCAAAAAATTACATTGCTGAAATGCTACAAAAGTAGCATCAAAAACAACTAGTCAACTGAGTATACTTTCAAATGTCACATAGAAACAATGCCCAGGCAGATTTCAATGGTGGTGTACTAGTGAGTGATTACATGAGTAGCCTTATATTGAATTAAATAAGTTTGGTGACAATATGGTCCCACACAGGGCCATGACAAAAACAGCAAACAAAATACTAGACTAAAATAAAGTTTACTATAATGAGTGGAGATCAAAAAGAAATTTTCTACAGTTCCCAGCTTGAAAGGCAAGTGTGCTAATCATTACAGTGCTGTTTTTTTTATTAATAGGATCATATTGTGGTATGTTATGCCTCATGCTCTGACTCCGTGCCAGCCCCACTACTCCCTGGAGGGTCAATATTGAAATTATAAGCCATAAATCTGTGTCCATATTTCAAGTCTCTGTTTTTAAAATCAAACCAATGCATAAACAAACAGAAATTGCCCACTGAAGATAATTTACCTTCTGTTTTTATAAATAATTTTATATGTTCGGTGAAGAAATTATTATTTTTTGGGATGTATTAAATTACTTTTCACACTATCATTTTGTTTTCATGGTTGATGCCACTTTGTTTGGTTCAGGCATGAGTGTCACCATAAGTGCTTAATTTTTGGTGGAGATGACTGGAGCTCAACTCCTGCACTTCTAAATTTGAGCCTACTGTGCTCTAAGACCTCCAAATGTGTGCTCCGGGAAACCCAAAATATTTGTTAAATATTTGCTTTCAATTTTTATATGGTTTAAATAAGAATAGCATATTCCTCAGATTTTATTTAAACTTTGCAAAAGTAGCCTAGTTAACATTATGCCTATCAACTTGTGGCTGGCTGACGTGAAAAAGAAAAAAGTGCACCGACACTAGAAACCACACAAATCAAAATAAATTGTCAGGTCAGTGTAGTGGAAAAAGCTAAATCTGTTGCAGCAGGAATGTATGCTGATATTGAGGCTGAAAGATAAAAGGAACAGGAGTCATGCAATGGGAACAAAGACACATCAGACAAAGTAGAGGACAGTGGAACAATGTAAGATTGTAAGATATCAAAGTTAAATAGTAATTTATGTGTACAGGTATATGTGCAAACAGCATTTATTTAATGTATGAATTAGTCCAATGACATAATTCAGCATTAACATTGCTGCACTTATGTGCACAAATTGCCATTGTCATCGTACCCACATTCTACTCCCAAGCAGTCACTATGAGCTCCAGCACCTCATTATTTAGAAATTAAGCACTGGTCACTATGTCTTTTTAGAGTAGTAATACACACTGCTGGACACATTTGGCTGCACGATATCACATTTAGTCTTTGGATTTACTGCTATACAATGTTTGAAAAACTCCTAGTTATTTAGGTAAATGACAGCACACCAGGCTAGAGAACTTTGCATTGTTCAACATTGACCTTGCTTTTGGGCCCTTCAGTTCATAATCAGAATTCTCTTTCCAGTCCTTGTAGCTTGCCAAGTTTTACTACGTATTATAGGCACTTGGTTCACCCTACAAAACATACTATGTCATGACAGACAGTATAAAAGATCATCACATCATCATTTTACATTTAGTGTAACAACCTCTGGTTACAGCATGACTATGGTTCTTCTAAGCATTAAAAGACAGAGCTTTGTTTATCTTAGCCTCTCTAAATTAACAATTGATGTGAGTGGACTTGCATTTTAGTTAAACTTAAATGTTTTAGGCTTAAGCCAAGGTTCCTCCCCTAGCTGGGGTTCAAATTCATTTTTATGCTTTGTTAGTTCATTTTGAAATATTTATGTTAATGTTACTTTGCTAATAATTTACCTTATTTATATTGTTTTTGTGTCTAATTTTATTCTATACATCCATGTTTGTGTTCCTGTCCATCACTGTTAAGGGACTGTCCTCAACTCCCTAAAGGCTGAGGAAAACCAAAATCATTTGCAGTTCATTGAATGAGCAGGTGCTAGTGAGTTACTCTAGTGCTTATAGTGTGCTCACATGTGAATTTACTGGATTTTTGACCATTGGATTTGTGAATTAGGAATTGTTTACCCTAGATTGCCTTGTTGTTTCAGATAACTCCTTGAAAAGTCATTTTTGTCATACAACATTTTTGCTAAAAATAAATCTTTTGTATGTCCTTTACTGACAATCTGGGGTTTGACAGTTCCCCTGGGTGGGCATTTGAGTTTTGGAACTTTTTGACTTAGAAACCCCAACATTCTGACAAAATATGGCACTCAATATACATGAAAGAAAAGAAACATCTAATAAAACATGCTCCTGGGTAATCGAGGAAACAAAGATTAGCTCTTACGGCTTACGTTCAGATTCCTTTTTTATGCTTTGTTTGTTCATGTTTGATTCATTTGTTGGTGTTAACATTGTTATTTATGCTTATTATTTGCATTATTCTTTGCTTTTATTAGTTTAGTTATTAAATAATTTCAATGTGTCCATGCTTCTACCATGTCACCTGTACTTTGCCATTGAGGGATTGTCCTCAGCCTTGAAACACACAGTTCATGACATACATTGTATGTATTGGGCACTGGTGAGTTCCCTTTGATTATTGCTGTGTTTTGACCTATTTGCTCAGTTTTTGACCGTTCTCAATGATTTGTGTTTTTGGAACTTATTAAGGCATCTCCTTCTAAGACTATTTTGATCATCTTAACGTCTTGTGTTACAGAGCATTTCTGTCAAATACATTTTATAAGGGTTCCTGAACTGCACTTTTTGTTCCACAAGCTGAAGGTTGACAGTTACCCTTCCTCTTGTGGAGATTTTTGCAATAGTTTTTGGAACTTTAAAGTATACTGGCCAGATACCCATTTTGAGGGCCTGTTCCCCAGCTACTTTGGAGGCCTCATGTTCTGATTTTGTTTGAAGGAACTCTCAAGGTCACAACACACGAGGAGTAGGTTATTGAAAGGTTATTATGTTAAGAATTTAACAACCTGTCCTGGCTGGAAAAATAACATCATGGACCTAGAGTGCCAAGAAAAAGGAATAAAAATGAACCAACAAATGTAAAAGGAAGACATATTTGAGATAACTGTAATTAATGCTCAAAAAACTCAAGCAGATAAATGGTACAAACCAATGGAAAATTTTCATTAACAGTGATGTTAAGCTACCTAACAAATATCAGAAATGCTTGAATTTCCAGCCTGCTTTATGCAAAAATGACCCCTGGGGTGTTCTACATCAGTACCTAGTTAAGCACGTTTGCTTCCCCATCGCGTGCAATCACCATAATGAGGCCATGATGGCGTAATCATTTTGCAAATACTAAAGATGGCAGGAAAAAACACACTAGTCAGCAAAATCTGTAAGGGAAATAAATATTTTTTTTAAATAATGGGACATGTGTTTAATTGACTGTGTAGCCTGACACATTTGTCTCAGAACTGGATTAAAAGAGCTTAGGAAAATATGAATTAAAAGTTATGGATAACCCGTAGGTTTTCAGGTATATTACATATACAGTATATACATAAGCAATGTAATTTTATAATTAGCAATGATGTGGGTGTTTCTAAAAAGAAAACAGAAAGTGGCTGAACATTAATGGTGTGATGCAATTGCAAAAATAATTTGCTGAGAAAAATATTAATTCCAATCGTGTAACTGTGTCTTGCAGATAATTAATTATCCAACCAGCACACAAACTTATCATTTAAAGATGTAATCATGTGTGTAACTAGGAAGAAAGTAATATGTTTCAATTTTTTTTAATTCAAATGTTAGTTTTGTGTCAACACTGTCAAAACAATCAACAAAAAAAAAATTAACAAAATATCTAACTGCAAGCTCTGTTAATTAATAAAAGTATATTTTTTGTTATGAATACTAAAATACCCCAAAATTGCTTATCTGGAAAAGGTGTTTGTTGATTTTTACATAATCTTTTTCAGACTCTGCAAAAACAGAGAAACAGAGACAGAGAGTGGAAGACAGACAACCGGTGCTGATGTCTCCATAGCAATCATCAATGTCTGCCTTTCGAAGGTTAGCTCTTAAGCACCAATGAATCCAACAGTGGCTAGAAATGTCAAGAATGATAAATGACACTGCACACTGTAACCTTTATACTGTAAGAAAGGCCGAAAAATCTTGGAATAAAATGTAATCTTGGATATCTGGAAGAAAAACTGCCTTTTAGTACTAAAGCTACTACTGCTTTCACTTAAGCGTTGTGTTAGAAGCTGATATAGGAATTACACTTTGAAT
Source organism: Polypterus senegalus (assembly GCF_016835505.1). Classification (NCBI taxonomy): domain Eukaryota; kingdom Metazoa; phylum Chordata; class Cladistia; order Polypteriformes; family Polypteridae; genus Polypterus; species Polypterus senegalus. The sequence continues at coordinate 62,015,332 of NC_053157.1, read as the reverse complement.
GTAAACCTAGAGAATAAGCAATAATTTTTAATAATTATTTCATATCAATATCACAAGGGACCATATTACAATTATACAATTATTGTGTACACATTGTTATTTTACATCTGTGGTAGTGTTGTATCGGTATTAAAATTGTGACTTTGGTATCAATAACAGCGTTCGGACCTCAGTTACGGTACAATTACAGTTCCAAAGCATATTGTCTTGTCTTACTCCAGCTTCTCTAGTGTACTGCACAATTGCTTGCCTCCATGGTGTACCTTCTTGATTGCCATAAAGTCCCAATTACAACAAAGCAAGGGTGGGTTGGCTGGTCCCCTGTCAATTCCCAGTTGTGTCTAAGCATATTTGGGTTTTCCCCATGAAGTTTAGATAGCATCAATGCAACTGTCCCCCACAAAGTTTAGATTGTATTGAAGCATTGGGATGGGGTTTGTCCCCTGTGGAGTACCAACTGGATCAAAGCAAAAAAAAAAAAAAATCCCCTGTGAACTTCTTATTGCGTTGAAGCATGTACAGTAGTTTTAATTCATAAAGCCTTTGAAACATGTTTTCTATACAACTGTTCCAGCATCAAATTTCCCAAAATACTAGTACCGTACAGTTTTAAAATTTGTGTTTTTTGATATTTTTGCAGTACCGGCATCCCACTCCACCATAATCCCTGGTTTAAATTTGTTTTTGTTTATTTAATCTTTTGTTGTTGTCTGAATATTATTTTCTATGTTATTAATTCGGTTTTTGAGTTTTGTCCTGTATTCATTTTACTTATTTAACATGCTGTTGTTTATTATTTTTCAATTCCGTATTAAGTTTCTATGTCTTAGTGGTCTTTGTTGTCAGCCCTGCCTGCCCTGATAATGCATCTGGTGGACTGCCGAAGCTGTATAAAAACCTGCATTACAACCTTGTTTTGAATCTTATTTTGGATTCTTGTCTCTGTCTTGTATTTCTATTTACTTCCTTTGACCCCTGCTTTGTTCACAAGGTTCTGTTATGATCTGGTCTCTTCTTAAAATATTCCTGGTCTTTTATCAAAACCTTTATGGCAAACAAGTTTCAAAAAAGGTGCACTAAAAGCTAAATCTGATTCTGAACTCAAAAATTATTTAAAATGTACTTAGGGTCCTTTGTGCATTTTCACATTTTATTTAGACACTCTATTGCTTCTTGCATCTATTGTTACTTTGGTTATCAACTAGGAGCATGCAAGTGTATGCTGTCTTTGTGCAACGGTATAAAACCTCTGTGCACTCCCAGGTCATTCAACTGAATTTGCTTTAGTATACAATATACAGTACTTTGCTTTATTTTTTTAACTGCAGTTTGACTGATTAGAATTGACTCCTGGTTACGAATTTTCGCTCCGATTCTGAGTATGCTTCATCTTGTGATTAAGATAGAGAAAAGGCATAGAAAGTACAGTCCTTTAGGTTTGAGCTCATTGGATTTATTTTCTATTGGTTTGCCTTTTTAGGTTATTTTTTTTAGTTTTCCTGTTTTGCCTGTTTGTGCTTCCTTTTTGAAATTTCTGCAATTAATATTTCATTATTAAATGAACTTTAGTTTTATTGGGCCACAGGCTTTTTTTTCACGATTTTCAGTCTCTATCTTTGATATTTGAGATTGAACAGCTTTTCTCCTATTTCTGGGCCTGTGTAGGCCATAAGCCTACTTTCTGAGTTTTAGGCCAGGCTGAAGTAGTGAGGCCTACTCTTTTGGGGTCAACCCTGAGAAAAGTGAACATCTAGCCTTTGTTGTAAAAGCCTGAACCATTTTTGTGATTGTGAGCTGGCAGAAATCACAACATATCTAGATATATGTGATAAGTAGTCTATGGCTTTGTGCAGGTTTTCAAATAAATAATTGTATTCAGTCAAGTGCAGGCTCCAATACGGTGTGGGTGTTTGCATGCACGCTTCACTCCAGGGTTGATTGGGGTACTTGGCTGATCGAACATACATATGCAAAGTAGATCAGTCAGGTATCTTATTCATACCTCAGAGGTAGCAGCATATCACACCTACACCCAATAAAGCCAATATAAAATAAGCCCGAGCGGGACAGGGAGACAGAAACAGAAATAGAAAGAAACAACAGAAAAAGCAAGATGGAAGTTAAAAAGGAAATGAAAGTAAAAGATTGCAGGATCAAAAGATACTAGGGTGCAGAGGATAGGGGGCAGGCAGCTGGGAGGAGTGTAGGGCAAGCTGGCTGTGCTTGTTGGTTGGGCATCTCCTTTTATTTAATGGGACAACTTCCTTCCTGCAATTTTAACCTCTTTTAATGGATTACTTATTGAACTGTTTTGACCTCCACATTCACTCCTTTTTATCAGATTATTTATTAGAATCACATCTTGAGAAACACTGTACTTTTGAACACTGTTTTTAGGATTGATTTTAATAAAAGCACTTGTCACCTTCACTCCTACCCCTTGCAATAAGTGTGTGTCCTTATTTGCCCAGCTCATTTCGATCTATGATTATCAACAATTTCGGGTTGGAAAGGCTCCTGGAAGCAATCAGGGAGTGTTGAGCTGACCCAGACTGTTACAATATATACAACTGAATTTCTGTCTGTCTGTTAGAGCATCATGTGCAAACCAACACATATATTTCAACAAAACTTTGCTGTTATTTCCTGCATAGTAAAACGGGTTAATAAAATGATTGATTTTCTACATAGAAATATCTAAAAACAAAAAACAAAATTAAAACTGAGATACCTCAGTAATAGTTTCAGTTTTTACAGGAACTTTGTTTATTTAAACCTCAATATCTCCCAAACACAACAAGATATCAACATGATTTTTACTTCAAAAGATTGAGAAACAACTGCTTAACAACACAAGATTTTTACATTTGCCATCAAATTACTCTAACGGTTGATTAAATCAAAAATCTATTCCTTCTTTTCTGAATGTGGTTCTTCATGATGAACAAAACGGTCATATTCATGTTTTGTCCACAGCAAAAAAAAAACAAAAAAACAAGCAAATTACCTATTTGTGATGACATCCATGTTTGAGCTAAGGAAGCAAGTCTCAAGAAAGTGTCAGTGAGAAAGGTTGGGGATCCACCAAATGTGCTGCTCATGAAGGAGGAGTGAGTGTGTGCAACTCGAAGCTCATTTGACCCTCATTGATCAAACTATACATTATGACTGCGTGCATTCTACAGGCTCTAGAAAATGTCTATATTTTTACTAAACAATTATTGAGATAATTACTGTATTATTACTGTTCTTTAGATTGTTCTTTGCTGCAAATTTAATGTAGGGTCAGATTCAGTGTTCAGGGTTTTAAAAAAAGTAGTTATGCATTATGCCAGTGCCAATAGTCTATATAAATTCTACTCATGAGATATATAAAGAAACGGACAGAAGCCAATCACATAATGCAAATGAGGAGAATGGTGAAGGTAAATACTGAGGCAATTTTATTTCAAATTCAGTAGTATGTTTTAATAACCGTTAATCACTAAAAAGAGACAATCTGCTTAGTAATATTGAAAGAAATGGAAGAGTAAACTTTCCAGAAAGGCTTCAGTAGTTAAATATCTGTCAAAAACAACATAAAGCTAAAACGTCTTGGGCTGTTAACTGAGTTGCTATGCTGTACTGACTTCTTCATGTGTGTCTCACCAGCTTTCTGTGACTGGTAAAACTGACTTTGGCGATCAACTTCTTGGGAATGTGCTCCATTAATGCCTTTGGAAGTCAGACTGATCCATTGTGACTGGCAAGTCTCCCTCATTCTTTCATAATTTTAAAAATTACACCATTCCACTTTTTCAAGGGTTTCATTTGTTTTTCTCAGATAGCTCATTGCTTTAATTATCTGACATTTGAACCAGGATGGGCTCCAACTCCCATATGCATTCATTTTATTTTAATTGACCCTACATTCATGTATAAAAAAAGAAAGAAGCGATTTAGCTTTTTAAGAGAGGGCTGCAAACAGACAAGATAGTCTCTGTATGTTGTGTACTGTTCTTGAAAACCATGCTTAGCCTCCCCTTGTTCCATTAATGTTCATTCAGGCCTTCTCAGTAACATGTAACCCTTATTTCCAGTCAGATTAAGTTTGCAAAGGGTTTAACAAATTGCCACTACAAAAATGAAGTATGGAGTGATAGGATTTATTTTCTGCCTTTACTAATTCTCGGGAACAAAATGCATTTGTTTGATGTCCGTTTTAATGCTTCAAAATTCTTCTGTTATAATTTATCTATTAATTTTTGCTTTCAGTGATGGCGTCCTTTTGAAATAACACCAGTAATGGATGGTAACACTCAAATATCCATAACAACTCAAATCAAATATGTTCATTGTGTATTTATGAATGTATTTTCACAGAATTTGAAAATATCTCTTTACATTACTTAAAAACATTTTACAAATTTTTGTTTAGGAATAGGAGTATCAGTCACATCTGTAGCCATTTAAATGTCATGTCAGAAGCCAAGAACATCCATAATCAGAAGACTTATGTTACAGGCATGCTACAAGTTTCAGTGTATGAGCGAAACATGTTCTTGAGGACTGATTCACGGGTTTGGGTGATTTAGCAGTCACAATGTTTTTCTTTATATTACCATGAACACACAAAAACACTTTGGCTCAAGTCCTCATGTTTAGAGGGCAGTGGTTAGCGTATTGTACCATCAATTTCCTCTTTTTTCTTCATCTTGTAGTGGCACGTTTTAGTGTGTATTGCGGTGCAGTTTAAAATTCAGTTGTGTTTGCAAGTTCATTGGCTTTTTATAGCTAGGTTTTAAGCTATAGCCATAGCTCTTCTTAATTGACTGTGTGACTTATTCTATCGTTACATACACACTGCACATGATTTCTTCCAACCATCAGCAGTTTTTTTTTTCTCTTTTAATGCCAATATAATGGCCACTATACTTCACAAGTAGTATGCCTGATTTATATGTAGGTATATAAAGTAGATTGGTTTGCATTTCAGCATATTATTACAATTTGCAGAATATGTTGTTACAGTTTCACTCAATATTTGTCCAAATTGAGGTAAGGTTTAACAAACTTCATTCTGCGTAAACGTAAAGAAAAACTGGAAACAACTGTAACATGGAAATTAGTTATTTGTTTTTAAATGCAAATGATTGTTGCCATTTGTAACTCAATTCCATTTCTTAGATCATCCTTAGGTTTTTTAAAAATTATTATTGATTATTATTATTATTAAAACACTTAATAATAAGCATTTTGATTTCATGTTTTTCCTACATCCAGTGCTTTCCATTTTTATCACACCTACATATAAACTTCTCTTATAAAGATCTAAATGGTAAGGCTTATGGTAAGGGCTATACACAAGTGTATTGAAAATAGAAAGGGCACTGTCAATGGCTGTGATTTATAAGTGTAAACCTTCCTAAAATCAGTCTACAGTATGTGTAAACCAATTATGATTGAACAACAATTTCATTCCTAATAAAAATAAATACAAAGGGTTAATAAAGGCTGTAAAAAGTCTGATTACATTAGCAAATTTTTTAATGGGGGAAACCCATAGCAAGTAATTGTGATGCAGTCACATTCACCAAGTCCTGCAAAAGGAAAAATAAAAACACTTTAATTTAGGGATTAAGGGATTTTTTTATTTCTTTTCAAAGAGAAACACACACATGCATGTGTCAGTCTGTAGAGTGAAACCTCAGCATCATGTACTGTATGTTCTACACTTCAGCCCAACTGAAAGGCAAGAACTTAAAACAAATAATAATAAAATGCACAAAACTTAACAACACATTATTTTTATAACCCACCTTATTTGCTACAAAAAAATAAAATCTTTTTATTAAGCTAAGTAATATGACCTACCCTTACATGGCAAGAGTAACTCTCACCTCAAACAGGAATTGCCCATTTCTATACAATAAACAATCAGGAAGAAGAAGCAGTTTACTGCTGCTTCCAAATACTTACAGACAACTGCACATTTTTTTTTGGGTGGGGGGCACATTTAAAGGAACAGAAAGTCAGGAAAGGAACATATTTTTATTGCCCCATTTATTCAACACAGGAAGTGTCACGCTGTTCTTTAAAAACTTGACTCCATAGGAGCACTGACACCAGAAAGTGATGGTTTCACATACTGTAGATATATGTATTATGAACAGAGAAACAAAATTGACAAAATAATAGAAACACTTCACAAAAGGACAGAAATAGCCCTGTGCCAGCAGATAGTTAACAGGTTTGCTGCTTGACATGTACCTTATTTGAACAAAACCTATTTTACACATCAAAATTTAACCAATGGAACACAGCATCTTGCAATGGTAAACTGTAATCAAGCAGTCATGATTACAATGTTTATGTAACAAATGAGTAAAGGTTTTAAGCATGCACATTGTACATTTAACATATTACAAAACACTATACTGACTGAATGGACCAATAAGGACCAGTGTAGTTGTGTCCATGTACTCTGTAAGCTTTCCAAAACTCTGAAAATGTAACTCTCTAATGTTCTTTCGAACAATGGCTCTGTTTCGGCCAACATTTGCAGCTGCAGTGTTCTGCCACAAAAAACTCTGCCTCCTTTGTGACCATAGTTAAAAATAATCAAAATGATATTGATGTACTATTTCTAACTATAACAAAATGAAGAAGGTGTAAAAACTGCAAATGATATGAAAATTTGTGTTGTTCCTAAAAAAGAAGAATATCTCTCTCTTATGAATAGTAGAGTACCCTAGAACTCCGCCAAGGACGGTCCTAAGCCCGGCTGAAAAAGGAGGAAGGTGGTCGCCCTGCCAAAGTGACCAGAACCGGAAAACCGGGGAAAACAGGCATGAAACCAATGGTCAGTTCCAAATCAAATTCTTCGTTTAATGCTACCCCATGCGGGGCAGCCAATGCGCCAGTACTGGGGAACCAGGATGCTGGTGAAAAATGGGCTACTGGCTGAAGAAACCGAAAGATCATCACGCCAAAAATGGAAATACGAATCGTCGCGTAGAACGTTCGAACTGGTCATCACATCGGCCAAAAAGAAATCATTGCCAAGGAACTGTTGAGCTGCAAAATCGACATCGCAGCGTTATCTGAACTACAACTCACAGGATCAGGGCAGATGGTCGTCGAACCACCACTCATCGACGATCAGATGGTACTCTATTACTTGGGTGGAGAAAAGCGAGAAGCAGGAGTCGGATTCATGGTTGCCCGTCACACAGTCAATAGCGTTGTTGCATACCAGCCGATCTCTAATCGTCTTGCAGTGCTCACCATCTAGGGCACCATTAAAACCCACCTCGTCACCATCTACGCTCCAACCGAGACAAACCCAGACCCGGCCAAGGACGATTTTTTTACAACCAACTACAACACACATTGGATTCGATCTCACAGACCAAATTGATTATACTGGCTGGAGATTTCAACGCCCATACTGGCGTCGATCGGACTGGGTGGGAGAGCACAATGGGTCATTTTGGACATGGTGGAATCAATGACAATGGTTTGCGCCTCTTGTCCTTCGCCAACACCAACAACTTTATCATCGGAAACACCCAATATCCAAAAAAGTATCAACTTACATGGCGAAATCCATCGAGCAATGACTCTGCGATGTTGGACTACATCCTGATCAACTCCCGTTTCCGATCATCACTCAAGGATGTCCGTTCAATGCGTGGCCCGGACTGTGGATCAGACCACTATCTTGTGCGTGCCGTGGTTAAACTTCGACTGCAAAGAGCCAAATGCAAATTGCGGCGATCGGCAAAACTTGACTGGAAATGCTTGTCAGATCCTGCTCGCAAAGCGGAATTTCAAATAGCATTATCCAACCATTTTGCAGCATTGGTGCCATCCGAAAATATTAACGTGGAAGAGCAACAAGTTTCGGATGCCACACGCCACCGAACACAGCCGTGGATATCCGATGAATGCCTCGATATGGTAGATGAACAAAAAAGTGTAAAGCTGGTAGACTTTGAGCGATATCGTAAGCTCAACAAGGATGTCCGATGCCGAATGAAGGAAGAACGCGAGGCTGACTTGAACCAAGTAGCAGCTGACTTGGAAGAAGCGGCCTCAAAGCATGAATACCACACGATTTATCGAACGCTCCGACACCTGAGTGGAAAAACCAAATCAACAAATGATAACATCCGAAAAGCCGATGGCACCTTCGTATGATCATCCACTGAGCGGTTACAGCGTTGGAAGGAGTTCTTCAAAACACTGTACAATCATGACCCGCCACAAGGACCACTAGCAGAGCCACCACTCATCGAGGCACCAGAGACCCCAATGTCCGATGATGAACCGACCCTGGCGGAGGTGCAGATGGCCATCCGGACTTTAAAAAATGGTAAAGCGCCTGGTATGGATGCAATTACCGTGGAATCGATCAAGGCTGGCGGTGATGTTATACTCCAACGAGTGCACCTGCTTCTGCAAAACATTTGGCGTACAGAGACGATTCCAAGAACATGGAAGAAGGCCATCATTATCCCAATCTTCAAAAAAGGCGACAACCGAGAATGCCAAAACTACCGTGGCATCATTCTTCTCTCGATAGTTGGAAAAGTCTTGATGAAAGTAATCCAATCATGCCTGCAGAAGCATCCTGAACAAACAAGCCGCAAGGAGCAAGCCAGATTCAGGACTCGGCGCGGTTGCTGTGACCAGATATTCAGACTTCACCAGGTTATCGAGGAGCGAATTCGATGTGGGAAATGGACAGTCATCGTCTTTATTGACTTTCGATCCGCGTTCGACTGCATCGATTGGCCAGCACTTTGGATGACGCTGGAGACCGAGCACATCCCACCAAAAGTCATCAAGCTACTGCGGGAAAATTACAACGGATCATCGAACCAAATACGCATTCCAAAATGAGTTGTCGACTGACCTCGCCATTCGCACTGGAGTTCGCCAGGGAGACATCACCTCACCGCTGCTCTTCAACATCGTACTCGACGCCATTATGAGGAAAGTCTTCGCGGCCAGACACAGAGTCCAGTTCGATGAAAATGGCACCGTGACAGATCTAATGTTTGCAGATGACAGCAGTGTGCTGGCTGAGGATGACGCCGAAGCCACGGACGCTCTCTACAAGATCGCCCGCATCGCCCAGTCATATGGATTGAAGATAAACATTGAAAAGACAAAAGTGCTGACAACAGATGGATCGCCTGCAAATGTCCATCTTGACGGCATCCAAATACAACAAGTTCAGCAGTTCAAATACTTTGGATCACTGATTGAACAGAAGAAAGTCGCGTCCACGGCAGAGATCCACAGTCAAATAGGTCAAGCAACCACAGTATTCACTTCTCTAAAGTGGTGCTTGTGGAAGCAAACAAATATTTCCACTCCGACCAAAATCCGCCTTTTCCGGACGCTGATCCTGCCGATTCTACTTTATGGATCCGAAACGTGGACGATACTCAAGGCGGACCTCAACAAACACGAAGTATGCCAGATGCATTGCCTCCGGCAGATATTACGAGTATCACTAAGAGACCGCCTTCGAAATGAGGACATCCAACGGAGATGTGACAACCTACCACCAATCAAGAAACAAATTCAAACACGTCTACTGCAATGGTTTGGTCATGTATGTCGAATGGATGCGAGCCGACTACCACACCAACTCCTCTGGCGTCAACAACCCACCCAGTGGCGAATCCAACGAACGGCACCGAAGAAAACATGGCTAAAACAGGTCGAAGATGACATCAGAAAACACAGAATAAATCTCGACGAGGCCAGAACAATCGCCAACGAACGGCATGCATGGAAGCGAGTTGTGAAGGAGATCCGAAAACCATTGGCACCCACAGCAACGTATGGGCTTAGGAGCCGATCTAGACCCAACGTCAGCTAGGGATCAGAGAGAGAGAGAGAGAGAGAGAGAGAGTACTCTTGACTTCACTTGTACAGCTATTAAGAGCACATACTGTATAATAAAGATCCTGTGAAATATTAAGGGGGTGGGCTGAATACAACAGAGAATCCAATCCCCCTTCTTTGGTGAAGGGAAAACAAAAATTGACTTCACAAGTTATCAAAAAATTGTAGAAAATATACATGCGTACTTGTGCCATTAGCACAAAAATTGAAACCAATTATCATGTTTAATATATTTATATTATGCTGTTTTGTATTTTGTTTACAGGTAACAACTGCCATTTATTATTAACCTGTTTTTCAACACAAAGATTTGAACAATGCGTGGCATCATTAGAAAGAAGGGATAAAAGATTGTTGCTCCATACATTCTTGTGATTCTAGTTAACTGGTTAACACATTTTTAGCACATCCTTTTAATTTTGATGTTTGTTTCTTGCTTAAATGTTTAAACGCATATTTTTTGAATGACCCAGTTCCTTGCTTCTCAACTGCTTATTTTACTCACTGCTTCTTCCACTACTAGCTGAAATGTACATATTAGTATCATAACCTAGGATGATTCATCCATCCATCCATTATCCAACCCGCTATATCCTAACTACAGGGTCACAGGGGTCTGCTGGAGCCAATCCCAGCCAACACAGGGTGCAAGGCAGGAAACAAATCCCAGACAGGGCGCCAGCTCACCGCAGGGCGCACACACACAAACCCACACACCAAGCACACACTAGTGACAATTTAGAATCACCAATGCACCTAACTTGTATGTCTTTGGACTGTGGGAGGAAACCGGAGCACCCAGAGGAAACAGGATGATTAATTTTTTTAATATTGTTTTTTGCAATTAATTTCTAGTATGTTGTAAAATCTTGGTTGATAAACACTTTAAGGTTATTATAAAAGATGGAGGCATGGTTTTACAGTGGTTTGCACTGCTGTCATACATACTGTGCATAACTAGCAATGGCCTTATAATAACAAAACAGTGAATGAAGGGGCATTACCCTGCCTGATTTTGATGTAAAATTGGGCATATGTCCTACGATTGATCTGCCTATGGTTAAACCCTCCACTTTCTCCTCAGTCCTGGCTACTTATAGAAACAAACCTTTTCTCCCCTCACTCTTTGCGGCAGTTACCATTTATCAGGTTTAAAACAAAAATAGGAGTAGATGAATATAATCCTCATAAATTATGTTCTGTGTGTTTCGCACAAGATAGAAAGGCACTATGGTTCCATTCCATGTTGGGCATTCTCTTACACCTCTGTTTCACGGTAGCTCTCTAAACATTAGTGGGCAACCCATCACAAGGTATCAGCACAAATGGTGATTTGTTTGATGGAACCAGGTTTGCTTCTTTCTAGTTTTTTAAAAACTAACATATAAATACCTTCTTCCTCCTCCTATTTAAAGATTAAATTTGTTCTCAGGATGTGTGGAATAATTTTTCTGCCCCTGTTCCCACCCATCTATTATTTGAGTATTTTTTGTTGTCTTCATTTTCCACTAAACGCATTTTTTTTTATATGTCTACCATCGTGATTCCACAATTACACCTGGCTCTGTCACTCAGAAATGGATCACTGATCTATCCCTGTCAACTCCATTGTGTTGGAACACAATTTTTAAAAAAATTTAAAATTTCTCCTGAAAATCGAATTCAGTACTTCCAATATAAAGTTATCTATAGAGTTTATCATTATCCAATAAAGCGTTTTCTGATGAGTTTAGCTCCTGATCCACTTTGTCACCACTGTTCCTTTAATGTACCAAGCACATTCTTCCACATGTTCTGGAAATGTCTTACTGTTGCAGTTCTTTGGGTTTCAGTTGCTTTCACGCTTTCCTCCATTTTAATTTGACTCTATTCTTTGCTCTAAGATTACTCTACTCCTTTTAGATTTCTCTACTCTTTCCCTCTTTATTCACTGTTTCCATAGCTACAACAGCAGCCAAGATTCTTACAGCTTCCCAATGGAAGAAAACTCTGTCCTTGTTACTATCTCTGTCTGGAAATTCTCTTTTTATAACCTTGTTCAGTTACATAGATCAATGGCATATCAGCTCAAACTATCACCAGGTGTAAAGACTCTTTTTCCCATGATTACGTCATGGATGACATTGAGCCCATGATTCAACTTGATTAAAATTTACCAATTTTATCTTGCTCAGCCGGACCAATGGGCTTCAGCAACATCAGTGACCTCTGTTTTTTTCTTAAATGGAATTTTACTCTCTTCTCCTTTGTATAGTTCCAGCGAGGGGTGGGGGTTCAAATGTATATATGAAAATGTTTTATTTCTATTATTCTCTTCCTACTTTTTGAAATCAAATAAAAAATTTATAAAAAATAACTGCAAAGTTGACTGACACGCTCAATCACTCACCAGCAAAAACACTATTTCCCATTTAATAAGAAAGACAATCAATATACAAAAATATGAAAAAGTTTGGGAACCCCTTTTAATTCTTTTGATTTTTGTTTATCATTGGCTGAGCTTTGAAAGTAACAACACCATTTAATATATGACATGCCTTATGGAAACAGTAGTATTTCAATAGTGACATTAAGTTTATTGGATTAACAGAAAATATGCAATATTCGTCATAACAAAATTAAACAGGTGCATAAATTTGGGCACCCCAACAGACATGTTACATCAATACTTAGTTGAGCCTCCTTTTGTAAATATAACCGCCTCTACATGCCTCCTATAGCCTTTGATGAGTGTCTGGATTCTGGATGGAGGTATTTTTGACCATTCTTCCATACAACATTCTCCAGTTCAGTTAAATCTGATGGCTGCCAAGCATGGACAGCCTGCTTCAAATCATCCCATAGATTTTCGATGATATTCAAGTCAGGAGACTGTGACTGCCATTCCAGAACATTGAACTTCTCCCTCTGCATGAATGCCTTTGTAGACTTCCAACTGTGTTTTGGGTCATTGTCTTGTTGGAATATCCAACCCCTGCGTAACTTCCACTTTGTGACTGATGCTTCAACATTATCCTGAAGAATTTGTTGATATTTAGTTGAATTCATCCGACCCTCGACTTTAACAAGGGCCCCAGTCCCTGAACTAGCAACACAGCCCCACAGCATGATGGAACCTCCACCAAATTTGACAGTAGGTAGCAGGTGTTTTTCTTGGAATGCGCTGTTCTTCTTCCGCCAGTGCTTTTTGTTATGACCAAATAACTTAATTTTTGTCTCATCAGTCACAAGCACTTTGTTCCAGAATGAATCTGGCTTGTCTTAATGAGCATTTGCATAAAACAAGCAACTCTGTTTGTGGCGTGAGTGCAGAAAGGGCTTCTTTCTCATCACCCTGCCATACAGATGTTCTTTGTGTAAATTGCGCTGAATTGTAGAACAATGTACAATTACACCATCTGCAGCAAGATGTTCTTGCAGGTCTTTGGAGGTGATCTGTGGGTTGTCTGTAATCATTTTCACAATCCTGCGTATGTGACGCTCCTGTATTTTTCTTGGCCTGCCAGACCTGGGTTTAACAGCAACTGTGCCTGTGGCCTTCCATTTGATTCCATTCCTTATAGTTAAAACTGACAGTTTAAACCTCTGAGATTGCTTTTTGTAGCCTTCCCCTAAACCATGATACTGAACAATCTTTGTTTTCAGAACTTTTGACAGTTGCTTTGAGGATCCCATGCTGTCACTCTTCAGAGGAGAGTCAAATGGAAGCACAACTTGCAATTGACCACCTTAGATACCTTTTCTCATGATTAGACACATCCGTCTATGAAGTTCAAGGCTTAACAAGCTAATCAAACCAATTTGGTGTTGTAAGTAATCAGTATTGTGCAGTTACATGCATTCAAATCAGCAAAATTACAAGGGTACCCAAATTTTTGCACAGCCAGTTTTCACATTTGATTTAATTTCATAGAACTTGTAAGATAAGTGCTATATAGCACCCAAACCGACACAGATTAGACACGGGAGGCACGTGTAAAATTAAATAAACTTTTATTTTCTTCATCTGTGGGCTATGCCTTCCCCATACCCACAGACACAGCACAGTCCCAAGCACACAATAAACACAAATATTTGCTCTTCTTTGGCACCAACTCTCCTTCCCAGCAGCCATGTCCTCCTCCAACCGACTCTGGCTCCCGAGTGGTGGTCAATGGCTCCCTTTATGGCTCATTTATACTTCATACTCAGAACGCGTACGCGCCCGCATCATGGCTGCCACGCGTTCCCAGCATTCATTTCATGCGTACTCTGAGCAGGTCCTCAGAAATTAACGTTACGCGTGCGCGAGTTGCAGTACCAGCAAAAAGTCGGGAGGCACAGTGTGCTAAAAGTCGGAACGTGACCTCAGTGTCTCTTTTTACTATCTACATGTGACAGAAAGCCTCTATGCAGATCCTATGGGGATCAATGTGCGTGCTTCGCTGTTTGATGAATGGTTCGATGTGGTGAAGCAAAATGCTGACATACAGATGCATTCGTGGTGCTTTTATATTCAAGCGTCGCATATTCCCGATCATAATGACACGATACATTTTAAAAGTCTCACATACTACCTTTTGTGCCGTCTTTTTATTCTGCAACTTCACAACAGCAACATAATGTATAGCGCTATATTTGAGCCACTGAGAAAAAAATAAAGGACACGGTGAAATCATGTATTTTGTGATTAAAGTGGAAATTTCATCTTTAATCTCGAAATGTCCACTTTAACCTCGTAGTTTACTTTATCATTAAAGCAGACCATCATAAATGTCATCCCAGTTTTTAATCGCTACAAGCTTTTTGGACCTGACAGCAGCGGCAATCACCAGTAGATCACCACACAGAACAAATTAAATGTATGATATTCCAACTCTCTGCACATTTAGAATCCTTCGATTTATACTTTATATCACTTTCATGATGAAATGCATTAGTGTGTATGTTACATTTTACATATAATTTCGTTTAAATAATGTATACCATTAATAATTACACACATGTTGGTGACACGGCGGTGCTAAAATGACGCTAGTGTATGTGTGTGCTTGTATTCACCTTGCGATGAGCTGAGGCCTCGTCCAGGGATTGTTTCTCACTCATGCCCAATGCTTGCTGGAATGGACACATCCCTGGATTGATGGATTTAATCAATAAACATCTTTTTTAGAGATATTGCGGTAAGGTGTCATCGGAATTTAATAGATGTACTAGGCAATTCATAACACAGAGAAGCCGAACCTGTGCTTACCGTGATAATATCTCGCACTCCACCTGGTGGACTCCTCCAGATTTACGTAAAGTACGCGCGCAAGTATAAACACTACAACGCTTGCGGAGCAGGAGCGTCCGCCGCAGCATGCGTCGCGTCGTGTGAAGTATAACTCCAGCCTTATAGTTCACCTGGAAGTGGTCCAGGTGCTTGATCCCTGATTTCCAGCTGCACATCCGGGTGTGACGAATTGGTTGCCCACACGGGCTCAGGAGTCCCAAATACAGCGCCCATTGGCAGTACCTGCGGGACCCAACAGGGCTGCACCCAACTGCAATTCCCAGGATGCCCTGCGGGAACCCAAGGCACTGGGAGGTGGCCAACTAGTGTTCAGGGGGAGGTATTGCAGTGTCCATGGCTGCTGCCCCTGAATATAGTGTGCAGGGACATCCCGGCTGAGTAAGGACGCCAAGCACCTGTCACAAACTAAATATTGCTTCACTAAAAATCTTTGTTAGGAAAACACCCTAGTACTCAGATGTTCCTAAGAAATGAAAGACATACCACTGTTATCTTTTCTGTTGAAAGTAAATTATTATGCAGGCTGAGAGGGGTTCCCAAACTTTTTCATATTACTGTATATTAACCCTCATCATTTTATCTGCAACCTTGTGCAAATGTCAAAGTGTAAACTATAATTCTTATCACACAGTGCACTGTTCCAGATGATATTATGAACACTCACAAAGCTTACAGCAGGGGTTTCCCCTTTGTGAATCAACCACAATTAGAATAGTTTGGGGAGGGAGTGGTCCACTTGGTGAAACAAGCACATTTAGAAATGGGGAAAATTATCATGCGGCATTGTATACCCCTCCAGTGGACCACAGGTGTGTCACGTGTGACAATAATTTTGAGAGTGCACACACAGCCTTGTGTTTTTGAAAAAGCAAATACTGTTCCCCACATGCCTATCATCGCTTTGTTCACAATTATCACAATTATTTCTGAAGTTAGAAAAAGTTAAAAAAAAACAAAAAACATTGCAAATTAATAGTTGGATCCAGGCCATGACTGAACACAATGACGCACAATTTTTTTCTATAGCTGATAAAGGTACTATTTTTCAGAGTGTGATAAGAAGGAAACAGGATGCTATCAAGTGAGTAAAAGTAATTAGTAAATTTTGTTTTTTTGTTAGTTGACAAATCCAAAGTATACTGAGGCAGTATTAATTTTACGTTTTGATGGTAACAGAGAATCAAGATTTTTAGTAGTTTTTAAATTTGAATAAATCAGCTTTAAATCACCTTGGAACTTTCCCAAATATCACTTCAATAGAGTTCTGCTGCAATATCTTTTACACAAACACCAGAAACACCTGTGTGTAGCATTTTCAAAAGTAAGCAGCTTAAATGAACTAAAAAGAGTATTATAAATAAATAAATATTATATGCAGAAAAGTGCTTAGTTACATAGTACTCCTGATAGATCTGATCAACCAATGGCACTATAACTGAAACCCATTGCCTTAGAAAATTCCCCGAGTAAAGCCAGGTAAAACAACTAGTTACTTGTCAAAAAATTATTATTATTCTTAACCAGGTAGAGATTCACAAGATATATCACTGCCAGTGTAAATGCTTACTGTTAATCTCTGGTAAAGAAGTAATAAGAAAAATGCATTCTTCATAACAGGTAACAACTTGAGGATGTTCATTTTTGAAAGGACAGTATGGCCAGAATGGCAACTTAACTTAGTCATTAGACTCATGGCGCTGAAAAAGGAATAATGTGATAAAAATAATTAATCAATGCTGTTTATTTACTTTGTTAAAATAAACATTAATAAAATTACTAAATAACATTTAAAAAAAAAATTTCAAAGGAACTATACAATTAACAATACATACAATAAATTTGCAAATAGTTCAATCTCCCTGTTTTTGAGTCACACAATTAAAAATGTCTAAAAAATTTGTGATGGTAATTTGTATTTTTACAGGTGACAGAATACATCTTGATAAATAATTTGGCAAACAAACAGTCTAGTATGAAATGTTTAAACTTACCAATTTACTTTGTGCTGAAGAATCTAGGGCTCTGCTCCGTTCCCCCTTTTAATAATTTCTAGTATTCTTACAGTTCTCAAAGATACAACAAAAATGCCCTTTGCACTACCAGTAGAGATTAAGAACATATCAAAACTATATGTTCTTTGTTTTTCAAAAAAAATCCTGCTGCTCAACTGGCAGATCCAGCCCTCTTTAACCCTTTAATTGTTACTCCTGAGATAACTAGTCCACCACTTGTCGCACACACACTGTTATCCCTGTGTCAATGCATCTCCAAAGAGCTAAATTTAGTGTCCAAGGGCAGCTGTTAGACAGTATTTGAGGCAGCACAAGAGCAGAATACAGGCTGTCAGAAGAGGAAATGCTGCTGTACAATTGTGTGACAACACATCAGAAACATGTCCACAACCCAATTCAAAACACTATTGTAAAACATTTATTGCTTATAATATACAATCACTAAAAATGTAGGGCGGATCAGAGCAAAATTAAAATACTTATAACCAAATTGATTACACAGCCACTGATCACCATATGCATCATGGACCACATGCTGAGACTGTCCTCAATGAAACCTGCAGTAAATGTTTAACACCATGTTTTATGCAAAGACACATACACCTTTTGTAATAATTGGTTTATTGTAAAATTATATGCTTCACCATTTCACATCCTTCCCCTCCATTACATGATTCATTCACCCACATGCAACTTTACTGATTCAAATATTCATTCTTGAAAGCTTTAAAATCAATGTCAAATTACTGTATACATTAAATAAATAAATGCCAGAGGCAGTCCATCACCATTAAATAAATAAACATATGTCATGATGTGTCTCGATCTGTTTGAAATTTACAGTTAACCACAAAAAATATTTTCATATAGTATTTCATATATTCCTTCCTGACACCTTCTAAGCTGTGTATAAAACATTTAAATGTATGTTTAATCGAGTTTACTTTATGCATAAAATAATAGAATTACAATGGTTCATTTCAATCAAATATTTAATTGTACTCCGATTCTGTCAGTGTTGTTCGATATTCTTTTTGTCCTCTCCTGGAACTTTTCAGAAATTTCCCAAAAACAAGTTCACCGGTCATCGGATATTTATTGCTATATCTTATAAGACATTAATGTTTTTTTCGGCTGTGAACATAAATGTGTCTGTTTCAGCTTATAAGACATTAATGTTTTTTTCGGCTGTGAACATAAATGTGTCTGTTTCAGTGTAAGGGTGATCATAATATGTTAGGAAAAATATAAAGCATACACTTAAAAATAATTATAATCCCTAGTCTCTTACAAACTATCAGGAAGGGTGACATGAATAAAAATTCATTTTTATAAAGTAAGAAAATATGGTCAAACGTACTGTACTGTATGGAAAATGTATTTAAAGATAATTATAAATAATTTACTACACTGTTTGTAGCCAACATTATGCATGTCGCAAGTCTACAATTGTTTAGGGTGAAGCATATGGGATGCACGTGATCACCTGCAAAGATTAAGAGATTTTTAAATTGATTTAAACAGCATACAGATCATTAGGTTTATGCACTCTTCATTAGCAAAATGAACAGTGGTATAAACTGTAGCAAGCTTAACACTTAATCATTTGTGGCTGCTTTCCAGACTTTAACACTATTACTTGATTCGATAAAGAAAAGGCACAAAAAATTTCTCATGTTAAACAACAGTACCCTAATGTTTTCTACAACGAAATTACAGCAGCTTTCTAAGTCAACATAATTACAGCAGTCGTTTGAAAATTTCCTTGTAACTTAATGATTATTTTTTCTGTGTAATACTGTAAGTAAGCATCCACCTAACACCAACATCGCCCCAAATATCTAACTCCTCCTCAAACATCCGGCTCCTCCCAAAAATCCAACCCCTTTCCTGTCATACAGGCTGCAATGAGGAGTACTTATACAAGTTTGGAATCTCTGATCTATTCTTCCTCCTGCATCCCTACAGTCATGTGCATGACATTTATTGACAATTCTAAATTAGTCTGGTATACGTATGCCCGGCAATAGACTAGTGCCTTGTGGTTAGTCCTGCCTAGTGCTCCTGGAAAATAAACAGGTTCCCTGTGAGCCTTAACCTGTTTGAAAATTGTTGAATGGATTATTATTATAAAATATCATTCATTAGAAGTCACTTTTGAATTTCAACAGTACCAGCAACAATCTTAAAATTTTGTAAAGAAAAAACAGTTCATTAACTGTAATTGTGCAACAGATACTCACTGGAAGCATCTGTATTACTCAGTGGCATCCAAATGTGACAGCCTGGCATCACTCCAAAATGCCCTGTTTCATAAATGTGCCCCTCTGCTACAACCAACACAGGGTGCTCTGCAAAAGCACAGCCAAATTCATAATTTACAGTACAATACACAAATACAGCAGGAAATTAATTATTATTTTGCAGCATTTAATTTAACACCTACATCTATGTGTATCTTTACTCACTGTACAGTATAAAGTAATATAGTAATATACTATAGAGTCACACCTTGATGAACAGTGTAGGCACTTCTGACATTTTAAATATTATGTACCATAACTTTTTATTGAGCTGAAACACTTTTTAATGGTTGATGATTGGTCAGAAAATGTAAAAATAACACAGAAAGTACTAATTGTTACATTCACATTAATTATTCATAGAAAAAGTAAGCACTCAAACCAAGGTACTTTCACCACATCAAAACTGTTTTGAGAAAGCTCTGCATGGCATCTGAAAGGGCATCAAATCACAGAGTTCAAGATGAACACACACTGCTTGCACTGTTACAGGACATAAAAATTAAAATACATATGCGAGTGGATGGATGGATGGGAGTTCCAAGAAATAAATAAATAATAGAGTCCATTCTCTAAAGGCTTGAAAAGAGTGAAACAGCAAAAGAGGTCAAGCAAAAACAAAACCAGAAATTCTGTGGCTGCAGCTTGAAATTTGAACAGTGTGCCCAGAATGCCATATACTGCTCTAATTTAGTTGTGACCTCTATTTTACTACACTCTGCTGATGATTAATCTACAATTGAACCAATATTTTTCTCCAGTCGGCTGACAAAAACCGCTCCCTCCTCAAATTAGTAACGAGGACATTAGTGTTTCAGCTCCAACACAAATAAATACTCACAAAACTAAAACTCCTTCATTCCTTTCTTAAGTTCATTAGATAATTGTAAATGTAGCATGCAACAAGCTGTGATCATTGACGAATGTTGAGTAATCACATACATTAGTGCAAATTCATCTATCACTTTCATAATGATTTTGCAAAAGTACTGTAAATGACACAATTCCCTACTTTGAGTATATTCACTTCACAAAAGAAAAGATCACAAAGTTACCAACGCAACTTGCAGCACATTATGTATGTAAGAAGATGGTATGTGAGACCTTTAAAATGTATTGCATCATTACAATGGAAATCATGCAATGCTTGAATACGTCAGCATTTTGCCTCACCACATCAAACCATTTATCAAACATCAAAGCCGCACATTGATCCTGTAGGATCTGCAAAGCAGCTTGCTGTCACATATTGATAGTAAACAGAGACTCTGAAGTCACTTTCCAACTCACTGCACTCCCCCAATTTTTTGCTGGTACTGCAACTTGCGAATGCATCGTGTTCATTTCTGGGGACTTGCTCAGAGGATGCGTCAAATGAAAGCTGGGAATGCGTAGCTGCCATGATGCATGTCTGTATGCATTCTGAGTGAGTATAAACTGGCTCTTACTGATCTGGGGGCCTTAAGCAAACATGTGTATGGGGGACCCCCTTCAACAGCTATTTTTCTCCATAAAAGCTGGCGCATAAATCATACTGTCAAAAACTTTAAAACAAAACTTGCTATAATCAGAAGTAACATAAAAAGAACATTTATTATATTCAAAAGGAGAATGGCCTAACAGCAAAAGAGTAAGTTTTGGTGAAAATATGGAAAGAAAACAAACTGAGGATTGGAAAACTTAATTAAAACTGTAGATAAGTGTGTGTGTGTTTGTGAGAGACAGAGACATAGACAGAGAGAGAGAGAGAGAGACACACAGAGAGACAGAAGAGCTGACTAAAAAGACTCTGTGTGCTTTGGCCTCGGCAGGCATCTCCACTGAACTGGTTACTAATCCCAGTTCCAAAAAGACAGCAACAAAAGCACATCACACTGTCATATTTCTCATTGTACACCATCCATAATCTAGTTATCTACTCTCCATTTTTCAGCTCTATATAATAATTAGTGGTAGTAAATCTGCAGCCATCATTACTTTCAGGATAAACTTTACTTTTAATTTGAAACAGCCCCTTCCTTATCAGTGAACAGTGATATTTATCTGCTAGTTATTTTGAGGGGGCTTGTCATTCTTAAAGGCAGTGTTGTCATGTTGGAGAGGAAGACGCTCACCTACATTTTCATCCATTTTTTTCACTGTCACTCTGGAGAGGGTTACCAGTAATTTCAGTGATAGCATTTTCATATTCCTCAGTCGGGTAGCTTCTAGGGCTGCAAATGCAGCACTTCTGCTACGACATTGTGGGGTAGACTCAGGACGACAATGGAATTTCTTCATTTCTTCCATTTGTCTGATCTGGAGGAATAGCGAAGTTTCATTTTGTTCTTGCAAGGCTATGCTATTAGGCTTTAGGTATCAACACTCAGTTTATGTGGTTCTTTCTTCAGAATTCCTTTATAGTTCTAACCGGATGCCTGCTATGCAAAACATGCGCTTTTCTTTAATTTTTTATTAATAAATCCAGGAAACACAAATAATAATTACCAGTTGTTGTGTAATTTCCATTGGCAAAAGGACTCCCTCTTCTAGCACAGGGCTCTAAGTGACTGCTTACCTCACTTATATATATTACGTCCATCTCACCCGGTCATCATGGAGAAAAAACCGCAACAGTTGTAAAAAAAAATAACTGCACAAAACATTGACATGCTTTGCATTTAAAAGGAGTGTATAATGAACAGGTTTCCTTGAAACACAGTAAGCTTGATTCATTCATAGGGTAGGTTTATTTTTAGCTTTTATTCATGGTGTCTAAGCAAAATAAAATCTGCTACTTTCTTTACTCTTACCCTAAAATGAAAACAACCACTACTGTTATCTTAACTAGCATAATCCAAATACAGGCCATCTGTCACCTTACAAAAAAAAATCATATACTGCAAAGATTCATAATTCTTCCCCATCACTTCAATAATTAATGCACATAATGGGGATTCCAAATTCTTCTCAAACTAAATACAGCAGATTGGAGTTTGTTTTGAAAGAAGAGAAATTAACATCTTCCCAATTTTGGTAGGACAAATGCAGACTAAACTTGATTATACATTATTGCTAATTGTATTACCCGGCTTTGCCCAAAACAGACAATGAGCCTCAATTATAGTGCTGTTGGTTAATTGGATGCTATCAGAAGTACTATATAATTAACTAAGTACTTTTTTGTATATGTTTGTTGGATTTTTTTAAAACCAGGGGCTGTTATTATTCCTGTAGTTCACTGGAATTGCTTAGACTTGAACATGCTACATACAATTGCCATTGAGCAAAACATTCCTGCCATAGATCAATTCCTGCCTATCCTTGTGTCTGATGTTGGCTATTGTTGATAACCAATGCAAAACACAATTTAACAAGAAATTGTATTATTTTGAATTGAAACAGTTTATCAGTAGTAGTAATGGGAATTTGTGCATTTATGTCCAGCTGCCTTATGGCCTTTGCTTGCCGTGATAGGTTCTAGCTTTCCTGCAGCCCTGCTCAGAATTAGTGATGAGCGAACACTGCTGAGTTTGCTTTGCAGTGAGTTCCCAGAAATCATAGAAATGTTTGCAATATTTGCCAAACTTGGCAAACTGCATTAAAGTCAATGGGGAAGGTCTAACTGAACTAGAGTTGACTGGATTAAAATGGTGCAGTCATCTTTAAAGTATCCCAGAGGGCTAGGGAAATGTTTGCCAACTATACTGGACTGATTACTGTGGCCAAAAGGGTAACCTGAGCTGTGCGGCAGCAGTGCCAACCACTGCAACATCGTGACTCTGTGAGATCAAAGAAAGTACACAGTCACAGACGTGTAATCATAGATTTTGTCAAAACAAAGCAGAAATGCTGGAATTGTAGTCAAAAGTGATAAAAAAATATGTTGGTCTTTTAAAGTGGTGTGTCATGATTGAAGCCACTGGCTTGTTCTATTTTTTGAGGTCACGTTGAAGGCTCTCTAAACTGTCTGTGCTGATGCCTTGCACTTTTTATACTATCAAAAAGATAGAAATGTCTTGTAAACAGTAATAAAGTTTTTGTTATTATTATTATTTCATAGAGTCTCCTTTGGTTGGGAGAGAGAGTGTCAGGCTCCTTCAAAGTTTGTCTTTTATCTGCATGTGGTTAATTATTATGCATGCATAGGGCACGTGCCTCATTCTCTAGTACTGATGTGGAACTCCACCTGTACATTTGGCTACAAGCACCAATAACTCATCCCACAGAGTCTGTACTACAAATGATCAGCATTATATACCCCTGGGGCTGTCCATTAATGTTGGCTGTGACAGCTCTGGAGGACGATGCACTGGCCTCGCAAAGCATTATGGGGTACTGGTATTAAAAAGAAAAACAAATTCTCCTAAACTGGACAAATTATCAGTAAACAGTTCAAGAAACAAAAGGTGAACACGAATGTGGCAGATTCGCTGCAAATAACACTTGGCTTTCTCATAGCTACACTTTAGTGTAACTGTGATATACTGTGTAATGTATATGCATTGAATTATCATTTTTATCATGGCTCCGCAATCCATACTAATCCGTACTTTCTCTGCTGTTCTTTTTCTGTTTTTTCTGTGATGGCAATTTGCACCACCATAACCTGGTCAAGGCACCATGCAGTCCCTAATTGATGGATTGAAGGCCAGATGTCCTTCACATGAAGCCTGAAAACGACGAGGACTGATTTAGATCATTCATGTTATAGAATGCCCTGTGGCGGCTGGGTGGTCTCGTGGTAGATTTTGTTTTGTATTTTTTTCTGTCCTTCCGGCCATCGGACATCACTTTATTCCTTGTTATTTAGTATTGCCTAATCTTATTTATATATTTTTATTTTTTATAAACTTTTCTTTCTTCATCTCGTAAAGCATTTGAGCTACATCATTTGTATGAAAATGTGCTTTGTAAATAAATGTTGTTGTTGTACATCATCCACTCAAAATTCTTTTTCTTGTTTTTTTTTGTCAGCTGTGTGTTCAAGCTTCATTTTTTTCTTTTTACTATAGCCAGACAAGAAAGTTGTAACATATCATGTTTTATTTAAAGTTATTGGTAAAAGCAATGATATTTACAAGCTGCACATTTAGATGGCCCATGCAATGAATTAAATGTTTGAAATGCTCATACTGCATACAAAATGCATACATGGCATAGTGAAATGCAAACCCCACACCTCCTTGATCCAGGAGGCAAGGAATTGGATTAAGCAGTTTTGACAATGGAACTGCATATGAAAAAGAAATGGAATACAAATCTTTGTTTAATAAAACATATCTGCAAAATAGCAATGAAGCGATATTTCTGTGTTATAATAATATATAATAATTATTATATTATTATAAGGATAATAATATATGTATCACAAGATTTTCAGTACAATATCATGCCACAGTGAGAGTCACAGGTTAATTCTCAAACCTACAGTGGATGGCACTTGGCAGGAGGTTTACAGCATAAAACACACAAATTCGTAAGCCGTTACATGTCTGTTGCAATCAAGTCATTAAATGTTTGTATATAATGTATGAGACCATATATCAACATTCGTTCTATGTGTTGTTGTGATCAGAGGGAGAAAAGATTGGCAAAGTAAATAAAGTTTTCTGACTATTGTGGTCTATGGCCAGCTTGTCATCACGGCCAATACCCCCAGGCCGCCATATGGAACTCTCCCTGAAGCATGGAGGTGCCCCGGATACCAGCAGGGAATTATGGACTATGGAGTTTTCCCCTACAAACCTGCTGGATACCCCAAGGGCCAACAGAGGACGCTGCAGGGAGGCCCAGAGAGTTATATGTGCCCTATAACCCGGAAGTGCGTCATAGGAAAAGCAACAGCAGAAGTGACGTACTTCCGGGATGCAGAAAAGGACTTTTTATCTGACCTGGAAGTGATAAGGAATCATGGACTGAAGGATTGGAAACACTTCCGGGTCAGGAACTATAAAAGGATTGTGGGAGCTCCCAGACGGCGAGCTGAGCTGGGTGGAAAGGTGGCAACGCGTCTGGGAGTGTGGAGGATTGTTTATTGTATTTGTGATTGGTTATTTAATGAGTATAGTGGTGGAGAGGGTGCTTTGTGCACTGTTGTGTATAAATAAAGTCAATATTTGGACTTTTACTTGGTGTCTGACATTTGATCGGTGGGTTCATGGGAGCGATAGCGCCCCCTATCTGTCTCACTATTTTTTAACACAACTGATAGTTTATACATTTAAGTACACAATGTACACATTTCAGTATATAGGGTAAGCATTTCAATATATCGTGTATGAGACAAAATCTCACTATATAATGTATGCGTTTCAATATACTGTATGTTTTTTACTATATAGTATATTAGCTTCACTGCACAGTGTAAGCATTTCAGTATTTGTTGCATATACTGTGAAGAATGAATTAGGGTGTAAACAGCAATTTTATAGAAAAGAAATAATATATGGGAATTTTATGTATAGTCAGTAGAGGCACTAGCAATTTTGGCACACAAGGCAAAGTTGTAAATATTGCACCATTACATGGGAGTTTTGATAGTGATGTTCCATGGGTGTAAGACCTGGTGGCATAGGGTCAGCATGTGCAGTTTAGGATATAATATATCAAAGGGGGGGCCTGGGTTCCTCTTTGTGTTACGTGCTTGCATAGCTGACCTTTATCACCTAATAGTTTGACAGACACTGTGTACAGTGTCCATTCCCTCCCTCTTCTAAGCCGTACTAGTATCATCAGTCATAGCTTATTGTCTTGTGTACTCCTCTACTTTTCTCTCCCTCCATAGCAGCTGGACTAAAGGTGTATAGTGATCCTCGAGTGTGTAACCACATCTTACTTCAGTTTCGATGAACCGTCCTTCTTCCACTTCAGAGGTCACACCACTTATTATCCTGTCTGTTTTCCCTTGGCACAACCCCTCCACTTATTCACTTGTCTGTCAACGCCATTGGTAGCTTTCAGCTGGTACCCACACTTGTCTGCACAGAGTGGAAAAAAAGATAGAATGTCTTAAAATAGAAAAATTACTAAATTATTATTCATGACAAATGAGGACCATAAAAAAGAGGGGTTGCCTAATACTTTTTTTCAATTTAGAATTAAATACTGAAATATCGTTTCTTAGTGGATACCTACCTATTGCAATAGGTCTACAATCCTGACAAATTTCAGCATTTTACCCAAATGGCAAATAGTGTTTTTGTTGGTGAGTAACTGAGTGAATGAATCAGTCAGTTTGTCAACTTTGGATTATACAGAGTATAAAAAGTATATATAGACACTTAAAATAAAATAATTGAAACTTGGTACATCAGACTGAAAGAGCATACTATTAGGAGGATACTATCAGGCAGTAAGGATTAATATAAAATAATTGAAACTTGTTGCATGTGACTGAAAGAGCATATTATTAAGAGGATATTATCAGGCAGTAAATTTAATTGCTAAACAGAGGAAGTGGATTTCACCCCCGGGAACAACAAATAGGGTATTTTATTGACCTGAGAAAGATTTCAGAACATGTTTTAGATACAGAAAAATACTATATAATCACAAATCCCTTAAGATATCTTAAAATTTGCATTTATTAAAATTAATTAATGGCAATTTGCTTTCAGGAGTAGAAAAACAAATACAAACAAGTCTCAGTTTAAAGCAGTTTTGACACACAACTATTAGGCAAATAGGAATGAACACATAAAACCTAAAAGATTTTTCTTCTCCACTGAATTTCAATTAAATATCAACTAGCCACTTCCATTTTTTACTTACGATGCAGATAAATACACAGCAGCCATCAATCACACTGAGGCAGGATACAGTACCATACACACATTGTCACCATTTTTAATTATTTTGTGCTTTTGTTCACATATGTGAATTTAAACAGATAACGTAACTGGCGGAATACACAATCACACAAATTAACTCAGTAGCAGCTAAGCACCTACAGTAGATTGCCAGCTGGTTGCTTAGCTGAGCAATAAAACCTATTACATGCAATTCCTACCGTCTTTAGTTCATGCCCCAGCTATGCCATCTCAGAAAGTATGGCTGCTGGGAGAAGAAGAGATTCCTGTGTATAGAGAATGGGTCTCACAATATTTAATTAATGGTGATTACAGCGCCATCATTATTTTCCATGTGGCACTGTATCATTATCAAGTACTGTAGAATGTTTATTCATAAGGTCGACATACTGGACTGGAAAGTCCTTAGCAACATGCTTAAACCTTCACACTCTCGCTTCTTGAATTTTCAGTATCTCCAAATATATGTATTCCTATAATCTCTTCTTATTCAATTCCTCCCAGGATGAACCCTCACTATATGTCAGTTCCGTGTATTTTCTTAATTTTTGTTTAGAAATTTTAAAGTAGGTTTACTGGGCACCACAACGTTGGTTTTGATATCATTTATCACCATTGAACATATTGTACATTTCTCACTATATGTTCTCTGCTCTTCATCTTGCCTTTTTGCTAGACTGGACTTTCACCCCAAACAAAAAATTAAATCCATGGAAGCCCTTATAGGAGACTTCAGATTTTATCTTTATATCATCCCATGTCATTCTTTAACTTGCTTAGTCCAATTTAGTGCTGTGAGAAACCAAGTGTATCCCAGCAGTACTGGGTACAGGAAAAGAAATAACCTGGGCCCACTTACGCACAGACCCAAACCTCCGGTGCAAAATTTGAACCCAAAATGCAGTATCTACGAGGTAGAGGCAAAACCCATTGAATCATTATGCTCACCAAAATATAAAGTATGTCATGTGCATCAAAATCCAGTTTTGAGTTTAAAGATAAATTAATAATACAATGTAAAGCAGTGGTAGCTAACTAAATTTGCTGTCCTTGCGTGTCCTAGATTCAATTTATATAATAGGTCCCTATGCCAGACAAGAAGAATCGGCTAAGTGTATTTTAAGATGAGATACACTTGCTGTGCACAATCCTCTAAAATGCACTAAGAGTTTTAGCAAAGCATAGAATGCAGGCTTATCCCATAACACTGTAATCTTCAAAATCATGAGAATCTGATTTCAACATCAGCAGTTACAGTCAAAACACCCAGCTCTAAATTCAACTACATAGACCAGTGTTTCTTAAACTGTGTTCCATTAAAAACTTAATAATATAATACCTTCTATCAGTTATAGTTACTGGGAAAAAGGAGCAGCAATTAATGAAGAGCCTGATTTTGACACAGCTCTGAGCTGGCCCAAACCAGAAAGCAGAGGTTCCGCCATTTGTCACAATTTTTAGTAAATGTCTTTTATATGACACATATGACACACAAACCAGCCACAGAGGATGCACAAACCAGTGTGTTTCTTCGTGCCAGTCCCAAGCCCAGATAAATGGGGAGGGTTATGTCAGGAAGGGCATCTGGTGTAAAGTTTTGCCAAATCAATATGCGGACAACAATACAAATTTCCATACCGGATCGGTCGAGCCCCGGATTAACAACGACCGCCACCAGTAATGTTAGCCAACAGGGTGCTGGTGGAAATTGGGCTACTGTTGGCCGAAGAAGGAGAAGAAGAAGGGGGAGATGTGTCCGGAGGCAGGAGGAGAGGAGAAAGTAAAGAGAGTGGAACTGAGTGCAGGAAAATTGAATGTTGGCAGTATGACTGGTAAGGGGAGAGAGTTAGCAGATATGATGGAGAGAAGGAAGGTTGACATATTGTGCGTGCAAGAGGCTAAATTTAAAGAGGAGTAAGGTCAGGTAGATTGATGGTGGATTCAAATTATTTTATCATGGTGTGGGTGGGAGCAGAAATGGGGTAGGAGTTATTCTGAAGGAACAGTATGTCAAGAGTATTTTTGAGGTGAAAAGAGTGTAAGGCAGAGTAATGATTATGAAGCTAGAAACTGGAGGTGTGATGATGAATGTTGTTAGAGCATATGCACTGCAAGTTGGGTGTGCAATGGGTGAGAAAGAACATTTTTGGAGTGAGCTGGATGAAGTGATGAATAGTGTACCCAAGGGACAGAAAGTGGTGATTGGAGCGGATTTCAATGGGCATGTTGGTGAAGGGAACAGAGGAGATGAGGAGGTGATTAGTAGGTATGGTGTCAAGGAGGAGAATGAAGAAGGTCAGAAGATAGTGGATTTTGCCAAAAGGATGGACATGGCTGTAGTGAATACGTATTTTAAGAAGAGGGAGGAACATTGGGTTACGTACAAGAGTGGAGGAAGATGCACACAGATAGATTACATCCTATGCAGAACAGTTGATCTGAAGGAGATTGAAGACTGCAAAGTGGTGGCAGGGGAAAGTGTAGTTAAGCAGCATAGGATGGTGGTCTGTAGGATGATGTTAGAGATCAAGAAGAGGAAGAGAGTGAGGGCAAACCAAGGATCAAATAGTGGAAGTTGAAAAAGGAAGACTGCAAGGCTGAGTTTAAGGAGGAGGTGAGACAGGCACTGGGTGGCAGTGAAGAGTTACCAGACAGCTGGGAAACTACAGCAGATGTAGCAAGGGTGACAGCAAGAAGGGTGCTTGGCATGACATCTGGAAAGAGGAAGGAGGAAAAGGAAACCTGGTGGTGGAATGAGGAAATACAGGAGAGTATACAGAGGAAGAGGATGGCAAAGAAGAAGTTGGACAGTCAGAGAGATGCAGAAACTAGACCAAGAGTACAAGGAGATAAGGCGCAAGGTGAAGAGAGAGGTGGTGAAGGCTAAAGAAAAGGTGTATGATGAGTTGTATGAGAGGTTGGACACAGGAGGGAGAAAATGACCTGTACTGATTGGCTAGACAGAGGGACAGAGCTGGGAAAGATGTGCAGCAGATTAGGGTGATGAAGGATAAAGATGGAAACGAACTCACAAGCGAGGAGAGTGTGTTGAGCAGATGGAAAGAGTACTTTGAGAGGCTGATGAATGAAGTAAATGAGAAAGAGAAGAGGTTGGATGATGTGGAGATAGTGAATCAGGAAGTGCAACGGATTAGCAAGGAGGAAGTAAGGACAGCTAGGAAGAGGATGAAAAATGGAAAGGCCGTTGGTCCAGATGACATACCTGTGGAAGTATGAATGTGTCTAGAAGAGATGGCAGTGGAGTTTTTAACCAGATTGTTTAATGGATTCTTGGGAAGTGAGAAGATGCCTGAGGAGTGGAGAAGAAGTGTACTGGTGCTGATTTTTAAGAATAAAGGGGATGTGCAGGACTGCAGTAACTACAGGGGAATAAAATTGATGAGCCACAGCATGAAGTTATGGGAAAAAGTAAAGGAAGCTAGGCTAAGAAGTGAGGTGATGATTAGTAAACAGCAGTATGGTTTCATGCCAAGAAAGAGCAACACAGATGCAATGTTTGCTCCGAGGATGTTGATGGAGAAGTTTAGAGTAGGAGAGAAGAAGTTGCATTGCGTCTTTGTGGACCTGGAGAAAGCATATTACAGGGTGCCTCGAGAGGAGCTGTGGTATTGTATGAGGGAGTCAGGAGTGGCAGAGAAGTACGTAACAGTTGTACAGGATATGTACGAGGGAAGTGTGACAGTGGTGAGGTCTGTGGTAGCAGTGATGGATGCATTCAAATTGGAGGTGGGATTACAACAGGGATCGGCTCTGAGTCCTTATTTATTTGCAATGGTGATGGACAAGTTGACAGATGAGATTAGACAGGAGTCCCCGTGGACTATGACGTTTGCTAATGACATTGTGATCTGTAGCGATAGTAGGAGGCAGGTTGAGGAGACCATGGAGAGGTGGAGATATGCTCTAGAGAGGAGAGGAATGAAGGTCAGTAGGAACAAGACAGAATACAGTAAACTTTTGTTTATCGCGGTTAATCCGTTCCAGACTCTACCGCGATAAATTAATTTCTGCGAAGTAGGATTCTTTATTTATAAAATAGAATAGAATAGAATATTTTTGCAGTTAGAGCATAGAAAACCTGTTTACGACCTTCTAAATATGTTTTTTTAACATTATTAGAGCCCTCTAGACATGAAATAACACCATTTAGTCAAAAGTTTAAACTGTGCTCCATGACAAGACAGAGATGACAGTTCCGTCCCACAATTAAAAGAATGCAAACATATCTTCCTCTTCAGAGGAGTGCACGTCAGGAGCAGAGAATGTCAGAGAGAGAGAGAGAGAGAGAGAGAGAGAAGCAAACAATCAAAAAACAAAAGGGCTGTTTGGGCTTCTAAGTATGCAAAGCAACGCCGGAGAAAGCAGCTGCAAGGAAGGGAGCAATGTGAAGGTAGTCTTTCAGAATTTTTTAGAGGAGCGTCCATATCTTCTAGGCCAGTGTGCGAACAGCCCCTCTGCTCACACCCCCTCTGTCAGGAGCAGAGAATGTCAGAGAGAGTGAGAGAGAGAGAAAAAGCAAACAATCAAAAATCAATAAGTGCTGTTTGGGCTTTCAAGTATACAAAGCACCAAGCGGGAAGCATATTGTATATCATTGAGGAGTTTTATTTAATACGTAATATGTGCTCTGATTGGGTAGCTTCTCAGCCATCTGCCAATAGTGTGCCTTGTATGAAATCAGCTGGGCAAACCAACTGAGGAAGCATGTACCATAAAGTAAAAACCCATTGTCAGCAGAAATCCGCAAACCAGTGAAGAATCCATGATATATATTTAGATATGCTTACATTTAAAATCCGAGAGGGAGTGAAGCCGTGAAAGTCGAAGCGCAATATAGCGAGGGATCACTGTACATGTGTGTAAATGAGAGGGAAGTCAATGGAATGGTGAGGATGCAGGGAGTAGAGTTGGCGAAGGTGGAGAAGTTTAAATACTTGGGATCAACAGTACAGAGTAACAGGAATTGCGGAAAAGAGGTGAAAAAGAGAGTACAGGCAGGGTAGAATGGGTGGAAAAGAGTGTCAGGAATAATTTGTGACAGATGGGTATCAGCAAGAGTGAAAGGGAAGGTCTACAGGGCGGTAGTGTGACCAGCTATGTTATATGGGTTGGAGATGTTGGCACTGACCAGAAAGCAGGAGACAGAGCTTGAGGTGGCAGAGTTAAAGATGCTAAGATTTGCATTGGGTGTGACGAGGATGGACAGGATTAGAAATGAGTACATTAGAGGGTCAGCTCAAGTTAGATGGTTGGGATACAAAGTCAGAGAGGCAAGGTTGCGTTGGTTTGGACATGTGCAGAGGAGAGATGCTGGGTAGATTGGGAGAAGGATGCTAAGGATAGAGCTGCCAGGTTAGAGGAAAAGAGGAAGGCCTAAGCGAAGGTTTATGGATGTGGTGAGAGAAGACATGCAGGTAATGGGTGTAATAGAACAAGATGCAGAGGACAGAAATATATGGAAGAAGATGATCCGCTGTGGCAAGCCCTACCGGAAGTCCTAACTAATACAGTATAAGTAAACTACTCAAGTCCTTTTTTCATTATTATTGATTTGTGAGATCAGATTTTAAAAGGACTTTATAATGATCTGAGAGGGTAAATAATATTTCAGTCAAACAAAAACTGTGACATTTGTGCAAAGAACATAAAGTTATATTATATTGCAGACATATTTCACCTTTTAAACAAGTTTAACTTATGTAATCTGGAAACATGTAAAACATAACATTCAACACCAAAGAAGAAAATTAAACTTTGGATAAAAAGAATTGAATGTAACCTTTCTGATCACTTAAATCTTTAAGTGACCAAATGAAAAAGGCAAAAAGGAGAAATTAAGATTTCAACTCTAACTCTTACTATGTTCAACCATTTACTATATATCACTAATTAAATTTGAGCTTGATTATCCTAAATGTCAGGAACCAAGTGAAGGTTTTTTTTTTGCTTGTTCTGGACCCATTTTATCTCAATGAAAAAGTAAAGAATGAGCCATCTATGAATAAAGACAATACGTTGGCTGATCTTTCCTCACAAATTACTGTATGTCTGAAGACTAGTTTAACTCTTGATAAATTTGAGGCAAAAAATTATGGTGAATATGGACTTTTAAGTGAAAATTTCATTTAGATTCCTATCCAAAATTGCTTCTACACGCGTATATGAAATTTGTTTTAATTGAAGTAACAATCAAAAATCCAACTATCTAAATAAGTTAAATACTGTGTATCGAGAGCCAACTTATTTACTGACCAAAAAAAAGTATCAATTTACTTAAATTTTAATTATTTAATATAATCAGCAAGCATTGATGTAAATGTATTATTCATATCACCAAGGACTGTAATCTATAGTACCTACAAATCTACTATCACTTATAAACCCTCTGTTTACTAATTAAATAGTAAAACTATCCATCACATAGAGGCATTATTTTATAAGGCTGTCACTCATCTAAAATTATTTTTTTAATAAAGCATGATCCAAAACTCCAGTACAGATATTAAATGCTCACTGTATGCACTTGGCACATTTAAAGCCTTACTGGTAGTAATAAACAGAGCCAATTCACTTCATGTACAAGAATATTAAATTAAAGAATGTTTTATTATTTCACAAAACAGCTGCATGCAGTGCATTTGTAATAACCTAAATCTTCTGTAATTCCACACACATTTTTCCATTCTCTGTCATGGTCTGTTATCAGTATTTTGCAACCACTGGTAAGCGCCCCAGTGCCAGTCCATTGGATATTTTTGCTGGTCCATGAAAATCCGTGAATTATTCGGTCATGTTTCTTAGTCTATGTCAATACATTTTAGGTAGTAACATTTAGAATGAAAAAATTACATCACATTCTGTCCTATGTATTAGAATTACACATTACCGAACAAGGAAACTCTAATCTTCTATCTGACTCAAAAAAGTTCTAATAGCCATGCTATAGACTCTACCCCTAAGTCTGGACACTCTAAACTTCAAGGCAGAACCGCCCCAACACCAGCAGAACCAACTAATGAAAGTAAATCTGGATGCTCTAATTTCCAAGGTAGACACCTGCAGAACTTCCTCCCCCAGTCTCCAATCTAATGTAAGTAAATCTAAATGCTTGAAATTCCAAGGAGAAAACTCTCCAATCTAATCTTAGAAAATCTGGAAGCTCAAATCACCCAGGGGGACTGTGAATTCCAATATCAAGTCAGTAAATCTGGATGCTAGAATCTCAGCTCTATTCAGTAATCAGGCTTAAAAAGAGAATACAGGCACTTCTATGTTTTCCAATGCAGGTCCTGGTTTGACACATTATGATATAGACTCAAATGAAATAAGTTTATTATACTTTCCACATCTTTCTGCCAGTGCACAAGTGAGAAACTTAAAGAATGCTAGTCTATATTCACTGATATAGTGCAGTGAAGCTAAGCAAAACACTTATTCTGGGAAATGTTATTAGTAGAATTACAAACTGTATTCATTCATGAAAGTGTATATAAACAACACATACAACTCATTCATTACAGGACCTCATTTTTTTCACAATACAAGACATGCACATAGTTTGTCAGTTACATTCTTACAAAAATACCCCAAAGGTGATATACTGCAACAACTTATGCTTCTGGCCAAATTAGTTCATTTTTTTTGTACTAATGCCAAAATGCTGAGTATTTTATACAACCAAAATAAAGCATTTGTTTTCTTTGCTCTTTTTTTTAAATACAGTATTGATAAAAATATCCAAAAACTAAGGTGTGATTTTTTTTCAATCATGTCTTTCACTTGATAATGTGTACTGATGATAAGTTTTTAAAATTGGCTTTAGCTCTGCATGAATGTGAAAACTGGTTAACAAGTAGCCCTTATCAGTAATAATATCAACCAGAAGCTCTGTTTTTGCATTTTAAATTTCAGAAATAAACAATAGTGCCATACTGGGCTAATAAGAAATTGCTGTATGTTTTTAATGCACTACATGGACAGGCTCCTTAATATACTGCTGATTTGATTATACCTTATTGTCTATGCAGATCACTGTGATCATCTGATCATCACCTGTTGGTGATTCCACAGTCAAGCTCTAAAAACAAAGGGTGATTGTGCTTTTTCTTGCGTAGCACCCAGTTATGAAACACATTATCACTTTTTATCAGACCAGCCTCATCAATTATGCTTTTTAAATCTAGATTGAAAACTTAACCTGTGTATATTTTAATTGTGTTGTATTACTTTATTTTATTGTTTTCTTGACTTACTGTATATACTCCGGTACAGTACTTTGGTCAACCTTGGTTGGTTTCATGAATATGAATAAAACTTACTTACTAACTATATAATATACTCAGCAAATGCATCTACAGGTATATATACAAGTACAGTTACTGTTCTCAGCATTTTTCCACCTTAATTTGGTTTCATCTACTACACTGAATAAAGCACAGGCAGTATGAACAGCTTCCAATTATCTATAAACTTAAAAATGTAAGCATAAAATAATCAATTTTTAAGTGCATCCTTACAACCAACAAATCCACTCATCACCTCATTAAAAGACCAAAGAGGGACCCTCAAAAGCACAAATGACAAAAGAAGCTTAAGGATACTGTCATGTTTGGAAAGCTATATAGTCATTTATTTTTTATCTGTATACATTGCAAATCTTTTCAAAATCAAGATCAATAAGATCTGTTATTGTCAAGGACAGGTTTCTAATTAAGCAACTGGGCTGGAACAAAAACTTGCAACCACTACTACCCTCCAGGACTAATAATCCTCAACTACCCTTTGAGTAAAACCCACAAGAATCTTTGCGGCAAAGTATACGTTGCACTATTTATTATTACAAATTATCATACAAATCAAGGATGTTATTTTCAGCTACAATTACATACTTGGCTCAATTATGCTTTTTTAATTATTTAACCTTTCTATTATATCATTTAAATATAGTTTTGTTTGTTGTGTTAATAATTGTGTTTTTGGGTTTGTTCTGTCCATAGAGTCCTTTAATATTGTGCTTTTTAATAATCATGTTGCTATTATGTATTATGTTAAGAGTTTGTAGTAGCTTTAGTTTTTATCTGCCCTGCCTCCTATATGTGAAGCCTAAGGCAGTGGTGCCACCTGAGCTGAGGTACTGGCCCCAGCAAGTATTTAAGAAAAAGCCTCAGCTCTCACTTCAGTTTAGGCATTGTATTGTTTTCGACTCCTGTGTTTAGTTTGTGATTCTTGCATTTCCTGTTTTTGACTCCTACATTTTTTAAGGTACTGTTTTTGTCTACAGTTTATTGGATTTGCTTTGCTGCTTTTTGTTCTACCCCGCTTTTCATGTTCTATTTTTAACTTTTTTTAGATTAGTCTGTAATTATGAAGGAAATCTGTTTGATTTACCCAGGACCAGAGGTTTTTAACAGTTTTCTCTTCTCCATTTCTAAACATTTTGCTATTTTATAAGTCAGCCCCATTACGGATTTATGCAATCCAAAATCTTGCCTTTTGAATTTGGGACTATGCTGGCCTACTGTGTGGAGCCAGGCTTGAATGAAGTGCTGGTCTGCCTTTCATTTCATTGCCTGCAAACCTTTTTATATAACAAAGTGGCAGGATTATGACAAAGGGGACATCACACAATTTGGGAAGATGTGTGTGTGTGTATATTTTTACCATCAAAACATATATATTGGTAGCTACTCTGATATTTATATACTACATATGTGCAATTTTATACCAAATCTAACATTCAGCTATACAACAAATCTCAAAATACTGTATTTCATTTGTATGATGCTGATTCTAACATTTTGATAATTTCCGATGGCCTTCTGAAGCTAATAAATAAAAATTATTAAATGAATATTCCAAGAAAAGTCATTATTCCTTTTATCACAAATCCATTCTGTCATGGATAAATTATTCATTATCTCAAAAATATATATTTTGTCTTCTAAGAACTGACAATATGATACTCATTTTTGAACTTAGCCATCTGCTTATATTCTCGTTTTAGTCCAATATGGAAAGTGTGGTGTTTTCCAATTGAATCCCCTAATAACAAAACAAGAACTAGTATAGTCCATAATCCAAAATTCAGAATCCAAGAAACCAAGTAAAAATCATAAGAGGCTAAACAATGCTTACAGTACAAATCTGAACTAGACAACACTCAATGAAGCTCTGAGAGAATCCATTTCCTCCACTGGAATATAAAGGTGGAAGGCAGTCCCTAAGAAGTGACAACATGGTGAACCTGCCTCTTGGGGTTCCACCCACAGAACACATGAAACATAGCCAGGAGGTAAAAATACACAATTCAAGATTACTAAATTATATTTAAATAAAAAAGTATAAACAAAAAATGTATATAAGGACATGAACAAATTATAAAAAGATTATACTATATATATACAAGTCATGGAACCAACCCTGGATGTAGCATAATATCTACATCCATTCCAAGTACAGATGTGCTGACAGCTTCACTCTGTTGGAAACAACTAGTTAGTCAGATTTTTATGGTCTAGGACTGGAGTATATTAGGACTGCCTACGTAATGAATTATTCAAACAGCAGACCCTAATCATTTCATTTTTTTCTATTACTTTGGACTTGACATGAATGTCTGTTTTCTCTCAAACTCCTTTCTACATATTATTGAAACTAACAAAAAGGTATGACAAAATTCACACTGAAAACTATTCAGCAATGCAGAAAATCAACTGGGGAGCAAGGACTTTTCATCACGAAAAAAGTTAATAGTATTTCTCAGATTTGATAAGTTAATGCATTAATTAAAAAAAAAATTAAATGTTTTTCATGAAATAAACTTAATTTATATCTTACACATAGTTCCAACTTTTACTAAAAGCACAATTTTTGACTTGAGCATCTAATTGGTTAGTATACTGTGATCAAAAACTTGACGGTCACAGAACCCTTAGGTTTTGATCTTGATGCACATCAGTGCAAGTCAAAAATGAGACCCGTGGAGCACATGCTAGTACACTATTGGTTTCTATGTAGGGCTGCAACGATAACTGCAATGCACTACATGAAAGTCTGGGGGCAGTATCATTTGTTATTGTTTGTCAAGCCTGCACACAGTCCTACCAACGAAGAAGAACATCTGAGGAGAAGAAGAATGTAGAGGAAAATAAACGTGGTTGCAATGGCAAGTCGGATAGAGGAGGGGGAAGGAGATGGAAAAAAATTGAGACAGAAACTTTCTAAAGTGTGGGAGCACTTCACCAAAAAAGAAAAAAAAAGTTGAAAGAAGATTATGCAAAGCGGAGCTTTCTTTTCATGGCAGCACCACCACGATGCATGAGCATCTGAAATGCAAGCATCATGGAGCTGTGACGCCGCCGTCTCTCGAGAAGTAAGTTTTAGCGAGTAAAGTTAGTGTCAAATGTTAACATTGAAGTTTGTACTATAATGTGTATATCAAGGTTTCGACAATGATAGTTAACCCTTAAACCGACACAAACTTGGGGGTTAATGCACCCCTGGAGGCCAAATACTTTTTAGCTGCACTTTTTAAGTAAACGTCACAATTCGCAAAGACAATGTGAAATTTTAATGGAACATGTTCTTTTTTCATGCAAAGAGCATCACGATTACTGGAACAGTGATCATTTGACACACTGCAGATGAACTGTAAAAACTATTTAAAAAAACTACTGCAACAATCTACTGTATTATTATATGTTCAAGGTGCAACTGAAGCTGAAATTCAGTAAATCACTGAGCCAACTGCGCTTGAACTGGCTGCATGCAAACACACAGAGGTAAACACTGATGATCGCAGGTTCGTCTAGTGCAGCGGCTGAATCCCAGAGACAGTGGTGCTGCAGTTCTGCCGGGGCCGGCAGTGGTCGTGAGCTGGCTGCTCAACGAAAATACGGCACTGACTGACCAGCTCTCGCGTGCTGGCAAATTGCTCTTTGAAGCAAATATAGTCGGTTGAAGGGTTCAATGAATGTACGTCTCTGAATATACTCGCCCCGTGCATGCTGACAAATTGCACTAGGACACGACTATAGCCGGTTGCAGCATTCAATGAATATACATCAAGGAATACACTCAGCTTCGACGTGCTTCTAAATTACACTGGAAACTATTCAACGAATGTACTTTTCCAAATATGCTCGGCTCCGGCATGCTGGAAAATTGCATTGGGAACTGTTGCAGGTTCTGGCGGTTTAAGGGTTAAGTGAATGTAACTTCAGTTATGTTTGCTAACGTGTTTGAAGCTATAGTAAGCGAGTAAATAGGAGTAGCTGAGCCATCCTAGTTTTTTTCTTTTCTTTTTTTCATATAATATTTAAGTTCATATGAATAGTAAACCACCTCTAACTAATGTTAGGTAACTTGTGGTCTGGAGTATATCGGAAATTAGCTTGTTACATATTTTAGTCCGTTATTTGTTATTTTGGCATAATATAGTACATGATGTGATAAACTGCAGCACTTTTCCTTCAGAGTGTGATGATTAAACATCTTTCTCTGTCTGCAAAATCATTCTTGTGTATTCCTGCTACCTCTACTCCCTCTGTGTCTCTTCTCATCAGCTGTGAACATTATCTCAAAGAAAAGAGCCAGCCTCACACCAGAGCATGTTGAAATGCTCACGTTCCTGCACAGCAATCAGGAATATATGAACTGAATCTTTTATAAACTGTACATTATTGTTTAATTTTATTTGAACTGAAGCTTTATTTAAACTTTTGGACATTAAGACACACCAGTGGCCATTTTGGTTAAGTTAAATGCACTTTTTTTGTTTAAAGACTACGTGCACTTTAGCTTGTATAGTTTAATGTATTTCTTTTTTATTGTGTGGTCACACTAATATAAAACATCTGATTATTTTCAAATTCGTATGTTTCATGGTTGTTATTTTAATTTGATTATTATTAATTTTAATATTAATGTTAATGCAGAGACATCAGGGTGACATTCACAGGTGGACAGACATGAGCAGATGAGGTAAGATATGCAACCACAGGTCACAGGCATCAAAATAGTCAGGCATGAAATAATCGTGACTAATCGACTAATCGAAAAAAAACCTGAACGATTAGTTGACTACCAAAATAATCATTAGTTGCAGCCCTATTTCTATGTGCATTCATTTACTACATATGTATGTGGCACTGCCTTGTATGTATGCAAGTACGGTGGTCTAACCCACATATCAAAGTATTGCTGCCTCACACTGTTCCTTCATGAATGTTGTTTGTGAAATAATTTTAAATTCACACAATACAGAGCAAAATAATCTGAGTTTTTACTAATGTATTTATGGAATATTGTAAGAAAAGTTAATAGACTTTAAGGAATTTCACAATTGTCTTAACAGTGATTTTTATTTGCTACCTATTGTTCTCTTTTTCCCTAAATTGTACTTAGTTTTAACTTGTTAATTATTTTTCATCACTGTTTGCCAATAATAGCATTTTATTGTTTGTTAATTATGGTGGGTCCCTCCAATTAGGTCACAGCTCTCAGGTGCTACAGTTGCTTGAAGACTATTTAAATCACTTTCTGCCTCAGCCACACTGCAGTGGCATTAGTTCTTGCAACTGTGTTTTCAGCTAAATGTGGAGCTTTTGCTAGCTCTTTTTCTTAGGTGTTGACTTCTGTTTTTCAATTTTGGATTTTTATACCATAAGCATGCTACTCTGGGTACAAGGTAATTACATAAAGGGCAATATATTCAATATTTTTATATAAGAGGCACACTTAATTTAACATATGCCCTTAGAAAAGAAAATATTGTATAATGTATTTTTATTATAGTTCCCATTGTAATGTGTGTACCACACCCCTTCCACCAAAAGATATGCAATTCTGACAACAAAATACGTAACTACATCATTGACATTAATGTAGTCTAATGGATGTGTGAAGCACTGTAACAGTTCTGAAAAATACAACATATGTGCAGAATTTGAAAAGCAGATGTTGCTCATTAATTTTTTCAGTAACATTGAGGCTCTCTAAATTAAACACATTCTTGAAATTTTTCACTTCCTTTCAGATGACAGTCCTTTAATATTCTGAGTAATGGACGATTGTTGGCTTGGCATTTGAATGTCACTGTGTGAATTACAGGGAGAAATTTCACACATAATATGAATCACATATTTAATTATAGAAACGGTCCAGTAAAAAGAAGAAAGAAGTCAGGGATGCAGCTGTGTGTAGGCAGCTTGCTGAGGACACTTCATAATGAACCTGAGTTAAGGATAATTGCATATTAAAATAAAGTAATAAAATACACTTTGCTTATATACTGTAAATGTTGTAATAAAAACAACTGAACTCAGTTAAGTGAAACTTTATAGTTGTTTGAATTAATTAACTAAAGCTTGTAGTATCTGTTTATTATACTGTATGATATGATTACTGCATTATTCATAAATTATTAAAAATACATTTAGCAGAGAAGGACTGGAACAGAAAATCTCATTATATGCGGATGAAATGGTACTGTATATATCGGACCCAGAAAATTCTGTGCCTGCAGTCTTAGCAGCACTCACAGAATTTCAAACGCTCTCTGGTCTCAGAATTAATCTGAATAAAAGTGTACTCTTTCCGGTGAATTCGCAAGCATATAATATTAGATTAGACACCCTTCCTTTTATCATTGCAGAACAGTTTAAATACCTCGGGGTAAACATCACAAGTAAACATAAAGCTCTTTATCAAAAAATTTTCGTCTGTATGGAAAAAATTAAACAAGACTTGCATAGATGGTCAACCCTTCATCTCACACTAGCTGGAAGAATTAACACTGTTAAGATGAATATTCTTCCTAAGCTCCTTTTTTTATTTCAAAACATACCAATATACATTAATAAATCGTTCTTTAAGCAATTAGATTCAACAATAACCTCATTTATTTGGAATTCTAAACATCCACGCATCAAAAGAGCGACCCTACAAAGACAAAAGGCAGAAGGCGGCATGGCTCTACCTAACTTCCAGTTTTATTACTGGGCGGCAAATATACAGTCGATAAGAACCTGGACACAAATAGAAGAACATACACAGGCATGGACCGCAATAGAAGTAAAATCCTGCAGTACTTCTTTGTATTCCTTGCTTTGTGCTCCAATAAACACACGTTATCGGCAATACACTAATAACCCAATTGTGCTCCACTCACTTAGAATCTGGAACCAATGTAGAAAGCATTTTAAGACGGAGAAGCTTCTTTCTGTGGCACCCCTGCAAAAGAACCACCTCTTTCAACCCTCACAAACATATGCAGTTTTAATATCTGGAAAAATTTGGAATTAACTTGCTTAGAGACCTTTATATAGACAACGTCTTTGCATCCTATGAACAATTACATTCCAAATTTAACATTCCAGCTACAAATTTCTTTCACTATCTTCAAATCAGGAACTTTGTTAAACAGAACCTTCCAGATTTTCCTCATCTTGCACCCTCATCCACGCTGGAAAAATTATTGCTCAATTTCAAGGAGTTAGACTCCATCTCTACAATATATAAAATCCTTTTACAATCCCTTCCTTTCAAAGATCCAAGAGGACACTGGGAAAATGACCTCTCAATTAATATATCAGAAAAGGAGTGGAAAGTAGCAATGCAGAGAATTCACTCAAGCTCCATATGCACAAAGCATACAATTATACAACTCAAAATTATATATCGAGCACATCTGTCTCGACTAAAACTCTCCAAAATGTTTCCAGGGCATGATCCAACCTGCGAACGTTGCAACCAAGCCCCAGCCTCACTAGGTCACATGTTCTGGGCCTGCTCCAAATTAACATTATTCTGGACAAAAATTTTTAATTACCTCTCAGACAGTCTTGGACTCACAATCCCTCCTAACCCATTAACAGCTGTGTTTGGGGTTCTTCCAGAGGGTCTTAAAGTGGAGAAAGACAAACAAACTGTGATTGCATTCACTACACTGTTGGCACGCAGACTTATTCTGATAAACTGGAAGAACCCAAACTCTCCTCTTTAAGTCAGTGGGAAACTGATGTGTTATATTATTTAAAATTGGAAAAAATCAAATACTCAGTTAGAGGATCTGTGCAGACATTTTTCAAAACATGGCAGGATCTAATCAGTAATATTTTGAAATGATTTTATAAAGCACAGAGAAT
Source organism: Polypterus senegalus (assembly GCF_016835505.1). NCBI lineage: Eukaryota > Metazoa > Chordata > Cladistia > Polypteriformes > Polypteridae > Polypterus > Polypterus senegalus. The sequence goes on along the minus strand of NC_053157.1, from coordinate 61,971,883 downwards.
TTGTTGATTTAGGTATTTTTAAAAGCCTTAAATTTTACACTGTTTGGCTTGCTCTCTCTCTCAAGGGTGGGGATCGATCTGTTCTTAGCATAATTCTTTTTTTTTGTAAAAACTTGATTGCTATGTATTGATTGTAATAAAATTAATAAATAAATAAAAAAAAAAAAATACATTTAGTGTGTGTAATGTGAATAAGGACAGTCTAGCTCAATAAATGTATGTGTTTCACACGCACACTTCACACATCACACTGGCTTATCATACAAGTAGTGTACTTTAGTGTTCTATCATGCATTATGTCTCTGAGCACAGTGAAAGGGAACAAGAGGAGTTACACATGTCCCTTATTTGTTTTACACTGTGTCTGTCAACAGTACATTCAGTACATGTAAGTTTTTATTTTATTTATTTTTTTTTATTATTTTTATTAATTTTATTTCACTCCATACAAAGCAATCAAGTTTTTACAAAAAGAAAAATAGAGTTAAGAACAGATCGATCCCCACCCTTGAGAGAGAGAGCAAGCCAAACGGCATAAAAATTTTACAGCTTTTAAAAACATACCTAAATTAATAAATTCTCTATGCTTCATGAACTTATTTTAAAATATTACTGATTAGATCCTGCCATGTTTTGAAAAACGTCTGTACGGATCCTCTAACTGAGTATTTGATTTTTTCCAATTTCAAATAATATAACACATCAGTTTCCCACTGACTTAAAAGAGGAGAGTTTGGATTCTTCCAGTTTATCAGAATGAGTCTGCATGCCAACAGTGTAGTGAATACAATCACAATTTGTCTTTCTCCACTTTAAGCCCCTCTGGAAGAACCCCAAACACAGCTGTTAATGGGTTAGGAGGGATTGTGAGTCCAAGGCTATCTGAAAGGTAATTAAAAGTTTTTAAATCTACTTAAATTTGTCACTAAGATCTATCATATGCTGTATATTTCATGGTACATAGCTACTAAGATGCATCTACTATATGGTGTACATTTCATGGTACACAGCTATAGCCACAGGTTTCCTTCTTAACTAAAAAAAATAAATAATTTTTTAACATGTGTTTTTATAGCAAAAACTGGAAAAAATTAAAACAAGAAACAATCCATAAAGTAAACTATTTTATGTCATCATTTTATGAACTGACAGACTAATTATTTAATTCTGTAAAATTTTATCAGATATAGATGTAATTGTTTTAATAGTACAGAAAAGAAAAGAAAGTCATGTGGCTGGCAGACCAATGCAGTAGTTAGCTGGAAGCTCCTTAATCAAATCCCACAGTCTGTGTAGAGTTTAAACAGAAATGGTAGGAAATCCAAAGGAAAAAAAACAATATTCGTACTATATAAGGGAGGTAAAACAACGAATAATTTCACAGGTGTACTTAAGAGTTGAAAAAAAATCCTGTATTTTCACATACTACATGATTATTGAAACACGGAAGAAAACAAGAAGTAGGAGGCCATTCAATGAGCAGGTTGAAGATAACACAAAGCATAAATATGAAACTCACAAGTGCGCTGGCAGAACAGAAATGAGGTAGTGAAAGGACAGAACTTAGAAAGGACCAGGGAGATGAAAAATAATAAGGAGTCTGAACCAGAAAGGTTCAACTGTGCACCAGAAATCCTAATTGCTAATCCTAAACACAAGGTCAAAACTGTTCTTAAATTGTTCTCTTATTTCAAAAAATTACAGAGCAGCAAATCCTAAGCAATATGCAAAAGCTGAAGTCAAAATTATTCTGCCAATATTATTTTAACCAATAATTCAAAACAAAGAGCAGCTACATGTGCTTGAGAGATTATTCACAATCTTTAATAACGTGGAAGAGCACGACATCGACCTTTATACCATCATGACAATTACATCACACATTGTGCATTTCTGAGGTAGCAACCATCAATATACAGTGGGATGCAAAAGTTTGGGCAACCTTGTTAATAGTCATTATTTTCCTGTATAAATCGTTGGTTGTTACCATAAAAAATGTCAGTTAAATATATCATATAGGAGACACACACAGTGATATTTGAGAAGTGAAATGAAGTTTATTGGATTTACAGAAAGTGCGCAATAATTGTTCAAACAAAATCAGGCAGGTGCATAAATTTGGGCACCACAAAAAAGAAATGAAATCAATATTTAGTAGATCCGCCTTTTGCAGAAATAACAGCCTCTAAACGCTTCCGGTAGGTTCCAATGAGAGTCTGGATTGTGGAATGGTCTGGAAGGTATTTTGGACCATTCCTCTTTACAAAACATCTCTAGTTCATTCAGGTTTGATGGCTTCCAAGCATGGACAGCTCTCTTTAACCCACACCACATATTTTCAATTATATTCAGGTCTGGGGACTGAGATGGCCATTCCAGAACGTTGTACTTGTTCCTCTGCATGAATGCCTTAGTGGATTTTGAGCAGTGTTTTGGGTTGTTGTCTTGTTGAAAGATCCAGCCCCGGCGCAGCTTCAGCTTTGTCACTGATTCCTGGACATTGGTCTCCAGAATCTGCTGATACTGAGTGGAATCCATGCGTCCCTCAACTTTGGCAAGATTCCCAGTCCCTGCACTGGCCACACAGCCCCACAGCATGATGGAACCACCACCATATTTTACTGTAGGTAGCAGGTGTTTTTCTTGGAATGCTGTGTTCTTTTTCCTCCATGCATAACGCCCCTTGTTTTGCCCAAATAACTCAATTTTAGTTTCATCAGTCCACACCACCTTATTCCAAAATGAAGCTGGCTTGTCCAAATGTGCTTGAGCATACCTCAAGCGGCTCTGTTTGTGCTGTGGGTGGAGAAAAGGCTTCCTCTGCATCACTCTCGCATACAGCATCTCCTTGTGTAAAGTGCGCGAATGGTTGAACGATGAACAGTGACTCCATCTGCTGCAAGAGGATGTTGTAGGTCTTTGGTGCTGGTCTGTGGGTTGACTCTAACTGTTCTCACCATTCGTCGCTTCTGTCTATCCGAAATCTTTCTTGGTCTGCCACTTCGAGCCTTAACTTGAACTGAGCCTGTGGTCTTCCATTTCCTCAATATGTTCCTAACTGTGGAAACGGACAGCTTAAATCTCTGGGACATGACCCCCATGTTGCTACTCTTCAGAGAAAATTAAAGGAGGAGGGAAACTTACAATTGACCCCCTTAAATACTCTTTCTCATTATAGGATTCACCTGTGTATGTAGGTCAGGGGTCACTGAGCTTACCAAGCTAATTTGAGTTCCAATAATTAGTTCTAAAAGTTTTGGAATCAATAAAATGACAACGGTGCCCAAATTTATGCACCTGCCTGATTTTGTTTGAACAATTATTGCACACTTTCTGTAAATCCAATAAACTTCATTTCACTTCTCAAATATCACTGTATGTGTCTCCTATATGATATATTTAACTGACATTTTTTATTGTAACAACCAACGATTTATACAGGAAAATAATGACTATTAACAAGGTTGCACAAACTTTTGCATCCCACTGTAGCTCTCAAAAATCCTCTGCTTGTAAAAAAAATAAATAAAAATAAATGTCAGCAGCTACAAAGAAAAATAAGACTTGAAATTTTTGTGTTTAAACAAACTTCATATGAAAAAAAATAATCACAGAATTCTCCATATTACAAAAACTCAATTTAAAAAAAATAAAAACATTGCAAAAATCATAAGATGACTTGAAACTCTCTTGTATTACTGCATTCTTGAACATAAATCTTTTTTGTTTTTTAGGCAATAAACAAAGATTTAGTTCAATTTAATTTAATTTATTTTTGTATAGCACCCTGTATAATGAGTGCAAGCTTATAGGGCATTGTATAAGTTCGCAGGTAAACACAAATACAAAGTTCACAAAATTCTAATTACATACTGAATATAAACATAAAGTCTTCAAGTGTTATGGAAAGCACAGCACCATTTCCAGCTTAAATACCATTAGAAGAAAAGGAATGGGTCACATAGTAAGAGTGCACACACAAAGGAGACTGTGGTGTCAGAAAGGTTTGCCATTGAACAATACCATCTTTCTGGACCACATAACTACAATAAAAAGTAAAATGTTTTTGGAAATGGCAATATACACATAAACTTCTCATTAGACACAAATGTTCATAAATGCATGGTCATTTACTGTATGTCCTTGAACCTTTTTTTAAAGAAGTTCAACTCTCCATTCTTTTGTTTTTCCATGGACCTTAAAGAAAATAAATGAGGCAAATTATTGTCTATTTTAAAATCCAGCACTTCTTTCTTATAAAAATCATCTTATACATTGCTTTTATTCATGTGCAGAACGAGTGCTAAGCATTATGCTTTAGCGGCAACTCTAACATTGAACTTAGCAGATACAACATAATCCAGCTCTGACACAGGATTCAGGGCATGAACAAGCCCTTCCACCACAATGCACACTTGCCGCTATCAGAATTTAGAGACACCCTTTGACTGAACATACTGTACAACTTTTTGGAAAATGTGCAAAAAATGGCGAGATTGTAAAAAATGACACACAAACAGTGACTAGAATAGGACTGTGAAACTAACTGATAAGCCACCTGGCACCAACAACTTTAGAATTACTATGAAACATCAAAATACATCCTCATAATACCATTAAAAATCATTAATTTGACAGTCATTAACTACTGTACTTGGTTATTTGGTGACTATGAAACATTAAGCCCTGTTTAAACTTGGCAGCATATACCTGGATAAAATGTTTGTTAAAAAGAAAAAGTTAAATGCATTTTTAATGTATTTATCAAGAATTTCAAAAAAGAAAACCTGCAAGCATAAATGCAATTAACAAAGCTCATCAAAGTGAAGAAGACACAGATTTTAAATGTAAAAAATACCTACACTTGTGTGATAAAGGCATGTAACTTCATATCTCCCCATACACAGATGAGTAATGCAAGTGTATTAAAAAAGTAATATTATTCCCCTTATTGACGAATCATTTCAGAACACTCAAAATAAAAACTGCAATTTACCACATACAAGTTTATAACAATAAAGAAATAATAAAAAATTTAAGTGGGACTCTTTACATCATGAAAATACAATTCTGTGTTGAGAATAAAAAAAGATAAAGCCATACCCACATTGCCTAAATATTGAATTTAAATCCTCTCATAAGTTACAGTCTAGCTGCACTGGTGAAAGATATGGTTGGTCACCATCAGTCACACAAACAGCATTTTTCAAAGGGAAACTACAATACAACATAAAAAATCCCACATTCCATTAAACCAATTCTTTTTTTTTTTTTTTATTTATTTATTTATTAATTTTATTACAATCAATACATAGCAATCAAGTTTTTACAAAAAAAAAGAATTATGCTAAGAACAGATCGATCCCCACCCTTGAGAGAGAGAGCAAGCCAAGCGGTGTAAAATTTAAGGCTTTTAAAAATACCTAAATCAACAAATTCTCTGTGCTTTATAAAATCATTTCAAAATATTACTGATTAGATCCTGCCATGTTTTGAAAAAAGTCTGCACAGATCCTCCAACTGAGTTTTTGATTTTTTCCAATTTCAAATAATATAACACATCAGTTTCCCACTGACTTAAAAGAGGAGAGTTTGGGTTCTTCCAGTTTATCAGAATAAGTCTGCGTGCCAACAGTGTAGTGTATACAATCACAGTTTGTTTGTCTTTCTCCACTTTAAGACCCTCTGGAAGAACCCCAAACACAGCTGTTAATGGGTTAGGAGGGATTGTGAGTCCAAGACTGTCTGAGAGGTAATTAAAATTTTTTGTCCAGAATAATGTTAATTTGGAGCAGGCCCAGAACATGTGACCTAGTGAGGCTGGGGCTTGGTTTGCAGCGTTCGCAGGTTGGATCATGCCCTGGAAACATTTTGGAGAGTTTTAGTCGAGACAGATGTGCTCGATATATAATTTTGAGTTGTATAATTGTATGCTTTGCGCATATGGAGCTTGAGTGAATTCTCTGCATTGCTACTTTCCACTCCTTTTCTGATATATTAATTGAGAGGTCATTTTCCCAGTGTCCTCTTGGATCTTTGAAAGGAAGGGATTGTAAAAGGATTTTATATATTGTAGAGATGGAGTCTAACTCCTTGAAATTGAGCAATAATTTTTCCAGCGTGGATGAGCGTGCAAGATGAGGAAAATCTGGAAGGTTCTGTTTAACAAAGTTCCTGATTTGAAGATAGTGAAAGAAATTTGTAGCTGGAATGTTAAATTTGGAACGTAATTGTTCATAGGATGCAAAGACGTTGTCTATATAAAGGTCTCTAAGCAAGTTAATTCCAAATTTTTTCCAGATATTAAAAACTGCATATGTTTGTGAGGGTTGAAAGAGGTGGTTCTTTTGCAGGGGTGCCACAGAAAGAAGCTTCTCCGTCTTAAAATGCTTTCTACATTGGTTCCAGATTCTAAGTGAGTGGAGCACAATTGGGTTATTAGTGTATTGCCGATAACGTGTGTTTATTGGAGAACAAAGCAAGGAATACAAAGAAGTACTGCAGGATTTTACTTCTATTGCGGTCCATGCCTGTGTATGTTCTTCTATTTGTGTCCATTTGTGTCACACAAACAGCATTTTTCAAAGGGAAACTACAATACAACATAAAAAATCCCACATTCCATTAAACCAATTCTACCCCAATAGCACTAGGCACAAGGCAGAAAACAATACAGGACAGGAGGCCAGTCCATTACAAGGCCTACCAAAACACACAGACACACACACGAGGATACAATTTAAAGATGCATATATTAATGTTATCCGTATATCTTTCGGGGCTTGAAAGAAAAGCAGGAGTTACCTGCCGGAAAACCCAGAGAAGCATGGCAAGAACGTGTAAAATCCACACAGACAATGAACTGGTACAAGAGTCTAATGTAAATTGTTGGATCCATAATGGGCCAGAATTGATTACTATGCTGTTGTGGTTAATGCAGTCAGAGGCCACATACAGTATCTGTTATTGTTCTCTTAGACTTTAGTGCAGCTTTTGACACCATAGACCACAGTATTCTTATAAACCACCTTAGATAATGGGTGGGTTTCTCCAGCAGTGTTTTAAATTGGTTTCAGTCTTATTTAACAGGTAGAAAAGTCTTTGTTAGTTGTGGTAATTGTACTTCAGAGATCCGTGATATTGTATATGGCGTTCCACAAGGATCTACTCTGAGTCAGCTACTCTCCCTGCTTCCTTTAGGCCAGATTATCTCAAAGCACAAGATGACCTACCACAGCTATGCACATGACACACAGCTTTATGTATCGATAGCACCTAATGACCCTGAGGCTCTTGGCTCTCTGATCCAATGTCTTACTTGTATTTCTGATTGGATGTATAGTAACTTTCTCAAACTAAATAATGAAAAAACAGTAATTTTAGTGATTGATAAATATGAAAATAGTGAGGGTATTAGAAATAAACTTGATCTCTTAGGTTTAAAAGTCAAGGTAAAGGTAAAACATTTAGGGGTAATCACTGAATCTTTAAATTACATATTAACCAGATTACTAGGAATGCACTTTTTCACAAAGGAATACAGCAAAAGTTATACCTCTAATAACATTACATAACTCTGAAAAATTAATTCAGGCTTTTGTTTTTAGTCGAATAGATTACTGTAATGCACTCCTAACAGGAGTGCCTAAGACAGACATCAATTGGTTACAATTAATGCAGAATGCAGCAGCCAGAGTAACTAGAAAAAGAAAATCTGAGCACACCTCGCCAGTTTAAGCATCATTACGTTGGTTACCTGTGTCATTTAGAATTAACTTTAAAATACTATTAATGGTGAATAATGCCTTAAATAATCTTGCCCCTTACTTTATTTTGAAATGCCTGTCCTTTCACACTCTAAGATATTACCTTAGATTTTCTAATGGTGGTCTGCTTATAAGTTAAAGAGGAGACAGAGGTTAGGAGCATGCACTGATCTAGCCATTGCCGCATCCACCACATGACAAACCAACTCAGCATCACAAATTGAGACTGGAGTGCAGCCATGCAACGAGTGACACCTCAGCACCACACAAGTTCTGATGCAATGGAACAGTGTGAGGTTTTTTATGGTGGCTAGAGTGCCAATTCTGCCACCAACCCCCAGGTTTTTCCCTGCAAGCTAGAAGACCTGCTTGCAGGGCTGGATGCAGATTAACGTTATACCCTGGACAATAAGACTATAAGAGACTATATAGGCATAGAAATATCATATTCTTCGGGGATTTTCAATCTTTACTAAGCTCTACTTTTCTCTGGTGTCTTTTACGGTTCTTCTGTGGTTGCGTTTTACACCACCACCATCACCTGATCAAAGTACCATGCAGCACCTGTGATGCTGGAATGAAGGCGGGTGCCTCAGCTGTCCACGACACCAACTTCATCAAATCATCAATTTTTTTAAGATCATACAGATTTTGTTATTCTATAATATTCCTGCCTAATCTTATTTGTTTTTGTTTTCTTGTAACTTTCTCTTTGGCATCATCTTACTTTAAGCAACATTACTTTTATGAAAATAAATTTTGTTGCTGATACCTAAGAAAAATACAGTGTGTTGAAAATGACTGATGTGGAGAGCAGATTTGAAGCTAGACAGCTTCCATTAAATCAGTGGATAGCTATAATAGAGAATCAGATTATTATAAGCACTGTGAAGCACAGGGACACTCTAGCCACCCCAACCCCAACACAGACAGGCAGAGACACAAGTGCAGCACACAACACACATTATTCCCGTGGGGAAGCATTTTTTCCTCACTCCCCTCAGCACCACAATACAGATAGGCAAATCACAATACACTGTCCTTTTCCTTTCTTCTCTTTCTCGCTCTTTTCTCCGCCTCCACTCCTCTCCCAGCAAGCATTGTCCGCCTCCTCCTGACTCTGGCTCTCCGAACGGAGTGAGGCAGCTCCTTTTATTCAGATCCTGGGAGTGCTCCAGGTGGCTCATCAGCATTACCTGGAATCACTCCCAGGTGTGGTGGAAGTCCATTGTAGGGCTCTGCAGCTCACCCTGGTGGTCCCCAGGGAACCCAACAGTGATGTACCAAACTTCCAACCCCCAGCGTGCTCTGCGGGAATCCGTGGTGCCACAGCCACCCAGGAGGGCTGCCCTCTAGCGCCCCAGGGGAAGTAGTGCCTCGCAGATAATCACTCCTCCAGTCCTTCCATCCAGCTGGCATCCCAGCTGGGTAAAGGCCGTGGCCACCCATCACAGCATAAAAGAAGTACCTCTTTACTAGTTGTATTCAATTTGTTTTACAGCATCCTAATCTGGATCCTGAGTTGGTTTGTCGTGTGGTAGGTGTGACAATGCTGGGTAAAATAATGAAGGCTGCACCTTTTCCCAATAACAATGAAACTAATTTACTCTAAAAAGTGTAACCTGTGACTTTTGCTGCTTTTCTTGTGTGAACAACAGTTCTTCCTTTAGGCAGCATCACACAACAGGGCCTGACACAACTTCTACTTAGACCATTAAAGACTGCAGTTGCTGAATGATTTTGTTGGTTGTGAGTGTATCTAAATATATGACTTGGAATTGCAAGGGGTGACTGATTACACAATTTCCTCAAGATGTTTCATCAAACCTCATGCTGGGCCAATTACAATGGAGCACACTGGAGTAAACACACTCTTCAACAATCTTTTTTTTTTTTTTAAGTTAAAGTACAAGTACAAGAAGCACAAAATATTGAAAAATGCCAATGTTCTTTAATGTTTCTGAACACTATATGCAATGCATTTGCAGTTGAAGACTTATTGGTTGCCATCTATCAGGGACACAACAGCTCTTCCCTTCATGTCAAGAGCACATGTCAACAACTAGCAACTCTCCATGATAAATTTAAATTTGTTTGATACTGTACTGAGTCACAGAGCACTATGACTGAATTGCTGGGGTTGGCAAACTACATAATAAATGGTAACAGCCATTTGTTGCAACTGTCTATAACTTGCTGTTAGGTTGTTAAGGTTATATAAATGAAGGATACATTTGACAATTATTGTAAAACCCAAGTAAAGCGAGTCAGTTTTAATAATGATCATTTTTAAAGCAACACTACAAATTTACAAAATGTTACTCTTCATTCATTGATCTTGATGTGAACTTCAACTCTACCTTCATGTTTATCTTGCGCTCTATGATGTTTATTGTATCTTGATTGTTTTTGACTTTTGTGTCCATGCTTTTAATTAAACTTTGCCTTCTTCCTTATTTAACAGTTAATGTTTAGTTTGTGCTGTTTTCTGACTAGATCTCGGCTTTTTTCTGTTGCCCGTCTTCGGCTTCTTGCTACCAGTAGTTATTTTGTTGATTGCAACTTATCATAAACGTTTTTTTAATTTTGCTGGAAAAAGAGTAATTTTTTTTACAGTTAAATTAACAATATCTGCAATTCTCCATAAGCATCAAAAGTAACAAATACAGGCAAAATATACAATTTAAAGTCAGTAAAAAATTAATAAGAGGAAAAATGCTACAATACTAGAAAATCAGATAAAACTTCTGTGAATGGATTCCTAAATACACTAAGAATGAAAAGATGAAGAGAAAAACATTTTTTCGTGTATTTTAAGGATGCAGCCTGGCACTTTTCACTGAGCTTTCTGCGTTTCTCGTCTTATGGGACCTTAACATACTTCAGAGTTTGTGTCAAGTTCTTACAGAAACTGGGAACAAACAAGATAAGTTGTGAGCTGTAAAGAGATACTTAATATGGCCTAAGATGTTCACAAATATAGCAAAGGATGCTACCTGAGCTGTTCTAGAAATTAAAAAATTATAGTGCATATCAAATAGGAAATGAATGTCACTTATTTAATATAACGTATCAGTTCACTTTAGTGGCTATGTTAAAATGCCATATTTACAGGGTAGGTTAATATAATAAAATAACAAACCATTAAAAAGAAAAAAATGTATAAAGATGCAATAAATAAAAGTGCGGATATCAATTTGGGTCAGCAAGTTTCCAAGAAAATTCAAAATATTATGGACTGCAGTGTTTTCTGCAGAAAAATGCTTATATCACATGCTCACCTTTCTTTGTTATTTCCCTCATTTCTTTTTTCCTCCTGCTCTGTTTTTGTACCTTTAATATTATAGGGATGTGTGTGCTCCCTGGTGTACTGGGCTATAATCATCTACTGATGGATTTGGTTGCAGGAGAATAAACAAAACAGGCTTGGAGGACGTTGCCTTTTCAGGAAAGACAGGGGCAGCAGACTGAGATGGGGGCCCTATGATTGTCCATGCCAGTTAGGAACTGTAGCTATTGTGAGATACAGTGGTGTGAAAAACTATTTGCCCCCTTCCTGATTTCTTATTCTTTTGCATGTTTGTCACACAAAATGTTTATGATCATCAAACACATTTAACCATTAGTCAAATATAACACAAGTAAATACAAAATGCAGTTTTTATTATTTAGGAAGAAAAAAAAATCCAAACCTACATGGCCCTGTGTGAAAAAGTAATTGCCCCCTGAACCTAATAACTGGTTGGGCCACCCTTAGCAGCAATAACTGCAATCAAGCGTTTGCGATAACTTGCAATGAGTCTTTTACAGCGCTCTGGAGGAATTTTGGCCCACTCATCTTTGCAGAATTGTTGTAATTCAGCTTTATTTGAGGGTTTTCTAGCATGAACCGCCTTTTTAAGGTCATGCCATAGCATCTCAATTGGATTCAGGTCAGGACTTTGACTAGGCCACTCCAAAGTCTTCATTTTGTTTTCTTCAGCCATTCAGAGGTGGATTTGCTGGTGTGTTTTGGGTCATTGTCCTGTTGCAGCACCCAAGATCGCTTCAGCTTGAGTTGACGAACAGATGGCCGGACATTCTCCTTCAGGATTTTTTGGTAGACAGTAGAATTATTGGTTCCATCTATCACAGCAAGCCTTCCAGGTCCTGAAGCAGCAAAACAACCCCAGACCATCACACTACCACCACCATATTTTACTGTTGGTATGATGTTCTTTTCTAAAATGCTGTGTTCCTTTTACGCCAGATGTAATGGGACATTTGCCTTCCAAAAAGTTCAACTTTTGTTTCATCAGTCCACAAGGTATTTTCCCAAAAGTCTTGGCAATCATTGAGATGTTTCTTAGCAAAATTGAGACGAGCCCTAATGTTCTTTTTGCTTAACAGTGGTTTGCGTCTTGGAAATCTGCCATACAGGCTGTTTTTGCCCAGTCTCTTTCTTATGGTGGAGTCGTGAACACTGACCTTAATTGAGGCAAGTGAGGCCTGCAGTTCTTTAGACGTTGTCCTGGGGTCTTTTGTGACCTCTCGGATGAGTCGTCTCTTGGTGTAATTTTGGTCGGCCGGCCACTCCTGGGAAGGTTCACCACTGTTCCATGTTTTTGCCATTTGTGGATAATGGCTCTCACTGTGGTTAGCTGGAGTCCCAAAGCTTTAGAAATGGCTTTATAACCTTTACCAGACTGATAGATCTCAATTACTTCTGTTCTCATTTGTTCCTGAATTTCTTTGGATCTTGGCATGATGTCTAGCTTTTGAGGTGCTTTTGGTCTACTTCTCTGTGTCATGCAGCTCCTATTTAAGTGATTTCTTGATTGAAACAGGTGTGGCAGTAATCAAGCCTGGGGGTGGCTACGGAAATTAAACTCAGGTGTGATACACCACAGTTAGGTTATTTTTTAACAAGGGGCAATTACTTTTTCACACAGGGCCATGTAGGTTTGGATTTTTTTTCACCCTAAATAATAAAAACCATCATTTAAAAACTGCATTTTGTGTTTACTTGTGTTATATTTGACTAATGGTTAAATGTGTTTGATGATCAGAAACATTTTGTGTGACAAACATGCAAAAGAATAAGAAATCAGGAAGGGGGCAAATAGTTTTTCACACCACTGTATGGCTGCCCGTTCATCCCGGCCAATACCCCCACGCCGCTAGATGGAGACCTTCCGGCAGCATGGAGGTGCCCCGAATTCCAGTAGGGCATCATGAATATTGGAGTTTTTCTTCACAGTCCTGCTGGATACCATGGGGGCCACAAGGGGACGCTGCAGGGAGGCTCAGAGACTTTTATATGCCCTATAACCCGGAAGTACGTCCTGGTCACAGGGACAGAGGAAATGATGTACTTCCTGGATGAAAAAAGAAGAGTTTTGATCTGACCCGGAAGTGTTAAGAATCACAAGGACTGAGGGATCAGAAACACTTCCGGGTCATGGACTATAAAGGACTACGGGAAATCCCAGACAGATGAGCTGAGCTGGGAGGAAGGGTGGCAACGCGTCTGGGAGAGTGGAGGATTGATTATTGTTATTGGTTATTGGATATTTAGAAGTATTGTGGAGTGTAGGGTGCTTTGTGGAAATTATTATTATAAAATAATAAAATAAATAATTATTGGACTTTTATCTGGTGTCTGGCGTCTGATCTGAGGGTTCAAGGGGACGACAGCACCCCTATCTGTTACACTATGTTATATATACGTATATATATATATATATATATAGACATATATGCATATACTTATATATATATATACATATATATATATATATATATATATATATATATATATACACATATATATATATACATATATATATATATATATATATATATATATACACACATATATATATATATACTAGCAGAATACCAGCAGCGAGAAGTAGTGTGTTAAAGAAGTTATGAAAAAGAAAAGCAAACATTTTAAAAATAACGTAAGATGATTGTTAATGTAATTGTTTTGTCATTGATATGAGTGTTGCTGGCATATATATATATACACACACACACAGACACATATATAAACATATATATACATATAAACATATATATAAATATATATATACACATCTATACACATATATATATACTGTATATACAACATATACATATCTACATATATACTGTATATACACATATATATACAAATCTACATATATATATCTACATATATATATATATTAGGTGGGACTCGATTAAAAAATTAATCCAATTAATTAGAGGCTGTGTAAGAATTAATCTTGATTAATCGTATGTAATCGCACACGTAAATTTGCCCCAAATCGCAAATGTTTTTTTTTTTTATTTAAAAGCGGTTTTAGTGGGCGACAGAATCAAATAATAGACATGGACATGAATATTGTAAACTGAAGCTGTTTTAATTTCTGAAAAAAAGCCTTTAAACTGCATTTGAATTCAAAACAGAAACAAAAATATCATCCCTGGTTAAAATTGGGCAGACTTAAAAATAAAGTGGTAGTTTAAGTACTTTAAGTACATTTTCAGAATAGTATTGTCTTTAAATAATAATAACCAAAATTTCACCATAAAGTGCAGTTTTTCTTCTTAAAAAATAAGTCAGAAACATAAAAGGTAATTTGACCAGCTTACTCTTTAAACTCTGAGTAACATTAGCCAAAATTATTTTGTACATTAGGCTAAAACAGTGTGATCATTGAACATTTTGTAATTAGATGTATTTAGAATTACTAACGGTCAGGAAGTCCAATGATCCCCAGTAAGAGCCACAAAGTCCGCTTTCTGTAATGCATCTAATTTTGCTTGCTTTTCAGTGTGCACAAAACCATGCTTTTATCAAGGCTTACGCTCGGGAAGTCGAAATGATCAGTCGTAGGAGCGCTTTATTCCGACTCTAACATTTTTGTAGCTGTGATGTGTGCATCAGTGTAATGGATGTACCAGGAAATCATGCATTGACAAAAGTTCCGTTTGCTTGGAATTGAAAGTGTGATTAAATCGTTATTTTTAAGCGTTATGGAGTACATGCATCGAAGCTTCTCAGCTGTGCTTGTGCTAAGAAAGGGAAAATTTTAAAAATAACGTAACATGATTCTGCGTTAACCTAATATTTTTCATACGTCCCAAACCAAGGAGATGTGAAGGTAAAATGAATCGGTAGCGCGTACATAGTCAGTACATCCCTCTCGGAATCGAACCTCGAATGTCGGCGTTAGAGGCTTAAGACTCTACAATTAGCCACAGCGTGTGGCTTGTCTATGCTAAAGTATGTATTGTAGATCGGGCTATATATATACATTTATATATATATACCCGTGTATCGAGTGGAGAAGTAGAAGTTATGAAAAGAAAAGGGAACATTTTAAAATAAGCGTAACATGATTGTCAATATACAGTAATTGTTTTGTGAGTGTTATTGAATGTTGCTGTCATCAAGGATTTGATTATCATTATTTCTTTCAATCAGGCTCGTATTTGTAGGATGTGTTCAAGTTACATTCCGTGTTTGTCAATCGTTGTAAAGATAAGAGGTTTCATTCATCGATTAGTTCCTTACTGCATCAATAAACAGCTCGTCTTCCTTTTTATCTGTGATGTGACAAACTGCATGCACGGGTTTTTTTTTTTTACACTGTCTTCCTTTAGCAGGACATTCACTTTTTCCACCGTGTGCTTTGTTTCCGCAGTAGCTGCACTTATGAATATGATTCTATGTATAAGACGCTTCATATTTTTTTGCTGCCTTCTCAATTGTGTAATTCGGTTTTTGTTCAGCACTCTTTGGAACTGTTGCTTTTTGTCTGTGCACTGTGTCAGTTCACGTGAGCCGCTTGGTGTTCTTGCATCGAAGGTTCCCAGCTGTACTGGTGCCATCTCGTGTAATGTCAGCTAAGACCCGGCACTTAAAACTTTCTCTCGCAGTTTCAATGAGTTTGTGCCAAACACCACCCTGACCATCTCATCTTCCTCTGCATAAGCACAGTCCTTCACACGTGAATATTTACCGGCAGTGTTTGTATTGGATTGCGCTGATGGGCGGCCTTATATGGGCAGGCACTAAATTACAAACGCTAGTGGTAGCCTATGAACTTAATTTAATATAAACTTACGGTTCACGCCGTGCTTTGTTTCCGCAGTAGCTGTACTTATGAATATGCTTGTATGCATCATTTGCTTCATAATGTTTTTCTGCCTTCTCAATTGTGAAATGGCGTTTTGTGCTGATCGCTGTTTGGAGTTCTTCCTTGTGCTCTATGTACTTACGTAGGAGGCGTGATGATGTCACACGAAACTCCGCCCCCCGCGGCCATCTCCAACTCAAGACTCCATTACATTATATGGGGAAAAATAGCTTCCAGTTATGACCCTTATGCGTAGAATTTCGAAATGAAACCTGCCCAACTTTTGTAAGTAAGCTGTAAGGAATAAGCCTGCCAAATTTCAGCCTTCTACCTACACGGGAAGTTGGAGAATTAGTGATGAGTCAGTCAGTCAGTGAGTGAGTGAGGGCTTTGCCTTTTATTAGTATAGATATATACATACATATATATATATATATATAACATATATATATATACACATATATATACATACATATATATATATATACACACACACACACACACACATATATATATATATATATATATATATATATATATATATATATATATATACTAGCAGAATACCCACACTTCGCTGCGGAGAAGTAGTGTGTTAAAGAAGTTATGAAAAAGAAAAGGAAAAATTTTTAAAATAATATAACATGATTGTTAATGTAATTGTTTTGTCATTTGATATGAGTGTTGTTGTCATATCTATATCTATCTATATATATATATATATATATATATATATATATATATATATATATATCAATATCTATATATATATCCTTTGGGGTGCGAGCAGCTGTTGCTGGGGGTGCCAGAATCCATCGAGGAAGAAAAATGAAAAAAAAAACGTATGACTCTTGCTCTTACGTGCACTTACTGTATTGCTGCGTGGGTATTATGAAGTATCGTATCTGTTCAAGTTCTATTTAAATTTTAAATATAAGTAATTTTTATTTAGTTGACAGAAATATGTTTGGTAGGAATGAAAGGTAAATTTAGTCAGCATTGCATAAATTTTTCTTCACCATAGAAATTTAAAGAGTAAATTCAACTTACATTCCTACCAAAGATATTTCTGTTGACTAAATAGAACCTACTTATATCTAAATTCGAGCTATTGAGCTGTCGCCTGCCTGACTGGATATGTCACGCAGCTCTTACTTTTTTACCATTCATGTAATCATGGCTAGTCGCGAAAAAATTAGAACATGGAAGGAGGATCACACTGAGTATGGCTTTACCAAAATAATTATTGATGGCAAATAAAGTATCCATTATTCATAAAGCTTCAATTGGTGATCTTTTTTTCTATGTTAACCTCATATTTTTTCATACTTCTTCTAAAACCAAGGGGGTGCGAGGGTAAAATGAATCGGGAAGCGCTGATTTATATATATTGAATATACTGAAATAGTTTTACTTTCAAATAACGCAAACAATACGCGGCACGTGTTTCACCCTAATTCTGGGCTCATCAGGCGTATACACTCACTGCACCCCGTCTCAGGAATCGAACCTCGGATGTCAGCGCTAGAGGAGAAGCCTCTCGTGTTGCACCACTGCGTGTGTTTCGTTTATTTGACAGTATGTAGATCGGGGTGTATATATATATATATACAGTGGAACCTCGGTTTACGAGTGTTTTGCAAGACGAGCAAAAATTTTTAATAAATTTTGACTTGATAAACGAGCGATGTCTTGCAATACGAGTAGTATGGATACACTTTGTCTGCTGAGCGTCATGTAATCACAATTTAGCTGATGGTTCTTCCCTCTCTCTCTCGCCCAGCGCATCTCTCTCTCTCTCCTTAGCTCGCTCGCCCAGCGCGTCTCTCTCTCTCTCTCTCTCTCTCTCTCTCCTTAGCTCGCTCGCCCAGCGCGTCACACTCTCTCCTTAGCTCGCTCGCCCAGCGTCTCTCTCTCTCTCCTTATCTCGCTCGCTCGCTCGCCCGCCCAGCGCGTCTCTCTCTCTCTCTCCTTATCTTGCTCGCTCGCTTGGTCACCTGTCTCTCTCTCTCTCTGACAATCGTCTCCTATTCTCCGTCTGAGTCTGAGTGCCTCACACTAAAGAAGTCAACATCCGTACGAGCGTATACTGTTTACTACAGCATTGTGACTGTGTGTGTGTGCGCTGTGAAGTGCAAGTCCCAATCTTGCTCCCCAAACCACGAAGCTGAGTTTCAGTACTTTAACACCAGCTTTTATTCAGCTTGAAACAGCAACAGCGCTGTTATTTAATGTAGTGGGATCTTTATAATGTCCCTTGTATGACCCATTGACGACAGGCGCTTATAGCATGTCTGCGATCTTTTTGGATGCGCTTATACGGCGAACTGCTACAGCGCTGGGAGACTGCGATTGCTTTGGGACGCTCTTCCGTGTGTCGTCCCGTTGGGTGGAATCCCACATGAGTTTAGAAACTCACCCCAGCCATGATTCTTTTTAAAGGTAAAGTGCAGGTTAATTTGTATTATGTATTTTACTTTATATTTTGTATTAATCATTTTTATATGAATAGTTTTGGGTTTTGGAACGAATCATCTGAGTTTCCATTATTTCTTATGGGGAAATTCGCTTTGATATACGAGTGCTTTGGATTGCGATCACATTTCCGGAACGAATTATGCTCGCAAACTGAGGTTCCACTGTAGGTATGTATGTGTATGTATATATATATATATATATATATATATATATATATATATATATATATATATATATATATATATATATACACACATACTCCTGTAGCCACAACAAATGCCTTTATTTTATGGACAAACCAGGGATGAACAACTTCATTTCTACTGCAGCCATAGCTGTGACACACATAAAAAACATCAATAATAACTCATAAATGTACAATATCATTTACGAAAATCGCAACATTTTAATCACCAAAAATTCGGATTATTTGTAAACAAAATCCATCGTCCTTTCTTTCCTCAAAAACAGTTCAATTACTCTGTCGTACAGATTATCGGAGCGCTTCAGATTCATCAAAACCTCACTTTCTATCCCCATCGAAGCTAATGGTGAAAGGTGAACCCACCCTATGGTATTCCTGGCATAAGTTTGATTTCGCTTTAGGGCTGAAAATGTCCGCTCGACAGAAGCAGTGTACACGGGAATGCTCCATGCCAAATATACCAATGTGAACAGCCGCCCCATGCTCTCATTCAGATTTTTCTGATGAAGGAAGTCAAGGAGATCAGTGGGAGATTTTCCTGCAAAATCATCCATAGCATACATTACAGTCAGTTCCATTTTTAGCCGAGACAGGTCCAAAAGTGCTCCGTGGCTGTTGTGTTAAAGTGTAGAAGGCTGCATGCGTGAAATTTTTCTTGTATTCCCGAAAGTTTTGGGGCTCGAGGAGCGTGACAAACATCAGGTTCTCATGGTCTTGAAATGTGGTCTGTGTCTGGCAAATAATATTGTCCAGAATCTTGCCATGGAGTTGTCCGTAGTGCATGCGACGATCTTTCACTCGGAGCGTTTATGGTGCGTTCAATGGCGTCGTAGACTTCCTCATATCGGCTTCTATCCAATCAATGGGTCTGAATACGGTGACGTTGCCGTACACCTGCTAAAGGGCCCTACTGACACCAACTCAAAATCTGATTGGTTGAAGTCCGTCCTCTCTCCTTGCTTTGCGGTTCTCTACTGTTTTATTGTTCGTTAATTACGATTGTTATAGTTATTGTGTAGCTATTTTAGACTTAGTTTACTGTTCAGACACCCATTTCCTTTATTTAATCCACGGGCTCTCCGATATTTTTTTGTTCCTTTATTACGATTATAATTATTTATTGATTCCCTTCTTTGGCTGACTGCCTGCCCATATAAGGCGCTCCGCTGTTTTTTTGTGAGGCAGCCTTTACACAGCTTCTCCACTGTTTTATTCTCCTTGCTTCACGGTTCTGTACTGTTTTATTGTTCGTTTATTACGATTGTTATAGTTATTGTGTAGCTATTTTAGACTTAGTTTACTGTTTAAGTACCCATTTTCTTTATTTAATTCACGGGTTCTCCACTATTTTTTTGTTCCTTTATTACGATTATAGTTATTTATCGATTCCCTTCTTTGGCTGACTGCCTGCCCATATAAGGCGCTCCGCTGTTTTTTTGCGAAGCAGCCTTTACACAGCTTCTCCACTGTTTTATAAACAAACGCCTGCATAGAAGGCCGTCGTTTTTCCTTGCTTCACCAATTAAGAAGCCTTTTTATTTAATCCAAGGGTTCTCCGCTGTTTTATTGTTGGGAGCTCTTCCTTCTTTTCTACGCACTGCGGTCACAGTCAGTTCACGTGATTACGTGGGAGGCGTGATGATGTCACACGCAGCTCCGCCCCCAAGGCCATCGGGCTGTCCATTACAGTATACAGTATGGAGAAAAATAGGTTCCAGTTATGACCATTACGCGTAGAATTTCGAAAATGAAACCTGCCCAACTTTTGTAAGTAAGCTGTAAGGAATGAGCCTGCCAAATTTCAGCCTTCCACCCACACAGGAAGTTGGAGAATTAGTGATGAGTGAGTCAGTCAGTGAATGAGTGAGTGAGTCAGTGAGGGCTTTGCCTTTTATTAGTATAGATATATATATACCGTATATATATATTACTAGCAAAATATGTGTGCTTCACAGCGGAGAAGTAGTGTGTTAAAGAAGTTATGAAAAAGAAAAGGAAACATTTTAAAAATAACGTAACATGATTGTCAATGTAAATGTCATAGGCTTATTTTAGTTTTGATAGTGAATTTGATGATTATAAAGAGTTTAATTTATGAGTGTAAATGCTGTATATGAGAAATGTACATTTTAGGATGTAAGGATCTCTTTGTAAACAACGTTTGCAGTTCTGCCCTCGGGCTGTAAAATGACCAAGCTGTCTGGTGAGCTTACTCTTGAGCATGCAACGTACAGTTGGCCATGTGAGAAGCAATCTTATGTCAAGTCAATGCTGACCTTTTTTAGAGTCTGGCCCTGTGACTCATTTATTGTCATAGCGAAGCAGACCCTTACTGGAAATTGGAGGCGTTTGAATTGGAATGGGAGGTCAGAGGGTATGAGAGGGATGCAAGGAGTCTCCCCTGAGCCAGTTCCAGTAAAGACAGTTGCCTCAATGAGGTTCTTGTGCAGAGATATGATCTGAAGCCTGGTGCCGTTACAAAGTTTTGGTGGTTGTAAGTTTTGTAGTAAAGCGATGGAGTAAACGAAAAGGCAGAAGTCACCAACAGGAAGACGTGAAGCAAGGCCAACAATAACAGGCTTGAAGTGGTTGAGTAAAGATGAAAGAAGCGCAGTGATCACGATGAACAGCTGAGGAAAGTAAGGAAGCGAGTGAGGAGGCACATGAGCACGGGATGTCATTAATGTATATAGGCAGGGAGCCAACCACGTGGTAGGTGCGCGGACAGCGGCCGTGCGGAAAAAGGAAGGGGGACCGGTGGCGGCCCTTGTGCATCTCTGCCGTGAAATAAATCCTCTGTTAACGGAAATAAGGAATGAAACTGCCAAAAGGAGAGGTCAGTTCTGTAAGATCCTTACGACATAATGGTGAGAACCGCCAAAAAGAAGACGTTATTTTTGAAAGTTTGTTACGGGGCAAGGCGCGAAATGAAACATACTTAACGTTTGTAAGTACAGTGTAAAAGATGAGCATGGGAAATTTGGGCTTGCTACGTATATTGGAATCCGCAGAAATAATGAGGAGGGGTTTCCCCTGTTTATATATACAGTTCATGGGGCACACCTGTCGCCCCAACCCCCAATTGGGTGTTGCAATAGGACATGAAAAATACCTAACTTTTGCAACTACACTGCAAGGAATGAGCATGCGAAATTTCATCTTCCCACCTATATGGAAAGTGGGAGAATTAGTGATGAGTCAGTGAAGGCTTTGCCTTTTATATGTTAGATACTGTGATGGCCTGGACCCCAGTGGAATGGAAGGACCAGGCGAGCTGGAGTTTGTTGCAGCCCTGTTGGATTCCGTGGAGGTTACCAGGGGGAACTACAGGGCCTTAAAATGGACTTCCACCCCACGTGGGAGTGATTCCATCCTGATGAACCACCTGGAGCACTTACTTTTTACTTAGTTATTGAAACAAAGGGGAAAGAAAGGTTCCACAAAATATTTCATTATAATTTTGCTAGAGATTTATTAGTATCCAAAGTAAATTGTTCAATACAACTATATAGGTAGCTTTCACATCTCTAAAACAGATTCCTTAATTTATTCATGCAGAAAGCTTTAAACAAATATATTAGTAAAAACTCATATTTGCATTAATCTTCTTACCAAAATACTACCCCCCGCCCCCCATGCTCTGAACCTAGTGATTGAACATTTGATACCAAGGCTTTGAAGCTTGCACCCCTTTAATGAAGCATGTATTGAAGTGCCATTACCACATGACTGATGATGAACGCTGAAGCTTCGAAAGTCCCTGAATAACTAGAAGCATTTGGACTGTTTTTGTGCTATTCCTCATGCTTTAACAAGGATGTGAAACTGCAGCTCATATTTTATACAGAGATGATATTGAATTAAATGTAGAATCTTCAAATGAAAACAAGCTAAAAAAGATAGGCATGGTGTAACATTCAGAAGCATTATGCGACCAAATTAACTGATATGAAAATTGGAGCAACTCACATTTTTTAGTTATTTTATCCAAGAGTCAGTTATCATATTTGTTTATCAAGTGTGTTTGGGTTATTTGTGAAAGTAACCATAACAGATAAAGTGTTTAATCTAGATTTTTACCAATCTGTGAACCTCATTCATAAATAGTACAGATCTATTCATATTTCTAGTGTCCTTGCTTGGAAGTGAAACAGAGATCCCTCACTCAAACCTACATTTAACATGGCATCCATTTGGGGGCAACCTGTTAATTGTACTAATTAGTTACCAGCATTGCCGAAGGTAAAACTGATAATTAATTAGCTGAGTAATCATACACCCCTTCCTACACGTGTATCTAAATTTCTTCTGCACCGACTGTCTTGACCTCATGGTCATCAGATGTCACTCTTTCCAAAACAACAAAACTTTTAATCTTTTTCCAGCATAATCAGGAAGTAGCCTCAAATACTTCTCAGGGCTTTGTCCACCCATCACTACTTAAACCCACCTGGCACCCCTAAACCTTAATTACTTACAAACAATAAAATTAAACTCTCAATTCAGGTACTTTGGCAGCTTAAACAGCCGGCATACTCAATCTTTTTTTAACCATTATATTCCCTTTAACCTCCTTTTTGTTAATAGAAAATGTGACTCTTGCTTAGAATTCTAGGTAATTATGGTTAAACCCGAGTCGGCTTTACAGTGGGAAGCCTGAATAAACTCCTGTCACAGTATTCTGCTGCCATTGAGTGGATAAAATAATATTTCTATTCATTTAGCAACTCTAAGGTAACTCATCAATATTTATGAGTGGGGTGGAGCCTTCAATCAAAACATTATTGTATGTAAATGCTCTAAAACTTATTTTAAATCAAACTGAAACTAAACCATTAATTAACTCAAGCAATGACAGTGATGACAAAGTGAACTGGTTATAAGACATTGAAATGGATAGTGAAACTGATGCATAGGACAATGTATGACCAAACCTCTGCCTGTTGGATTCAGTCACCTGTAGGTCTATTGTAGTACATGTAGGTGTATCAAAAAAAGATAAAATGATTGAGGACAAGTAGAAAGACAAAAAAAAGTAATTAGCCCCCTAAACACTGTTCACAATGCAGCAATGTTTGTTCATGTCAGGTGATATGTTGAAGTCAATAAGACGTTTCGCTGTGGTAGCCCACAATAACACAAGGGGTGCATTGATTGTGCAGATCAGGTACTGACATTCTACCGTGTCAAGCTCAAGCAACAGGAAAAAAAAATACAAAAAGTGCTCAAAAAAGTTTATTTCTGCTGTTCCAATTGCAACATTGGGCAGCATGTTAGTGACTGTTTCAAAATATGTCACACAAAGGACATTTACTAAATCTGCATCAGTACAACAATGGACACAATACATATCTTTCCAATTGTATTTAAGTTGTCATTTTGATATTTACATGTTTCTGTTATAAATAACATTTTTGGTTAAAAAATTAATAGCATTTTTGACTATTTTTTTTAATGCTAAAGAGGAAGTGTAAATGTGGCTGTAGCCAAAGTGTTTAAATCTTTGACACACCCAGTCCTTAGGTTTGTCTATTACACTGCAACTGCCCAATGCCTCACAGCCCAACACTAGCAATTTAGGAAAACCATTTAAACTTAAAATATTGTACAAATCACTATTTCACTTCTCACATGTTAAAGAAACTAACTCCATTATATTATAACAATGTTTAATGCAATTAACCAGTAATATCAGTGATGGGCTTTCTCCATTACAGGGCCTATCTTAGTGATTCTCCCTTTTTGGATTAGTGTGATCAGAGCAGATGCTCTAGTTGCAACAAATTGCACAGCTACAATATAACATCAGTAAAACTGCAAGACAAACTGATGTGTTGCAGTACAGTACAGAGGTAATAACTGAAGCCTAACTTGCTCCAATATTGAGAACCTTAATATACCACATTAAACCTTACACAGAAAAACACACTTTGAAGGTGTTTCATAGTAGCATATTTTGAAATCTGTTGTGCACTGTTTGTCTGTTTATTGTCTAATGTGTTTATATGTGTTCAGTATGTTATCTGGTATGATATGCTGACTAAGAACCACTTAGGGACACCACACTACTTGAAAACTGTGACACTCTGCATATAGTGCATAAAATATAGTACAAGATAGGTTGACTAAAGTGGAGGAAGGGGCCAGAGAGATTGTCAGTGAGAAATAGCGTCTTACCTGTTTTCACGCCTAACCCAAAAGCATAAGCATGAATGAAAGAACAAATTGTTTTTGTTACACACATTTGTAGTCTACAGTGTTAGATGAATAAGTGCAATGAAGAGAGAACGTACACTCTCACATTTATCAGTTTGTAGACTCAGCTAACAAAACTTTTGGTTCTCTTACTTCTTTCAAATCTTATTCTGCAAATACTTTTTATTATAATGTTTTGATGAAAAACTATTATAAGAAAGGTAGCAATAAGTTTTGATTAAATAAAGATTTCATTTTAAAAATGTGACATTAAATAAGCTACAGTGTCCACAAACTTAGGAGTTGGTCTGTATATGTTATGAAAGGCTATAACACATTAGTAAAAGGAAACTGTAATAACAAATAGTAATGAATACCAGTAACATCATATTACAGAAATGATAAAAAAAAAAAAAGTACGAGAATTATAGGGATTTATGTATGAATAGCAGAGAAGAGAAACTACCTTCCTTATGACCTGACCTAAAAAGCATCTGGCTGTAACTCCACATCCATATTTAAGTATTATCCTGGCAAAGACATTGGTAATAAAAGAGCAATTTGAGCTTTTAATTAAAAAAATAGCCCTTCTATCCCTGTCAAAGCTCATTTAAAGACAAATTATTGCTCATCCCTCAGGATCCAAAAATCCTTCTGCATTTTTTTAACCTTTCAACAATCGCAATGCTAGTTGCCAATTGAGTTCTTTATGTAAGGAAACTGTTTTTTGGATGTGTGCAGAACGATGCAGTTTTTAAATGTGAGATTTAAATTTTCAACTTTAGCTTTACAAAAAGCCTTTAAATACTGCATACTGTATTGAACCTATTTTTAAAACTGTGTGTAAATTAAACTCTTCTCATGATGTTTAAAAATCCCTTATAATTGCCTGATCTTCTGCTATTCTTCTTAAGACGACGCTGCAAAACTGAGGTGGATTAAATATTGCTTTAGGAAGAATTTACATTTGGCAGTTAACACTCATCATGACGCCAAGATCAATTCAGAACATGCTCCCCGTATGGGGAGAACAAAAATCAGAATTTCATACAGCAATTTGCGAACAGCTGTCACGACTAAACCTGAACTATAATTTTCGGGTTAAAAAAATTATACAGGTTTCTTTTCATATCATGCCAAGAAAAACCTCAAAACATAGTATTTAATCTTTATTTGAGTCACAGTGTAGTGCTTAGTTTAATAACCGATCTACAATCTCACATCCATCCATTTTCTAACCCGCTGAATCCGAATACAGGGTCACGGGGGTCTGCTGGAGCCAATCCCAGCCAACACAGGGCACAAGGCAGGAACCAATCCTGCGCAGGGTGCCAACCCACCGCAGGACACACACAAACACACCCACACACCAAGCACACACTAGGGCCAATTTAGAATCGCCAATCTACCTAACCTGCATGTCTTGTTTCCAACAACCTAGAACTACAAATCCATTTTTCTGTAAATGAGTGAATTCCATCCTTCATACCGTAGCACACTTATAACAAAGAAAATATAGATAGATAGAACTTTATTTGATCCGGAGGAAAATTTGGCTTTTTTCAAAGATCTTTAAATAAAGTACTTGTAGGAGTGCACTACCTCTTCATCCACTCCCTGAATAGTGACTAGTTCTTTGTTTTGCTAATGTTAAGATGCAGACAATTCACTGTGTACCAAAAAACAAAGTTATCTGCCTGATTCCTATACTTTGTCTCATCCCCTTTATCAATATACTCCATAAGTGCAGAATTATCTGAGAATGTCCGCAAGTAACATGACCTGGCATTGTATTTATAGTCTGAGGTGTACAGAGTAAAGAGAAAAGGAGACAGGACTGTTCCTAGTGGTGCACCAGTGTTGCTCCCATCCGTATCAAAATCACAGTCCTTGAGTCTCACAAACTGCGGTCTGCTTGACAGATAGTTCGTTACCCAGGACACCATTACCTCATCCACCAGCATATCTCTGAGATAGACCCTAAACAGAGAGGACTGGATGATACTGAAGGCACTGGAGAAATAAAAAAAAACATGATCCTCACAGTGCTGCCAGCTTTGTCCAGGTGAGAATAAGCCTTGTGGAGAAGATAGAACAAAATTGAGGTTGATGAAGCAATTATCTAACTAACAACTAAAATCTAATAACACTGCAAAAAACGTAAATATGAAAAAGCTGACAATCCTCAGAATAGAAAAAATAAAATAATTTAGAGTGGCATAATATACTGCAGCAACACCTACACTGACACATGCAGTCATTGAACTTTTACAAGTTCTTCTGCAATCTGTGTGAAGAAATGTTTTACTTTCAGTTGTAAATGCTCATAGCATAAACTGATACTACAGCATAAATAAAATGCACTTCAGTAAACCACAACAGTCGGGTGCTTAATGAGAATGACAGCTTAGAAGTCTCATTAAAAGCTCAGAAAAAAATGACAATGCTGATCTCTGCAGTGAGACTACAAATCAGCAGAAAATGTCAGTCTGTAGTTCTGCTATTTACTTTACAACAAAAAGGAGTGCATATACAGCAAAAGTGATAATTACAGTTAAAAATGGGCACACAACCTACTGAAGTTAATGTTATGGCCTTGTTTTTATTCTTCTAAAGAGGAAAACAAACACATTCATGGACATAACTTTCAACTTTGTCTTCTTGCCCAATTTACAATCCAGACAACTCTTCTTAGAAAAATTAAAGCTATGACTATAAAGCTGTCAAAACTAAAGTTGATATGTAAAATACAGCAGACTAATTTTTATGATTCATTCATATTTTGTTCATTCATGTCAAAACAGCATGGTGGTTCAATGGTTAGTACTGTTGCCTTACCACTTCAGAAGATCAGTTTAGGGTTTTTTCTGCAGTATGCATTTTTTTTTTTTACAGTATCTATGTACTCTCCTTTTCTGTCATATTCTAAAGTTAAACTATGCTTGGTACTGTATAGTAGCCTGGTATGAGTGAGGTAGGTGTATGTGTGATTATACCCTGTTATGGACTGGCATTCGGTCAAGGGTTGGTTTATTCCTTGTCCCTGATGAAGCTGGGACAAGCCCAACAAAAAAAAATACAGATAAATCAACAGTGCTCCGTCTAGATACTTTGCAAAATACAACACTGTTTTGAACAAAGCTGTTCTTTTTCAACCCCCCAATGAAATTTATGTCTTAGTTCCTTTATCTGTTTTGCTTCCTTAAGATAATCAGTGGGAAAGAACAAGGATAGTATTGAATACCCAAGAAGTCATATATTAAAATATTTCTGGATAATTTACAAGCCATACAATGTATTATAATCAGCATTATATTGTACATTATATATGTGATTTAATATCCAAGCCACAGGGGATGCACAAACCTGTGTGTTTCTCTGTGCACTAAGTAGGGAGAAAAGGACCTGCACTGATTTGCTAGACAGAGTGACCAAACTGGCAAAGGTGAGCAGCACGTTAAGTTGATAAAGGATAATGATGGAAACATACAAGAAAGGAGAGTGTGCTGAGCAGCTGAAAAGAGTACTTTGAGAGGTTGATGAATGAAAAGAATGAGAGAGAGGGAAGGTTGGATGATTTGGAGATAGGAAGTGCAACAGATTAGAAAGGAGAAAGTAAGGATAGCTATGAAGAGGATGAAGAATGGGAAGGTTATTGCTCCGGATGACATACCTGTGGAAGCATGGAGGTGTTTAGGAGAAATGATAGTGGAGTTTTTAACAAGATTGCGTAATGCGATCTTGGAAAGTGAGAGCATGCCTGAGGAGTAGAGAAGAAGTATACTGGTACTGATTTTTAAGAATAAGGGTGATGTGCAGAACTGTTGTAACTACAGAAGGATATAATTGATGAGCCACAGCATGAAGTTATGGGAAACAGTAGTGGAAGCTAAGTTAAGAAGTGAGGTGATGATTAGTGAGCAGCAGTATGGTTTCATGCTAGGAAAAAGCACCACAGATGTGATGTTTGTTCTGAGAGTGTTGATGGAAAAGTACAGAGAAGGCCAGAAGGAGTTGAATTGCATCAAGCATATGGCAGGGTGCCTAGAAAGGAGTTGTGTATGAGGAAGTCGGGAGTAGCAGAGAAGTATGTAAGAGTGTTACAGGATACATAAAAGAGAAGTGAGACAGTGGTGTGGTCTGCAGTAGGAGTGACGGATGCGTTTAAGGTTGGGATTAAATAAGTGATTGGCTCTGAGCCCTTTCTTATTTGCAATGGTGATGGACAGGTTGACAGAGGAAATTAGACAGGAGTCCCAATAGACTACGAGATTTGCAGATGACACTGATTTGTAACAAGAGTAGCGAGAAGGTTGAAGGAGACCCTGGAGAATTGGAGAGGAATGAAGGTCAGTAGGACGAAGACTGAACACGTGTATGAATGACAGGGAGGTTAGAGGAATGGTGAGGATCCAGGGAGTAGAGTTGATGGTGGCTGGGGGTTTTGGAAGTTAAAGCCACACTGTAAATTAATGCATCATTAGTAGTATTACTATTACTACTATTATTACTTATAGTGTCATTGCCTGTTTATGGTGTATTTAGTTCAGAAAATTGTTAAGAAGAGGAACATCACTCCAAACAATCAATACACAAATGCAAATAAAAAGGATGTGTTTGTGCCCAGGCTGCTAATTGACTGGAATTTTATTATGCCTTATAGTCACAGAGCTCTAGCATAAAAAAAAAATTAAATTTCCCCTTTTTACACACAAACCTGATGTTTCATTTGAATTCAAGTTGTGAAAGTTACAAACACAGCAAAATCTTCTTCTTCTTAAAGCATCAGCAATTTCTATATAAAAATAGCCTAGGGAGAGCTCATTTCTTGTGTGCCACTGCAATGGCTCTCGTTTCAGCAGCAAGTAAGTGTCTTCTGTTCTAGTGTCACTGTTAGATTCTGCCCTTTGTCCCTATAACCAGAGATGAAAAATAACCATCTGATACTGTTATCTGTGAACATGTTTTTTGTTTAAAATACTTATATTTAGCAAAACTGAATCCAAGCAGACATATTTCAGGTAGGGATCTTAAGTGATTAGAGCAGTGCACTGTTTGTAGATAATGAAAGAATGTGTTAATCCATACATAACACTGGTCACTCAGTAGTACCTGCAAATACTTCACTGAATACGATAAATTAGACCCTAATCCATACATAGTAATGGACAGTGGAACGTGTTGGTATAAATGCCTGACAAGAAATCTCAAAACCTGAGGACTCGTCGACACATATGTGATGCTGACTTTTTGCCAAGAAAAGTGCCTCCATACTCCACCGTAGACCCAACTGAAAACCTATAAGACAATTGGATGGTTCCAATGGACTTCTCTTCGGCTGCATGTATTAAAATGATTACACCACAATGTATAAAGTTAAATATATTCTTCAGCTTTTGTACCATATGTCTCTTGTCTTAATATCTCCACCTTGGTCACTGAGAATTGATATATATTAGTGTTGCACAGTGTACTAAAAAAATGTTTAAAACAGTAACACTCATACAATATTCCAGCATTATGCTAATTTTTACTACATGAAAATATAACTGAAAATGCTCTGCTGCCTTTACTAAAAAGTAACCTCTGTGTCTTTAAAAAAGGCTTGCAGAGCACGGAACATGTCTGCTCATTCTCTGCAAAGGGGAGTTAGATGGTTATAAAATGCAAGATGCTTGCACACAGACTGTTTAACTGCATAGCAGTACTTTGTGTGACTAGCAGGAGGCAACACACCAAATCTTTCCAAGCATTTATGCCTTGCTCATTCTGATGTCTTTTAGGGGCTCAGGAAAGTGTGAAATGGTATTAACAGTAAAAATAAGAAAACATAAGATTAATGAATTTTAAATGGGTTAACAAGTGCAGAATTTTCACACAGCACAAGTTCACAAAGAAAGCTTTCCTGAGCTTGTTTGATGAAAAGACACAGGCACAAACTAGTACAAGCCTAATCACTGTGATTCTGTAAAGTGGGATGCAAAACAACATATTAAATAGTGGTAAACTGCAATGCAGTCTACACATTGCACAGTTTAAATGAATGCACATTTCACTATGTGTGAGTACAAGAAAGAAAAGGACTGCAAGCTGTTGTTTGTTGGACGTCTGCGATTATAGAGAGGTTGGTGGGACAGCGCTGCATAAAGCATCTCGCCAGTAATTTCAATCTCCTGTGTGTGTACCCAGGTTGTTCTTTCTTGCCTGGTTGTAGTTGTTACAATATTTAAAATCAATTAAATGCACTACCATTTTTTTTACTACAGTTGGTGCTCAATGTTGTCAATACTTTTTTAGGGATATGGTGGTGCAAAAGCTGGTATTAGTACTAAACTCAAAATTTTAGTATCGATCCAACACAGTACTAACATGTGTAGGTTAAACGTAACAGCTGCAATTCTAAAAAGAACACATTAACAGCATGTGCAACTGAAGGATACGGTCCTCCTTGCTGCCCCCAGGCAACGGCTTGTTGAATATCATTCTGAAATAAACATGGTATCATATCAGCAGGTTTTTAAATGTTTTTGCATACATTTTTGAAAATAAAGGTTTTACTGTCACAAGTACTGAAATGTAGGTAAAATAAACATGAATGGATGACATCTGCAATGCTTTACAATTGAAAACTACCACCTGTCAGAATATTGTAAAAGGTGACTATTATTTCAAAACTGACAATATATGTTTATATAAACATCTTCAATTTTGGATTTCAATGAAGACATACATTTTTTTTTCTACTAGCTGAATCCGAACTAGTTTAAATTCCATTATTGCTGTATGCAGGTAGTCTGTTACTATGTTTCAGCATTTTATTTTGTGCAACAATAAATTTCTAAATACATTTGCAAACCTAATAAAAATCAGTTTGGGAATAATAAGGAGCCAGAGCCAATTCCAACAACCATGAGGGGGTGCCAGTCCAATGCAAAGCACACAAGCACTCACAACGAGTCCAGTTTTGAGATGCCAATTAACCTAAATTGCATGTCTTCAAGGGATATGGGACAAAAACAGAAAAACTGGGGGGAAACCCATGCAGACAAGGGGAAATCATGCCCAATCGATTTTCATTAGACATATGCCTGTCAGCTAGTTTACTTGCACTTAGTGGACTTGAACAAATTTAATCAACCACATTCAGATGATAAAAGACATTCGATAATGACATTAACTGCAATTTCAATACAAGTCCATCAGTTTATTAAGAACCTATTCATATCACTATTGACCACTGCTTAACCATTCATCCACTTGACTGATACCATTCAGGGCCATTGGGGATGGCGATCATGCTGAAAGAATCAAATGTA
Organism: Polypterus senegalus; assembly: GCF_016835505.1. Lineage (NCBI taxonomy): Eukaryota > Metazoa > Chordata > Cladistia > Polypteriformes > Polypteridae > Polypterus > Polypterus senegalus. The sequence goes on along the minus strand of NC_053157.1, from coordinate 61,939,812 downwards.
AGGCATATAGTCACATTTACAAGCTAATTTAATTTGCACAGCTATGGAGTGTGGGTGCAAAACTAGAGACCAAGATGAGACCCCATATATACAGCAACTGGACAGGAACTTAAACCCAGTTTCTGGAGCTGTGAGGCAGCCATGCTCTGCATTCTGCCATACATTTTCCACAGCCCTTTAATGCACACGTTTTCATTCAATGTGTGAGAATTAATCTTAGAAGTGTAACAGTAAAACAGAAGTACACATGAGAAGCAATACAAATTCTTTAACACAACCATGTTACACAAAGGCTGTGATATGATGTCATCTTAATTAACTTAATACACTTGTACACTTGCACATATAATATTATTTGGCTGATATTCAAACTGTTTTTTCTTCTGTCAAACTGAAAATGTTCTAATACAATGTACTCACTTACTTAAATACTAATTAAAATATAGTACTTTAAAACAGAAAAACTTTGATGAGAACAGGTCATTCAACCCTACAAAGCTTGCTAATCCTATTCACCCAATTTCTCCTGAACAACATCAAGTTTTGAAGGTCCCCACTTACTGCCTACCACACTACTCTGTAATTTATTTCATGTGTCTGATTCTCTACGTGAAGAGAATGATTGTGCAAAATTTACCCTTAAGAAATTCCCATCTTTGTCCTTGTATTCTTTGTGAAGAACTCACGTTAAAATAATCTTATATGCAGGCACCCTCAAACCTTGTATGCTTCTGCTACGGCCTACCAACAAGTCTAGGGATATATAAATAGACCGTACAAAAGTGAGAGAGAGAGAGAAAGAGACGGAGACAAAACACAAAAAGCTAAATAAAAACAGGCTCCATTTATTGTCAAAAAAATACAACACAAAAAACATGGAGAAAATTACACAAAACAAGCAAGGCAGGAGAACCACACTAACATGGCTGTCTAACTTCACAAAGTTTACAGTGAGATACAAACGATTTGCATTTATTACTTAGATGGCTAGCTTACAATTATATTTCTTTAATAAGTAACCAAAACCTCAAAGCCAGACCATCCAACCCTAACTGTCCATACCTTGCTCTGTCCTTCTTCTCCACGCTCACTCACTCACTCAAAAACCCAAAGCCAGACCATCCAACCCTAACTGTCCATACCTTGCTCTGTCCTTCTTCTCCACGCTCACTCACTCACTCAAAAACCCCAAAGAAGCTTAATTTATACAACTAAACCCCACCCATAACCAAGGTGAGTTAATTAATAAACAACTTAAGTGGGTAATTAGGGCAGGACCAAATTAAGGTAAACACCAAATTAGGGTATAAAAACAAAAGTCTACAGTAGGTCGTAACAGCTTCAAATAACAGCTAATTTTGAAATCTTTTACTTACATTTTCTGCCTTTCTCTTTTTGCCTAAAAATGATGTATGATTGTATAAATACAGTAATAAGGCAAATTAATAATCCTTTTGGAACATCTGTCTGGATTTGTGGTTATATGATGTCATCACCTTAAATGAAATTCTTGAGTCACAGTACGATTAGCAGGAACAGTTTTGACACTTTATTTTTCTGGCATTAATTAAAAAAATGAGTATGCCATGAACACTAGCACATTCACAAAATGGAACTCTTAATAATGCCTGGAAGTTCTGCTACTCTATTTTTGAAATAAATTTAGCCCTCAAATGCATAGTCCATAGTAATCCATTGCATCAATAGCTACATTTTGGGGAAGCATGACTGCTCTGATTTCCCAGATGTCTGTTTTATAGCCCAACACTCAAATTCTCACATCAAGTGTATCTGGGTCTGTGATTATTGTGAAGGTCCAAGTTCTTTTTAATCGGTTAATTTCATCTTTTAGATTGAACAGTGAACTGCCTTCACAAGGACACTGGCGGAAACCAAGAAGCAGTGCATTCAAAAGTAAACCAGGAAACATTTCTTCACACAAAGAGTCATGGAAGTGTGCAACAAAGTACTGAATCATAAATGAAGCAGAAACCTTGGCAAAATTTTAAACATCATCTAAATGAGATACTAGGACAAGTTCACCATTAGTTAAGCAACTGAATGTGATGGATTGAATGCCCCCCCCCTCTTATCTGTCAAACATCTTATGTTCCTGCATTTAGTTTTGACCTAACCCACCCCAAATATCTTAAGACGTAGTGTTGTATACTTTGCTGAGGAAGGATTTTGCTCCATTTGCTGTAAAATGTAACATTTTATCCTTACACAGTAAGTTTAACTGACTGACATTTTAATGTAATCCTTTTTTATTTCTTACCAAAATTAAATTAAAGTCACAGAATAACAATTTCAACAACTAAGGCAAATACGGTGATTTTAAATGATCTACCAGCAAACCAGTAGTTGTACTTTGACACTCAGCATGTGTACCCAAGCATTTTCTAAGTCTACATAAGTATAGAGAAATATTAAAAACTGATTGTGATATCACTCTTGACTTTTTAAAGCCCTCTGAAATCAATGTAGTAAGTAATTCAAAAGGAGGAAAGGCTCAATCACCACCAGCTTTTTTCCCCCCATTTGGATTCCTCTAATAATGCAGCATCACACAATAAGTTTATCTGGAAAACTCAAACAATGTCTGTGTTATAGGTAGCACAACAAGAAAAAAAAATCAATATCTTTTGAGATAATGACAGTTAAATCCTGTAGGAGAATTTCGCAAAATAATTAATAGGATCAACCCTGTTCTGAAAATGTCCTTTCATCTTTTTCAATGAAAGAAACAGTTAATATTGAACACTAGAGAAACACACTTCATATATTGTCAAAGTGAACTAAACAGTTCAACATACTAATGTCCTTTTGTTCTCAAAGGTGACTTATAAAAGAACATAAGTTCATAAACAAAGGACTCCAACTGTAATCCATAATTGCCATCATATCTTCAGGCTTTTTACTGCGCCCATAAATAAAAAATAAAAATGTAAACAAAAACTAAATGGGGAAAAAATCACCCATAAAACATCATTAAACAACTTTGAAATGTTTTAGTCATTAATAACAGAAGACAGCAAACATTACTAAACAGAAGCATCTGCTGTATATGAGTAAATAATTCAACTAGAGTTAACTTGGAGGTGAGAATTCTGGAGTCAGCACCAGTGAACACAAGCATATGATGATCACAATAAAACCCCCAGGCTTCACTTTATCATCAGTCAAAAACCGCAGTCAGGAAACAATCTGCCCACTGATCAACACTAAAGAATTGAATGCATTACATTGTGTGCTATTTGTATTAAAAAACCTATGATCTGATAATCAAAAAAGTGGAGAAAAAGAATTAATTTTATATAATAAGGCAGCCAAACTTAATGCATGCAATTAATTTCAGAGGTATAACATGTTTATTTTTTCTTAATTGCATTTAATGCATGTGTTTTTCAGTATCCCTTGCAATCTAAGCAAATGATTTCCAAACTTGGGGCTGCCAGGCTGAAAAACAGGAGTCAACGCAGTCCTGGTATGGCTAAACTTTAAAAAAAAAAATCAATTCTAATTTTAAAGACTGTCTTTAAATTGTCTAGTTTTAAATAACCATATAGGTAACTAAAATGTTCTTCAATTGTTGCATAAAAGCAGTTTTATATTAATGTAGTTATATACAAGATCAGCACTCCTCAACCTGTTCGATAAATATAAAAGCAAGAACTTAAAAGGATATGTAGCATATGAAACCAAGTCTCCATGCTCAGCTGTGATTCAATTGTACCACTCCTCTTTCACGTTCACTGCCAATGCCAAACATATAAGGCTGTCATGTGATTACATTTTTAATGATTTCCAACTTAAAACATCACTCAATATAGCTCATATACATAAACACATACACATGCATAAAGATACACATGATTTAATTACAAGAGAAAACATACTTCCAGACTGAAAGCAATTTTGAAAAAGCAACAGGCAGGCACAAGGTCACATGTCATTGTAACAAGAACCTTTAAAGGTTGGTAACTTAATGAACTTACTATTTAATACCCTATTTTGTCAATAACCCATATATATATATTTTTTTTTTAAATATGCTATGGAATTCCAAATTGCTCAGGGCCCAATACTGGGATTAGGGCTGCAACTATTTTACTAAGTACTGTAATTAGTTGGTTGATTATTATTTCAATAAACTGATTAATTGGAGGTTTTAAAATGCAATTTTTATGCAAAGATGTAAGTATCTTATTCAAAAATGAAAGTTTATTCCATATCCAATGCTCCCCCTTATAATAATAATACAAATTAACTCTAAAATTACATTTGCCAGTGCACAACGACTAGTAACACTAACTTCAAAGTCTAGTGGAAAACTTTCTAGGCTGTTTTCAAAAATCAGAGGTAAAAGGCTCAAACGATGGTCGAGACACAAGCTCCAGCAGACGCTACTGCTACGCAAGCGCTGTAGTGTTTATACTTGGACGCGTACTTTACATAAATTTGGAAGAATCCACCAGGTGGCAATGCGAGACATTATCACGGCGAGAACAGGTTTGGCATCACTGTGTTGTGAATTGCCTGAAACACCTATTAAATTCTGATGACAACTTGCCACAGTATCTATGAAAAGTATGTTTAATGATTAAATCCATCAATCCAGGGATGCATCCATTCCAGCTAGCATTGGGCACGAGGTAGAAACAATCGCTGGATGGGGCATCAGCTCATCGCAAGGTTAATACAAGAAGACACACACACTGGTGCCATTTTAGTGTCACCAAATCTGCATATCTTTGGAAGGAAACTGGAGCACACCATGGAAACCCAGCAGGAAAGCATGTAAACCGCAGGCAGGGAACTCCAGCAATGAGACTCCTTTGTGACACAGCAATGCTACCGCTCCACCGCCATGTCAGCCCTTGTGTCTAATTATTAACAATATTCATTATTTAAACAAAATGAATGATGTATCTGTATAATGTAATATACAGTACATACTTTAATGCATTTCATCATGAAATTGATATCAAGTATAAATCTAAGGATTCTAAATGTGCAGAGAGTTGAAATATCATACATTTAATGAGTTCTGTGTGGTGATCTATTGCTGCTTGCCGCTGCTGTCAGGACAGGAGGAAGCCCCAGAAGTTCGTAGCGATTAACAACTGGGTCGGTTTTAAGATGACATTTACGACGGTCTGCTTTAATGATAAAATAAACTACAAGGATAAAGTGGTTCAAGATTAAAGCCGAAATTTACACTTTAATCACAAAATACACCTTTTCACCATGTCCTTAATTTTTTTTCCTCTGTGGCTGAAATACAGCACTGTACATTATGTTGCTGTTTTGAAGTTGCAAAAAAAAAAAAAGTTGGCATAGAAGATGGTATGTGAGACTTTTAAAATGTATCGCATCATTACAATGGAAAATATGCCACGTTTGAATATAAAAGCATCACAAATGCATTTTTATGTCGTGATTTTGCTTCACCACATTGAACCATTAATCAAACATAAAAGGAGGCACATCAATCCCGTAGGGTCCTCAAAGCGTCTTTCTGTCACATGTAGATAGTAAACAGACTCTGTCGTCACATTCCAACTTTTATCACACTGCGCCCTCCGACTTTTTGCTGGTACTGCACTCACTCGCACATTGCGTTAATTTCTGAGGACCTGCTCAGATGACCTGTCAAATGAACGCTGGGAATGCGTGACAGCCATGATGCATGTGTGTTCTGAGCGTGAAGTATAAACAAGTGATATTGTCTCTACTTGAAAATGTGTTTTCTTTTCAGTAGGTCTTACATCATGATTGGGTTCCCATACAGAGGGAGTCATATTTACAGATCTTACAAGGCACAGATTTCCTAACAGGTGTGAAGCTGAAATGATGCCACACTTTTAAGTTCTTTAGCTTTTGACCCACCACTGTATGCACAGACCTCTGTCTCCACCATATAGTATGTATGTGTTTACCGCTACTCACAGTCACAGTCATATGACATATGTAACATGTAGTAAGTCAACTGATCGATAACAAACTTAACTGGCAACAATTTTCCTCACTGACTTTTATTGATGAAATTGATTAGATGTTGCAGCCCAAACTAGGATTGTAAAAAAGTAGGAAAAATACATGTTCTGAAATAAAATTTTTTAACCTGCTTTGCCCTCAAAACACCATGTTTCTCCCATCTGTATTCTGTATTCTTAACTAACTAGAGCTGCAGTGCTGGTTTGTAGCATGGCTGTATTAAGGATGTTTTGATTAGCCTAATTCTGCTCTGAAACAAAGAAAAGGGTTCAAAGGGTCTCTCTTCATTAATTTTGCATTAATTGTAAAACGTCAAACAGAATAACAATGCCCCAAATGTAGAAGTTTCAACCAAAGGCTTTGCTATTGTTGAACAAGCATCAGCACTGCCACATTGAGTAGGCAGCTACTGCTCTCAAAATCAGAAAAACATTTGTGTCACACGATGTGGCCATTCTAGGTGATGATGGGCAGAAGTACGAGGTAGGTGGGCTTTAATTTGCAGAATTCCAATTCATATTTGATTAGTCTACTTAAGGTATATACGATATATATTAAGTGATAATATTTTACAGGAATAATTGAAAATTCCACAATATCAGAGTAAGATTTCAGTGTTCAGCTAACACTAGAACACTAAAGGACTCTAATTCCCCAGTCATTTCAAACTGCTACCAAGCACAGTTTTACTTGTTGTGCGGCAGTTGGAACTGTCAGTGCAGTGAGTTAAAATGGACACTGCAGCCTTTCTCACTATGACATAAATTTTATATAATGAAATGAGGGGGCTCAAATTCTTTAGCTTACTGAAATACAAGGTGTAGGATAATGGTCAAGAGTTGTAACCAATTTTGTGTATCTGTTTACTGTAACTCAATATTAAAGGTGCAAATTCACTTTAATGTATTTTTGTGTTATTATAACCTACAGTACAATAAAAGGTATTTGTTGCTAGTCCCACTACAGGAACACCATAATGTGATAACACAGTAAATGATACAATAGAACACTGCATCAGACACTGATTCTAACACATTTAAAAATAACTGGAAAACATGTTTACTTCTTATGCATACTGTAGCTCATCAAAAATCATTTGCACTTCATATTTTAACATATTTTTCACCTAAACATTTCCTCTGTATACTGAAGACTACCTCAAGGCACTTTGAGTACAAAAGTAAAGCACAATGGCTTGCATTTTCTTTAATACAATTGCAGCACATGCCTATTAAGTGCCATCTTATAGGTCACAAAAAGAAATGGAGGTGAGCTCTTATCCGGCAAGAATCCATCACCTTAGCTGCTAGGCCACAATGCTCATTGTGACAGAAAGCAGAAAAATGTGACTATTTACATTTACATAATTGCACTTGCCTCAAAAATGCCACATGTCAGGGTATCTCATGTTATTGAATTATGCCTTTCAAACAGCATTTAATTAAATCAGTTCTATTAGACTAGCTTTCTTTTGCCTACAATGTGTCAAAACTTTGTGGTTTTGGAAATACACAGAGTATATATACTGTATGTATACAACAATATTTAGCTATCTATAAATAAATAAATCTATAAATAAATCTATATCTACAATATATATATGAAATGAAAAGTTGACTCACTCACTCATCAACAAAAATGTTACTTTCCACTTGGTTTAAAAGCCGAAATTTGGCAGAATGGTACATCTAGGCTAGTAGGTGTCCACTATCAAAGAACATTCCAATTAACAGTACATGTATCAATATTTAGGGGTAAAACCCACCTACAACAGAAGAACAATACTCCAAAACTCAAAAACACTTTAATCTGATTGAAATTTGGTGACATTACAGAAAAAGAAAATTATCTAGGCCGATGTTTTCATTTCTTGATCTTTCCTGGTAATAAAAGCTGTAGTGAAGAAATAAATAGCCATATGTCATAAAAAAATGACAAGAATTTGTAAATTTCTTACATAAATAAACCACATATTCATTTGCACTTCTGACTTAGATACTGAGCAAAAACATCAATTTTCTGAACATTTACAAGGTACTCCAAATTAACTAAAACAAAAGGTTAACACACTGAGCCCCTAAAACTGTTTTGAGAATCAATGTAGCATGTATGTATTAGCAAGCAGTCAAATTTAAAGAGGTTTTGACTAAACCTGCTGGCAGCATACCCAGAATCCCACAGCATTCTTCATCTGTAATCCTCAGTCCCAACTGTAGCTCCTTCCCCCAAGACCTTGTTACAGGAAGGCAATTTTCATTACAACCCAGCTGTTTAAATATTCATGGAAAGTGCCAAGATTATACGAAGAAAGAAGAATAGAAATTATTGCCTAAAGTGTAAAATACATAGAAAATATAGGAAAGAGAAAGTACTACCCATACTCTCTTACACTTGGTGCTGGGTGCTATGAGCGATGCACGCAGAGAATTGATGGAGGAACATGAAAATTCCCTAATTAGCCATTTTTGACCGGACTCTGTTCAATTCAGAGTTAAAGTAGGGCTAAATTTTATCCCAACAGTACCAGCCAAAAACCCAGCCCAGGATGAGGTGCCAGTTTACTGCTGGGCATATTCACCCATTACTCACACTCATTCAAATGGAGACAATTTACAATTTTCAACTCACATGTAACATGTTTTCGAAAAAATTTGGAGTTTAGAACAGTCAAGCAAAAAAATAAGAATGGACAAACACTATAGAGACAATGACTAACTCTCTGGTTCACCTTAACCCTAACTCTCTCCCTCTCTTTTTTTCCTAGGACACAAAGCGAAGCAGAATGGAAGTGGAAGTAGACAACAGCCCACCGGGAGATGGAGCTCATTGTCAAAGAACGGGCCCTCAAAAACTGGATTCAGCAGCTCTTGTCCAGACGGAGGTACCTGAGGGAGGGAACTGAAGGCTCGTCTGCTGAAAGAGTCCTCACCAACATCTGAAATCATTGCAGCTCATCATGATTCAGCTACCTCAACTCCACACCGTGCCACTCACTTTCAGGGCCAAGTGAGTTTTACCCCTGCTCCCCTTCGGAGCGAAGATAACAACAACGAGGGAATTGGCCTGTTTCAGTTATGCAGGCAGGGTTTTAGGGCTAGATCACCTCCATCAGCCCAAGCAAGCATCTCCATCCAGAGCCAGTTCGACCCTCTCTGCTCCCCCACCAGGACAGCAACCCCGGTGATGTATTTATCATTGGAGATTCAATCGTATGAAACCTAAACATTTCTTGCCCTAAAAAGAAATCTTTTGTTTCTTGTTTCCCCTGTGCTCGTGTACAAGATGTTATGAGAAAAGCGCCAACAGTCTTCAAGCGGCATAAGAACAGGGCAGTGGGGACAGTACATGCTAAGGTAAATGATGTGCGATATCCACAGTTGGCGATTCCTAAGGCAGATTTCACAGCACTTATTAATGCCACGAAGGAGAGGACCCTGGCAGCAAGGATCTTCAATTCGGGTTCCTTAACTCTGGCTAAAAGATCAGATGCGTAATACAATCATCTGCTGGCATTAAACAACTGGTTGAAAGGCTTCTGCGAGGGACAAAACATCGGGTTTATGGACAACTGAGATCTCTTTTGGGAGAGGCTGTGTTTTTTCAGGTGGGATTGTCTGCATCCTAATAGACTCAGCACCCAGGTCCTCCCTAAAAACATCTGTAAGGTAATTTGTCTCTCTTGACTATGTACTTTTAATCCTAACTCTTTCCATAATGCCTTGCTAGTACATGATAACTGTAGCAAACTCTTCCTCAAATGTGCACTGTATCAATACTTTAATAACCAACCTCAGTTCATTTAAAAAATCCAGACAATGCGGCATAAATGCGAATAATTTAATTATTATTTCTCCTCTAGACCTCCTAACTATTCTAACCCTTTTTCTCGTCAGCAAGCAGTTTTCACTGCTAATTAACTCCTTTTCCCTCCATTTTAATAACCCTGTTTTTAAGGATTCAGTCTTAAGAATCAACTTGTTTCTTCATTAATTGGCAGCCAAACAGAAATGAGATGTGAAACGAGCCAACAGATGACCAGCTAAATTGGAACGTCAATCTCCAGCCAATTTCACTCCAACCAATTTCTTAATGAGAAGCCAATTCTTGCTGTTAATTAAAGCCATTATTGAATATCATGACGCGTTGCTTTACTCATTCTGCCACAGCAGACTGTTGATTTTTCTAAGACCACATTGTCAAGACATTTGGTGACCTGAGCAGACCAACATGACACCTTTTTTTATTTTCAGGTTAGCTGGTCATGCGGCGGCTTGTTTTGTGTCTCATTATTGTTTGGCTGCTCATTAACACTAGAATTACCAGAGCCAACGAACAGCATCAGATCAGCGGTAAATGTATGGTATTTCTAAAAATTAGCTTTTTTTCAGTTTTATTCTCTCAGTCACATTCACGCTCTCCCTTCTGATCTGACTCTAACTAACAGCGCCAGTATAAATTCACACCCGATCTGACGCTGATTGTTTTCAAATAATATTGCATTAGTGCGACAATGTTTTCTGATTGGTACTATTTAGGTCATAAAATGATTTCTTCAAAATGTCACATATATTTGTCTCTTTCTTTTTTGCCCGGTGCTGCTTTGATGTCATGAACCAGAAGGTGTGAGCTTATTCAGTGCGAGCAGGAGCATGTGGATGGCCGGTTGCTGTGTGCTATAAAAAGCTTGACCTGGTGGCAATCAATGCACATATACTGAACAAGGCATGCATGGGGGCCACTGAGAAAAGAAGAGTGTTCCTTGCTCACCTTGCAGAGGCACTTTGTCGTCACTTCTTACAAGAAAAGGAGATGGATAAAGCAAAAGAGGATGCAACATTGACAAGCTTCTATTCCAAGACAGCAGCTTCCCCCAAGAAAGCAAACTCAGTCAGTCAATGTCAGGCGCCCCTTCAATGTAATAGGAACCACAGCATAGAGAGAAGTGTGTGCATTGCAACAGTTACACATGTCGTAAATGAATGTAGGAAGGATGGTCCTTGGGTGTGTAGGAACTGTTAACATTTGAATTTGATGATATAGCACCTCTCTGTACTATTCTTTCCTCTACGTCCTGGAGTACAAAAGAAACAGTACCGTGCACCAAAAAGTGGAGACTGCATAGGCAAGATCGAAAAGAAAAAAAAAATGCGGTCACTGATTGATGAATATGAATAATATGAATAACGTTGCATCAGTACCACAATGTTTCCGAAATGTACTTTAAAACTCATAAAATGAGTTATTCCAAACATCATATATACCTATGTCTCTGTTTTGTTGTCAGTGCGGCTTTGACATCATGGGCCATAAAGTGCATGCTAATTCAGTGTGAGCAGGAACACTCAATAAAACTGAATAAAAAAAAAATTAAAGTGACGGTGAGATATGAAGCAGGCAGATTCAGCAGCGTTTGTGTGTCAGCTTTTATCCTTCCAGATCAGAGAATTTCCAGTTCCATTGTCTCAAAACACCATTCACATCTACAGTTATTCCCCGTTTCAGATAAAAAGGAACCGTGTCAGATTTGGGGAGGGGGGGTGGGTGTTGTATCGTGATCGTGACTGAGAGAATAAAAGTGAAAAAAGACGCTAGCTTTTACAAGTCCTATAAATTTACACCATCTGTTACAGACACAAATCAAATGTATGTTTTTATCATATAATATTAACAATAAGAGTAGTTCACTACTCTAAACGGTAAATTTGTGGGGGAGATGGTTTCACACTCACGACCTCTGGATTATAAGTCGGCAGATCTAAACGCTGCACCACGGAAGCTGGCGTATTGTACTTGCACCTTTTGTGAAAGTGTTTATTTGATATTTGGCCATCAGCCTTCACACATTATACAGTTCATGTCTACATTTTGTCATTTATTACTAAAACATGAAAAACATTTCTGTTTTAACAATGTGTTTACATAGATTGTTGTAGACACAAAACACACATCAAATTATTTCCCCTTACAATTATGGGTAGCTCACTCCCAGTTAATCAATCAAGGCAGGAACTGGGAGAACTTCTTGCCCGTTCTGAGGCGGTGGGGGGATGGTATAGCAGGCTGCTTGGGCTTATCGACACATTTAGAAGACAAAAGATGCTGACAGAGAGGTGCGAAGGGATTTAAGGTGGGCCGGATTTACGAGTTTTTCATTGGCTCTGGTAATTCTAGTGTTAAGGAAAAAGAAACAACTAAGGGGTCTGAGTGACGTCAATTAAAACCGCTCACTAATTAAGAAGATGGTTATAATGAAAAGTGACATTAATACAAATAACTTTACCATTTCGAACAGCCGTAACGCTCTGCCAGTTCAGTTCTGCTCTTCCAAGACCTTAAATATGGCCTTATTAAATGTTAGAGCATTAGGCTAACAAGATCTTTTCCATCAACAATCTTATTAGTTATAGGACAATCGACTTTCTTACATTAAGTGAAACGTGGCTTAGCTCTGATGGTGCGGTTGTTTTAATTGAATCTGCACTCCGAATTACAGCTTTACTCATGCGGTTCGCCAAAGTAAGAAAGGTGACAGTTTAGCAAATATTTATTCAAGTTGATTAAAGTGCAAACATGTCGGGTTTGGTACGTTCATGTCTTTTGAATATCTTGCCATTATTATTCAAGGAGTTTCTCAGTCTCTAGTATTGCCCATGTATAGACCTTTTAAATGTAATGTGTTTTTCTTTGAGGAATGCTCAGACTTAGTGTCAATTATAATAACTAACTATGACAGGTTCATAATAATTGGTGACTTTAATTTCATATCCATAATCAGTGTGACCAGAAAGCAAAAGAACTCATGAATCGCCTGCACACTTTTGATCTGAGCCAGCACATTAGTCAGCCAACACACAAAGCGGGGCACTCGTTGGATTTAGTGATTACTAAAGGATTAAAAGTGGATGTGAGGCAGATCATGGATATTGGTTTATGAGACCATTTTCTCTTACTATTTAACACAGAAATACTGATAGATAAAATTAATGAGAAGAATATTGTTAAAAAATGCTTCTTTGATTCATCTGCAGCTTTAAAGTTTACTAACATTTTAAGCAACCATTCCTTTTGTACTGCTTACTACAATAGTGATAATAATGTAAATAGTAAGGTGGAAATTTTTAATGCTAAAGTGAGAAGTGCCGCTGACACAGTTGTTCCTGAAAAGACAGTTAAAAAATCCTCCAGCACTGTTGCACCATGGAAGACTCAAAGAGCATCTGATTTAAAGAAAACATGCTGGACAGCCGAGCGTGAATGGAGAAAAGCTAAACTGAATGTCAACTATGAAACACTGAAGGCTAAAATAACAGAATACAACAACACAGTTCATCCTGAGAGGCGGTGCTACTTCTCTAAAATTATAAATAACAATGCTAGTAATCTGAGAGTTTTATTCCTCTACTTCTGATCATTTACTAAACTCAGGTCACTCAATGGAATGCCTCCAAAATAACCTCTAGTGAAACTTATGAGACTTTTGCTATATTTTTTTTAATTACAAAATTAATGATATTAGAAATAATAAAGTACACCCCCCAATACCAATCCTATTAAGTCCCGGGATTCCATTTGAAGCAAATTGAATTTTTTCATCAGGATAGATTTACCTGATCTACATAGAATAATTTCTCAACTGAGAACCTCCACCTGTGTCCTTGACTCAATACCAACATGTTTTTTCAAAGAAGTATCCGGCGTGCTAATTGATAGTATGCTTGACATAATAAATTAATGATTAGATACGGGGGTCTTCCCAGACTGTCTTAACTGCTGTTGTTAAACCCCTGCTCAAGAAAACTCTCGATTCCTTTGTTTTTGACAATTTTAGACCTATTTCCAACCTGCTTTTCTTAAGTAAAATCCTAGAACAGGCAGTCATTATGCAGCTAAATGATCACTTGAATAAACATTCTATTCTTGACAAGTTTCAGTCAGGTTTTAGAACAAATCACAGTACAGAAACTGAACTAGTTAAAGTAGTAAATGACTTGTGTGTTAATGCAGAAAGAGGCCGTTTATCTATTCTCATCCTCTTAGATCTGAGTACAGCATTTGATACCATTGATCACAATATTCTTATAAATTGTCTTAGTCAGATTGTGTGAAATCACTAATGTTCACAAGAAAATATATTTAGCAGATTTAACAAATAGACTTATGAAGTGCAAGATTCACCAACAGGATAACTAGAAGAAATTTACTTTTGCATTTAGTTGTTTAGATGCACCAGCCATATCTGTATTTTTTCACTAATAGACCAAGGTGTTAGCTTTCCCTGCACAGGGAAAAACGAAGCAGACTGCATTCTAACAGCATGTAGTATACAGATGTAAAAAATCTACATTTTAAGCTACCTGGGAACAATACAAACAACTGTACATGATTTTTAAAACAGCACAGAGACTTGTCTCCTTTTGTTCTGAAAAAGGAAGCAGCAACTGTTCAAGCAATGCCGCTTCACTGCCAGTGGTACAAATTAAATTACATTGCCACAGACTTAGCTCTGGAGCATTTCTGTGGATGCTACTTTTTCTTCTTCCCCCGCGTACAATTAATGTCTTTAATTAATGTCTTTGTTTCATTACAGAAGTAGCTTTTATCCTGGAACTTGCCAAACTCACTTTGAGAAGAGGTGGGCTCATGCTTTAAATAAAGCTCTTATATCACTGTGAAAATCCACCCATCCATTTCCCAAACCTGTTTATTCAGAGCATGACTGCAGGGAAGCCAGAGCCTATCCTTGCAGGTATATGGAAACCCACATGGACACTGTGTGAACATGCAAACTCCATGCAGGGAGGACTCAGGAACCTGAACCCAGGCTCCTTATTTTTAGGCAGCAGTTCTGTCATTGTGTGCCCAACTGTTAAAATCACCTCCATAATTCATCAACACTGTTGGAATGCAGGAGTTGAAACAAAATATTGACAAACGTAAAAATATATATATCATCAACATGTCTTCTCGTTGGGTGGCAAAGTAGTGCATCTGTAGCACTGCTGCCTGGCAGTAGGGAGACCAGGGTCCATGTCCTTGGTTTTCCCTGCGTGGAGCTTACATAATCCCCATGCGTCTGCATGGGTTTCTTCCTGCTCTCCAAAGGCAAGCACATTAGATGAACTGGCCTTAGTGTGTGTATATGCTTTCCCTGCGATGGACTGGTGCCCTGTCCAGGGTTTGTTCCTTACTTGCTCCCTATGTTCGCTACAATAGGCTCCAGCAAGGCCAGGTTACAAAAATGACATGACATGTCCTCCCTCTATCACATCCCATCTGAAATTGAGCATCTTTGTTTATTATTTTACAATGCTGGACTAGAAAAGGCATGTGCCAGGACCTAAATAGAAAGATGCACTTTACTCAAAGTTACTTTATCAAGATGGAGCTTCCAATTTTCTCCTGTTTATTGCTTTGATCCACATCATCAGCAAACAAAGGCAGAAGCTGAGAACTAAATGCTTGGGAACTGTTCAACTTTTGTTGGAATTAAGAGATGAATGCTAATTAGTGATGTATATCTCTATGTGCATAAACATATAAATTCAACAATGAAACTGGAGGAATGTTTTGGTTTAACTTAGAGTGGGACAATCCTGCTGCTCAAGACCACAAATTGAAATAAAAAGCTATAAAAATTGACAAGTGCTTCCAATTTTAGAACAACTTTACAAATAACAATACACATGGCTTGTGGCAAGACATACATGAGCTCAAGGTGGTGCTTTAAAACAGAAGCACAAGGCAGACCTGTTGAATGATATTCCGATCTGAACAAAGCGAGGATTATATAGTTAGGTCCATAAATATTTGGACAAAGACAACTTTTTTCTAATTTTGGTTCTGTACATTACCACAATGAATTTTAAATGAAACAACTCAGATGCAGTTGAAGTGCAGACTTTCAGCTTTAATTCAGTGGGTTGAACAAAAAGATTACATAAAATGTGAGGCAACTAAAGCATTTTTTAACACAATCCCTTTATTTCAGGGGCTCAAAAGTAATTGGACAAATTAAATAACTGGAAATAAAATGTTCATTTCTAATACTTGGTTGAAAACCCTTTGTTGGCAATAACAGCCTGAAGTCTTGAACTCATGGACATCACCAGATGCTGGGTTTCCTCCTTTTTAATGCTCTGCCAGGCCTTTACTGCAGCAGCTTTCAGTTGCTGTTTGTCTGTGGGCCTTTCTGCCCAAAGTTTAGTCTTCAACAAGTGAAATGCATGCTCAATTGGGTTAAGATCAGGTGACTGACTTGGCCATTCAAGAATTTTTCACTTCTTTGCTTTAATTAACTCCTGGGTTGCTTTGGCTGTATGTTTTGGGTCGTTGTCCATCTGTATCATGAAACGCTGCCCAATCAGTTTGACTGCATTTAGCTGGATTTGAGCAGACAGTATTGTCTCTGAACACCTCAGAATTCATTCGGCTGCTTCTGTCCTGTGTCATATCATCAATAAACACTAGTGTCCCAGTGCCACTGGCAGCCATGCACGCCCAAGCCATCACACTGCCTCCACCGTGTTTTACAGATGATGTGGTATGCTTTGGATAATGAGCTGTTCCACATCTTCTCCATACTTTTTTCTTGCCATCATTCTGGTAGAGGTTGATCTTAGTTTCATCTGTCCAAAGAATGTTTTTTTTCAGAATTGTGCTGGCTTTTTTAGATGTTCTTTAGCAAAGTCCAATCTAGCCTTTCTATTCTTGAGGCCTATGAGTTGCTTGCACCCTCTGTATTTACTTTCATGCAATCTTCTCTTTATGGTAGACTTGGATATCGATACGCCTACCCCCGGAGAGTGTTGTTCACTTGGTTGGCAGTTGTGAAGAGGTTACTCTTCACCATGGAAATGATTCTGCGATCATCCACCACTGTTGTTTTCTGTGGACATCCTGGTCTTTTTGCGTTGCTGAGTTCACCAGTGCTTGCTTTCTTTCTCAGGATGTACCAAACTGTAGATTTTGCCACTCGTAATATTGTAGCAATTTCTCGGATGTTTTTTTCTGTTTTCGCAGCTTAAGGATGGCTTCTTTCACCTGCATGGAGAGCTCCTTTGACTGCATGTTGTCTGTTCACAGCAAAATCTTCCACATGCAAGCACCACAACTCCAGGCCTTTTACCTGCTTAATTGATAATGACATAATGACAGACTTGCCCACACCTGCCCATGAAACAGCCTTTGAGTCAACTGTCCAATTACTTTTGAGCCCCTGAAATGAAGGGATTGTGTTAATAAATGCTTTAGTTGCCTCACATTTTTATGTAATCTTTTTGTACAACCCACTGAATTAAAGCTGAAAGGCTGCACTTCAACTGCATCTGAGTTGTTTCATTTAAAATTCATTGTGGTAATGTACAGAACCAAAATTAGAAAAAAGTTGTCTCTGTCCAAATATTTATGGACCTAACTGTATATTTTGATTTCTCAAGTGCCATACAGTCATTTCTGTTAAGGGGTAACATCAAGAGATTTACAGGTGGATGAGCTTATGGAGTCCTGGATAACAGACTACCTGTCCGGCAGACCGCAGTTTGCGAAGATCAAGAACTGTGTTTCTGATACAGATATGAACAAAACTGGAACACCACAAGGAACAGTCCTGTCTCCCGTTCTCTTTACTTTGCACCTCAGACTGTAAAACCAACACCAGGCCATGTCACTTGCAGAAATTCTCAGATGATTCTGCCACAATCAAGTGTACCAACAAGGAGGATAAGACAGAGTTTAGGAGTCAGGTGAAGAACTTTGTTTCTTGGTGTAGAAAGAATAGACTACAAATCCACATGAACCAAAACAAGGAACTGTTTGTTGACTTTCACCACACTAAATAGCATCTACATCAGGTCACTATTCAGGAAGTGGATGCGGAGGTGGTAAACTACTATAGGAACCTTGGGGTCCACATTAATTACAGGCTGGACTTGTCTAGTAATACGCAGGAACTATATAAGAAAGGGCTGAACAGGACCTTTTTTTCTTAGGAGACTGTGCTCCTTTAATGTGTGTTTTGTGAAATCCTTCACATCGTCTACGAATCTGTGATGGCCAGTGCAATTTTCTGTGCTATGGTATGCTGGGCTGGTAACATCACCTTAGAAGAGGCGCACTGAATCAGCAAGTTGATTAAGAAGGCAGGCTCAGTTATAGGAAGCACTCTCGACCTGCTGGAGATAATAGCAGCGAAGGAGGGAATGAAAATAAAAAGGATTATGAATAATGCTGCACATCCTTTATATGACAGACTATTATCAAGTACTTTAATCCAATGAATCGGTCAATAGAAGCGTGTCAAGAGATGCTATTGGGGCTCCTTTATAGTGCCTCACTGTGGCTGCTCTCGTATCATTAACCAAGTCGGACGTTTTCTTCTTTTTTTAATTCATTGTGTGTATTTGAGAGCAGGTTGTTGTTCATTATAATATTTCTTGAGCTACTTCAAAACACTAAATTTCCCTCTTGGGACTAATAAAGAATGACCTATCTATTATCTGTACTCCTATATATACAGTATGTCTTGCTGGCAGTGCTGTCTCATAGAGATGTGTAGTATGCTTTGAGTTTTCATGAAAATGAGGTGTCTTATCAGTGTAACAAGTAAAATGTTGTGAAAGCAGGGAACACACATCTGAATAGAACAAGAGAGATTGTGGTACAGTACAGTCTTCTGAATGTGAGTAAACTGATGGATGATATACTATCAGTTAAGCCCAGGAACATAAAGATACAATTTTACAACAAAAATGGACACATTTATGAGTGATGCATTAAAAACTAAACAACAAAGACTGTTTTGCAGGAAGTATTTTTTTCACTAATCAATTATTATTAGTAATAATTACTGGTTTATGTAATTAACCAGATAATGTTTCCTTAAAGTACAAAGGAATACATAATCCTAAAGCGGAACATGTCAGATACATGAGAAAATGATTTGTGGACGAACTTGAAATGAAGTCTAATGACAAAAGGATCTGTAAAAAGTTTGCTGAAAATTAGAACATTCTAAATAATCTCAGTGACATTATGATGACTGGAGTTTGGAAGTACTAAGTATGCATTATTTATTCTTTAATTAATGAAAACAAAACATCAATAACTTAATATACTATATTTATTTATTTAACATACAGTGGGTACGGAAAGTATTCAGACCCCCTTCAATTTTTCACTCTTTGTTATATTTCAGCCATTTGCTAAAATCATTTAAATTAATTTTTTTCCTCATTAATGTACACACAGCACCCCATATTGACAGACAAAAAAGAATTTTTGAAATTGTTGCAGATTTTTAAAAAAGAAAAACTGAAATATCACATGGTCCTAAGTATTCAGACCCTTTGCTGTGACACTCATATATTTAACTCAGGTGCTTCCATTTCTTCTGATCATCCTTGAGATCACCTTCATTTGAGTCCAGCTGTGTTTGATTATACTGATTGGACTTGATTAGGAAAGCCATACACCTGTCTATATAAGACCTTACAGCTCACAATGCATGTCAGAGCAAATGAGATTCATGAGGTCAAAGGAACTGCCTGAAGAGCTCAGAGACAGAATTGAGGCAAGGCACAGATCTGGCCAAGGTTACAAAAAAATATCTGCTGCACTTAAGGTTCCCAAGAGCACAGTGGCCTCCATAATCCTTAAATGGAAGACGTTTGGGACGACCAGAAACCTTCCTAGAGCTGGTTGTCCAGCCAAGCTGAGCTACCGGGGGAGAAGAGCCTTGGTGAGAGAGGTAAAGAAGAACCCAAAGATCACTTTGGCTGAGCTCCAGAGATGCAGTCAGGAGATGAGAGAAAGTTGTAGAAAGTCAACCATCACTGCAGCCCTCCACCAGGCAGGGCTTTATGGCAGAGCGGCCTGTCGGAAACCTCTCCTCAGTGCAAGACACATGACAGCCCGCATGGAGTTTGCTAAGACTCTCTGTAAGATTCTCTGGTCTGATGAGACCAAGATAGAACTTTTTGGCCTCAATTCTAAGCGGTATGTGTGGAGACAACCAGGCACTGCTCATCACTTGTCCAATACAGTCCCCACAGTGAAGCATGGCGGTGGCAGCATCATGCTGTGGGGTGTTTTTCAGCTGCAGGGACAGGACGACTGGTTGCAATCGAGGGAAAGATGAATGCGCCAAGTACAGAGATATCCTGGACAAAAACCTTCTCCAGAGTGCCAAGGACCTCAGACTGGGCCGAAGGTTTACCTTCCAACAAGACAATGACCCTAAGCATACAGTCAAAATAACGAAGAAGTGGCTTCACAACAACTATGTGTCTGTTCTTGAATGGCCCAGCCAGAGCCCTGACTTAAACACAATTGAGCACCTCTGAAGAGACCTAAAAATGGCTGTCCACCAACGTTTACCATCCAACCTGACAGAACTGGAGAGGATCTGCAAGGAGGAATGGCAGAGGATCCCCAAATCCAGGTGTGAAAAACTTGTTGCATCTTTCCCAAGAAGACTCATGGCTGTATTAGCTCAAAAGGGTGCTTCTACTAAATACTGAGCAAAGGGTCTGAATACTTAGGACCATGTGATATTTCAGTTTTTCTTTTTTAATAAATCTTCAACAAGTTCAAAAATTCTTTTTTTTGTCTGTCAATATGGGGTGTTGTGTGTACATTAATGAGGGAAAAAATTAATTTAAATGATTTTAGCAAATGGCTGCAATATAACAAAGAGTGAAATTGAAGGGGGTCTGAATACTTCCGTACCCACTGTAAATAATCTTTAAGGATCTTATTTCATCAAATAGTATATCTTTTTTTCCCCTAAAATGTACTTTCCAATCCACCCCCAGGCTTATAAAATCCCCAGAGTTTGGAGAAATTTTTGTGGTTATTAATAAATTTAAGAATATGCTGACTTTTTATTTTTACGTTTTCCTCTGTATGCATTGTTCTCATTTCATCATGCTGGTATTTCACCTCAAATCAAATTTCACCAGTATATAGTTCCCATCCTGACAGTTACAGATTTAGGATATTACCAGCATCAGTAACAGGCGACGAGATATTGGATAACTTGTCAGGGTCAAAGTATCCGGTTCTGGTTGAACATTTGCCATCTGATAGAAGAAATTAATTGAAGTTTAAAGAAGTTGGGAGTAGCCCAGGAGAAAAATCATCATAGGTGGGTCAACACTAGAACACCAGAAAGCCTACTGCAACTTTCATTTCTTCCAATTAGAGGAAAAGTCCTTCAGAGAACACAGACTTCCAGTCATGCTTGCAGTATGGCCAAAAAGAAGGAAGTGAGTGGACTTATCCAGTCTTACTGAAATCAAACTGACAGCTAAAATTAAGCTAAACCACCCAAGAACTACATGAAAGATTCTGGGCGGACTTGCGGCTCTAATTTTAAGCTGAAGAAGGATACTAAAACCGCAAGGATGTTTACTAGTATTATTTTTGAATCTACTGGAAAAAAAAATTTAGCAGAGCATGCCTCCCTGGACATTCCCTACAGCTTTTTGAAAAGAAAAAAAGATTTATAAAAGGCAAAATCACAGCAAAGATGTTTCCTAAAATATGCAAAGAAATAAATAAATAAACTGACTCCCATCACATATTTGACAGGCTTCTGTACTTTAGGCCAGCACTGAAATACGAACTATGGCAACATCCTTCATCCTCATTACAGCTGCATATAAACACAAACTACCTGACCTGGCAAAGGTGGCAGTGCTGCCATACACACTGAAAGTGGGGCAGACTAGAAAAAAGGTTAACAGTTCATGAATTAGATGCTTTGATTTTGCTCTCATTCTGTACAGTTAAAAAATATAAACTGCTTCTTGGTGGCCCATCACCGAAACAAATGTTGCTAATCTCCAGTGTTATGAAAAACAAAAATGCATTAAAATACATGCAGGTACAGACCACTTAACAAAGTGACTAGAACAAAAAGAAAAACCAACAACTTTGCATGTATACAGGTCAAAATTTGGAAAGACTGAGTAATCTCTCATCACACTCATTTATTTATTTACAGCTCTTCTTCACAAATAGCAAACCTTTTACATTAAGTGAACTGCCAGTACCTTCAAGCTCAAGTTCAACCTTTAAACTGTATTGGCTCCATGACCTTCTGTGACCACCTGACTGACACATCACCCACCATACATAAAAAGAAAAGAAAATCCCAACAGCACTTGCTATGCTAAAGTAACTTTTTTAGCCTGAAACGATCCTGTCACTTGTCATTGTGAGTTGATGGATGAATTATCTTTATGTCACCGCACAAGACACTTTATTATCACAGCACTACCTACCTATGGATTGAATTATGCTTTAAAAAGTAAATGCACCTTGACGTTGTGCGGCCAAAAATGTAGTTTTGAGCAAGGACTGTATTAAAGGAGCTGAATTTATTTTGAAATTGTACAATTAAGACCCTCATCACCACCAGTGTAATGTATGAAACACTGAGGTAGAAAAGACAAACATTGCGCAGTAAAAAATATGCAGTAACTAATTTTAGTGTGAAGCTGGGAGGTAAAACAAAAATTGTGTTAGCCTGAAATTAAGTGTTAGATAAATGCAGTGTCTGATTTTAGTGTGAAATGTTGTGGTAAAAATGGATCTCAAGGCTGAAATTTAGTTTAAAAAAAAGAACCTACTGAAATAAACCACAGTGAATGACCTTCCTCTTAAAATAATCAGGTGAAATGGCTGTGTGAAATGAGTTTAAGGTGAACTTTTAAGTTAAAAAACATCAGCCTAAAAGTGTAAGTGTGGAGGAAAACAATGACCCGGACTAAAACGATGTGCTGAAAAGAACCGATTTTACATTTAAACTGTAACGTAAAAAAGATTTAGCGATCGATTGAAAGCTGAGACCCGGTGTCTAAAAATTAGACTTCAGCTCAAATTTCTGCAGTGATCGACTTTAGTTTGAAACGTTGCAGTTAAAAAAATGGAAGTCTTAAGTCAAAACTATGCGGTAAAAAGGATTTTACAACAGGCTTTTAGCTGAAACTCTTGCTGGAGGCGACTTTCATTCATTGTGACGTCCAGTAGCCCAACTTCCGTTCTGCTTCGCTCCTTAGTGCCATCACATTCAAGGGGTCGGGTGCCCTACGGAGCCCTGACATTTTAAGCTGCCCAATTGCCTGGATGTTTGAGGCGTAAGGAAGTAAACAAATTCCGAAGATCGAACCTTCCGCACATTCCTGACCTGCACTAGTCAGACCTGTCGACGTGTTTGTCAGGGAGATCGGACGGCACCGCCAGAGAAAGCGGCAGCCCGATCGTGTTTGGAGCGTAATGTTGTTAACAAGACGCCCCGAATTCGCGTCTTTACAAGTGGATCGGGAGCAAATTATGAAGAAAACGTGAATGACATGTAATTATGAGGTACCCAGATTAAAAGCGGTCAAAGCAATGAACGAGTGCTTCCACCACCTGTGCTGCTGACAATAAAATGATCTGCGGCCGCGTAGCTAAACGGGTATCGTTATTTACCTGGCAGCCCAGCGCCGCAGCGCCTTTTCTGCCTGGTACGCCCTGCCGCAAGCTTCGTATCCACATTCACCTGAGTAGGGAAGCTGAATCGCGGGTAGCTCTGCCAAAGGATCATGATTTGGCAGGAAGGCTGGCCGGCGGTAGGGACAGCGCACGCGCTCTCTCCGAGCGCCGTTCAATCGAGCGCGGCGCACTATGTGGCAGGAGCAGGTCCCCTCTGATCAGCGCAGCAGCTGCTGTGACAACAATACCCGCACCCCTCCCTCCCTGTCTCTCCGCTCCTCCACTCCCCTCAAGATGCAAGCACCAAGACAGATAAACGAGCGAAACAATGCCAGCGGCTCGCCTGACGTTTGTCATCATTCTAGCATCTGTACTGCGGTACATAATCCCCATCATCAAGTTTCGACTCTTTTCGTGCTTCCGAAGGGATTGCCGATTTCGTGTACTCCGGCAATGGCTTATATCTGTATTGTGACAATCACATCACACACAAAAAAGCATATCAAATGAAAAGCTGCACCTGGCGAGACGAGCGTTGCTTAAACAAAACCAAGCGCAGTCTGCAGCGATTTATTCTGTACCAGCTCCCTTACATCTGGTCGGGATTCGGACTCACCTCGCTCGCTATGCCGCCACGCAGCTACTTCCACCCGCGCAGTGCGATCACACCGGCTGCGTGGCTACAACGATGGAACGGGGATGGAGAGTGGGCGGACGCGCATTTCCCTCGTGCACGTGTGCGTGTGTGTGCTCCAGGCGGCAATTCCCCGCGTCCTGTAATGCAGCTGAATCAGGCCGGCGAACTGCAACTTCCAGGTACGGCTGCAGCGAAAGCTTTCCGCTGTCCCTCCGCGAACGCGCCGTGAGTAAGAAAATGCAAGCAGCTCTTCCCGTACTGGCTAAAAAGCAGCCTAGCTGGTAGCAAATTGGACGGGGAGACGTCAATGTCCACTTACCTGTTGATCAGTGAAAAGAAAGGTGCACAATATCCCCGGGAGTCAGAATGGCCATGCAGCTCCACCATGTTTTCAGCGCCGAGCTGTCAGTAGACTCTCTCCCGTCGCCCCTCCTCTGACGTGACATCAGAAGCAATTAAAAACAATGCGAAACATCACCTCGTTAGAGAGGGCATTGGGGTACTTTTTTATCCGAACACTCACACGCGTGTGGTGTCAGTACACTGCGATACTTTAAGTCGTTTTCACTTTAAGGAGCAGCCTGATGTTCGAAAATGAGCGCACTCACATTTACAGGGGTCAGAAAAAACCTGGCGTTGGCATTTCTAGACGTGAAGCAAATCTGTTTTATCGTGGGTGAACTTTTGTGCCAGTTATTTGTACGCCTTTGTGTAAAATAGGTCATTTACGCCATCCTTTACGTCGAAGTACTTTCTAGGATTATGTTACATTTTTATTGCTTGGTACAATCCAACATCTGTGAAATTTTATTTTCTTTGTCTTGTGGGCAGGGCCATTGAACTGTATTTGTTTCCATTCATCATCTATCCATCATCAGAATCTCATAAACGAGTTCAGGTTAAAATGTTGAAGGTAGAAACAAAATCCAGACAAGGCACCTGTCCATCACTTAGCATTGGGCTCACACACTCAACCACACTGGGTCAATTTAAAATCACATTGTGACCGTTATGTTCTTTATCATTTCTTACCATGACACCTCCTACAATTGCTCAGTTTGGCTGGACAGCCAGTTCTAGGAGAAGCCACGGTTGTACCATACGTTTTCCATTTAAAAATTATAAAGGCAACTGGGCTCCTAGGAGCCTTCAACTATTGCAGGAATTTTTTTGTAGCCTTCCTAAGATCTGGGCATCAACACAGGTCTATCTCTAAGCTGTGAAGGCAATTCCTTTAACTTCATGGCTTGGATTTTGCTCTGATACACATTGTCAGCAGTGGGACCTTATATAGATAGGTGTGTACCTTTCCTAGTCATATCCAATTAATTGAATTGACCACAGGTGGACTCCAAACAAGGTGTAGAAACATCTCACCAATGATCAAAGGAATGGGATGTTCTTGGGCCAAATTGTCTTAGCAAAAGGTCTCAATATTTGTGTCAATATGATATTTCAGTTACTGATTTAAACAAATTGGCAAAAAGCCTGTTTTCGCTTTGTCATTCTATGGTATTGACCAAGGGGGAAAAAGCAAAAGGCTACAATACAGCAAACTATGAAAAAGTGAAAATTCTGTAAATTCAGCTCCTGGTGTTAATGTTCCATTTCCAAGCTCAGAAAAATCACAATAGCGCAGATTTTATTTTTTAATGACATTCAGAAAGTTAAGGATGTCCCCAGTTTTTGTGAACTGGAGGCAATGAATTTCTATATTCTTTCATTTCATTTTATAGTATAACTGAATGTGGGCTCTCCACCGGTTTATTTTTTACAGGAATGAGGTTGCTTGGAGTGTTGTTTCCCTTTCTTCCATTGTCAATTGGACATCATTTAGAATATTTTCCTTTATTTTGTCATTTCTACTGTTTTTGAATCATTATTTTCATGTACATTTACTATGTACTCTTCTTTTTTAATATTGCATTGTTTAAAAATTATTTAGTGTTTATGTATTGTGTATATATGTTTCTTGGTTATCTTCCTTATGTTTTGGGTTTGGAATCCTGAGAGGCTAAATCACCATTGCATCACTACTGATGTACTACTATTGGCCTTTATATTCTGGCTGAAGAGTGTCACAAAACGACTCCAGACAGGTTTAGGGCAGCCACCCGTATATTATGTCCTGGATGCAAAAAGGCTGAAATTAAGCAAGTTGTTCACAAGACTGAGTCCAAAACATAACTGACTATGTGGAGGTAAGATGGCAGTTTTAAAGGCTGGTGAAGGAAATTATGTCATTTATGCTGGAACCAGAAGTGTCATCTTCGGAACTGGAAGTGACATCATCAGAGTCACAGAGACCGGAAGTGATGTCATCAGAATCGCTGGTACCTGGCGGGATTTCCGGGAATGGTCTGCAAGGAACTGAGAGAGACAGTCAGCACATTCTGACACCCTCTGGTCTGATGTAGCATTACAATTACTCAGTCCCTTTAGCTGCCTCTTATTCGCACGTGTGTGACAAGAGTAAAAATCCCTCAGAGTAATGATGGGAATTTCAATTCACTTTACTGATTCAATTCTTTTGAACTACCTATTTAAGTAAAACAATTCATTTGATTTATCAACGGTTAAAAACAAATCTATAGGTCCCCTTTTAATGAATCAATTATATTTATACCATTACATATTACACACATTTATAACTCATCGTATAACAATTAACTTCTTTGAAAGCACGAAGCCTGACAATATAGTGAAATGCACAATTAAAATAAGACATTATATTAAAGAATCATACCTAAACAAGAATTGTGTGCTTTATCCTTGGGTAATGATTCAGTTCCCGAATCAAATGAAAAACAATTGTACAGCTCGTTTTCAGGTAATGATTCCCTTTGTGAATCAAATGAACAAGCACAGTGTTACTCATTCGTGGTTAAGGATTCCATTTCAATGCCAAAGAATCGGTGAATGATAAATTCCCAGTGAATTCTTTTATCCGTAAAAAAGTGTGTGCTAAAGTAAAGTTGAAAGCAAATGATTGTTAAAAATTTGAATGATACTTTGAGAAGGTTCAGACTTGTGTGAGTAATTTGTTTAATGTACAAAGGGGCATACGTGTATTAGTTAAATATTGTTTATATAATCTGTTTAAAACAATTGCAATAATGAGTTGTATAAAACAAAGAATTAATGAATTCTAATATAAATGTGCTGTTACTGTATTATACTTGTATAATAAACAACAGATTGATCAGTGGCAGAGCTCTTGTTGGCCAATAATGACATAACTCAATCTCAAAAGAATCATAGCAGTAAATGAGTATAACAGCTTTAAGCAACATCATCCATGTGCTTTTGCACCCTGTTGAGCTCCAAACAATTGATTAATCTGTGCTTGCAAATTGATTCATGTAATTCACTGAAAAGAGTTAGTCAAAAAGAACAAATTGCTTGCAGATCACCCATCACTACAAGCGTGTGTCATTGGCGTTTGTGGAGTTCTTCTGTAAGCTCTATTTTAGGATTTCCTAGTTAATTGTTTTTACTTAAATTGAATTATTGATTTTTGGATTTTCGATTTTGTCGAGGTGCCCATTGGTTGCCATTTAACACAAACCCATTTTGGATTTCTTTCTTTCTTTCTTTATTTTTTGCTTATAAAAAAATGAATTTAAAGAATACTGTTTTGCCTTTGTCATTTCAAGCTGGAGGTTTATGGTTATCTGCTCCATTGAAGGGTGTTTTTCAATATTTAAAAGTATTTTTTAACTTAAAGCCTGTGCCCCAATTTGGGCCCGTGGAGACCTTGGAAGTGTGCATATAGAGTTTGGGGTCTGGCTGCCTGTGGCGAGGCTTGGTTTTGAGGCAGCCCAGTAAAAGTGCTGGTGTGGTTTTGGTCCTTTTTTGAAACCATATCACCCCTCTTTACTACTCAGTGCAATTTTAGTTACAATAATTATAATTTGAATATAATTAAATGGTCACTTTTTACATTAATCAATTAAAAATGCTGTATTTTTGTGTTTTCCACCTAATCTGTATGTTCATACTTGTAAATCATGTATAGCTTAACTCTTTCTCTTTATTGCTTTATAGCTGTACACCTGAGAAAGCTCTCAGAGTTCATACTCGGCTAAGAGCAATGTACAAACATACACTGAATTATTTTTGATTTCTTTATTATGGATCTGAGTCCATGTTTATTTTTTAAACCATTAACTAAAAACAGATGCAAATTAAATGTTGTCCCCCTCAGACTTTATTCAGATTAACGAATTGTAATTAGTGGGGGAGGCATGGAGGCATTTTTGTTGCATATGTTTTGTCAATGTACAGATATTTTCTTTAGATTGTTTTAGGAAAGGTTTAAGTAATCACTAAAGCAAAATCAAGTAACTAGTTGTAAACCTAAGTAAACAGGAGGCAGACCACACTTCAGTCAGCACTGGTGGAGATGTTTTAGAGAGGTCAACAGTTTTAAATTTCTTGGAGTCACCCACTTTCATGAACTAAGACGGGCACAACGCATCTCTGTGACTGTTCAGCAAAGCCTTTACTTCCTTAGACATCCAAAGAAAGTCCAGATGTCTACAAATATTTGCTCACCAACTGCTACAAATGCCCATTGGATTTCATACTGACTGGCTGCATTACATCCTGGAATGACACCTTCTCAGTTATGTCATGAACTAGGAGTCCCAAAGCATGTAAGTCCCAATAAGTTCTAAAAGCGCTTCCAATAAAATTCCCACTAGACAGGGATATCGCCATCAAACCCCGGCTAGTAATAAGGGCAAGCACAACATCTTTATAAAATAAAAAATATATTCTCAAAATGCTCTTCACCAACAATGAAGCTCCATGGAGCACAAGATGCAAGGGAATTGCCCAAAAACAAGAAGGCAATCCAATACAAACAAGTCCCAATACAGCAATCCAGAAAAGTAGTGAAACACAGAGCATAAAGGTCAAAATTCCAAAGGCACAAGCACAGCAAAAACACATTTAAACTCGTCACTTCCTGGCATGTTAGATTGAACCACCAGGAACTGTAGAAGTCACTACAGATTTATAGGGCAGGTTTCTGGTGTTAACTGTCAGGTAACTCTTGGGAGACCACCCACAAAACACATGGAACAACAAAGATAGCTTATATACATAGACAAAACCAAAAAAAAAAAAGAATGATGTGCAACCCTGGCTGAGACATAAAATGTTCTGTAACATTTAGCACCAAAGAGGGTGGAGAAGTTGGTGCAGAATGTTACTGACAGTCTGACACAGAGCCCAGTTCTGTTCAGGACATATATAAAACAAACAGCATTACTAAAGACCTCAAGATGGTCATTTTTCTTCCTATTCTATTCTAACAAAAGGTACAGGACCATTAACATCGACATCACTGGAATCTGGAATAAGTCTTCTCAATGCTACTTATAAACACTATAACTATATGGGTAACTACATGAATGTGCATTGTGGCAGATGACTGGGGACCTTGCCCCACTGGGACACCTGGAGAAGGGAAGGACTGGGAGAGGGGCAATATTACACCAGGGCCACAGATTGGGAGCTTGGAAGCTCAACCCTGTTGGGGTCCGTGGCCACCACCAGGGGGCGCCTGGACAATCCTGGAGCCCTGGATGGCAGTACTTCCGCCACACCAGAAAATGCTGCCGGAAGAAGAACCAAATGCACCTGGAGTGCTTCCAGATGCCCATGCAGCACTTCCACCACACCAGGAAGTGCTGCGGGAGGATTATCGGGGTGCACATGGAGTACATCCGGGTGCAACATAAAAGGGGCCGCCTCACTCCATTCGGGGATCCAGAGTCGTTAGGCAGAGGATGGAACTTGCGAAGAGAGGAGTTGAGGCGGCATTAGAGAAGAAAGGGAAAGAAAGAGCTAAGGACGGAGTTTATTGGGGTTTGTGCACTTTTTGTGTTGTGCAGAGAAAAATAAAAAGGTGAGCTTTCAGACATTGTGTGTCTCAGTCTCTGTCTGTAGCTGGGCTGGTCTTCTACAGCATGTTACACATTTTTAAATATATATATATATATATATATATATATATCATAGAATACTTTGAGCTTGAGGGTGATTCAGTGGAAAAATGAATGGAAAATGCATTTAAGACTGAAACAAGGAAGCATTTCTTTCTACAAAGAGTTGTAGGAATCTGGAACAGACTACCAAGACATGTTATTGAAGCACAAACCTTGACAATACTTAAAAAGTCTCTGGATGAGATATTGGGACATCTTAGCTATTAGATAAACAAACATGTGTGATAGACTGAATGGTTTCCTCTCATTTGTCAAATTTCTTATGCTCTTATGTTGAAGTGTGATGACACTTATTGTATGCATACTGGCACTTTTCCCCACAACCAACTGATAAATAGAACAATTTATAATTTCACCAAATATTTGCACTTCTAATTGGACCTCCAAGCCCCTAACCACCACACTATCAGAAATTGTTACAGTAATCATCTGCCAAAACAAGAGGTAGTACTACCAGTTCTTTTAATCCATGCACTGATTGAAACCATGTAAAAAGTATAAAACAGAAAGAGAAATGGATCTTTCAAAAGGAAGGCAGTTATGTTAGAAGCTAATAGCTGGAAAGGTTAAGAAGAGAGCAAATGATATGCAGCAACAGGAATCAGTTGCACAGCCCTCTGCTCAGGTTTTCTCAATGCTGGAAGAAGTTTATTGTGATTACAAATCAGTGTAATGGTTGTGTAGGTTGACATCAGTCTGAAGATTTTATTTGAGAAACAGGAGACAGAAAATACACCAGAAAACAGCCGCAATCCTTATCAGAATGTCAGCGAATCTTTTTAAACAAAGCCAAGGGTGTGAGACAGAAATCAAAGTAATACAAAACTGAGCATGTAACCAAAGTTGAAACACCAGATGTAATTGTGTAAATAATCAAACATGAATTGAAAAATTAAAGCATAAGCAAGGTTTTGGAACCCAAGTTATTGGATAAGGAAGTGAACATAGAATGACCCTTTTATCCTGAAGAGTAATGGCTGACTAGATCACGACTCCTGAAGCCATACCACTTACTGGGGAAAACATGGCAATTTAATACAGCTGAACAAAAAACAAAATGGTGGTGGAAAACAGCCCAAATCAAAAATTAATTTTAAAACAATTAATTGAATCGAAAACCAATTTCATCAGATTCCTCAGTGTCAAAAACCCCTGTAATGACATGCAGCTCAATACTAGAGCCGGAAAATAACCTGTTAACAAAACGTCCAAAGATCCTGACTTATGGCATATTTTATTTTAATATTTTAATAATTTTCAAAAACTGTTACCATATTTCAGTAAAGAAAGTGCATCCCATGCAAGTTTTACAACATAGCTAAACACATATGTATTATGAATATATCTATTTAATGTAGTTCTTATGTTGTAAACCCCATCTTATAATGAACCCTTCATGATGTTGTAAAAAACGTGTATATATGTTTTAAAAAGTACCCTCATGAACACAATTGGCAGTCTAAAATATATTCCTGCCCACATAAATAGAAGAAGAGAATGTGGAACATAAAATAAAGAATGACAGATATTAGTTTGGGGTGGGTGTAAATGTCCTTCGTTCATTTGTTGTAAAATGCTTGATGATTGGCTTTCCACCTTCTGAAGCCTCCTATTTGTATTTTTGATATTTTGTGACTGAGGAAAGATGTTAAGATGGTGTTTATACAGACAGCAGAAAGAGAATGGTGCAATTTTTGCATAAGTAGGAGGGAGAATGGACTTTTTCCAGATTGAAGTAGATGTTCCAAAATAGATATCATACTCTTGAAAGATACTATGATAAAACTGTTGCATAATTTTTTTTTCAACCCATTACTCAATTATTTTCAGACTTGTTTTAACATGCTGAAATAAGGTATATTATTTCCATTTTAATGGAGTGGGCCTTCATTTGGCTGATTTTCATTTGCAATGAAGATTAATGCCTATATGGGCATCTTGATTTATTTCAATAGTGGTATGAAGAAGCTCCATCTCTTCATGCTTCCAGTAAATAAGTGACGCCTCCTTCCAGATGGCTGGGCTTTTATGGTCCTGGGACTGGAAGGGATGGGTCAGTTGCCCTCACAAGGCAGTTTCTCAATGTGAAGGCAAACAAAAAAATCACATAGTCAGCAGCAATACCTCCTCTCAGCCCACTGTGGAATTACATACCTGGGAGGAATCCGGAGGTTGACACTCTGACGTGCATGCATGACAATGAAGAAATAGATTAAGAAACTGATTACCAAAACCCAATACAAAAACCACAGATAAAGTCGGAAAAAAAAACCCTAACACTAAAGTCTCCTTGGACTTGCCTTTTAGCTAAGGAAAGTTGTAAAGCAAAGAATCTGATTGATGCAAGGATGCTAAGACATGCAGACCACCATCTTATATAGGATGGGCAGCAACAATAAAATATCACGCTACTTAAATGGTATAGTAACAGTGGACAAAATGTTTGCAGCCATGAAAACCAAGTACAAAATAGTGCCATCCAAAAAACCTAATGGGATTGTGATTAAACACCAAACATAATGATATAAAATATCAAAATGCAAAATAACAATAAAATTAACAAAAAACACATGTGGTGAGCACACAGCTGCATCTTATTAGCGGCTTAATATTTTTTTTAATTGTAAAGTTGTCTATATCTAATTATGATACTGAATTAAAAACAAAACTCGCAATCAAATAATGAGGCATGTTTTGTTTTTAGACATAGTTTCAATAAAAATTATAACAGACTAGTATGTCTTGATTTACGTTACAATTTGGGCAGTCTTACAAATACAGGAATGCAAGAAGATAAGATTTAAAATTTTCCAAAAGTATCATATCAGATAAAATGCAATACGTACATTATAATGGGAACTTTGACACAAACAACAACATTGGTTATTTGGTAGAAAGATAGAAAGACAGACAGATAGATAGATGTGAATGGCAAGATAGATAGATAGATAGATATTTGTGTTCATAAAGAAATTTGTCTTTTTATAGAAGCTCAATAGATAAACATTATTATATTATGACAAACTAAAAAGCCCCCCTCAAAAACACACCAGAATGACAAAACAAAAAGAAACTAAAAAGAAAGACAAATGTGACAGTATAGGAAACAAAAAAGGAGCATATATTAGATGATTAATATGTGAATATTTAACTAATTGTACAGATTCAGTGAATGTTTGCAATTCTCGTTTTAATTCATTTGAGGATACACTATTATCTTAAGACAGTAGGGACCCATAAAACATTAAACATGCCAGTGAGTGGGAACACCAGCAGCAGGCTAAAATGATCTTGTTGCCCGTTAATGCTACACAAGAATGGCAGTAAGGAAGATGAGTGCCATGACCAAGAGAGAGAGAGAGAGAGAGAGAGATGTCTATTAGTGAGCAAGAGTCTGAAACCAAAACCTAGCTATTAAAGCCCAAAAGGTTAATCAAACTCTTTTTCAAACAGAGAAAGCAAAGTTCTGATTTCCTGAAAAGTTTATAACTATAATCATGGAAGGTTTTTATTTTAGGATACTGTCTATAAATCTAGTCATTGAGATTAGCTTGCCACCATCTTAAATAGGTGCATGGCAAAGATGTCAGATCTACTGCAGTCACATGGTAGCAACCAGATGTTGTAACCTACAGTAATGTGCTTAACCTAAAAATGAGAGTGAAGACTTACTGTCCGTGCCCTTGAGTATGTGATTTATTTTTCACAGCTAAAAATGTAAGTTGTATGGCTACACATATTGAGAACTACAGAAAAAAAACAACATTTTTTTATTTCCTTATTGTTTTTGTTAGATTAGCTGAAACTGAGCTAGTGTCATTTAATTTCACCCCCACAACTTCTGGTCGGAAATTGCCGCAGAGCTGACAGAGATAACACTGCCATTGATCGGTATTTTTGTTCCTCTTGTTCAACTGCCTCATTTAGTGTGAAATATCTAACAAAACCTTCCCTATTCAATCTTGGTGGCCCTACATTGTAATAACTCTTCTCTCTTCAATATCCACTTTCAAAGAGCTCAGCTTTGATAACAATCAGCCTATGATTCAGCCTCCCGATACTTCAATTAATAAGATTTAATAACTGATCACTGCCATCTAGTCTTTTTGTTTCTGAAATTCATATTTCTTAATATGTAAGTGTGATAACCTTGTTACTTTTAATATATGATGCTCAGAAAATAGCATGTGGTGTACAACTATTAAAGGTGCCCTTTTAATCATTACACCTTAAAAAATCTTACAATAGAGAGGAGGCCAATTAGTGCATTAAGTAAGATGTTTTTGCTTCAACTACAGAAGTTGGTAGATTGTTTCAGACTCTCAAGAAGCTTTGTGTGGCAAAGTGTTTCCTGAATTCCCAGTTTGTTGAATTACCTCTTCATTTTGGCAATTAAAAAAAAGCATTCTTTATTGCTGTTAAGGAATAATTCAGGTTTGTGGGCAGTTGGCCTCTTTTCTAACAGCACTGTGTGCAAGGTGGGAACCAGCCTTGGCCAGGGCACCAATCCATCTCTTGTACGCACCAAACTCATAACCTACTAATCTAACCTGGATGTCCTTGGGAAGCAGCCAGAGGAAAATCAGAAATGGACAGAAAATGCCAATTGCACACAGGCAATGGTCAGATGCTGGATTTTTGGAGCAGGCAGCACTAATTTCTATCTCAATAATACCATCTCAGAGTTCACAAGATATATACAAACACATACGCACAATCATATGAGCAAAACGACAAGTTAAAATCGGACATGGCTGGGCTCCTACAGGAATCCTACACGATATAGAGAGAGCACACAGTCAAATGTTCTGATGCAAAATAAGGGCTCGGGTAAAATAATGAGTCAAAGCACAGTCATGATTTATGTCTTTACAGAAGCACAGAAAAGCAATTCTGCTTAAGTTAAATTAGTGCTGATTAAAATTCTGTGCCTACAAATACACAGTACTAAAAAATAGAAGAAAAAGATAAAAGCCTATGCTAGCATGAGTAAATCCTCAAAACAAAAAACAACCTTGGATCTGGATAGGATTTTTATAATTGAATTACTTTTAAGTTTCATGACATGCAAGCAATACAGTTTTATCAGCTGACATTGCAAACACTTAATCCAACTATATTTTTATAACACTTTTTGACTGACAAAGGCTTACTCTTTACATGTTTGCAAATGTAACATTTAAATACAAATACTTAGGGAGAAGATTTAGTAAACACACACTTCTAAATCCCCTCTGACATCAGCTTTTTAAAATTAAGTTATTAGGCTTTAAAATATTAAGAAGGAAATGGCTAGCATATAAATATATTCATTTAAAGCCTCCTGGCAAAGCGGTTGAACAAGGCTCCACACAAAATGGTCATTCTGCGGCTATAGTCACACTACCACTGCGTTTTTAACCCCTAAAAATAGAGGATTTCATTTTTTTTTTTAATGTCTTCATAGCTGTGGATTTCTGAAAACTCCAGCTCAGCAGTGTAGATGGGTGAACACAGAGTTTAAATTGCTCTATGATTGGTTTGTGCTTATTAATTAAGTGGCCCTTCCCTTATGGGGTCTTCCCATTCCCTAATTAATAAGAAAATCACAGAAGAAAACCACATTCCAACACAGTGGATATTATTTTCCATGAAACTTGTATTGCTAAACTGCATGCATCTAAACTGAGTTTTGTACAGTTTGCATGCTGTATACATGTGAACAATGCAAATAATTTAATGATTGTCATGATTTTTTACACGGTTGGTGGCATAACCTTCCAAACTAAGAGGACACAAAGTCTTCTGCCAAGGTACAAATGCCCTGTGTAGGAAAACAGCTCATGCTACTGTGGGCAGAGATATTTTTGAAAACAATGTGAAAATGCTTAAATTAATACTTAATGTTTAAATGAAAGCTTATTAGCAAGGATGCAGCATGGGGTTTCAAAAGCAGACTGACCCCTTTCTAATTCTCTGCCCTGCTTTATCCAGGACCTTTACAATGTACCACAGGACAAGCAGGTATCTATGATTTTAGTTGATTGTGTTTAAAGTCAGTCACTAATAATATCAATGGTTCCCATTCAATTGGGGCCCACTATAACTGTGGTCCAGAAAGAGGTTTCATGCAGGTCTACTGGTTTCTGGTAATACTGTCATGAGGTTACATCTAATACACTTTCCCTTTATGGACCAAAAGGAATACCTAAGAGGGAATCGGAATCGTTGGGTCGGGCTGTCAGCTTAAGAAAGGCATTTATTGATCATCTATTAATGTCCTGAACTTCACTTAAATGTGCCTAAATTTTCCCCATCGCCATCTTAGTAGGTCTTAATTCTCTAAATACTTTTTTCATTGCTTTCTGAACAGTGAGACAACAGAGATTGCAAGGGACTGGAAAATGAATCCAAGTCAGGGAACAGAACAGATGTCATAACTAGGGCCCACGATTTACCGCGACCCGCGGAATTTAATGGCGTGCCGCGGAATTTAGGGTTTTGCAGTGGTAAAACATCACGCCGCGGAATTAACCTAACTGCCGCGGAAAATACCAAATCTGAATGAAATCTCACCATTTGAGGCATATTGATGTTAGTATGATTAGTTTTGATTACTTCTTTCATTTCTTTCCTTAGCCTATTGCATCATCTCATTAATATCTCGTTCCTTGCTACTGAAATCGAACACAGTAGAGCTACAGTCCATGCTGTCGGCGTTGCTGCAAAGTACTGATAAACTTAACGAGCTGAGAGCTGGACTTGAATTTGTATCTATACACTGCCAGCCAATTATGAACACTCTGACTTCTTTTGAGGCACAGTCATTCATGGCTGTCGATGTCTACAACAAAGTGTTGACTTACGGTCTTGCCTGAAATCGTCCGGATTTCCAATTGCAACCAGCAGCTGTGAAGATGCAAAGCACAATGTTGCTGCTAAACCTGAAGAATATTTTGTGCAAACCAAACAGCCGGCAATAGACCTATTCAGATCTGTGAGAATATTTGATCCACGACAGCTACCACTCTTATTGAAGAATTTTGCTGATCATGCACAATCAGTGCCAACAATGATGGCTGCAGCAGATGAATGGCAAGCTTATCTGGACATAGCATCTCGTGAAGTAATTCCAGCTGATATCACTGCTTTTTGGCGTTCCTTAGAGGACAGACTGACTCGCTTAGCAGCTCATGTTAAAAGTTTAAATTGCGTTGCCGATCTCTTCTGTTGATGTGGAAACGTTTGTTCTCAAAATATGGATCGGTGTTGTCACCACTGTGATATTCTCTGTTACAAGAAAACCTACGAGCTTACAGTGCCGTTTTCTTCAACAATAACTAAACAATAACTTTAGAAACATTATTCGATAGTTTGTTGAGAATAATATTATGTCTACATATGTTTCAGCATCGTTTGCCTAAAGCAAATCTGTGGATTAAAATGTGCGGATGTGAACGCTTTGATATACCTATTTGATTATTATTACGAATTATGATTGATTATTTTTAAGGATTAAGAATAAGAAAAATTGTATTTATTTTGCTTGGGTTACGAATTAGTTTTATGGAGTTCTGGTACTGCATTTGCCGCGCCACAGTACGCCACGTAATTTAAAAAAACATGCCGCGGTAAATCGTGGGCCGTAGTCAAAACTTAGAGTCAGTATAACTGCAGAATCAAAACCAAATCGTAAACCCAAGATTGCAGTAAAAAAAACACGAGGAACTGAGAACCAGAACTACCTGAAAGACACAAATAGAAAGAATTGCTTCTTCTAAAATCCAATCATGGATACAGAAAGGAGTATTGAACTTGCATGTAAGCTGCTGCAGATTCCATCAGATAACAATACATTTGAACCCACACTTCCTGGCAATACAATGCAATAAAATTTATGTTTATATAGGACTGTGGCAATGGGCTTTAACCGGCCCTGCCATTGACAGCCCCCCAGCCTTGACTCTCTAAGAAGATAAGGACAAACTCTCAAAAAAACCGTTGTGGAGAAAAAAATGGAAGAAACCTTAGAAAAGGCAGTTCAAAGAGAGACCCCTTTCCAGGCAGGTTGGGCATGCAGTGGATGTCAAAAAAGGGGGTAAATACAAAGCAATAAACAAAACAGAAGACATATAATCCTCAATACAATATAATAGTGCAATAAAAATATTACAAGTACAGAGCAGAATTTCACAGTAGATAATATTACATAATACGATTTGGTTTTGTTCAGAGTCTTGATGACCTTGACCATCAAGCTGCCTTCCCCTATTGGCCATTCCACAGCTGAGTCAGCACTGGGCCAGCCATTCCAATGAAAGGACCCCTCTACCCAATGATTCCTGCGATCTTCCATCAGAAATGACTTTACCTTAGGCAGGCAGAACAACTTTGCAGGTGGGCAGTGGGACCAAGTGCCACTTTTGAGTACCGAGAAGAGAAACACAATAGGTGAGGTTTAGTAACAAATTATAACTATCATATTACTTATGTTTTAGTGCTAATAACTAACAGCAGAGATGCAATCTATACAGTTAATCAGCAGCTTTACTCGGGATATGCTAAACTGAAGTAGTGAGTTTTCAGCCAGGATTCTTAATGTGCGCTCTGGTTTGTAAGTCATGATAAGTTCAGACAAATAAGCCAGACCTTGGCCACTTAAGGCTTTATATGTTAAATGGAGTATTTTGAAATCTGCCCTAAACTTAACCAGGACTCAGTGTAAGGATTTAAGAACTGGAGTTACGTGTTCGTATTTTCTTGTTCTTGTAATAATTGTTGCAGCAGCATTTTGGATTAACTGGAAGCTGTACAAAGAGCAGTTTGAACATCCAGTGAACACCGAATTGCAGTAGTCAATCCTACTAGAAATAAATGTATGTATTAATTTCTCAGTACCTCTCATATTTAGAAAACACCTTAATTTCCCAACATTTTTAAGACAGAAGAAACATGATTAGACAGCTTTGTAATGTGCGCTTTAAATGACATGCTAGAGTCAAAGATAACCCCTAGATTGCGGGCTGATTCAGTAAAATTAATGGTGATCCCAACTGAGCTAAATATTGACAATATATTGTTGCAATCAGCATCATTCCCTCCAATAATTAGCATCTTTGTTTTATCAGTGTTTAAAGACAAGTAGCTCTCATCCATCCACTCCTTTAATTCACTAATACAACTAATTAAAGACAACATCAGAGAAACTTCATTTGGTCTAAAAAAAAAGGTATAATTGGATATCATCTGCATACGAGTGGAAAGTAACATTATGCATTCTAATGATAGGTCCCGGTGGAAGCATGTAAAGTGAAAACATGAAAGGTCCCAGTACTGAGCCTTGCAAGACAACATATCTCACTTTTGTGTATAATGATAGAATACTGTACATACTGGAATCAATTTGATAAAAAGAGCTAAACCAGGCAAGGACAGTGCCTATAAGCCCAACATCATTTTCTAGCCTGTGCAGTATAATAGAATGGTCAATGGTGTTAAATGCTGCGCTTAAGTCTAAAAACATAATTACAGTGGAGTTTCCTTCATCAGAGGATATCAGAATGTCATTTACAACATGTGTTAGTGCCATTTCAGTACTATGACCAGTGCGGAAGCCAGACTGGCATTTCTCAAATAACTTATGATGCGTAAGGTGTGAATGAAACTGATTGGTGACTACTTTTTCAAATATTTTAGAGAGAAAGGGTAAATTTGAAATGGCTCTATAGTTATTAAGAATGCATGGGTCTAGGTCTGACTTTTTAAGTAACGGTTTGATGACTGACACTTTTAGTACATCAGGTACTGTGCCATGCAATAATAAGCTATTAATAATGTTAAGAATAGGTGTTGCAAGAACATCTATTGCGCTTTTTACTAGTTTTATTGGCACTGGATCCAGGGAACAAGTAGTTGGTTTCATTTTAGAAACTGAAGTCAAGACTTACTGCTCTGCTACAGGATTAAAATTTCTCAAGCGTTGAATGCAATGTGTGACAGGGTCTGCCAAGCTAGTATGTGGTTTGCATTGTGGTGCAAAGATCCGGGATGTTGAGATCCAGGATCTTATATTTTTAATTTTCTCATTAAAGAAGTTCATAAAGTGTGGACTGCTAATGTCTGTTGGTATTTTGCACTGTAGATTTGAATTCCCATTTGTTAAATTAGTTCTAAACAGTATATGATGATTATTATTATTTTCTATTATTTTAGAATAGTAGTCTGAGCAAGCTTTAAAGAGAGCTTTTTTATATTTTTTAACACTCTCTGTCCATGCAATTTAAAAGACATGCAGCTTTGTTGTTCTCCATCTGCTCTCCAGTTTTCGACGCTCTAATTTAAGAGCTCAAGTGTTCTCATTAAATACAATACAATACATTTTATTTTTGTATAGCCCAAAATCACACAAGTGCCGCAATGGGCTTTAACAGGCCCTGCCTCTTGACAACCCCCTTAGCCTTGACTCCTTAAGATGACAAGGAAAAACTCCCAAAAAAACCCTTGTAGGGAAAAAAATGGAAGAAATCTTGGGAAAGACAGTTCAAAAAGAGACCCCTTTCCAGGTAGGTTGGGTGTGCAGTGGGTGTCAAAAAGAAGGGGGTCAATACAATACAATACACAGAACAGAAGTAATCCTCAATACAGTATAAAAATAAAAATATTACAAGTACGGAGCAGAATTTAACAGTAGATATATCACATAATATAATAATTAAAACAAGGAGACTTTCTATGCACTTTGATCACTTTTGTTTTAAGGGGAGTCACTGCGTCCAGAGCATCTCTCAAGGTCATATTATAATGTGATTATATGTGTGCTGATCTAAATTATTTTCCATGTTTACATTCAATGTTAACTGATCGAATGTATCTGTACATTTTGAAGCAGAATTACAGTCTAAACGTTGCATTGTCTTTGTTGTAATCTGTGAGTGTAAGGGCAGAACCAAATCAAACATAATTAAGTAGTGATAGGAAATAACTTCATTTAATGTAGTAATATTTTAATTTTGAATTTCAATTTTGTAAGTTATAATTAAATCTAATGGGTGGTTATGATTATGAGTTGGACCTTTAACAACCTCACAAAATCCTACTGAATTTAACAAATAAGCAAAAGATTTGCTAAAAGTGTCAGTTTCCACATCAATGTGTACATTAAAATCCCCCTTCAAAACTAGATGATCATAAATTATAGGCAAATCAGGTAAAAGGTTGCCAAATTCAGTAATGAACAATGAATATGGTCCTGGTGGTCTGTAGACTAGCACCACAATTGTGTTGGAATCTGTTTTAATATTTAATATGAATGTCTCAAAGGATGTGAAGTCACCTAAATTTTTAGAAGTGATTTGCACTTTGTTACAATGAATTATTCCAAGGTCTCCTCGACCAGAATCTCTGGATTTATGAAGGAACAAGTATCCATCTGGTGATGTCTCAGCGAGGGGAACAGTGTCACATTTACTAAGCCAGGTTTCAGTGA
The DNA here is from genome assembly GCF_016835505.1 of Polypterus senegalus. NCBI lineage: Eukaryota > Metazoa > Chordata > Cladistia > Polypteriformes > Polypteridae > Polypterus > Polypterus senegalus. The sequence continues at coordinate 61,898,216 of NC_053157.1, read as the reverse complement.
GAAGACACAGATCTGATTTTGTACTTAATAAAATATCAGTTACCAAAAACAGCTTTACTTTCAAGAGAGTGAAAGTTCAATAAGCAGCATTTAAAATGTCATACAGTGGTGTGAAAAACTATTCCTTCCTGATTTCTTATTCTTTTGCATGTTTGTCACACAAAATGTTTCTGATCATCAAACACATTTAACCATTAGTCAAATATAACACAAGTAAACACAAAATGCAGTTTTTAAATGATGGTTTTATTATTTAGGAGAAAAAATCCAAACCTACATGGCCCTGTGTGAAAAAGTAATTGCCCCCTGAACCTAATAACTAGTTGGGCCACCCTTAGCAGCAATAACAGCAATCAAGCGTTTGCGATAACTTGCAATGAGTCTTTTACAACGCTCTGGAGGAATTTTGGCCAACTCATCTTTGCAGAATTGTTGTAATTCAGCTTTATTTGAGGGTTTTCTAGCATGAACCGCCTTTTTAAGGTCATGCCATAGCATCTCAATGGGATTCAAGTCAGGACTTTGACTAGGCCACTCCAAAGTCTTCATTTTGTTTTTCTTCAGCCATTCAGAGGTGGATTTGCTGGTGTGTTTTGGGTCATTGTCTTGTTGCAGCACCCAAGATCGCTTCAGCTTAAGTTGACGAACAGATGGCTGGACATTCTCCTTCAGGATTTTTTGGTAGACAGTAGAATTCATGGTTCCATTTATCACAGCAAGCCTTCCAGGTCCTGAAGCAGCAAAACAACCCCAGACCATCACACTACCACCACCATATTTTACTGTTGGTATGATGTTTTTTTTTTTGAAATACTGTATTCCTTTTACGCCAGATGTAACGGGACATTCGCCTTCCAAAAAGTTCAACTTTTGTCTCATCAGTCCACAAGGTATTTTCCCAAAAGTCTTGGCAATCATTGAGATGTTTCTTAGCAAAATTGAGACGAGCCCTAATGTTCTTTTGCTTAACAGTGGTTTGCGTCTTGGAAATCTGCCATGCAGGCCGTTTTTGCCCAGTCTCTCTTTTATGGTGGAGTCGTGAACACTGACCTTAATTGAGGCAAGTGAGGCCTGCAGTTCTTTAGACGTTGTCCTGGGGTCTTTTGTGACCTCTCGGATGAGTCGTCTCTGCGCTCTTGGGGTAATTTTGGTCGGCCGGCCACTCCTGGGAAGGTTCACCACTGTTCCATGTTTTTGCCATTTGTGGATAATGGCTCTCACTGTGGTTTGCTGGAGTCCCAAAGCTTTAGAAATGGCTTTATAACCTTTACCAGACTGATAGATCTCAGTTACTTCTGTTCTCATATGTTCCTGAATTTCTTTGGATCTTGGCATGATGTCTAGCTTTTGAGGTGCTTTTGGTCTACTTCTCTGTGTCAGGCAGCTCCTATTTAAGTGATATCTTGATTGAAACAGGTGTGGCAGTAATCAGGCCTGGGGTGGCTACGGAAATTGAACTCAGGGGTGACACACCACAGTTAGGGTATTTTTTAACAAGGGGCAATTACTTTTTCACACAGGGCCATGTAGGTTTGGATTTTTTTTCTCCCTAAATAATAAAAACCATCATTTAAAAACTGCATTTTGTGTTTACTTGTGTTATATTTGACTAATGGTTAAATGTGTTTGATGATCAGAAACATTTTGTGTGACAAACATGCAAAAGAATAAGAAATCAGGAAGGGGGCAAATAGTTTTTCACACCACTGTACTTCTTTCTGAAGTGGTGAACTCGTATATTTTTTGTTTTAATCTGAACTAAGTTTCTATTACAGGTGCCCCTCACCCTATAATACTTTCACTAGTTTTCTAAACCAGGGTATTTAAAATGAAAAATTTTCACAATTTCTTTAATGTCAAAAAAAATTTAAGAAAATTTCTTCATAGCTAGAAGAAAACTTGAGTTACGCATTTAACGAATTGGTGACAAGTTTAATTAATTCATCAGTAAAATTCCGATTAACACTATAAAATCTTTTGATTGATGTGCCGTGTACTTGAGCTGCCGTAATTCATGTGTTGTGACTTGCCAATTTTTCTTTGAAGCAAGCTACCTACATTCGACGGGAAAAGACGAGCCCAGCCCGAGCCTGCGTTTTGTTGGGGGTGGCCGCCGCCCTCTGTGTTCGGCCACCTTCGTGTATGCACCCTTTGCGCGACCGGCAGACCTGGGCCTGCCTTCCAGCACTCATTAATGCTTATCTTGAATGGAATCTGCTAAAGATCTACATCCAGGCTGTCTTCAGCTACCCAGGATAAATAAAATTACAGTGTTCAAGTATAAAAGCCCCCAAGATCTGGCTAATATCAGACACACTCTTATCAGTTTCAACATTTTATGCCAGACTAAAACTTACATTTTTTTATTTGCCTTATTAGAACTGCTGCCAAGGTTGTTCATAGTTCTTTTTAATAACTATATCAATCATTATTGTTGGTCTTTTCAATTGTGCTTCTCTCCTTGGAGTCCAATGGTGGTTTTTGGGCTCATTGACATATTGATCACGTTGACCTTGTAGTAATAATAGTATTGTCACTTGTACAAAGAACAGTAAAATTCATACTTGAACTACAGTATGTCACTTGAGCAGTGTGTGACTCATACTTCATTTTATAGTAAAGTTTTTGGTTTTACAGTACCTGTAAAAGGTGTTCTTCTCCTTAATTTATTTTTTAGGGTATTTTGACACTGATAAACTGAAGAGGACTCTTTAGCATCAAATCTATGCAAAGTGGTCAATATTAATTACAGATACAAAACACACAATAACTTATAACTTAAATATTTATCCCGTTCATGTTGGCCTTACGTCTGTGTGCATGGTTCTCTATCAGATTTGCACATCCTGATGTGTCATGTTTTCCTCCTTCTTCTTTGCATTACTGTTCAAGCTCTGTGAGGTTACATGAGGATTGTGAGTGAACAGCCTTTTTCAAATCCAGTGAATAATTCTTATGTGAACTGAGATCTGGACTCTGACTCTGCCACACCAGGATTTTAATATTGTTGTTTTTACGCCATTCCTGTGTAGCTGTGACTTTATAAATGAGGTTGTTTTTTGCTGGAAAACAAATCTTCTCCCAAGTTGCAGGTTTCTTGCAGACAGCATCAAGTTTTCATTCTGGTTTTCCTGTACTTTGCTGCATTCATTTTACCCCCACAAGCCATCCAGTGCTTGTAGCAAAGAAAGTCCCTACTGCATGATGGTGCCACCACTTTGCCTCATAGTGGGAATGGGATGCTTTTGATAATGTGTAGTGTTAGGCTTATGCCAACCATGGTATTTAATCTATTGGCCAAAAATCTCAGTTTTGGTCTATTCTGACCATAATCTTCTTTTGAGTGTCCATCTTTCAAAATATTTTGTGTAGAATCTTAGTTGGATCTTGAGTTTTCAGATGAAAATATCGAATGAATGGTTTGCTGTTCCTTTTTTGCTTAGTTTCTGAATGTTCAATGCAATATGGATATTATACTAATATGTTTTTGTTTTGTGTTTCTGCAATGCAAGGATCACCACAATTTTGCAAGGCCATTGCTTAGATGCCATCTTTCATTGAGGTATTAAAGGGGAACCTCCTCTCTCTATGCGCCAAAGGCAAAAGAAAATGTCAGAATTTCATTGTATCTGGTCCCTTACCAAGATTACATAGAGGGGATGTGATTTATAACAGATTGCATTCCCTATATAGAGGGGATGTTATGTATTATCCCAAAATATGGCAACAAAACTGCCTGGCTGACTGATTAGAGCACCATCCAGGCCACAGTCATGTGATCTTAAATCACAGAGTGTTGTTTATCCCACCTGTTACTTTCCTGAAGCTGTTACCCATAATCCCTTGTATGGGGCATCCAGTAAATGTAGTCATAAGGCAGAACTTAAACTAGTTGATAACCAAAAAAATAAGGTGTATAATTAGACCAAGAGATAACACCAGACTCTCCACCAGGGGGCAGCTGAAAATGAATGGCAAGATGGCGGCTTCGCCTCTAGAACCGGGCCTGCTGGAAGGGAGAGGCTGGGTGAAGATGAATCTTTTATGTCTTTTCTGGTGAAAAGGACCATTGAAAAAATGGTTTTAAACTTAGAAACAATGTTAAGAAATATTAGTTTTACAGTTGTATCTTTTCATTTTTGTTATGATCTTTGCTGCAGTATTAGAACAATTTTCAATGGTTTCATTGTAAAGCGCTGTTATTGTCAATGCTGAAAAGCATTTGTAATAGACCTTGTGTATTCAGCATGTTATAAATTTCTCATTGATGTGTGTGTGTGTGTGTTTGCATGTCTGTCAGTAACAGTGTAAATCTGAAGCATTTCAACAGGGAAGGCACAGTTTACTGCTGATCTGGTCAGAGTGGGGTTTGGTGTTGTTAAAATGTTTAGTGTGTGTCATCTCTATTACATGGACTACTGCTATTACAGAAGGCCAGCATCACAAAAGCAATCTCTTGGCATTTTAACATCCTGCTGTAACCAGCACTGAGAATTACCTCCAAAACAAAGACCAGATTCAATGTTGGGAAATGCACTGTGTAAAGGTAATTCTTGCTTACAGTACAGCATGAAATCCACAATGGTGGCTAAATACCCACAACAAGAAAAACAACATAAATAATAGTTTTATTATTTCTCATTCAGCATACAATCCATGTAAGGCACAGCCAAATAAACCCTCTTTAAAGTTGGCACAGTTCAGTGTGTGTGCAGAGGTGAGGATGCTCACTCTGTCTGTCAGCTGAGATGATCTTAGTACTCCAGCTGTTAACTTCTCCCGGTGCTGTCAGAGAATGCAATGGTTTGGAGGGTGGAAGGTTAACTGAGGGCGGCAATTCAAAAATGCCAGGGCTGACCAGGTCAGTGACTCTTGTGTTCCATGTATGTTTGGGGTCCCATATTTGTGGAGTTTTCAAGTGCCAGGGTGTGGCAATGATATCTTCTGATATTATTGTTTTGGTACAATAGACAACTCTCAATATACTGTAGATTGTATAACAAAAAAATTAGTGCTGGGCGACGATTTAAGTTTTTAATCGCAATTAATTGCATGATTGTTACGCGCAAAATTCAATAATGAACTCAAAAGTAGTGTATTGTGTGTATTTGGTTTGCAAACACTTTAAACAATAAGGTGCTTTTTAACAGCAACAACATTTATTTATATAGCACATTTTCATACAAACAAATGTAGCTCAAAGTGCTTTACAAAATGAAGAATAGAAAAATAGAAGACACAATAAAAATAAAAATAAATCAACATTAATTAACATAGAATAAGTAAGGTCCAATGGCCAGGGTGGACAGAAAAAAACAAACAAAAAAAAAACTCCAGAGGCTGGAGAAAAAAAATAAAATCTGCAGGGATTCCAGACCAAGAGACCGCCCAGTCCCCTCTGGACAATCTACCTAACATAAATGAAACAGTCCTCTTTGTATTTTGGGTTCTCATGGAAGAACTTGGTGATGATGGTCACGTAGACTTCTGGCTTTCAGTCCATCAATGTTGGAGCATCATGATGTTTGAGTAGGTGGTGGTAGCGCAGGCCGCCACCACAAAGAAACCAGAAAAAGAAACAGAAGAGATAGCAGTTAAAATATTTCTGGAAAATCTCACCTTAAACATTAATGTAATCAAATCAAATATAAAACCAAATCTATTTGCCACTGCCAGTGCATTAACATTTTATCTAGCTTGCTATAGAAAAACAAGTCCAGAGCCACAATCACAGTATTATAGTAGGTACCTTCCCAGCAACAGAAAGTTAACATTTCTAAATCTGTTTTCTTTTTTATGTGAACAAATACCAGCAGAAACATTTTCTTTTATCAGAGAGCAGCATAAACAGTCTATGCACAGTAGCAACTTTGAGGACCAATATTTATTCTAAAAAACGTTTTCTGAAAAGCGCACAAAGCAATGGTTTCACACATAAATCAACATAAAATGTCTATTGCTGCCTGTTTTGCAGCAGGAGCGGCTCGACGACCAGCAGGAATGCACGGTGGGCTGGCTGCCTGGCTGTCTTTGTGAGACAGGAGCACTGGGGTGGCAGTTGCAGTGAGACGCAACATGGTTTGAACCTCCTGTCATCGTAAGTGTCTGTCCTCCCAGGCAAATGTTGCCATAGGTGCATCAACTACACGAATGCGTTCAGCACCACAATCAGCTGTGGACCAATCAACTGATGCCGGTACCTCACTTTCGTTTTCGACATACAGTACATCTCCAGCTCACTTGCATCAAAATCGGAGTCCAACAAATCAGAGTCCGATTCAGCGATAATGCGAAAAAAGTTTTGCTTTGAGCATTCACTTAGGTATCTCTCCAAATGCCATTTTAGAAACTGTTTGTTCTTCGCTACTCATGCACGTGCAGGGAATCACGGTCAAATCAACATATCTAACTTTCCTTCCAGCAAAAGTGTTTTGAAAAGTGCTGTAGAAAGAAGATCACTGATCTCTATCGATTGCTAGTGAGACTGAGGCTTTCAAAATAATAACAAAAACTACGTGAACGTGCGATAAAACAATTTTCGGCGTTAATTAATTAATGTGTTAACGCGATAATAACGTTATAGCTGCGTTTTCCCAAAGTTACCAAAGTTCTGCAGCTTCAACTCAAAAAAATGGGATTCAACAAAAGCCTGACGCGCAGAAATGACTCCACAGACAAAATATCTTGGTTTTTGGAAGTTTAGTTAAGTTTTGAAGTAAAAACAGTTCACACAAAAAGGAAAATTAAAATAACAAAAAAGAAAAGTTAATGTCAAGAAAAGTTCAGTTCTAAGCTTAATCTTGTTACATCTCAAATCGTTACTTCTTACTTAACATTTCTGAACCATTTCAAAACGGTCAGAAAACTGTATGCTTATCCCATTTCTAAGCTTAAATGGGTCTTTCAAGTCCTTCTTTACTGGGACTTGTTCCAAACAAACTGAACTTATTATCACACTGTTATTCAGTTATAGCAAGAAGGTTCTATCTCTTGTTAACTATAGGGGGAAAAGACTAAACCATAAGTTATGACTATGAAAGACATTAATATTCTATTCAAATTAAGCACACATCAATGTGAGTTTAACTCAAAACTTTAACTTTCTAAGATTGGCTCTTACATTTCCGGCCCCTAATTGGCTATGCAGGAGCTGAGGCAATTACTTTACTTTACTTCAATATGAGCCAATTTTATTTATATTAACTATTCGTCTAAAATCATTAGCAATAACACTGCAAACAAACATTTTTTTTAAATTTCATATTTTAAACATTGGCTGTTTCTTGAAGTAGGCACAGTTTATTCACGGGTCTGTCCAGTGTGCTGGTTTTGGTCTGCACACAAACTCTTCTGACTGCACCTTTAGCATCTGGCATTGTCTTGATGACTCGACCCATTACCCAGGAATTGCGAGGTGTAGCTTTATCTACAATTAGAACAACGTCCCCTGGTTCAAAATTTCTTCTTGGTGTAAGCCACTTTTGACGTTTTGAAGTATTGGCAAATACTCTTTTGTCCATCTTTTCCAAAACAAATCGGCCATGTATTGAATTTGTTTCCAGCGTCTTCTTGGGTATGGTTCATTTTCTGAAATGAGTTTAGGTGGTATTTCAGGTTTTGTCTTCAATAATAACAAGTGATTGGGTGTGAGTGGTTCTAAATCATTTGGGTCATCTGATGTCTTCGTAAGGGGTCTGTTATTGAGTATTGATTCCACTCTACACATCATTGTAGGGAGGTTTTCATCATCAAGTGTTTGTTGATTTAGTGTTGAATTTAAGATCTTTCTTATGCTTCTGATTTGTCTTTCCCACACTCCACCTTGGTGAGAGGCTGATGGTGGATTAAAATCCATTTGATTTGTTCTTGCATCATAGCGTCACTGATTTTTTTGTGTTCCAGTTTTTTAATAGCTTCTCGTAGTTCTCTTTCTGCTCCAACGAAATTTGTTCCATTGTCTGAGCGCATGATTTTAACTTGTCCTCTTCTATCTGTAAATCGGAGTATGGCTTGAATACAAGAATCAGTGTCTAAGCTGTGTGCAATCTCTATGTGCGCGGTCTGGTTGTTAGACATGTGAAGATTACCCGTATCTCTTGACAAGACTTCTTCCTCTTTTGACTTGGAAGGGACCAAAATAATCAACTCCAACATTAGTGAACGGTGGTTGGTTTGATGCTAGGCGATCTTCTGGCAAATCTGCCATTTTTTGCTCACCTGCTTTCGCATTGTATCTTCTGCATGTTGTGCACTTTGAAATTATTTTTCTGATAGCTGAATTTGCTTGAGGTATCCAGTATTTCTGGCGTAATTGTGCGAGCACGTAGTTACGCCCACAATGTCCGATGCGTTTATGAATATGCTGCAATATGAGAGAAGCAACATGTGAATGCTTGTGTAGAATTGCAGGATGTTTAGCTTCTTCGGGCATTGCAGCTTTACAGAGTCTTCCTCCAACTCTTAATATTCCATCTTGTATGATCGGGTCGAGTTTATAGATTTTACTGTTCTTTTAACACAAGTCTTTTCTTTAGAGCTTTTAATTCTTCTGGAAATTCTTGCTGTTGACTTAGACGGATAAGCTCGGTTTCAGCTTTAACTAAGTCATCTAAAGAAATTGTACTTGGTTTTAAAGTCCGTTTATATTTTTTCATGTGTTTTGTGATTAGTGATTCTTGTTCTTTTGGATTACCTTTAATCTGACTGGCTTCTAGTTGAAATGTTTTTCTTTCATTTCTTAAGTGCAGCAATAAGTCTTTAAACTTGAGAAACCAAGCTACCGCTTTCTTCAAGCGATGCCAATCTGAAAAGTAAGTGATTAGTTTGTTGATGGGTTCGGTCACCTCCTCTACTCTCGTCATGTTAACTACACAAATTTTAGTTTCTGGATCGTCTTCAAACAATGACTCATTCAGTTGGTCTGGTCTTTTTGGCCACTCACATTCTGACTTCAATAAGAAACTTGGACCATGTGACCATGTGGTGTTCTTGAGAAAGTTTTCTATGCTCAGCCCTCTAGAGGCTTGATCAGCCGGATTAAGGACAGATGTGACATACCTCCACTGTGAAGGTTGTGAATGATCTCTGATCACAGAGATTCTGTTTGCAACAAAGGTCTTGAATCGAGTGCTTTCATTTGAGATGTATTTTAGCACCGTGGTGCTGTCAGTCCAACATGTAGATTCTCGTAAGGGCATTTGAAGCTCACCATTAAGCATTTTGTCCATTTTAACTGCCAGAACTGCTGCTGTCAGCTCCATTCTTGGAATTGTGACCTGTTTCAATGGTGCGACTCTTGACTTGCCCATCAGGAATGAACAATGCCCTTTGCCCTCTTCATTTGTTAAAACAAGGTAGGTGACAGTGCCATATCCATCTTCACTAGCATCTGCAAAATGGTGCATTTGTGCTGTCTTTATGGTTCCAAACCCAGTAGGTTTGAAGCATCTGTTCACTTTATAGTCTGTAAGTAACTTCAAATCTTCCATCCATTTTTTCCATTTCTTATAGCGTTCGACGAATGTCGTTTTCTGTTTCTGAATCGCTCCCTCCTTATTTAATATACAAAGTAGCTTTTCATGTAGTTCTTCTAGCTCTCTGTGTGTCGAACGAAAATCTCCAAATCTTTTTGCCACCATTAAGCGGTTTTCTGGAATGTTTTTAAGACTTTCGATCTCAGCTATGAACACATGAAGCTTATCTTCCCTCTGACTTATGTGATCTTTAAGATCACCGATCTCACTTGAGCTCTGTTTAGACATTGCCATGACAACAGTTCGAGCAAATGACAAGACGTTTCTTGACAGCAATTTCGTCACAATAGAGACGTTCCAACAAAGCAGCAATTCCTTGAAACAAGGCTCCAATGACTCAAACCAAAGCACATCCAATCATCCAAAATGTCTTTTTCCAAGACGTCCTTTAATAATATCTCAGTCTCTTAAATCTTCTTAAGGTACGGCGACCTTGCTTTCATTTATGATCATGCGAAGATAGTAGATAAGTGCACAGTACCTTCTGAATGATTCTGTTCTTTTCCTTCGTTGACGAGTTCTGTAGCAGAAGTATCTTCTGTTCCCGAATGGTAGATTCCAGTTCAGGCCTTAGATAGCTAGCCAGTTTTCTGACGAAGTATAGCTGCGTTTTCCCAAAGTTACCAAAGTTCTGCAGCTTCAACTCAAAAAAATGGGATTCAACAAAAGCCTGACGCGCAGAAATGACTCCACAGACAAAATATCTTGGTTTTTGGAAGTTTAGTTAAGTTTTGAAGTAAAAACAGTTCACACAAAAAGGAAAATTAAAATAACAAAAAAGAAAAGTTAATGTCAAGAAAAGTTCAGTTCTAAGCTTAATCTTGTTACATCTCAAATCGTTACTTCTTACTTAACATTTCTGAACCATTTCAAAACGGTCAGAAAACTGTATGCTTATCCCATTTCTAAGCTTAAATGGGTCTTTCAAGTCCTTCTTTACTGGGACTTGTTCCAAACAAACTGAACTTATTATCACACTGTTATTCAGTTATAGCAAGAAGGTTCTATCTCTTGTTAACTATAGAGGGAAAAGATTATACCATAAGCTATGACTATAAAAGACATTAATATTCTATTCAAATTAAGCACACATCAATGTGAGTTTAACTCAAAACTTTAACTTTCTAAGATTGGCTCTTACAAACGTGTTAACTTGCCCAGCCCTAAAGAAATCTTATTCTATAAGTTGGTTATGCATTTGCCCCCTGCCATCTACACAAAGTCTTACAGTACACTGAAAAAGACAGGCACTTTATTACATAAACTGCCAGTTACTTATGTGTTGTAATTCTGAAACTTCTGGGTATTCTCGCAATGGACACAGAGTCCACGATTGGTTCATAATATGATGACATCATATTTTAAAAAACAGACAGACAGCTTTAGTTTTTTCCCCTTTAGCTTAAAAACACAGGAGTGCTGCAGGGGACTGTACTTTCTCCGGTCCTGTTCAGCCTATATACATTGGGCTTCCAATACAACTCAGAGTCCTGCCACGTGCAAATGTTCGCGGACGACACTGCTATTGTGGGCTGCATCAGGAGTGGGCAGGAGGAGGAGTATAGGAAGCTAATCAAAGACTTTGTTAAATGGTGCGACTCAAACCACCTACACCTGAACACCAGAAAAACCAAGGAGCTGGTGGTGGAGTTTAGGAGACCCAGGCCCCTCCTGGACCCTGTGACCCTGTATCGGGCGTGCTAATTGATAATGTTCTTGACATAGTAAATTCGTCATTAAATACGGGGGTCTTCCCAGACTGTCTTAAGACTGCTGTAGTTAAGCCCCTTCTTAAGAAACATAATCTTGACCCCTCTGCTCTTGAAAATTTTAGACTCATCTATAACCTGCCTTTCTTAAGTAAAGTTCTGGAGAAGGCAGTGATTATGCAGTTAAATGACCACCTAAATAAACATGCTATTCTTGATAAATTTCAGTCGGGTTTTAGAACAAATCACAGCACAGAAACTGCACTCGTTAAAGTAGTAAATAATTTGCGGGTGAATGCAAACAGAGGCCATTTATCTGTTCTCATCCTCTTAGATCTGAGTGCTGCATTTGACACCATTGATCATAATATTCTTAGAAATCGCCTTAGTTGATGGGTGGGCCTCTCTGGCAGTGTCTTAAATTGGTTTGAATCCTACCTGACAGGGAGAAAATATTTCGTTAGTTGTGGTAATTACAACTCGAAGACACATGATATCCGATATGGTGTTCTACAAGGCTCTATCCTGGGTCCGCTGCTCTTCTCAATCTGTATGCTTCCATTAGGCCAGATTATCTCAGGGCACAACGTGAGCTACCACAGCTATGCTGATGACACACAGCTGTACTTATCAATAGCTCCTGATGACCCTGATTCTCTTGATTCACTAACAGAATGTCTGACTTGTATCTCAGATTGGATGAATAGTAACTTTCTCAAGTTAAATAAAGAGAAAACTGATTAGTGATTGGCAATAATGGATACAATGAGGCTATTAGAAACAAACTGGATACATTAGGATTAAAAGTCAAGACGGAGGTAAAAAGCTTAGGGGTAATTGTTGACTGCAATCTGAATTTTAAATCGCATATTAATCAGATCACTAGGACAGCATTTTTTCACATAAGAAACATAGCTAAATTAAGACCTCTTATATCACTGAAAGATGCTGAGAAATTAGTTCACGCGTTTGTTTTCAGTCGACTAGATTACTGTAACGCACTCCTCTCAGGACTACCCAAAAAAGACATAAATCGTTTGCAACTAGGGCAGAATGCAGCTGCTAGAATCCTAACTAGGAAAAGAAAATCTGAACACATTTCTCCAGTTTTGATGTCACTACACTGGTTGCCTGTGTCATTCAGGATTGACTTTAAAATTCTGCTTATGGTTTATAAAGCCTTAAATAATCTCGCCCCATCTTATATATCGGAATGTCTGACACCTTATATTCTAAATCGTAACCTCAGATCCTCAAATGAGTATCTCCTTAGAATTCCAAGAACAAAACTTAAAAGAAGTGGTGAGGCGGCCATCTGCTGCTATGCACCTAAAATCTGGAATAGCCTGCCAATAGGAATTCGCCAGGCTAATACAGTAGAGCACTTTAAAACACTGCTGAAAACACATTACTTTAACATGGCCTTTTTATAACTTCAATTTAACTTAATCCTGATACTCTGCATGTTTAATTCATCATAATAACTATTCATGGTGGCTCTAAAATCCGTACTGACCCCTACTCTCTCTTCTGTTTCTTTTTCCGGTTTCTCTGTGGTGATGGCCTGCGCCACCACCACCTACTCAAAGCATCATGATGTTCCAACAATTATGGATGGATCAAAAGCCAGAAGTCTACGTGAGTATCATCATCAAGTCCTTCCGTGAGAACCCTAAATCCAAAGTGGACTGTTTCATTTATGCCCAGAGAGGACTGGGCAGTCTAATGGTCTGGAATCCCTACAGATTTTATTTTTTTCTCCAGCCTTTGGAGTTTTTTGTTTTTTCTGTCCACCCTGGCCATTGGACCTTACTCTTATTCTATGTTAATTAATGTTGACTTATTTTATTTTCTTACTGTATCTTTTATTTTTCTATTCTTCATTATGTAAAGCACTTTGAGCTACTTTTTGTATGAAAATGTGCTATATAAATAAATGTTGTTGTTGTTGTTGTTGTGATCATCAGAGGTGACTGTGTGCAGAAGGTGCACGACCTATAAATACCTGGGAGTACAGCTGGATGACAAATTGGACTGGACTGCCAATACTGATGCTCTATGCAAGAGAGGACAGAGCCGACAATGCTTCCTTAGAAGGCTGGCGTCTTTGAACATCTGCAATAAGATGCTGCAGATGTTCTACCAGACGGTTGTGGCGAGCGCCCTCTTCTACGCGGTGGTGTGCTGGGGAGGCAGCATAAAGAAGAAGGATGCCTCACGCCTGGACAAACTGGCGAGGAAGGCTGGCTCTATTGTAGGCATGGAGCTGGACAGTTTGACATCCATGGCAGAGCGACGGGCACTGAGCAGGCTCCTGTCAATCATGGAGAATCCACTGCATCCACTGAACAGGATCATCTCCAGACAGAGGAGCAGCTTCAGCGACAGACTGCTGTCACTGTCCTGCTCCACTGACAGACTGAGGAGATCGTTCCTCCCCCACACTATGCGACTCTTCAATTCCACCCAGGGGGTAAACGTTAACATTACACAAAGTTATTGTCTGTTTTTACCTGCACTTTTATCACTCTTTAATTTAATATTGTTTTTTGAATAGCAGTCATGCCATCTTAATCTCGCCTACCCTATTGATTATTAAATGACCGCATTCATTCCGGTCTATTGGAAAGTTTCTCTTACTGTCATAAAAGGAAAATGAAACTGTATCATATCAAAAATTACAACAGCACACATACTGTACAAATAGGATGTAGAAAGACACTTTTTAGACCTGCGATGGGACAAGTAGAATAAAGGTATAAGTATGCAACATGAACAAACCAGAACAAGGCACATGACTTTGCCTGCATAGACACATGCACAGTAGTCCAGCTTATAGTAATAGGTCGGTCCATTATGGACATACCTGTAAATATGTTTAGGTTAGACCAAAATGACATATGGTTTAACACACATGCTTTTCTCAATGAAAGATTTAAGCATGGCCACTATGCAATGTAAAAAAGTATGATGAGGGCATTGAAGATTGAACATTAGATGCTGAAAAATAGCTGATGCCACATGAAAGCCAAAGGGGAGTACGCAATACCATCAATGACCAGATATGATGTTCGAAGATCATAACTATTTAGTTCTAATTAGACCTTTAGTGTAACATTTTCTTGCCATAAAATTCCACTTCTCACTTCACTAAAGAGACCTGATATGGTTGTGTCTTAACCATAGAGGTATGAATACTTGGAGAGATCAGGGTTACTAATAACTGAGTGTTTCAGGTCAGTCAAGTGTATGAAAAATCAAGTATTTAAAAATAACAACAATTATTAGAAAATAATTTAATTAAAATCTAAAACAAATGTATATATAACTAATTTTATATTAAACTGGTATGCTGGTCTGCTGCATGCAGTTCACCTGAACAGAGTACATTAAAGCCTGAAACACCATATATTAATTTTATGCAATTTTATCAAATTAAAATTATATTTTATTTTTAATTGAAATGCAAGGGACATACTGTACTGTATTATAGTTTGACCCTGCAGTTCAGATGTGCAATGTCCAGCAGAGGGCAGTGTTATGCCGCCTTTGCTGAATGACAGAGAACTTGGCCTAGATTGAAATAACTAGTGGTACTCTGCCTGTTCTATAATATGAGACTGCTCTAGGGCATAACTCATTTCTGAAATTGCACATCATTTATAGCAAAATGTACCCACCAAATGATAAAATTCATTGGCTATAAGATGAAATGTGCACACTTTACACACAAAGGCCATACTGAAAAACACACATTTAAATATTTAAATGTTAAAGTACGTACATTTAATATCTAAACATATAATCAAATGCACACCATTCCTTTTGGAGGTTCGGGAAGCCAGACCCAATCCTCTCAGCACAGCGCACAATGTAAGAGTAAATCTTCAAATACTGATTCGCATACTCATAAAAGGCCAATTTATAAAATAATTAGCTTGTCTTTCGAATCTGGAAGGAAACTGGAGTGCCCACAGAAACCCAATATAGACACCAATTCCCCTTGGTACCAACACCAATACCCAGCCACAGGAAGCAGAAGTGCTAACATCTGTCCATCATGCCATTTTCTAATGCAGTGAATAAGTAATAAAACGCACACTCTATTCTGAAACAAACAGTAAATCCAATGTGCACACATAATATAATGAAACGCATACATATTTGAAACTTAAATGCCTACAGATCACATGATGAATACAGGCCAGTGTCCAGATTTTTTCCAGTATTTAGGTAATTTTTTCATGTATGAATTGGGTGAGTGCGTGCTTGCGTGAGAGAAGAAAAATTCAAGTGACAACAAGATACCAAGAAGACATGATTCACCAGCGTTTGTGTGCCTGCTTATATCCCTTCAGCATTATCTTTTAAAGGTAGCAAAACTTTCCACTGGTGTTAGAGACTGAAATCAGAGGCCAGATCTAAACACTAGCATTGGCGAATTGCTCACGTACTGAAGTGACTTTAGTTGTACAGTAGGTGAAAGTCCCATTTTACTTATGGTGCCAAGCAGAGTTGTGTCGCGGTGCAGCAGTCTATTAGCCAGAGGAATCGCTGTGAAGAAGCTGTCTGATGTTATGGTTCTGCCTTTGTCCACAAACAGCTCCATAAACTTTATGACCACTGACTTGGAAAGTCTTTGCCCCGAGTTGTAACTCAAAACACAGCTGTCAATAAAATATTGCCATATGTCAAAGATCGCAGCAAATCTGTCATTATTTACATGTTCTGCACAGGTGTCTTTGTTGTCAAAGCACAAATGCCGCATGGTAGTCTGACAGCGGTCACGGGACATTGTATCTTTGATTTCCAGTATAACAAATAATTCTGAGCAGGCATCAAGCACAGCATCAACTGTGGTCATTGCTGCTCTTGTGAAAAGAATGGAGATAAACGACAAGTTCGTTGTACCACATGAACGTCACTGGCAGAATAAAACTGAATAATAAAAAAACAAGCACTAACTTTTACAAGTAGCCAAAATTTACACTGGGTGTTACAAACTCAAATCAAATGCATGTTTTTATTACAGTAATCCCTCCTCGATTGCGGGGGTTGCATTCCAGAACCCCCCACGATAGGTGAAAATCCGCGAAGTAGAGACCATATGTTTGTATGGTGATTTTTATATATTTTAAGCCCTTATCAACTCCCCCACACTGTTAACATTATTAAAGCCCTCTAGACATGAAATAACATCCTCTAGTCAAAAGTTTAAACTGTGTTCCATGACAAGACAGAGATGACAGTTCTTTCTCACATTTAAAAGAATGCAAACATATCTTCCTCTTCAAAGGAATGCGTCTCAGGAGCAGAGAATGTCAGAGAGAGAGTGAGAGAAAAGCAAACAATCAAAAAATCAATACGTGCTATTGGGCTTTTACGTATGCGCACCGCAATAAAGCCGCGCAAAGAAGGGAGCAATGTGAAGGTAGTCTTTCAGAATTTTTTACAGGAGCGTCCGTATCCTCTAGGCAAACAGCCTCTGTGCAAACAGCCCATCTGCTCACACCCCCTCCGTCAGGAGCAAAGAATGTCAGAGAGAGTGAGAGAGACAGAGACAAGCAAACAATCAAGCACCGAGCGGGAAGCATATTGTATATCATTGAGGAGTTTTAATTAATACATAATACATGCTCTGATGGGGTAGCTTCTAAACCATCCGCTAATAGCGTCCCTTGTAAGACATCAACTGGGTAAACAAACTGAGGAAGCATGTACCATAAATTAAAATACCCATTGTCCGCAGAAATCCGCGAACCAGCGAAAAATCCGTGATATATATTTAGATATGCTTACATTTAAAATCCGCGATGGAGTGAAGCCGCGAAAGTCGAAACGCGATATAGCGAGGGATCACTGTATATTATAGTAATAATAATAGCAGCTCACTACTCAAAGCATGGAGAGCCTGGCCTTGAACCTGGAACCTTTGGGATATAAGACAGCAGTTCTTACCACTACACCATTCAAGTATACATATCAACTTCCTGTCAATTGACATTTGAGCTTGAGTTTTTAACTCATTTACAGCAACATGTAAATCGGATCTTTTTTTTTTTGGTTATAATTTATTATTGAATAAAAGTGCATGTGTATTTTTGATATTTGGACTAAAGTCTTCACACATTATACACTTCATATCATTATTAGTATAACTAGGGAGCTTCGCTTGCCAAACCCCCCGCAACTTCGCCTCTCTGCCACTTGCGTATGTGGATTTCACTTTCACCAAAAAACAAAACTTTTCATTCTCGTGGATAGGCCTCTTCATTGGGAAGAAACACTACTTTTCCCTGAAGGCAACACAAACCAAACGATCTACAAGTCTCCGACTTAAAATTTAAATCCGAAAAATATATTCTATCTTTTTTCGCTGTTCCGTTATTTCACTGAGCAATAATTTTTGTTTGTTTGCGCTAATGTGACCTTTATTATCATTTTTTCGAGAATTTTGAATTTTTGTACTTCCATTATCTCTAACCTGCTCTACATGTGTATTGCGCCAATGTTTTTGAATTCTTTATGACGTTCTACTTTGTCATCTACTCTTTGTCATTTATTTCCGGCCCCAGATGTGGTTAAATCTCTTGGCACAAAGGCTCATATCACGGGGCGTGAAAGTGTCTCTCTGAGAAAATCATGTCGCGTCTCTCTTCCCAAGATGTTTTTTTTTATAATAGAGAGACACAGCTAAAACAGAAACTTTTTTCATGTGCCCCGACGTTCTACATTTACCCAGATCGTTGTAGAAACAGAACATACGCAAAATGTATGTATTCCAAATAACAATATATTATTTACCTTATACAACTCCAGGCACCTCACACCCAGATAAAGAGACCTGGGCTCTGAGAATTATGCGACGGACTCAGCTCCGTTGGTGTTCTAGTGTTAAAGGCAAGTTGGAAGAGCGAGTCCTTGCAGTTTATTGAATGCACTTTGGATAAGAGTTAAGTGAGTATTGATGGTTCTTTGTTTGAATTCCTGGTTTGTGATTTTGTTTCTGCTCTTATTTCTGGATTATAATTTATGGATTTGGGATTGGTCTTGGTTTCTTTGGATTGTCTTCTTGGCAACTCCTTGTGCTATTTAATTCAATTTCTTGGAGTTCTATACTATTGCTCAAACCAAAGGGTTTGAAATGATTTTCCCTTTCCCTTGAGAGCTACACTTTGACTTATTGGGATCTTTAAGTGTATTTAAACATTCTGAACCTAAAGCACCTCTTGGCCAGGTGTAGGCTGAACTCACCCTTATAAATAGTCACTCAGGCTTCCGGAAAGTGAACCTTTTCTGAGCAGGATAGATAGGATACTGGCCTGTTTTCGACTTTAGTATGGAAGCCGAACACCTTTACTGTCTCTGAGTGCTCTGAGTAATAACAATGCCCAAAGTGTACAGAGTGGACCAAAGTAAATTTCAATCCTGCTCGTCTAGAATTGTGAAGTAGCAGCAATAACCACAATGCTACCATATGCATAAAAATAAAAAACTATTATTTTTCAGTATCAGTGACACCTCACAATTTGTAGCAGTACACAAATATTATCACATGCAATTCCTCTGTCAAATTCCTAGACATAATAAGCAAATAAAATGCTCAAACCTCTGACAGGAGTCACTCATCTAATAATAATAAATCTAATAATTAATGTATATCAGAGCAGTCAAAACCAAAATCCCCGCTTGATTACAAAATTGTGAAAAATAGTTAGCACTTCATGAATAAGACCAAGAAGCCCACAAAAACACATTATCAATTCCTTGTTTCCACGTCAAGCACTGGTTGTAGTACATGATGTAAGGTTTTGAATTTTTTTTTTGTTTAACCCCTGTATCTGATTTACTATGGGCATATGTGGATGTTCATAGAGTGTGAGTACATGCGTGTGCCTAGTGTGGTAGTGAGGTAGGCATTTTGAGTTTTGACACTGGGCCAGACTGGTAGGGGGGTCTTAATCTGGCCTTGACCACAATGCTTCATGCTGGATGATTTTTACAGCGTTCACTTGTTACATGAAAAGACAAATGCCTTCCTTATATGAAAGCTTTTGTAGGTTAGAAAGTGTAAGAGTCATGTTTGTACAGTTGACCGAGAGATAAATGGTTGACTCAAAGTCAGGTAATTCTATAAATTGATTTTTCTGCTGTTCTAGAGTCAGCGAGTCATGTAATCTGCTTGCACTAATTGACAGCTTCCACTTGACATATTTATAGCCCCTGTTGTTATATATCCGTATTTTCTGTATACGTTTTAACACAAATTCCACAGGGTGATGAATAACAGGAACACTTTATTTTACAAACTGAACCAACCGCAAACGCTATTATCCTTCTCACACACGTGCCTCTCTATTGCTTCTTTCACACACACTGCTCTAAACTCCACACCCCCTTATTTATATTACACATGCACACACAACCATTTCCTTTACCATATAATAACATTTACAAATGAAGATGTATACATAACACTCTTCCCCCTTAAGTTTAACAGTCATTTTTTTTTTTTAACATATTCTATATTCTATACACATTCCACCTCAAATTTTACACAAAGGTATTATACAGACAGAATACAGGATGAAAACTGTCGCCCCCAGTCCTTAACCCACAGTTCAAGGAATTATTTTGCTCTTATGCTGAGAACTGAATTCCTATCAAAACCTCAATGTATTAAGTCAGCTTCTTAATAACTCTAATTCATATAAGTCTTTGTGGAGGCCTTCTCTCCCTAAATGGATAGCGCTTCTCTTTTAAAAATGTAGATGAATCTGCTTCTTCCATTTCAGGAATTGGTGCATTCCCTTCATCTAAATGAACACTGTCCAGAGGGGTGTTCTCAGTGTTGTGTACCTTGGAAGCATCTATCATAGCGGAGTTGCTTTGGCTACTTTGAGTTCCTGAGGTAACTGCTTTTGGTCCATCTAATGAAAGTGGTGAACTTAAAGTCATGGGTTCCACGTTTCCACTATTTGCCACACTGGCTTCAGCTTTCCGTAGATGATCCAAGTGGACTCGTCCAAGTTCTCCATTTACGTTGACTACAAAACTCCTTGGCCCTTGTTTTCTGCAAACATTTCCTCTAATCCATTTTTCTTTCCCCCCTTTCCAGTTTTTTACCCAAACCGCATCATTCTCTGAGATGTGACTTTCCATACATCCGGATTTGCCATAAATGTGTTTTTCATGGTTTTGTTTATCTGTTATTGTTTGTTCCATGTTTGGCTTTAGCAGGGAGAGTCTAGTTCTAATTTCTCTTTTTAAAAACAGTTCTGTAGGTGAATGACCCGTGACTGAATGAGGAGTACTTCTATACATTATCAGAAAGTTTGCTAAACGGTGTGATAGAGATAAAGATCTGTGTGTCTTGGCACCTTCCAACACATCCTTTTCAAGTGCCCTTTTCAAAATTTGTACACTTCGTTCAGCTGCACCATTTGTAGCTGCATGATATGGAGGAATCTAAGTGTATTTAATGCCATTTGATTGTATAAATCTCCTAAATTCTTCTGATACAAACTGTGGTCCATTGTCCGATACCAGCTCTTCCGGAATTCCATATGCTGCAAATAATATTCTCAAACTTTCAATTGTCAGGGTTTTTGTTAGCCTAGTCAGAGGAAAAACCTGAAGCCACTTAGAATGGCTATCAATAAGGACTAGAAAATACTGCTGGTCTTTCTCAGCAAAGTCCACATGAACTCTCTGCCATACTCTAGTAGGCCATTTCCAATAGTGCAAAGGGGTAGGTGGTGGCTGGTGGCTGGTTACGTACTGCACAACATGCATCACAGTGATTTACTTTTTTTTCAATGTCACTGTCCACATTTTGGCCACCATAAATAGCTTTGTGTCAAAGCTTTCATTCTGCACATTCCCAGGTTTGATTCATGCAATTCTTTAAGTAACTGCTCACGATACTTAGGTGGTATAATTACTCTGCGACCCCAAAGTACACATCCTTGCTCATTTGAGTTGATGCCTCTAAATAAAAAAAGGTTGCAATAGCAAATTTTGCACCTTATCTGGCCACCCATTTAAAGTTAAATCAAGCACTTTAGATAATATTGGATCATGTTTGGTTTCTTTTGCAATATCAATAGCTTTTACAGGAAGCTCATTTGTGTTAGACAATATCCAAATGTCCGCAGTTTCTGCATCTACGTTTTCCCTTTGCTGCTGAGGTAATCTTGACAAAGCATCAGCATTGCTATGTTCTGCAGATTTTCTGTACTGAATGTCATAGTTATATGCAGACAGAATGACAGACCACCTCTGCATTCTAGCAGCAGCTAAGGTAGGTACTGCTATTTTAGGACCTAGAATCGACAACAGAGGTTTCTGGTCTGTGAGCAATGTGAACCTTCGGCCATATAAATATTTGTGAAATTTTTTTACCCCAAAAATCAAAGCTAATGCCTCTTTTTTGATTTGGGCATAGTTTTTCTCACTAGAGCTTAATGTTCTTGATGCAAAGGCTATAGGCCTCTCTTCGCCATTTTCTACATGTGATATCACAGCTCCCACACCATATGGAGAAACCTTCCATAATAATTGAGTAGGCCTAAAAATGATCTTAGCTCTCCAATATTTTTGGGTTCAGGAGCTTCAAGGATGGCACTCACCTTTTCTTTCGTTGTGTGCATGCCATCCTTGTCAATTCGGTGCCCCAAATACTCCACACTTTCTTGCATAAAACTACACTTTGCCTGTTTCACTCTAATTCCATATTGTTCCAGCCTTGACAACACTGCATCCAAAATCTGTAAATGCTGCTGCTCTGTTTTAGCAGTAATTAGGATGTCATCCAGAAAACATGTGACATGTTCTAATCCTTGTAAAATCTGGTCCATTACCAACTGAAAAATGGCAGGTGCGCTGGAAACTCCATATGACAATCTGTTGTAGCAGTATAAACCCTTATGGGTGTTGACCACCAGGTATTGTTTTGACTTCTCATCCAGCTCTAACTGTTGGTAAGCATGCGACAAGTCTAATTTGGTAAACAGCCTACCCCCAGCAAGAGTAGCAAACAAATCTTCTGCTGTAGGCAGTGGGTACTGTTCCTCTTCTATAACTTGATTTACTGTAATTTTATAGTCACCACATATTCTGAGTGACTGATCACTTTTTGGTACCACTACGAATGGGGCAGCCCAATTGCTTCTTTCAATCTTAGATATTATTCCAGCCTTCTCTAATCTATCCAGTTCAAGTTCAACAGCTTGTTTAAGTGAATATGGCACAGGCCTTGCTTTATGGAACTTAGGACTAATATCCGGCTTCATTTTAATTTGTGCTTTGAAATTATTGATTGTCCCTAGCCCTACTTCAAATATCTTTTTGTGTTTAACCAAAACCTCCTTTAGTGACAGTGGTTCAAGACTTTTAATTTGAAAAAGACTGGCCCAGTCTAATTTAAGAACTTTCAACCAATTTCGCCCCAGCCGTGCTGCCTTACTTCCTTTAGTAACAACCACTGGAAGCACTGCTAACTGCTCCTTGTATTTTACTTCCACATCTGTCTTACCTATCAGCTCAATTCTTTCTCCTGAATATGTTCTTAAATCCATAAACGTTTCTTCCAGTTGCTTATGTGGCATAAACGTTTTACACCATGTCTCTGATATTACAGAAACAGTGGCTCCAGTATCCTCTTGCATTACTGTTTTTTCCTTCCAGCATCACTTCTACTTGTATTTCTTCAACTTTTCACTAGCTGTGAACACCGTGCAGACTCCTAAGTCACTGTCACTAAGATCAATTTCTTCCTCTTTAGAAAATAAACAGTTTGCTGCACCTTTATTCTCGGTTTTGTTTCTGCACACGCGGGCGCAATGACCTGTTTTAGAGCAGGAGAAGCATCTTTCGTTTTTGAACTTACACGTCTGAGCATTATGCTTGCCCCCACAGCGATAACATTTGTTGTCCTTATTAAAGTCCTCTCCTCTCCTTCCGTAGAAACTTGATGCCGTTTTCTTTTTAAATGACATGGGGCGATATTCTTTTTGAGAAGACTGTTCTTCCGAGCGATACACTTTCTGCACCAACTCTGTTTGCAAAGTGGATTTGCAAGCCAGTTCCTTCGAGTTTTTAGCAGCAAGTTCCATAGCCAGCGCCGTTTTACAAGCCTTATGAAAAGTTAAGTCTACTTGCGACAAAAGTTCTTTCTGTATTTCTTCACAGTGTATGCCACATACTAACTTATCTCGCAGCGCTTCTTCCAGAAAAGTCCCGAAATTACAACTCGCTGACAACTGTTTCAAGGCCACAACATATTCGGCGATACTTTCTTCTTCGCGCTGGTTTCGTTTATAAAAATGGAACCGCTCCGCTATAATCAAAGGCTGCGGTTTGTAATGTGCTAACAGCTCTTCTTTCAACTCCGAGTACGTCTTTGTACTTGGAGTAGCTGGCACGACTAAATTCTTTAACAAGCCGTTGGTCTTTGCGTCTATAATAGACAGAAAAGCACAGACCTTCTTATCCTCTGGCATGTCATTTGCTGTCATCCAGAGCTCCAACCGTTCCAGGTAAGAACTGAAGTCCTCCTTGGATTCTTCGTATTCCGATATTTTTCCTATTTGAGCCATAGTTGCTTTTGCGTTGAGTTCGCTGGACCCGTCTTGTCGCCAATTTGTTATATATCCGTATTTTCTGTATACGTTTTAACACAAATTCCACAGGGTAAAGAACAACATGAACACTTTATTTTACAAATTAAACCAACCGCAAACGCTATTATCCTTCTCACACACGAGACTCTCTATTGCTTCTTTCACACACACTTATCTAAACTCCACACCCCCTTATTTATATTACACATGTGCACACAACCATTTCCTTTACCACATAATAACATTTAAAAATGAAGATGTATACATAACACCTGTCCAATAACATTTGTTTTTTCAGCAGTTCTCTCCTCTGATTTTTTTCTTTGGGTCAGTATTTCAAAAATCTAGTGCATGTTTTCATTTGGAGGGAGGGTGAAGAGATAACCTATTGAAGTCACAAGTGCACTTATTTTGGAATATCAAAATGAAGGAGAAGAAACATTATCCATCCATCCATCCATCCATCTATCCTCTTCCTCTTATCTGAGTTCGGGTCGCGGGACCAGCAGCTTGAGCAGAGATACCCAGACTTCCCTTTCCCTGGCCACTTCTTTTAGCTCTTCCGGGGGAATCCCGAGGCATTCCCAGGCCAGCCGGGAGACATAGTCCCTATAGCGTGTCCTGGGTCTTCCCTGGGGCCTCCTCCCAGTTAGACGTGCCCGGAACACCTCACCAGGGAGGCGTCCAGGAGGCATCCTGATCAGATGCCCGAGCCACCTCATCTGACTCCTCTCGATGCGGAGGAGCAGCGGCTCTACTCTGAGCCCCTCCCGGATGACTGAGCTTCTCACCCTATCTTTAAGGGAAAGCCCAGACACCCTGCGGAGGAAACTCATTTTGGCTGCTTGTATTCGCGATCTTGTTCTTTCGGTCACTACCCATAGCTCAAGAAAGATTATACAGTACAAAATGGGGTGATGTCCTAGTCACCTTTGTGATTTCTACTGCTGTTCAACTGTTGTCTTCGGTCTGTTGATGAATAGGATTCTCACAAATTCACCACTGACCTAAAAGAACACAGCATCTACTTAGTTTTTATGGTCAGACAAAAAACAGCTTACAATGACCCTCAAGAAGATGCTAATTAAAAAATAGCACACCATGTCCAGGTCCCACTTCTGGAGCCAGGCCTGGAGATGACATTTTATGGCAAATGCCTGTTGGTCCAGCAACTCACATAACCCAGCAAGGCTCAGCCTGTAATAGTCATGTGGAGCCATCTTGTGGGGTCACCACCTGCGAGATGAAGGGTGAAGGTTGGGTGCAATGCCATTTTGGCAGGTAAAAATAGGAAAGACCTAGTTTTTGCCTTCTGCTACAGTGACCCTGATCATGAAAGGTGGATGGGAAGATGAGTTGATGAGAAGAGAGGAGCAAAACATCAAAGGAAAGATTTTACAAATGACTAGTTTTGAACAATAATAAAGGAAAGGTTTTTGACTTGGACTGTTACTACTAACTCGACATCTTGTGTACTTGCTTGTTATGTGTGTGACTAGTTTCTCTTAAAACCTACATTAATTGATGTCTGTCATGCACACTAGCTGTAAAAGCAAGCATGTTGGTCCTATTTATCTTCATAAACAACAGAGATGTGAGCCAATCTCTGAAATTCATTGTATGTTCACCTGCTGAAGAAGGGTGTGGAGCATGGTTTATATTAGAATGCAACTAATAATTTCACTACATCTGGTACCTAAATAGAATGCCAATGTTTTACTTATAGTTAATTTCAGAAGATATATCAATAATACAACTACATCATTCCATACAAAACATACAAAACATAAATTCTAGCAAGGAAGTTCAGGGTGTTGTTAGTTGATGGATGCAAAATTAGCTTAGACACAGGAAGCAGAGGGTGAAGGTGTAAGGACCCTTATCAGAATTGGCTGATGTTAAGATTGGTGTTCCACAGGGGTTAGTGCTGGGGCCGGTACTATTTTTACTTTCTTGTATACAAAGTATAGGGAAAGTATTGTAATTGTCCAAAAATTCGATGCTTATACTTTTTCATATACAAAGTATTGAGAATGTATTGGAATCCTACAAAACAATTGATAAATCTCACTGTATACAATTTTTGGAATTATGTCTGTGTGTGTGTGTATTTAAACACAACAACTTGAGTAAGATTGCTCCTAGATCAACCAAATTTTGCATACAAGTATTAGGTACAAAACGTAGATTTCTATCAACCTTTGGGCTATTTCTGCTAACCGGAAGTGGTACTTAACCTTTTATTCATGCAGCTGCACAGTCTGATTTATTCAACTTTACTTTTATAATAATTGTTCAATATATTATTAATTTGATTTGTTGTTGATGGTTCTTTAATTTACATAATATACAAGTATAATAATTGTCTTGTGGTTTACTCCTTAAATATCCATCCCCATATCTGAGTATACAAGAAAGTCTGGGGGAGACCACTCCCGATTTGTAATCTATATAAATGATTTGAAAGGAATACAAATAACAAGTTGGTTAATTTTGTGGATGATACCAAGATAGGTGGATTGGCAGATAATCTAGAATCCATTACAGAGGGACTTGGACAGCATACAGACTTAGGCAGATAAGTGGCCAATGAAATTTAATGTAAGTAAATGTAAAGTATTACATGTAGAAGTTAGAAAAGTTAGGTTTGGGAGGTCTGAAAAGTGAAAATACACCTTAGGAGAAGAATTTAGGAGTCACAGTGGACTCAACATTGTCAACTGCCAGACAGTGTTCAGAAGCCATTAAGAAGGCCAATAGAATGTCGGGTTATATAACACGGGGTGTAGAGTACAAGTCCAAGGAGGTTATGCTCAAGGTTTATAACACACTGGTGAGGCCTCATCTGGAGTACTGTGTGCAGTTTTGGTCTCCAGGAAACAAAAAAGACATAACAGTGCTAGAAAAGGTACAGAGAAGAGCAACTAGGCTGATTCTAGGGCTACAGGGTATGAATTCTGAAGAAAGATTAAAAGGGCTGAGCCTTTTCCATTTAAGCAAAAGGAGATTAAGAGGTGACATGATTGAAGTGTTTAAAATTATGAACACAGTGCATCAAAACTGTTATTTTAAACTGAGTTTGTCAAGAACAAGGGCTACACTTGGAAACTTGTTAAGGGCAAATTTCGCACAAACAGTAAGAAGTCTTACTTTACACAGAGAACCATAGACATTTGGAATAAATTACCAAGTAGTGTGGTAGACAGTAGGGCTTTAGGGACTTTCAAAATTCAACTTGATTACGTGGATAGGACTAGCAAGCGTTGATAGGCTGAATGGCCTGTTCTCATCTAGATCGCTGTAATGTTCTAAAAGATATTAAATATTATAATCATTGCCTTGGCAAATGAGCATTATGATTGAAGACAATTCCAATTTCAGGGTAATTTAACCAATGTTAATTGATAAAAGACAAACAAAATAAAAAAACAAAAAAAGTTGGGACGATGTGTAAAATGTTAATAAAAACAGAATGAGATGATTTGGAAGTCATTTAAACTCATATAAAATTGAAACCAGAACAAAGACAACATATCAAATGTGGTAACTGAAAAAATTTATTGTTTCATGAAAAATACATTCTCATTATGAATTTGATGCCACTAACACACAAAGTGGGCAGCAAAAGACTGGAGAAGTTATGTAATGATTTGTAATGACACCTCTCACACCTAATTAGGTTAATTAGCAACAGGTCTGTGAGATGACTTGGTATAAAAGCAGCAACCCAGATAGGCAGAGACTCTCAGAAGTAATGATGGAGAGGGGTTAATCACTCTGTGCCGGCAAATAGTGCAACAATTTAAGAATAGCATTCCTCAATGCAAAATGACAAAGAATTTGAGAATTTCATTATTTACGGTACATAACATCATTAAAAGCTTCAGAGAATCTTGAGAATTCAAATATAAGTAAGGGAACAGGCTGAAGGCCAGTATTGGATGGTCGTGATCTGTGGGTCCTCAGGTGGCAATGCGTTACAAACACAGACATAATTCTGTAGTGGAAATCATTGCATGGGCTGAGGAACGCTTTGAAAATCATTGTCTATGAACACAGCTTGTTGCTGCATCCAAAAATGCAAGCTGAAACTCTACAAAGAAAGAAACATAAGTAAGCATGATCCAGAAATAACTACCATCTTCTCTAGATCCAAGCTCATTTAAGATGGACTGAGAAGTGTTAAACTTTCCTGTGGTCTGACAAATCAAAATTTGAAATTCTTTTTGGAAATCATTGAATCTGCGGGGTGGCATGGTGGCACAGTGGGTATCGCTGCTGTCTTGCAGTTAGGAGACCCGGGTTCGCTTCCCGGGTTCTCCCTGCGTGGAGTTTGCATGTTCTCCCCGTGTCTGCGTGGGTTTCCTCTGGGTACTCTGGTTTCCTCCCAAAGTCCAAAGACATGAAGGGTAGGTGCATTGGTGATTCTAAATTGTCCCTAGTGTGTGCTTGGGGTGTGTGTGTGCGCCCTGCGCTGGCTGGAATTGACTCCAGCAGACCCCCCGTAACCCGGTACTTAGGATATAGCAGGTTGGATAACGGATGGATGGATTGAATCTGCATCCTCCTAAAGAGGAGTGGAAGCATTCGGCTTGTTAGCAGTGCAAAGTTCATAAGCCAGCATCTATGATGGTATGGGGGAGACAATAGTGCACATGTCATGGGTAGCATGCACATCTGGGTAGGCATCATTAATGTTGAATGAGATACACTGCATATGCTGCCATTCAGACAATGTCTTTTTCAGGGAAGACCTTGCTTTATTCAGCAAGACAATGCTAAACTGCATTCTGAATGTATTACAACAGCATGGCTGCGCAATAGAAGAGTCTGGGTGCAAAACTGGCCTACCTGCAGTCCAGTCCTTTCACTCAATGAAAACATTTGGTGCATTATGAAATGAAAAATACAACAAAGGAGACTCCAAACTGATAAGCAGCTGAATTAGCCACATCAAGATAAACCATAAAGGGCTCTGCAAGAGTCTGAAAACATACAAGACCCAGTAAAACAAATATAATAATAATAATAATAATGAAAAATGTATTACTGATTTTGGGAATTTCTACAAAATTTTTACCCTATTTCTTTGCTTTGGCCCTTGACCATAAACATGAATCGCCACAACTTTGTCAGCCGTATATCGCCACATGAGAGTATATAAGTATGCAAATAAATAAATGTATTGCGAAATCTACTCTCTATACACAAAATCCTAAGCCATTTTTTGTGACTTTTTATGTCACGTTGTTTTGTCACTCTTTAAATCTGGCTTATTTTAAAACCTACATATATATGTTTGGTATCATTCTTTTCAGAATTTATCGAACTTTAATGTGATGTTGTTAGATTTTCAGATTAAATTATAAACTAAAAAATATGAAGAACTCGTGTCCCACAAGACGAGACATGCCAAAAGATTTAACCACACCCGGGACTGGAAATTAAAGACAAAGAGTAGGACAGTTGCTGTTCAGGCTTTTAAATGTTTGAAGTGCCGCGTGAAATGCAGATCACGTGTCATGTCAGCAGCAAGCCAGCAGCTGATGGAGCAAAGAGGAGGTAAAAAAAAAACTGTCTCTGTTTTCCATTGTATTACCGTTTAGGAGGGGGTTTCAGAGGAGCGACCCCGTCTCCTTGGGGTGTGTTCAGCCCCCCTCTTCACACCACAAGTGGCAGAGATGCGAGGTGGCTGGCATGTAGTGCTGGCTGGGGGGTTGACGAGCGCAGCGAGCAAGGAGCGAACCCCCTAGCGTGACATTATATAAATAAAACACAATAAAACATAAATAATTTAATGTTTCATGACATATATGTTTTTGTTGCTTGCTTCTTTATGTATTTGTTTAATTACTAGCTGACAATTTACATCCACTGTACCAACAACTTACCAATCAAAACACAGTACTCGGTTCAACCTATCCTCTCCACCGCAAAAATGACAGTTTTCATTTCAAGACATGCAGTGTCAACGAAATAAATAATTGAAGAAATAATTTAATAAATACAGTGGTGTGAAAAACTATTTGCCCCCTTCCTGATTTCTTATTCTTTTGCATGTTTGTCACACAAAACGTTTCTGATCATCAAACACATTTAACCATTAGTCAAATATAACACAAGTAAACACAAAATGCAGTTTTTAAATGGCCCTGTGTGAAAATGTAATTGCCCCCTTGTTAAAAAATAACCTAACTGTGGTGTATCACACCCAAGTTAAATTTCCGTAGCCACCCCCAGGCCTGATTACTGCCACACCTGTTTCAATCAAGAAATCACTTAAATAGGAGCTGCCTGACACAGAGAAGTAGACCAAAAGCACCTCAAAAGCTAGACATCATGCCAAGATCCAAAGAAATTCAGGAACAAATGAGAACAGAAGTAATTGAGATCTATCAGTCTGGTAAAGGTTATAAAGCCATTTCTAAAGCTTTAGGACTCCAGCGAACCACAGTGAGAGCCATTATCCACAAATGGCAAAAACATGGAACAGTGGTGAACCCTCCCAGGAGTGGCCGGCCGAGCAAAATTACCCCAAGAGCGCAGAGACGACTCATCCGAGAGGTCACAAAAGACCCCAGGACAACGTCTAAAGAACTGCAGGCCTCACTTGCCTCAGTTAAGGTCAGTGTTCACGACTCCACCATAAGAAAGAGACTGGGCAAAAACGGCCTGCATGGCAGATTTCCAAGACGCAAACCACTGTTAAGCAAAAAGAACATTAGGGCTCGTCTCAATTTTGCTAAGAAACATCTCAATGATTGCCAAGACTTTTGGGAAAATACCTTGTGGACTGATGAGACAAAAGTTGAACTTTTTGGAAGGCAAATGTCCCGTTACATCTGGCGTAAAAGGAACACAGCATTTCAGAAAAAGAACATCATACCAACAGTAAAATATGGTGGTGGTAGTGTGATGGTCTGGGGTTGTTTTGCTGCTTCAGGACCTGGAAGGCTTGCTGTGATAGATGGAACCATGAATTCTACTGTCTACCAAAAAATCCTGAAGGAGAATGTCCGCCATCTGTTCGTCAACTCAAGCTGAAGCGATCTTGGGTGCTGCAACAGGACAATGACCCAAAACACACCAGCAAATCCACCTGCAAATCCACCTCTTAATGGCTGAAGAAAAACAAAATGAAGACTTTGGAGTGGCCTAGTCAAAGTCCTGACCTGAATCCAATTGAGATGCTATGGCATGACCTTAAAAATACGGTTCATGCTAGAAAACCCTCAAATAAAGCTGAATTACAACAATTCTGCAAAGATGAGTTGGCCAAAATTCCTCCAGAGCGCTGTAAAAGACTCACTGCAAGTCATTGCAAACGCTTGATTGCAGTTATTGCTGCTAAGTAAGGGTGGCCCAACTAGTTATTAGGTTCAGGGGGCAATTACTTTTTCACACAGGGCCATGTAGGTTTGGATTTTTTCTCCCTAAATAATAAAAACCATCATTTAAAAACTGCATTTTGTGTTTACTTGTGTTATATTTGACTAATAGTTAAATGTGTTTGATGATCAGAAACATTTTGTCTGACAAACATGCAAAAGAATAAGAAATCAGGAATGGGGCAAATAGTTTTTCACACCACTGTACATAAAGGAATCAGCTACAAAAAACATTTTGTGACCCATTCAGTTATTCATGCTCACATATCATTTTGTTTATTTATTTATTTATTTTCACATTTCACAATACATTTATTTGTGTATTTAGTTCTTTTATCTAAAATATGCCCCCTGTACCTAACACTCTTACCACAGCCACACACTGTAGGGCTTAGTGTAGCCTGTACTCAATTATATTCTCATCTGCTACAACATCATGGCTTAAAATAATGAATTGTCCATTTTATTAAGTGTATAAGTGTAAAATCAAAGTTGATCAGATGGAACGTTAACCTGAATAATGTGTCTTGGTGTGCTGAAGAGTAAAACACAGCTTGTTTCAAGAACAGGTTAAACTCTGCCAACATCTATTGGTATAAAAAAAAGACATTTCTGATATTACAATTACAGCTTCAAGGCATATTCTGCATCAAAATATGAAACATGATGCATCTTCCGATAAGGCGCAGCCACAGGAGAATAATGAAATACAAGACACAGTGCAACTTCTGGCAGGACTGTGACTGTTATTAGTATTCTAAATCTTGTTATTGATTGCCATACTTCATTTCTGACCAAGTAGGCAAAGCAAAAATATTTTCCAGAAAGATGCATCATAAACTGTGCTCAGGCAAAAATGAGAGCGTGTGCTTAACTACAACTGTCATTCAGCTCCATTTAGTCCAGACAGATGAAGCTTAAATTAATGTATTGAAGCAAAGAATAAAAAAACTGAAAACCTGGCGTACAAAATTGATTCGATGTTGACTTTTAAAATGTAATATGCTGTGCTGAGTAGAACTACTGAGACAGTAAAATCAAAACTATTCATTTTGCCGTATTAAACATGCAGGCACGTCAGATGTGAGATTAAAAGATGCATAAGTACAAAAAGGTTCTTTTTTTTCCCTAGGTGTTTCTGTACATATGTGCTTATTTTTTTAAATATTATGATGTTTTGTATTCTCTCTCTATTAAGTTTTGGGACAAGCCACCTCATCGGTGTTTTACATGAGCACAATAAAGGTAAAATGAAAACACTGTGAATTTATAGTGCTGGTGGTAGCCACTGCTCCTCTCTTTGGTGTCAGCATTTCAGGTCATTTACCTTAATCCAACACGGAGACAAAAGAACTGTCCATGAAAGAAAATCTAAAATTTAGGGGTAACTCTTTATGTTAAGTGTTCTGCAAATGTGTTTTCACCATTTAAAAAAGATCTTGAAATATCATTGAAAACCTATGCAGTTATCACTGCAATTCTCCATTAAAATTGCCCAGACCATGGAACATCTGTTACATAGTTGTAGTTACATACCCTGATGTTTTTATTACATTTTGAAAGTACAGATACATTGTACCTATGTAAGTACACTTGTTTTTGGATCAGTGATAAATTGTTACATTGTAATTATATAAACTGAAGAATAACAATGACAACTGAGTAAATAACTATAGCGTTACTTTGTTTTACACAGTAATTATGGAGTAATAACTCATAGTTACACTGTACTTATAGAGGTAATTACATAGTAGTTACAGTGTAATTCCATCCATCCATTCATTATCCAACCCGCTATATCCTAACTACAGGGTCACGGGGGTCTACTGGAGCCAATCTCAGCCAACACAGGGCGCAAGGCAGGAAACAAACCCCGGGGAGGACGCCAGCCCACTGCAGTACAGTGTCATTATGGACACTTAATGTAAAGTGTTACCTTTTTAGGTTATGAAAGAAAAGAAGAATTGAACTGGAACAGCAGTCTAGAAGCTTGTCAAATCAAAATCACTTGTCCATCACTTAATCCAGTTCTAATTTGGTAATTAGTTTCTAATTTTTAAGGGTGGAATGGAGTCTTGAGCATTCAATGGAAAACAGGAATCAAGGATGGACAAGGTGCCAGTCCACTGTCATGTACAGTATACTCACGATTCTTGTTGCAGGCGTTTCTTTGGTAGGTGGGAGGAAAAACCCATGTAGCCGCTTGGAGATCAGGAAAACACACAGACTTTAAGTAGACTGAGTTTGAAAATCAGGGCTCTTATCTCTGTGCTGCCTAGAGCAATCTGGGAAATCTAAGGAGAGAGGAAAAAAATGATGTTAGTAAGAGCTGGCAGCAAACAAGCCAACCGCGAAAACTGCTGCTGCTCTTCATAGAAAAAATAATTAAGGGTTTTGAAAAACACTTCATGTTGAAATGCCCAGGCAACAGAGATGATCTCAATCTACTGTTAACAGAAGACTTCAACAGTAGATTTATAAAAGGCACCATGCAAAATGCAAACCTCATCAAACAGAAAGCCAAGATTACAATCTGGTAAAAATATAATGAAATTACTCCTGGAATAAACAAAATATGGATAGACAAGAGAAGTAAGAAATATGATAAAATTATGAGAAAGTGAAGTTGTGCACAGGAGATGGCATAAAGCATGTATCATCAACTGTGAAGAAAGACTCTTTACTTATAACTAATGAATGATACAGTGAGAAGAATGACAGCACAGAAGTACAGAAACACATTGCCCATCTACCATACGTTCAAAAAGTGCCTCTGGACTTACTGGATGATGCCATCATCGAGAAAGTTGTGGACAGCAGGGAGCGCCATCTCCTCAGATGGACCAGGTTCAGTGCTGAGAATCACAGAGTGGAAAAGTTTCTCTGCTTACAGTGACACCTCAAAGCCACAACAGTGACAAAATAACACCATCAACAAAACAGTTCAGTCACAACACAAATAATACTTTCATGCAGTACTTGGCTTGTACTAAAGAATCTCTCAGCTCACAACTCCACAAACAGGACATGTCATTAGATCCAAGATAAATGTCGACAGAGATGAATGCAGCAGTCAGTTGAGACACTCTTGCCATTCAGGCCATTATCTTCTCCAGATGTTGTAGAAACGTGCAGAAGTGTGGAGGGTGGAAGCATTATGGAGAGCAGATTCAAAAGTCCCAGGGTTGAGCAGTTCAGTGGTCATGGTACTCTAGTGTACCTAGAGTCTGGGGGTCCAGCAGTTGTGGGGTCTCAACATGCCAAAGTGTATCAACGCTTTTTTGCAACTTTAGGAAAATATTGCATTGATAACAATACAATACACCAATCAATGCCCGATTAGATGTTTCTTTCTCTGCCTTTCTTGTGGAAATGCTTTCTCATGGATTTATACAGCACAAGAATGAAAAGAAAGGCAAGAAATGCATAACCAAAAAAAAAAGTGAACATTGTAACATAGTGATAACAATAATGCGAAAAAATATGTACAGTATAAGCAGGCTATTTACAGTATATGAGTGCAATTCCTATTAAATACACATCATTAATCTTCACCGCAGACTATACAGAAGTGATCCAAAACACACTGCCAACAATCAAGACGTTCAGGAGGGAGGAAAGCCTTACCCTAGTAGCATCAGTCTTCTGAATTAAATCCAAATGAATGCACATTCAATCACGGAAAAGGAGACTGAAAACATCCAACACAGACAGCAAACAAGAGTGGCTGCAGTAAGACTTGGTAAACCTTCTCAAAAGAGCAAATCAAGAGTGTGGATTGGTCAGGAGGATCATTGCCAGTAACAGCATGCAAAGAATCTGTAGGCAAATGCTATGCTTATTTACAATGTACAGTACTTCCAAGTCCTAATAGCTATGCTCACCTAAAATGTGAGGCTAGAACAAAAAAATATTATTCCAAATAAAACATTTTTGACGACAAACATCCATAAATAGCATGAACTGTTTCATCTCAAATCCAAATACTAGATCTTTTTGACTCGGTGCACACAGAGAGCTTTGTATGTACTGGAAGACTTTGCTTAGTGAGGCTTTCGCTTATTATTTATTCCAATGCAGGGGATGTTAACAGGTCACACATGATATATTATGGTGATTATGTAGTAAACACAATGACAGGGATGGTTGTGAGAAGGTGCAGGATCACTGTCTACTGTGCCATGGTCATTCAATTGATTGCTATTGGGATAAGTCTTAAGATGACCCAACTTTCCTCTTTATTCTCTTTATTATGTAGACTTTACCAAAATGCCTCAAATCCCATCACATGCCACTCTCTGGTCGGGTACTGTATTTTAGCATTTTCTCACCACCCCTTCCCTTCTTTAATATAACCTCAGGCAATTATACAGAGTAAAAGAACTTGGAGAATGTGCTACATACATTGGATTACAGGAAATATGCCCAAACTAAGCAAAATAAAATCAGTGAACATAAATAACATTACAGCCTAAGTAGCAGTGCCTCTTGTGTTAATATGTTGCTCTCGGCTTATCTTCTGTCTAGCTGTATCTTTGCTACCACTTGGTCTTTGAATAGAGTACTGAAATGGGACATATGCCTGTCTCAGTAAGACTGGCAAGACAGAGTTATTTTCATCATAGAGAAATGGAAACTGAGTCTGAAGATGTTCTCTTCATGGCCATATGGTTGAGAGAGGAGAAGAGAGAAGAGACTGAGAGGGAGGGAGACCCTTGACTTATATTGGTCGAACTTCTTTTGGTATACCTCTACACCAATGGGTACAGGCAACTCCTTTAGTTCAGCCAATTCTATTTCAGCCACAATCCAATTCCAACGACCAATAGAATGTCTACATGTCACTTCCTGGGTCATTCACCAATGAAAGTGCATTTTTCAGTTGTAACCTATCCCTGCCAGCTAGGCAGTTTATGGCCTTCTTGCGGGGGATAGCTTATAGCACGGGAGTCGAACTCCAGTCCTGGAGGGCCGCAGTGGCTGCAGGTTTTCATTCTAAAAATCTTTGCAATTAGTGACCAGTTTTTGCTGCTAATTAACTTATTTTGCCTTAATTTGAATTAACTTGACTCAGGTCCCCGTGTTGTTTCTTTTTCCTTAATTAGCAGCCAAATAATAGTGAGACACAAAACAAGCTGCCACATGACCAGCTCACCTGTGCCCATCACACAATATCTGAAAATAAAGAAAGGTGAAGGTCTCAGTAAGGTGGATCTCTCAGGTCGCCAAAACATTTTGACGATGTTCTTAGAAAAAAGAGAAAAATCAACAGTTTTGGAAATGTCTGCTATGGCAGAATGAGAGCAGCAACAAGCCATGGAATTAAATGACAGGTTTAATTAACAGCAAGAAACAGAGCGGATCAGCAAGCGGAAGCACAGAGCAGCGGCGTCTCCCACAGGCACATAGCCCTTCGCAAGCACCCGAGCAAGTTCACCTGAGGTAAAGCCGGCAGCTGACCAGAAGAAATAACCGGCAGTGAGAAATTAAAGTCGATCGCTCAGCGGGTGGTGGAAACTTAAAGCTGACGGTCTCTTAGTGATTCAGCTGAACAAGGAAAGCGCCGAAGCACCTATAAAAACAGCAAAGATGACTTCAACACTTAATGTAAGTTCTATCTGCTCTCTGCCCATCGAGGGCACGTTTATATGTTGTGTGTCCTGCAGTATGTACAGCTCAGGTTTTCCGGCCGACAGTGTAGATAGCTTCACCTGCCAAAAGTGTTTAGTTAATTTAGAGTTGGTCGGGAAAATACGTGAATTGGAGGACCGCGTTAGGAATCTGATAGCGAGTAGGTAAACCGAAAATTGGATCGACTCGGTTTGTTTAGACAATTCAGCTTCAGTCTCTCCAGGTCCCACTGTAGTCAGTGCGCGACCGAAATCAGCAGCACCAATTCAGCCACAGGGCGAGTGGGTAACAGTAAGACGGGGGTCTAAGAATCCAAAATGTAGTCCCCCAGCACCCAGGTCACCAATTCGGACCCAGAACAGATTCTCAGCTCTCCGCAGCGCCTGTGGAAACTGAGAATAATAAAGTGCTCATAATTGGCGATTCCATAGTGCGGAATGTTAGAATTCCAAACTATGTTAAACCAGCAGTTAATGTTAAGTGCCTTGCAGGGGCCAAGATTTCTGGCATAAAGGCGCATTGGACCGTGTTGCGACGATGAAGTATCTACCTTATTGCTGCATGTCGGCACTAATGATATTTATTTACAGCAATCTGAGGTATTAATGAGGAACTTCATCTCTCTATGCACCAAAGCTAAAACAAAATGTCGGAATTTAATTGTATCTGGTCCCTTACCAAGATTATATAGAGGGGATGTGATTTATAGCAGATTGCATTCCTTTCACTGCTGGCTAGAAACCTGGTGTGCAAATAAAAGCATAGCATTTGTGAACAATTGGGATGATTTTTGGGAAAGGCCTGGATTTTTCAGAAGAGATGGTCTTCATCCTAACTGGAGGGGATCTTATGTATTATCCCAAAATATGGCAGCAAAACTGCCTGGTTGACTGATTAGAGCACCATCCAGGCCGCAGTCATGTGATCTTAAATCACAGGCTGTTGTTTATCCCACCTGTTATTTTCCTGAAGCTGTTACCCATAATCCCTGTTGTGGGGCATCCAGTAAATTTAGTCTTGATACAAACCATAAATTAATTGATAACCAAAAAATAAGGTGTATAATTAGACCAAAGGGATAAAACCAGACACTCCACCAGGGGCATCTGTAATAGAAATTTAATTCAAATTAAAACAAAAATATATCAGCAGTTCAGAAAGAACCATGCAGTTTTAAATGCTGTTTATTGAACATTGCTCTCTTGGCACTAAAGCTGTTTTGGTAAATGATATATATTAAGTACAAAATCTGATCTGTGTCTTCTTACTGAAACCTGGCTTAGTAAATGTGACACTGTTCCCTAGCTGAGGCGTCACCAGATGGATACTCGTTCCTTCATAAGTCTAGAGATTCTGGTCGAGGAGGAGGCCTTGGAATAATTCATTGTAACAAAATGCAAATCACTCCTAAAAATTTAGGCAACTTTACATCCTTTGAGGCATTCATTTTAAATATTAAAACAGATTCCAACACAATTATAGTGCTAGTCTACAGACCACCAGGGCCATATTCATTGTTCATGACTGAATTTAGCAACCTTCTGTATGATTTGGCTATAAATTATGATCACGTAGTTCTGATGGGGATTTTAATGTACACATTGATGTGGAAACTGACACTTTTAGCAAATGTTTTACTTATTTGTTAAATTCAGTAGGATTTTTTTGTCAAAGGTCCAACTCATAATCATAACCACACATTAGATTTAATTATAACTTACAAAGTTGAAATTCAAAATTTAAATATTACTCCATTAAATGTAGTTATTTCCGATCACTTCTTAATTACATTTGATTTAGTTCTGCTGCCAAGCACTCACAGATTAAAACAAAGACAGTGCGACATCTAGATTGTAATTCTGCTTCAAAATTTATAGATACCTTGAGTAAGTCGAGTGTAATTGTGGAAAACCATTTAGATCAGTTAACATCAAATGTAAACGTGGAAAACAATTTAGATCAGCTAACATCACATTATAATGTGACCTTGAGAGATGCTCTGGACACAGTGGCTCCCCTAAAACAAAAGTGATCAAAGCACATAGAAACTCTCCCTGGTTTAATGAAAACACTCGAGCTCTTAAATTAGAGTGTCGAAAACTGGAGCGCAGATGGAGAACAACAAAGCTACATGTCTTTCAAATTGCATGGACAGAGAGTG
The DNA here is from genome assembly GCF_016835505.1 of Polypterus senegalus. Classification (NCBI taxonomy): domain Eukaryota; kingdom Metazoa; phylum Chordata; class Cladistia; order Polypteriformes; family Polypteridae; genus Polypterus; species Polypterus senegalus. The sequence continues at coordinate 61,859,171 of NC_053157.1, read as the reverse complement.
TTAATAAATATAAAAAAGCCCTCTTTAAAGCTCGCTCAGAATACTATTCTACATTAATAGATAGCAATAATAAAAATCCTAGGGTACTTTTAGAGCAGTGGCTAAATTAACAAATGGGAATTCAGATCAACAGTGCAAAATACCAACAGATATTAGCAGTACAGACTTTATGAACTTCTTCAATGAGAAAATTAAAAATATAAGATCCCAGATCTCAGCATCACAGTACAAACCAAATACTAGCTTAGCAGACCCTGTGTCACATTGCATTCAGCACTTTAATAATTTTAATCCTGTAACTGAGCGGAAGTCTTAACTTTAATTACTAAAATGAAGCCCACTACTTGTTCCCTAGATCCAGTGCCAACAAAACTAGTAAAAGTGCAATGGATGTTCTTGCAGCCTATTCTAACCATTATCAATAGTTCATTACTGCATGGCACGTACCTGATGCACTAAAAGTGTCAGTCATTAAACCTTTACTTAAAAAGTCAGACCTAGACCCACACATACTAAATAACTATAGGCCTATTTCAAATTTACCATTTCTCTCTAAAATACTAGAAAAGTAGTTGCCAGTCAGCTTCAGTCACACCTTACGCATTACAATTTATTTGAGAAATTCCAGTTTGCTTTCGCACTGGTAATAGTACAGAAACAGCACTAACACGGGTTGTAAATGACATTCTGATATCCTCTGATGAAGGAAACTCCACTGTAATTATGTTGTTGGACTTAAGTGCAGCATTTGACACCATTGACCATTCTATTTTACTGCACAGGCTAGAAAACGATGTTGGGCTTACAGGCCCCGTGCTCGCTTGGTTCAGTTCTTATTTATCAAATCGATTCCAGTATGTACAGAAATGTGCTGACAGTACTCCATCATTATACACAGAAGTTCAATATGGTGTCCGCAGGGCTCAGTACTGGGACCTTTACTGTTTTCACTTTACATGCTTCCACTGGGATCTCTCATTAGGAAACATAATGTTAATTTTCACTGTATGCAGATGACACCCAGTTATACCTTTCATTTAAATCAAATGAAGTTTCTCCGATGTTGTCTTTAATTAGTTGTGTTAGTGAATTAAAGGAATGGATGAATGAGAACTACTTGTCTTTAAATACAGATAAAACAGAGATGTTAATTGTTGGAGGGAATGACGCTGATCACAGCAATATTTTGTCATCATTTAACTCAGTTGGAATCCCAATTAATTTTACTGAATCAGCCCGCAATCTAGGAGTTATCTTTGACTCTAGCATGTCATTTAAAGCACATATTACAAAGTGTCCAAAACATGTTTTTCCATCTTAAAAATGTTAGGAAATTAAGGCGCTTTCTAAATAAACAGGATTGTGAGAAATTAATTCATGCATTTATCTCTAGTAGGATTGACTACTGCAATGCGGTGTTCACTGGCTGTTCAAACTGTTCTCTATACAGCCTCCAGTTAATCCAAAATGCGTCTGCAAGAATTATTACAAGAACAAGAAAATATGAACACATAACCCAGTTCTTAAATCTTACACTGGCTCCCAGTTAAGTTTAGGGCAGATTTCAAAATCCTCCTTTTAACATATAAAGCATTAAATGGCCAAGGTCCGCTTACTTGTCTGAACTTATCATGACTTACAAACCTGAGGCACATTAAGATCTCAAGATGCCGGTCTGCTTAGGATTCCAAGGATTAATAAAATAACAGTGGGAGGTCGAGCTTTTAGTTACAGGGCCCCTAAACTGTGGAATGGTCTTCCTGCTTCCATAAGAGATGCCCCTTCGGTCTCAGCCTTTAAATCCCGGCTGAAGACTCACTACTTCAGTTTAGCATATCCTGACTAGAGCTGCTGATTAACTGTACATACTGCATCTCTGTTGTTAGTCATTAGCACTAAACATAAGTAACATGATAATTATATTTGAATACTAACCCTCACCTATTCTGTTTCTTTCTCGGTACCCAAATGTGGCATTGGTGCCACGCCCACCTGCCAAGTTGTTTGCCTGCCTATGGTAAAGTCATCCCTGATGGAGGATCACAGGAATCATGGGAAAGAGGGGTCCTTTCATCGAGCAGCACTGTTTCAGCCGTGGCATGGCCAAATGGGGAGGCAGCTAGATGGATGAGGTCTCCAGGACTCTAAAAATATCCAAACCTAATTATGTCATATCATCTACTGTTAAACCGTACTTCTAAAATTTTTATTTTTATGCTGTATTAAGGATTTGTTCTGTTCTGTGTATTGTATTGTATTGACCCCTTCTTTTGACACCCACTGCACGCCCAACCTACCTGGAAAGGGGTCTCTCTTTGAACTGCCTTTCCTTCTTCCACGTGTTTTTTGGGAGTTTTTCCTTGTCTTCTCAGAGAGTCAAGGCTGGGGGGCTGTCAAGAGGCAGGGCCTGTTAAAGCCCATTGCGGCACTTCCTGTGTGATTTTGGGCTATACAAAAATAAACTGTATTGTATTGTATTGTATTGTATTAAGAAATTGATTGAAGAGAAATTGGTTGGAGTTTGAAGCCCCAATATAGCTGGCCATCTGTTGGTTTGTTTCATGTCTCATTTCTGGTTGGATACCATTTAATGATGAAATGAATGAATTCAGAGCACCGAACCCTTAAAAACAGGCCTATTAAAATGAAGGGAAAAATAATTTAATTAGCAGTGAAAACTGATCATTGATTAGGAGAAGGGTTAGAATGAAAACCTGCAGTCACTGCGGCCCACCAGTATTGGAGATCGATAACCTTGGCTTATAGGCTTATGCAATGTCCAAACAAAGTTATAACAAGGCCCCTGCCAAACCAGTTCAATGCATGATTTCAGTCACCTCCTGTCATAAATTTAACATCAGGAGTCAGTGCTTAATACTAATACGATCTCCTAAACTCATCAGGTAAACAGCAAATCACGTCTCTTTTTACCAGGAAAGTAAAACATGGCCCCTGAAACACTCTGATTACATTTCATTTGTCCAGCTTGTTGACTCTTTAACATTATTAATAAAGACATGCAACAAACATATTGTGGAACGTGCCCTGGACACAGACAGGTAGACATGTTTCAAAGCACCACCACATGTTTATTTAAAACTACTATTTACAATAATAAGTGCCACACAACCCACAAACTCCCCCAAAGTCTAGGCCAATACCATACTGCCTCTTTCTCTTCAGGCCGCCTTCTTGCCTCCTCCAAGACCTCGTATCCTTCTCTCCCGACTCCAGCCCACGAATGGAGGGAGGCGGCCCCCTTTTATACACACTCGGATGTGCTCCGGGTGCCTCCCAGCAATCTTCCACCAGCTCTCCCCAGTGTGGCAGAAGTGCCGGCTGCGCACCCGGAAACACTCAGGGTGTCCCTGGGCCTCTTCCCCCAAGCACTTCTGGTGGCGGTCATCCTCTCGTGGTCTGGGGGAGGCGCAAGCCCTCCTCTGGTCCTCCTGGGTGTCCCGGCTGGGTAGCAGCCCCAGCCACTTGCCACAATATTTATCAACTTGCATGCTAGATATCACTCATTTTATACTCTACACCGACAATCTACAAACCATGCGTTTGCTTGTTTGACTAACATGCAGCTCTAAACTTTCCCAATATGAGCATATCAACACGACTGCGTACATTTGAATACATTTACTTTTTAGTTTTTGGACACCACAACTATTTTAGTTTGCATTTAATTCCCACAAAACAAAGCTTATTAGTGTTGATCGTCATAATTCACTAAAGCATGTCTCTCAAGTATGCTGTATTTACCGGTGACTTTGTTTGCTAAATATTTTTCTAGAAATTCACAGTGCAACCAGAATAAATTCACTTTTTTTCCCAGCACCTGATGATGTTTTTGCGAGGTCAGCATGACATCATAGAGTTGTAGAGCTAATGGTGGATGTGACCGTCTCCTGAGTTTATAACGCTGGTCCTAAATCATGGGCTAAAAATCACCAGAAGTGCATTAGTGTCATAAAGGGAATGAATGTGACCTGTGTGTAACACTGAGCCTACCCCTTTAATAATATTACACAGAGTGCTATGCAGTTGATGCAAACAGAAAGCAGTGAAGAATCCACATGCATAGACGTTGTGCTTATTTGGTAGCAGTGGCAGTGAACGACAGAAAAAAAAAATTCAAGAGAAAACAAAAAAGAAAAGACTTTTTCAATTTGAGAAAGGAGAGTACCTGCCATTGAATCTATGGGGAGCAAGCCTTAGTGAATGCATGCTTCCTGTCCCCCACTGTCTGCAACAGATTTTCCTGTTCTGATATTTAGTTCTATTAATGTAATATCAGGGAGGCACGGTGGTCAGCGCTGCTGCTTCACAGCTCAGATCACATATATGGCCATAATAATCGGTCCACTAGAGCGGGCAGTCAATTCCCTAGCTGTCAGGGACCCTTACACTATTGCACCATTACAATCCATTTAAAACTAGTTCAGTTTCTCCTTCCACATTGATGTTAATGCATTTTGCTGAGTGTGGTGAAATTTCTAAACATTTCCAAGATTTTGCTGAACTACAAAGAAAGGCAAATTCAGCTGGGTTTGCTCTTCACTATAGGTTATTAAATCTCCAATTATCTGGATAAACTGGGAAGCCTTCGGACTCTGGGTTAGGTTTCCAAAAACACAATTAGCTTCACTGCTGAAGAAGTCCTTCAATTAAGGAAAACCAGTCAATACACCTTTCATGGTAATTCTCCCTTGAAAGTAAAGGTTTATAAATAAAAAAATAAATAAAAATCTAATCTTTACAATATAATAGCCCACTGGTATAAACATTTTTTAAAAAAACGAAAGCTTAATTTCGGAGGTAGCAACAAGGAGAATGCTTTTGTTCAGAAGGGAAATCTTTTATAAATTTTTGGCTTCATCTAAAAAGAAATTACAATCCACACACACTTGAATTTGCATTTATGATCCAAAATACAACAGACGGTGATAGCACATGCTACATAAGGCTTTTATTTAGATCTAACCACATATCAAAATTTTCTGCAACTAAACCTTCATTTGAGAAATTGATCCTAAACAGTAAGGTACTTCAAATGTAAAGATGTGTCTCAAAGCAACCGGGTTTCTCAAAATGCTAACTTTTATCTACTTAAGCGTTACTTTACCTATAATCAACAGAGAATTAACATCAAAGGTGGATTGACTGCTTGTCTTTAACCGATGGACTTCTTCAGCACTGCAGCAGATTGAGCTGCATTATGATGCAAACATCAGAAAATTCTGATTGACTTCCATTTTATTTTTCAATCATCTAAATGTTGTATCAATTTAAAAATACGCAGCAATGAGCAAACTATATTCGATAAGCCTTGACTTGTGTTATTGCTTGAAATACAACTGACTTACTCAAAACTGATGAAGAGCACTACACACACACACACACACAAACACACACAGTGCTCAATCAGATCTAGTAGTCCACCTAATGGTGCTCCAGCTCATCTAGTCTTGTAGTTCTTGTCTTTATGTAAGAATCCAAACATTTAAGTGGGTCATTTGTATCTCTTTGGACTTGTTCTTTGCTGTGCCCATGAATAACTGCTTTTTCTGTAGAAGCCAGTTTTTTTTTCTAAGTGGGGTCAGAGGTGCATTCTTGGGATTGCCAGCAGCCAAAAAAAAAGATGAAACAAAATGATTCTTACTGTTGTCTTAACTGCAGCAAACATTGCTGTGGAATGAACCAGCTATTCTCGACTTATGTTTTTTTCTTAATTCTATGAGGGCTGAATATTTTTTTCCAAAAAACAATGGTTTCACTGTGGTGGGCTGGCGCCCTGCCCGGGGTTTGTTTCCTGCCTTGCACCCTGTGTTGGCTGGGATTGGCTCCAGCAGACCCCCGTGACCCTGTATTTAGGATATAGCGGGTTGGATAATGGATGGATGGATGAATGGTTTCACACAGAAATCAACATAAAACGTCTGTTGCTGCGTGCTGTGGCTGCCAGTTTGCCAGGCTGCCTTTGCATGGCTGGGACAGCAGCAGCGATCATGGTTGCAGTGCATTACAATCTGGTTTCTGCCTCTTATTATTGTTAAGTGGCAGTTCTCCCTGGCGAACACTGTCAGTACCATGATTAGCTGGGGACCAATCAGCTGAAGCTGGAACCTGACATTCGTTTTTGATCACTTGTATCAAAAACTGAGACAGACAAGTCATAGTCCAGTTCAGAGATAACAGGCAAAACGTCGTACACAGAGTATTTTCGCTTTGATCTCTCGCCAGATGTCAATGTCATTTTTACCATTGTGTGTGCCTTGCTACTCAAGAGAGCGCAGGGAATCTCGATCAAACCAATGAATCTAACTTTCCTTCTAGCAACGAGAGTCCAACTAAAACGTAACGGTTGATTTTGTCACAGTTTACAGTTGATTACCATTGTCAACTCCAATCCAACTTGACAAAAGTCGACATCAGCCCTGAAAGAGTTAAGTAGAATATGCCAAAAGGGATTGTTTTATTTTCCCATTTTTTGGAACTTGAAATAAAGACATATAAACAAAGTTCATTCTATGTTTTACTCACACTACGTATGAAGCTATCTTACTGGGCTATTTTCCTTCTGAATGTTATCATTAAGGATGGAGTATGCAAAGAAAGAACATTCATGTTGAAGGAACTGTGTTTTATTGCACTTACTCTACCTAGAAGACACCTCTAGGGTGGTTGAGATGGCTAAGCGATGTACTTGTTCTCTTTCCGTCCCAAATGTTATCCCAAAATACAACAGGTAGAATAATGACAACAAAAAGAAAAAAAATACATTTATCTAATTTCCATTCCTAATTGCATAATCATACAGTCCCCCTCATAGTTATTAGCACCCCTGGTAAAGATGAATAAAAAGGATTAAAAGAAAAATCACCTTTGGTGAATTACCTTAGTCTCAGAATGAAGAAAAATCCCCAAGGATCATTTTGGTGTCACCAACAAGTCCCTAAAACGGCCATCAGACGCCATCTAATGCAAACAGATTTGGAAACCACGCAAGGACAAAAAACTTTTCTTACCTTTCAACTACACATGAAGTTTATTAAATGTTACAGAAACGTTGATTGAAACCATGTTCTATGGTTGGACCAAATGAAAATTGAGTTTTTTGGCAACAAACATTTAATGTGGGTTTGAGAAAAATGAGGATAGCTATACCAAAAGGAACCTGGTCCCTACATCATGTATGACAGAGGCTCTGTGATGTTGTGGGGCTGTTTTTCCTCTAAAGCCCCCGTGAACCTTATTAGGGTACATGACATCATGGACTCCATGAAATACCAAGATATCTTAAATTTAAATCTGGTTGCCTCTAGCAAGAAACTAAAAGGGGGTCAATGTTGGATCTCCCAGCAAAACCATGATCCAAAATAACACGTTCAAATTAGCACAAATATGGATAAAGGAACACTTCTGTAACTGTGTCTCAGTCCCCGCGCATAAACACCACTGAAAATCTGAAGAGAAGGGATGGTGCACAAGAGAGAACCTAGGAGCCTAGATTATACAGGGTGGACCAGATCTAATTATGCAATTTTCATTACGCTATAACTTATTAAGTTCATTGCATAGAGAATTCACAAAAAAATCTTTTTGTTGCCGATAGATGGCAGAACCTGCCCTGCGTTCCAAAATGGCGTTGAGACGGTTGTCAGTCGAACAGCAATTCTTCTGTCTTGTATTGTTTTCCTGCATTGCATTAAAAGTTGCATAATTAGATCTGAACCACCCTATACATAGAGATTCTGTAAATAGGAATGACCTACAATTCCCTATTCTTTATTCTCCAACCTGGCAAGATGTTATAGGAGAAGACTCAATGCTGTTTTATTGTCAATGTGAGGACTGTACAAAGTATTAAATGTACGAGCGAAAGTAAGGTGGCATGTGTGGTGCTCTTAAAAAATAGCTCTTTCTTAATGAGGAATTTTTTTCTCACAAAAAATTTACTTCAGTGGAATGATGGTGGCTGTTTCTGCTGTCCACAAGGCCAACTTCATCAAATCCTATCATGTGCAGCCAGAAAACAAAGAGGACTAATTTAAGAACATGTATGTTAGATTGAATGCCCAATGGGGGCTGGGAAGTCTTTTGGCCTTGCAACCACCCTACATTTTATTTTTGTCTCCAGCCTAACTGGAGCTTTTTGTTTTTTTATCTATCCCCCCATCATCTGACCGCACCTTCATATCTTTTCTTATTTATTTTTTAATAATATTGCCTGCTCTTAATTGTTTCTTTCATGTAATTTTCTCATTGAATTTTTGTAAAGCACTTTGAGGTACATTGTCTGGTATATTCATAAATTTTGTTGAGTTAAATGTTAGATTTCTCAAATTTTTTTCAGTGCCTAAAGGTAATTTTTTATAATCCATTGTACTCTGCTTTACCAGGGGTGCCAATAATTGTGGAGGGGACCTAGTATGTCACTTCCTAATGACAGAGTTGTTCCAATCTGTAAAGCTATGAAAGATTCAGCTCCACTGGACTTTGCTGAATTTAGGAACATGCAACAGAAACTATAAGCAATCGCAAATGCTTTAAGAGATAGGAATTCTATCTATTCCCTTATCTTTGGAAAGATCTTCTATTTTTTAAATTATATTTTACCTGAGTGTAGTTCAAGATAAACTGTTTGTGGTATTCAATAAAGCACAGGTATTCATATAACCCTATCCCAACTCCTGCACAATTTCCAACTCACTACACCCACCTGCTCCCACTCCCACTCCTGCTGATGTCACATTATACAATGAGAAGTCAGGGGAGAAGTCAACCTTGACAACTACAGTTGCTGATCTTGTCACCTCAATATATCAATCTACATGATTAGATACCGCTGGGCACATCAAATTACACACCTGCATGATGACTTTCCAGCATAGTTTCACAAGTGCCAAAGAACTGCAAGCTTATACCTTTTATTTGATAGCCAATAAGTGAGTTGGTGCTGTACTAAGGGTTTACATGTATGGCGAGTTCAGTCACAATCTCTTCTGTCTCTTTTTGTTTTATCCATTCTACTGTGGTACATACAGTCATGGCCGAAATTATCGGCACCCCTGGAATTTTCCCAGAAAATGCACCATTTCTCTCAGAAAATTGTTGCAATTACAAATGTTTTGGTATACACATGTTTATTTCCTTTATGTGCATTGGAACAACACAAAAAACAGAGAAAAAAGCCAAATCTGACATCATTTCATACAATACAATACAGCAAAAACCGGGCTGGACAAAATTATTGGAACCCTCAACTTAATATTTGGTTGCACACCCTTTGGAAAAAAGTAACTGAAATCAAGCGCTTCCTATCACCATCAACAAGCTTGTTACACCTCTCAACTGGAATTTCTGACCAATCTTCTTTGGCAAACTGCTTAAGGTCTCTCAGATTTGAAGGGCGCCTTCTCCCAACAGCAATTTTGAGATCTCTCCATAAGTGTTCAATCGGATTTAGATCTGGACTCATTGCTAGCCACTTCAGAACTCTCCAGCGCTTTGTCTTCAACCATTTCTGGGTGTTCTTAGAGGTATGTTTGGGGTCATTGTCCTGCTGGAACACCCATGACCTCTGACATAGACCCAGCTTTCTGACACTGGGCCCTACATTGCGCCCCAATATCTTTTGGTAGTCTTCAGATTTCATGATGCCTTGCACACAGTCAAGACATCCAGTGCCAGAGGCAGCAAAACATCCCCAAAACATCTTAGAACCTCCACCATGTTTGACTTTAGGCACTGTGATCTTTTCTTTGTAGTCCTCATTCCGTTTTCTGTAAACAGTAGAATGATGAGCTTTACCAAAAAGCTCTACCTTGGTCTCACCTGTCCACAAGACGTTCGCACAGAAGGATTTTGGCTTCCTCAAGTACATTTTGGCAAACTCCAGTCGGGCTTTTTTATGTTTCTGTGTCAGCAGTGGGGTCCTCCTGGCTCTCTTGCCATAGTGTTTCATTTTGTTCTGATGTCGACGGATAGTTCGAGCTGACACTGTTGCACCCTGAGTCTATAGAATAGCTTGAATATGTTTTGAAGTTGATTGGGGCTGTTTATCCAGCATTCGGACTATCCTTCATTGCAGTCTTTTATCAATTTTTCTCTTCCGTCCACGTCCAGGGAGATTAGATACAGTGCCATGTGTTGTGAACTTCTTGATTATGTTGCGCACAGTGGACAAAGGAACATGAAGATCTCTGGAGATGGACCTGTAGCTTTGAGATTGTTATTTTTCCACAATTTTTGTTCTCAAGTCCTCAGACAATTCTCTGCTCTTCTTTCTGTTCTCCATGCTTAGCGTGGCAGACTCAGACACACAACAGAAAGGTTGAGTCAACTTTTCTCCATTTTAACTGGCTTCCGGTGTGATTGCTATATTGTCAGCACCTGTTTCTTGCCACAGGCGAGTTCAAACGAGCATCATATGCTTGAAATAAAATGATTTACCCATAATTTTGAAAAGGTGCCAATAATTTTGTCCGGATCATTTTTGGAGTTCTGTGTGACATGATGTCAGATTTGTTTTGTCTTTTCTCTGTTTTTTTTGTGTTGTTCCAATGCACATAAAGGAAATAAACATGTGTATACCAAAACATTTGTAATTGCAACAATTTTCTAGGAGAAATGGTACATTTTCTGGGAAAATTCCAGGGGTGCCAATAATTTCAGCCATGACTGTAAATACGATATTAGAGGCAAATGAGCCTTTCTTCTACTTGCAAGGCCCTGTGCTGAACGTCTGGGTGTGTGCTCATTAGTTGTCAGCTTTCATGTACACAGAGCCTCCACGATGACTATGAATTAAGACATAATCAAATCAGTTTGATTTTGATGGGGTGACTCGTGCTTTAATTGGACGGAGTTGCTGGGTACGTCACACTACACACCGTGGGGTCAAGGGAGTTTGCTACAACTGCTTTGGACTCTCTAAGATTACGCCGATGAAGTCTAAGACTTAAAATCACCGAAAAGTTGTGTACTGTGACATGGCCTTAAAGAAGACACTGCATTGCAGTTCTACTCATAAAGAATTTCACCAGGTAAGCTACAGCATCCCAGTTCTGAGTGGAAAACTGGATGCTAAATGAATTAGTGATGGCAAACAGCTATAAGATATTTGAGTCTTTAGTTTGCCTTGAGAGTTTTGTACCTTTTTTGCTACTGCTTTACACTGCCTTTGATCTCTTTCAGTGGAAAGGTTCTATGGGATTTACTGGACTACTGTAATTTTTAGAATTCTGTACATAAATAACTTGTGCAAAAAATGGACTATGAACATGCAAAAATGAATTTATATACAATAAAGTTTGTACTAGTTTAGACAAGTATGTTCAGAAAAATATTCATATCCCATTATTAAGATAGTTTGCCTAGGACAGGTACTCAAGAACAAAAACCTTTAATTGTCATGAACACCTGATACAGCAAGTTTGTGAACGGGTCACACAGGTATAAAATACATAAATGAGCACAATATTAACATTTCAGAACAGTGTTAACATATCACTGAACAATAAACAAGTGGTAACATGTTAATTTTAAGTAACATAAAATAAATAACATTGCAATTATGAAAGAAGTGTTCATTTCAAACCTAATGAAATATCATGTAAAAAGGACGCTACTTTATATTTTCAAAAGTATAAATTTAAAGTATTAGCAGAAAAAAAGATTCATTTTTAAGTTCCAAATTGACTATGGTTCTAGAATAAGGCTTTAAAATATCTAGGTTTAAAAAGATAACCTTTAATCTTTACAAAAACTTTCAAACAAAATTTATCAATAATAACATATAACTATCAGAAATGGACAATATAATCAGTATGCTAAGAAAATGAGAAATTCACCATAAATTTGGACAAAAACAAAGGTTTCTAGCTTTAATGAAGCTGAACAATGAGTAAATGTAACTATTTACCCCACTAGAACCTACTAATATAAGCACAGATTAATGATCTGTTTTGTTTGCACATATTGCTCTAAAAATATAACCATATTGCTTTGTAATTAGTCTCTTACTAAACAATGTAAAGTGCCATGAAAATCCAACATTTCAACCTCTGACGTTCTTTACATCACATTCCTAAGCACAAGCCCAAGACCGATATACTTGTCTTCGAAATGATCACCAGGCAGCCTGAAGCATAGAATCAGCACCGCTCTCATTTTTCTACATTGTGTGTCACATTAATTCCTAACACGAGAAATTCTACTACACGAGAGACAACTGGCTATTCAGATTTTTCTCAAAAAATATTTTGCTCAAAGAAAAATGAAAATAATTTGCACAGCTGTTTTCCTCTAGGGGGCGCTAGCTCCCTGGTTGGAATAAGTTCTTTATAAAATTGCGGTGTCTTAAGTGACCCGAAACTATATAGATATAATATTAAAAGGCGATACCCCTCCCATAGTGATACGGCGGTAAGAAATCACAAGAAAGAAAATAGCTTTCTTTAATGACGATTTACACATTACAGACGAGGAAACCAATGACAGGACTATCACCGAGGTGGGATCTTGATATATACAGTCTGCCATTTTCGTCACTGTGCTGGAAGGATTTTCATGACCGGATGACAATACCTCCCATCCATCCGTTTGCTTCAAAGGTGTGCCGGGCAATGTTCCAAGGCTTTATACTCTTTCTTCATGTTTAGTACCCCCCACTTAGGTAAATCATGCCATTCCAAACAAGGAAAAGAGAGGGTACCATTTTATACTGACTCTAACACACAGAAATAGTTCACGTTGCTCATTTGTCTTTGTCCATCTTATCCTATGCTTGGCCTAGCAGTTCTAAATGCTGAGCCCCGCTATGCTAAATCTGGCTCAGCTGTGCATGTAGAAAGAACAGAAAAACAGATTTAAAATATTTGCACAGAGCACAGTGACATTAAACTTATATTCTGATTACAACAGCAAAAATTGAAAATCCAAATCTAAATATTAGTGGAAGAGAAGCAACATACTGCATTTCTTTACTTAAGACAGTCACGATCACAATGTATGTATTGAGAAAGCCAGACTGTAACTTTTAATGGCAACTGCTTTTCAGACAGAAATACAATATTAAGGAAAAATTGCACAAGTATAACTCTTGGTAAAGTGCAGAGTGAATGTTCGGCTAATAATGTCAACTTGTATTGGACAACATTCACTCAGATGGCAAACAACGCTGCCAGCTTTATGACTGCCATAGCTATTGATACGAAACACTGCTGTAGTCACATGTAAGTTATTTTTACTTCAGTGCATCGCCAGGGAAAAAGGCAAAGAAAGCGCTGAGACGTTGCGTTCATTAACAAGTACCATTATGTAAGGTCAAGTAAGCCCTTTATTCCTTAAAAGAAGTAAATTCAGTAACGTTTACAGAAGTGACATCGCATATTTAACCTACAAGGATTGTTTACCTGCCAGAAAATGACAGCCTAATGTTAGAAGGAACAAAAATGCTCCACTATTCTTGAAGCTCAAAGAAAATCTCATTGGTGGAAGATATCATTTCAAAATTTCATCAGTTTGAGAGACAAGAAAGAAATAACAAGCCTAGTCTATGAATGGTACCCTTGTTAAGCACTTTTAGTACACATTCATTATTAAAAGCTGTAATATAAGATTATAACTGTCCTGTAGATAGTCAGTCTGCAAACGCTACAAGAAAGGAGATTAGAAAGCAGTTTTGGAGAGAAAACCTTGGGAATGAAGCGTGTGATGGGGATTTGAAGTCATCTGCCAAGTCGAGTGGTTATGTGGGATATGAGCAGCTGACAGGAGTGTAGCCTGTACCCGTGAATAGCCAGCTAGGGAAGCCATTTCTAAGAAATTAAGAAAGTCTTACTAGGTTTGCAGTCTAGAAGCTTACACTTGTTTTTTGTTTTTTAGAATCAATTACTGTCCTGCATTAGAATACAAGAAAACTGCATTAAAACAGATTCATATTTGTACAACTAGGCCCTGATAATTGGGGCACTACTACTACTCAAAGGACAATGTAGTCACTAAAAAGATAATTTGGAAGAGTAGGTTGGGGCACAAAGATAGACATTTCAATGGAACCCTTTTTACTTTACTAAATAATAAAACTGTGAGCTCCTTACAAAGCAAACATTAAAAACAAATAAGATTATTTTACAAATAACATACATTCAATCAAAACAATTTATATTTTAAACAGAAAAGATAATTATTGAAACTTACAGTTTTGTACCCTTAAATATAGTTTGATAAATCCTGTTGTTCTGCAGAGTCTTAGCTGGTTAGCTACTGTGCTGCCATTAATCTGCCTTACACCTTTCTTGGCAAGTGTAGTTTGTATTAATGTAATGAAAGCCTGAGCAGGTCCATCACTGCAAAAATAAATCTACAAAAAGTTTAACATCTAATTCTGAGAATTTATCATGTACTGTACATAGAAAGATGGGTAACCCGTTAGATTAGGCATTACCTACAGTGGACCTATACATAACAAGACATTAACATAGGCTTCTTTTGTTGAAAAATCAGTATTTATTAATCTAAACTAAAATAACTTCACTTTGGAGGCTTAACTGTGTGATACTAGGCCTCTCAATATTTTACACTTCACTACGAGGCTTGTAGACCCTCTTAATTAATACTTAGCGAGATCAAATGAAGCTCTCGCATTCCCAAGCAATTTTCCCAGCATGTTACAAGCTCTTACAACGCTACACTGTACACTGAGTGTGAATAGGAGAGCTTCAGTTGGGTCTTATAAGGAGGCACAGGCCTGATCAAGGAAATACTATTCACTTACCAAGTGAAGTTATAGCAATATGCCATATTTCCAAAATGAATAACCACTTTTCTGATGCCATGTAAGTTCTTTTACGACCAAAAGCAGCCTTTATTAACATTGTTACATCACAATGTGTGACTAACAGATGCATTATAGGAAGTACATAACCTGAAGTGTTAGTGGAGAAAGTCATAAGAAAAAAAACAAACCAAAACATAATTTAGGTATCTTACTTAGCATATACTATACATTTCATTGTTTTCATTCTTCCCTCTGGCAGTTTCTATGGTTTTATATATAAAGGACATTTTCAAGTCAGTAACTGATTTTAATTTTAAATTATTTATTCAATATGTGGAGAAAAAGCATTTATGCTTTTGCTGCGTCCATCAGTATTGATGATAATTAAAGCCAGGTGCATACGAACCCAATTATCGAGCAGCATGCAGGGCCACCATTAGCAGTGATAATATAAAGTAATTATTTTCTATTCAAGTTCCAGTCATATATCTTACCAGATGAAATTTGGCCCATTACTTCAGTTCACTAACATTTGAGGGCTCTCATTGATGTACAGCTCTCATCAGAGCATCATAATGGCCTTGAAGTGTGGATGTTGACCTGGCAATTCCAATAACCATAATTTGTTTCCTTTTCAGCCAATAAGATGAACATTTGTTAGTGTGCTCTGTTGCAGAAAGGGTTTTTCATACTTTTCTTGAATACTTTTGTGCCAAGAACTGTTCAGATCCTGTGGCTGCAAAACAAACCCAAATCAACACACTGTCACCTGGTATGTGCTTCTTGGGGTGATACAGGCGTTTGTTTTGGCCAAACATGGAGTTTTTCTTAATGGTGTAATATGTTCACCTTGTTCTCCTCTGTCTGGAGGATGGTGTTCTAATGGTTCACTAAGTTGCAGCTTCGCCAGCTTAAGGCAGTACTGTCATGTTCCTTTTGTGGTGAGGGGACTTCTTACTGGTTACTTTTTCATGAATCCCAAACTTGTTAGGTGTTTCTTTCTGATGGATAAGTCATGAATAGTTTTACCATGTACACAGATGGATTTGCTGTTGTTATTGTGAATTGGCTGGGAAACCCAATCATGGGATAGCTGGGAAGTGTCTCGAGTGCTCACCATCCTTCTCACCGTAGAGTACCTGACTTCAAAATGTTTGGAAAGATCCTTAAAACTCTTTTTTGAGCAATGCATTGTTTATCACTACAGATGTCATTTGTCTTCAGCATAGTGTTACCATCAACTCACATAAAGTTCCGTTTTTGAACTGAAGTAGTATCACTTAGGCATGTGTACTTGATTAATATCACGTGGCTTAATCAGTCTCCAAAAAGATAAAATTAGTTTTTCTCCACATTGGTCTATTTTTGTTGAATAATTAACGACAATGTACTAAAGTGCAGAGAAATGAATGTGTACTTACATTCACACATTTATTGGCATCCCTGGTAAAGAGGAGTAAAAAGGGTTATAAAAATACCTTTTGGTGAATTACCTTAATCTTGCACTGAAGAAAAGACAGAAACCCAGCCTTTAATTGAAGTACATGTATTCTAAGCAAATAATGTAAATAATCACTCTTTTTTTTTGTTCTTTATTTCGCCTTATACAATTTCTTGTTTTAGGTATTTGTTAGTTTTCGCATACCCCTTGGGGTCAGAGCGCAGGGTCAGCCATTGTACAGCACCCCTGGAGCAACTGAAGGTTAAGGGCCTTGCTCAAGAGCTCAGCAGAGTAGGATCTCTTTTGGCAGGGACGGGGATTCGAACTGGCAACCATCGGGATACAAGCACAGATCCTTAGCCTCAGAGCTTGATGAGGGATTAACCAAACCACCCCTAGAAACTCTTATGAACAAAAAGTAGCTGAAGCATTTTTTCCATTTATAACCACTTTTGTAAATTCATCCAAGTGTAGGAATTTTCAAGCCGTAATCCAAGAATTCCTGTTTCACAGGGAGTATAAAGACGAAGAGTCACAGAAGGGACATTTCCTTGTTCATTCATCAACATGGGAAAGACAAGAAAACACATAATTAAAATGAAGAAAAGTGTGTTTATCTTCATGAGTCAGGGAATGGCTATAAATCATAGCTACTCATCTGAAAATGTTCATATTCACAGTTACTGCAATAATTAAAAATTTCAAATCAACTGGAAGTGCTACCAACGTGCCTGGAAGAGGCCCCAAGTTTATTTTGCCCTCACGCACAGTTAGGAGGATGGTAAGAGGGGTTCAAAAATCCCCAATAATTACTGTTTGAGAAATACAGAAAACATGGAGCATCTCAGGGTCACCAAGTCTCTAAACCTACCATAAGATGCAACCTCCATGCCAAGAGATTATTTGGAAAGCATTAAAGAAAAAGCACAGACAAAACAAAAATCAATTGTTTTGGTAACCAACACTCACTATTTGGTTTGGTGTACATAAAAAAAAAAAAAAAAAAAAGGGATAGTAATTCCAAAAAGAACCTGATCCCCACTGCCAAGTACGGCTCAGGTTCTGTGATGCTGTGGGGCTGTTTTTCCTCCAAAGGTCCTGAGAACCTTGTTAGGGTAGATGGATTCATGGACTCCAGGGGATACCATGAGATTGGAAATTTAAGTTGGGCTGCCTCTGTCAAAACTCTAAAACTGAGTTGTGGTTGGACCTTCCACATGAAGACAATAAAACAAAATATATTTAAAAATCCACATATCAATGGTTAAAGGAACAAAAAATTATGCTTTTCAGTCCCCAGACCTAAACCATATTGCAAAGTCATGGGTTGAGCAGAAGAGGAGAGTGAACAAGAGAGGACCCTTAAAAAGATGTTATAGGAGAACCCTCCATGCTGTTTTATTGACAAAGGGAGGTTGTAGAAAGTATTAAATGTAGAGATGCAACAATCGGGGCATGTGTGGTTTGTTAAAAAATTATTTCTGGATGATGAACCCTTTTTTCTCTGAATAAATTTATTTCAGTTAAAGGTTGCGTTTCTCTCATTTTTTCAGTATGAGATTAAGGTAATTCACCAAAACTGATTCTTTTATAACCCATTTTAGTCATCATTACCAAGTGTCCCAGTAACTGTGGAGAGGACTGTACAGTACATTTATACACACAAACACACACAAGTTCAGTGGCCACTTTATTAGGTTCCACTACTTGTTAAAACAAACACCCTGTTCATTAGATCATGAGACTGAAAATCATATATGGCATGCTAACATAATCAAAAGGTTTAGCAGTTGCTTGACTAAACAGAACAGGAAACTGTGTAATCTAAACAACATGGACTATGGTAGCGCCAGCAGCAATCAGGAGATTTTCACATATTGCTGTCTCTACCGTTCAGACAATGTTGCAATATTAAACAAAAAAAAAACAAAAAAAAAAAACAAATAAGTACAAAGGTTCCAGGAGAATTATGAGAGTTGTTCAAGATAACAGAAAAGTCACTAAATACTCAGATAAAAGCTCTTTAAAATAAGTGGTGTGTAGAGCGCACAAAGTGTCTGATCCTGAAGTGGATGGGCAAAGGCAGCAGCAAACCAGCCCATGTGCTAAAACTACCAGCTAAGAACAGGAAGGTGAAGTGACTGTGGATCTATAATCACTAAAACTGGGTGACTGAAGATTAGAACAATACCTACCACCTGTTGTGACGCATCTTGATTTCTGAGGTGGCATGCAAATATTAGGATCAGAATTTGGCTAGCATAGACCCCATCCCGCCTTGTGTCATTAGTGCAGGCTGGTGGATGAAGTGTAATGACATGAAAAATATTTCCTTCACCCACAGTCTCTTAGTAGCTGTTTGCTGTCAATTAAATACCTCAGCGTACTTAAGCAGCATCTCTGACAAGATGCATGCCTTTACCTTTTTTCAAATGGATAATTTCAGTAGGATGATGCAAATTACATATCATCTCAGGCTAGTTCCAGAAACAGGTATTACACAGTTCCCAGATCTTAGTCAGAGAGTGCACCTTATGGATGAATTGGAACAAAAGGATCACAACACGAATATGTGGCTGAAAAACCTGTAGAAACTGTGGTATGGGAATGAGTCATCTATGCAGACACACACATACATACACACTCAAAAGCCACTTTATTAGGTACACCCATTCAGCTGCTTAATGCAAATATCTAATCAGCCAATCACATGGCAGCAACTCAATGCATTTAGGCATGTTGATATTGTCAAGACAACCTGCTAAAGGTCAAACCGAGCATAAAAATGCAGAAGGAAAGTGATTTAAGTGACTGTGAACATGGCATGTTTGCTGTTGCTAGATGGGCTAGTATTTCAGGGATTTTCATGCACAACCATCTGTAGAGTTTTAGAGAGTGGTCCAAAAAAGGGAAAATATCCAGCAGTGGCAATAACCGCAATAGCGGCAGTTGCCTGGGCGAAAATGCCTTGTTGATGCCAGAGGTAAATGGCCAGACTGGTTTTGAGCTGATTGAAATGCAATAGTAACTCAAATAACCATTCATTACAACTGAGGTATGGAGAATAACATCCACGAATGCACAACACGTTGAACCTTGAATCAGATGGGCAGCAGGAGACCACACCAGGTATCACTCCTGTCAGCTAAGAACAGGCAACTGAGGCTACAATTTGCACAGCCTCACCAAAATAAGACATTAGAAGACTGGAAAAATGTTTTTTGGTCTGATGAGTCTCAATTTCTGCTGCAACTTTCAGATTGTAAGGTCAGAATTTGGCATCAACAACGTGAAAGCATGCATTCATCCCGTCTTGTATCAACGGTTCAGGATAGTGGTGGTGGTGCAATGGTGTGGGGGATATTTTCTTGGCACACTTTGGGCCCCTTAGTACCAAATGAGTGTTGTTTAAAAGCCGAGCCAACCTGAGTATTGTTGCTGACCATGTCCATCTGTTTATGGCCGTAGTGTACCCATCTTCTGATGGCTATTTCAAGCAGGATAACAAGCCATGTCTCAAAGCTTAAATCATATCAAACTGGTTTCTTAAACATGACAATGAGTTCACTGTATTCAAATGATCTCAATAGTCAGCAATCCAGTTTAGCACTTTTGCGATGTGGTGGAACCTGAGATTTGCATCATGAATGTGCAGCCAACAAATCTACAGCAACTGTGTGATGCTATCATGTCAATATGGATGCTTGCAGCAACTTGTTGTATCTACGCCATGAAGAATTACTGCAGTTCTGAAGACAAAAAGGGGTCCAACCCAGTACTAGCAAGATGTACCTAATAAAGGGGCCAGAGAAAATGTATACATATAAATGTGTGTGTATGTGTATAATACCCATTATTAACAATTGATGGAATGTTTCTGTTTCAGCTTTTCAATAGTTCAGCGCCAGACAGAAGTAGAGATTGCAGACCTTCATTTTTTTCTCCTACAGAAATCATAGTTGTTCACTCAGATTAAAAAAAAAAATCGAAAAACTGCACTCTACCCTTAAAAGAAATTCAACAATTTGATACATGTGGCTTTTCTCTAATGCATAGTTCTCAAGCTCAGTTTTGGGGGGGCACCATGTGGCTGCAGGTTTACTTCCTATCAGATTCCAAGTCAATTAATCATTTTACTTCTAACTAATCCCATTTAACACAATTTGACAACAAACCTCTCTATTTTTGCTGAAGTCTTAAATGCTTAACAGTCTTTTGTGGCCTTTTCTCTGCTAATTGTATATTAATAATGACAATAAAAAATAAATAAATAAAAAAAACACCTGGGGAAACAACACCAAATGCTGAAAAACTCCAAATACTTCAGCGTCAGACTCACTAACCAAAAACGAAATTATCCCCATGTAACATACATACATACTTGGTACATTCTTATAAAAAATACCAAAATGAGTTATGCAATTTCTACACTAAATCCAAGATATGAAAACAAGGAAATAACAGTTAGCTTAACTGGGCCTGGAGCCCAGTTAAAAACAGATGATTGTTGGAACAAAAACCATGCAGCCAAATGGGGTCTCCATAGGAGAGTATAAGAACCACCACTCTTTTAAAAAAAAAAAAAGTTACTCACCTTAAATGATTACAGTAAAAATTTCATAAGTAACATCTTCCTCACACATTTTCTTTACTATTACTGTCAATTAAAGTGCATAAAACATGGAAACTGTTTTAGGTTCTTTCAGTAAAACTACAGGTAATTTATTACATAAGCAGCAAACTTAAACATTTTTTTCTGTAGCACAGAAAATACGTACTTGTTTTTACTGAAGAGCCTGCAACCAGTGTATTAAATAAATTGATACATGTGCACAACTAAAATTAAAGAAACAAAACAAAAATTTGCAGGGAAAATGAACTTAAACTTGCTCCAGCAAAAGTCCATGCAGATGTAAGAAATTAAATCATAGGAAGTCAAACATAATATACTAGCTAACAACACATAAAAAGAACTTAAACTTTTTGCAGTTAAATAACAACATATTAAATAATGTTTAAAACCAATAAACCTAGACATAAAAATAAAACTTTCAACTTTCAGTATGTCACTATTTCCAGAAAAGGGAAACCTGTCTCCTCTGTGTGCTATTTTGTATACAAGAAAATAAACAGAATGATGACTGAGGTACAGAACTACAACAGTGGCAGTGAAAGAACTAATATGTTAAAAGCCCACAGATTGCAAACAAAGACAAATATGCATAAAATATTTTAACATAAAATATTCTAATTAAACAAACTCAGCTAAATTATAATACATGCATGTCTACAAATTCCAAAGTTTTATTCAAAATGTTTTCAATACAATTAACCATTTCTGCGAGTCAGTTTTAAATCAGATGTATTAGTGTAAAGAAAGTGCACAACAGTGAGAAGTAACAAAATAAACTTTTCTAATAATTGTCATAGAATGTAGCACCTCACTTCTTTAGAGTTTGATTCGGTTTTCCAAACTGTAAGAAAGCACACACTATCAATCATTACAATTTGCTGCACTTTTTTGTTTTTGTTTGTTCATTAAGTGCATCCCCACAATGTCACATTAAACATTGTTTGAGATGCTCTGTGAAGACTGCTAAGCTGATAAGCTGTCCATGTTTATTCCACCATATGAAATATGAAAAACAGAATACAAAACTTCAAAGTAACATTTATATTGTTTACTGAATTGGTGGTTAGCAGTAAAAACTTTAATCTGCACATCAAATCAGTGCTACAGTTAAATAAATTTGACTCTAAAGAAACAATTCCTCAAAAAAATAAAAAAACAAAATGGAAAAAAAAGTACTTCTTTTTTTTTTTTTTTTTACACTGTCCAGATTTAAAAAGTACCAGCATGGCCAAAAAGGCATTTTACTTCAATAAATATGTGTTTGCTGTTGAAAACTGCAACCTAATAACATATTAACTTATTTAACTATACGCTGGTAGTAGATAAATGCAGACTTTACATGTATTTATGCTGAAAGAAAAGCATTGAAGACTAATAGTATAAGATTTATCTAGGAAGCAGCAAATGTTTTAAAACACATATCGATTTCCACCTTGTCATCTTACATCAGTGGAGAGTGTGCATTTAGTAATTGTACATTTAGAACAAAAAACAGCACAGATTAACACATGAAAAAAATGTGCATATTTAAAAAGACAGAATAAATATGTAAATTGTGCTTAGTTCTCCTCAGTTTCCAGTCTACACAACATAACATTGAATCTAGCATCTAATCTGTCATCAGCACCAGAAAGATATACTCATAAGATACAGAATGGGAAAAACACAATAAATAACTTAATAAATAAAAAAACAGCAGGGAGAATTTTTCAGATGGAAAAATCTGTGAAACAAAGCCTAAAACCAATTTAAATATTTAAATTACAAATTCCCCTTCAGAAAATTCTTCAGTAACAAAAACTATACTTAAAGGAATGAATGGCAGCAATTCCTCAACAAAATTCTTTCCTATAAAGTTTAAATTTACCATATATATATATATATATATATATATATATATATATATATATATATATATATATATATATATATATATATATATATATATATATATATATAATATAAATTAAATATAATGTATAATTAAATATCCTTGAAACAGTAATGCAACACTACCCAAAAGTTGAGTATGACTTTCCTGAGTTGGTGTGCTGCTCCAGATTCTTACGTTTCAGCTTATAACTGCAAAAACAAAATTCTGCCCATATAACAAAAGCATTTTACGCAGATAACAGTATACTGTATATTGCTCTTGAATTTCACTTTTTTTGTCATTTCCAGTTTTGTAAAATAATTGGCTAGAATACTATTTATTCCTTTAGATTCCTTTTATAAATAAAATAATAAAAAAAAAAAACCAAAAACAATCAACAAAAAACCCACCATATATTTCATGGCAGAAAGTTTAAAGTGGAAAAAAATTTACAATAAGGTATACTTCACTAAGCATCAACAAAAAAAAAAATACAAGATACAAAAAAAAGTAATAAAAACTGGAAAAAGATGGTAGCATATAACAATAGAAATGAAAATTAATGCCATACTGGAACAAATGCAGGTACTGAAAAGTAAACTAAAAAGTAAATTTTCCACATGTACAAATGTATCAGATTTAAATGCAGTAACAATAAATAAATGTGGATATATGTACTTTTAACTGTATTTGAAATTCACTATAAGCATAGCGTTTTTAAAGGAGAAAATAGAAAGGCCAGAGATCTTCACTGCTAATTATGCTGGAATTTCTCTTCTGTATAGATGAAAATGTAATTACCACTAAAGACCTCCAACAGATCAAGTAGAAACTCTGTCTCCAATAAACTGGAAGTTTAAATAAAATATGAAAATGATCATACAAAAACAGAGAAAGATAAGAAAGCAACCATGAGAGTGACACAGAGATGATACTCCTTGCTGTTTGGGTTGATAACCATTTGTTTTTGTGCTCCAGACTCCTTCTTAAGGGTCAAACACTGAAAGGAAACTGCAAAGTTACAGAACCCACGACCTGAAACAGACTGAAGGAGGAAGATTCTCACAGAAATCTCGAGAACGCTGAGGTCCAGCATAATCCATCATTTTAGTAGAAATTCTAATGTATCATGTGGAGGAAACTGGCCTACTGTAGTCCTTTAATGTATGACCGTTTTAACATTTGGATAAATGGCCTAAATATTTTTCCTGGAAAAAGAGTATCACTCAGATGAAGTACTTGGCTGAGGATAGGTTTTTGTGTGTGCATCCTTTTGTCTTACAAATATGACATATATATGTTACAAAACAAAAAAACAAACCAGCACTGCTACATTGAATACAATCACAAAAGCCCTGCCTTAGGAGCCTAATCTCTGCAAAGAACTGTATCTTTTTTAAATATATATTTTTTGCAGTAAAATCTGCATGATGCCTCAGAAATTATAAATTAGCTCTGTTCCAGAGCCAGAGAGGCATTAGTAAGGTTATTATGTAAAACATGACCTAACAAATATATGAATCTTTATTACAACTGAACAAAACAGATCTATTAAAAATACAGTACTCATGTGACAGAACAACAATTCAGTATTACATGGTACTGTGAAACAGATTTCTTAACAGCTACAAATGTTAAAATGTTGACTTGGATGGATATTGTTCCATATATTTTATAAACTCCAATTTCAAAAAGGTAGGGGACCGACCTAACTAGCTAGAAAACATCTAAGGAAACACTAAATGAGCATAGCAGCAAAAGTGAAACTTAACTCCTGGACAGTTAAAATGCTTAAAAGTCCTCTCATGTGTATTACACAAAAAGATTATCACTACTCATTTGACTCATAATGGGACTTTGTTTAAATGTTATTTTAAAGTACTACAAAGCTCCATGTTTAACAAGGTACAGTACTTGTTATGGCTAGCTAATCTTTAAGTGCTTCAACAAATTTAAAACATAAATGCACTGCAGACTCCTTCTTACAGCATACCTATGGTACCAAAAGTGCCTAATGACCTGAGCAATGTTCAGCAATACTTAACCCTTAGCCTCCAGCAGACCAGGATAGCAGAACTTTACATTTTTCCAGTGGCTGCTAGTTATACAGGAAGTGTTTTGATTTCTCAAAATGAAAGATTTATTTATTTTTTCCAACATTGTCTAATAAAGAAACCTATAGCTTAAACACAATAAACACTTAAAAATATGTTTTTTTGTGAAATAATTGGGGGAAAATAAATAACTGGAAAATAATAGTAAACAAAGAACCTTACCTAACACAGGAAAACTGTAAAATTGCTGCTTACATTTTAAGAGCTACAGACAGTTATGTGGATGATTGCTAATATTTCCATGAAAAGTTGGAACACCTGGAGCAATGCAGAATTCTATAGAGAATGAAGAAAACACATGGCTGAAAGAAACAGAAGAAAACGTTCCTCCGAAGGGTTTCTGAGTGTTACAGTTAACACTTTGCCAACAATATCCCCTAAAGCTGACCTATAACAGAGTCCAGCCATTTTTTGTATGAAGTAGCAAAACGAATTTGGTCCATATTCCCACAGTCTGACAAGATTTTAGAAACAAACCTGTGCTCTGCTAAGAGCTTATGAGAGTCCGGTTGAGGACCCCGTTTAAGCCGTTTAGTCTCCTGTGAATAGCTTTGCAGGCTGGGGTCTATTAAGCAATCCACATCCATGACCTGTGAAGCCTTGTTAACCATTGTTGTTGTGTGCGATAACCCAAGTGATCCATCTGTGCCATTCAATGATGTTTTCCCTGGGGTGCCACAAGAATGGTGGTCACAAGAATGGTGGTCGCTGCTCCAATGATGCCAAAGGAAGAAAACCAGACGTCTTTTTTGCACAAATACAAAAAAAAAAAAAGAACACAAACATAGATTTTTAACAGTATATTCTTAATTGGTAGTAGTGCTTACATTACAAGTACATGCCATAACAACAAATGTAATTTCCTAAATTACTGCAAATTTCAAAACTAGAATTAGACTAATACTTTTATAGTACATGCACTTAAAGTTCAAAGTTTACTGTCATGTGCACAGTAAGGAAACACATTTCCCTGTACAATGAAATTCTTTCTTTGCTGTCCACACCAAGTGACAAAGCCAACGTATAAAGATAAACATAAATAATAAGTAGCTGATAGATAATAAGTAACAGAGGTAGCATAAAGTATAAAAACAGAATAGAAGTATAAAGTGTAATTGTGCAGGTAAGTGTTTGATGGACAAGTCAAATACAGTTCTGAGGTAGATAGTATGAGGTGAACGTAAAAGTTAAAATGTAAATGTTTATTATATTAGAATTCATATTTCAGAGATGCGTTCTGTTTGTCAACATTTTGCACAGCAAAGTAATACAAAATTGAAAACATTCAAAACCTAGTCTCTAGAGGATTAAAGAAAGGGTTATAATGTAAGTGCATTACGCATTCGTTTGTAAAGCTTACCTATGACACCAAAGTGCCTCATGACCTGGGTAAGACTCAATAAGATCATTACAAAGGTCCAACTCTTCATCAAAGAGGCCCTGAAGTGACCATGTCTGAATTTCAGAACTTGATTCCTCCTTTGGAAGACTTGCACAGTGATCAGTTGGTAACGAAGGTGCAGAAACAGTTTTGTCCAATATAAAATTGGATCTTCTGATCAATGACTTGAGAAGAAACTGTCGATAATGGAAGCCGCTGTGATCTGATATGTGCATGGAAACCCAGTATTTAGAAGAGCACAACTCATCATAAATTATCTGCAAAGGCATTCATATTGAACAGGTTATAAAAAACATTTAAAGGTCTCAAAACATAAAAAACACATTACAAACCTGAACAAAAAGCATGCATAGTTAACAAATTAGTTAGCCCTAAAACAGTGTTCTCCAAATAGGTCCCCTAATATTAACATAAATTCAGTTGCTGCATTTGATTTTTACTTGTTTAATTAGATACCATGACTTGTTTGTCAAAATGAACCTAAGAAACAGAAAAAAGTATTCTTTGAAATTAACCTTGAATATCAAAAAAGTTGCTTCATTTCTTTCTTATCATAAGAGATGTAAGACTTCTTTTTACCTCACTAAATTCTACCAGCACCATACAAAATAGAAGGAGAAATTTAAAACTGAGCAGGTGGACAGTTTACCTTGCTGTCTTCTTCAGCCATATTCTGCAAAACCCAGATGCGATGCGACCAAGCATTGTAATTACTTGGGTACCTTCCTGCAGCATCAGTACACACTTTCAGCTCATCGTGCAAAATTTCCTGATATTTTGCAGACTGTGCTGTTGTCACATCTCTGTTTTGATCTTTTGCAAGTGAACTATGAGGGCAGTGCTCTTGAAGCAGTCTTTTTAAAACCCATCGCCTATTAAACAAAGCCACACAAGAATTAGTACATATGAATATATATTCATAAAATAGTAGAAAAATAAAAGCAGTACACTACTTGCTGTATTCTGAACTTATGAAACCAAAAATGTTTGATATTAATGTGAATGTATTATAATGAAGACAGATCCACTATTCAGTTGACAGCATAACACAAAGTCCATTGATTCAGTTACACTTACCCATTTGAAAATAATTAAACTGACATGATACTGATATTCAATAGTGAATAAAATTCATATATTTTAAATATGCAGCTATGATAAATAGTATTCCATGTAATCTAAAGGTACTTAAAATCTATTCCTCTGCACAACAATTTTAATGGGTAGGTAAGTATATACTGTACTACATTTGTCAGTTGTGGTCTTTAGAGTGTGGTACTGAGCCAAACTCACATGTTGCTTATAAGGTAAAAACAAGTATAAAATACAAATCTGTTCCTTTATGCAGTTCTCTTACATTGGTAAGAATGTATATCTAGTGTCTTTCTTATCAATCAGATACTACATAAGTTTCACGTGGTAGCTTATGACTGCCTGGTGTGCATAATTAGCGATGCATCTTCCATCATGATTTACTCTGTGCAAGCAAGTACATTTTACATGTGTGGGCACAGAAGTGAACATTAGTACAAAAAATGAATCTGCTATAAGTCAACATAAGGATGGCTTTTTGACATTAATTTGGCTTTTACAACTATTTCATAACAAATGCTCAAGATATTATGAGCTGATTAATAAGCAACACATGTGAGAAACTAAACCATAACACCTGAACCCAGCATCAGCGGTAAGAATGGCAGAGACAGTGATTGCACATCACCAACATCTAGCCTGGCACACTAATAACCCATCACTGCTGCGTACTGCAGAAAAGAAAGTTACAACTGGCGACATACATCTCAAAATCACTAAACAGACTCGGCCTATGCAACTGCAAAAAATCAGCTTCATTGTAGTTTTGAAGATGAAAAAGCGCATTACATGACTTTCTTCTCATATTCTATTATTTATAAAATGGTTATTTTTAATTTGGTGACTGACTGTATATGTGTGTGTATGTTAAATAAATAAGTAAACAGAATATGAAACAAACTTTTTTTCAGAACAGACATCGGTCAGACATGATTTGCATTTAAAACTCATAACCTAAATTAAATATAGTACGGAAAATGGATGGATGGAAAAATAATTTTTGATAATTTTCTAGCATACAATTATTCAAAACTGCACATAAACCCTAAGTTCATTAAGTTTTCTCAAGGGTAGAAGCTTTTTCTCCAAGGTGAAAGATGTGCTTTGGTTGTTAGCGATACCTAATTAATCTTCTTACTTCATCTAAAAAAAGACTTCTGGTGCCAAGGGTGATCTTATTTATACAATTAGCTATCGCTGTGTAAGTTTCAGGGAAAGCTTGCACAGACTCAAGACTGTTGGTAAACTTTGACATACTATTACATGGCGATTTAATTTCATTGCTGATAAAAACCAAAAGAGTATAGCTCTCTCTCCCCCTCTCTCTCTCTTTTAAATTTACTTTGAGACTTTTATTTGATGTTTAAAAAAGTAAATGACTAGTGCTAACACACACACAAACCTGTGAATCCAAGTTTCAGGACTCTTCGGAAATTTGGTTAATGCAAGTTTCCCCAGATACAAATCTTTCTCTGGACTTAATGCCCCAAACTGAATCAGCTCTTTCCTACAAATAAAATGCAAATACATAAAAAGTTGAGACAACAAACTTGAGAAATCTACACAAAGAGACAATTATACAGGGGTTTAGCAGTTATAGCCACTTGATAAAACTGAACAAAACCATATATAAACAAAAAATTTGCTTTATTTTATGCCCTGTAACTTCTTATTTCATGTTTCTAAAAACAAATGTCAAATACCGAGTAATTGTTTATCTCAAAAACATACATATAAAGTGTGAACTTGGACCCGGACACACAGAGACGGACAACATAGTTTCACCCAACACACCATTTATTTACAATATTTACAAATTTAACGTGCACAAACCCCAGTGCCTCTTGCACCGATTCCCCCAATGTCCAGGCCACACAGTCCTGTGCCTCTTTCCTCCTGGCCGCCTCCAGTCCTCACTCCAGCTCCGTCCTCTTCCACCCGACTTCCACTGCTGACCAGAGGGAGGCGGCCCCTTTTATAGGAACCCGGATGGGCTCCAGCTGCTTCCCGGCAATCTCCTGCGGACACACCCCCGTGTGGCGGAAGTGCCGGCTGCGCACCCGGAAGCCGTCCAGGTGTCCCCTGTCGTCTTCCCCCCGGCACTTCCTGGTGTGGCGGAAGTGCCGGGCTCCCGGGATAATAAGGCACTGGGGCGCCGCCTGGCAGTGGCCACGGGTCCCTACAGGGCTGGGCTTCCAAGCCCTTTACCCGAGGCCCCCAACATAACCAGGACGGACGCCCCCTCACGGTCTGGAGGAGGCACAAGCCCTCCTCTCGTCCTCCTGGGCGTCCCGGCCGGGCTCCAGCCCCAGCCGGGGACCACAAAAGTTTTGCACTTCCAGTTTAAAAAAGTAAATGTGTGATAAAATTTTCCTTTGAAAAGCTTTACATCTTCATAATATGGAACACTATTGAACTTCCTTTGCAGGTTGGGGACATCTAGTAATGGATTAAAAAAAAAAAAAAAATGTTGACCATCATATATGAACAGGATTAAAAAAAAAAAAAATCAGAAAAGTCAAATACTGTATATGGCTTGGCTATGTAAGGGTTTAAGTTTTGTAGATGTACAAAACTATTAAAACAATGGTTACAACAAAACTGCATATCATTCAAAATGAAAAATGTGTTAAGGAAACAAAAAGAATCCAACAGCCCTAGCATTGTCTGTTAAGATATTCGGTCAATGTATACAAAACAAAAATTAAACAATACATCCATGTAGCAAAATGTCAAGAAGCGTCAAGCCATTCTGACTGAAATCCAATATTACAGGCAGATCAAGACAGAAACGCATATAAAGTAGTAAACTTCATACCCATATGGCCACAAATGGTTGATTATGTGGCGGTGATATGCTGCAATGAACCCCAAGTGCCTTGCTAGGTCAAATCATACAACAAACTATACAATGAATTAAAGGCATTTGGCCCAAATGCTTGAATACATGAACTTTCCATCAGAACATTAGCCCTAAATATTCTTCAAGAATAAACAAAGAAATTGCACCCTTTGTCCAAAGTCAACATTTTGCCCAGTTTCTTGTTTTCACAATTAATGCTGAACCATTCTACAAAGGCAAACGCACCAAGATTATTCCATATGTTGTTAAGCTTTGTTATGGAATATAGGAAATGCTTTGTGAGGCTATGGCAGAGAAGAATGAATTATGCACTAAATAAGGGGAATCCAGCCATTTTCTTGATGGGGTAATATTGTGGGTTAAGAATTAGTACTGAAATAACTGTTTTGATGCCTTGAACAAGAAAAGTTAATCTCCCAGAAACTCCCTAAATTAGATTATACTGTCGCCAAAGTGAATGTTGGCATCTTTAAAGTATACCCCTATTATTCCCAGAAGAAGAGTTTACAAGCAAACGTTTAGGCACAACAAAAAAGTTGGGCTTATACTAATTAAAAGTGTGGTGGAACTTTCAGAGAAGTTTAGATTTGTTCTGAGCACAATTGGGTATTATTTAATCAGGAACCAACTCATTAAACAGATAAAAGTATTAGTAATGGAAGCATTTTTATCTCTTGAAAATGCAGCAGTATTTTTAGGCTTCTTTAGATGTCATTTGCAAAAGCAACAACTGCTCTCTTTCTTGTGCAATGGGATTCTCTTTCTGTCCGCCTTTGCTCATGCTTGCAGCTCAGGGGCCTCATGTATAAACGGTGCGTACGCACAGAAATGTTGCGTAAGAACTTTTTCACGTTCAAATCGCGATGTATAAAACCTACACAAGTGTAAAGCCACGCACTTTTCCATGGTACCTCATGCCTTGTCGTACGCAAGTTCTCCGCTCGGTTTTGCAGACTGGCGGCACCCAGCGTCAAAGCAATGCTACTGTTCCTGTGTGGTTACTCATTATTTTCCCAACGCGGCTTTATAAATACACTGAAACTAACCGCATATTGTTTATTAGTGTAACGCATCTGATTGTAATTAACTTGTAACAATATAATGGTCCAGGGAACAGCCATAGTATTCCAAATGCCATAACTGCTTTAGCGTTGTTACTCTCACTTCTTCTTCTTCTTCTTCTTTCAGCTCCTCCCGTTAGGATTTGCCACAGCAGATCATCTTTTTCCATATTACTCTCACTGCATGACTCCGAGTATTTATATCACTGTATCTGAGTGTGAATCACAGCAGCAGCTGATCGGAAAGAGAATTATCGGTATACAGCTTCAAGGACATGCTGTCTCAGCCACTGCAAAACGTTTTAAAGCCTTTCCTATATAGACCTCGCGGTTCAGAAACAGTTTCATCCCAAGAACTTTAAATGCACTCAATCAATTGCACCTTGTAGAACTGTTTGTACTTATAAGAACAATCACCCCACTGTAAACTTGCACTACAGTTATAATATCGCACAACCTGAGACACTTTATAAAGCGCGTATTACATAAGTAGTACATATGATGACGATATCATTTTTAAGGTGAAATGCAGCAAAATATGTTTATTAAATTATACAGATAAAACTTTAACTTCATTTAAATAATCTATATTCTTCACTGGGAGTGTCGTTAAGGATAAAATAATTAAACATGTACTACGAAGATATTTCAATGTTCCTTAAACGTTTTGAAGAATCGGCGCTAAGCTTACAGATGGCTTAACTTCTATTACAGAGCTGATTGTGTGGCGATCGGTTACTTGGGGAAAGAAAAGCACTGACTGCAGTGACGACTACACCAATATATATTGAATATAACACAGAAAGAGAATATAACAACACAGCGAAAAACGCAGCGACAAATTTCGGCAAAAGTTAAATGCTTGTGTCATGAGCACGAGGCGGCTATACAGTGTCTGCAACGGACGAGGCCATCCACCGTGCATAAGCTACTCTACTGACATTGGCGGGCGAAGGAGCCACCGATTCTTCCTCTGCCCAGTGCCACCACAAGCCTAGAGCCGCCCCTGAGTACTGCTGCAATAAATTATTTCATCAAGTGAAAACATGTTTAATAACGTGCTTTAACTCCTATCATCATGAAAATGATATCACGTATACATCTCAGTATTTTAGATATTCAGAGAGCTGTAATATCACGAATGTAGTGGATTCTGTGTCCAGTTGGAGGAAGAGAGCCGGTTTAAGAAGCAAGTAGTGATTCACACACATAGGCACACAGAAGATCACATACAAAACAAAGCATTTAACGTGCTATACTTTAATTACGATGTGATTTGAGAAACTGGTTAATTAAACAATTTTAAGATGAAGTTTATGATGTTCTACTTTAATGACAAAATAAACTACGTGATTAAAGTGGAAATGTCGAGATTGAAGTTGACATTTCGTGCTTTTTCCCCACTGTGTGCCTTTTTTCTCTGTACCCTAATAAGCTTTCATATGACACTCAGACAGTGGGCTACAACTCGGCTTTTCACGGCGACTTTGATATGTGACTTCTTTTTTATTTCCGGCACTGTGCGATTTTGTGAACATGAGCTTTCAAGTTTCTCCAACACGCTATGTCACTCGATCAACTTCCTTTTGTTGATTATACCACGGTTTATTTGAACAAATAGTATGTTTTTCCTTTGCCTCCACTTGGTATTCGCTGAAATTCTTACATTTCACCTGTGCTTTTCCCATTGTCTTTTCACAGAAAGCTGAGCTTAAGGGCGATTTATATTGATTTGCATATTCAAAGAGGCGTAATTCTGGGAGGAGTTGGGACATTACATAAAGCGCGTGCACGAGCGTTAGTTTTCACGCTGATCGGGATTTATGTAGCGGAAGAACGTTGAAGTTGGAGTAGCACAGATTCCTGCATCTGGATTTTTCTGTGCGTAAGCACATTTCGGCTTTTGTGCTTACACCATGTTATAATGCGAGTTCTATGCATGGCGTTATACATGAGGCCCCAGGACTTTTTTTCTTTCCCTCATGTAATATCTTTTAAATCCTCAGTATGTGTACCACAAGTTGAAAACCATTGACATGGATAATATTAATTATTAAGAGTAAGGCTAAGCAGTTTGTCATTTGTAATTATTGAGATCAATTCTTTACATGAAAGGATTTACATACTGTCACGGAATAGACAGTGCAATATAATATATGCTAAGCATTTCTACTGCCCGGTGTTTTCTATATGTATGAACTGCAAACTAAGTGCAGTTTAAAAATAAAAAAATCCATCCTTTAAACTGTCTATGAACATCTAGATTCAGTGCACTTTACATTGTAACTGAAAAATTATTATAGCTTGCAAAATATTGTCACCTACAGGAATCATAAAATGAATTCTTATTTTAATATGTTTATAATATGCAACTTAAGAAAGAATATGGTAGTTTGGTTTTACTGAAGCGTGCCACAGTAATGCCTTAACAGCTGTGCTCTGTCAAAATTCTGCATTAAAAAGAGTGATATGCTTAGTAATCACTAAAGGCACATGCAATATTTTTACATTCCAGATCAGCAGAGTGTGACCATGTGTAAAATGAAGTGGGCTACTTACACTGATGGCTATTATGCACTCTAAATTCCAAAAGAGGACATGTTTAAAAAATTGCTATGACAAAAAACACTGCTGAACAAAGCAGAAGCTTGACTAAATTTAAAATCTTAAAACCAGAAATTTGTGCTGAGGACAAAATAATGAATTCAAAGAAAAGAAAAAAAACACTATATATTATTGTAGTTTAGTATTTTCTGCTTGGGAGATACCAACTATAATGTAAGTTTTTGAAATACAATAATTTACATATAGGGTAAAGAATTTGCAAAAAAAAAAAAAAAAATCTCCAAAAGGAATACAGACTCTCACCACTACCCAATACTTTTTTTTGAGAATAAACACTAACACATTACATATTAGTAGCTTCTGGTTTGAAATAAAAGAGGTTAATAGATGCAGAGGAAATTTCAATAGATGTTAGTAATATTTTTCATTTGGTGTATTGAAGTTTCTGCTTCAACCATTACAAGGGTGATATCCTCATACAAAACTATACCATTCTGTGCTCTCCAGTTGCTAATATTTTGTTAGCTCAGCTTCCCAAATAGGCTATTTTTGAGCCTGTAGCAATGGTTGGTTTTAAATGAAAAGTATATGAACAAAATTATTAAATTCATACTTAATGGGGGGCAGAGTGGTGGCTCGGAGGCTAGGGATCTGCACTGGCAATCGGACGGTTGTTGGTTCGAATCTCGTAAAATGCCAAAAGGGTCTCTGCTCTGTTGGGCCCTTGAGCAAGGCCCTTAACCTGCAATTGCTCTGTCCTGGGTATGAGGTTAATCTGCATCCGTCCCTGCATGTAGGTCCTCCAACCAGCAGGCAAAATCTTGGGGGTTGGTGACACAACTGGCACTCCAGACACCATAAAAAAAGACCTCACACTGTTCCACTCCATCTGAACTAGTGTGGTGCTGAGGTATCACCCGTTGCGTGGCTGCACTCGGGTCCTAATCTGGATCCTGAGTTGGTTTGTCGTGTGGTAGGTGTGGCAATGCACTGTATCAGTACGTGCTCCTAAACTCTCTCCTCTCCTCTAATGGGGAGAAAAACAACTGCATCTGCAGTCCAATTAATTTAACGAGATTATTATTGTTTATTTAAACCTACACATTTTACAGTTTCGTTATATCTATGATAATCAACAGCATCACTTCTGTAAATCACAAATATTCTTAGTTGAAAGCTTTACAATACCTAATTGTTCATCTTCTAATTTATAAAAATTTCTTTAAAGAAAAATCATATTCATACCAGTAACAAACAGCACCCATCTTTGAAGCAAACTTCATTATGTACAAGTACACAATTCTCATTATTTTACAATATTTTCTTGAAAAGTAGTTTTTGCATTAATAGAGCAGAAAAAAATATGAAGATTCAAAAGAGCACATTCTGAACCCAAAACTTCACTTGTGTATTTCAAGGTACAGATACATGTCTTTTTTTGACTGTTACATTTTTCATCCTATATCCCCAAAAATGTGCATATTATGAATAATTGAGATGTAAAAATGGCCCAGTGTGAATTGCAGTGGAAGTGTGTACAAGACTGGGTATTCAAAAGACTGAAATGATGTTTTCAGGATTGGCTCCACCTCCTCCAAACTGTAACTGAAAATCTACAATTTCTCTTTGACTAAAAAGAGGTTCCCATCTTTCAATATGCAAAACACTTTTGAACTTCTAACTATTCTAATGTTCTTCTATTTAAAATATTTGTCCACATATCTCTGTTAGTTAATTGCACTGTCTGCAAAGTAAAATGCATTTATTGTATTTGCTAAAAACTGTACCAAAAACAGAGATAAACTGAAGTTATGCCTAATTTTATGAATAACACCTAACATACAATGATAATACAAAGCCAGCTTACTAAAAACACATTTTAATAAGTTACAAAGGAAACTTCTAGAGGAAGAACCATTATGTTTTAAATTGACATTTGCTTAGAACACAGAGATAGACTTTCATATTTTTCTAATACAGATATGTCATCAATAGCTTACTCTTCACTGCAAACAGAAATAATACTACAAAGTTTTAATTAGATTCTCAGAGAAATAAAATATTCACAATATTTTAAAAGACATTATGTATAAACAGGGAATGTGATGGATAAGTAAGATGGTAAAATATTTGCAAATTAAGCTTATTTGAAATATTTCAAATGCTTTAGATGTAGTTGAAAATGATTTGTAGAAACATTCATAAGCATATAACTCATGAGTCGTGACATGTGTCACTATTGTCATACCTGACATTCCATGCAGTAGTGAAGTCAGGATTCAGCAGGAGCAGCGTGCACGTGATATCTATCAAAGCTAGAAAGAGAAACATCAACAGACGTTTTAGCACAGACACACTGTACATGTAATGCTGTTGACATTTGTAGTCAGTAGACACCATACTTCAATCTAAACAACAATAACAGGGCTTGCCACCAAAATGTTTCTTCTTTTTTGTAATGAAAAGTGATGTTTGTACTTATACTTTCAGCATGAATAAGTCTCATTCAGGAACTTGTTTCCTTGACAAAGTAAGAAACAGGTAGAAGCTATTATACAGGGAAAAGTTGCAAGGATGAAAACAGAACAGAATGGGACAACAGTCCATCATACTGGGCCAACTTAGAGTCATTAATAAACCACAAGGTGGTGTACAGGTAGTAAAATTTTAATATTGCAATGCTTTCTTTTGGTTAATATGCTCATAGATTGTCCAGATTCAAAATGAGTATCTCAGGAAATTGCATACTCAACCCAACAGAATTACATGATTTGTCTTGGATGACATTCATCTCAGTTCTCCTTTGACCTGAGATATAAAGTATGTTAACTGAACAATACAAAAACACTAAGGAACTTGCCTATATTAAAAAGGCTCATAATCTAGATTTGTAAGCAAACAAATGAATGTAGTAATTTATGTGAGAAGTGCTTTGTGCACCTTATTTCCTCCTTACCTTAGAAAAAGATTTTAAAAAAGAGCAGCAGCACTGAAATTTGCTAACATTTCAACCAATGCTTTACTTTTGAAGTTTAAAAACATGAGTACAAAACAAAAGTATGCAATATTTAATTGCTACAAAATAATTAAGTAGTGCTCAACATTGAATCATTGACTGTGAAAACTGCATGTCAATGGTCAACACATATTTTATGGCAAGGTATGATTGTATTGCATCAAGAATTTTAAATACAGATTTACATACAGTAAAAATATATTTAAAATATGAAACATGTTAATCTTAATTAATGGTTAGCAAACCTATTACAAATAAGAGGCCCATTTCATTAATAGTACAATTGCACTCAAAATTATTCAACCCCCATTGAAAATTTAGGTTTACTGGCAAAATTTACAATTGTTTAGCTGTTTGCAATAAACAAATCAAACAAGAACAATTTAAATAGCTCCACAACTAATATTACAAGTGGTTTCACCACATTCAACACAGTACATTTAATTACTACTACTACAGTCTCAAAATTATTCAACCCCCTGAATAGAATCCCCCATAACATCACACATTCGCAAATCAGGTGTTGCCTTGCACAAACAA
Organism: Polypterus senegalus; assembly: GCF_016835505.1. NCBI lineage: Eukaryota > Metazoa > Chordata > Cladistia > Polypteriformes > Polypteridae > Polypterus > Polypterus senegalus. The sequence continues at coordinate 61,821,786 of NC_053157.1, read as the reverse complement.
GGAAAAGGATACAAAAAGATTTCAAAGACAGTGACTGTTCCTAGAGACACTGTTGGAAGCACATTGCGTAACTTAAGTTGAAGGAACACTGACTACACTATCCTGGACATGGCAGAAAGAGGAAGCTATCAACAGCTGCCACCAGATTACTGAGACAGCAGGTGGTCAAAAACCCATGAGTGACTGCCAAAGACCTGCATCAAGACTTGGAGGCAGCAGGCATTGAGATTTCAGTATCCACAGTAAGATGCATACTAAACGCTGAAGGTCTCCATGCCTGAACTCCAACATGTACACCGATACTGACCCAAAAGCACAATAAAAGTCAGCTCCAATATGATCAAATCCATATAAATAAGCCAAAGATGTTTTGGGATTCTGTTCTGTGGAGCGATGAAACAAAACTGGATCTTTTCAGGCCTATGGATAAGTGCTACATCTGGATGAGGAAGAATGAAACATATGCTGAAAAGATCACCCTGCCTACATTGAAGTCTAGCGGTGACTCAGTGAAGCTCTGGGGTTGCTTTGGTTCTTCAGGCACTAGACACATGCAGCATGTGGAGGGCAAGATTGATTCAATCAAGTATCAAGAAATCCTAGGACAAAATGTCATGCCATCTGTGAGGAAGGTGAAGCTTGAGAATCTTTGGACCTTCCAACAGGACAATGATTCCCAAGCATATCTCAAAGTCCACTAAGGCTTGGTTTCATTAAAAGTCCTGGAAGATTCTAGAGCAGCTGTCACAGTCGCCAGACTTAAGCTCCACAGAAAATCTCTGGTACAGGATTTGAAGAAGGCGGTTGCAGCACGCAAGCCCAAGAATATTAGTGAGCTGGAGGACATTGCAATGATTACTCAGAAACACTGCCAGAAGCTGGCTATGCATCACATTTGCAGCAGGTCATAGCAGCAAAATGATGCTCTACTAAGTAGAAAAGATGCCTGTCATGAAGAGGCTGAATAATTTTGAGACTGCAATAGTCATTAAAAGTGGTATTTTGCGTTAAATGTTGAGAATCAACTTGTAATATTAGTTGAGCTATTTAAATTATTCTTCTTTTATTTGTTATTGCAAACAGCTGAAAGTTTGAATATTTTGGCAATAAACCTAATTTGCAATGGGAGTTGAATAAATTTGAGTGCAACTATAATTGTGAGTATACAATGTACCAATGTATTTGGTAATAGAAATAGGTATTGTAAGGTAACATATAGAGTACTGAGATCAGTGAAATGCATTTCCAGAATAAGAAAACACTTAAGTGAGTTAAAGTTAAGTGAGCTAAAGTTTTTCCTGTAATAGTCTGACATGTTTTCCTTGTTCTAGTTCACAGCTCGCACCAAAAAGTATGTACAGTATGATGCACTTATGTATTGTATACTCCTGCTTTGAGGATAACTCCACCCAAAAGTGATATTTTTCTAGATGTTACTTACACCATGTTGTTTATAGCAGTGGTCAAGAAAAATCTTCAGTCTCATTTTTTTCTCAATACAGAATTAAATGAAAAAAGCTTATGATATAACAGAACCCAATGGTGACTTATGCTGTACAATGGTTGAAAAATGTCCATGGGAAAAAGATAAAAAAGAATTTCACCTTACTTGCGTTATATAATCCATGTGTCAGTTATCTAGTATTAAGCACAAAACATGCAAAACACATGCATGTTTTGCTAAAATATTTTTAAACACATACTTCTGGGGAAAAAAATCAGAGCCCCACGCCCCCATGCATTGGTCAAGAGTCCTGCCTTAAATTCAGAAGCATTATATTATGGGGATGCATTTCCTTTTTATGACGGTGGTTAAGTGACAAAGAATGAGAAAGGCTACACATACACGACGAAGAAATACATAAACAACCATGAAACAATCCTGAATATAAAATTTTAGGTAGTATGAACCTGGTGGCCATAAAGCAATCGGTACTGTGTTGATGGATAAGTGATTGAGAAACCAAGTATAGACCACCGTAAAGACAAAAAGAAAAATAAGAGCAGTGATATCTGCTGAGTATCACGTAAATCGCAGAGAGCGATTAATTGACGAAAAGTGAGAAAGACTAAGTAGACAAGATGATGACTCACACAGATAAGTAATCCTGATTATAGACTAATCCATTCATTTTCTAAACTTATATACTGTATGCTTTGGCAAATTCTGAAAAATTAAACTTTTAGGCCACAAAACCCTGTGACCAGTTGCCAAACCTTTTTTTAAATAAATGCATGGTCCCTAAAAGCCCATCTACTGATAATCCTCCAGGACACGGTACATACATTTTCAGAATTCATTATCAAGAGTAAGTTCTTATGTTTATAAAGAACAGGAAGAGAGTTCCAGCCCTTTGTAGCACTTTATTTGAGGACCATAGGTCCACGTGTTTCACTAGTGTATATATCTTTTTATATATACAGTGATCCCTCCTCGATTGCGGGGGTTGCGTTTGAGAACCCCCTGCGAAAGGTGAGAATCCGCAAGGTAAAAACCATATGTTTATATTGTTATTTTTATATTGTCATGCTTGGGTCACAGATTTGCACAGAAACACAGGAGACTGTAGTGACAGGGACTTTAAAACACTGCAAACAAAAATTTGTCTCTTTTTCAAACGTTTAAACTGTGCTCCATGACAAGACAGAGATGACAGTTCCGTCACACAACTAAAAGAATGTAAACATATCTTCCTCTTTAAAGGAGTGTGCGTTAGGAGCATAGAATGTCAGAGAGAGAGAGAGAAAAGCAAACAATCAAAAATCAATGGGTGCTTTTATGGGTGCTGTTCATTACAACATACAACATACAATAGATTGAGTTAGTGCTTTAAAACTTCTGCAGTGGCCAGGCATTACTGTGGCATGAGGGATATTACTCTAACGAGACAATATCTATTGCATTAATGGAAGCAACACAACTACAGAGATGCATAATTAAAATTATAACTTTTTGATAAAAATGAATTACATAACACTAAATTAGAGACAGTTGTCAAGTTTTCAGAACCAAAGTAGCAACAAAAATGTGACAAATGCTGTGAAAAAATATAAAAAAAACCCAGAAACATGCAACTCATACCGAGTTATGCATGAGCAATTGGGATACAGTACCCAGCAACTGTACATTACAGTAAATTAAGGTCAGTCCAGTTCTGTAGTTAATTCTGGATGAGTCCACAGATATAAGCAATAGCAAATTTGATTATTTATGCAAGGAAAAAAAAAAACACCAAAAAAAAGTGGTTTTAAACAAATTCAGAAATATCAGAATTCAGTAACTTGAGCTGAGAAGTCTGAATTTCCTAAAGCAGTCTTAAAGTTGGAACAAATGTACAAAGGAGGGCAAGATGTGGAAAAAAAGCATTACTAGTTTGTGTCATGTGAAAATGTAGTTAATCTGATATATCCATTAAGTGTTACAGTATATTCAGTAACTTTTACCAACAAGCCGTTTCCTCTTTTCAAAGTATTGTACAGTAAACAAACCTCAGAAAAACAAGTATTACACAACTGACAATGTGATATGCTTTAAAACTTTATTTGAAAAAGTGTGTTGCTTTAAAAAAGCAGTTTTAAAGAGTCTGGTAAAAGATTCGTTTGAAAATATTTTCAGCAATCTTGGTATTTACTAATTTACAGCTTGACAAAATTTTGACTTTTTTATTATCAACTTTAAACAACATTTATTTTTCAGTTGCTAAATAGAAAATGTCAGTAAATAAATTAGTATTCCAAACAGTAGAACTACTTAGAAATCCGATCTTACCATTATCACATGAGACAACACCACTCCCTCTATCAAAAACAAAATTCAGACTCTGGCTTATAATGTAAGCAAGAGATGAGCTCAAAACTATTTATTTATTTATTTATTTTAATTTCTTTCAACCAGTTTGTTGAAACTGTCCACATGCACTAAGCGAGTAAATAAAATGTTTATTAAAAAAAAAATCAACTATGAATCTTAAAAGCGTGCCAACAATTTCAGTATGATGGTCAGAACTCAGAAGGTCTTGGATGACTTGCACAATTGTGCTATAGGCAGGGAATAAATCAATTTTTATGTGCCCCACACAAATGATAACATTCAGCTATTACTTATGCCTGTATATTAATCCAGAATGAACTATTGCACTGGATTAACCACACTATACTGGCACTAATTTCTCACAGATCAAGACTGGATCTCATTAGCTCCTATATCATTTGAATGTGTGTTATTGCATGCAAGCACTTGAGTAGCATTCAAAAGGTAAAAACTCCAACCACAGGGCAGGTTTAAAAGTGATCACTAACCACCTCTTCTCACTTCCCTGCAGAACAGAAGACGTCCTAGAATAGACTGTATTATAACTTCCAGTTACCTAATGGAGGACATGCCCCTGTTGCTTTTCAAATTAAATACAGTTGGTCGGTTCTGAGCGTCAACTGAATGATAACATACATACAACACAAGAAGGCAGATTCACCAGCGTTTGTGTGTCAGCTTTTATCCCTCCAGATCAGGGAATTTCCAGTTCCACTGTCTCAAAACAGCACTCACATGTACAGTTATTCCCAGTTTCAGATAAAATGTAACCACGGGTTAGTGTTGTACTGTGATCGCGATTGACAGTATAAAAGTGAAAAAAAAGGCTAACTTTTACAAGTGCTATAAATTTACACTGGTTGTTATAGACATAAATAAACTGTATGTTTTTATTGTATAATATCAACAATAAGAGTAGCTCACTACTCAAAATGGAAAATATGACTTCTGGATTATAAGTCGGTAGTTCTAACCACTGCACCACAGAAGCTGTTGTATTGTATGTGTACCTTTTGTAAAAGTGTTTATTTGATATTTGGCCATCAGCCTTCACATGTTATACAGTTCATGTCTACATTTTGCCATTTATTACTAAAACATGAAAAACGTTTGTTTTAACGATGTGTTTACATAGACTGTTGTAGACATAGAACACACATCAAATTATTTCCCCTTACAATTCTGGGTAGCTCACTCCCAGATAGTCAATCAAGGCAGGAACTGGGAGAACTTCTTGCCTGTTCGGGGAATAACAGGCTGCTTGGGCTTATTGACACATTTAGAAGACAAAAGACGCTGACGGAGAGGTGCAAAGAGATTTAAGGTAGGCCGGATGTACAAGTTTTTTCATTGGCTCTGGTAATTCTAGTGTTAATCTTTCATCATAAAGTCAATTTTAGATTTATATATGTATTTACCACCCTTTATGCTACTTTATTAAAGGAGAACCAACCATGTAAAATATTAACAATGAGGTTTTTATTGTTTTGGTAACATTTTAACCAGCCACTACCGGGCCACAGCCGTCTGACAGCTGGGCCGTGAGAATCACTCAGTGAAGGGCTACAGCAAAAAGGCTGCCCCCTTTACTGAGGACACTTTTCAGAACGTTAGGCAGGCGGGGCTTTGCAATGGCGCAGAGAGGGGAGAGAGTATTACAACAAAGTATTTTTATGTTTCTGACAGTTTCCCCATATAACACGAGTCAAAAGAAATCTTGTTACTACGAAGTACATTTAGCAGCAGATATTTTCATTACAACGAAGTGAACTTGAAATGCTTGAATGAATCATCCCCAGAGCAGTTATTTCTGTGGTCGCAGCTCAGTTGTGCACATTTGCACAACGATCCCCAAACAGAAACAATGTAAAAAAAAAAAATGTTCTTTCTTCGAACTTTCCTCATACTGTTTTTTTTTTTGCTGTTTTTGTTTTCTATGGTTTTCACTGATGCGTTTTGCTTATTGCTCATCAACATTTGAAAAACATCCATCAGAATTTAACTCATTGGCACCCTTCTATAGAAACGGCAGACACGAAAAAAACAATAACATAGTTAATGTTTGTGATGTGCAATCTGTTGGAATGACAAATGCAATGGATAGGTCTTTGTTATATGCAAAAAAGAAGAAAAATCTCGGTTGCAAACGTATGTGAACTGCTGCATTTGAAGACAGCAAAAAAGCCGTTTTTATGTGGTTCAGTGATGCTCTTTCAAGAAACATTCCTATTAATGCAACAAAAATGTGTGGTTTTTAAACTCTCTTGGGACCTCCGTCAACGGGACAACACACTGTGAGCCTGCTGTTTCCCTGCCCCGGCAATGGACAAACAATCTTACACAATCGTGCTTCGGAATGCGCTTCAGTGTGACTTTCCCGTTGGGTGGGGGGATCCCAAAAGAGTTCAGAAACCTCACAATATGAAGAAGAAGAGGATTATTCAGCTTCTGATTAATAACTGTGCTTCCCACAACATACTTCCACATTCAGATAATGTTCTCATTGAATTCCTCCCGCCCAATTGCACAGCAGTGCTTCAGCCATTGGGTTTGGGCATCATTCGCACCCTGAAAGTGTATTATTGCAAGGAAATGAAAAATTCTCGTCCGCATAACTTGTAGGCAGGAGGAGATTAAAATTAACAAGAAAGAAACTATTGAAGCTGCTTCCATTTCCAACATTCTATCTTTGTGAGGCAGCGTTTTCTGCAGTGACAGCAACCAAAACAAGATTACAGAGTAGACTGAACATAAGCAACACACGTCGCGTGTCACTGTCTTCCATCGTCCCCAGATGGGATCTTCTGGTTGCAGGAAAACAAGTGTGGCTGCCACTAATACTGCATTATGGTAAGCTGTATAATTTCTATTATGATATTATAACTTAATAATAATAGAAATGTAATGGAAATTGTGTATAAAACTGCCCTACGAACCCGCCCCTAAACCCCCCCACCGGTCCCTGTAAAAATTTGCTTCTAGTAGAGCGGTCCTTGGTGTCAAAAAGGTTGGGGACCACTGGTTTAAAGCATTCCAACAATTAAAGACTGACATCCAAAAAGGTTGATCTGTTAAGCAATCAACTACCACGTTGCTTTCTGCGAGTCACCATGTGCATACAATGAGCACAATTTCAAGTCACCAGTAGAGACAGAATTGAATCTGGTTTAGACTTAAGAAGATACCACTACAGTAGAACAAGGTGCTAAAAATAAATGGCCCTAGACCTGGCTGAAGGAAAAGAGGTGCGATGTATAGTGTCTTGGTGAAGATGAATGAAGACGAAATGCACATGGCAGGTTTTACATCTACACTGCCAGAACCAACAACTACAACAGATGCCACTGCGCCTGTGTCAGACTGCATATGTAATAAAAAGATGCATTTATTACCAAATATGTCATTCAAAATAGTTCAGCCATTTAAAGACTTGAAACAAAACTGTCAAAGCAACAAAGTGTGACTTCTCCTGAAGAAATGGCAGTATCCACACCTTCATCAAATAGACAATACCTTGAAAATGTGTGCTTTATGTCAAATCAAGATTTTATTTATAATTTATAAACAATGGAGAAATAATATATTATGTACTTCACTTCTTTAACAGCATAATTGTTATTTTGCAGTTACTTTCATTACATGATTTATTATGCTTCGGTCAGCAATCTGTTGAATTCCTCATTTATGCTGTGGCATTCGTTTATTTTCATTGCTATGAAGAAAAAGGAAGCACTTTAAAATGGTGCATGGCTAATACATTTATTTAAGTTATTGCACTAGTTGAATATTCATTTGTCCTCAAAAAAGAAAGAACTTGAAATATACTCATAGGAAGTGTTCAGTGAAAGGTATTCATTCTTTATATTATTTATATAATAAAGGACTGAACAAATTAATTTTCATGTCAATTTCAATTCGGCAATACACATGCACAAAAATAACAAAACCATTAATGCTGGACTCACAAACAGACTTACCATCTCGATCAAACCACTGTTTTCTCTGCCGGAAGAGGAGAAGTTTATTATGAACATATGGCAACAGAAATTTGATGCACCAGCTTTCCACTCCAAGTTTATTCTCCACAAGAACTATGGGACTGCGATTGTATCTAGCTTCTGGACATGGAATCAATCCAATTTCATCACTGTAAAACAATAAATGATGTGCTGTTATATAAATAAAAAAACCTTTGCTTTTGGATGACCTGATAATGCAACTTGATTTGTTTTGGTACACACCAAGCATTGTTTGCTATCTACTCCCTAAAACATAAGAGTTACCCCCATTGGTACCTTTACTCTTGATTTCCCCCTCCACCTAAAATAAAATAAAAAGGATTCGGTAAATAAAACAATGCATTCATTTTTCACACTGTTTAATACTAGGCCTACTCATATTTATATCCGACAGTAAAAGTAACTTGTTTGTCTGATGTTTCCTTATCAAGAAGAATGTTCCCAAGACCTCTAAAGAATATTTGGTAAGTCTAAAGGATTCGTAATTCCTTTGGAGCTCAAATATAATTACAAGTTATGACCAAACAAGCCTAACATCGCATTTAAGGATATTTAGAACATAAAAGTATGACAAAAAAAAAAAAAAGAATAACCAATCAAATTTCAAAAACAGATCCTGTGACCAGCAGTTGATAAATTCAAGGCCTGTGAGGCAGTTTTTTTTCCAACTGTAAAAATAAAAGGCAGAGTAGGATCTGTTATATTTAATGTTAGATAATGTGTATTCTTAATTAACAGATGATGTGCAACTGCAACAAAATTTTAATGTTCATAGACAAATGTATTAAAATTACCATAACATGGATTTAATACACAATTAAAAACATATGAATAAATCTTACAGTTTCACTTAAAACTCTTTTACAAAGTGACTGCTAAATGCCAAAGTGCTACACTGACACTAATCTGCTTATCGTTCTTACATGTTTTCTGTTGTTATTGCTTTACTTTCTTGAACTATTTATTGATTTTTTGTTCATTATGCTTTCAATAAAGTATACACAGCATTGAGGAAATAATGTTATGATTTTTACCCACTTCATTTCTAACTTCTATTATGGTAAACTGCTACAAACATACAGCAAGATTGTATAATACCAGTAACACAGAAGTGCTTAACATACATACACAAAGTAGTAATTGGTCTCAAACCAACAGTCTGGACATCTGCCATGAGAAAAAATTGTCAATTTATATAAAATTACTGCAAAAATGAAAAAATCAGAAGATGCAGTAAAAAGGAAATTATAGAATCAAATCAAGAAAATTGTTTTTAAAAATACATTTTTATATATACAATAAATGTTAAGTATAAAGCAGCTAAACTCTGCATCAGTACATAATATCTTACACAGTATTGCCAATCCAGCCTGATCTGTCTTTCAGAAATCTGATCTAGAGGTTAATTTCCCCTATCATGAGGATGGCTTGGAACCAGAACTAAAAAGAAAATGCATTTTTGAGAAACATGATTCTTTATCAGAGAAATACTGATACTCATTTCATATTATAAAATTCATAATGTCTATGCAAAGAACATTAAACTGTTAACTGCTTAATCTAAGACGGTGCTTATCTCTTCAGTGCACTGCCAAATCTTGGCAGCTCAGATCACGATATGATACAGCTTATACTGACCTATCTACTGCAGCTAAGACAAATCAAAAGTGACAAATAAAGAAGTTAGAAGCTGGTCTGTTGAAGCAACTGAGTCTTCGGGACTGTTTCCAGGGTACAAACCATAATGTTGCGTTTTTGATGGATCACAGGATATCAATGATTCAATGGCAACCAATTGCTTTGTAATTTCTAGTGTCCAAGTACACGTTAGCCGTGTTGCCTCAGGGAATATACCCGCTGGAAGTGGGAAACAATGCTGTAAGAGATTATTTAGTAGAGAATGAATGTGCTTCACAATACTTCAGTTAGTGGTGGATTTTCATGTTATCATTATGATTTTTTCAAGTCCATAGAGCACTGTATCATCAAATAATTCAGGATATTTAAGTATAATATTGACAGGGCTGATGTCTTATGCACGGTGCATTTGTGTTTTGCTTTGAGATGCTATCAGAATGGGCTTCGTCCTCTTGGCACCCTGAACTGTATTTAGCAAGTTTGAGAATTCATGAATGGATAATTATAACTCTGTTATTCTTGAGGTTTTCTTTAATCTCATACCTTTTTATATAAGTATGAGATCATTGAAAGCTATCTTTTCTACATTTTTTTTCCCTGTGTTCCTTTTCTCTTCAGCCTGTAAACTGAGTTTTTAGTGTGTATAGCATTCACCCGAAAAAAAATCTTAAATGTGTGGATGGATTAAAACATTTTTAGGAGTAAAAATAATTTACACATAGCATTGGCTTCCCAATGACTCTGCTGTAGAAAAGCAGATTTGAAAAATGGATACCTGAATGAACAAAAAAAGAATAATACATGAAATAAATGTATTTAAATATATATAGGGTATTATTAAGTGTATAAATAAAAAAAATCCAGATCATTGTCAGAAGAATTCTGGAGTCTGCATCAGACACAAAGTGAGAAACAAACCTGCAAGGAATGCCAGCCCACTACAGGCCTGCATTGTAGCTTTTTTGAGGGAGAAGTAATATCTGCAACAGTACCCCACCATATCACCCTCAACAAAAAATAAATTACTCTTCAAAAAGGATTCACTGTGTTTGTGGCACAACATTACTGGCCTTTTACATTTTGTTTTAGCACCTATTAATCTACAAATGCCCTCTAATCTATACTAATAAACGGCAAAGCCCTCATTGACTCACTGACTGACTGACTGACTGACTGACTGACTGACTGACTGACTGACTCATCACTAATTCTCCAACTTCTCGTGTAGGTAGAAGGCTGAAATTTGGTAGGGTTATTCCTTACAGCTTCCTTACAAAAGTTGGACAGGTTTCATATCGAAATTCTAAGCGTAATGGTCATAAATAGAAGCTGTTTTTCTCCATTTACTGTAATGGAGATGAGCTTGAAACCCATGGGGGCGGAGTTTTTTTTTGTGACATCATCTCGCCTTACACGTAATCAAGCAGTACGTAGAAAACATGCATTATATAATTGAGAAGGCAGTGAAACAATAAGAAGCGAGCGAGTGACATATACAACCATATTCATGAGTTCTGCTACTTCGGAAACAAAGCACGATGTAAACCTAAACTTTAAATTAAGTTCATAGACAGGCTGCGCTGGCGTTTGTAATTTAGTGCCTACCCATATAAGGCCGTCCGTCAGCGGCAATCCAATAGCAAACTGCCACGGGCAAATATTCACGGGTGAAGGACTGTGCTTATGCAGAGGAAGATGAGATGGTCAGGGTGGTGTTTGGCACAAACTCAGCAAAACTGCGAGAGAAAGTTTTAAGTGCCGGGACTTTGGTAACATTAGATACAGCCATGGACATAGCACGAGATGGCACCAGCACAGCTGGGAACCTTCGATGCATGTACACCGCGGCTCACGGAACTGACGCAGTGCACAGACAAAAAGCAACAGTTCCAAAGAGCGCTGAACAAAAACAGAATTACACAATTGAAAAGGCAGTAAAAAAATATGAAGCGTCTGATACATACAAGCATATTCATAAATGCAGCTACTGTGGAAACAAAGCACACGGTGGAAAAAGTCAATGTCCCGCTAAAGGAAGACAGTGTAAAAAAACCCGTGCATGCAGTGTGTCAGGTCTCAGATAAAGAAGAAGACGAGCTGTTTATTGATGCAGTAAGAAACGAATCGATGAATGAAACCTGTCATCTTTACAACGATTGACAAACACGGAATGTAACTTGAACACAACACATCCTACAAATACGAACCTGATTGAAAGAAATAATGATAATCAAATCCTTGATGACAGCAACACTCAGTAAAACTCACAAAACAATTACTGTATATTGACAGTCATGTTACATTATTTTTAAAATGTTCCCTTTTCTTTTTCATAGCTTCTTTAACACACTACGCTCCGCTGTGATACGTGGGTATATATATATGTATATATATACCCGATCTACATACTCGAATAATGGATACTTTATTCACCATCAATGATTGTTTTGGTAAAGCCATACTCAGTGTATTCATTAGATGAACGGTAAAAAAGTAAGAGCGAGGGGAGGATGACTTATTGAGGCATGCAGGCTGTAGTGCGCGTCAACTCTATCTGAATTGCGCGATCACATTTGAAAAATATATCTTTTCAAGTTCTATTTAGTCCATATGTGTCAAACTCAAGGGCGGGCCACATCCGCCCGGCGTAATTATATCCGCCCGAGATCATTTTATATACTGTATTATTGTTATTAATGGCCCGGGTATACGAAGCGCTGGTAACACAATAAACTACAGATCCCATAATGCAGCGCTTCAGCTGCCTTGCCAACACTTACGCGTTAATCAAGTCTAGCTTATGATGCTGCAAGTTATTGTGAAGCTAGCTCAAACGATGCTGAAGAGAAAAGTTGATTCTGAAAATAGAGCCTTTAAAAACCGATGGGAGGCTGAGTATATGTTTACTGAACCCGTGTGTCTCATTTGTGGAGCTAATGTGGCTGTAATTACAGAATTTAATCTAAGACGGCACTATGAGACAAAACATCAGGGTAACCTGAAAGACCTGAATGCAATGCAGAAGATACAGAAAGCAGAAGAATTAAATAAGAATCTGACACTTCAGTGGACGTTTTACCGTGCACAATCACAAAGTGATTTCAAGTGAAGCTGCTTTTATGGGAGACACAAATGCACCAGTGCAACTTGCCCCACTTTCCCTGTTGCCAAGTAATGTTGAACCAAGTCGTCACTACGGTGTTCCCAAAATACGCACTTTGCTGATAAACTGAGCGCACTGAGTTTGCACGGCGCTTTGGTGACTTTGAAGAACAAAAAAAGTCCGTCTACATGCGGCTCGAACCTTGTGCATGTTTGGTAGCACATATCTGTGTGAGAAGCTCTTCTCAGTGATAAAGACTAACAAAACAGCACACAGGAGTCGCCTCACTGATGAGCACCTGCAATCCATCCTGAGAATCTCCACAACACAGAACCTCACACCAAACATAAACGAACTTGTTGCCAAAAAAGATGCCAGGCGTCCAGCTCTAAAATGACATATGAGCAAAGACAACTGAATGATTTGATTTGTTATTGCTGAAAGGAACACATTTTATTTATATTTCCAGGTTTTGTTATGCAGCATGTTCATATTTGAATTTGTATAATTTTGACAGGATATATTTTTATGGAGAGCAAAATCTTTTGGGATATTTAAAATCTAAGTTTATTTTTATATAAAATTACATAAGAGTAAAGAAATTTGAATGTTTGTTCTTTTAACGCTTACTTTATTTCTAACTTGTATAATTTAGACAGGATATATTTTTATGGAGAGCAAAATATTATAAGTTGTTTAAGGTTTGAGTTGATTTATTCAGGAATAATATTCCTGTCTGTTTTTACCATTCCTACCAAAGATATTTCTGTCGACTAAATAAAAATTCCTTCTATTTAAAATTTAAATAGAACTTGAACAAATACGATAGTTCATAATATCCACGCAGACTTGCACGTAAGAGCGGAGTTATCTGTTTTAACAAGCAGCGTTTTGCACTGATCTAAATAGCTGTGTGTGTATATATGTAGATATGTATGTATATGTATATATATGTTTATATATATGTGTGTGTGTATGTGTATATATATATATATATATATATATATATATATATATATATATATATATATACAGTATGTATTTGTGTGTATATATGTGTATGTATGTATGTATGTGTGTATGTATATGTATGTGTATATATGTAGATATATATATATGTATGTACTGTATATATATGTGTGTGTGTATATATATGTGTATATGTATAGATATGTATATATATATGACAGCAACACTCATCACTCACAACAGTGACAAAACAATTACTTTGACAATCATGTTACGTTATTTTCAAAATGTTTCCTTTTCTTTTTCATTGCTTCTTTAACACACTACTTCTCCGCTGTGAAGCGCGGGTATTTTGATAGTACTAAATAAAACTTTAAAGGCACAATCATCTGAAAGATAAACAACCAACAGCTCAAGAAGAAAGAAGAAAAAAAAATCATATCCGTCTTAAAGTGTTTAGGTTATTAAATTAAATGTGAGAATATGTAAACAATGTATACATGCTACAAACTGACATTGAAAAACTATGTTAAATGTTAATGTTAAATGTACACACCCACTGTCCTGGTGTGCACATTCTGAAAATTATTTAAATAATAGATACCTATATTTTCATTATATTTTGCTGAAGACAAACAAGATGAACTTAAAAATAGGACACTTGCATAGACTATTTAACATCAAAGCATCTTCTTTTCATGAATTGTATCACCTTAAAAGCATCAGTGTAAATAAAGCGATGATACCTCAGGCCGTATTGATTACTTTATAACCTGCGAAAAAATGGATACTGTGGGACTAGAAGTTTCCAAATTTGTTTACATCTTGGGAAAAGAGACATTGGAGAAATTCAACACATCAAGAACTGTGTTGATTATTTTATGGCTTGGGAAATGGACATATATAACAGTCAGTTAATCAAATGTGTGTAACATTACATGTCACAAACACCACATGGAATTTTAAAATAAATATGGTTTGTCCAATTTGCCAAAACAGAAGAAGAATCAGCAATGACAAAAAAGACATCAGGAAAGGGTGAAGGCAATGTCAGAAAAGATCGTGTGATCGTCAGCTAAAGTATGTTATGAATAACATCGATTACTAGATCAAAAGCTGTCCCAAGGACTTCCAATCCTTAACATTCTTCCTAAATTTTTTCTAAGGACTATATATATCTAGAATTTGCTATCCATATTTTCTTTTATACTCAACTGGTTGTGGTATTGCGGGTCCACAGCTCAAATCAAAAAGGCCACTTTTTAAATAAATAGTCGCAGCATTCGCAGCTTAGAGAGGGGGCGTGGTATGTGTGGCGGGAGTAGTTCCCGGGGGAATTCGTCATGCAGGCGGTCCTCGCTTAAGTGCACAGGTGAGGAGTCGTCTGCATCGTGAGTCGTAATTGATGCCGGGAGCTGCTAATTGCCACACCTGATCCACGTCCCCGTAATAAACAGAAGCGTGAGGCGGCTAGGGGGGAGAGAAAAAAGATGGACTGAGGTTAAGAAGGAAGAAGGCAGGAAGTAGGGATGAGAAAGCTGGTGCACGAGTGAGCGAAAGTGCTCATAGTTGAGAACACCTGCAGCTGAACAGTGAGCCTGGTTGTTTGCCCGGCACCCCAGGAGCAGTCGGTAGTGGTCGCTCCCACTGAGCATTACTGAGAAGCGGGAGTGACCAAAAGGAGGATGGCTCCGCCACATAAGGCCGGGAAGACAGCGGGAGTCGGGACTTAGGATGTCAGCTGCAGGTAGGGTGGCTCCCCTGGTGCATAGCCTGGGCAGGAGATTCAGGGGAGTCACCAGTAGAAAGGCACCGGGATCTGTTTTTAAAGGATGGCTTCCTGCCATTGTTTTAACCTCTTTTTTTAAAGATTTTTTCTATCGCGTTTTAACCTCCACCCTTTCACTTGTTTTTATTGGATTATTTATTTGAAGACTTTTTGAAGCACTGCACTTTGAACACTGTTTTGATTTTGTTTATTGTTTTTAATAAAAGCACTTTGGACTTTTTGCACCATCCCCTTGTTTCATTTTGTGCCTCACTGTCCAGCTCATCAGTGACACTACCGACGGTGTAAGGTTCAAGGACTCCCAGAAGGAAGATGGGCGCATGGAGCAGAACCCGCATCGTCGCACTGGTATTATTATTCTTTAATAAATACCAAGTTGCTTTTAACTTTCTATACTTTGTCTTTATATTTAAAGTGATTGAAGAATTAAAGTAAACATTAAGAGCACCTGGAGCAGCTGAAAGTTTGCCATATGCTTCTAACTGTGAGGTTTATCAGGCTGAGGAGGGGAGCTCCATCCAAGAAGGAACAGTGTGGTAAAGTAAAATATCATTGGTTGATAAAATGCCCTATAGCCAAATATGTTGAGCCTTTGTATGATTAAATATATTCTTAGAGACCAAAGTAATATTATGTCTGAGATATAGCTAAGACATCGTACGTTCATCATGCCAATGAAAAGTAAGTCTCTTGAAGTGCTAGGGAGTGACGGGCTGTGCATGGGTCATTCATATTGCACTTAAGTGCTTAAAGTGCAAGGGAACAACGGGCTGTGTATGTGTCATTCAAACAACACTTATGTGGTTAGAGTCTGTGTGCACGTGTATATCTATGTATGTCTGTGCTAATCTTAAGGTGTGACAGTGGACCAATCCGGTAACTAACTCGAGTAAATTGAGGGCAATACCACCATAATACACCCACACTCACACTCACTGACAGAGGTTAAACTTTCCAAGCTATACAGCACCGTTCACCCTGTCATTTCTACAGACAGGATAAGGCACACACATGGTTATACAAAAAGACTGTGGTAGCAATACTCAAGCAGTTGTTCTGTTTTTCACTTCCCTAAGAATCACTGTGATTGGCTTTCACTACTTCCTTTGCAAATACTGCTTCTCAGCACAAGGAATGCTGTTGAACACATAAATTATGGATGCCAGGCACAAGTACAAAACTTAAGTTTTGATAACAGCAATGGAGAGTCTGTCACCTTGCTAGATTAAGAGATCAACCTGAAATCCCAATAGCTAAATTTACAACCTTACCTAGTCCAAGCAAAAATGTATTGAAAAGAATAAAGACGAGTTTACACTTAAAAACTTAAAAACAATAATATGAATGATCATTAAATACTGCAGCTGTGGTAGTGGACTGTTAAAAAAAAATCATAAAATAATTTTATTACAACATAAAATTGTGATCATGTTTTGCAATAACACACAAGTATTGTGGTTTGCTTCTACAATGAATTCAAAAACTGTGTTAATTTTTTATCTTGCCTAAAATACTGCTTGAAATCATGTCTTTGGGCGAAAAATGTGTCAAACCATTACAGCTAACTGAAAAAATCTTTAAGTCGATTCACCTTTCTTACATCAAATACTATTCAAGAACTAAAGTTGAGTACACCTCATATATCTGTGTATTACCTAACCTTGGTTTAGGATGATGCCCTGTGAGATCAACCCTCCTGTTTGCTGGTCGCTGCAATACTTAATTTTCACATTAAAATACTTACAAATTACATGTAGCATATTATATCAGATTCTTTGTACTCCACCATAATGGCAATTCCAGAATGAATCTTGACTTACACAAACATGCCAAAATCAGTTGTAGGTAGGCCTGAGTAAAAATATCGATTTTTCGATTGTTACTTTTTGTTTAAACGATTCGATATCGATTCTTAAAGTCTCAAGATCAATCTAATGAATCTCTAGCCTACTCTATTACTATATGTAGATTTTTGCTTATCTTCATGTTTGGCATCCAGTCCTGTGGATGGTGTTAATGTGCCTGCTAAGGCTTTCTTTGAAAAAAGCACTTTGCCATGTGGTTTTAACTGAAATCAGTGTCTTCGACCCTTAAATCAGATGAGTGGACTTACTATGGATTCAAACAGTGCATTGGTAAAGAACAACTGGGTAAAAGCAAAGCCATATATAAGCTCTGTAACTCAGAAGTCAAGTATTGTGGTAACACAACATATCTGAGAAATCATTTATTCCGACTTCACCCAGAAACATTATCTCTGTGGACATCCAAACAAGTAGTACGTAAACAATCTATGCTGGAGACAGCATTTAGCTCCAAGCTTCTATTTAATTTGTCTTGTGCCCAAAAAGATAACGCAATCAATAGCAGTTTTATATGTAAAGATATGAGACACTACCCCGTTATTGAAAATGATGGCTTTAGACTAATGATACAGGTAAAAACACTGCATGACCACATCAATCACAAGTTTGTATGTTGGCAAGTCCAATAAACATTGCTTCTCTTTAAGTACGTGGCTAGAGCTGTACTATGGTGGAAAATGTTTGCAACACTCCCCACCCGGATGAGCAAGAGGGCAATTATCAGAATTTTCAGAGCAGCCTATGATACCAAACTGAGCATGTGTGCCAAGTAGCAGATGTGAAATAGCTCCATAAGCTGTACCATACGGATCACATTAGCTGCATTGTTAGTCACAATGTCTTGTTCTTTGTCTTTTTATGTTCCATTCCTCCAATGCTGCTGTCAACAAGCATTGGCTCTAGATACTCATTTTAATTAAAACACTTCCTTTAAAGTCTGTGGTGGAAGTGTGAGGACACATTTTCAAAACTGATTAATGTGTCTGCTACACATAAGCAACTGAAGATACGTGCAAATTGTAAAATTACTAAAAGACACGAATCTTCCCGCTGTATATTTAATTTCAATTAATTCAAAATTAGTTAGAGTTAATTTGGCTAACAGCATTGTGGAAAGGTGTTTATACGGTGATTCATAACACACAAACATGTTCCTTAAGAAGCAATATTTGATTATTTTATCATTATACAATATCATTCACAAGATGATACAGATGTCTTATAAAGAAGATGTCACTGCATTGTATTAAAACAAGAAGCCCCCCTAATATGTGGGGACACTGATGTAACGATACATGTTTATTAAATTATGGTGAACTTTGAATGAGTGCAGTGTTGTTTTCTTTTTTTTTTTATTTAAAAAGAGCAATGATGTTCTGGTCCACATCTTGCAAAACTGATGTTAACTGCTCATTACTACTGTATATACTTGCTTTTAAGTTCTCCCGCGGATAATTTGGTCCTTGATTTTACTGTATAATTTCTGGTATTTTATAATGTCGGATGTATAAGTCAAATGCCGAAAACTCACGCTATTTGTCCAAGAGATTGTGATATGCTAATGCCCACCTAGGAGAGTAACCACAGAGCACACTGCCTTTTTTCTATGTATTGTGCCAATGTGACGGCACGGTAATACACAAACTATTCCAAAGCGACGTTTGCACTGTTTTGTGTATCTCACACCCTCATACACATTTACCGTAAAAGCATCCCTTATCTACGATGGAGCATTTGATCAGAAGAAACTATGAAGCTGGTTTTAAATTAAAAGTCACTGCAGTAGCGAAAGAAATTGGTAACTGCACTGCTACAACAAAATTCAATGTGTCTGAGAAACTGGTGTGAGATTGGAGGAAGCAAGAAGATGTAAAAAAAAAAAAAATGTAAGGTTCGCATTTTTGAACAGGCGTATAAGTCGGGGTCTGATTTTATGATCAATTTTTCGGGTATCAAGATCCAACTTATACGTGAGTATATACGGTAATCAAGTACTGCTTCTAAATACTGTTATTTTATGCTTATGCATACGTTATGATGTCACTATACAAACATCCTTCAAATAAAGCACTAATGATATTTGTCACATTATATTAATGTTTTCTATGCATGATTTGGTAATCTTTAAAATAAAGCTAGCAATTCACATATATCAGTGTATGCTAATTAAATCAAGATAGAATAGATATGGAATCGAATCGGTGCTAATACCAAGCTGTAGTGGTAGGGTTAGTCAAAATGACCAATATTATATATCATAATATTACATAGATTACTAAAGAGCTAAAATGCCTCTTGAATGATAAAAAAGATATCCTCCAAGCAAAGAGTGACAAAGGGGCTTTGAAGGACACCCACTGAGTGCTGAAGAAAAAGCGGAGAGAAGAAAAAAAATTACAAAAAGAAAAAAGAAAAAAAAAAATCACACAGAATAACGTGAAAGATGCAGTGGGTACGGAAAGCATTCAGACCCCCTTCAATTTTTTACTCTTTGTTATATTGCAGTCATTTGCTAAAATCATTTAAATTAATTTTTTCCCTCATTAATGTACACACAGCACCCCATATTGACAGACAAAAAAAAGAATTTTTGAAATTGTTGCAGATTTATTAAAAAAGAAAAACTGAAATATCACATGGGCCTAAGTATTCAGACCCTTTGCTCAGTATTTAGTAGAAGCACCCTTTTGAGCTAATACAGCCATGAGTCTTCTTGGGAAAGATGCAACAAGTTTTTCACACCTGGATTTGGGGATCCTCTGCCATTCCTCCTTGCAGATCCTCTCCAGTTCTGTCAGGTTGGATGGTAAACGTTGGTGGACAGCCATGTTTAGGTCTCTCCAGAGATGCTCAATTGGGTTTAAGTCAGGGCTCTGGCTGGGCCATTCAAGAACAGTCACAGAGTTGTTGTGAAGTCACTCCTTCGTTATATATTAGCTGTGTGCTTAGGGTCATTGTCTTGTAGGAAGGTAAACCTTCGGCCCAGTCTGAGGCACTTAGCACTCTGGAGAAGGTTTTTGTCCAGGATATCCCTGTACTTGGCCACATTCATCTTTCCCTCAATTGCAACCAGTCGTCCTGTCCCTGCAGCTGAAAAACACCCCAACAGCATGATGCTGCCACCGCCATGCTTCACTGTGGGGACTGTATTGGACAAGTGATGAGCAGTGCCTGGCCGTCTCCACACATACCGCTTAGAATTGAGGCCAAAAAGTTCTATCTTGGTCTCATCAGACCAGAGAATCTTATTTCTCACCATCTCAGAGTCCTTCTGGTGTCTTTTAGCAAACTCCATGCGGGCTGTCATGTGTCTTGCACGGAGGAGAGGCTTCCGACAGGCCACTCTGCCATAAAGCCCTGACAGGTGGAGAGCTTCTATGTCCGGTTACCATTCAGGGAATGGTGAATTGCTACATGTTCTTCAAAGTCCACATAAATGACAGACTGGACTGGTCTTGATCCACCACATGAATTATATAGGAAAGGGAAGAGCAGACTCTATTTTATTAGGAGACTGCATTCCTTAATGTGGGTAATGATATCCTTCACATATTTTACAACTCTGCGGTGGCCAGTGTGATTTTGTGCTGGGCCAGGCCAGAAACATCACTTCATAAGAGGCACACTGAACTGACAAGCTAATTAAAAGGTCTGGGTCAGTTACCTGGATGAACTCTGGACCCCCTGGAGGTAGCAAAAGGAAAGCATGAAAACAATCATGCACATTCCTCTCTCTAACAAACCGAGTACTTTAAGCCAACGAATTATTCAGCAAAAATTTGTCAAGAAATGCTACTGACCAGCGAAGATTGAGTTCACTTAAATTACGGAAATGTAAGTTATATTTGCACAACTTGGCAAAAGGCAGAAAATCAATGGGGAAGGAGGAACTGAACTAGTTTTTAGTGAATTATAATAGTGTGCTGCAGTCTATTAAGTGTCATTGGGAGATAGGGAAAAGTCTGCTATGCCAGACCAATTATTGCAGCCAAACATGTGATCAGAGCTGTGCGGCAGCAGTGCTAACCATTGTGCCACTGTCCCATAACAACAAAAGACACAGATGGAACGAATACCACAAACAAAATACAACAAACAGTCACAAAGTATCAATAACAATATAAAATACAGACCACTGCTCTCATAGAGTTCACTCTTTGGGCACACAGTGGCCATGCCACAAAGTGGCTGTGTGGGACTGACTCCTTTCATTATTTGAAGTCATGGGTCCAGACGCAACGGGAATATCTTATTTGTTTCCCATGTATCTATACAGATGCTTTGTACTTTCTTCTTCCACCAAGGACAAAAAAAACCCTGTAAATAGTACAAACCGGATTCCAAAAAAGTTGGGACACTAAACAAATTGTGAATAAAAACTGAAAGCAATGATGTGGAGATGGCAAATGTCAATATTTTATTTGTAATTGAACGCAGATGACAGATCAAACGTTTAATCCGAGTAAATGTATCATTTTAAAGGAAAAATATGTTGATTCAAAATTTCACGGTGTCAACAAATCCCAAAAAAGTTGGGACAAGTAGCAATAAGAGGCTGGAAAAAGTAAATTTGAGCATAACGAAGAGCTGGAAGACCAATTAACACTAATTAGGTCAATTGGCAACATGATTGGGTATAAAAAGAGCTTCTCAGAGTGGCAGTGTCTCTCAGAAGCCAAGATGGGTAGAGGATCACCAATTCCCACAATGTTGCGCAGAAAGATAGTGGAGCAATATCAGAAAGGTGTTACCCAGCGAAAAATTGCAAAGACTTTGCATCTATCATCATCAACTGTGCATAACATCATCCGAAGATTCAGAGAATCTGGAACAATCTCTGTGCGTAAGGGTCAAGGCCGTAAAACCATACTGGATGCCCGTGATCTCCGGGCCCTTAAACGACACTGCACCACAAACAGGAATGCTACTGTAAAGGAAATGACAGAATGGGCTCAGGAATACTTCCAGAAACCATTGTCAGTGAACACAATCCACCGTGCCATCCGCCGTTGCCAGCTGAAACTCTACAGTGCAAAGAAGAAGCCATTTCTAAGCAAGATCCACAAGCTCAGGTGTTGTCACTGGGCCAGGGATCATTTAAAATGGAGTGTGGCAAAATGGAATTCTGTTCTGTGGTCAGACGAGTCACGATTCGAAGTTCTTTTTAGAAATCTGGGACGCCATGTCATCCGGACCAAAGAGGACAAGGACAACCCAAGTTGTTATCAACGCTCAGTTCAGAAGCCTGCATCTCTGATGGTATGGGGTTACATGAGTGCGTGTGGCATGGGCAGCTTGCATGTCTGGAAAGGCACCATCAATGCAGAAAAATATATTCAGGTTGTAGAACAATATATGCTCCCATCCAGACATCATCTCTTTCAGGGAAGACCCTGCATTTTTCAACAAGATAATACCAGACCACATTCTGCATCAATCACAACATCATGGCTGCGAGGAGAAGGATCCGGTACTGAAATGGCCAGTCTGCAGTCCAGATCTTTCACCTATAGAGAACATTTGGCGCATCATAAAGAGGAAGGTGCGACAAAGAAGGCCCAAGACGATTGAACAGTTAGAGGCCTGTATTAGACAAGAATGGGAGAGCATTCCTATTTCTAAACTTGAGAAACTGGTCTCCTCAGTCCCCAGACGTCTGTTGAGTGTTGTAAGAAGAAGGGGAGATGCCACACAGTGGTGAAAATGGCCTTGTCCCAACTTTTTTGGGATTTGTTGACACCATGAAATTCTGAATCAATATATTTTTCCCTTAAAATGATACATTTTCTCAGTTTAAACTTTTGTTCCGTGATTTATGTTCTATTCTGAATAAAATATTAGAAGTTGGCACCTCCACATCATTGCATTCAGTTTTTATTCACGATTTGTATAGTGTCCCAACTTTTTTGAAATCCGGTTTGTAAAACATTTTTTGCCATTATTATTTCACAGTGTGTCCTATCTTTTCTAATAAGTGGAGGACTCCTTGAAGGATTTTTGGAATGGCATCTGTAGACATGGCTAATTTGCACATACGGGGTGCTTTGCTGCACAGTGATTAGTGTATCCAATGGCAGTGAATAGCTAATGTTCCCCTCAAGTGACAATATTCAAAGTTTTTTGTTAATTGTTTTTGTTTTTTTAAAGCATGCAAGCCGGAAATCCAACAGTGTTTCTGGACATATGTGGCTTCAGGATCTACCTTGTCCTTTTTAAGTTCACCGATGACCCACATATGGCAATCAAAGTGTAAAAGTGAGTGTGGGAAGTTGAAACAACTGCGAATGGAAGAGCTGGGCTGACCCTTGGTTAAATGAGTGTGGTTACCGACAGGAAAAATATCACACAGCAGTGTCCAACACTTCATTGGATGGAGAGCAGTGGGTCATTTAAGCACATCTCAGTAGCTAAAACAACATTTTTTGCTTCTCATGTGCTTGCGACACGGTGATGGCCATGTGTGGCAACGTGTTGATTTTCTGAGGTCTTTATAAAATGCCATTGTACATCAATCACAGTTTATTATACATTGGATATTGCTGTTGACATGCTCATTTTCACATTTTTTATTTCAAAAATCAAAGTATCATACGGCAACACACATAGAACTAAATGGCCAACAACAAAAGCATTTTAGAAAACCTTTGCTGGAAGAATGTGAAATAAACACACACACAATGGTAAAGTATATAGTTTACAAAGTTCCATTTCTTTCTGTAAAACAGACAGACCATATTGTCTGTGCCTCAACCATCAGTGTTTCCAGTGGAACCTTTTTCTTTTCTTTGTACTTTCAGAATACAGTATGGCAATAGGCACGGGAGCACATGCTGTTTTGTTAATATTTTGAGAAGCCTGTGGCCATCAAGTATTCTGAATGGGCAAAACTGTCCATTGAGGCCATGTAAATGTATATATAGTTTAAGCACCCATGTCTTGGCACGTCAATCAGACCAAACGTGCTTGATTTTAATATCCAAGTAACTGTGGTTTATATTGTTTTTATTGATTAATCTGTGGAAAATACCTTGAGTTGCATGTAAATGTATGATAAGGTGCAATATAAATGAAGTTATTATTATTATACAATTATTTATTTAATGGGCTTTTGCAAAAATACAAATTCGCCCAGGGACAAATAAAGTTCTAACTTTCTTTTTAAAAATTTTTGGACTGTAACAGTATATATCACTGTACAAACCTATAAATAAAAAAATGTGTAAAATGAAGCAATACTGACTTAATCAGACCATTTACTCAAGCCCTTTTTTAAAAATGAGATCGCACAAGATTTATTTTTTATTATACTTGAACAGTCATGTAAAATTAAAATAAACAATTAAAAAACAACAAAATAATAAATACTGTTTTAGAATGAAACCTGCCTGGCAGCAGTGAAAACATTTCTCCATAATGTGTCACCTCATGTGTAATGTTTTCACATAATCTGGAATTAGTCCTGGGCAATATATCAATTTTTTAATCAAAGTTATATTTAATAAAAATCAATATGCAAAAGTCAATATTGTGATGTTTGACACTTTTATTTGATTTTCTACAACTTCTTTAGAATGTTAAATAAAATCTGCAAAGACTAAACTGCTCTTTATAAGCATGTTTATGTTAACTCCACCCATGTTAGATGGTTGGGATTAGTGTGAAAAAAATAGACTGAGGACAGAAGATGCATTTAGAACAGATAGGGTTAGCGGTGCCGGTGCTATTTGCAAATGGTTAGGTTTGCCAAGGTTGACGGTTCAAGCAGTGTATCATTTGAAGATCAAATCAAAGGTCAAATCACTACATGTATTGCCGACCTTTTTATTTTCAATTTGAGTTTGTATTTTTGTTAAGCAGGTGCATTAATTCTAATAACTATGGCAATGTCTGTCCAGAATGATTTAAAGTTATAGTGTTGCGTTGTCTCATCCCAATTAGTATTTGATTTTGTTCTTGTGTACTTACCATACTTCATGTTTTGCTGCTTTAACACTAGAATCCCTGAAGCCTACGAAAAAAACCTGTAATCCCAGCCCACCTTAAATCCCTTCAAAGCTCTGCATCAACGCTTTTTGTTTTGTAAATATGTCAAACAGCACAAGCAGCCTGCTGTCCCATCCTCCACCTTGACAAAACTCTGCTCGCGGGCAAAAAGTTCTCCCAGCTCAAGCCAAGGCTCTTTATCTGCATGTGATGTGCCTGGAGTTGTACAGGGTAAATAATACAGTATATTGTTATTTGGAATACATGCTTTTTATGTGTGTTCTGTGTCTACAAAGAACTGGGTAAGTGTAGGATGAAAGAAAAAAATTGAGAAATGCAAAACATGCTGAATACATACCTAAAGCAGATAGTGTATAATGTGTGAGGACTTTAGTCCAAATATCAAATAAACATATGCGCTTTTATTCTTGACTATAACCAAAGAAAAAAAAAATTGATTTACGTGTTGCTGTCAATGAGTTAAAAACCCAAGCTCAAATGTCAATCGACAGGGAGTTTAGACGTATTCTTTAATGGTGCAGAGGTAAGAACCGCTGCCTTATAACCCAATAGTCCCGGGTTCGAAATTTGAGTAGTGAGCTGCTATTATTATTATTATTATTATATAATAAAAATATACATTTGATTTGAGTCTGTAACACCCGGTGTAAATTTTGGCTACTTATAA
The DNA here is from genome assembly GCF_016835505.1 of Polypterus senegalus. Taxonomy (NCBI): domain Eukaryota; kingdom Metazoa; phylum Chordata; class Cladistia; order Polypteriformes; family Polypteridae; genus Polypterus; species Polypterus senegalus. The sequence continues at coordinate 61,795,921 of NC_053157.1, read as the reverse complement.
AAGTTTATGCTTGTTTTTTTATTATTCAGTTTTATTCTCTCAGTGACATTTACGTGGTATAACGAACTTGCCATTCCCACTTTGAGTTTATGGCATTTATCTCCCTTCTTTTCACAAGAGCAGCACTGTGGCTGATGCCTTCTCTGAATTATTTTTTGTACCGACAAACAAAGATATGATGTCCCATGACCACTATCAGACTGAACGAGGCAGGACCGTGACAACAGATAGCTTCTTCACAGTGTTTTTGCTGGCTAATAGTTTGCTGCACTTTGCTTGGCACCATAAAGTAAAATGGAACTTCTACCTACAGCTAAAGTCACTTCAGTACGCGAGCAATTCTCCACACTACTGTTTAGATCTGGCAATGCCAGGATGTCAGTGTATTTGTCCAGTCTGATAGCGATCATCCTATACTTACCCAGATCTTTGTAGACACAGAATACACATGAAATGCATGCATTCCAAATGCATATATATGCTATATTGTGCTTCAACTTTCGTGGCTTCACTCTATCGCGGATTTTATATGTAAGCCTATCTAAATATATAACGCAGATTTTGCCAAAAGGTAAAAGTTTTGGATATGTTGAAGGAAGGGAACAGCTACACCGCTGTAGGACGAAATCACGGCATCAATGAGTCCACAATTCTTTTTATTTAAAAAGAAAGAAAAGAAATAAGATCTATGGCCACAGTGTCCTTTAACCAGGGCACAAAACGAGTTGTAAGTGGACGTAATCAGAAGGTAGTCTGGATGGAATCTGCTTTAGGGATTTGGATTGAAGACTGCCGGAAGAAAAACAACGGCGGTGCTACACAGTCGCCTAAAGAGGCACCTTTAGAAGAGCTGTAACGCTCTCGTTTGTTGTGTAGTAAAGTTAAACTCATCGTTATCGGGAAAGTCGTCGTGGTGAGTAACCATAATTCATTTTCTACGTACAGTACTTAGTACATGTACATACATTTAGTGTCGTGTTTATTGCTGGTGGCCTGTCTATCGTAATGCCTGTAACATATGTGATATCGGAGATGCTCGATATCTTTAAAATAATACTTAGGTTTTACTGTATATAAACAGTGTGTTTACATACATAATTTCAACGAATCTTACTTAATATCTAAGCGAATACAAAGGGTTTATGCTGTATATAGCTGTGCAGAAAATGTTTATAAGAGTGTGGGAGAGTTTATAAGGGCTTAAAATATATAAAAATAACCATATGAACATATGGTTTTTACTTCACGGATTTTCACCTTTTGCAGGGGGTTCTGGAACGCATCCCCCACGATCGAGGAGGCATCACTGTAACGATATACTGTATTATTTACCATATACAATGCCAGGAATCTCACACGCAGATAAGGTGCCTTGGCTATAGCTGGGACAACTTTTTGCCAGCACGCTGAGCCTAGTCAAGGCAGGGATGTGACAGTAGGCTGCTTGCTGCTTGTGCTGATCAACATATTTACAAACCAAAAGACACTGATGGAGTGGTGCGAAGGGATTTAAGATAGGCCAGGATTACGAGTTTTTACGTATGCTTCAGGGATTCTAGTGTTAAGAAACAACAGTTTGCCACCTTGTAGTGTTTAACATGTAACATTTCCCAATGTGTCTAAAGAACCCATACTTTTGGTACCAGTCAGTACCAATGCTCCATAAAGATAACATTTCTAGCTTTCAGTATCGGTACTACCGAACGGCAATCAGTGCTGGACTCAGATGGCAAAGAAATACATTAGAAAAATGTGAATAGTAACAACACTTAAAAATGGCTCATGGTGATGATCATACATCACTGCATCACTAGAAACATCTTGTCTTCAGGACAGGAGAATTTCAGTGTGCGACTGTAGGACTTGTGACTCTTTTTATAAAACACATGACTTTTGTTATTACCAGTTTTATCCTATTTTTGAGTGTCAGTTCATAACTAACTTCATGCATACTCTGTGAGGGTAATGGTGTGACTGATCACATGGGAGTTTTAATTGTTCAACTTGTAGTGTCACAATGTTTTAAGAAGAGACAAAATGCACACTGGCACCAACTTTACGGGTAATGGTGTGACTGATCACATGGGAGTTTTAATTGTTCAACTTGTAGTGTCACAATGTTTTAAGAAGAGACAAAATGCACACTGGCACCAACTTTACTTTATGGTTGTTGAACACTTAGCCTTGCACAAGAAAATGGATTACAATAGCATGATCACGTGTAATGTCCAAATCAAGCAACATTTTTTAAGGACATCTTAATAATACAACCCAGAGAGATAAAAAACAAAAAAAAAAACTAAAATCTGACATAAAAACATAAAAATGCCCTCTATACCACATGCCCAACAGGTGCAGGCCATACAACAAAATTAAGCTTCACTTTGCTTGGCAGCTATAACAGAAAAGTTTAAATTGTTGGTGTTCATTTGCCCCGCAGTTGTGAGACAAAATGTAAGGAATGGAAGAAAAACAATAAAATATCAAATTCCATTGCCTGACTCTCTTAGTGTGGAGAAGTAGGTTATGGCTTTGGATTTCAGACCCTGCGGTGGTCGGTTCAGAGTCACTGACAATGTGTGACCATTAGCAAGTAACTTCACTGCTTGTACTCAAACTATGGAAAAAAATGAAAAGTAAACAATTGTATCTCTTGGATGTTGTAAGTCGCCTTGGATAAACTTTTTTGCCAAGTAGCAATAATAACAAGAACAGTATATGGAAATGCATTCTCATAAACTGTTCAAGCTTCATCTTACTGTGTTTCTCTAGCCCAGTAATGGAATAAAGCATGCAACCATTCTAGCAAACTCTGAATTAAACATACTTGTGCAAGCAGAACATAAGTAAACTAATCCCACCTTCACTCCAGACAGCTCATAACCCCTATTTTGAAAAAGAAAAAAAAAAAAATGTAATTGAATGTTCGGTAAATTGTACCTCTTCCGTGCCTAATCTGCGTTTCTTCCCTATTAAGGTTAACTTTTAAAACAAACTATACGCTCCGTTTCAAAGACACTTGTTCCACTTCAGCATTGATGTTGAGCCTGTTCTGGCGGCCATTGATCACAAAGCAGGAATAAACTTCGGGCTTTCTCTCATTTACCGATTTTCACATAAACATACTCAAGGCGTTTTCTTTCTTTCCGTAGAATTGCCATAAAATGGTTATATAAATAGCTACAGCAATTAAAAAGGTCAGTAATCCCTGCCACAATCAGGTGCTTCATTATATAACGGAGGAGACTGCATGGGAAAAAGATACTAATAAATCACAAATATTTAAAAGTTTATTAATATTTATAATAACGTGCGCAAAATTCAACACACGCCCCAAATTACTACTTGTAATAAGGGCAAGCATAGCTAGAAGTGAAGTAATAAAACAGGTTAACGGTACCGTCTTGGTATTCCGAATAACAGTGCAAAGCTGTATTGTAATTAAACAGTTTGAAAAAGTTGTGCGAGCCTCGAATGACAGAAAATGTGTACAGAATGTCATTTTGCAAAATACTTACTTTTTCTGAAAAGACTAACCATGTCTCAGAGAAATGTCAAAAGCTGATGCTCCACTATGACAGATCCGTAATGGGACATGGCGGAATATATTCAGAAACAACGAAAAATATGTCAACTAAAGGACAGTAATGCTTGGAGATTCGTCTGATGTCTAGTAAAAGCTCGTTTTCAGTTCATGTAATACCGAGCTAGTTTCGACAATATAAAGTATCAAGACAAGCGGGCTAAAGGATATACGCATTGTACACCGTGCAAGCTGAAGACAGGTTGTCTTGCATTTTACATAGCATTTGCATGTGAACTTTCCTAAATGAATTTGCCGTCCTAAATCTTCAGCGACACAATTCACCAAGGCAAAGTCAAAAAACTTTACTGTATATTCAGATCTAGCTTCGCATCAGTGCAAATCGGACGTACCACATTTCAAAATAAACTAGTAAGTGTCAAGCAGTGTAGCTAATTGAAGGTACAAACAATCAACGGGGCTGAAGCAACTTACATGTTAGGGTTTTTCTTGAATGCGCTGTTAATATCCTTCACAACTCTCTGAACCAGCACACCCACCTCCTCCTCTAACTCTGCCATCTTTTTTCCCGACTGGAGCCCACTGGAATGCTGCCTGCTTCCAAGAGCTGGGTGGAGGAGGCAGTACTTCCGGGTGGCTAAATGTTCTTTCGGATATGACGTCAAGCACGTCTACTGGGAGGAACAGAGAATTTAAAAAATCCTGAAAGAAGACCTGTAGAAATTTGGGGAAGACACATCGTCTGCACATTTGTATAGTTTAAAAACACTAACGCCAAAACTTTGTAAATGAATGAATGAATGAATGGTAAGCAGAACAGGTTACAGTTGCACATGGAAAAACATTCTATATTCGTTAAAGCTTAGAGTGGATTCTTGAAAAAGAGAAGTGTAACGGATCACATTCTGAGATTGGAAACGTTAAAAATGCAATTGGGAGTAAAGAAATTGTATTAGGAGTAGTTTTAAATTTGGAAAAAAGCGTAAATATTGTGGAAAGTTTGGCTATTAAGTTGCATGAAGTAAGATTGAGAGTAAGAATTACTTAGTGGGTTAGGGACTGCTTACCGTAGAGAAGTTTGAAAGTAGGTGTAGGGAAGGAATACATGATGGAGGTTTTAGTAGAGAATGGCACGCCGCAGGACAGTGTCATTAGTGCTATGTTATTTAATTGTATGATAAATGATTTGCTACAACCAGAGTCACTTGTGAGCGTATCCTTTTTTTGAAGATGACTATGCCATTTAGAAACGGGGATGAAATTTTAATTTCTTTCTAAAAGATCTTAAAATAGCGGTGTCAGACATTGAAGTGTTGGCAATTCGATGGTACTTTATATAGTCAATTTAATAAAATAGCAGCTGCTTGTTTCACACAAGTACGAGTTTTTCTGTAAAATGTAGTTATTAAATGGAGCAGTTTTAAGTTTCTAGGCATGATGTATTATTGCAGAATAACTTGGAAACATATGGAAGTAGTACAGAAATGTAAGCACAGCGAAAACGTAATGTGATGTATATCGGGAGAATCAAAGGGAGCACAAATAGGTACATTATATAGGATATGCATGTCATTGATTAGGTCTATACTGGATTATGGAAGTCAGACATATGGTTCTGCTTCATCTACATTTATCTTTATAGGATAAACTTCAATATAAGGTGCTTAGGTGCCCTTCCAACTACCCCAACAAATGATTTATTAGTGGAAACAAAAGAATTACCACCAAGATTGAGAAGGAACTTGTCTGATCTAAACTATTGTTTATATAAATGCTTAATCCAGAACATACAACAGAAAAAATACTAGAACACTGTTGAGAATATCAATATTGAGGAATGAAATAGGATTCATTCAGTAACAGAGTTTTAATAGTGGTAGAGGATTATGTATGTAATAATTATGGTAAGATTTCTATTTGGGCTTCATGATATTTGGTGAAACTTATCATTGATTATACAACAAGAGAAGATATGAGTAATGTTCATGTCAGAGTCAGTTGTTAAATAATTATTTGGAAATATACAAATTTTATACTAATGGATCAAAAGACCCCTTAAGTAACAGAGTAGCCACTGTGTTGAGTGTTAAAAATGTGAATATAAAAAAGGCCTGCAGAATATTATACTGTAGAATGGATAAATGAACTTAGATCTAATAGACCCATTATCTTAACACAGTCATTATCTTTGTAGATCATAGATTCAGAAATAAAAAAAACATGAAATAGAAACGATCTTTTATTTAAAGTAATACATGCCATAACTGGTTTGTATTTAATAATGTAATTATGAAATGTATGTGGACTTCTGCTCATAAAGAAGTGTATGGAAATGAAAGGGCAGATAAATCAGCTAAACAAACATTGTATAGGACTGTCATAGACTTGGAGGTTCCTTTCGACAAATCTGAAAAAACTGTATAATTAAAAAGGCAATTTTTAGGGAATTGCCAACAATTTGGGAGAATAGTGATAAAGGAAGGCATTTGTTTCAGTTAAGAACTCTAGTAATCAAGACCTCTGTTAAGGGTTACAAATAATTGGTGTCCCCAAATTGGAAAGAAAAGTTATTTTTAATAGATTAGGCTTGGATTTGTTGGTCTGAATCTTTACTTTTAAAGAAGAAAATGTGAACAATTAGGTACTAAAGAACCAGTAGAACACTACATAGTATGGTTTCTTAAATATAGTAGGCTAGCTAATTGTTAAATTTAAGCAAAAAAGGACTTCCCTTTATTAATTAAATAAATAGTTTATTAATAATACAGAGAACAGGAAGCTTTAAAGTCTTTACTAAAATTTAAAAGATACAAAAATATATAATAAATTCTAGAAGTGTATGTAATTATAAACATAGTAGATTATAGTGATGTGCAAAATGGTTCTTTTTAGTGATTCATTTTGTTCAGTTCACTAAAGTGATTTGAATCTTTGAATCACTGATTTATTCACTTCAAAAACAACAAGCTATATTCTAGTTTAAAATCTAGAATAGTATTATAACTGTGCAAAAACTTTAACCACCAAACAATATAAAAAGCAAACAACAAAATGAGTAGTTCACATAATAATAATAATCCTCTTTATTAAATTTTGTTAATAAATAAATTTTCATCAATTAATAGAAAAAAAAGTAATACAAATAGAACATTAGAATAGTGCACACATCATGATAAAACTGTGAGAAGATTGAAATATGACTAAATAAAACTGTTTTCAGTTTTGGATTAATCTTCCACAATTTCCTTCTTTTATATCCTGTCCTTTCTGATGCAGTCTGCCATACATATATCATCAGTAAGCGAACTGCAATTCAATTTACTGCAAGTCAATTATCTGTAGTTCGTTCCTCAGTTCAGTACATGAACTAATTGTTTCAGTGAACACATTCAGCAATCTACCAAGTCAGTCATTGGCTAGTTGTCGTCATGACCGTTTTGCTGAAACAGTTTACTGATAGGCTTTTTCCCGAAGACAGCAGCCATTTGTTTGTTCACTGCACATCTCTAATAGATTAGTAAAGTTAGAACCTCCGTCCAGCAGCTGGCAGTAATGGATCACTATTTATGATTTCAGTCTCCCATTATCTGGAAAAAAACAATGAACTCTAAAAAGTACCTGAAAGAATAACTGCAGAAACTCACCAAAGTCACAAGGCCAACACTTAGGTTTTTCACCATATTAACTTTTAGTCACTGTATTAATTAGGGCATGCTCAATCTGTTTCTGAAATTATATTATGTGTCTGACACCACTGAACACCTTTTTAAATTCATATTTTAAAAGTTAGTGTTTTGGTTTGGAGAAAAGTTAATCTGTCTACTGAGTTTTCATCCAAAGACTTTATCCATTTGGTAAATGGTTGATTATGTCCCAATATGTTTGATAATAAACAGGTGGAGTTTATTAATGATAATGGCATCTGCACTTTTCAGTATGACATTTATGAAACCACTGTTCTTATCGTTCTATGTCTACTGAGTTGAATTTAGGGTTTGTGTAAGATGATGCAAATATATTCTGCACTGCAGTGTTATCCACACATTCTAAGAATTGTTCAGATAAACTCAGGGTCAGTGTGTAAAATAATGTCACCTGATTTAATTCAAAGTATAAGCATCTCTTAAATAGGCTTACATTAAAACATTTGTTAAAACTTCAGAAATACTGTTCTCTGTTGTTCAATAACACGAATGAATTGATAATTATACTCTTATATGCAGCTTTGCTCCTGGCATGCTAAAAAATTCTCTATAGTTCCTATCTTGCCATAAAAAACTGGCACAGTGAATTCATTGTATGGTGATATTGCACTCTTTGTATGAATTAGAAAAGAAATTGTAAACAGGAATAATGGAAAAATGATTGGGGATAATCATTATACTTCTTTTTCATTGAATTTTCTGGTTATATTAGGGCATTTAGTTTATTTCAAGGGCATAAATATACTCTGTATTGTTATACTGTTGTTTAAGGGGTTGTATTTTAAAATTATAGTGGTTATGTCACCATTACTGTAAGGTACTTGGCAGGCTGGCGAACCAAATAAAGAGGTACCAGATTTATTCTTTGATTGTGCTGCCATTCACCATTCAGAGTTAACTTATTTTTCACACATGACATTGATTCAGTATTTTACAGAAATGTGAAAGGAAAACAAAGAATGCCTGCCAATATAACTCAGTTGCTACATGTTTTGTGGTAGAAATGAACATTGTAATTAAAGAAATGTATCCTCTCCAAAAACACAGGACAATTCAGTAATCCGGCAGGAGAAAAGCTCTTCATTGTATCTTTTAATTAATCCTCAGCAACATGCCTTAGACGGAGCATTTTCAAAAGCAGTCTCTTACAGCATGGTCAGAATGATCAGAGAAACAAAGAATAGAGGTTTATTTTATAAACTATTGAATTTACATACAGTGTCAATCAATGCATACATTTTACTCTGGTTGGTTCGTTGGTTTACATCCAAATGACCTATATAAAATTAAAGTCTGTTATATTATATTCTGGTTCTTCTTATACCTTTGAGTTGAGCCATCACCCTTGAAATTTCTGTGCATATAACAACTATCCATTCTGTTTTTTTTACAGGACATCTGGGGCCTCATGTATAAATGGTGCGTACGCACAAAAATGTTGCGTAAGAACATTCCCACGTTCAAATTGTGATGTATAAAACCTAAACTTGGCGTAAAGCCATGCATATTTCCACGGTAGCTCATACCCTGGCGCACGCAAGTTCTGCGTTCGGTTTTACAGACTGGCGGCACCCAGCTTCAAAGGAGTGCTACTGTTCCATTGTGGTTTCCCTTTCTTTTTTAGATCCACATCCCTGACTCAGCTTTATAAATACACTAAAATTAACCGCATATTCTTTATTAGTTTAATGCATCTGATTGTAATTAACCTGTAACAATATAATGGTCCACAGAATTGTCAAACTATTCTAAATTCCATAGCTGCTTTAGCGTTGTTACTCTCACTGCACCTTCTTCTTCTTTCAGCTGCTCCCGTTAGGGGTTGCCACAGCGGATCATCTTTTTCCATAATACTCTCACTGCACCACTCGGAGTATTTATATCATTGTATCTGAGTGGGGAATCACAGCTGTACAGCAGCTGATCAGAATGAGAATTATTAGTATACATCATCCAGCACACGCTGCCTCAGCCATGTTGTCTATTGAACTGCTCTCACATGGCAAACGCTTCAGAGCCTTTCCTGTACTGACCTTGCGGTTCAGAAACAGTTTCATCCCAAGAACTATAAACACTCAATCAGTCCATCAAGTGCTTCTTGTAGAACTGTTTGTACTTATTAGTACAATTACCTCACTATAAACTTGCGATACAGTTATAATATTGCACAACCTGAGCCACTTTATAAAGCGCGTATTTACATATGATGACAATATCATTTTTAAGGTGAAATGCAGCAAAATATGTTTATATTATACATATAAAACTTTAACTTCATTTAAGTAATCCATATTGTTAATAATTAAACATGTGAGGACATGGTGCCGCAGCGCTGCATTCTTGCTGGCGCTGGTGCGACACTGGAAGGATAGATGGATAGAATAATTAAACACATACTACGAAGATATTTCAATGTTCCTTAAAAGTTTTGAAGAATCAGTGTTCTAAGCTTACAGATGGCTTAACATCTATTACAGAGCTGATTGTGTGCCGATTGGGTATTTGGAGAAAGAAAAGTAAGGACAGGAATTGGGGGTTAGTACATTTAAAAGAGAGAGTACTGCTACAATAAAGTATTTCATCGAAGGTCGCACATGGCACAGCAGGCATCTTGCGTGAGACATGAACAATCACTGCGCCACCGTGTTCCCATGTTTAATAGCATGCTTTAACTCCTGTCGTCATGAAAATGATATCACATGTACATCTCAGTATTTTAATTATTCAGAGAACTGTAATATTACGAATGTAATGGATTCTGTGTCCTGTCGGAGGAAGAGAAAGCCTGGAAGTACGTAGTGATTCACACACAGTGAGCACATAGAAGATCAAATACAAAACAAAGCATTTAATGTGCTACTTTAGTTACGATGGGATTTGAGAAACCTAGCAAATTAAACGATTTCAAGATGAAGTTTATGATGTTCTTCTTTAATGACAAAATAAACTTCGTGATTAAACTGGAAATTTCAAGATTAAAGTTGACATTTCGTGCTTTTTTCCCACTGTGTGCCATTTTTTTTTCTCTGTACCCTAATAAGCTATCATATGACACTCAGACAGTGGGCTATGACTCGCTTTTTCACGGCGACTTTGATATCTGACAACTTGTTTTTTATTTTGGGAACTGTGTGACTTTGTGAATTTGAGCTTTTGAGTTTCTCCGACATGCTATGTCACTCGATCAACTTCCTTTTGTTGTTTATACCACTGTTTAAACCAACAAATAGTATGTTTTTCCTTACCTCCAGTTGGTATTTGCTGAAATTCTTCTATTTTCCCTCGTGCTTTTGCCATTGTCTTTTCACAGAAGGCTGAGCTTAAGGGCTATTTATATTGATTTGCATATTCAAAGAGGTGTAATTCTGGGAGGAGTTGGGGCAGGACAGCAGGCGTGTACACGTGCGTTACTTTTCATGCTGACCGGGATTTATGGAGCGGAAGAACGTGGAGGTTGGTGTTCACACAGATTTATGCATCTGGATTTTTTTGTGCGTAAGCACATTTCTGTTTTTGTCCACACGCCATTTTATAGTGTGAATTCTATGCACGGCGTTATTCATGAGGCCCCTGCTGATTTCTTAGTCATCTTTCAGTACATTTTGTTGTTCACTTGACCTTTATGTGGTTTCTTGATATGCCTGCAAAAGTTTCTGACATTTATTAACTCTTTATGCTATTTCTTTAAGTTGAATGATGTGCTACACTAAAATTATTTTTTCACAGTTTTCAATGGTGTCCTGCCTCAGATTTGACAGTAATGATTCCACTGAAAACTCCTTTGAGCAATGGTCACCATGAAGTAACTAATTTGCAGAGTTTGAAGACAGCATGTAGCTGGTGTTCTTGTTTGTTTATTAATCTGTTTGATTGATTAATTTAACTAATTTTTCAGATTTTGTATAAGCAGAATCACATGCAAAATTTAATTTGAACAGTCAAGCAGAAAAAATCACATACCACATACATGGCCCTACATGCTTGCAGTGTAGTGAAGTGTTGCAAACTGCATCATGCAAAGTTTGAACCTTTTTAAAGTGATAATATTTCTCAACATTTTTAAAGGTAGTATATAAATAAGGTATTGGATTTGTATGTAATTCTAAAGATTCAGATTTAAAATTTTAGTATTATTCTTTCATAATGTTAAAAAAAATACATGAAAATGCTGGGTGGCACAGTGGTGCAGTGGTAGCGCTGCTGCCTCGCAGTAAGGAGACCTGGGTTTGCTCCTCCGGGTGCTCCGGTTTCTTCCCACAGTCCAAAGGGTTAGGTGCATTGGCGATCCTAAATTGTCCCTAGTGTGTGCTTGGTGTGTGGGTGTGTGTGTGCCCTGAGGTGGGCTGGCACCCTGCCCGTGGTTTGTTCCTGCCTTGCGCACTGTGCTGGCTGGGATTGGCTTCCTTAGACCCCCATGACCCTGTGATAGAATATAGTGGGTTGGACAATGACTGACTGACTGACTGAAAATGCTGCTCTGATCAAAGTGCAGTCTGTGACAATTGCCTCGTCATCTCGCCTTACCTCATGTGTTGTCCCTGCATACACTAGATAAACAAGATTGGTAATTATATGTGTTAAAAATAGAAATAATGTATTGTGCTACTTTATAGCTCCTGGAGCACGGCCAAGTCAAATTTACTTCTGGTATGTGTTTGTGTGTATTATTTTGATTACTGACTTGAAATTAGTCCACTATCAGTAAATTTTTTAAGTGGAGAACCGAGAGCTGGTTTTTTCCTTGCCACTGTGGCTGTAGGCAGAGGTTCACTATGATGATGAACTGGATTTAGTGTGCTAGGGAATGGATGAATGGATGGTCATTGCTTTACTTACCCTGCACTACCACTATCAAAGGGAAAGACAATAACATCCCTTGCACTAATTTCTTTTGGAAAAATAGACATCCAAGGTTAAGAAGGTAATTTATAGCTGTAAAGTAGAACAATGTTGCAATGGTTAGAGAAGCTGCATCTCTACTTTAGGGTATTGAGTACAAATGCATCTCGGACTGTATAAGCTTTTTCTCCAGGTACTCTTGTGTTTACTATATTGTAAAGATGTGCAGTTTTGGTCAATCAGTGACTCTAATCTCCAAAAATATCCTGCTCCATTGAAATGTTGGTCTGATTCCCTCTCAGACATTCTCTGACAACTGACCCTTTAATAAAAAGTTCATTCATTGATCTGCAAGTTTATAATTGCTCCACACCTCTTGTCATTTTTTCAGAGAATACATACTGGCAAAGTATAAGAATCATTTTTAGAATTACTGAACTTTCACATTAAGGTCATCTTTGGTATGAATGTTTTACTTTCATATGTTTGTAATATGCTAACATTCACACTAAAACTTTAGTTGATCTATATTAACATAATAATAGGGGCTGCACAGAACTGAAGGGGTAAGCTGCTGCCTTACAGCTCCATTAAAACTGTGTTTGAGTTTTGAGCCCAGGCTCTGCCTCACAATGTCTACATGCGTTTTTCCTCTACATCTGAAAAATGTGTGTTACAAAACTTGGTAATTCTGGACTGACCCTGTGTAAGAGTTGGTGTGCCCTATAATAGGTTGCCACCCTGTCCATGGTTGATTCCCACCCAATGCTACTGGAATAGGCAATGGATCCCCAACCTGATCTCTATACACTGGTTAGAAAACTGTTGGAAGAATGTGTGATAATGATAATACAGTTCTAAGGCATGTTTCTCAAATTCACAGTGTTTTAAAATAAAGATGAAAGAATATAACCATTGCAATGTAATGTATGTTTCTCAAATTCACAGTGTTTTAAAATAAAGATGAACGATTATTACCATAGCAACATCACATTCTGCATATATGACACTTAAAATCATTAATCAAAATACATAACCCATAGCAAACTCTACAAAAAAGATAATACATTATGAACATAGCAACATCAGGCACTGTACAGTATATAAGGCATCCAGAATGGTGCTTAACCAATAAATCCAAATACAATAAGCACAGATTAAAACTCATTTAAAGGCTGGGTATATTTGAAAGTCTTTAAAAGCTATAGGTATAATGTCTGCAACTTTGTCCACAATGAAAAGGTTACCATCAAAATATCTAAGAGAGCAGTTGGTAGGCCATGTAGGTCCATCTAAGTAGGAACATAAGCACAATCCTCTTGTTTACTGGAAGCTACTGTAATGACTATAATATGAGAACTACTGGGATGGAGAGGTGAAGTTTCACAGTAGACTTTGGAGTTTTCTGGCATATGTTCTAAGACTAGAATTAAGGCCACAAAATGTGCAATTGCTATAATCAAGATTTTTCAAAATATATGCAATAAATTAGTCTTTTTGTTTCTATAAAGACAAAAAAGGTATGTTAGAAATATGCATGCTTCTATTACTACTACAGCATGCATTTCCAAACCTAGTTAGTTCAGTTCAGTGTCATGCAGGTTAGAGATGTTCCTGGCAATGGTTTTAAGAAACAAGGGACAATTTTTGCATGCTATTAATATAAGCCTTAAGGGATAGCCATAAATCAATTTAAAAGCCCAGATCTCTTAAAATAGGAGAGACTTATATAATTATATTCTCAGCAATTACAGGATGATATTTTCAAGAGACTTAGTTCCAGTTAAAATGACTGTATTTTTTCATTTATACTTAGGGAAGCTCTTATATTGTACAAAATTTTGTATTGGGATGTGGAAACAGCATCTGGCTTACATTTGACACTGATTAGAATTTAATGTGTACAAAATGATAAGTGAGATTGTGTCTTTGGCTAATCAAGGGTTCTCAAATAAATATAAAGCAACAGTGGTTTCAAAATGATTCTTTTAAGACCTTAACATTTAAATTTTGTTAAATGTTCAACAAAAAGCAGAGAATGTCCATCAGTAGCTCTTAATCAGCTGGAATAAGAGGAGCCAAACTGAGCATTAGTTAAAATTAGTTGGAACTGCCAATATACCAGAAAGATTAAATTAAAAATGAAAATGAAAAAGATAAAAACATAAAAAGCAAACGAAAACAAACAAACCTGCTCTTGCAGTCTAATTTTACTTTTCAGCTGCTTATTCTTGGCATCCTGCTAATATAAATTGTTCTTATAATTACCTTAATTTCCTTATCTGTAGTTTTCTTTTAGGTGGCTTGCTTGTAGCAATGCAAACAACTCAGCATATCAGACATGAATATTAAATACATTTTCTCACTTTGAACAGCATTTTGAAAGTCACACTGAAATTGACATTCCTTAAAACCATTTTCTCTATTTTCAAGATCTCTTAGAAACTGGTGCAGTAGAAAGTGTTACAAATTGGCTACATTCTTTTTTCAGCTTATGTTTTATTCTCCTTTCAAGGACTACAGACTTAGCACATTTTCACAGATTTACAAATATAATATGGTCACTGTAAGGTACATAACTCTTTTACCTCTGCCCATCCAACCATCCATCCATTTTCTGAACCCACTTAATCTAATTATGAGGTGTCAGGGTCACCAGCTCACCAAACAGCAATGAGTGCATGGCAGGAATGAACACTTGACAATGATCATTTAAGACGTTCAGCATTCACAGTTAGACTCAGCCATTGTAAGCCAATTTTTACATGTATCTTGACCCCAGAAGGTATAGCCACATTCTCAACACTATTTGAAGCTCGCCATGGTAAACTTTTTATGTACACAGTTGTCTGTTTATACACATGCTCCCCACATGCATCATTGCTCAGGCTGTCACACACATGTGCATGCGAGACAACCTAATGGCTTTGGGTGATGGTAATTACCCATTAGACCAGGGGTTGGCGCTGTATACTAATGCCTTCTCTTCTCGTCTATCGCATGGAACCTTCCAGCTTAGCAAGAGGTCTTGCGCTCCACCCTATAAATCCAGAGGGTCTTCTGTAGTTCCTGGCAGTTCATTCTGAATGTGCTTAGGAGTGGTGAGTTATTGTGCTTTGTTTTTCTACTGTGTTTTTTTTTAAACACTGTATTTTTTTTACTTCCATTTTGACTTACTGTGTTGGTTACATTGGATTGCCTTATTGTGTTGGGCAAATCCACTGAGCATTATTGTTATTGATGAGCATTTTGTGAAGAATACATATTGTATTTTATAAAGGTTCTATGTGTCCTTTTTTGCATCTAGCCAGAGTTTTTGACAGGATTCCTCCCTTTAGTGGTCATGTTTGAAAATGTTTTAAGGATTTACATGTCTGGTGACTCCCAGTCATATCAGTAGTTGTGATGCATGAGCATTCCATGTTCCTATCACAATGCGAAAGGCATGCAGTTAGGACTTAAAATAAATCTGAAGTTGTAAAAAAAAAAAGGTGTCCATTGGTTGACTACTATCACATCCAGTGTCAGTTTCCGCCTTGTATCTGATGTTCCAGTGATAATCTCTGACCATGTTTTATTTTGATGCATCATTGACTAGATTCATGATTTTTTAGTTGGGAACTGTCAGATCAAAGTTAATTCAATAAGATCCTGGGTAAGTGGTAGGAGAGGTGTCTGTAGGGACACAAGAAAAAAATAGCTGCATTCAGGAGAGTCTTTAATTGGTAAAATGTTAAAGAAACCAAAGCTATGATTTTGAGACATCTGGGTGGGTCACCCACTGAAAAAGTAACTGGCTTTTTTCTGTGAATAAATCAAAAGTTATCGTAGTTACCCTTCTCCAAAGTGCTTATTGCTTGCTACCATTAGTGCCTTCTATATGTTTATACCCTGAATGCTGTCTGCAAAGAGCCTGCATTTAATGGAACAAGTGATCACAAACCCTTGATCCCTCCAAATGTGTAATAGCATAGACTGGACCCACTTCAGAACCATAATGAAATTTGAGAGGCATGTTGCCCTCTAGTGGTCTTGTGGTGCCTATGCTAATTTCTTGTAATCTCAATGATACTAATAGAGAAACAATAACATGTTAAAGGTTTATAGCATCATTATTGTCACACATATATAGTACAGTGAAATGCTTACTTGCATGTGCTCATCATCATGTAACACTCCACCACTCTGTTGCACCATGGTTAGCGAGTTATAACTAGAGATGAACGGATGGAATTGCTTACAGTTATTTGCTCAAGTTGCTGTCATACAGGGTTGCAATAAAGAAGTAGTAGTTGTACTGACACATGTACAGAATATAGTGAAATTCCCACTTACAGCATGTGTGAAATAAATAGTGAAACCAAGTCCCCTAAGTACATATGCACTGGTAAATAATAATTTCAAATTCTTAAAACACTAAACAATAAATTTAAACATGCAAGGCTTTTGCATCACATCTTTACTTTTCTTTTTTAACTTACCCTAAAGAAAAGAGGAATTTTCACCATGAAACATGAGCATGCATTTTTCCCATGAACATTAGGTTACATGCACTCAAACCCTTGACATTCACTTTATTGCACCCAAGCCACTGGTGGACCACCAAGGTGTCACATTCATCATCATGGGTGGCATAACAAAAAATATGTTGCTTTAAAACAGGTCACAGTGCATCAAGCACTGCTTCCTAAATGTGAATAGAAAGCCTGTGTCACCTCTTTTCAGATGTGGAAACTTTAAAGGGAAATATTTTTAATAATATTTTACAAATCAAAAAAGGTTTAAGAATATTAACATATACTGTAAAAATAGAGAATTGAGGTTTGTGCACTTTTGAATAAGATAAAGTACAGAATTGTAAGTCCACTGTAGGAAATGTGCTAAATTGTAGAGTACTTTGAATTTCTCTGTTAATAGACTAACAGTCTCTTGATGTGTAGGAGGTGAGTGTGACAGCTCCAGTTCAACATGTCCCTTCTATAAAATAAGTCCTTACATTTATGCCTTTTAGCTTGATTTATTTACCATGACAAAGTTAGCTGTATTTTATCATTTTCATCATTTCATTTTTTACTGTATAAAACATGTAATCTGTGCATTTAATGTATACTGTATGTGTAACAATTGAGTTAAAAGAGTTGAAAAGCTAGTATGCTGTAATTTGTTCAGTAGTACTTAAATAAAGTTGAAGGTGGAAAAAGGAGTTTTTTATGGGGTACTAAAGTGCTTGTTTTGTACTCTGAGTTCTACTTTTGTTGATCCCTCAATGGTGTACTTTCTCTCAGTAACAATCCTCTTTTAATACTTTGGTCTCGTTAGCACTTATTTTCAGCAAAGGCAAAAATGTACCATTTTTAAGTCACAACATGCTCTTTAACAATTTATTAATTGAAGTGCCTACTTGACAGAAAGGAAGTTATTGCTTTTCTGTCATTTTTACTTCTTAGATTAGATTAATTTTTATGCATTATGTACTGTCACACACGTATGCATAGGAGACAGTTTACAGTCTCATATAAATGTATTTCCATGCTGGACCTGGGGTTGGCACTGCACTCTAACTCTTTCTCCTTTTGTCCTGCAGACCAACAGAAGATACCTCAGCCTAATTCCTCTTCGGGAACTCAAAAGTCGCCTTCCAATGCCATCACTTTCTCTTCCGCCCCTCAATATCCCACCATACCATGATGTAATTTCCTCTTCCAGTTCCCAGAATTCCACCCTCCAAAATACATCACTTCCTAAACCTGCCTCTTCCTGTCTGTTTTAAATATATATATATATATATATATATATATATATATATATATATATATATATATATATATATATACTGCTCAAAAAGTAAAGGAACAGTTTTTAATCAGAGTATAGCATCAAGTCAATGAAACTTCTGGGATATTGATTTGGTCAGTTAAGTAGCACAGGGGGTTGTTAATCAGTTTCAGCTGCTTTGCTGTTAATGAAATTAACAACAGGTGCACTAGAGGGGCAACAATGAGATGACCCCCAAAACAGGAATGGTTTAACAGGTGGAGGCCACTGACATTTTCCCTCCTCATCTTTTCTGACTGTTTTTTCACTAGTTTTGCATTTCGCTATGGTCAGTGTAACTACTGGTAGCATGAGGCGAAACCTGGACCCTACAGAGGTTGCACAGGAAATCCAACTTCTCAAGGATGGCACATCAATGTGTGTCATTGCCAGAAGGTTTGCAGTGTCTCCCAGCACTGTCTCAAGGGCATGGAGGAGATTCCAGGAGACAGGCAGTTAGTCTAGGAGAGCTGGGCAGGACCATAGAAGGTCCTTAACCCATCAGCAGGACTGGTATCTGCTCCTCTGGACAAGGACAAACAGGATGAGCATTGTAGTATAGGAGCGTCACTATTATACATCATCAGATTTTGACAGGTGTATGTCCCGCCCCCCTGGCATTTCCGGTACCCACCATATGCCACCTAGTTAATGGTCATTTCCCCCCGCGGTCTGATCTCTGCCTGTTGTTGGGTGCGCTGTTTGACCGGCATCGGACCTTTTGTCAGTCGTGCGCAAGGAAAATGGTCGGCCGATCTTAGCCTTGATGCTAAAACTGGGGCTGATCATCTTTGTGATCCGAGACGGACCTTTGGGAGCCTGTAAGGTGTCATAAAAGGTAAGTCATCAATGGGGCGGAGCAGACATCCTGCTCCTATCTGCTTGCAGCGCGGGGGTGTGTACAGAGAGTACAGAGAGCGTGATTGACAGATCCCGCGAGAGGATGTACAAGAAAACTTTAGAGAGAATCTATGACACACCCAAGGAACCTGGCAGTACAGCCCAAAACACCCCTTGAGCATCCCGTTACCTCACCCACCTTGTAAAACCATGCCCTTTATAAAGCAAGGCATATGCCCAAGTGTTTAAAACAATAACTTTCAGAGTGGATGTACAAGGAAAGGTTTAAGAGGAATCTAGGACACATCCAGGGAAAAAACCTGGCAGTGCGTCCCAAACACACCCATGGGTATAGCGTTACTTTGCCCACCATGTAAAAAACCATGCCCTTTATAAAGCAAGGCATATGGTAGATGCCCAAGTGTTTAAAACAATAACTTTCAGAGTGGATGTACAAGGAAAAAGGTTTTAGAGAGAGTCTATGACACACCCAAGGAACCTGGCAGTACAGCCCAAAACACCTCTTGAGCATCCGTTACCTTGCCCACCTTGTAAAACCATGCCCTTTATAAAGCAAGGCATATTTCAGATACCAAAAGTGATTTAAAACAACAAGTTTTATTCAATGATTCAAAAAAAGATGCCAAAGTGTCTTAAAACAACAAATTTTATTGAAGCAAAATTCCAAACATAGCAAAATAAGATCTGGTCTTCACTTTGAGTTACAAATTGTTTGCTATACATTAAAATTGTTTAAACTATGACTAAAAGCAGGAGAAACAGCCGTAAAATAATCACACAAGCTTAATTGTATAAAGATTTGCAATTCACTTGAAAAGAAAAAAAAAACACAAGAAAATGTATACATATAGGGGTACATAAATGAAAATTCAAAACCTGGTCCAACAGTGAGTCGGTAATACACCTAAAATAAAAATGTTTAAGCCAGCAAATATACTTTATATATTTATATTTCACTAAATTATGCAAACCTATTTTCTGTTTGGAACAGAGCCGACCACATAAAGCTGGTCTTCACAGGCTGAATCAGTTTTGCATATCCATCAATGGGTCTCTCTCCTGCTCAAATTCAGCTATAACATCATCCACATCAATCTTGATAGCTTTACGAAAACAAGGGAGATTGTACATTTTTAACAAAGCACGCACACAGGACACAAATCTATCTTTTCTAGCCCTTTTGAGCATAAATAAGCTATGTCTATATGCAATAATTGGTTATATTACAAAATGTGTCCATCTGGTATGCATTTTTTCTCTTGACATTCCATACATTTTCCACTAAATGTTCAACAGAGCTAAACACATAAGCCCAAATGACTGAGCGACCAATATGGTCATAATGAATCTTTATTAGATATAATAAAAGGAGAAAACCTTCTATAGGTTGCATTACGTGTCACGCTGGGCAGGGACCTGGTTTTCCTTGTTCTAGCTGCCGAGTCTTGGTTCCTCTGACAACAGAAACAAAACACAAACAGTTAGCCGACAGAAAATATAACTCAAACAGATCTTGTTTAGCATGGATAATGCAATTTGCTTAGGTTTCTGTAAATTAATGTTGGTTTTAAAAAATAACAGTAATGGTGATTAGAGACAAGTTCAAAAGCTGCTGTCCGAATCTTGGACTTTGTTGCATGGTCTTTTGTATAAGCGAAAGTGTTTACTTCAGCAACAAACTGCTTCAGACAGTTTAGTATGAATTTTACTCGGTTTCACAATTCTTAAGCCACACAAGGCTTTAACCAAATAAAACACCGTGTGTATTAATCTTTAAATACTGATCTGTCGACAGATGCTGGAAACACAAGGGTGTATTTCCTCAGGATCACATTCTAGTAAAAGACAAGTGTGCCCATCCTGAGATTCGAACCCAAACGGCATGCTAAACAAGACCCAGTTAATACATCTTACACAGGTGCAGAACACGTAAGCTACAACAGACTTTACATAATGCTTCATTAAAATCAATCCGGCTCTGTGACTGCGATGGCTGACAAGTGTTTGAGAAAATACACAGGTCTTGAGACTTCCGCCTTGAAGTTGAACAATCTTTCACACTGTGCTTAAATACGTCACTGGCCATCGTCACTCTATGGGGGAAAAAAAGAAAAGAAATGTCAAGCAAAAAACGTGTTGGAATGGATGAGTGAACAATACACTTACAGTATGCACAAACAAGCACAGCTGAGGTTCAAGAGAAACAGAACAATTGTTTCAATGATCAATTACCAGTAGCAAGTAGATTTAGCAGAGATGTCTTATTACTCAAAATTCAATGATGGATATAAAATTTATCCTCACTTGTATCAATGTGCTCTCAAAATATGCTTGGGCTGTGTAAATAAAAGGCCAAGACAGTTTCTCTGGGTTTTAGTTTGATCTTTAGACAGAGTCGAGTTCCTAAAAAGCTACATACAGGCCAAGGCAAAAAAATTTATAACACATTGGTACAAAACTTCTAAGACAGAACAATATTGTACATTTGTACATTTGTCACGAACAGCGATGTAAAGGCCAGCATAGTAAAACGGTTCAAAAGCACCTTAAAATCCAAAATGTGGAAATATTTTACATATGCCAATACTTTTCGGTATATAGATGTCCCGTCAGACGTTCTGCAGAGTTATAACCACAGTTTACACACCACGATTAAAACAAGACCTGTAGATGTGACTCCTGAAAATGCCCGAGTGTTTGGAAAACAATCTATGGTAGGGCCGGGCAAAGAGAATCTACTCCGTGCACTTTGAAAATAGGTGATCATGTCCGAGTTTCAAAATTAAAAAGTGTATTCGAAAAGGCTATGAGCAGTGGTTTATAGATGAGATATTTATTATCGTTGACTCTTTTAAAATGAATCAAACCTGTCTATAAACTAAGGTTACCCAGGTGATGAAATTAAAGAGAGATTTTATGCAGAAGAGTTACAAAAAATAAAGCCCGATGCTAACCAGGTGTATACCGCATCCAGAAAATTCTAACCACTCACGGGCAGGCGTGGTAGAAACAAGCATGTGTTGGCAAAATGGCTTGGTTGGGACAAGAAATTTAACAGTTGGGTCAAGACTTCAGAAGTGAAAGACAAGGAGTTGAGAAACCAAGAAAAAATGTCTAAAGTCAGAAGTGCATTTTATATAACACTGCTGAGTAATTCATCGGCCAGAACTTTTCCCAACACAACAGCATCATTAACCATTCAGGTAGCCAAGACAATAAAACAGCCCAGAGACTGGAAAGTGGCACTGGTGGAACTGACTTACCCACAAATGTTCAATTCCATCACCCAGGAAGCACCATTTACACTAATGAATGAGGAAACAAGAGAGTATGAAGTGACAGACCCAGAGACAGGATGTACCAGAAGGTTTCAGAGAGAGAATCTATTACACACCCAAGGAAACTGGCAGTGCAGCCCAAACACACCATGGGCATCCCATTACCTCAGCCACCTTCCAAACCATACCCTTTATAAAGCAAATCATAAAGTAAACACCAAGGTGTCTTAAAAACAATAACTTTATTGTATATTTCAAGGACACACACAGTTTGCATCCTTTACCTCATGATCTAACCCAACCCATCTGTTATAACAGGATACATAAAGGGAGAGAAAAAAAGGATATCAAAGTATCTTAAAACAACAAGTTTATTGAAGCAAAATTCCAAACATAGCAATTAACACGTAGTCTTTGCTTTCAGAGTTACACACTGTGTGCTATACATTATATATATTTTTTACATGTATGAATAAAGCAGGAGAAACAGCAGGAAAATATTCACTGATACATACAGTATATGATGTGGGCATCATAAATGTTTATGTTGGTGTAATGCACTCCTAGACAATAATGTTTTGTACTGTATGTTGCAAACTTCATTGAAAAGATTCCTTGAGCATTCTGTTCATAAATTTGTCAAAAGAGACTTTGGGTAAATTACAGTATGAAACTGCTTAGGAAAATTATACAAACAAGCTTGTGTGAATGAGATCAGTAACCCATTTGAAAAGAAACAAAAACACAATTGTATACAAGTATGAGAACACAATCTAATTGCAAACCAGGTCCAAACCTATCAGTGAACCAATAATACCCCTAAATAAAAGTGTTTAATTCAGCACATGTTTAATATATTTGTATTTCACCAAATTATGCAAGCCTATTTTCTCTGTTTGGAACAGAGCCGACCACTAAAAGATGGTCCTCACAGGCTGAATCAGTTGTGCATAAGCATCAACGGGTATCTCTCCCTGCTCAAACACCGACAGAACATCATCCTGCACCTTTCTCTTGACAGATTTAAGAAAACAGGGAGATTACACATTTTAGCATAGCACAGACACAGGACACAAGTCTAGCCTTTCTACCCCTTTGGAGCATAAATAAGCTAGGTCTATAAGCCCAAGAACGTTTTTAGACAGGCATAGATCCAAATTACCTGTTTAGATTTCTCTGGTTCATGTTCTACCGACTGGTTATCTTCTATAATGATGACACCGGTCTCTGCTTTAGCGGTATGTTTTGTTGTTGCAGAATCCATGTTTTGCTTCTTTCTAGTAAAAGAAAACAGATAATGGTGTGTCTCGGGATGGACCAGCAAGCTCCAATGCCACGAGGGACCAGCGAGAACGCTCGACTGGCCAAGCGACACAGGGACACGGGTAAGCTGGGATCGGCAAGATCCGATGCCGCGACGGACCAGCGAGGGCACTCGCCTGTCCAAGCGACACAGGGACTATGGTTAGCGTAGCCAGTTAAAACCTTGCAAAAGTGGTGGACTCAGCCAACCAACTTAAGCTCGGTCAAAGGAATTGTTAGCTGTAAAACAAGCGTTGGTGTCTCCTTTCTGACTTGGACAGCGGTGGACTCAGCCGACCTGCTAGGTCTCTGTCATAAGGAGATGGCTACCAGTGCTTGGTTTTAATCAAAGG
This sequence comes from Polypterus senegalus, assembly GCF_016835505.1. NCBI lineage: Eukaryota > Metazoa > Chordata > Cladistia > Polypteriformes > Polypteridae > Polypterus > Polypterus senegalus. The sequence goes on along the minus strand of NC_053157.1, from coordinate 61,772,226 downwards.
AGAGACAGAAAATAAAAGGAGAGGAGAAAGAAAGAAAGAAAGAAAGAAAGAAAGAAAGAAAGAAAGAAAGAAAACACAGCACAACTTACCCAATTCTTATTACTGAGGAGCCCGGGCCTTTGGGTCCAAATATCTGTACTTAAATATGCTTTTGGGCGAGGCTTTTACAACGCTGGGGCCAATCAAAACGTTTTAAGAAAAGATTTTTTAAGATAACCCGCCAACATATTTTTAACCAATCAACAAACACATGCCGCATGTTAAGCTAGCCAATGGAATTACACCATGCTGGTTCGGGCGTGTGCTGAGTGCATCCAGCGCTTCCCAAATTCAGAACCGACAATCAGGATACACACCAGGCAGCTGTGATGTGAATGGTCTCATATGGCTAAAAGGCAATATGGCGCGACTGAATAAATGTGTGAACTGGTCTGTCAATGAAAACGGTGTTAGCATATGAATTTAACAGTAACAGACAAAATCTTTGTAATACTGCACATGCAATGGTGGCGCACTCTAACCCAGGAGATCTGGTTTTGCGATTGGGGACGAGAGCAAAAATAAGACGGGTCTATCTATCTATCTATCTATCTATCTATCTATCTATCTATATTATCATGATTAAAATATGAATGTGTGTTATTCTAACATAGCCCCATAAACAATTAGTAAAAAAAAATGGAATGCTTTTCTTGTCATTCTTAATAAACACAATTTAATTTATAATACGCCTAGAAGTTGGTAAGACACGCTAGGGCTAATGGTTTTGTAAATAAATAAAAATCCGGTAACGCTTTAATATTTATATATAAGTCATGAATGTGTGTACACGTTTAATTAGTCTTTTCATTCCTGGCATGATTAACTTGTACCTTTAAAAGAAGAAAATGCATTATTTTGGTGCATAGCACCCATTTATTAAGTAACTAGGATATGTTAAGGAAAAGAAGCAGCGTTCTACTCTCTGTATTGGCCCGTGGCGCATGTATAGAGCTGTCGCTTTCTAAATCAGCACATCGGGGTTCGCACCTGGACAGTACAATATGACATTGACTCTTAAAATGTGTATGTTATTATGACCTTACATTAGGCCTACGGTGTGTCATTCTTTTATAGACACATAAATGAAAAGGTAAAATGGAATTCTTTTGTCGTTATTCTTAATACGCGCAATTTAATTTATGATAGGCCTAGAAGTTGGTAAGTCACGCTGGGGCAGACGGTCTTGTAAATAAATAAATAAATAAAAACCCGGTAACGCGTTAATATTTATGTATATATAGGTCATGATGGTGTGCACGTGTAATTTGACTTTTTATCCCTGGCATGATTAACTTGTGCCTTAAAATAAGAATAAGAAGAAAAAATGAACCAGAGCAGCGCATGCGTGTGTTGTCCGGTGGCGCACCCGTAGAGCTGTCACTTTCTTAAGATAGGGGATCTGGGTTCGAGTCCGGGCAGACAACAAAAGTAAAACATTGACTTTTCAAATGTGTATATGATTATGCATTACTGTATGTTATTCTATTATAGCCAAGTAAACTAAGTGGTCAAATGGAATTCTAGCAGGAGTTTGAAATGAGTAATAGATTTTTACTCGAAGGCAGATAGGAAGAGCATGCCAAATTTTAGGGGCCATCACACTGAAAGTTCTGCCACCCATAGTTACAAACCTGTATTTAGCTACGGTGAGTAAATTAGCGTCACGATGATCTTAAATCCTCACCCAGGGTAATCCGAAACACGTTTCTAACGGTTCAAAATCCTTATAAATAATTTTTCTTTACAAAAAGTAACACTCGTCAGGGGGACACTGGAATCTGTTGCTGCTCTTTAAGATGAGGCGAGTGTAGAGGGCCTTGTTGGAACATTCTAGATGTACTCTATTACATAAAATGAAATGATAAAATTCATTGGAATATACGTTTCATCGTCTGTCTATAAGTGATAACGGTGGAACATTCCAGAGGTATTACATATAATAAATGATGCAATTTAATTGTAGCACCTGTTTTACAGTTATGTTTCACCATGTGTCCATAAACGATAACAGCTGATTACGTCATGTTTGGTGGTTATTGGTCTATTATATATAACATGGACGGAATTACACATTAAATATTTTATGCATTTTGCATTATGGAGCATTATGGCTCGCTTCTTAGATTCGGATGAAACTGATGATCACCTTTCCGATTGCCACAGAATTAAGATTTGTATATTATATATTCATGCATAATTAGTGAAAAAAAAAAACTTACTTTGTCCCGGTCTGGAGATTGCTCCCGAAGGGGATATAATGCTATTTGTATGTACAAAAAGTGGATATCTTTTGGTTTTCTTCACTTAAGGATATAAACTCGTGAAATCGTAGTAATATATTTTTTCTCCAGCGCACACCTTGCAATATAAAAGTGTTGCAAACACAATCTTATTCGCTGTTATACAATACTAACACGTACATCCGTTCACTCAGCTCGCCGATGGGCCCCAATAATCACACACGCCCATCCTCTTTTTCTACCGTGTGCCCATTTGTGAGGCCCTTGGCCAGCAAGGGTCTTATCGCTGCGGTCCATTGAGCTCAAGCAATGAACAGTGGCCCTGGACTGAACACAGGCCCCACTGCTTGTTGGTTGAACAAATACTTACAGCATCCAGATCGGTTTTAATAATGAAAGGATTCGTTAAACAACCAATGTTTATTTATTTATTTATTTATTTATTTTTTTGTTTTGTTTTGTTTTCGTACCTGGGATCTGTCATACTAATAATGTCGTTAAGACGTGTAAGGGTTCCTTTATGGTGCTCTTTTTCGGCGAGACAGTCATCAATAGAGATTCAAGCAATTTCTCACGTGCTGAAAATCCTGGTAAGAAATATTGTGGCGGTATTTTAAAATTGACTTTGTACATACAAATAGCATTATATCCCTTCGGGAGCAATCTCCAGACCGGGACAAAGTAAGTTTTTTTCACTAATTATGCATGAATATATAATATACAAATCTTAATTCTGTGGCAATCGGAAAGGTGATCATCAGTTTCATCCGAATCTAAGAAGCGAGCCATAATGCTCCATAATGCAAAATGCATAAAATATTTAATGTGTAATTCCGTCCATGTTATATATAATAGACCAATAACCACCAAACATGACGTAATCAGCTGTTATCGTTTATGGACACATGGTGAAACATAACTGTAAAACAGGTGCTACAATTAAATTGCATCATTTATTATATGTAATACCTCTGGAATGTTCCACCGTTATCACTTATAGACAGACGATGAAACGTATATTCCAATGAATTTTATCATTTCATTTTATGTAATAGAGTACATCTAGAATGTTCCAACAAGGCCCTCTACACTCGCCTCATCTTAAAGAGCAGCAACAGATTCCAGTGTCCCCCTGACGAGTGTTACTTTTTGTAAAGAAAAATTATTTATAAGGATTTTGAACCGTTAGAAACGTGTTTCGGATTACCCTGGGTGAGGATTTAAGATCATCGTGACGCTAATTTACTCACCGTAGCTAAATACAGGTTTGTAACTATGGGTGGCAGAACTTTCAGTGTGATGGCCCCTAAAATTTGGCATGCTCTTCCTATCTGCCTTCGCGAGTAAAAATCTATTACTCATTTCAAACTCCTGCTAGAATTCCATTTGACCACTTAGTTTACTTGGCTATAATAGAATAACATACAGTAATGCATAATCATATACACATTTGAAAAGTCAATGTTTTACTTTTGTTGTCTGCCCGGACTCGAACCCAGATCCCCTATCTTAAGAAAGTGACAGCTCTACGGGTGCGCCACCGGACAACACACGCATGCGCTGCTCTGGTTCATTTTTTCTTCTTATTCTTATTTTAAGGCACAAGTTAATCATGCCAGGGATAAAAAGTCAAATTACACGTGCACACCATCATGACCTATATATACATAAATATTAACGCGTTACCGGGTTTTTATTTATTTATTTATTTACAAGACCGTCTGCCCCAGCGTGACTTACCAACTTCTAGGCCTATCATAAATTAAATTGCGCGTATTAAGAATAACGACAAAAGAATTCCATTTTACCTTTTCATTTATGTGTCTATAAAAGAATGACACACCGTAGGCCTAATGTAAGGTCATAATAACATACACATTTTAAGAGTCAATGTCATATTGTACTGTCCAGGTGCGAACCCCGATGTGCTGATTTAGAAAGCGACAGCTCTATACATGCGCCACGGGCCAATACAGAGAGTAGCAACGCTGCTTCTTTTTCCTTAACATATCCTAGTTACTTAATAAATGGGTGCTATGCACCAAAATAATGCATTTTCTTCTTTTTAAAGGTACAAGTTAATCATGCCAGGAATGAAAAGACTAATTAAACGTGTACACACATTCATGACTTATATATAAATATTAAAGCGTTACCGGATTTTTATTTATTTACAAAACCATTAGCCCTAGCGTGTCTTACCAACTTCTAGGCGTATTATAAATTAAATTGTGTTTATTAAGAATGACAAGAAAAGCATTCCATTTTTTTTTACTAATTGTTTATGGGGCTATGTTAGAATAACACACATTCATATTTTAATAGATGATAATAGATAGATAGATAGATAGATAGATAGATAGATCCGTCTTATTTTTGCTCTCGTCCCCAATCGCAAAACCAGATCTCCTGGGTTAGAGTGCGCCACCATTGCATGTGCAGTATTACAAAGATTTTGTCTGTTACTGTTAAATTCATATGCTAACACCGTTTTCATTGACAGACCAGTTCACACATTTATTCAGTCGCGCCATATTGCCTTTTAGCCATATGAGACCATTCACATCACAGCTGCCTGGTGTGTATCCTGATTGTCGGTTCTGAATTTGGGAAGCGCTGGATGCACTCAGCACACGCCCGAACCAGCATGGTGTAATTCCATTGGCTAGCTTAACATGCGGCATGTGTTTGTTGATTGGTTAAAAATATGTTGGCGGGTTATCTTAAAAAATCTTTTCTTAAAACGTTTTGATTGGCCCCAGCGTTGTAAAAGCCTCGCCCAAAAGCATATTTAAGTACAGATATTTGGACCCAAAGGCCCGGGCTCCTCAGTAATAAGAATTGGGTAAGTTGTGCTGTGTTTTTTTTTTTCTTTCTTTCTTTCTTTCTTTCTTTCTTTTTTTTTCCTCTCCTTTTATTTTCTGTCTCTCCTTTGATTAAAACCAAGCACTGGTAGCCATCTCCTTATGACAGAGACCTAGCAGGTCGGCTGAGTCCACCGCTGTCCAAGTCAGAAAGGAGACACCAACGCTTGTTTTACAGCTAACAATTCCTTTGACCGAGCTTAAGTTGGTTGGCTGAGTCCACCACTTTTGCAAGGTTTTAACTGGCTACGCTAACCATAGTCCCTGTGTCGCTTGGACAGGCGAGTGCCCTCGCTGGTCCGTCGCGGCATCGGATCTTGCCGATCCCAGCTTACCCGTGTCCCTGTGTCGCTTGGCCAGTCGAGCGTTCTCGCTGGTCCCTCGTGGCATTGGAGCTTGCTGGTCCATCCCGAGACACACCATTATCTGTTTTCTTTTACTAGAAAGAAGCAAAACATGGATTCTGCAACAACAAAACATACCGCTAAAGCAGAGACCGGTGTCATCATTATAGAAGATAACCAGTCGGTAGAACATGAACCAGAGAAATCTAAACAGGTAATTTGGATCTATGCCTGTCTAAAAACGTTCTTGGGCTTATAGACCTAGCTTATTTATGCTCCAAAGGGGTAGAAAGGCTAGACTTGTGTCCTGTGTCTGTGCTATGCTAAAATGTGTAATCTCCCTGTTTTCTTAAATCTGTCAAGAGAAAGGTGCAGGATGATGTTCTGTCGGTGTTTGAGCAGGGAGAGATACCCGTTGATGCTTATGCACAACTGATTCAGCCTGTGAGGACCATCTTTTAGTGGTCGGCTCTGTTCCAAACAGAGAAAATAGGCTTGCATAATTTGGTGAAATACAAATATATTAAACATGTGCTGAATTAAACACTTTTATTTAGGGGTATTATTGGTTCACTGATAGGTTTGGACCTGGTTTGCAATTAGATTGTGTTCTCATACTTGTATACAATTGTGTTTTTGTTTCTTTTCAAATGGGTTACTGATCTCATTCACACAAGCTTGTTTGTATAATTTTCCTAAGCAGTTTCATACTGTAATTTACCCAAAGTCTCTTTTGACAAATTTATGAACAGAATGCTCAAGGAATCTTTTCAATGAAGTTTGCAACATACAGTACAAAACATTATTGTCTAGGAGTGCATTACACCAACATAAACATTTATGATGCCCACATCATATACTGTATGTATCAGTGAATATTTTCCTGCTGTTTCTCCTGCTTTATTCATACATGTAAAAAATATATATAATGTATAGCACACAGTGTGTAACTCTGAAAGCAAAGACTACGTGTTAATTGCTATGTTTGGAATTTTGCTTCAATAAACTTGTTGTTTTAAGATACTTTGATATCCTTTTTTTCTCTCCCTTTATGTATCCTGTTATAACAGATGGGTTGGGTTAGATCATGAGGTAAAGGATGCAAACTGTGTGTGTCCTTGAAATATACAATAAAGTTATTGTTTTTAAGACACCTTGGTGTTTACTTTATGATTTGCTTTATAAAGGGTATGGTTTGGAAGGTGGCTGAGGTAATGGGATGCCCATGGTGTGTTTGGGCTGCACTGCCAGTTTCCTTGGGTGTGTAATAGATTCTCTCTCTGAAACCTTCTGGTACATCCTGTCTCTGGGTCTGTCACTTCATACTCTCTTGTTTCCTCATTCATTAGTGTAAATGGTGCTTCCTGGGTGATGGAATTGAACATTTGTGGGTAAGTCAGTTCCACCAGTGCCACTTTCCAGTCTCTGGGCTGTTTTATTGTCTTGGCTACCTGAATGGTTAATGATGCTGTTGTGTTGGGAAAAGTTCTGGCCGATGAATTACTCAGCAGTGTTATATAAAATGCACTTCTGACTTTAGACATTTTTTCTTGGTTTCTCAACTCCTTGTCTTTCACTTCTGAAGTCTTGACCCAACTGTTAAATTTCTTGTCCCAACCAAGCCATTTTGCCAACACATGCTTGTTTCTACCACGCCTGCCCGTGAGTGGTTAGAATTTTCTGGATGCGGTATACACCTGGTTAGCATCGGGCTTTATTTTTGTAACTCTTCTGCATAAAATCTCTCTTTAATTTCATCACCTGGGTAACCTTAGTTTATAGACAGGTTTGATTCATTTTAAAAGAGTCAACGATAATAAATATCTCATCTATAAACCACTGCTCATAGCCTTTTCGAATACACTTTTTAATTTTGAAACTCGGACATGATCACCTATTTTCAAAGTGCACGGAGTAGATTTTCTTTGCCCGGCCCTACCATAGATTGTTTTCCAAACACTCGGGCATTTTCAGGAGTCACATCTACAGGTCTTGTTTTAATCGTGGTGTGTAAACTGTGGTTATAACTCTGCAGAACGTCTGACGGGACATCTATATACCGAAAAGTATTGGCATATGTAAAATATTTCCACATTTTGGATTTTAAGGTGCTTTTGAACCGTTTTACTATGCTGGCCTTTACATCGCTGTTCGTGACAAATGTACAAATGTACAATATTGTTCTGTCTTAGAAGTTTTGTACCAATGTGTTATAAATTTTTTTGCCTTGGCCTGTATGTAGCTTTTTAGGAACTCGACTCTGTCTAAAGATCAAACTAAAACCCAGAGAAACTGTCTTGGCCTTTTATTTACACAGCCCAAGCATATTTTGAGAGCACATTGATACAAGTGAGGATAAATTTTATATCCATCATTGAATTTTGAGTAATAAGACATCTCTGCTAAATCTACTTGCTACTGGTAATTGATCATTGAAACAATTGTTCTGTTTCTCTTGAACCTCAGCTGTGCTTGTTTGTGCATACTGTAAGTGTATTGTTCACTCATCCATTCCAACACGTTTTTTGCTTGACATTTCTTTTCTTTTTTTCCCCCATAGAGTGACGATGGCCAGTGACGTATTTAAGCACAGTGTGAAAGATTGTTCAACTTCAAGGCGGAAGTCTCAAGACCTGTGTATTTTCTCAAACACTTGTCAGCCATCGCAGTCACAGAGCCGGATTGATTTTAATGAAGCATTATGTAAAGTCTGTTGTAGCTTACGTGTTCTGCACCTGTGTAAGATGTATTAACTGGGTCTTGTTTAGCATGCCGTTTGGGTTCGAATCTCAGGATGGGCACACTTGTCTTTTACTAGAATGTGATCCTGAGGAAATACACCCTTGTGTTTCCAGCATCTGTCGACAGATCAGTATTTAAAGATTAATACACACGGTGTTTTATTTGGTTAAAGCCTTGTGTGGCTTAAGAATTGTGAAACCGAGTAAAATTCATACTAAACTGTCTGAAGCAGTTTGTTGCTGAAGTAAACACTTTCGGCTTATACAAAAGACCATGCAACAAAGTCCAAGATTCGGACAGCAGCTTTTGAACTTGTCTCTAATCACCATTACTGTTATTTTTAAAACCAACATTAATTTACAGAAACCTAAGCAAATTGCATTATCCATGCTAAACAAGATCTGTTTGAGTTATATTTTCTGTCGGCTAACTGTTTGTGTTTTGTTTCTGTTGTCAGAGGAACCAAGACTCGGCAGCTAGAACAAGGAAAACCAGGTCCCTGCCCAGCGTGACACGTAATGCAACCTATAGAAGGTTTTCTCCTTTTATTATATCTAATAAAGATTCATTATGACCATATTGGTCGCTCAGTCATTTGGGCTTATGTGTTTAGCTCTGTTGAACATTTAGTGGAAAAATGTATGGAATGTCAAGAGAAAAAATGCATACCAGATGGACACATTTTGTAATATAACCAATTATTGCATATAGACATAGCTTATTTATGCTCAAAAGGGCTAGAAAAGATAGATTTGTGTCCTGTGTGCGTGCTTTGTTAAAATGTACAATCTCCCTTGTTTTCGTAAAGCTATCAAGATTGATGTGGATGATGTTATAGCTGAATTTGAGCAGGAGAGAGACCCATTGATGGATATGCAAAACTGATTCAGCCTGTGAAGACCAGCTTTATGTGGTCGGCTCTGTTCCAAACAGAAAATAGGTTTGCATAATTTAGTGAAATATAAATATATAAAGTATATTTGCTGGCTTAAACATTTTTATTTTAGGTGTATTACCGACTCACTGTTGGACCAGGTTTTGAATTTTCATTTATGTACCCTATATGTATACATTTTCTTGTGTTTTTTTCTTTTCAAGTGAATTGCAAATCTTTATACAATTAAGCTTGTGTGATTATTTTACGGCTGTTTCTCCTGCTTTTAGTCATAGTTTAAACAATTTTAATGTATAGCAAACAATTTGTAACTCAAAGTGAAGACCAGATCTTATTTTGCTATGTTTGGAATTTTGCTTCAATAAAATTTGTTGTTTTTAAGACACTTTGGCATCTTTTTTTGAATCATTGAATAAAACTTGTTGTTTTAAATCACTTTTGGTATCTGAAATATGCCTTGCTTTATAAAGGGCATGGTTTTACAAGGTGGGTCAAGGTAACGGATGCTCAAGAGGTGTTTTGGGCTGTACTGCCAGGTTCCTTGGGTGTGTCATAGACTCTCTCTAAAACCTTTTTCCTTGTACATCCACTCTGAAAGTTATTGTTTTAAACACTTGGGCATCTACCATATGCCTTGCTTTATAAAGGGCATGGTTTTTTACATGGTGGGCAAAGTAACGCTATACCCATGGGTGTGTTTGGGACGCACTGCCAGGTTTTTTCCCTGGATGTGTCCTAGATTCCCTCTTAAACCTTTCCTTGTACATCCACTCTGAAAGTTATTGTTTTAAACACTTGGGCATATGCCTTGCTTTATAAAGGGCATGGTTTTACAAGGTGGGTGAGGTAACGGGATGCTCAAGGGGTGTTTTGGGCTGTACTGCCAGGTTCCTTGGGTGTGTCATAGATTCTCTCTAAAGTTTTCTTGTACATCCTCTCGCCGGGTCTGTCAATCACGCTCTCTGTACTCTCTGTACACACCCCGAGCGCTGCAAGCAGATAGGAGCAGGATGTCTGCTCCGCCCCATTGATGACTTACCTTTTATGACACCTTACAGGCTCCCAAAGGTCCGTCTCGGATCACAAAGATGATCAGCCCCAGTTTTAGCATCAAGGCTAAGATCGGCCGACCATTTTCCTTGCGCACGACTGACAAAAGGTCCGATGCCGGTCAAACAGCGCACCCAACAACAGGCAGAGATCAGACCGCGGGGGGAAATGCCCATTAACCAGGTGGCATATGGTGGGTACCGGAAATGCCAGGGGGGCGGGACATACACCTGTCAAAATCTGATGATGTATAATAGTGACGCTCCTATACTACTATGGCCTTCACGATCCCCTGACTTAAACCCAATAGAACATCTGTGGGACATTATGTTTCGGTCCATTAGGCGTCGCCAGGTTGCTCCTCACACTGTACAACAGCTCAGGGATGCCCTCATACAGATCTGGGAGGAAATGCCACAAGACACCATCCGTCGTCTCATTAGGAGCATGCCCTGACGTTGTCAAGCATGCATACAAGCTCGTGGGGGCCACACAAGATACTGAAAAGCATTTTGAGTAGCAGAAATTAAGTTTTTGAAAAAATGGACTAGCCTGCCACATCTTCATTTCACTCTGATTTTAGGATGTCTACACAATTGAGCCCTCTGTAGGCAGAAAACTTTTATTTCCATTAAAAGGCGGCATCCTTTTGTTCCTAAGACATTGCCCTGTCGTTATTTGTATAGATATCCAACTTCCTATTGAGATCTGATGTATCTAATGTGTTTCTTTAAAGTGTTCCTTTTTGTGAGCAGTGTATATATATATATATATATATATATATATATATATATATATATATATATATATATATATATATATATATACAGTATATATATATATATATATATATTGTGACAGATAGGAGGTACTGTCGTCCCCTTGAACCCTCAGACCAGACGCCAAACACCAGGTAAAAGTCCAATAATAATTTTTATTTGGACAAATAAGTGCAGAAAGCACCCTCCTCTCCACAATACTCATATAATTAAACAAATCCACAATAAACAATAATCCTCCACTCCCAGATGCGTTGCCACCCTGCCACTCAGCTCAGCGACTGGGATCTCCCACAGTCCTTTTATATTCCCTGACCCGGAAGTGTTTCCAATCCTTCAGTCCACGTGATTTCCTACCACTTCCGGGTCAGATCAAAAGTCCCCTTTTTCATCCCAGAAGTACGTCATTTCCCCTGTCGCTGTGACTAGGCGTACTTCGGGTTATAGGCACGTCTGGGCCTCCTGCAGCGTCCTCTGTTGGCCCCAAGGTATCCAGCAGGGCTGTAAAGGAAAACTCCATTGTCCATGATTCCCTGCTGACATTTGGGGCACCTCCATGCTGCAGGGAGGGCTCCACCTGGCGGCCTGGGGGTATTGGCCGGGATGACTGGCCGGCCATAACCCACTATATATATATATATATATATATATATATATATATATACACATATATATATATTTATTTTAACCTATTGAAGTTTTGTCTTGTACTCAGTTTGGAGAAGACCTTGTATCAATCTCTTTTTTTGCTTGTGTGACAAGCCAAATGGTTTTGTGACATAGAGTCCCATTAAGCAAAGAGCTATTCATATGGCTGGCTGCATGTAATACTCTATATATACTGTAGTATGTTATTGTGGAAAAATGAAATTACCAGTGAAATGAACAGGAGTGGTTGAAAGAGTGAAAACCAACAAGAAAGAAGAATTAGGTATCCACTTCAATAAAAGAATACATGTCTGCATGTCTGTTTATCTGTGTGTCTGTCCAGTTTCTACAGTATATCTCTGACATTCCAGGAGAAGGTGCAACATCAAGTTTGTAGTAATAAAATGCTTCATGCTTGTGTTCGCCAATGTTTGTGATGCACCATCTGTTGCAATGACAAATGCAATGCATATGACAGATTGAAATTGAATTAATTAACATAGAACTCAGTGTTAATATTTGCAGTTCTTCATGTATTGGAATGTATTTTGCAGTGCATGTAGTAATAAAGTGAATTGCATTTGACATTCCAAAAGATGGTGCATCACAAACATTAACACTGCTTTTACAAATCCCATACTAAACAGCAAATAACAGAGACTTGCATTGCGTTTGTTGTCAGGGATTGTGGCAAGCGGCAGGAAACAGGTGAATGGAGGGGCAAGAGTCATATTTCAGTGCCAACTGTGCCCTGTCTCCAGGCATCTAAATGTCATCTCAACTGTGCACTGTTTTCAAGCATCTAAATACAATCTCATTGCTGCAAGTGGAGAATGGCAAAGTGGTTTGGTTAAAGTGGAAATGTGATTTTTTGGAACAGTTTACTTTGCTAGTAATTATTTAGTGAAGGGGGATGTATTTTGCTTTCCTTTTTGGATTGGAAGGTCTCTTTGTGCATAGTGCTGTTGGAATTGCCTCTGTCATGTGACAACTCTCCAAGAAAAAGTTGGATTAAAAATGAATAAAAAATGAATGAATTCTGAGATTTATTGGTAGAGTTGAAGGTGTGAAAAGCAAAAAAAAAAACAAAAAACAAAAAAGAAACTCTAAAATACTGAAAAGCAGACTGGTGTAGTACTAGCCTACATACCACCAGATCCATATTCGTTGTTCATGACTGAATTTGGAGAACTATATATCTAGGTCTAATTAGAACTTACAGCATTGAGATTGAAAAGTTAAATATTAATCCATTAAATAAAGTTAACTTCATGCCTTAATTACTTTTGTTTTGCTTTGGTTCTTACCAGTACAATCTTGGATTAAAACAAAGAAAGCAATGTAGATCAGCTGACATCCGATTAAAATATGACTTTAAAATAAGCTTTGGATAGAGTAGCATTGTGCCACTGCTCTACTGCTCTAAAGCTGTTTTTCTGCCTCGAGTAAATACGCCAGAGATACTGGGGGCCGTGAATTTAACAGATTGAAGGACTCTGTTATCAGGTTAGATGGCCCAGTACAGACCTGAAATGTAGAATGCACAGAAAGGGGTGGGTGACCAGTTGGCATTGGTCTCCAGGATTATGACTGTGTCTGACTTGTCTTTGACTTTCTCTCATATAATTGATCAACACACTCCAAAGGTTTGTTTTCTCCAGGGATGCTGCAAATCAGAGTTTTTGTTTCCTCTCCTCCCCTGTCTTCTGGCTATTGTTTAGCAATGGACAGATATTGCTTGCTTCTATTTATGTTTTTCAGTCTGTTTTAAACAAATTTGTCAAATGTAATCAGAAATTTGTAAAGTTTGTATTTGCATTTAACCTAAGGACTTATCACAGCACTGTGCATCTGCAATCAGTGAAGAAAGCTAGACAAAATAAACTGAGTGCAAGCAGGAAAGACTGATAAATGACACCACCATGGCAGCACAAACTCCTCATTTAAGAAGAGACATTTGTACTGGCTGGGACAACATATGATTTTCTACCAGAACAAGAACAAAAACACTGCAAGAGGCTATATAACTTTTAACTGCATGGATTGTGCTGTAAAAGTTAAAAAGCAAGAGAGCAATCCAAAGACCAATGCAAGGACTCAGAACTAGAGTTGGCTTGGGAAGAAGCATGTAACACTCCTTCAGAACACCAAACGGAAAGCGCCTGTAAGGGTAGGAGCCAGCTTTCTGCTAACAGAGACAGGTAGCCATAATGCTGCTCTGGAGGCTTTCCTTTTATAACAGAAAGCTGTCGGGGGACAGTAGAAAAAGAGAGTGGAGATTGTACTCTGCTGTCCTTGTAACAAATATTAGGGTCACCCCGATCATGGAAATGAATAAAAGAATCGACCAGAAGTACTGTGGCATGAAACAAAACAGCTATTTATGTATAAAAGACAAGAAAAGAGCTGATCAGTGTTCTCATTCTCTCTTTTCCCATGTAATCTTTCTCTTGGTATTGCATTTTACATCAGTAAGTCAAAAATGGTTGTGTTAAGAGTAATTAATGCAGTAAGAATGAATGAGGTGTGTGTGTTAAGTGTATACATTCAAGGCTGACTTCTGTCTTAAACTTCGTTGTGATTGGATTACGTTCATATTTCTGCCTCCCTGTAAAAGTGGGTGCTGAATATTGAAGAATAGATGGATTAACTGTGGTTGTTATTTCTGCAGAATAGATTTATGGTCAGTGTTTTTTCCTGAGTAAGTTAGCACAACATAAAGAGAGAATGTATGGAAACTGTTCAAATCCTTTACTCAAATGTTCACTTTGAGTAGCTTTATTGTCACATGCAGAAGGTGCAAGAGGCTGATTGGGAACAAAGGAACCTCAATTGTTCAGGCTACTTTTATACTGAGCAGCAAAGAAGGTTCAGGCAGTCAAAGCTAGCTTGAATCCAAAGGTTCAAACCTAGTCCTCTCTGAAAGGAATACATTTGAAAATGCACCTTTTTTATTCATACTCACCATTCATTGAAATTGAAATGGTGTTTTTGATCACCACTTGTGAACCATTTTCAATAACCCTGTTTGAAGGATATACATTAGAGAATGTTGGGTCTCGTGTAGCAGTGTGATTGGGGAAAAATGGAAAATTGTGAAAACACTGACCTATATTTGCCATGTGATTGGGCACTGACTTAAGTTTTGTTCTGCTAAGTACCTCTGTGATCTCATTATTACTATGGGGATAGTCTTTTCCTAATTTCTCCAAATCATCTTTCAGGTACTGTAATTTAAAATATGTGAATATTTCTCTGAATTTATTTTGGCAAGACTTTCAATCTATACTTTCCATGGCATGGACTACTTTATACTTGGTTCTAACCCTTAAAAGCAGGTTTATTTTGTCATTTTTCCTGTCCGGTTGAGTGTTTTCTTCAGGTGCTATTTGTTTTTCCTGTCTTTTAGGTATTTTGCTTTACTTCACATTTGCTCTGTAAATCTTCATGGCTGATAAAATATGCATGCCCAATAGGAAAGATTTTCGTTTTTCAATCTAGATGACAAACATTTAAAAAACAATCAGAAAATGCTAGGGTGGATGAAAACATTTAAAACAAAAACAACATTTTTCGATTCATCCATGGTAGTGTGGACTAAACACAGTAAGGACCCTGAGGATTTTGAGGTTAACACTTCCAGTAGGCATAGCCCACATTAAAGATTTCCTGCTCTGCTAAGTTTCAGGTCATGGAAAATATAGACTGGGAATCCTACCAAAATAAATTCAGCTAAACGTTGAAAGTATTTCAAGGGACATTAGAGGTCAGAGAAGTTAGGAATGACTATCCCAGAGTAAACCAGAGATCACAAAGGACATTATCACAACAAAACTGAAGTCAGTGGCTGATCACGTAACAATCATAATCAAAAAGCTCTGTTCTCTATATCCACACTGATATGTAAGACTCTGTCTTTTCTCATTTGTATATTTTGGAAGGTGTTTCCTAGAAAAAATACTTTTTCTGGTAGAAAAGATAATTTTAATGTGTGTGGGAGGCCAAAATGAATAAAAATATGTATTTACAAATGTATCCATGTTAATGTGGTGTGAAGGGTGGAATATGTGAAGGAATCCCAAGGTATAGTTGGGGTGCCAGCCTTGCCACCCTATTTAATACAATACACCAAAAAACAGGACAAAAGCAAGAGCTTGGTGGTGAAGCAGAAATTAGGCTCCTTATCTGCCTCAATAGTCAAGCTGGCTGTTTAGTTAAAAAGACTCTCATGAGTGCGTCAGATTTAGGGAGATCCGACATGCGATGGCTAAAGTCCAAAATGAGACGCCACCTTCCATGGATTTCTGGCTTTGTAGGATCATGACTGGAAGGAAAAGGGCTTCTCAGGACATCGTGGAATGGATTCAGTTGCTCTCTTTGGGTGCCTTCTCGGCATTGTGGAAGGAAAAAGAGATGATACTGTTAATCACTGTCTCCCCTCTCGTTCCAGATAATATCACATACCTTAGAGGAGCCTGGAAGGTGATCCTCAGACACCTATGCATGACAGTAGAAAAAGTATAAGTTACTTTGTGGGCCCATTTAACCTCCTCCGCATCTGCTTACCTCCAGAAAAGGAGCAAAAACAAGAGAAATGTTATTATATACAACAGAAACATGTAAATACAAAAACATAACATAATACATAAATACAGTAGGAAAGGCATATCTAGAGTCCACTGCTGTATTGATACAAGTTTAATGTATGTTCTTTGTGTGATGCTTTGAAACCATCACTAACACACTTTTCACAATTGGAACAGTAGAAGTGTGTTTCTTTGCATATTTTTCTTATAATATTTTTTCTCTTGCTTGAGCATCAAAGGGTAGAATGTCAGTGGCTGATCTGCACGATCAATGCATTATTGTAAGCTACCACAGTGCAAGTCTTAGTAATTTCTATATTTCTCCTAGCATGAACATTGACAGTCACTGCATTGTGAACAGTGCTTATCGGGTAGCATCTTTCTTGTCCTTCCACTCGATCACAGTCTTTTTGCCCTTTTTCCATGCGCATACTTACACTACTCTGCAGTTTCATGTGACTGCATTCCCCAGGCATATCACAGTGGTTCGATCGTACAGTGCCATTTGCATCACTCTCACTGTCAGTGCCAATGTTTGATCACCAACTCACATTGTCATCACTATCACTTGATTCATCCAATGGTTCAGTTTCACTTTTAGTTTACACGCCATTGTGTGCTTTGGTTGAAGGCTCCTCCCCACTCAGGAGTATAGATGAGTTACCATAAAGTAGGGGTCCTGGAGGACCACAGTTACTGCTGGTTTTCATTCTAACCCTCTTCTTAATTAGTTACCTCTTTTTACTGCTAATTAATATCTTCTGAATAAATTTTAATTGACTTGTTTTTTAAGATTTGTTCCCCTGAATTTCTTCATCGTTCCTCAGAATTGTTTCATTTCTTTCCTTAAATGGCACCTAAACAGAAATGACATGTAAAGTAAATGAGCCAACAGAAGACCAACTAAGTCAGGGCCTGGAACTCCAAGAAATTTCACTCTAACCTGTTGCTTAATTAGGCTCTGATTCATGTTGTTAATTAAACCTGCTGTTTAATTCCATGGCTTGTTACTGCTCTCATTGTGCAATATCAAACATTTCTGAAATTGCTGATTTTCTCTTTTCTAAGAGCGCTGTTAAAATGTTTTAGGAACCTGAGAAGATCAGCATTCCTGAGAACTTCACCTTTCTTCAACTTCAGATGTACAGTGTACAATATCAGCACAATTTGCTGTCAATAATATCAACAATATCAACACAATTTGCTGGTCATGTTTTGGCTTATTTTGTATCTCATTATTGTTTCACTGCTAATTAAAGGAAAAATAAATAATTAAGGGGTCTGAGTGTTCAAGAGCAAGTCAAATAAAATTAATTCAAAAAACGTTAATTAGAACCAAAAACAAGTCACTAATTAAGAAAAGGGTTAGAATGAAAACCTGCAGCCACTGGGGCCCTCCAGGACTGGAGTTGGGGACTCCTGTCATAGTGTCAAAATGTATAAAAATATTTACATTTTTTGCAGCATGATGTTATTTCTTTCACAAGATGGCAGCAGAATACTGTCCTGAATGTTATTCGGACTTAACACTATTTTTTTTAGCTCATAATAGCTTAATTTGAGAGACACTCGGGATTAACCATTTTTACATAGAATTCAGAGCCTGGGAGAAGCTTTGGGATTAATGCCAGGGAGGCAGCATGATGAGGTGATAAAGGACTCTATAGAGTAAAATGAAATATGCAGGTCAAAATAAGGTGGCACACTGTGAATGCATATTTTCTTATTGGCTTAGTATTTCATAAAAAAGGTTTGGGAATGTTATGTTTAGTAATTACTAATTATTCAATAATTGCTCTGTACTTGAACAATACACCCATTGTTGTTGACATACACTATGGCTCACCTCATCCCTGAGGAGAAATAAAGTTCTATCTATCTATCTATCTATCTATCTATCTATCTATCTATCTATCTATCTATCTATCTATCTATCTATCTATCTATCTATCCTGAAAAATGTTTGGTAATGATCCACACTTAATATTTTCAATGTGAACCAATATAATTCTTTTTAGCTTATTGATCCTACAATTTTTAAGTTGAGGCAAACATTTAGAGTGATTGGGTGCAATTCACTTGTTTTATACTGAAGATAATCTATTTTTTAAGTTGTTCTTCTTTTTTGGCAGTTGGAAAGCCATCACGCTGGAAAGTTCAACCGGAAGAATATACAAACGGCCCCTCAAACACAGCACACGAACAACCTAAAATATTAGGTTAACTGAAATATGATTTTTATGTTTATTCCCTCCACCATAACTTACTTTGGTGTCAACACATTTTTTTACTTTGATTGAGATCTGAAACCAAATATTTCAAGCTACGACACTAAATGACTAATCTTAAGTTGCTTGAAAGAGAAAATTTACATTGAATGAACAACATCAATGTTATACTTTTTTCTATCTGTCTATCTATCTTTATGGTATTACTTAAATATCCTGTTTTGCACAATAAATACATGTTAGTAACATCTAATTTTGTTGTATATACTTAGTAATGAATAATTATGCAGTGGTAACAGACACAAAATTTTAAAGTGTTGTGAGACCCCGAATGGTGAATTTTAGGAGGGTGCAAAAGAGTGGCAGTCATTAATGCTGCCACCTTACAACCCCAGTGGTCTTAGTGTGGAACCTACTTGTCTGAACTTTTCATGTTCTTCGCCATCCCCATGCTGGTTTGCCGTGCAGTGGACAGGTGCCCTGCCTAATGGCTGCTTTCCTGTCTAGTACCTTTTGCTGCCAGGACAGACAGCAGCTTCTTATGACTGTGAATTGAATGAGCAGGCTAGAAACTGCAGAGAGGAATTTTGACTAATAAAAAAGGTAAAAGCACATGGTTATAAGATTTATGCTTATAGGCTAAAGTGAAAGAATAGCTGGGATTTTGATTGTATTGATATGCAATTTTCTCAAAGCCACCTACAGATTAAATCAAACTTTTTTGGGTATGTCACTACTTATAACAGTGGGCAGATGTCACCTGGAGGTTTTATACAATAATTCCTTGCAGAAACTCACAAAATGCAGTTAAAATCTAACCCACAAATCCAAGTAACCACATTTTGTTTTTAGTTCCAGGCAATGAGAGCACACAGAGGAGGAAAAGAAAACTGCCATTGAGACAGAAACCTTCTGCTGCTTCTCTGGCCAATTGCTTTGCTGATGGAAGGTTCTTGTCTCCTACTCATGAATAACCAGCTGTTTCTACCTCTTCAGTGGGCTGTTAATAGCACAAATGGTAAATATTTGCATATTTCAACTGTTACAGCTGGTTGTAATTGAGGCTGAATCAGGAGCTGCAAAATCCTCCTGTACTTAGGGTGTTATAGAGCCTAGAATCCCTGGGGCCAAAAAAAGCCATTTTCCACTCACATCTCATAATTCATTTTAATGGCTTGACAAGCTGCACTGATGAACTTAGAAGCACACAAGGAGGAATACTTTCAATGCACTGCAAACTGAAGTTGTTCAACAATCCAGCAGCACATAGTTGCACCACAAGTAGAAGAAAATGTACAAATATAAGTTGTTATTAGTGTAGGAATTTAACGTAACTAATGCGACCATGATAGAAACATTATTAATAATGCTGAACTATTCCTTTCCTCATAAATTTGTTTATAATTATTCACCTAAAGCTGGCGGGTGCCCCAAGCTGGTTTTACAGGTCTTTTCTGTTTCATCAAGACAAAAAATACTATCCTTGTAGTTGGTGTCTAACACCACAATTTGTCAGTGAGTTCCAGCAACACCTCAGATAGAGCAGTTTTTGGTTTTTTTAATATTCTGTACATATGAGATATAATGGATCAGTAAAGCTTGGATTTAGTCAGCAAAGTAGTGCAGTAGTTAGTGTGTAACTGTATAACTGTAGTGTCCCAGGTTCAGATCCTTTTCTAATGCTCTCTGCTAGCTAAATTAATAAGCAACTCTAAAGTGTTCCATCCAATGTTGGCTTCTTTCTTTTACAAACACAATATTTTTTTGGGATAGACTCTACCATTCTTGGTCCTTGCAGTGGACTAAACCGGTTTTGAAAGTAGATTAATAAAATTAGTGATATAATAGAATGATCTATGTATTTATCATAATTAAAATGAAAATTTTGGGAATCTTTCACAGTCATTTCTTAAAAACTGTGTGGACAGGCCAAGGATAACCCAATAACATGAAAGAGAAATAGTTAAGTAATCAACGAATTCCATATGGAATTCCAAGTGAAAAAATATTGATTTGCTGGGCGTCATTTGGGCTGTGAAAACAGTGTTTAAAGCGTTAGTCACGAGTGTCACAGGTAACTGTACATCCATGTCTCACATAAGTGTTACACCCAAGGATTACTCTGGCTGTAAAAGTGGTAACAGCGTTAGTCCCAAGTGTTACTTGGGCAACATTATAGGCGGGTCTTATGTAAGCGTCAAGCCTGAGGGTTACCCGGGCAACAGTGTAGATGCATCTTCTCCAAGACTAATAATAAAGAAACTTTTTTCAGCAGCCCAGGTGTTGCACACTCTTGACAGTGATATGAACAGTGATGTTGAAGAGCCTCTCATCAGCAGTGATGATTAAGTGAATGTGTCTTTAGGTAGTGAAACTGAAACAAACAGTGAAGCCCAAAGCGATTCTGATGAATTCAAAAATGATTATTTTTGGACCCTGCTTCACATAAACCAGCACCACCTCGTTTTGACTTTGTGGGGCAGCCAGGAATAAAATTGAATGTTGCCATACGTGATTGAAAGAATTATTGTTGAGATGAACTGTTATGCTAAAGAGTGTTGGGCAAATGACCGTACACCTAAGCAGTTTTCCTGCTCAAAGATATACCACACAAAAGACATATTTTGACAGTACAGTATATGCAGTATTAGCATCATCATCATTACTATTATTAATACTCATTTCATATTATTATTCATTATTATTATTATTTCTATCATTATACATTTTATACATCTGACTTTATATTTTTAGTGTTTTTGACAGGATATGTGGTATTAGCATTAATACTATTATTATTAATTTCATATTATTATTATTTGTATTATTTGTATCATTATCTGTGGTGGGCTGGTGCTCTGCCCAGGGTTTGTTTCTTGCCTTGTGCTCTGTGTTAGCTGGGATTGGCTCCAGCAGACCCCCGTGACTCTGTAGTTAAGATATAACGGGTTGGATGGATGGATGGATGGATGTATCATTATTATACTTTTTACACCTCTGACTTTGTACTTTTAGTGTTTTGCACATTTTACAACAGAAAGATGAGATATATTAAAAATGTCCTTTATCAAACCAAAAAATACAACGCTTTTTACATTTTTTTTGAGAAAAAATGTAACACTAATCCAAATCGAAGTATCGGAAAAGTGAAGTGCTCTAAACTCTTTAATAAATAAATAATCCTTATAAACAGGTGACAATCCGTGAGATTAAAATACAAATTAAAAACGACAGTAAACCAATAGTCATTGGGTCCTCTGACTGAAAAGCCTGGCGTAACACCCTCTTCATTTCTCCAGCTCACCCATTGCTCACTCAGTAGGCAGAGACACTAACAGCCATGGTCCTCGCCTTTCGATCCCCATCTTAGCTCGAGTGGCATTGGCCAGACCACTCGGGGTCGGTTATCCTCAAGTCTTCTATCTCACTCCCCTGGTGTACCATGGATTCCTGGGGTAGGACTCCCTCTTGATTGCACCCACTCCTCACTAATGTTCAGTGGGGATGATCTGCCCCTAGAGTGCCAATCCTTCGTGGGGCTTACCCCCATGCCGCACTTCGCTGCACTGGCTAGCTGTCTGGCTTGTCCTGCCTATTCCCCCCTGATGCTGTTCTCACAGCTCTGTTCTTTCTTTTCTTTCTCATTCTTTTTCTTCCCTCTTTTTCTTGTGTTGTCTCCCTCTTATATGCCTCCATGGGTGCAGCACCTCAATTGCATACCACAGAAGGCAGTTGAAAGAAATGAGACAGACTGCACCCTCACGTGCAGGTCCAACTCGCCTCAATTACCTCACCAACCTCCTGCAGCTGTGCGAGCACACACACCCATGGAGATCAAGCTGGCTATTCAATTATTTATTTAAAAACTCGCCATTAAATGTTAAACTGCTGACCCACTGTATCACAGTTTTCTCAGCACTCCACCAAAGGTGCTAGCAAGTGACCTTAACAGAACTATCCAACAACTCCACTAAAACATCACCTATCCTACCATACATTTTCCATACTTCTTCCTTCATGGACATGGATGCAAAGTAGTGTCTGCTAAGGTGAAATAAACCCTGGATGGAAAACCAGTACACCGCATGGTGTAACATCACTCACATTGACTTAAACAAACTAATAAAATCATAGAACATCACCTGACAGTACAGTAGCATGACTTAGACTGTGGGGTAGGGATGCATGTACCAAAGAAGAAAACCACGCAGAGAGAGAAATATCTACAGATAAGGAACACCAAGCTGGGTAAAGAACCAGAGTGATGTGGAAGGACTAAAGCTGCACCAGCATTAGAACATTATAGCAATTGTGAAGAGAACAGACCATTTTGCTCAACAAGCTCATCCACCTTATTCACCTAAATTTTTGAAAATCAGGTCACAATTTGAAGGTCCCTAAAGTCCTACTTTCTCTCTCTACTTGGTAATCTATTTTTTTTACATAAACAAATGCTTTCTAATATTTGTGCAAAATTTGCCCATAAAGTTTCTATGTCCTCATGTTCTTGTTGAAAAAAATATTTTAAAGTAACAGCTGGGATCCACTGTACTGATTCTCTTCATAATTTTAAATATTTCAATCATGTCAACTCTTAATCGCAAACAAATTATACACAAAGTACAATATGCAGTGAAATATGTAGTTGTTCAGCTTCTATGACTGTGCCTTAAGAAGAATATATAATAGAGAAAATAACAATTCATATCTTTATAAATTCAAAAATCTGCAGCTTCTGTGTCTGTTGCTCAAACACCACCAAGCTCTGCGTGAGCACAAATCCATCGTGAAGAAAGGCCACATGATTAAACCAAAAAAGCGTAAGGTATGGTTTGCACGAGACAGCGAGAAAACCAAGCAGTTACTCAAGTCCAAGATTATGGAGGTGAGGATGCAGCGCTACAAGAAGAGCCACTGCATGGCCCATTCTTCAACAACCTGCACAGCCTGTGAATTGACAAGGATCTGACTCATCCATTGCCTTCAAATTGCAGCTCTCAAGTGAGAAACCGAAAGCCTCACCACTGTCAGTCAACATCAAACCTTGAACACCTTGTACCACCAAAGAAGTATGTCATAGGCACACCAGTCAAAACCAAATGCTGTATGTGTATGAAGCTGAGGATACCATCAGCCACATAATGTGTGGATGCCATCTACTGGTCCTGAAAGAATATCCTGAATGTCAAAATAGAGTTAGTATGTACATGCGTTGGGTACTATGGCAACAGCTGAGTGTTTCAATAAGTGGTATGAGCATAGTCAAGGTGTGATCTTGACACTGGAGATTATGTCATCATGTGCGTCGAGACCATTCCCACAGACTGTACCACCACCACCATAGGGCCAGGCATCTTGTTCCAACACAAGAAGAGCAAGTCGTGTGTCTTCATTGATGTGACAAAATCCTGGATGATAACAACATCCTGAGCAAGGAGGCAGAAAAGATATGGAACACAAGGGCAAGAGTGGCTCTAGTAGTCCTAGAAACACTGGGAGTCATCAAGACCAGGTTCTAACAGCAGTTGGACAGTCTCCCATGTGAAGTCAGTGCAAAATAGATCCAGAAGATCGCACTCCTCGATAAGGCCTGTACTCTTAGACAAGTCCTCAGCTGAAGAACAATCTGAGCTTAAAGACTGAGAGGTCTGATTGACCTCTGGTGAATGCACCAGCCTATCTTAGTGCGCTGAGAGGAGAGTGATGATAATAATCATAATAAATGACAATAGCACAGGTAAGGCACTTTTGTCGAGATGGCTGGTGTCACAGATAACTTTCCTTGCCCTGGTTGGTAAGTGCACACCCTTAAAATTGTTCCAAAACAGTCCCTCAGGCTAATATATACTCAGTTATGTTGACCTCTTTCGTCAGTTGCTTTACATTGAAAGTGTCTGCTAAGTGAGAAGGACTGGAACAGAAAATCTCATTATATGCAGATGACATGGTACTGTATATATCGGACCCAGAAAATTCTGTGTCTGCAGTCTTAGCAGCACTCACAGAATTTCAAAAGCTCTCTGGTCTCAGAATTAATCTGAATAAAAGTGTACTCTTTCCGGTGAATTCGCAAGCATATAATATTAGATTAGACACCCTTCCTTTTATCATTGCAGAACAGTTTAAATACCTCGGGGTAAACATCACAAGTAAACATAAAGTTCTATATCAACAAAATTTCGTCGTCTGCATGGAAAAAATTAAACAAGACTTGCATAGATGGTCAACCCTTCATCTCACACTAGCTGGAAGAATTAATACTGTTAAGATGAATATTCTTCCTAAACTCCTTTTTTATTTCAAAACATACCAATATACATTAATAAATCGTTCTTTAAGCAATTAGATTCAACAATAACCTCATTTATTTGGAATTCTAAACATCCACGCATCAAAAGATCGACCCTTCAAAGACAAAAGGCAGAAGGCGGCATGGCTCTACCTAACTTCCAGTTTTATTACTGGGCGGCAAATATACAGGCGATAAGAACCTGGACACAAACAGAAGAACATACACAGGCATGGACCGCAATAGAAGTAAAATCCTGCAGTACTTCTTTGTATTCCTTGCTCTGCGCTCCAATAAACACACGTTATCGGCAATACACTAATAACCCAATTGTGCTCCACTCACTTAGAATCTGGAACCAATGTAGAAAGCATTTTAAGACGGAGAAGCTTCTTTCTGTGGCACCCCTGCAAAAGAACCACCTCTTTCAACCCTCACAAACATATGCAGTTTTTAATATCTGGAAAAAATTTGGAATTAACTTGCTTAGAGATCTTTATATAGACAACGTCTTTGCATCCTATGAACAATTACATTCCAAATTTAACATTCCAGCTACAAATTTCTTTCACTATCTTCAAATCAGGAACTTTGTTAAACAGAACCTTCCAGATTTTCCTCATCTTGCACCCTCATCCACGCTGGAAAAATTATTGTTTAATTTCAAGGAGTTAGACTCCATCTCTACAATATATAAAATCATTTTACAATCCCTTCCTTTCAAAGATCCAAGAGGACACTGGGAAAATGATCTCTCAATTAATATATCAGAAAAGGAGTGGAAAGTAACAATGCAGAGAATTCACTCAAGCTCCATATGCGCAAAGCATACAATTATACAACTCAAAATTATATATCGAGCACATCTGTCTCGACTAAAACTCTCCAAAATGTTTCCAGGGCATGATCCAAGGGACTCCCAGGGTATTGTAATTAAAGCCTTGCTGATGATAACGTGAGGCGGTGAAGGGACATCTGTACAAGAGCGTGAAATAGCTTGCTTAGTGAAGTGACTGTTGCTTTTCACGGCTTTTAAATCGCAGTTTAATTCTGCTGTGACTGCTGTAAATCATTTGCTGTTGAATAAAAGCGTCCGTTATTGGACTTAACTTTCATTCGGCCTTTCCATCTAAATGCTCGTTACATTATGTTCCGGCTTTGGTCTTTTTGCTTGGGTCCGGTGTCATTTTGTTTATGCATATATATCATCTTCATTTTACATGAAGTAATAACGTGAAATTACTGTAAATATAATTTAAAATTCTACATGTTACAAATACTGTAATATCCGCACTAATACACCTTCTTAACTAAATCGATGATCAGTGGTCAACAACACAATTTGAAAATGAAAATAATATGGTGCAGCCACGTTAAAAGGCGTACTGGTCAGTTATCACTAGGCAGCATATGTGATACCTTTTGGAATTTCTTTGAAACACTAGGCGGAGAAGAAAGCCAAGGAATACTTCAGCGGAGCGCTACTAGCGCCCCTGGGGTAGCGCCTGCGTCACCGTGGTGATATGAGAGCGTCCCTAGCAACTACACCGGTAGGGCTCTCGCCTTCCGCATTTGGCCAGCACTGGAGCAATCGCGACACATTTTGGCACCATATTAAGTCAATCCAAACAATTCCGTTAGATTACACGTGACTAAAACAGACATTTTATTTTCATAACGGAGAGTGAACAACCTGACGAGTGAAAAAGAAGAAACTTGAGTTTTGTTTGTGTAAAGAACCAAAGGCTGTAATAATGGAAACGAAAGGGACTCTCTTCCTCCGTTCAAACCATATGCATTACAGCAGACCCACAATGGTTTCGTGTTGGTAAGGTCTGATTTTTTTTACCCCCATAACTTTGTATTGTTTCCCCTCGAGCTCTTCTCCAAGCTGAGTTTTAGTTACATTTCTTTGTCCATGCACCTTTAGGTGTGAATTTATTTATTTATTTTTATGTAACAGACTTTTGTCTAACTATGTAAACTAATAACTTTGAAAAATTACACAAATAGAATATACATTGTAACATTTGTAAATTTATCTGCAAAGGAGATGCAATCTGGCATCATAAATGACAAATGCAATTCCAGATTAAAATGTGAAATCAGTCTGTGTTTTATTAGAGTTACTGAAAAGTCTAGTCTGATTGTGACTAAACTATTGCACATAAAGCGATTGTAATGAAAATCTCTATATCATTTACAGAGTTCTTAGACAAAGTGTTATTCGAATAAAATATGGATTTAGGTAATACAATATAGGATGATAATTGAGAAATGAGTTTACAATTTTACTGTTTGTTTTTAAATCCCTGAATAGTTTAGCCCCCCTTTTATCGTACTGACCTCTTACACTTTTACTCTCCTTAACGATCACTGTGGTCCTCTGACCAGAAATTATCAGTCGTTCCAAGTTCTGGCCTTAAACTTACTTCTTCTGCAATAGATATTTATTTATGGAAGCTGTGCTGCACTTTGGTTGACTTCTATTGTTTTAAATGTGCTCTATTAATAAATTTGACTTGTCTTGACTTAATAGAAGTTGGAAGTTGGGGGCAGCTTTGACCTTGGCAGCTTTCAGGACACAGAAATATCTCTACTGCTGAATAGGCTCTGGTCCTCTGTGACCATTAACTGGATTAAGTTGGTTTCAGTACAGCTCATTTTTGGTATGTTCAACTGAGGAGCTATAAACTTTCAAAGAGTAGCTCAAACATAATTTTTTACCAATTTTGTAATTTTAACAGCATGATTGTATTATCTAAATTATATGCCTGGAAAACTATTTGAATCCTATTACCTTTAAAGTGCTATTGAGATGTACTGCTCAAATCTTCAGGTAGGTTGCAGAGAGGCAGAGCTTATTGTTCTAATGCATCCTGCCCAGGTCAGTCTGACTGGGGTTTTTACAGAGAGCAATGTCAGCCATCACCATAATCATAGATTTAATGAAGTGGGCTGTGTGTTATGTTATGTTATTGTCATATATCTTATAGCTACTGTTAAAAATGAGACAAATCATTTGGACAGATTTTCCATTTTCATATACAGTACTCTGCTGACCTGGAAAATCCGTAAGAAATGCATCCATTAAGATTCTGTTTATGCAGCATTATTTTGCAAAAGTTTGCAATGTTTACAGTTTTGTTGTTTTTCTGAATACAAATTTATCTTAGTTTATATATTTATTATTCTGAATAAATTGGATACAGAAAGTATCCAGACCCCTCCACTTCCTGCACACTTTGTTATTTAATTTTAAATGGATTAATTTGACAAATTTTGTCCGATAGTCTACACTCTGCCAGCCATAGTGACAAAGTGAAAACATGTTTTCAGAAAGGTTGGCAAATTTATAAAAAAAAACAAAAACTGAAATCTTTCCTTCACATAATTTATTCAGTCTCTTAATTCAGTACTTTGTAGAAGCCCCTTTTTGGCAGCAATTGCAGTTTTGAGTCTTCTTGGGTAAGGCTGTACAAGTCTTGCATACCTGGACTTGGGCAGTTTATTCTCTTTTTTCCCTAGCAGATTCTCTGAAGCTTCATTAGAAGGGAGGAGAAGTGCCTGTAAGCTGCAATCCTCAGGTCCCTCCACAGACGTTCTATGGGGTTTAAACACTTTGGCTGGGCCACTCAAGGACAATGAGAGACCTCACCTGAAGCCAATCCATTGATGTCTTGGCTGTATGCTTTGAGTTATTATTGTGCTGTCACCCCAGTCTGAGGCTGAGTACACTCTAAAGCAGGTTTTCTGTATTTGGCTGCACCCATCCCTCCGTCAGTTCTGACCAGTCTTCCTGTCTCCCATAGCACGATGCTGCCACCACCATGTTTCACTGTAGGAATGGTATTAGGCAGGTGATGACCAGTGCCAGTGTTTGGAGTTCTCCAAAGAGTTGAGATTTTGCCTCATCAGACCAGTGAATCATTTTCCTCATGCTGTCAGAATTCTTTGGCAAAGTCCAAGTGGGAGTTCTCCACTCTACTATAATCAGGCTTTTGAATGATGGAGGGTGGTTGAACTGGTCCTTCCAACAGGTTCTCCCATTTCAGCAGAGGACTTCTGTAGCTCAGTTAGAATGACCATTGGGTTCTTGGTTACCTCCCTTCTTCTCAAATTAATCATCTTGGCTGGAGAGCCAACTCTAGAGTGGTTCGAATATTCTCCAGTTTCACAATTATTGGGGCCACTGTTCTCCTAGGAATGCATAAAGCTTCAGAAATGTTTTTATACCCATGTGCTGATCTATGCCTCACCATAACTTGATGATGAAGGTCTATAGAGAGTTCCTTGGACTTTATGGCTGACATGCAGTGTTAATTGTGGGAAATTATGTACACAGGTGTGTGCCTTTCTAAATGATGTCCAGTCAGTTGGGCTCCATTCGAGTTCTAAACACATCTCAAGGAGAATTCAAAGAAAGCAGGGTGCACCTGATCACAACCTGGAACAGCACAGCAACGGATCTGAATGCTTATATAAATGAGAGATTTCATTTCTTGATTTTTAATAAATTTGAAAACCTTTCTGAAAACATGTTTTCACTTTGTCATTATGGTCTACTGAGTGTAGACTGATGGGTGAAACTGGCCAATTTATCCATTTAAAATAAAGTGTGCAGAAAGGGGTCCAAGTATTTTCTGAATCCATTGTAATTGCAAATTACAAAAATGAAAAAAGTACATTTGTAGACTGATGTTCATCAAACCATTCACTCAAAAAATGTATTGTTATAACAAATAGTTTAAAAATCTGTTGTGTTAATTATTAGTTACAAAAATGAATGCAAAATGTCTTTTGGAATAAACAGACATAATTGAACAAGTGTAATAAATGTAAAGTGTAAAATATGTTTTGCTGTAATGTAACTACAAGTAAAGCTCTGTTTTATGTTGTTTCTGTGCTAAATAATATAATAGACAGCTATAATGCATATTTAATCAGAGAATAATCAGTGCTGAAGTCTTTAAAAATCACGGTTTTCTGCTTTTGTAAAATTGGCTAATGATTCCCCACTGATGGTGCTTTGTGACACAATTAAATGATGTCCTAGTTACGGAAGAAACATGGCACAAATGTAAAATAAGACGTGATAGTGATCCAAAAAGCTGAGATTACCTGCAGAGCAGTAACTGTCCTTGTAAGGATTGCCATTACATGGTATTCAGTAAATGACTAAATACAGTAAACAAAAATTGACTAACGGATGGGCCTAGCAGTCTGATCAGGTGGGCAAAACATCTTGAGGCCCACCCACCTTTGCACAGGCCTGTTTTCTTAAATTCTGCTTAGAGCTAAACTGTCCTCTCTTTCAATCTGTAGCTACCTATAGCTTCCTGTAAAATAGTAGATGTTTGATTTTTGTAGTTTTATGATCTGCTGGGCTCCATGAAATGCAAAAATTTTAATCAAAACACCAGAGATCAAGGCTCCAAATGAGGTCTTGAAATATAATTAAAGCCTTGGTCTGAAACAATGAAACAGGCTTGCAGCTTGTTGTTATGCCAAGGTGGAAAAATAGTTTGAGTAGTGAATGGACCAGGAGAAAAGATGTAATCGAAGCCAAGCGAATGTCACAAACCGGAATTCAGAAGACTGTAAGATGAGAATTAAATGATCAAGGTCAAAAGGAGAGCAAAAGGGTTGTTAACAAAGTACAAAACAAAGGTAAAAATTTTTGAACTGCAAAATGTCTGGGAGTAACCAGCAGTCTTAGACAGAAATGTGTCCCAATTAGTAACCTTTTGTTACCATTGCTCAATGATATTGGGTCTGCACACATTTGTGTCGTAACTCAGGAAACATGTAAACAAATACACCCATAACAAAAGCAAAAATGGTGATAAATTAGAAAAATAAAAATACAACAATCTTTACATTAAGTCATAAACAGAAAGCAATACTATATGTTAATTCCCCTCTATGAGAGCACAAAACCCAGGAATAATTGCACCAAAAGGCTAAAAATAATATAAGGACAAGACACCAATATAACAGCTGCAACACCCGAAAAACAACATCAAAAATAAAAAAAAGGAGTCCTTTAATAATTAAAGAGTTATTTCTTTATATTCCCAAAGACAAAAACAAAACTGAAAAATGGAATCAAAATGAAAGAGGCAAACTGGAAGCAAGTTAAAGAGCCAAAAATCTAAACCATAAATGAGAACTGAAGAACTGAAACAAGGAAGATCAAAGACATACAACACTTAAAATAAATAAATATAGACGTGAATTACAAAAGAAAATGGGCTGCTAGATTTGGTCTCAGATACATGAGACTCTTTTAGGGGGAACCAATGACATCACAACCAATACAGCCCTGGTGCATCATGGGAAAATCCCAATGGAAACGGAGTGTGCAGAAGCCACAATATGGTGTTGCCCGTTGTCAAACCAAATTGGTTTTGGAAAAGACAGTAAAAAATAATCAACTTCAAAACTGAGCTGTAAATAATATTTTGACTGAATTGGATTCCTTGAATATTAAAAAGTTCCCAAAAAGACAACAAGATTAATTTTCTAGCCTCAGGAAAACCCAATAAAAATACAAAGAAACTCAAATCATAACATTAAGTAAATAATAACAATAGGAACTTATTGCTTTATAAATTAGACACCAAAATGAACAGCTGAAACCTTATGAATTTATAAGTGAGTACAGAATATAGCCGTTTGAAGAGCTTATTATGATCTAAGTATTTTTTCTTTATTCTTCATTATTCAATTCATCTATATTTTTCTGGAAGGAAAATGTCCTTATGGTGTCTCTCCATTGCATCAGAAATGGGCACATTTAATTTGTTATTGATTAATACAAATACATGATCCTAATTAGTGAAATTGTGAGTTCATTGAAATTGTGAAAATGTTCAATAACTTCACCAAAAACAGCAAAATGTTTTGAATTAAATGATGAAGTATAAACTGAAGTAGTTTTTTTTTTAAACATTTTACTGAATTTATTAAAATCAAATAACATTCCATACCATGAGAAAGAGAGCTAGGCCAACAGAGTAAAACTTTAGTAGTAGGAAAAACAAACAAACTAACAAACAAACAAACAAACAAACAAATAAATAAATAGAATAAAAAAAGCGAAGAGAATCTGCTTCCTCAATTTAAATTTTATTCCAAAATGTTATTGAATAGATCCTGCTAGGTTTTAAAAATGTTTTGCA
The DNA here is from genome assembly GCF_016835505.1 of Polypterus senegalus. Taxonomy (NCBI): domain Eukaryota; kingdom Metazoa; phylum Chordata; class Cladistia; order Polypteriformes; family Polypteridae; genus Polypterus; species Polypterus senegalus. The sequence goes on along the minus strand of NC_053157.1, from coordinate 61,740,335 downwards.
CAGATCCTCTAAGTGAGAATTAGATTTTTTCCAATTTCAAATAATATATAACATTAGTTACCCACTGACTTAACAGAGGAGAGTTAGGATTCTTCCAGTTGATCAAGATAAGCCTACGTGCCAATACTGTAGTAAAGGCAATCACAGTTTGTTTGTCCTTCTCCATTTTAAGCCCATCTGGAAGTACAGCAAACACAGCAGTTAGTGGGTTAGGAGGGATTGAGACTCCAAGGCTGTCTGAAAGGCACTTAAAGATTTTGGTCCAGAATGATGTTAATTTGGTGCACACCCAAAACATGTGACCCAATGAGGTTGGAACTTGATTACAACATTTGCAGGTAGGATCTTACCCTAGAAACATTTTGGACAATTTTAAAAGAGACAAATGTGCTAGACAGATGATTTTAATTTGAATAATTATATGCTTTGCGCATATGAAGGTTGAGTGAATTCTGTGCATTGCTGCCTTCCACACCTTTTCTGAAATGTTGAGTGAGAGATCCTTTTCCCACTGTACTCTGGGATCTTTGAAAAGGGGGGTCTTTAAAATGTTTTTGTATATTACAGAAATGCTGCCGAGTCCTCATGACTGATAAATATTTTTTCGGAATAGAAGTAGGTAGTAGGTGAGGAAAGTTGGGAAGGTTTTGTTTAGCAAAGTTTCTACTTTGGAGGTAGTGAAAAAAATGTGTTGCTGGAAAGTTAAATTTGCAGTGTAATTGTCCATAGGATGTGAAGACTATGTCTATGTACAGATCTCTAAGTGATTTAATTCTGAATGTTTTCCAGACATTAAAAACTTCATACATTTGAAAGGGTGGACAAATGTGGTTATCATGCAGAGGTGCCCCAGATAAAAGCTTCTCTGTCTTCAAGTACTTCCTACATCGGTTCCATATTCTGAGTGAATTAAGCACAATTGGGTTGTTAGTATATTGACAAAAACTTGTACTTTTCGGGGTACAAAGCAAGGAATATAACGAAGTACTGCAGGATTTTATTTCTATTGCGGACCAAGCCTGTGTATGTTCATTTATTTGTTTCAGTGTCCAGGTTTTTATAGCTTGTATATTTGCTGCCCAGTAATAAAACTGAAAGTTAGGTAGAGCCATGGCACCTTCTGCCTTAGGTGAACTGAACTATTTTTGAGTGGAATATAATGGTGCAATGGTCTTGAGGGCTAGGGAAGCATCTGTAAACTATGCTAACCCGATTATTGTGGCTAGAAATGTGACCTAAGCTGGGAGGCAGCAGTGCTAACCAATTGTGTCCCATCCAACATTGTCTTCTACAGCTCTATGATGTCACAATGGATTCATGGTGCTCTGGAAAAAAAAGTGTACCTAATCTGTTGAATTTTCATTATTCAGTGAACAAGGTTACTGGTGAACCACTCAGAAAAACACTTTGGTGAACTTTGCCAATCAAAACTAATCGTAAGATTTAAAGTTTCAAGTGAGCAGAAGATATGTTGAATATCTCTCTTTTAGGAGTTGGCAAATGAGCTAATTGTTTAGCAAGGTCATTACATTGAATCATCGATTATCAACTACCATGTTACAGGGGCAATACCAAACTCATTGTTACAAAATGAAGGAGTAATCCCTATTGGTTTCTATTTTTTCTTTTGTTGTTTGAGCACTAAATCTTCCCCTATGATTTGTTGAAAGTCAGGTTCTTCTTCTATAGTCCAGCTATGCTGATGTCACGCATCACACATGCATACTCTACATTGTCCAGAAACATGCTGTGTTTGTGGCCACAAAATAGTATTATCCAAAATGTACAACACTAAAAACATTGTTGCCTAAAGGAAAACTCGAACACAAAAAGGCAATATGATTACAACGGGGTGAAAATAGTAAAAATCAAAACCTTAAAAAATAAATATCAGTAGCCTATCAAAAAAATAATTTATTGTCACATTCCTGACATGCTTAACTATGGCTATGTCCACACTACTACATTTTCATTTAAAATCGTTTGTCTCAGTTTTTGCCTTTTGTCAATTACTATCCCGGTATTTTAACCCCTGAAAATGAGTTATTAGAAACTACTCTCCAAAGCCATAAACTTCCGAAAATACCAACTCAGTGATGCATGTAAACAGGTGAAAATGAACACTCTAATTGCTTTATTCGTGCGAGGACACAGAGGAGTGGCTTTCCATGGTGCTTGTTGTGCTGCTTATCAGTATGCATCTGAATTGCATTTTATACAGTTTCAATGCTGCATACATGTGCAAAAGGCAAATAATTTACTGGTTGCTACAGTTTCGTGATAAATCCCTCTGGTTGATGACGTTACAGTCTCTTCAAGGAGTTTTCAACCAATGCATGTATAACCAGTCTAGTCGAACATCTGTGTCATATAGGATTGTTTTACTGTGGATGGAGACACTATGTAAATGATGTGAAAATACTAATGTGGACTGAGATTGGTTTTATTTAAAAGACTGTATTTTTTAACGAAAACATAATAGTGTGTATGTATGTAGCCTATGTAAGAGTGAGGGAATCAAAGGGAAAGATAATACTTAGTACCAAGGAAGTGGGTAGCTGCCCCCCAAGGACCTGCTATGACTGGACTGAGCCCTCTTTACCTTGTGTGGTGGCTTAGCAACTTGTCCACCTCTAAACTGACACAAAATTCTTTTTCTTACTTCTCATCTCTCCCTCTTAACTAAGTTCTCTTTCTCTCTTCTTCCAAACAATCTACCAAGGAGCCTTCACCCTATTTCTAGACTCAGTGAGTTGCACATGCTAAAGCTTTAAACTCCACCCTTAAGTTACTTCTGGTCCAATTTCCACAATCGATTGTGTAGTCAGAGATGGTCCAGTGATACAAGGTTAGAATTCCCCCAGCATCCTTTAGTTTTCTTAAAATCCTGTGCAGCTCTGAAAGGGTCAGGTCAACTTTACAACTCCCTAACTGCCTTTTTCTTTAAAGGGGCAGCACAGTCCCATTTCTCCCAGTCAGGGATTGTATAGTATATGCTAGTGGCTGGGAATGAAAGTACTGGTGTAATGCCAGTCCTATGTTGTCTTGCCTTTATAAGGGCAACTTGGTTCCATCCTCTTTAGCTTGGGATCTGTCATCCAGCGGGTATTGTGGCTACTTGCCAGACTTCTCTGACTTTTTTTTCTTTGTTGGAAGAGATTGAGATGCACTTTCTTGCTGCTGTCTAGATTAATGTTGAACTTTTGCCCTCAAATTACTCCTCTCTCTAATGTTTCTGTAGTTTCACTCCACTCTGGAATGTGGAGGTGTTGTTTCAGTGCTCAGGATTTACAGTAGGGTTTTACCCTTCCATGTGTCATCGTTGTAGTGCTCTTGATATCCCGGTTACTCTTCACATTTGCTTCAGCTTTGTTACATCCTCAGAGTTCTCCAAATTCATATTAATCATCATGTGTCCCAATAGTTCAGAAGTGGGAAAGAAACATTAGGATGTTACATGTGTGACAAACTATAATAGACAGCTATGTGAACAGAAAATCTAAATGGGATTAGCACTGTGAATTATTTAAAATATGCAGTGGTGCAGGCTAGACACTGCTAATAACTGAAGTTCTTAAGTGGCGATGCTTCTCAAGTTTCGACTATGATTAGACTTTGTTTTACAGATTTTTTTATGTTTATTCATTTTACCCAAAGGCACCAAGCTAGAGAAGCTGAACCAAAGGACTATGATGTTGCAGCTTGTCCAACAGGAAGAAAAGACCTGCATCTCTCTACCTACAGACATTTTTCCAATGGCAAAGCTGAGGTAGGCAGTGCCTTGTATTTATTCCCTAAAAATGTATGTGAGTTTGTATTTTTCAAAACTACTTAACTCTGAAGAGAAGCTAGATCAGAGTCTGCATTTTCATTTTTAATACAAGCTAATAATTAAAAGGTTAAGGTGTCATGGTGATGTAGTGGTTAGTGCTTCTGTCTAACTGATCCAATGTCCTGGTTTTAAATCTCACGCTTAGCTATTTCAGTGTGGGGTCTACTTTGGAATTACAGTTTTCCTTGCACATCCCAAAAGTTTGTGTTTCAGGTTACTGGCCAATCTACACTGGCCTCTTATAATAAGCAAGTATAGGTATGTATGTGTCAATTGGCCCTACAAGAGACTACAGACTTACCCACTACTGGTTCCTGTTTGATTCTGTTGGAGGCAAATGGGGTCTACACATCGTGACCATGAAGCTTGATTAAAAGTGTTTGACGATAAAAGGAAAGATGGATGAATAGTAAGGAGGCTGCTTGATTTTTAAATGACTTTTTTTTCCCTTCACACTTAATATCTCACTTTAATCATATTTGTCAAAAGTTTTGTCTAAAGAATCTACTTTTTGAACAGACAGATAAAGGCATTATATGGAATGTGGATAATTAATAATAATTATGGAGGAAGGCACTAGATACAGACATAAAATTCTGCAGCATTGAAGGTTCTCTAAAGCAAAGGGTCCTACATAATTCTTCCTAGAGCTGGCCACACAGTCAAACTGAGCAATCATAGGAGAATGGTCATGGTATGAGATGTGACCAAGAACCCAATGATCACTCTGGCTGAACACCAGAACCTGGTTGGAAATCGGAGAAACTTCCAGAAGGACAACCATTGCTGCAGCACTCAGACAATCTGGGCTTTATGACAGGGTGACCAGGCAGAAGCCTGTCCTCAGAAAGAGACAGAAATTAGCCTGCTTGGAGTTTTTAAAAGGACACAAGAGGAGAAAAAGATTTTCTGGTCTGATTAGAGCAATATTAGCATTATGTCTGGAGAAAACCAAGCACTTTTCACCACGTGTATAATGAAATGTCACCATTGAAGCATGGTGGTGGTAGCATCATGCTACTAGGTTGCTTTTCAGCAGCAGGAACTGGGAGACTATTCTAGTTGAGGGAAAGCTAAATGGAGCAAAGTCCAGAGGCAGCTTGGTGGCTGAGGTCTCCAGGACTCTAAAGAAATCCAAATCATATTATGTGGTATCATCTACTGTTAAATTCTGCTCCATACTTGTAAAATTTTTATTTTTATACTGTATTGAGGATTTGTTCTTTTCTGTGTATTGTGTTGTGTTGACCCCCTTCTTTATGACACCCACTGCACACCCAACCTGGAAAGGGGTCTCTTTTTGAACTGCCTGTCCCAAGGTTTCGTCCATTTTTCTTTTCCCTACAAGGTTTTTTTTGGGAGAATTTTTCCTTCTCATCTTAGAGAGTCAAGGCTGGGGGGCTGTCAAGAGGCAAGACCTGTTAAAACCCATTGCGGCACTTCTTGTGTGATTTTGGGCTATACAAAAATAAATTGTATTGTATTGTATATCCGTAATGAAATCCCCCTCCAGAGTGCTCAGGACCTAAGACCGAGCCAAAGATTCACCTTCCAACAGAACAATGAAAGTGCAAAGTAAAGGCCACATAGGAGTGGCTTATAGACAACTCTAGGAATGTATATGAGTTGCCCAGCTAGAGCTCATACTTTAACCCAATCAAAGAAATCTGGAGAGACCTGAAAATAGCTGTCTACTGATGGCCTCCATCCAACCTGGCAGGGCTTGAGGATATCTTAAGAGAAGAATGGCAGAAAATCACCAAAATCCAGGTTTACGAAGCTTGTCACATCAAACCTAAGAAGGCTTTAAGTTGTGATCACTTTTAAAGGTGCTTCAATTAAGTACTGAAAAAAAGGTCTAAACACTTGCTTCAATGTGATATTTCAGTTTTTTTATTTTCAATAAATCTGCAAAAAAATGGTAAAATCCTGTTTGATCCAGAAGCTTATTTCTGACACTTTAAAAAAAATTGCATTATTTTGCAAACGTATTGTGTTATTTCTCAATAAGTATGGTTACAATAGAACTGTGCAATTTTTCAAAAGTTTGCTTGCTTAGGACACACATTCTCTTTCCATCTACTGACAGCTGTAGAAGGAGAAGTGAAACACGTGGATAGTGTGCATTCAAGTGAAAAGCATTGAACAGAGATTTAATCCTGCATGTGCTGAGGGGTAGATTTAATCTGGCCAATTTAGATCCTTTGCACAGTACAATCAGACAGCCAATCAGAAAAGAATGTGGTGGGTGCAATCCATTAATTAAAACTAAATGTATAACTTTTGTTCAATTCTTGTTACAAATCTGTTCAAATTAATGCAATACTTACTTTGTAATAAGGAAATACTTTAGTGGAATAACACAATACTTTAGCAAAATAACACTTTTTTATTGACGAGAATAAGCTTGTTTTCACTTTGTCATTCTGAGGTACTGAATGTTGCCTGATGTGGGGAAAAAAATGAATGTAAATGTGAAAAAAGTGAAGCGGTCTGAATACTTTCTGAATCCACTGTAGATCAATGGTTTTCAAGTTAAGTCAAGAAATTTAGCATTTCTTCTTGTACCGTTCCAGGCTAACAGCACAGTTTCATTCTCTTGAGAAGTTAGCAATTGTGTTCACTAAACTCATTTTTATATTTGGAATTTGTGTCTCATGGAAAAATGAAAAAGGTTTTTGTCACATCAGTAACCCAACAGTTCAGATCAGGGGTCTCCAACCCAGTCCTGGAGAGCTACTGTGGCTGCAGGTTTTCATTCTAACCCTTTTCTTAATTAGTGACCAGATTTTTCTGCAAATTAACTCTTTGCCTTGTTAATTGTAAATGTTTACAATTTTTTATTTGTGAACTATGTAGCATTATTTGTATAAACAAGCTGTTTACTTTCAGTATTTACTTTAGAAACTTTAAGACCTTTCCATAAGTAGATCAATGTTTATTTTTCTATGTGCACACTTTTGGGCTACCCTTTATCCATTTCCTAATTTGAGTATTTGAGTATAACCTTGGATGGCCTGTGAATGACATATTGATCCTCATGGCCTTACTACCTCACACGGGGTCAACTTAGAGTTGGCAGTTAAGCTAACAGGTTTGTCTTGGGATGTGTAAGGAAACTGGCATACCTGGAAGAAATCCCATGCAGATGCATGGAGGTTATACAAAATCCACAAAGCTAGTGCCCAGGCTGGGCCCTGAGGGAGGAGTGCAAACTGCTATGCGAGTGTACTGAACAGTTTTTAAAGTTTATTGTAACTGTTTCGAATTTGTGAATGTGGATAGATGTTTGACCTTACAAATAAGTACTATGCTAAATTAGACTGTATTGAACCTAATGTGAAAAAGGATATGTGATTATGTTAGACCACTCTAATTACTGTTTTTTTGTTTCATATTATTATGGATAGTACAGAGGGTCATTGCATTTCTCAATATATTTTTTAATGTTATCACAACATTCAGTTTTTATTTCCTATCATGTCTATACACTTTATATAATACTGCTAAATGGTAATGTAATTTACTGTTTAGGACATTCAACCACTTTCTTACTGGAATCAGGCTTACTATAGCCTATCAATTTTACATTTCATATTTTTTACATTTTTATTTAATAGGGTTGGACAACATCTACAGAAGCTCAACTGTCTCAGCATCATTTAAAAAAAGACTATGAAGTGAAGGAAACCCCAAAGCCTTTTCTTTCAGCACGTAATTTTAGTGCAGCAGGATTTGAAAGGTAAGAAGAAAGCAGCCGGAGAAGGTTCAGATTCCAAACCTAAATACAATCAAGCAAATAAACAGCAATGTTTATTTCTATAGCAAATGAAAAAAGTTCAAAATGCTTTAGGAGACATCAGACAAGTGGGTACATGTAAAGAAGAACAAATTAAAATTAGATAAGAATAATTCAGTATGCAAAAAATAAATAACGCACATATGATAGATATACTGTAAAACTAAAAGAAATAGAGTCCTTAAATATAGAAATATAGAATTTTTTTTTAAGTTTCTAAATGTAAGTCTGATGATAAAGTCAGTTGGCCAGGTGGGCAGAAAAAAAGCAAAAACTTCAGTTAAACTTTAAGAAAATAAAATCTTTAGGGGTTTTAGGCCAAAAGACCACCCAGCCCCTACTGGGCATTCTACCTAACATAAATATCCTCAAGTTTGTCTTTATTTTTTTTTTAAGTCTTAATCTTAGAAGATTTGATGCAGTGGGTCTTGTGACAGGTTGGGGTACCTGCATTCATTCAAACATCACAAGTGGCTACACAGGACTTTGATCAGGTAGTAGTGGAAGAAACGAAAACAGAGAAAAGTGAATATTAATAAAGACTACAGAATCATTAAAATGTATGATACTTCTATGCATATCTAGTTTACTAAGAGAATGACTAAATATTTAATTAGGAAAAGGACAGATTAAAAAAAGTTGGTTTTTAAGAATTTTTAAAATGTTAGACAGTATTACCCTGGCATATTATCTCTTAGGAAAGTATTCCAGATTTTTGATACATAATAGCAAAAGGCCGCCGCACTACAAATTCAGTGCTTGGCTATTGGATTAATAAGCAGATGAAATTAAAAGTTCTGAGCTTATGATCATGAGTGTAGGGGGGCAGGCACTCGAAAATATAGGAAGGAGACTGATTATTTAAAGCTTTATAATCCATTAGCTGTATTTAAAAGTCAATTCTAAAGGAAATCTAAAGGTATCCAATGTAATGGTGCTAAAACTAGCGAAATGTGCTCAGATTTTTGCTGCTGCACCCTGCACTGACTACAACTGATTGATATCTTTCTTAGGTTAGATTAAGAAAAATCTTCTTAGGTAGACCAGTTAAAAGTGCATAAAGGTAAATTTATTATAAAAATGATGGACAGGAGTGTACAGGGATACGGAGATGAGATGCAAATAATAAGCAAAAATGAACCATGTTATACAAACACAGCCATATGGTGCTCCTGCTACTACTGGACCTCCACACTCCAAATAAAACTTGCATATGGCAAGGAGGCCCATTTTAAGACCCCGTACAGAACTGCTTCTAGTGTAGGCCAGGCTACCATTTCTGAGGTCAAGAAAAAGCTATGGAACTCCTGTTTAAACAAACCATACTCCACTCAAAAATGATCATTTCTATATCTGTTAATGAGCCCCTGTTGTTTATAGTGAAAGCCAAGAAAAACATTTAATCTAATATTTTCACAAAGAACAGAGAAAATTCCTGACACATTAGGCTTCAGCAGGGGCCAAAACTGAACAACAGCTAGCGATATCAAAATGCAAAATGATCCATGTCTCATAATTCTCATGTCAGGTCTCTAGCTGTGTGCTCACAACATTCCATGATGTTGGCTTAAATATTGCTAAGCAAACCTTTTCTGGAGAATCCAAGCTTTTGAACTGAAGACCTGCCTACCTCGTTCAAGATTTGTTTCATGGACATTTTGACATTACCTGTATTTTTCTGTTGTTCTCCTTTTTAAAGCCCATTGCATTAAGAATTTTGTCTACTCCAAACAAAGTGGAATAAGTAACAGATGAAAAAATGAGCAGTTTTTTGAGGGAATTATTTATTTTAATATTTTGATTAAATAAGCTTAAATATTGACCATTACCTGACACATTATGATTAAAGCCTGCTTTCATGTTAAAAATGGAAGAACAATATGTGGATATTAACTCATTGGCAACTGTAAGAGATGCCCTGGTTACAAAACATACATTTTTAATCTGATGTTGGTAACTATTTATGTCAATTGCTCCAAAGAGAGATTTTTTTTCAAGAGTGTATTTAATTAAGCCCAAGATAATAATGCTTTCTGTTGGTGGTGGGATCAAAGGAGGCATGCTAAAGAAATGCTTTTTCATTGGCAGACTAACTAATCAGTCCTTTCCTGCATCTTTTCCAACTTCTGTGTGAGGTTGATGTGGCTGATCAACCTACTCCAAACAACTCAGTCTTCAGTCAAGCTATTTTCCTTCAGACCTTCTTTGACTTTATCCATCCACGTCTACTTTGGCCGTTCCCATCACTCTTTAGCCCACATGTTCATTGTCTCTCCTCATCACAGGTTCATACCATTTCAATCTACAGTACTTTCCTGTACTTTCTCAGATCTCTCTCCCACTTTCTGATTGTCTTATATCTTATTCTGTCCTTTTTTGCAACTCCACACATTCATCTCAACATCATTTCTGCCACATCTAACTTCTCTTCTGCTCCCTTTACTGCACATGGCTCAGCTCCATACATCACTGCCAGTCTTACCACTGTCTTAAAAACCTTACCTTTAGGCCATTGCCTTCATTCTTTGAAACCTTTTTCTGGTTGCTCGATCACACTGCACTTTATCGGTTATTGTTGCATCTAGTTTTGCATCTCAGGCTACCACTGATCTTAGATAAATAAATATGTCCACTCATTTCAATAGCTCTCCCTGCAGGCTAACGTCTGAATCCTGATCATCATTAAACCTCATATATCCTGTTTTCTAACGGTTTATCTTCAGCCCTCTATCTTCTGAAGCCATTTTTCCTTCTCCAACTACACAACACAATGTCATCATCAAAAAGCATGCACCGTGGGGATTGGTCTTGACTCAACACAATCATAACCAGATCAAAGACTTGGAAGGCACTTGAAGATGTTCCCGGGGATCTTGTCTGTTACCCCAATACTGCTTTTAACCTGAGTCCTCGCTCCCTCATACAAATCCTGGACAATCCTCACATACTTCTCTGAAGCTCCTTTTTCTTTTCTTTTATGCACCTCCACACCTCAGTCCTTTCCTTCATATGTTGCCAAATCGCATAATAAAGTTTTATTATTTTTTAGTCTGAAAAAAATCCAATACATATAACAATTGCTGTGATATAAAAAATATTCTTTCCAACTGTGTAATACTCTTTATTTCATCCTTATCATTTCCAGGGAGACAGGCCGACCAAAGACTGGTTTTAGAGCAGTGTTACCTCGCCATCCTGCAGATCACAACAAAATGTACGTATTAATTATTTCCATTCAGATGAGCAGTGATATGAAGATTGCTTTGTATTGCTGTAGTTCTAAAGAAGATTTTTGTGGTTTCTAGTATACAAAAGAGTGTGTCAGATCTATAGAAAATTAAAGTGAAAGTCGCTCTGCCTGTTCCTCTTTTTCACTTCGCTTTACTATGCAATGGTTAAACAGAACAAAGCGAAATGCCTGGCTTGGCGAGACATACAATTACAAGGGTGGCTCCCAAACTGGCAAATGAATGGAAATGTATTGTGAATAACTGGTGAGATTGACTGCAATTGATGATTCAGGCAATACTGTAAAATCAGACTGACTCAGCCTCCCCAGCATGCAGGGGGCAAACCTATAAATGCAGACACAAACATTTGTTTTTTTTTTAATGAGATTTTGTGACCAATGATCCTAGGAGCTATGTTGTCCGGGGCTTTATGCCCCTGGTAGGGCCACCCAAGGCAAACTGGTCCTGGGTGAGGGATGAGACAAAGAGCGGTTCAATAAACCTCCAATGAAAATAAAACTGGACAACGTTTTCCCTTGCCGGACGCTGGTCACGGGCCCCCTCTGGAGCCAGGCCTGGAGGTGGGGCTCGATGGCGGCGCCTGGCCGGGCCTGCACCCATGGGGCTCGGCGGGCACAGCCGAAGAGGTAACGTGGGTCCTCCTCCCCATGGGCTCACCACCTATGGGAGGGGCCAAGGAGGTTGGGTGCAGTGTGAGTTGGGTGGTGGCCGACGGGACCTTGGCGGTCTGATCCTCGGCTACAGAAACTGGCTCTTGGGACGTGGAATGTCACCTCTCTGAAGGGGAAGGAGCCTGAGCTAGTGCGCGAGGTCGAGAGGTTCCGGCTAGATATAGTCGGACTCACCTCGACGCACAGCTTGGACTCTGGAACCAATCTCCTTGAGAGGGGCTGGACTCTCTACCACTCTGGAGTTGCCCCCGGTGAGAGGCGCCGAGCAGGTGTGGGCATACTTATTGCCCCACGACTCGGAGCCTGTGCATTGGGGTTTACCCGGTGGGCGAGAGGGTGGCCTCCCTCGCCTTCGGGTGGGGAAGGGTCCTGACTGTTGTTTGTGCGTATGCCCGAACAGCAGTTTGGAGTATCCACCCTTTTGGAGTCTCTGGAGGGTTGCTAGAGGGCATACCTTCTGGGGATTCCCTCGTTTTGCTGGGAGACTTCAATGCTCACGTGGGCAATGACAGTGAGACCTGGAAGGGTGATTGGGAGGAATGGCCCCGATCTGAACCCGGCGGTGTTTTGTTATTGGACTTCTGTGCTCGTCACGGATTGTCCATAACGAACACCATGTTCAAGCATAAGGGTGTTCATATGTGCACTTGGCACCAGGACACCCTAGGCCTCAGGTCGATGATCGACTTTGTGGTCGTGTCGCGGACTTGCGGCCATATGTCTTGGACACTCGGGTGAAGAGAGGGCGGAGCTGTCAACTGATCACCACCTGGTGGTGAGTTGGCTTCGATGGTGGGGAAGATGCGGTCAGACCTGGTAGGCCCAAAGCGTGTTGTGAGGGTCTGCTGGGAGCGGCTGGCAGAGTCCCCTGTCAGAAGTAGCTTCAACTCCCACCTCCGGCAGAACTTCAACCCGCCCCGAGGGAGGTGGGGACATTGAGTCGAATGGGCCATGTTCCGTGCCTCTATTGTTGAGGCGGCTGACGGAGCTGTGGCGCAAGGTGGTCGGTGCCTGTCGTGGCGGCAATCCCGAACCCGTTGGTGGACACGGCGGTGAGGGATGCGTCAAGCTGAAGAAGGAGTCCTATAGGACTTTTTTGTCCTGTGGGTCTCTGGAGGCAGCTGATAGGTACCGGCAGGCCAAGCGGAACGGCCGGTTGTTGCTGAGGCAAAACTCGGGCATGGGAGGAGTTTGGAGGCCATGGAGAGCGACTTTCGGACGGCCGAGGAGATTCTGGTCCACCGTCCGGCGTCTCAGGAGGGGGAAGCAGTGCAGTGTCAACACCGTATATAGTGGGGATGGTGCGCTGCTGACCTCGACTTCGGGACGTTGTGGGTCGGTGGGAGGAGTACTTCGAAGACCTCCTCAATCCCACTAACATGCCTTCCAATGAGGAAGCAGAGCCTGGGGACTCTGAGGTGGGCTCTCCCATCTCTGGGACTGAAGGGTCCAGAGGGGTGGATGAGATACGCCCGGAGTTCCTTAAGGCTCTGGATGTTGTAGGACTGTCTTGGTTGACACGTCTCTGCAACATCGCATGGACATCGGGGACAGTGCCTCTGGATTGGCAGACCGGGGTGGTGGTCCCCCTCTTTAAAAAGGGGGACCGGAGGGTGTGTTCCAACTATAGAGGGATCACACTCCTCAGCCTCCCTGGAAAAGTCTATTCGGGGGTTCTGGAGAGGAGGGTCCGTCCGATAGTCGAACCTCGGATTCAGGAGGAACAGTGTGGTTTTTGTCCTGGTCGCGGAACAGTGGACCAGCTCTTCACCCTTAGCAGAGTTCTGGAGGGTGCATGGGAGTTTGCCCGACCGGTCTACATGTGTTTTGTGGACTTGGAAAGGCATTCGACCGTGTCCCTCGGGAATCCTGTGGGGGTGCTCGGGAGTATGGGGTACGGACCCCTGATAAGAGCTGTTCGGTCTCTGTACAACCGGTGTCAGAGCTTGGTCCGCATTGCGGCAGTAAGTCGAGCCCGTTTCCAGTGAGAGTTGGACTCCGCCAGGGCTGCCCTTTGTCACCGATTCTGTTCATAACTTTTATGGACAGAATTTCTAAGCGCAACCAGGGTGTTGAAGGGGTCGGTTTGGTGGACTCAGGATTGGGTCACTGCTTTTTGCAGATGATGTTGTCCTGTTTGCTTCATCAGGCCGTGATCTTCAGCTCTCTCTGGATCGGTTCGCAGCTGAGTGTGAAGCGGCTGGGATGAGAATCAGCACCTCCAAATCCGAGAGCATGGTCCTCAGCCGGAAAAGGGTGGAGTGCCCTCTCAGGGTTGGGGGAGAGATCCTGCCCCAAGTGGAGGAGTTCAAGTATCTCGGGGTCTTGTTCACGAGTGAGGGAAGAATGGAGCGTGAGATCGACAGGCGGATCGGTGCGGCATCCGCAGTGATGCGGGCTCTGCATCGGTCTGTCGTGGTGAAAAAGGAGCTGAGCCGTAAGGCAAAGCTCTCAATTTACCAGTCGATCTACCTTCCTACCCTCACCTATGGTCATGAGCTATGGGTAGTGACCGAAAGAACGAGATCGCGAATACAAGCGGCTGAAATGAGTTTCCTCCGCAGGGTGTCTGGGCTTTCCCTTAAAGATAGGGTGAGAAGCTCAGTCATCCGGGAGGGGCTCAGAGTAGAGCCACTGCTCCTCCGCATCGAGAGGAGTCAGATGAGGTGGCTCGGGCATCTGATCAGGATGCCTCCTGGACGCCTCCCTGGTGAGGTGTTCGGCACGTCCAACCGGGAGGAGGCCCCGGGGAAGACCCAGGACACGCTGGAGGGACTATGTCTCCCGGCTGGCCTGGGAACGCCTTTGGGATTCTCCCGGAAGAGCTGGAAGAAGTGGCCGGGGAGAGGGAAGTCTGGGCCTCTCTGCTTAAGCTGCTGCCCCCGCGACCCGACCTCGGATAAGCGGAAGAGAATGGATGGATGGATGGATTTTGTGAGTTTGTGTTATTTTTCTGATCTCCCCTCTCCAATGTGTGACAAGTGGGTTATATATTCTAAAACATTTTTCATTAATGTCCAACTGTCTGTCTTTTCAATGTAGTTTTACTTTCCATCATGCTAAATGGGTATTTAAATATCGTACATAGTAGCAGAAATGTTTGATGTTACTAGTAATAACATAAGCTATACAGTAGTTTTTTTTTAATGGACGCTTATTTAAACATTTGAAAATGTTTCCTGTCTTCATCAGGTATTTGACAATACAGTAATACCTCGGTTAATGACTCCTCTGAGAACAAATCTCCTTTAAAGTAAAGCTGGCATTAAATGTGCTATGGCCCATGTGCAAATCTAAGTACCAGTCTGCTAGAGCACTGGGTGTTCATTGTGCAACTTCCTTACACTGAAGAGTCCCTGTCTGTTCTCGATATTGGGTGTGCTGTGAAACAGGAAATTATTTTACATGAGTGCTTAGCTATTTTGCCTATCCGGTACTTATATTAATAAAGTATTTTAACAAAGTAATAAGTATAATTTGCCCAGTATGTCACAAAAACATAAAGCAATACCTTTCTGAATTGTGCATTATAAGGAGGGGATGTCATGTTTCCGCCTGGGTTTCCCCCCTCAGCTGGGGTTCAAATTCATGTTTTTTGTTCATTTTTTATTCCTTTATTTATATTACTGTTACTTTTGTTGGATCTATGCATTATTCTTTTTTTTTGTGTCTATCTATGCAAGCAGTTTTGTAGGTAGTTCCTTAAGAGGTGGAGCCACCTGCCAATAATGGCCAGGAACTGTACTTTGCCTTATAAATCCAGAGGGTCTCCCACAGTTTCCGGTGGTTCAGTTCAAATGCACTAGAAAGTGTTGGTTAGTTCTTGTGTTTTCTCTGCTAATAAGATGTCTTTTTTCTGGATTCCTGACATTTTCCCTTGTTTTTGCATATTCTCTGGATTTGTGATATGGGACTTTGTTTGCTTGGATTGCCGTGTGTTTTAGGCAGCTACATTTTGCTCTATGGAGCTTCTTGTTGTATGCTACAGAGCTAATATGTAAAAATAAAACTTTTTTCTTTTTACATTTTGTGTTTGCCCTTTTATTCCCTTGGATTTGGTGGTATATCCCCCAGTAGTGGGCATTATTGGAAGTGCTTTTTGGAACTTGTGTGTCTTGGAACTCCTAGTTCATAACATCAAGCTGGGGTATGTCTCTTTGTTCATTTTTGATTCTTTTTACATTAATTATATGTATTATTCTTTATTTTTGGTTTTGTCTCTGTATATAAGCTGATTTTGTTAAGTTCCATTTATTTTGTGGGAGGTCCCCCAAAATGGCCACCTGCCAATCACTCATAGACACTGCCCTCCACCCTATACATTCAGAGGGTCTTCCACAGTTCCTGGTAGTTCGATTTCATTGTGAATGCCTTCTGGAGTCAATGAGCTAGCTGTGTTTTGCTGTTCTTGTGCCCTTTGTTTATTTTGGAATTTTGACCTTCTTGCTGTTTTATCAACCACTCCATTTGAATTTTTCATCAGGACTTTGTTGAACTTGATTACATTTGTTCCAGGAAATTGTATTTAGCCTTTATGCTCCACATAGATTCATTTTGATTGGAATCCTTTTTTTAAAAGAATAAATCCTTAATTTTATAAAGATTTGGTCCTTATTACTAGCCAGGTCCCCCTCTAGTGTACATTATAGGAAGTGTTTTTGACTACATGCTTTGGAAGTCTTTAGTGCTTGGGTCTCCTAGTTCACAACAGGGGAGAAAGTGGAGAAAAGACATGCCATGTTATAAAATAAATGGGGGTTAGGACCCATGCAGGAAAGCAGCTGATGTAGGGTGTGGAAAAAAATGATTCAAATTAAGAGCAACTATCCGCAAGCACATCATAGGTGTTTGTTCTTTGTGAAAGTATTCAGGAAAGTGAGGTAGATGGTGTTGTCTCTAACCTCAAGTGAGGTGTAAAGTAGAGATGGTGGTATAAATGTGTATGCCAGTGGAAGAGGCAGCTAAGAACATATGCAGCCATGGAAAATCCAGGTGACAGCAGAAGCTGCACCAATGTTTTCATGTTCCTCCCATGGTAAATCTACCTCTGATAATGACATTTCTTATAATGAACTAAAGTCCTGGAATATATCCAATTCATTACCTGAGTTATTATTGTAATCCTGAATTTTTACATTATGGTGTACCGTATATACTCACGGATAAGTCCTCCCACAGATAAGTCAAGACTTGATTTTACAGTATAATTTCTGGTAGATTATAATGTTGGTTGTATAAGTCAAATGTGGAAAACTCACGCTTTTGGTTAAAGGGATTATGATATGCTAATGCCCACCTGAGAGATTAACCACAGAGCACACTGACTTTTTATTTGTATGTGGGTGCGGCAATGTGCTGTATCAGCGCGTACTCCTAACCTCTCAGTCTCTCTCTCGCTATTGTGCCTATGTGACCACACAGTAATACCTGAACTATTCCGAACTGACGTTTGCACTGATTTGTGTTTTTTGTATCTCACACCCTCATACACCTTTTTCATAACAGCATCCCTTATCTACAATGGAGCATTTGATAAGAAGAAAATATGAAGCTGGCTTTAAATTAGACATCATTGAAGTAGCAAAAGAAATTGGTAACTGCAGTGCTGCAACAAAATTCGATGCATCTGAGAAACTAATGCGAGGTTGGAGGAGGCAAAAAGATGTTAAAAAAAAAATAAAGTGATGCATTTTTGAATGGGCGTATAAGTCGGGGTCTGATTTTATGATTGATTTTTTGGGTTTCAAGACCTGACTTATACGTGAGTATATATGGTAATTATTATATTGAAACAGAAAAAGTTATTAAACAATTGTTTGAAGTGTTAACCTATTGCTAACACAATTAGTTTTCCAAATATATAATATTACTTACACTGTGAACACAGAGACCAGCATGTGAAATACACCCTGGTAAGGTAAGGGGGTCCCATTATTGCTACATCATTGGCTGAACACCAAAACTTTGCTCTGGAACTGAAGGATATACAAATAACTTAATAAAATGCTATCGCTTACAGATTTTAAATAATTTAAATAGACTAATCAGATTATGGTGGCGCAGTGGTAGTGCTGCTGCCTCGCAGTTGGGAGATCCGGGTTCACTTCCCGGGTCCCCCCTGCGTGGAGTTTGCATGTTCTCCCCGTGTCTGCGTGAGTTTCCTCCCAGAGACATGCTGGTTAGGTGGACTGGCGATTCTAAATTGGCCCTAGTGTATGCTTGGTGTGTGTTTGTGTGTGTCCTGCGGTGGGTTGGCACCCTGCCCAGGATTGGTTCCTGCCTTGTGCCCTGTGTTGGCTGGGATTGGCTCCAGCAGACCCCTGTGTTCGGATTCAGCAGGTTAGAAAATGGATGGATAATCAGATTGTACTTGGATATGCAATCTCCAAACGAAAGACACATCACCTTATGCTTCTGACCAGTGTCTCACAGAACAGCCACGACACTACATTTCTGTATGAGATAGCGGATCGTGTCAGCCCACTTGCCATAGCGGAGCTGACTCCAACTTTAACAGGTGCAACACTTTCAGTTCAAATTTCTTCTTTCAAGACAATTTAATTGTTCTGTTTGATCGTTTTAAACAATCTAAAATTTATGAAAAGAGAACTTTGTTGCATTTTATTTGTTTCAAAGCACAGTTAAGCAAAGCTAAATTGCTTTAAATCCACCATGCCACAGACCAGTTCTGCAGCTCTAGTTATTTAAGAACATGGATGGCAGAAGCATAGCATTTTGAGGGTAAAGTAGGCTGCAATAAAATGAACCACCCTAACAATGATCTTCATCTGAATTTATATTTGAGCAGATTTTCTCACAAACCAAGTATTAGGAACTATGGAATTTATAACACTAGGTTTTTAAAATATATTTTCAGGGATCCCCAAATTTTGATTTTGTGGCTTGCAGGGGATTGTAAAGCTTAATTAGGGGGTCTCTAACCTTCCACCTTGGCAGACACTCTAGCAGGTTTAGAATAAAAGCAACACCTAAGGCCAAAATCACACTAAATGACTTTGAGATGTTAGATCTCATTGCCTTGAGGGTGTCAGATTGTGCAATCAGGAATCACAATGTTGTCAAAGACAACACAGTAAACAGAACTGAAAGATGAAACCTTAGACAAAACATGCAGGGGCCAAAACCATAAGGACAGAAGATCGTTCATCAAACTAAATACGTGAAACAAAAATTGAAGTTGATATTATCTAGCCAGAAAGTTTCTGTTATGCCTGTTGTGAACACACGACAGAGCATGGCTAGTCTGTGGCAAGGATGCTCACTGCTAGTCGTATACCTCTAATTCAGCATTCTGATTAATCTGCTGGCAAAGGGTTATAGAGAGCAACCACTGAGTGGTGAATAGCAACAAACCACAAGTCTCCTTGAAAGGGTGTAAGTCATTTTGAAAGTCATGCTGTATTGTAGCCAGACATGGGCTACAAAGAGTAGCTCACCATAGTACTCTTACGTAACCAGAGCCAAAAAACAAAAGAAACAAATCTGAGACAAGAGTTATGAGTCAAAAATCAGGGTGCCAAATTCAATATTATCAAATAATTGTTAAGTCGTCAAATAGATATCTGGGAGAAGATGCACTGAAATTTATTGTTGAGTCTTTGTGATGTGAGTCATGGAGGTCATGCTTACAAATAAAGGCAAGGTCCACTAGCAACCCATTATGCATGATGTAACACACTTAAGAATTAAATTAAAAAATACAAAAGTAAGGAAAAAATAAAACAAAACACTAAATACACAATTTACACAGTTGTTGTTTAACTCCTTCTTCCTGCAGTTATTGGTGGGCTGTCAACCTTGATGTTATTTGTGTAACTGTCTGTCTGATGGGGTAAGAGTCAGGTGATGCACCGTTTGTCGGGTGCCTTAATGTCTCATAGAAAGTAGGCAGATTTCACCTCATCATCATTAAGATCTTATTCAGACATCAAATGCAGAGCTCATTTGAATTTCACTTGAATGCTTAGTTGTACTAAGGACCTGAAGTACAAATTAAATTCCAAACTCTCCCACGCTCCCAGTCTTGCCGTCCAGTATAAATTGTCTGTTTGTATTTGCATGTCTAATGTGTGACATTATAGACTGGTGTACATTCAAGGAAGAAACAAACAGTCCTAGCTTGATGGTTTGGTGTACCTTTTGAAGTTATGGAGTTCAAAGCTAATTTAATCTAAATTTCAAAATATTTAAATTTCACACATTGATTTTTCAATGTCCTGCAGTAACAATATTAGAATAAACTCCCGACGGGCAAGATGTCTATCATGGGTTTCATTTCATGTGGGGGATAAAAGTTATCTGAAGAAACCCAGATGTGCACTTGCATATAATTCCAGTTTTTACAGAATCAATCTGATTTTGGAACTTAATTCCATCTTTCAACTGTACTTTTAATAATTCTCCATTTTTTTAAAGATCAAATTTAAACTCACTATATTAGAGAATTTGGTGACTTTTACTTAGTTTACTTAAAATATGCATTGCACGTCAGTAATCATTTTAAAATTGAAAGGCTCAGTTCATTTACATTATTAAATGAATATCTTTTTAAAATGCATTAAACTGCAGTCACTTGTTGTGATAGCTTTCAGAATTATCATTTGTGTCATGATATCGTTCCACTTATTTTATTTGGGGGAGAAATGAAATTGTTATTTTGAATTTTGGCTCAATTTGTTCAGAAAGTAATCCAAGATAGTCTGTCTTATTTATTTAAAATAAATAGCAAATGAAAGTGCAGTGGCAAGTATAATATTGCTCTAAATGCAGAACAACCCGAAAAGTTAATTTAACAAAATGAAGTGAAGTGATTATATTTAATATTGTACCAGTAACATCACAACATCATTATTTTGACAGTGGCTTTCTTCACAGGTGGCACCATGAACTCAGCATAGAAAATTGTTGTTACGATCAGTTGATGGTCATATGGACATGATACACGACATCACATGGGAGTGGCATGTGACTTCCCTTAGCTATTATAAACGAAAGGCTGTGCACACAGTCTGGTATCCAGGCTTTGGATCTGCTAAATAAAGCAGCAAATATGAGAACACAGAGAGGGAAAGGATCATATTTTAGTGTTGGGATCATTTAGGAGCTTAAAGTTTGGATTTATTATGAACTTTGAGGTACAATTTTTCACATTTACAGTATTTAGTGCTCCAACCTATTCTGACCACTGACTATTTCTTTTGCTTTGTCACTGAAAGAAAGCCCTTGAGTTTCTGCTCTTTAAGTCCACCAGACTTGCTATTTTTCCATGTTGGAGACAACATAGCCATTTTCCATCTGGTCTTAATAAGACTTTCCCATACTGATTAGCCAAAATGCTGTCTGGACATAGTTGGTTACTCCATGACAACTCATAAAATTTTGGTATTTGAAGTACATAAAGGCAAAATAGAACATCTTCAGAGGAGTTGAATTGGCACAGAGCAGTAAACATCTTATGGTGTATGCCATGAATTGGCAAAATGCCTGTTGTACATCATGCATTGAGGACTTGTAGACTTCTCTCTTTTAAACATATTTTCTAGTAAATCATCTTTCAATGAAATCAATGATGTATTACGAGATTAGGGTTAGGGAGCTCTTGCAAACAGGTCAACTGATAATAAAAATAAACAAACATGGCACAGAGTCACACTTCATTACTTATCATTGTTCAATGTATTATACTTTAGAGATTTTGCATTGCAGAAAAACTGGGTCAAATAATGAATCCTAGCACAGAATGGAAAAACTGAAGTTTTCTCTCTTTTCTCTCTTCACTCAAACTTGAAAACTGTTTCCAAGCCAGACTGCCAGAGCTGTTAATGTGGTCTGAGTAATCATCAGTAGCTGGCAACTTCAGTGTCAAGCGACTTCTTTTCTATTTGTAATCTGAAAATTCTGGTGGTAGTCAGGAGTTTTTATTTCTCAGAAGCCTCTTTTTCTTGCAGTGCATAAGCATATTTCAAATTTCATTGCATTATTGAGTTTATTCAAAGAACACCTCAAAACAACAGATTAGATTTGACAAGCTTGAACATTGTTTATAGACTTCTTAACACCTTAAATGCTTATGGCCTAGTTACTAACCTCTTTTCTGTTTAAATACACATTGTTTTGCGTACCCATTATGTTTCTAAGATCCTTTCTCTTAATCAAGTTTGAGGCTCAAAACAGGATCCATCAACAGAGACCACAGGGCATGAGCATTTTGCAAGAGCAGACACCCTGAACAGTTGGTTCTTGTATAGCAAGCCTAATGCTAACCCAGTAACATCAAAACTGGAGGCAGAGGACAAAACGTTTTATATGGTTTAACTTGGAACAGCTGGCAATGAAGGCACAACATTATGAAACATGAGTTTCTGGCACCGCAGGAACAAGAACCGTTTTTGCTCTAAAGCTAAAGGTTGTGACTTGATTTGGAGAAAAGGGCCAAAGGCTTGGAGGCTTGATGACCTCCAGTTAGACAGCAATCAGTTCTTAAACTATGAAGATGCCATAGACAATAGAAGTAGTGTAATGTACTTTGATCATTTATCATCTTGTAACGGCCGACCCCTTATTCCCAGCCGGCAGCTACACCTCCAAGACCTGTGGCCTGGATAATTGACTGAGAAACCTTTCCTGTCAAGCCGTACTCCTACACAGATAAACTTTCCCCAAAGCAAAACTGACAATATATATATACAAATCCCCTCCCTTGTCCACGTAACATATAACACACACCACACAAACGACAAATGACTGGCAAACAGAATGATTATGAACTTGGGTCCGATACGTGATTAAATGTCCTGAATACGGGTACTGATTAATGGCGATTGTAATGTTTGTATTTCCCGGCGTTTGGAACAACCTCACCGTGATTCCTCGGCGTGCGGCGAATGATGATTCGACCCCGGGGTCTTCAGCGGCAAGCAGGTTGAAAGGCAGTCCAGATGAATGAAAAACAAACTGGATGAAAGCGCAATGGAATGAAACGGCAGGCAGGTTGTAATCGTGAATGCGATATTGGTTGTACTCCTTCTCTCTCCCTCGTGCTGGTCTCTCCTTTTCGTCTCCTCCTCTACTCCTTAAATAGTCAGTGACGGCAGTAATTGATTGATTGATCTACAGGTGTTTTCCAGATTAGTGATTGTGAACTCCTCCCATCATCCGTCCTCCTTTACGGGGACAACATTAACTGATACACATACACGTAGTCAATGGGACAATGAAACGAGACACACACAGCACTGACATTTAAACACTATGTGGCACCGCTACATTCCCCCAACCTTGGACAAGGGAGGGCGGCACGGCTTGAGGTTGGCCACATGGATGGTGTCTAACTTGGAGGCAGCGCCGATACTTTGGATCTGGAAATTGACTGGACCTGTTTGATGAATGATTTTAGCTGGACCTAACCATTTAGGCGCTAGCTTGGCGGAGAATTTTCTGCTGGCATCTGAGAGATGGTGAGCTCTAATCCAGACCAAATCACCCGGCTGGAAGTGCGCTTCCCTCCGCCGGGCATTATATAGCTTGGCGTGTCTGGATGTCGAACTCACCAACCTCCCTTGGATTCTCCGCCGTAAACCCTCTACCTTAATCAAATTATTGTAACCGGTGGTTTCTGGACTAGGGGTGCTGGGAAGGAGTCGGTTGAGTGGGCCCTTAAGCTGTCTGCCCAGCGCAACCAAAGCAGGCGTCTCACCTGTGGCTTCATGCACCGCGGTGTTCAGGGCAAACCGGAGCTCGGGGAGCCATTTATCCCAGTCCTGATGGCGTTCACCCACATAGGAGGCGATCATGTTCTTCAGGGTCCGGTTCACTCGCTCCGTCATGTTGGCCTGGGGATGGTAGGCGGTGGTGAGGTTTTTCTTCACTCCCCAGGCTGCATAAAGTTCATCCAATATGGAGCTTGTGAACTGCGGACCCCGATCTGAGATGATGTTTCTTGGCACCCCAGCTGGTGAAGATTTCGTTCTTCAGGATGGAGCATATTTTGTTAGCCCTTGCATCGGCTAACGCAAACAGCTCCACCCACTTCGAAAAATAGTCCACTACCACCATCAGGACGGTCTTCCTCGAGCTGGTGATAGGAAATGGCCCCATTAGGTCGACTCCCAAAGTCTCTCCTGGTCCATCTGCGATTGTCGATTGAAGTAATCCCGCCGGTTTACCAGGTGGGTTTTTTAGTTGTTGGCAGGTGGCACACGTCTTCACGTGGTGGCACACGTCTTTCCGGACAGACGGCCACCACGCAACCCCCAGAATCTTTAATAAAGTTTTTTCCTTCCAAGGTGACCACCTAAAGGACTGTCATGGTAGTGCTTCAGAAAGTCGGGGACGAGCTCTTCCGGGACCACCAGTTGATGTTGCAGACCCCCAAGGGTGGATGGAATAGTCCTGTACAAGACCCCCTGGAGGTCCACAAAGTGTACCCGGTCAGTCCGCTGATGCTCCAGCCCTTCCCTGATGTTCTGGCAGAATGGACTGGTCGCTTGTGCTTGGGCCAGGTCTTCAAGGCTCCTTGGCAGAGGGAGGATCATCTTTTTCGCCTCTGCCAAACACACCATCCCCGACGGCTCCGATACCTAGACAGTGCATCCGGCATGATGTTACCACAGCCCTTCCGGTAAGTCACCCTGAACGTAAAATTCTGGAGGCGGAGGACCCACCTGGTCAGACGGGAGGAGGTCTTCGGGTGATTGAACACCCAGGTCAGAGCGTGATGGTCGGTGTACACTTCGAATTCAACCCCCTCCAAATAATGTCTCCATTTCTCCACAGCCCACACGACAGCCAAGCACTCCTTCTAAGCTGTCGAGTAGTTCAGCTCAGCGCCTCAGAGAGGGCACCACTTATGTAACGGCCGACCCCTTATTCCCAGCCGGCAGCTACACCTCCAAGACCTGTGGCCTGGATAATTGACTGAGAAACCTTTCCTGTCAAGCCGTACTCCTACACAGATAAACTTTCCCCAAAGCAAAACTGACAATATATATATACAAATCCCCTCCCTTGTCCACGTAACATATAACACACACCACACAAACGACAAATGACTGGCAAACAGAATGATTATGAACTTGGGTCCGATACGTGATTAAATGTCCTGAATACGGGTACTGATTAATGGCGATTGTAATGTTTGTATTTCCCGGCGTTTGGAACAACCTCACCGTGATTCCTCGGCGTGCGGCGAATGATGATTCGACCCCGGGGTCTTCAGCGGCAAGCAGGTTGAAAGGCAGTCCGGATGAATGAAAAACAAACTGGATGAAAGCGCAATGGAATGAAACGGCAGGCAGGTTGTAATCGTGAATGCGATATTGGTTGTACTCCTTCTCTCTCCCTCGTGCTGGTCTCTCCTTTTCGTCTCCTCCTCTACTCCTTAAATAGTCAGTGACGGCAGTAATTGATTGATTGATCTACAGGTGTTTTCCAGATTAGTGATTGTGAACTCCTCCCATCATCCGTCCTCCTTTACGGGGACAACATTAACTGATACACATACACGTAGTCAATGGGACAATGAAACGAGACACACACAGCACTGATATTTAAACACTATGTGGCACCGCTACAATCTTATTCAAAAGGCTTTTACAAATCAGCCCAAGATGTAATACAATACAATGCACACCTCATTTTCTCACTATTTTCAGAAATCTGGCAATTTCTTTAGTGCCCTCCATAATGTTCATATGCGCAGGAGAAAGCATAAGGGGACAAGCCCCTGAAACAAGCGGAAGATGGCTACATTAGAAACTTGGCAGAGCATCACCAGAGAAGAGCCTCAGCACCTGGTGATGTCTATGAATCGCAGACTTCAAGCAGTTATTGCAAGTAAGGACTATGCAATAAAGAACTAAATATGGCTGCTTAATACACCTACCATTGCTGTGTCCCAAATATTATATTGGTGCCTTGAACTGAGGGGACCATGTAGAAAAATTATCATTTCTACATGGTGTGACCGAAATGCTTGCAAATTCTCTTAAATGAAAGTCAGCAATGTGCACTTTAATCATGTCTGAATTGTTTGATTTGTAACTTTACATTGTGGAGCAGAGAGATAAATTAGGGAAAAATGTGTCTTTGTCCCAGACATTATGGAGGGCACTGTAGGTCTCCAGCCGTAATTGCATTTATGTCATTTCTCTCTGAATGTTTACTTTTTTCAAAAAGGCCTTGTTTTGCAGCTAGTATATTGTCTCATATTGTCAGTACAAGCTAAACACATTTATATGTGCATGAATGCAACCAAAACCTGTCAAAAAATATATAAATGCTAAATAATTACATATATTTTGCAACTGTCACTCAGCCTTGCAGATTCACTCAATATCCACAAGATAGAGTACACAACACAACTCCTGGTCCAGGCTTTGGTGCTGTCACAAGTTGTCTACTATAACTCTCTGCAGGTAGGAGTGCTGGCATGCGTCACCAAGCCACAGCAGATGATTCAGAATTTAGTGGCATGTTTTATCTACCAGCAGAGACAGATATATGTCACTCCTCTTTTCAGATCACTTCATTGTCACCCTGTAGTGGCATGTATTAAGTTCAAATCCTTGATGTTTGCCAACAGAGTAGTCAATGGGTCAGCACTTATGTTGGCACTTATCAAGGATTTCATGCCACTTAAGTATATGGAATCACTTATTAGGTCCTATGCTCTCACCCAGGTCTACAGTACTGATGAACAGTGTCTGATAATGCCAACTTTTAGTGGCATCAAATCTCAAGCCACATTCTTTTCATGTGTAGTTCTTAGTTGGTGAAACAAGCTACCCACCTTCTTTCAAACTTCTGACTCCCTCAATTTGTTTAAGAAGAATTTTATTTGGCGAACTTCTAACTGAAATTAGCGGTTAGGTTTCTATAACCTCGGTTGCATTTTGTTCTGATCTATTCATTGGTGATGATCAATTTCATAACCTTGTCCTGTAACACTTGTTCCTAAGCAGTTCCCCTGATTGATGTTTAATTGATTCTGTTGACCTCTTTTGAAAGTTGATTTTGATAAAAGCATTTGCTAAGCAAATACATTTAAATATAAACTAGCCATCCCCATGGCTTTGCCCGCGTAGTAGTGAAACAGGACAAACTTTAAATATCAATAAACAAAAAGGTATCGGTAGCTAAGCGGAGGCAAGTTACACTTCGAAACGCAGAGGTAGACCGACTCCCCGCTCCTGACATCACCCCTCCCCTTGGCCTGCAGCCTCTGTCTCGGATTAGCGGGAATATATCTCACCTGCAAGCGAACTATGATTCTTAACACAATGAGAGAAGTTGCAAAATCAACTGGAATGTTCAAGAAAATTATAGAAGAAAAAAAGAGACCTAAATCCATTAAGTAGTTCCCTTGTTCACTAGCTCGGTGGATGTAAGGTTCGCTCCGAAGCTGCCGGGTGAGTGAGGAGGGCCCTGCCCCCCTCGCCTCCCCTCAGTCTGCTGCATCTCTCTCAGATAAATTGGCACCGCAAGCGAACTATGATACTTAGCGTGATGAGAAAGGTCGCAAAATCAACCCGAATGTTCCAGCAAATTATAGAAAAAACCCGATCTAAATCCGTGAAGTAGTTCTCTTGTGAAAAGCGAACAGATAGACAGACAGATAGACAGGTAGATGTTGGATTTTATATATAGAGATATGTTTCAATAACCAATTGAAGCATCGTAAAATAAGTAGATGGTCAAGAAATGAAATAGTTTAATGCTATTTTTGAAAAAAAAGAAAAGAAAATCTTTTGCACAAGCAAAAATTGTGATGTGTCAGCTTCTGGTGGTGTTATGGAGAATAACAGAAACATCTAAACATTTATAACTCTTTCGGTCAAATGGCAGCAGGTGAGGGTTTTCCTGTACTTTAACTCTGGACAGTAGGAGCCTTAGCTGGAGGCAGGGTAAAGGTGATGCCACCCTTTTTCTGGTTAGGTTTCTTACATTTTCTCCATTTATGCACCAGAGAAGGAAATAGAGAAGGTGGGAACAAATGTTCCCCCTATTTAGTATACCCTCTGTGTACCTTTAAAGACATCCAGGTAAAAGTCTCACCATTCCCATGTCTGTGACAGCATAAGTCATGGTAACATTCTAATAATTAATTATACTAGAGGGTTTGCTCCATGCTTGCTTCACTTGACAACCACCCCAGCCTGTGCTACACGCCAACCATTTTGCATCTCTGCCCCTCGTGTTGTGAAGAGGGGGGCTGAATGCACCCTAAGGAGAAGCGGTGACTCCTCTGAAACCCCCTTTTAAACAGTGATACAATGGGAAGCAAATACAGTTTTTTTTACCTCCTGTTTGCTTGATCAGCTGCTGGCTTGCTGCTGGTGCTGCTGCTGTCGTGCCGCGTGATCTGTATCTCGCGCGGCACTTCAAACATTTAAAAGCCTTAACAGCAGCTGTCCTACTGCTTGTGTTTTATTTCTGGCCCCAGGCATGGTTAAATCTCTTGGCACAAAGTCTTGTCTCGCGAGAAATGAGTTCTTGATATTTTTTAGTTTATAATTTAAAAACAGAATAAGAATCTGAAAATCTAACAACATCACATTAAAGTTTGAGAATTTCTGAAAAGAATAATACCAATGTAGTAAGTTTTAAAATAGGCCCGATTTAAAGCGTGACAAAAAATGTGACATAAAAACGTCACATAAAATCATTGCACAAAATCGTTGTACTCTCAGGCTTAGGATTTTATATATACTAGGGGGCTCTGTCCCCTGCTCGCTTCGCTCGCCCACCCCGAGGTTTGGTTTACCGGATAAACAATTTAAAGAGATTGTTATTTTCATGGGAATTGTTACATATGCATTATTTTCACTTTTGCTTTAAAACTTTTGTAAAAATAATACTAGTCCTTTATTTCCGGCCCTGGGCGTGGTTACATCTCTTTCTCGCAGGATGTATAACACTGCTCGCGTTGTGAAGGGGGTGCAGCTGAACGCATGCTAAGGAGATGCCGTCGGATTATCTGCTGTCTTAACTGCTGCTGGCAAGCTGCCTGTTCTGCTTGTCGTGCTGCATGTCGATCATTTCAGAGCCTGTATAGTAGCTGTCCTTTTGCCGCTCACGTTGTGAAGTGGGATTAGGGTGGCTGAACGCATGCAAGGAGAAGTGGTCGGATCATCTGCTGGCTTTCTGCTGCTGGCGAGCTGCGTGTTTTGCTTGTCGCTTATCATTATTTTAAGAGCTGGGAGCAAGTTAAAGTGTCTCTCGCAGGACTTCAAATTGTTTTTCGAGAAGATTACATCTTGTCTCCCTAGTCTCCCAAAGTTTTTTTTTATAATAGAGAGATATAGAGTAGATTTACAACAAGGTACTTTATGCATAAGCCATAAGCTATTTTAGACTTTTTAAATGAACTAGCAATTTAAACTGTCACAAGAAAGGCAAAAAAAGCATGCAAACTTCAAACAGAAGACATCCCAGCCCAGAAAAAAAACAAAGTGCAAGTACAATGTGGCAACACTCATTTGTCAGTGCTCTTTTGTGATAAGAAAGGCTATTACAGCCAACTCTTTAATTAGCCCAACTGGTGTGTTAGGCAACTTTAGTAGGAACAACTCTTTAATGAGCCAGAAAGTCTAGAAGTTTACTTGCTAAACATATGAAGGTGTTGGGTTCTTATGTACAGTATTCAACATCTAAGGGTACTGTCATATGCAGTCCTTTGTCTGGTTTCTGATGGAAAATCTTAACTGTGGTGAGTTTTGAAAACACATCTTAATGCTAAGAACATTGCAAACTCAAACTTAGGATCAATCAATAATTTACAAGGGTTTATGCATTGTAACAAAAATAACATGTTAAATACAAGTGCTTCTCAAACCACCTACCTCTTGTGCCAACTGTGCAAAATAGACCACATCAAACTCAAGTCATGATAGCCCTCTGAACATGCACAATAGTAAAATTTATAAATGAAATTATATCATTTTCATGATGAAATACATTGATGTACTTGCATGATTATATTTTGTAAATGCATTGTTAAATTAATATTAATTATTTCTACTGTTAATTATTATAAATGCATAATCTGATAATATTTTTATGTTCTTTAAGATGTTTGTGAGAATATATGTTCTATGATTGCAGCTATTTTTACTTTGTCAGAGAATTTTTCTGTCTTGCCATTGGTTATGGACATATGTGAAAATAAAATAAAGGGAAGGACAGGACAGGTTTAGGGATAATACAGCAGTATTAAAGCCTACTGAGAAGAGTATCTGTTGACTTCTGTGTCTGTGTCTTTGACTACCAGCTCACAAACCCAACATTTACACTTTATTTAAGCTAAGTCTTTGGGGGGTTACAGCGGATATCTGCAATACTCGGAGCAGTTACAACATGTCTAGTTCTACCCTGTAAGATAGATAGATAGATAGATAGATAGATAGATAGATAGATAGATAGATAGATAGATAGATAGATTATTAATCCCAAGGGGAAATTCAGAAGCAGGGGCTCTCCAAACTCACTTTCAAAATGCCAGGTCTACTTGCACATAACATTTAGTGCATGCTATTTTATGCCAGACCAGCTTTGAAAATCTAAATAATTTCCAGATCAGTTATCCCAGAACACTTTTACAATACATGATACAGACAGAAATAATATTTACATTGCATATCAATTAAAGGATAAGTTTGGTATTTTTCAAGACAAAGTTATTTCTTCACAAACATTGTATATAAGCATTTGCCACACAAAATTGTGTTCTAACTTTAGGCATTTTCTATACATTTAAAAAAAATACATAGCCAGTCCTGGCATTTTATAATAGATCCTGTATGGGCTCCAATGGAAAATAAAGATATAAACACTTTTCGAATGTCTATTTTTCAAGCCAGGAAAGTTGTTGAGTATTGATCCCTGTGTTGTGATTACACACGCGTGGTAACATAGCTTATAAAGGTCATTTTTGAACAAAAAAACCCCCACTCATATCATGAGATTCAGCCATTTTAAAAAGAAGACCAGCCATGCATGATATCTGAGTGGTTGTCTTCTTCTACAATAACCTTTCATCCTCTTGGGATGTGGTTTCCCCTCAAAAGACAAAGTCACACTAAATTGTTTGTGCCATGTGATTGGTTTTGTTTGGATTTCCTTCTATATTTATTATTTGACTCACACAAGCAAATAGAAAATGTATCCTTACCACGAGAAAAACATTACCAGGAAAAGGCGATAAAATAATTATTTTCAGATCCCTTTTGTTGATATGTGCATGAAAGAATGAATGCATGTTTCTTTTATTGAAACTTACAGAGGATGTATTGAATAAGATTTTAAGCTTTCATTTTCCTGTGGGGCTTTGTACCTCATTGCCTCCATTGTAAAAGTGCGAGTATGAGCAAGATATTTTTTAAAGTTTATAGAAAACGCTTAACTTTAGAACATTATAGGAAAGCTTAACTTTAGAACACAATTGAGCATGGCAAATGCACGTATACCATGATTCTAAAAAACATATCTTCTTGAAAAATACCAAACATATCCTTTAACAGTCATCTGAAATCAGCAATTATTGTATTAATTAAGCAAGAGCAGTCACTGTTCTCCTGTTACCTGAAGCCAAACGAGCTCAAGCCTTGACTGGTCTCCCTATTCACAATGAGTATCAAGCCTACAATCAAGATTTGCATCCAAGTGAGTGATTTAGCATAGAGGCTCTGCAATTCTTGTCAATTGTTATCTGACATGTCTCTAATTGGAGTTCCTGAAGGAGTCACCTTTAATGGACACACTTGACTGGTATCCTAATCAATTTAGACAAGCTGGTGATGATAGAGGCCTTCAAAGTGTTCTGTTTTGTTCTTAGGAGGAGAGAAACCTCATGAAAGTGCTAGGCATATAAGTAATTTTTAGTCCATGGGCAAGTTATCAAAGTTTATTACTTATGATAATATTCACAGACCCATAATCCAACTCCAACTGGTAGTGGAGACAATATTAGGTGCGAGATAGGAACCAATTCTGGATGGGGTGCCAGTTCATTGCAGGGCCCGCTCATGCACATCAGCTATTAACCTAATCAGGATGTGTTTGGGATGTGGAAGGAGAACCGAAGTGCACAGACAATCCCTGCAAACTCCACAAACACAACAACCGGACATTGGATTCATATTCAGGATTCTGGATGTCATCCTTGTCATGAACTCTGAGTTTACAGGATTGCAGCTAAAGCATTATTCATACTTTAAGGCTCAGACATTTCCTAACTTATTCCAGTTGTGTCTATTTTGTCTGTTTAATGACAAAATCAAGAAATCTGCTACGCTGAAAGCAACGCTACTCAAAATCTAAAAAGGCGATATTCTGAAAATAAAGCCAATGTCAACATTTTCTGAATGTTTAAAACCAGACATGCACTGTTTGAACAGTGCCAGCTTCCTCCAGTTACTGCTCTGATTTTTATTTTTATATAAAAATATAGTCTAGACTTTATAAATGAAAATAATTTTCACCTTTTATTTTCAGGGATTTGCAGACAACATATTTCCGCAGTTTCCAGGCTCCTTATGTTTACACCGCTCCCCCGGTAAGTACAGTAAAAAGCTGCTAAAATAAACTGAAAGGAAAGAAAGTGGCACTGAGTTCATGAGATCTAATATACACGACTGCATCTATCCATCCGTCCATCTGTTTTTTATTTTCTTATTACAGGGTTTCAGGTCCATCCCAGTGTTATGATTTAGGAACCTTTATTTGTTTTTCTCATTCTCCTGAACTTTTTCAGCTCTATCATTTCACAATAAAGGTTTTTTGACACACAGGTTGCATTTCTGATATTCTAATATTATTTTTTTTGTAATTTTGTAAATATGTATTTAAGTCTTTTCCAACGCCATTTTGATTTTTCATGGGTGTCGCTATTTTGAAGGTTCTTTGTATACTATTGGTAGGATGGTTGTCATCATAGGATGATCAGAAGCCGTGATCTGTCCTTAGGTCAGCAGTATAAAGGTTAGTGCTACACACTTCTTATTTATCCGAGACTGCAGATTTCACTAAAAACTTTTTCATGTGCATTTCATTGATTAAGAATTCCAGGTTTAGCTCTTTTTACCTTGTTTTCTTTAGTATGTTTCTGGCTTATTTTGTTGACTTTCTGGTTTTGACTTTAGCTTGTTTATTTGACTACATTTCATCTTCTGGTGCCAAGTCAATGCAAACTGCCTCCTGGTCTTCATAGTAAAGATACAAAGGACAGACTTGATCATCCTGGCCCAACTGAGTTGCTATTTAACCCAATACTAATATCTTTGGCATGTGGTAGGAAGCCCATACATGTAATGGCAAGACCCAGAATTTAACCCTGAACTATGAAGAATCACCAAGAATCTCTGCTTTAGCAAACCTTCTACAAAAGTGACACTTTTTACAAAGATATTAACCATAAAACATTTACATCAGAAATGTGGAAAATACCTAAATGGCGCAGTCTCTACATAATAAGTATGTATTGGTGGCAGATCTACATTGTAAACAGACTCAAACCATTTCCAAGATCCTCTCTTACTGGATGTAGCACTACTCCATTGTTGAAATTAAATGCAAAATGTGTGTCAAATGATATTATTATTTTTTAAAGAAAAATGTGTAATATACAAATATTCAAAAGCAATACATCTATCCTAACAGTTGCTGGTTTGGTAGTCACTGAGGGACCCTGAGTCACTTATCTGAATTGTCCTTGCTTTTTAAATGCGTGTGCATGTTATCTACCCATCCACATTCTAAAACAACTTAATGCAATTTCATATTTTCAGGATATAAATATTGTGTGCTGTTCTTTATACAGAATACCCTTCAGGGTTCATAAAGCATAAAATCCCTATACACACTGATTTTCAAACCATCATTCTTTATCGTGCCCAATTAGCCCTTTTTACAAAATTTGGACGTGAAATTAGTGTCTTGTGTAAATAATTAGTGTTTCTCTCATTTCTGTCAGTTTTTTTCAAATTTATGGTAGTAGTGGATAAGTGGTTGACAAAGAATCAGCTGAAAATTCAGGTTAGTGAAATGGAAAAACAAAAGAAAGGGTCAAAAAAAGAACAATTGAAAGAAAATTGATTCAACAAGTTTAAAATTAATAAAACAACAAAAAGCAGGTAGAAAGAATGATTCTGACTGTTTACAATTTCAAACAGCGACAAAGGAGATTCATGTCTGCAATGTGTTGTTTGCTGCGAAATTCCTGATGAAAGGATGCGACCGGAAAAATTATTTTGGCATATTGAGGCAAAGCATCCAGATTTGAAAAACAAGGTGCTTCATTTTTTTGAAAGAAAAGTAAAAGAATTAAATATGTTGAAAAATAAGGTTTCTCGTTTCAACAGCATTAGTCAAAAAAATAGGCATGCTTCATACCTCAATAGTTTGTGAATTGCCCAATCTGGTAAGCCCCACACAACTGGTAAAGGTTTAGTGCTCCCACCGATAAAACATGTTGTTGGAGTTATATTTGGTAACAAGAGCTTGAAAAAAGTTGATTCATTTTAACTTTCCAATAACATGCAGAATTGAGGAAATGTCCCCGGGGGTAGAAGATCAGATTATCAGCAGAGTTAAGGCAAGTAATTTTTTTTTTGTTGTTGCTGGATGAGTCCCCTGATGGGCAAGGGCTGTCCCAAACGATTCTTTTTATACATTTTATAAGGAACAATAAATCGCATGAAGATATGAATCTGTATGAACCAATTATTTGAGGTACTAACAAGGAAGTTTTCAAGACTCTAGATACTTATGTAAAAATAAAGGGTCTGCACTGAATTATGTTGTAATGTGCACGGAAGTCATATGCGGTAAAAATATAGTGACTTGAGTTCTTAAACTAGATTTGAATGCATCATGGGATCACAGCAGTCTTCACAGAGAAGCATTAATATCAAAAACTATGCCAGATAATTTGAAAAGCGTTTTAGATACTGGAGTAAAAATCGTAAATTTCATTAAGATTAAAATGTTAGTTACAGTCATGTAATGCTGTGCGAGGAGATGGGAAGTTTTAACAAATCTCTTTTTCAATGAGGTATGTTGGCTGTCTAGGGGCAAAGTGCTGACAAGGATTGTTGAACTCAGTAATCAAGTCTCAATGTTTCTAGATGGAAAAAACGATTAAGCATTATCGCTGTGTGCCGAGAAGTTTGCTCTGAAGCTCATGTATTTGTCAGGTATATTTTCAAAATTAAATTAACTGAATTTATACTTATAAGGAAGAGATGGATCTAATATACTGTATTTGCAGTACATGACCAAATTCAAAGTTTCATCGAAAATAAATTTTGTGGAAAAAAGCATTAAAGACCAAAATGATTGTTTTGGAACATTCAAAACCTTTATTATTTAAAATTAAGTGAAACCACCTGATGACTTCATCTTTGTGATAGTCACTCATCCAGCCTCACTGAAAGAAAATTTTGATTATCAATTCCCTTGAAGAGAGGAAATATTGTGAGAAAAAAAACAGGATTGCAAATCCAATTCAGAATGATAACAGGGCTACTGGAGCGTCAACAAAGACAAATGAAGAACTAATTAATCTGTCTGAAGACATCTCGTTGAAAATGAATTTTGATTGCAAAACATTTTTGCTTTTTGTTGTGGTCGGTTCAACATACTGTTCCTATCTGGCTCTTTATACCAAAGCTTTGTGACTGCTGCTCCCTTTTACGACTTTGTACATGTGTGAAGTTGGATTTTTGGGAATGGTAGGAATCAAAAACCAAATTTCAAAGTAAACTGCAGTTATCAAACTTCTTGTGCCTGAAAATGTCTCGCGTCGATGTGGAGATCAAAGACGTATTCAGCAAAAATAGAAAACAAGTGTATTCTTCACACACACCCCATTATGTATCTGAGAAACAAATTTATAAATTAAGTAGGTATATTCAATAAAAACTAAAGAGTAGTAAAGTGATATCCTTTATTCAACCCCCCTTTATACAATATATGCAGTACAACCGGATGGGTCTTGGAGGTTTAGTGTTTTCAAAAGTGGGTCTTGGTCAATGAAAGTTTGGGAAGCCCTGATAAATAAGCGTTTCTTTCACGGTTCTGCAATTGTTTAGGACAACAAGAAAAAGAGTTTACTCACTCTCAGCACCACCTGGAAATAAAAATATGGATGTGTGAAAAGGGCTTATAATTCACTTGAAGGTAGTGAGGAGCTGGTGCCTAATTCTTCTAAAATTAAGCACAAGGTGGGAATCACCCCTAGCCTTTGGAACATAATCCCCCTGAGTCATGAACTCCTTGATAGTTTGATGCCAGTTAATCTAACAAGGACACCGTTTGGATATGGGGAAAAAAAAAATGGAATTCCTTTATGGAAATCCAATGAGACAGACTGAAGATGTGCATACCCAGGTCTCTGCTGCAGGACAGCTACACTGTGCTACCATGCATATCTTGAGAAAAAAAATAAAATAAACATGATTGACAGGAGCCTGCTCAGCGTCTGTCGCTCTGCCACGGATGTCAAACTGTCCAGCTCCATGTCTACAATAGAGCCTGCCTTCCTCATCAGTTTGTTCAGACGTTAGGCATCCCTCTTCTTTATGCTACCTCCCCAGCACACCACAGTGTAGAAGACAACAACCGTCTGATAGAACATCTGCAGCATCTTATTGTAGATGTTGAAGGACGCCAGCCTTCTAAGGAAGTATAGTCGGCTTTGTCCTCTCTTACTCAGAGCATCAGTATTGGCAGTCCAGTCCAATTTATCATCCAGCTGCACTCCCAGGTATTTATAGGTCTGCACCCTTTGCACACATTTCACCTTGGGATTAATAAAGTATCTATCTATCTATCTATCTATCTATCTATCTTACAGGGTAGAACTAGACATGTTGTAACTGCTCCGAGTATTGCAGATATCCGCTATAACCCCCCAAAGATTTAGCTTAAATAAAGTGTGAGTGTTGGGTTTGTGAGCTGGTAGTCGAAGGCACAGACACAGAAGTCAATAGATACTCTGCTCAGTAGGCTTTAATGCTGCTGTATTATCCCTAAACCTGTCCTGTCCTTCCCTTTATTTTATTTTCACATATGTCCATAACCAATGGCAAGACACAAAAATTCTATCTATCTATCTATCTATCTATCTATCTATCTATCTATCTATCTATCTATCTATCTATCTATCTATCTATCTATCTATCTATCTATTGTCACAAGAACGAGACATTGACAGATAAAGAGTTGGGGCAGCCACCCGTATATTGTGGTATCCTGGCTGCAAAAGTCGTTTTCTTTCAGTAAAATACAGAGCACTGAAGTGCACACAACCGAGTCCAAAACAAGACTAAAGAAACAAAGGAAAAGGGGCAGGTTTTAAAGGGGGAGACAGGAAGTGAGGTCGTATGGATCTGGCACGTGGTCTTCCACCATTGGCTCGTAGCCGGAGGTGACATCAGAGGGACTGGAGCTGGTGTGGCCGACTTCCATTGGCTCAGTCCCGGAAGTGATGTCAGGTGATCCAGGTGAAATCCCCCGGGGATGGTCTACAGGCAAGGGAGAAAAAGAGTCAGTGCACTCTGCCACACCCCGGCATGCCTCGAACTGCCTTCACTCAAGCCCTTTAGCTGCCTCCCATGCGCACGTGTGTGACAAGGCCCCCTTAGCCCAGACCCGACGGGTCGGGCGACCCTAACCGAGAGGTCGTGAACCCGAGAAAGAGCATCAGCGTTGGCGTGGAGAGCGCCCCGACGATGAACGAGCGAAAACTTGTACGGCTGCAGGTCAAGAAACCACCGGGTGACCCGCGGATTCGACTCCTTGTGGAGGGCCATCCACTGTAGGGGTGCATGGTCCGTGACAAGGGTGAATTCCCGGCCCAACAGGTAGTACCTCAGCTGAGTAATCGCCCATTTAATCGCCAGAGCCTCCCTCTCCACCGCAGCATACCTGGTCTCCCGGTCCAACAGTTTCCGGCTCAGGAACATGATGGGGTGCTCCACACCATCGACGCTTTGGCTCAGCACGCGCCCAGGCCTGTGTCCGGCGTCCGTCTGGAGGATGAAAGGCAAAGAAAAGTTAGGTGCCATCAAAACAGGTGTGGGCGTAAGGGCCTGCTTTAAGTCACCAAATGCAGCGCCTGTTTTTCAGTCCATACCACAATGTTCGGGCCCTCTTCTTTGTTAAATCAGTCAAGGCGCCTCTCTCCAAAACCGGGTACAAACCGGCGGTAGTACCCGCTAACCGAAAGGCTTGGACCTGCCGCTTGGTTCATGGACGGGCCATTTCAGAATGGCATCAATTTTGGAGCACTGTGGCCTTACGGTACCCGACCCACCAGGTAGCCTAAATATTTGGCTCGCTTAATCCAAGAAGCATTTCTTGGGATTAATCCGAGCCCGCCTCACCAAGTGTCCGTAATACCGCTTGGACATGCTGTAGGTGTTCCTTCCATGTGCTGGAATAGATGACCACGTCATCCAGGTAGGCAGCACTGTATGAGTTATGAGGTCAAGCACTTTGTCCACCAGACGCTGAAAGGTTGCTGGAGCCCGTGTAACCCAAATGGAAGGACACGATACTGCCAGTGTCCGCTAGGGGTACTAAACGCGTTTTTTTCCTTCGCGGAGTCCGTTAAAGGAACCTGCCAGTACCCTTTCGTCATGTCAAGTGTGGTCAGGTATTGAGCCTGTCCAAGCCTCTCGAGGAGGTCGCCCACGCGTGGCATTGGATAAGCATCAAATTGGGAGACTTGATTAAGCCGACGGAAGTCATTGCAGAACCTCCAACTTCCGTCAGGCTTACCGACGAGCACAATGGGGCTGGACCAGGGACTATAACTTTCCTCAATCACACCTAGCTCCAGCATGCGCTTGATCTCAAGCTCCACTTCAGCCTTTTTTGCCTCGGGAAGACGATACGGGCGTTCTCGGACAACAACCCCGGCTCTGTCACGATGTTGTGCTCAATCAGAGAGGTCCTTCCGGGTTCTCACTGACTACCTCCCGAACGGTCCGGATAACTGTTTCCAGCTCCTGCCGCTGTCTGGGACTTAAGTCCGTGCGAAGTTAAGGTCGTGTGTGTGGCGAAGAGTGAGCGGGCTGGCCGGAGGAGGGATCGGGGTCCCTGTCCTTCCACGGTTTCAGCAGGTTCACATGATAAACCCGCTCCTTTGGCCGGCGATTGGGTTGACTCACCAAATAGTCGACCAGTCCCTTCCTCTCCTTAACTTCAGAGGGGCCCTGCCAGTGGGCAAGCAATTTAGAGTGGGAGGTAGGCACTAGGACCATGACCCGATCTCCGGGCGGAACTCCCAAGAGACGTGCGCGGTTGTAGTACCGGCCTGTGCTGCTTGAGCCTCCTCCATGTGACTTTTAAGGACAGGCGAATTTTTCCAAATCTATCGCAGAACTGCGCGATATATTCCAGTATGTTTGTGGAGGGAAGAGCCTCTTCTTCCCAGCCTTCTTTCAAAATATCTAATATGCCCCGAGGTTGTCGCCCGTATAGTAGTTCAAAGGGGAGAACCCCGTGGAGGCTTGTGGGACTTCCGATAGGCAAAAGGACGAGGGGAGGAGCTGATCCCAGTTCCTTCCATCCTCGCTGACCACCTTACGCAGCATTTGCTTGAGAGTTTGATTAAACCTCTCTACTAATCCGTCGGTTTGAGGATGATAAACGAGGTCTTTAAATGCTTTATTTTCAGTAATCTGGCAGTCTCCTTGAACGTTTCCGAGGTGAAGGGGGTCCCCTGGTCTGTCAAGACTTCTTTGGGGATCCCCACGCGAATACCCCTAGTAATTCCCGTGCGATGGCTTTAGAGGTAGCTGAGCGCAACGGAACAGCTTCGGGGTATCGTGTAGCGTAATCCACGAGGACTAAAATGTACTTGTGTCCTCGGGCTGAGGGCTCCAGGGTCCCACCAGGTCGACCCGATTCTGTGGAAGGGAACGCCAATCAGTGGAATAGGAATGAGAGGAGCACGGTCCCTCCTAGGAATTTGTCGCAGTTGACACTCCGGGCAGGAAGCGCCAAAGCGGCTAACCTCCTCATTAATTCCTGGCCAGTAGAAACGGAGCTTGATCCGCTCCAGAGTTTTTTCGGTGCCCAGGTGGCCACCTAGGAGGTGGGCGTGTGCTAGCTCACAGACCTGCCGCCGGAAGGTACGCGGCACTAGCAGCAGCCTCGTCTCCTGCCCGTCATGCATTGCTACACGGTAAAGGAGGTCATTATCTAGCACAAAGTAGGGGCCCTGTGGCATCGACTGATTAGTGCGCTGGCCATTGACAAGGACCACTGCATTTTTTACAAACTTCAGGGAGTCATCATTCCATTGCTCCCTTCTAAAAGAAGCCGGCGTTTCTTTAAATTGGAACCGCAACACGGAGAGAGGGTCAGCGTCGACCTCAATGGGCGTGGTTTCCCGCCGCGGCGTTGGTGGATGACGTGTTAGCCCGCGACGGCCCGGGAGTTGCCACGTCAGTCAGGGCGACTGCCGTCTCTCTCTGCCGGCTGATTACACGGCGTGGAGGCAGCTTGAGACGGGTTATCTCCGTCCATAACGAGGCCCAAATTAACCCCGGGAGTGGTATGTGTCTCACCGCTTTTGATTTTAGACCAGTCCCGCCCTAGTATCACCGGGTGTGGAGGATCAGGTAGGACGGCTACGGTGAGCTTACGAACTGACCCTCCGTAACTGATGACACATGCGGCGGACCTGTACCAGCGGATGTCTCCGTGGACACAGGTTATACCGGTCTTAAATTTAGCCACTGTTGCGGTTGCACAAAGCGGCGGGCAACAATGAAATGTTGCTGCGGAGTCGAACAAACCTGTGGTCTTGTGTCCGCTGGCGATCACCACGCCAGTATGTGGGACCGCCAACGGATTAGCCAGAGCACACCAACCCTCCTCACCCTCCACCTGCATTCCTCCTTGCCTCCAAGCGGTTTTGCGCCCCGCTGGCTGGACGCAATACGGGCTCCGGATTGTACAGGGTGGGGC
Organism: Polypterus senegalus; assembly: GCF_016835505.1. Taxonomy (NCBI): domain Eukaryota; kingdom Metazoa; phylum Chordata; class Cladistia; order Polypteriformes; family Polypteridae; genus Polypterus; species Polypterus senegalus. Next base: position 61,699,784 of record NC_053157.1, on the reverse strand, counting down.
TAGGTCTTGGAACATACCCCGGCTGAGTTTGACATGAGGACGGTTCTGCTCCCCTAGAGTGTGAGGCCGCCCTCTGCGTCTCCATAAGCTCTATGAGCTCAGCCATGTTCTTGAACCGCCGCCCCAAACCGGCTGGGTGAAGCCACGGGAAGCGCTTCCAGGAGCAGATAGCAAGCTACCTGCTCTATTATTTGGTAGGGCGTGTTTTCAAATGGCCGTAGCCAATGCCCTACCATTGCCCATAAGGACCAGGCTTGTTTGTTGGTTGGCCGCTCAGGGTCCAACCTCCATTTTTATTTTATTCACCTGCCAGTCTGGGGCACCCCTAGGTGGTAAATGGGGCTTTGGTTTCGCAGGGAGGCAGGCACTCTCCCCCAAGAGAGCATACTGAGTCCCTTTTGCCTCCCCCTCCAGGGCAGCCCAATTCTGTGAGCCCCACCCACACTCCCTGGCCACTCCAGATGGGCTAGTTATGAGTGCGGGAGCGGAGCCCGCACCGGTCACGCCAACCACGGGCACCCTCCCGCCTGAATACTCGGCCCCGGCACGCTCCCACCTGGGTATATTGCAGGTCCTGTCCCCTTCTCCTCCGGGACTTCTCCATCCTGCCGACTACGCCACTGTCACAAGAACGAGACATTGACAGATAAAGAGTTGGGGCAGCCACCCGTATATTGTGGTATCCTGGCTGCAAAAGTCGTTTTCTTTCAGTAAAATACAGAGCACTGAAGTGCACACAACCGAGTCCAAAACAAGACTAAAGAAACAAAGGAAAAGGGGCAGGTTTTAAAGGGGGAGACAGGAAGTGAGGTCGTATGGATCCGGCACGTGGTCTTCCACCATTGGCTCAGAGCGGAGGTGACATCAGAGGGACTGGAGCTGGTGTGGCCGACTTCCATTGGCTCAGTCCCGGAAGTGATGTCAGGTGATCCAGGTGAAATCCCCCGGGGATGGTCTACAGGCAAGGGAGAAAAGAGTCAGTGCACTCTGCCACACCCCGGCATGCCTCGAACTGCCTTCACTCAAGCCCTTTAGCTGCCTCCCATGCGCACGTGTGTGACACTATCTATCTATCTATCTATCTATCTATCTATCTATCTATCTATCTATCTATCTATCTATCTAAACACACAAAACAGTTTTTATCAAGATGGCTCCTTGGTTTCCCAAAAGTTCCTTACAGTTGTCTGTACTAGGTCAGCAGTGCTCGACCATCAGTCTCCACAACACAGCAGGGTTTTATGTCTAGATAGAAGGCATAGGCTGCCAAAAGCTGTTTTACATCAAAGGCAACCAGATGAAATTAAAAACAGGTCCAAGTTAACTTTTTCTTTTGTTATATCTTTTTTTTTATTATGCGTATAAGTGAGAGCACAAATGCATTTTATTTCTGTATTGAATTCATAGCTTTAACTGTTTTACGTACAAATGACAGAGTGGCTTGCCAGCAATCCATTTTGCTAGATGTCTGTCTGCATTTAATTCATTTCTTGGAACCAGGAAGACTTTTTTTTTTCCGTTTACAACAAAAGTCACCCCAATGAAATTGTTGAGGGCAATTTATTATTTTTGTTTCTAATTGTTGCCATGTGTCCTCCGTTTACTGCTGATCATCAGTGTTTTATAGAACTCAGTTTTGTTATCTGTTATGGCATGCAGGATCACTGCTGTGGCTTTTATAAACATGTTTTACCACATGATGGAGATGTGTTGATGTGGAATCTCTAACATCAGTTCTACTTACAACTGCTCTGAATTTATTAGCCTTCCCGAATAGACACCTTCCACAGCTCATGTGTACCTTGGTATGTTTTTGACATGTTATACACTCACTCTTATGTTGTAGTTCAGAAATGATATCCCTCCATTTGAGGGTGTGAGCATGAGGATACGAGTGAGTGTGCTCTCTGACAAAGGCTGAAACCACCTTGTCCCTGATGCTATCAGATGAGGCTATGGCTTCCCACAACACTGAACAAATTCAGAAAACAGCATCTAAGGCTAGAGATAAAGTAACTAGGAAGCATACAGTATATGAAATATTTTATTTATTTCAGTTCAGTCCCAGTGATTTTGCTAAATGGCAATCATTTCTTGACTTAGTTACAGTCCTTTTCTTCAATTCAATTTCCTTTTATTTGTGTAGTACTCTAAACCGTGTTCAACTATAATGTATTAACAATAAAGTGCGAATTAACTTATATAAACAATAAACTACATTAAATAAGCATAAAAACTTGAATAATGCACAAAGATAAAATTATGACAAAGTTCATTAACATTATAATTTAGATATGTCCATTTGACAATGGAGGAGAGAAAAACAAAAACGGCAATAAACAGAATTCCCAAAGAATTATATTCCTTCTGTAGGGTCCATAGTTTTTATGGCAGACAAAGTCACAGTCCTGATAACCAAGAATAAATTGACAAATATTATAAATCATTTTTAGAATAATCGCAAACAACGGTTGGAAGCCTGGGTGAGATAAGCCCTAATCTATTGACGTGACTGAGTTGCTTAAATAGGCATGCAAGCAAACCACTAGGTGATGACTGTTGCACGTGGAAACGATGATGAAGGGTACTCTGCCCCAATCCAGTCAAAAAACTCATCTGGAAAATGGGTAGATGTAGGTAAAAATCATGAAAGCAGGACCAGGACATGGATAATGTTCAATCTCAGTGAGTTCAGAAGACATTTTCTAAAAAGGACTTGGACCAGGTCAAAACAATAAGCTAGGTTCAAAATATAAAAAAGTTTTCATTAATCCAAATCAAGTAAAAATCAAAGTTCAAAAACAAGAAAGAGAGGATTAATAAGCCAGTAAGAAAAAAAACCAAAAATAATGGTTTAGCTTAGCAATCTTGATCAAGTGAGTTTATGTGGCAATTAAAATACTGTTGCACATTATGATGGTAGCTGTCATGCTCTCCCAGAGGCTCTTGGGAGAATCACCATAGCAACGAGAGGAATCAAATTCAAAATATGGCAGTGCTTATGCAAAAACGAAACAGTGTCATGAAATAATGTAAACAAAAATGAACTTTGAGCGATATACAAATACAAAGACTTTAGAAATGAATTTCAGAGGAAAAAAATCCCCGAAAAAGATATAAATAATGTCTCTAAACACTCCAGGAAAAGCAATAATATTCCATACATCATAACAGATGAGACAAAATTGTGTTTGTTGAAATGCCGATGGTCATTGCCAAAAGTCAAAAATAAACCAAACTACTAAAAAAATCAAAAATCGGAAGAGACGCACAGGAATTTCTAAACCTTTTATCAAAAATGCACACGCACTACCACTGTGAAAGTTTTTTGTTGTTTGAATCCCGACCCTTGGACAACCAAGAAATGTGGGATGCTTACCTTCGTTGTGATTGTGACATTGTGTGCCACAACTTTCAGGTTTCATGACATGAAAGCTATACACAATGCCGCCTAAAACGGCACTCACAAGAAAATATAATGGAGTGCGCCAAGATGTAAAATACTTTTTGGTACATGAAACTGACCTCAAATGATAAACCTAATTACAGAAATGGATTTTATGAATTCAAAAACCTCCAAACAGACAATAACAGTGACAACATATGAGCAATAAGCACAGACAAATAATAATGTTTTCATTCATAACAGAATTTCCCTTTAAAGCAATGGAGTGTAGGGCATGATAGTAGGTGGCATGCTGTACCGAGTTAGGGTTGGGTCATTGTTCTTCATCTTGGTCAGTGACTTTTGGGCTGAAAAGTAAACAGGTAGACATATTGCTTTACTATTTTCTTCTACCATCCATTTTCCCCCCTATTAATTCAGTCTCCACACACTCGTCAGAATGGTCACATTCTTGAGAACATGTCGTACAGTTGAATAGCATGCAGATTTTACCATTGTTGTCACCTCGCATGGTCTGTGGTACCTTGACAATAGAGGAGTGGCACCAAGTAAATGAGAAGCGAAACAGAATACAACAAAACAGCTGAGTAACGGTTCACAATTATTGGCAAGCATTGATTATTAAGCAAATGACTAAGAAATGTGGTTGCAATCTTAATCAGGATGTGTAGACTAAAGCAATACATCTTCAGCTTGGATTTAAAAGTTTAGACCAATTAGGCTCCTCTCACATTAGAAGCTTGACCTTCTACAGCAGTTTCAGTTATTCTTGGAACATTTAGAGTTTTTCCTTATTCTTCATTTACCATCACTTTTCAGAAAGGCCCAGCTGTGTCTCTGTTTTCTAGGAAGTTCAGTCTGCTGAACAAAATGGTGAAATAAAAGAACTGCTTTCTTGTAAGGCTTTCTGTTGGATTATTATTTCCACCTGTGCTTGATCATGGTTCATGTGCAACTTTAATGGACAACCTGGTGAAAATGAAGGTTGTCAAAGAGGACATGGATTGGTTGGCATCCCGGTCTTTATAATAGATGGATAGATGAATGGATGGATGGAGGGAAGCAGACTCCTGGGGCCATGTGCTCTCCCAGTGAGATAGGTGGCAGAGTCCCTCTGGTGGATCTACCAGGTACACACCTGCAGTGCATCATGGAATTTGTAGTCCCAAGGGGGCAGCCCTGTTGTGTTTCTTTGGAACTGCCAGGGGGTGCTGCCAGGTCTGGTATACAGGAAGCCGCTCCACCGCACTCAGGCAAGTCAGAGTTGGGTGTGCAGGAAGGACAAAGCTTGCCTGGGAGGTATGAAAAGAGAAAAGGAAGAGTAATGCTTTACTGAATTTGGAAGAAAAAGGAGCCTGTTAAAGGTACTCTGAAAAATAAAAAGCATTTGATTTGAACTGGGACTGTAGTGGTGTAATTGTGTCTTGGGTTTTGGGGTTCAGTGGCACCCCCTGCAGGCCACAAAATATAAGTTCAAGCGAAATAAATGAAGTAGAAAAGTAAGGTGATGTAATGCATCATCTCTGAGTATTTAGGCCTTGAAACAGCAAAAGATATATGTTCTAAAATTCTTGAAAAAGTAAAATGCACAATTAAATGTAGTGTCATTGACACCAAGCATGTACTGGTGTGGGTGGTTCAAGGATCCTTACCAGACCTGGAGGCCACTTTAACGGAAGTACAGGGAGAGAACACTCACATTAACTATTAAGTCCCTCAATACAACAGGTGGCAGTCTCCCTGGGCTATGGTGCTTGCACAGATACCTGCAGGGCAGGCTGGGAATTCCAACCCCACTTTAGAGAGGTCTGTTGGGTTCCATGAGTGCCACCATGGGGAGCTACAGGGACATACCATCTCCACTTTAAGGAATGTCCACTTGACCTGGAAGGACTTCTGACATGAAGTGCTGTAACAATGGAAGTACTCAAGGGTCTAATATAAAGGAGGATCAGAGAATCAGAGTCAGGTGGAAGAGGATGAAGGTTAAATTAGAGAGAGTAAGGAGAAGAAAGACAAAGGATGGCAAGAAGATGATCAATGAATGTATTTTGTGCTTGTGAGAATTTATGAGGACTCTGAGAAGTATTTATGAAAAATAAAATATTTATTTAAACCTGGGACTGGTATGTTTGGGGCTTGGGGCTCAGTGGCACACCTTACTGGTCACAACAGCAAAACATTTAAAAACTAAAAACTATTAGGTTTAATTAAAAAAAAGTGCAAAGAAATACAAAAAAATATATAAATATAATTGATTTACTTTGCCTCGCAGTAAGGAGACCCGGGTTCGCTTCCCAGGTTCTCCCTGTGTGGAGTTTGCATGTTCTCCCCGTGTCTGCGTGGGTTTCCTCTCACAGTCCAAAGACATGCAGGTTAGGTGCATTGGCAATCCTACATTGTCTTTAGTGTGTGCTTGGTGTGTGTGTGTGTCCTGCGGTGGGCTGGCACCCTGCCCGGGATTTGTTCCTGCCCTGTGCCCTGTGCTGGCTGGAATTGGCTCCAGCTGACCCCCATGACCCTGTGTTAGGATATATTGGGTTGGAGAATGACTGAATGATGACTGACTGACTATAAATGAGCCAATATTTCTTTTATGTAGTGCCCTTTATAGAGCACACCATCACAAGACACTATACTACTCAAACAAAGGTTTTGTCTGTTAACTGGCACTTCCAAACTGGCCCCTGGCTGTTGTGTTTGTGATTTCCAAGTGGCAGCCATCTTGTGATAATTCAATACATGTCCTCTGTTCTTTCCCAGAAACCTGCGCAGGATCTACCTGACTATTCTACTGCCTTCAGGAAATGCCACTCCCAATTCACTGACACAGCCGACTACCGCAGACATGGCAAAAACATCTGGCAAGATGAGAGTGGAAATTACGCCAACAAGGATCTAAAAAACAAACTGCTGAAGCACAGCAATCCCATAACTCAGCATGTGTTATAATCATCTCATTAAACAAATCATTTCTATTGGTTTTAGCTTGTACAATTACAGTGGAAACCTTGATAGTATTGTTGCTAATAAAGAAAGCTCTCAAAGGGGAAAACAGCTGTGCTTAGTTTATTATTCATTTTCTAAGAACATTGATGCCTTTGATATGAGAAGCAATAAGCTCTAACAATAAGAAGTTTACTAAAAATCGTTGCTGGCTTAATGTACTCTGAAATGTAATCTAAAATGAAATTTTACTGTCATTTTTGGCAAAGAAAAAAATTAATTTATATTGTGTTCTGCATACTTTGATAGTCTCAGTTGAGGAACAGTTGGAAACAGCATTAAACATGAGCTGTCTAGTCATGATGAACAATTTAATCATAATAATATTTGTAACCTTTTAGGCTTTTCTCATCATGGAACTTGTAGATTATTCATCCTCACTCCACCAGCAGTTCCTTCTCTGGTAGCCAACTGTCCATCAAGTGGTCCCTGGGTTTTTCAAACCATTTCCAGGAAATGTAAAGTTTTTTTACTTTGCAATGTTCTGGATTTTACTCTAGGTGATATTTATGGATATTCAGTATTTATAGGTGTTTTACCTGTGGGTAAGGCTGGCGACAAAGAAAAACTGTTTGAAGTTCATCTGATGCACCTCCATTCATCCATTTTCTGATGCTGCATATCTTATCAGAGCAACAGGGATTGAAACTCCATGCTAACCTCATTGAAGAAAGCAGGAACCCACCCTAGAATGGGGTGCAAGTCCATCACAGGGCACACTGATAATTACAGACATCGTAGGAACTGGATTCAGGATTCAAACCCAGTCTCCTGGAGCAGTGAGCAGAGGTGCATCACATCACTGATATGACTCTCAATAATTAGTCCAAGTCAAACTATTTAATTACGTATTGGACGGTATGTGTATAATGCAAGGTAGTGGCATAGTAATTAGCACTGCAGCCTCACAGACCATGAATCCTTGGTTTGAATCTTCCTTCTGTTCTTTGTCTGTATAAGATTTGCTTGTTCTTCCCATCCTGTGCAGGGTTTTACTCCCAGTTTTCTGATTTTCCTTCTATAACTTAAAGATATACTTCATTATAGGAGCATGTGCATGTGTGTGTGTGTGTGTGTGTGTGTGTGTATGTGTGAATGGGCTCTGCAATAGACTGATGCCACACTCAATAATGGTTCCTACTTTTTGGCCAGTGCTACTGAGATTGGCTGTGAACTTCCCATCCAGAGGTGGTCTTTGCCTTGCATTCAATGTTCCAGTGATTCTGAACTGTATTAAGTGGGTTTGATCAGTTTATTTTATGCACATCTTTATAATAACTTATGAAAATTTAACCCTAGAGAAGATTTTGTTTCTGTTCAGTTTAATCATTCTTCCATTTATTTTATTTAGTTTTAATTAAAAGTTCATGGGTCATTTAGGGCAAGACAGGAAGTCACCTGGTGGACTCCCATTCTTTGCCAAACACTCTTACAAATAACCAATAATACTCCATCATAGAGACAAAATCCATAGTTGCCAATCAATGAGACATGCAAGCTTTTTAGATATGGGAGGTGCCAGGATAACAAACAATTGTCACACCTCTTTCTTACAGATGTAAACCAAGATGCCCCAAAAATGTGGTCTTCTAAGGAACCTGCTATTAAAGCCAAAGAAGTAAAAGGCCATTCTGAAAGTAGACAAAAATATCAGCAAGGATCGGGAGATAAAGAACCAAAGTGAAAACCAATATAATAGTCAAAAAAACAGAGTGTGTCACAGCTCAAAACATCCAAATAATATCACGAGCAAAACCAAAACATTTATCAAAAGTCAAAGGTCAAAATGTTGTAGCAAAAGATCTTAACTACGACTGATATCCTTTCCCTCATTATACTACAACAACAACAACAACAACATTTATTTATATAGCACATTTTCATAAAAAATAATGTAGCTCAAAGTGTTTTACATGATGAAGAAAGAGAAAAAAGACTAAATAAATAAGAAAAATAAGACAAAACTCATTAACATAGAATATTAGTAAGGTCCAATGGCCAGGGAGGACAGGAAAAACAAAAAAAAACTACAGACAGCTGGAGAAAAAATAAAATCTGCAGGGGTTCATGGCTATGAGACCGCCCAGATCCCTCTGGGAATTCTACCTAACATAAATGATCATCCTCATTGTATTCAGGGTTCTTCAAGGACTTGATGATGATGGTCATGTGGACTTCTGGCCTTTAATCTATCAAAGTAGGAACATCATGGTGCTTTGATTAGGTGATGGTGGCGCAGGTCGCCACCACAGAAAACCGGGAAAAGAACAGAAGAGAGAGTAAGGGTTAGTACGGATTTTGGAGCCTAAATTAATTGTAATGATAATTAATTGAATATACAGATCATCAGAATTAAACTGAAATGAAGTTATCAGAAAGCCATGTTAAAGTAATGTGTTTTCAGTAGTTTTTTAAAGTGCTCCACTGTATTAACCTGGCAAATTCCTATTGGCAGGCTATTCCAGATTTTAGGCGCGTAACAGCAGAAGGCCGCCTCACCACTTCTTTTAAGTTTTGCTCTTGGAATTCTAAGCAGTCACTCGTTTGAAGATCTAAGGTCACAATTTGGAATATAGGGTGTCAGACATTCCGATATATAAGATGGAGCGAGATTATTTAAGGCTTTGTAAACCATAAAAAGGATTTTAAAGTCAATTCTGAATAACACAGGTAACCAATGTAGTGACATCAAAACTGGAGAAATGTGCTCGGATTTTCTTTTCCTAGTTAAGATTCTGGCAGCTGCATTCTGCACTCGTTGCAAACGATGCATGTATTTTTTGGGTAGTCCTGAGAGGAGAGTGTTACAGTAATCTAGTCGACTGAAAACAAAAGCGTGAACTAGTTTCTCAGCATCTTTCAATGATATAAGAGGTCTAACTTTTGCTATGTTTCTTAAGTGAAAAAATGCTGTCCTAGTAATCTGATTATGCGATTTACAATTCAGGTCACAGTCAACAGTTACCCCTAAATTCTTTACCTCCATCTTGACTTTTAATCCTGATGCATCAAGTTTATTTCTAATAACCTCATTAGATCCATTATTGCCAATCACTAAAAATTCTGTTTTCTCTTTATTTAGCTTGAGAAAATTACTATTCATCTATTTAGAAACACAAGTAAGACATTGTGTTAGTGAATCAACAGAGTCGGGGTCATCAGGTGCTATTGATAAATGCAGCTGCGTGTCATCAGCATAACTATGGTAGTTAACATTATGCCCCAAGATAATCTGACCTAACGGAAGCATGTAAATTGAAAAAAGCAGCGGACCCAAGATAGAGCCTTGTGGAACACCATATAGAATATCATGTGCCGTTGAAGTATAATTACCACAACTCACAAAGAATTTTCTACCTGCCAGGTAGGATTCAAACCAATTTAAGACACTGCCAGAGAGGCCCATCCACTGACTAAGGCGATTTCTAAGAATATTGTGATCAATGGTGTCAAATGCAGCACTCAGATCTAAGAGGATGAGAACAGATAAATGGCTTCTGTCTGCGTTTACCCGCAAGTCATTTACTACTTTAACGAGGGCACTTTCTGTGCTGTGATTTGTTCTGTAACCCGACTGAAACTTATCAAGAATAGCATGTTTATTGAGGTGGTCATTTAGCTGCATAATGACTGCCTTCTCTAGAATTTTACTTAAGAAAGGCAGGTTAGAAATGGGTCTAAAATTTTCAAAAGCAGAGGAATCGAGATTATTTTTCTTGAGTAGGGGTTTAACTACAGCAGTCTTAAGACAGTCTGGGAAGACCCCTGTATCTAATGACAAGTTTACTATGTCAAGAATACTTCTTTGAAAAAACTTGTTGGTATTGGGTCAAGGACGCAGGTGGAGGGTCTCAGTTGAGAAATTATTTTATATAAATCAGGTAAGTCTATCCTGATGAAAGAGTTTATGATGTCCAACTTTAATGCTTTTTTTGTATAAATTCCATTGTTGCTCTTATTAATCTGTATAAAGATTATTTGGTTTTGAGACCGAGGCAATTCAAATATGGGATTTGAATTTTTTCTAGAACCTGTTGTAATAAAGTTCATTATTTAATCCAGTTTTGTTGCAATGCAATTTTTGTTTCCCGTTTAGGCTCTGCTATGTTAAGTTTCTATTTCTGTTGTCTTCATGGAGATCTTGTCCAGAACTCCCTAGTGTGCGCTCATTTGTGACATCAATCTGAAGGCAATACCAAGATCATCAAGGCATTTCCAGTGTAATCGAGCTTAACGGATAAACCTGGTTTCACTGCATTAAAAGATATTTATTTAGTCTTTCTGGCTTTTCAAATCCCAGCTATTGTTTTGACTTTACCTTTTCCAATACATTTTGGCTATGATGAAATAGCTCCTTCATTGCTGGTATTGACCTTTGACTGTTTTTTTTACCTGACAATTATCCTTTTTATTCTACTATATATATTAAGGGTTTAAGAAAATTCAATAAAGATTTTAAGAATTATTATTATCTTATATATAAATGTCTATGTGTGGAAGTGTGTGTGTCTGTCTGCCGAGCCTTAAAAAAGTGTGAGGCGGCCCAGAATAGATAGATAGATAGATAGATAGATAGATACCAAGGAGGAATTCACATACTCCAGCAGCAGCATGCTGATAAAAAACAATATTAAATTAAAGAGTGATGAAAATGTAGGTATAACAGACAATAACTTTGTATAATGTTAATGTTTATCCCTCCTGGGTGGAATTGAAGAGTCACATAGTGTGAGGGAGGAACGATCTCCTCAGTCTGTCAGTGGAGCAGGACAGTGACAGCAGTCTGTCGCTGAAGCTGCTCCTCTGTCTGGAGTTGATACTCTTCAGTGGATGCAGTGGATTCTACAGGAGCTGCTCAGCACCCCAGAACTGCGAGGCTGCAGCATGAAGCTCAAAGAAATTGACTCTATCACCAAAGTGAATTTGCCGAGAAAAGAGAAACTCGTTTAGCCGGTAATACACAAGTGAAGCGAGCTCATCGGCAAAATGAAACCTCAGAGGAGACAAAACTTTACTTAGCTGCTAATGCACAACCAATACGATTGATTGATTGAAGTGCCAGAATCCATGGTTTCTAGGATCCCGGGCTTTTTACTGCACAGGTTTACACAGCTAGTTATATTATAATGATGTAACACATAGCATGACTTCCTGATCATCTGACTGGCAATGAGCGTAGCAACCAAAATAACATGGCGATAACCAAGAGAAATAGTGAGAACAAAACGACAAAGAGTAAACAGGAAAGGAAACAACAATAAATGACAATTTATACCAAAATAATATGAAAAATTGACAAAAAATTAAAATGTCATAACACCTGCATTGTAAAGGCAATATCCTGAATTCAGTTTTGATTTACAGTCATGACTTGGTTAACAACACCCCCACTAACGACGTCACACTTTAATGATGGAGCTTCCATAGAGATACAATAAATGAAATAGAATAGCGTTGAAAGTCCATTGTGAGCAATTGTATTAATAATCTTAAATAAAATAATAATCTTAAAATTAGTAATCTTAAATCTTTTGGTCAGCCCTTTGAAAGCTGCTTATCTATCATTATTTACATTTATCAAATCCTAGAAGACCTGAAGCCATTTCTCATCTTGGGCCATAATATAGAAGATTGGTTAGGGTCTAGTCATACTAAACACTGGCAACTAAAATATCTCTTGGAATGGGAGTACAAGTGCTCAGAGTTGAGTCCCTGTGCACAGTTATTGGGCTCACCCACGGCAATAGGCTGAGAAATTCTGTCATATAGAGTAGCAGCTGTCAGGTTTGAACAAATAATGTTTCACTTTAGTTTTTTTGTATGTCTACTACTGTGATGGTGATGTTAGGGGTAAGGTTTGGGTTAGTGATTGGACCCAGTTGTACCAGGCACTCTTATTCTTCAAGGAGATTTGTCAGGGATGTTCAATTTTCTTTACGATAAATTGAAAATCTGTAACACACTTTTTAATTTGAAAAATACACATTTAAAACTGTTTGTGAATTTAAAAATTGTTTATCTTAAAACAGAGAAATACTCAAATACTAATTAATTGTTTAAAATGTGCCTTGAGAGGGGTTATTCAAGTTGAATATTTTCTTCTAATCCTGATGGCAAAAGGCATTGCCAATATCTACTCTCTATATATAAAATCCTAAGCCTAAAAGTGCAATGATTTTGTGCAACAATTTTATGTGACTTTTTTTGTCACGCTTTAAATTGGCCTTATTTTACAACCTACATATACATGTTTGGTGTCATTCTTTTCAGAATTTATCGAGCTTTAATGTGATGTTGTTAGATTTTCATATCCTTATACCCTTTTTAAATTATAAACTAAAAAATATCAAGAACTCATGTCCCAAGAGACGAGACTTTGTGTCAAGAGATTTAACCACACCCAGGGCCGGAAATAAAAGACAAAGAGTAGGACAGCTGCTGTACAGGCTTTTAAATGTTGCTAGATTTTCAGATTCTTATTCCATTTTTAAATTATATAAACTAAAATATCAAGAAAGTCGCGTTTTTTATTTTTGATTGAGTAAACTTTCTTTTACAGGAACAAACTATTAAAAAAAATTATCTATTCATAACACCAATGTTAGCTGAAGGTTGAGTTATGATGACCCATTGCATACCACTTTAATTTTCACGTGATTTTTCCTGTTATTTATAAGAATGTCAGTTAAATCAAGTGGATTGTTTATTTAGTCTGTTATAAATACTCATCGAACATAGTGGACCTCAGTTTAACGGGAACACTCCAATCGGTAAGAGACTAAATATTTAGATTTTTTGCTCCATTAAATAATAATTCATTTTTCTTTTAAATATTTATAGAATTTCGTGATTTTGACTCCAATGAATAATAATTTTTCTTTTGTACATTTACAGGTTTTACTAATGTTCTGGCCGCAACTGGGCCTTGTCCCCCTAGTAAGTTATTAAAATGTCAGCAGAGTTGTGCATTTGGGTTGGATCTCCCCTTCTTGTTAGCTTGCATGAACCTCTGCAACAAAAACTCACTTCTCCTGCTGCCTGAAGTCATAGCAGGTAAGGAAAACAAAGTCACCTAATTTATCTAGACATGAATGAGAGGGGAAAGGAACTCTCAAATGGTGGCTCTGTTAGCTGTTATGCATAGAAAGTACATTCAAGAAGAAACTAAACTCCTTAAATAGGGCACTGATGAGCCAACAAAGCTGACTTGTGAGAGTGGTGGTGTGTAGTTGTAACTTGAGATTTAGCCTCTCACTCGGTCACATCATGTTAATTAGTCATCAGTTACATGCAGCAGAATGAACTTGTCTCCTGTGTCATTTGTGATTTTTTTGCAAGTTAAAATATGAAGTACCTGGAAGAGCAAACTGTTTCTGTAAAATTCTGTGTGAAATTGGCAAAACATTTTACAGACACTTTTAAGATGTAGATGTAATAAACTTATGGAGAGGATTTTCTAATGTTATGAAGGGCACCGATGTTTTAAATCGGTTGAAGATGATCCCAAAGCTGGATCGCCTGCCATGTGATGATCATGTTCAGAAAGTGCATGCTTTGATTCATGAAAATCATTACCTGACTGTCTATGAAGATGCGCATCAGTAAAAGTTCATTTGACACAATTTTGCCTGGATAACTGCAGAGGTGCATGATGTTCTCCAAAATTTGTCCCATGACTCTTGACAGATGAGCAAAATGCGAACTGTGTCACGGTCAGTCAGGAGTTGTTACATCATTCAAATGCTGATAAAAAAACTTTCTGAAACATGACATTGCAGATGATAGTCCAAAAAAAGCAAATTAGAGTTGATCAAAAGTGAAAATGATTTTGATTGTCTTTTTGATTGGATGGGGATTATTCATCATGAGTTTAATTCACGGGGTCAGACATTGCCAATTTCAAATAACAGAAAAGGCAAGAACATTCACTACTGGATCTATGTGTCATTCCATGAAATGGAAAAAAAGTTGGAAGTGGTGGATAAACACAGGAGGGGAATAATTTGAATGAGACAAGTCTGATTAAGTTGTTAGCATTTTAATAAATGTTTTTTTAAATGAGTTCTGTTTATTTTTGTATGTACCTTGGAGAACGAATAAACTACTAAAAAAAAAAAAACCCTCTTGGTTGCATTATCATCAAATAATAACTATTGAGTAAAATTTGTCACTATAATTTATGTGAAAGATTCCAAAATGACTTGCCATCATTGTTGACCCTGTTGCAACCAAACATTTTGCTTAAAATTTCAACATGGATTTTTTTTACACTCTGTTTGGTATTTCTTTCAAACTTTTTATGTTTTGATGCAGACACGTTGGATCTCCTTGCTGGCTCAGCTGAGGTATGTAATAACCCACTGAGGCTTATGGGGGGAGGCGATGACGCTAACATTCTCTTCTCCTTCTCTCCCTGCAGCATTGAGACACTTAGCCCCATCCCTTCTGGTTTATCAGCTGCCCAAAGAGCCAAATCAGTGGTGCTCCTTTTTGTTGGACCTTTCTGTTGATTAAACGGGATGACATGGTTGGCATCCCAACTTTTACCTTTGTGCAACCTGTCAATCCTGCACCTGGCCACAAAGTTTAAAAAATATAAACTGCAATTAGCCACAATTAGCTCCACACACAACAACCCCACCATCCATCCATTATCCAACCCGCTATATCCTAACTACAGAGTCACCAACAACAGAATATTAATTGGATGTCACTTTTACATTGGGTGTCGATGAAAGCTATTTCGGCCACCACAAGCTTGTGGCTACTTTGTGAGTGCTGCCCTGGAACTGAAGCAACATGCGTTACAAAGTGGTAATTTAATGGATAAGGTGGGGGAGTTGGTGCATCCAGGGCGTTCCTCCCCCAGTATGATGGATGACAGTGCTCCACTGGTGTGGACCCAATAAAGACACCCGCAGGGATTTATGGGAGTAATAGTCTTAAGGGACAACCCTCTCAGGGTCCTTGGGTGCCACCAGAGGGCACTGCAGGGAGAGGGACTCCCTGCTTCAGAAGACTTCCGTCTGTTCCAGAAATGCTTCCATCAGGCTATGCACAGGTACCAGAAGTACTCCTGGGTTTAACGTAATAGCGAGCCATTCAGCCTCCTCTGGGGAGTCGGAGTTGGGAGGCAGAAGGCAAAGCTCACCTGGATGAGGAATGGGAGGGTTATGGACTGATCTGTATTTGAGATATTTTGTGAAAATAAAACTGTTTAGTTTGCACCTGGGACTGTGAAGTGTTGGGAGTCTGGGGTTTTGGGGCTCAGTGGCGCCTCCTGTCTTTTACACTTGGTTATTACTGTAAGTATGACATTGTAAAATCTTATTTAAAAACTTGCATTTTACTGCATAGCCTCCATTAATACATGCATGTCTATCGCCCGTGTCATTTTCAAATATAACATGCTAGAATAACATTTAATAAAAAAAGGCGATATCTAGTTCTCTGCAGTAAGCAAAAAATTGAAATGCTCCAAATTTCAGAACACTTATGTTAAGTCATCAAATGCATCTGAATGCTACACGAAGCATACATTTTCTAACTAGTTTAAAAGTTTCTATATTCAGCCAAGAGAAGCTTCCAGCACATGCACCACATAAACCAAGAACAACAATTGCCTGCTTGAGATAAAATGAGCAGCTGTGGGTTTTCTTGTAGCATATAAGGCAAGAAGAGCCAGATCTAAGATTTCAAAACCTTTGGCTTTAAGTCCTCAGCTCTTTCTGGCCCCCCTTCCCCTTTCCATAACAGCGGTTTAATTTCCACACTGTAGGGATTGCAGTGCCAAAGCTTCCAAAGCCTCATTGCCTCTTAAATGATGTTGGAGCTCTCAAATTAGAAATGTCTTCCTTGTCTGTGGCTACATGCAGACATTGTGGAAACATTAAAACAGGATTTAACCACAGAGGAAGACATTGCATTTAAAAGGTCTAATTTTTATCCTATTTCCACAGAAGGCACACTTTTATAAACAGGATTTCATTAAGTCATTACTTTAATGTACCTGAAATGAAACCTCTGATTCCCTAAACCAAGTATGACTTCATGCTGGCTGGCTGGTGCGACATGCGAGCCAGTAGTCATTACACATCGTACCTGGCAAGAATATGAAATTCTGCTCAGATGATTTATATTCACATTTATGTTATGGCATATTCATCTGTAGAGCACTAGATGTGCAGCATACTGATTGCTGGCCTTCTGCCAGGGCGATGTGAAGACACTCTAAAAATCAAAACCTATTCTGTCAGATATGGTAACGTATTATTTTCTCATGTAGAATCTATGAATGAGGAACCCTATATTTGCATTTTGTGGAATGAACTGAAAACAATACATCATATAAAAAAATCTAACAGAGCACAGCTTAATGTGCATGTACAGTTCAGACCTGAGAATCCCCCTTTGCCCTGGACTTGCATCCACAATGCACTAGCAAATGTAAAGCAAAAAGCTGGTGCAAATGAATTAAGGGGACATGCCTATTGTTTAGGTGATTGCTAATACTAATGACTGCTGATTGATGACCTCTCAAACCTGCTAAATCCAATTTCATGGTCACAGATTGCCAGAGCCTGCCCAGGCAGGACTGGGTGCCAAGTAGGAAACAACCCTTGAGGGGGAGCCATTAAAGTACTTGGGGCCTGTTTAAAGACAGAGTGACGGATTTTGAATCCAGAAAGACGAACCCCTGAGGCACCCTGCTACTGTGCAGCCCTGGCCTGTCTACTGAGTTTGCAAATTTATTTTTGCTATTAAATTTCATTTTTTTTTTTACCAGTGTTTTTATGGTTAAAAATGAACAAGAATAATTATTCTTCTCATAGAAAAAAAGTTGTTTAAAGTTTATGTTCTACCATAGATTTAATACAGTTGTGTGCCAATAACTTACTAATTAACATTAAAGTCAGATTTAGATTAGCATTGTAATGTCTGTGAGAGTATGTTACTGGTTTAGATGTTCGGCTTTAATTCAAATAAGAGAGAATAATACATTGAGTGACTACTTTAACAGGCCTGTTTGCTCAGCCAAGCATTCTTTTTATGAAGTGCTTTATGATAGCATGGATTACAATTTTTTCTATGCAGCTCAGTCACAAGGAGGTCCACCTGCCATCCCATATCTTTGACACCGAAATCAGAGATGGCATTTTATGCACAATGATATTTAAAATGGGTAGGCAGATGTATAATTCCGAGGAAGAATAAGCCAGGCTGAAAATATCAATGGCTTTGAATGTAGCATAGTTGTTGGGATTACACATTCCAGCAAAAGTAATTATGCAGAGTTTTCTAGGCATATCAGGAATGAACCACCATTATGAAAAATCATGCAACTTAGTTTTGTTATCTGAACTCTTCTGCTGAGATATGGAGCCAACAGAAGCTCATAAAATGTAGACTGAGTAAAAGCAGATGTTACATTACATGACCTCGACCCGGAGGGGTTGTCAAACTTGATGACTGTGGTTGCTGACCTTGTTATCAGAGGATGTCAGGTTACATGGCTAAGAATCACAGGGCATGTCAAGTTAAATGATTTTGTGATGACTTCCCAGCACAGTTTCACATTTAAAAAGTATTGCGACTAATGTGGTGCCCGACAGAGCCAGTGCTGTATGAGTGCTTTCCGGGTACAGTGGGTTCTTTTTTTCCATTTTGTTGTGATATCTAAAACATGCAACATCAGACAGAGTCTCTCTTCTGTTTGTCCAAAACACCCATGCTTCTTATTCCTTTTTGCTTCATTATATGCATTATGCTTCCTACTGAGAGCTCATTGGTTCTCAATTCTTGCACATAAACCCGCCCCTAAGACCTAAGACAAAATCAAACGTATTATCACGTTGAGTCACAGACTAATTGGGCTGAGTTGCTGGGTGTGTCATAACAGATGATTGGCCCATAACTGCCTGTGATACACTAAGATTATGTAAATGAAGTCTGTTACTGGAAAAGTTGTGTAATGTGACATGGCCTTAACACACAAACTGTTAGCCCACTGAACACAAAAGGGCCAAAAGTAACTTTTCAGAATGCACAATTTATGTCATCATGTACTGTATAATATATGGCACCCAAGAAACTAAATTAGGTACACACATATATCTCTCTATTATAACAAAATCTTGGAAGGAGACAAGATGTGATTTTCTCAGAGAGACATTTTCACATACTGTGAGATATTGTCAGACACATTTCTTGTAGAGCGAAAGAAATGATATTCACTCATGGGCAGTTATACGTTGTGTTGTCACAATGTAATTCCAAGCACGGAATCAAAATTCAATGCGATATTGATGAAAAGGCAAAAGTGAAAAGAGATTGAATATATGGACATTGGTGATATGACAGAAGTGCGCGGCGCAAGATGCAGATCACGTGGCACGGCAGCAGCAGCAGCAGCAATCCAGCAGCATCGAGCAAACAGGAGGTAAAAAAAAAATGTATTTTTTTTCCATTGTAGCACTGTTTAAGAGGGGGTTTCAGAAGAGCGACCGCATCTCCTTGGGGTGCGTTCAGCCCCCCTCTTCACAACATGAGCGGCAGAAATGCGAAGTGGCTGGCGTGTAGCACAGGCCGGAATGGGGTGAGGGGGGAGTGGGGGTTGGTGAGCGAAGCGAGCAGGGGGCAAAGCCCCCTAGTATATGTACAGGGTTGTTCAGATCTAATTATGCAGATCCAGATCATCTGGATGACTTTGATTTATGTGGGGACGATTTCAGTTTGGCGTGAGACGATTCTTCATGTCGTCAGTTCACACACTTCTCGATGGTCCGGGGTTTTTCGGTGATTTTCTATTTAATAAACTTAATAAGTTATAGTGTAATGAAAATTGCATAATTATATCTGGACCACCCTATATACTGTATATATAACAAAAATAAAAGATTCAGTTACTGAGAATATTGCTTTGTCTGATGAACCCTAGTTCTGGTGGATGCATGCTAATGGATTGGCAGGACAAAGTGGACATCCCATTCATTTATAGCTCAACTAGCTGTGCTACCCATCTAAGATGGTGTGAAATCTAAGTAATCAATGTAGACATCATATGTATTATTTGAAACATGGTTTGTCCATTTGGCTTTGTAAAATAACACACATTTCCAACACTTACTCTTGATATGCTTATCTCATTGGCCTGGTTTAGTGACTCTAATCTGGTCATGTTAGGGCTTTGTTTTCCCAAAATTCACATCGACTTGTTGTTACGTTCACCCAAACACTGTCCACCATGCAAAGTCATTAACATTACAGCTTAAACCTTGTTCACAAATCTTAGGTGCAAGAGTGTCGCTGCAATGCAGCACTTGCAATTATCTTATTTTTAAACCCTTATTTGGCATTATTATTAGCATGTTTGAGTATTTGACCCTTATTCTACATGTTTTGCCTATTTTTACATTTTTCTTCCTAACTGTAGCAATGGACATACAGATACACAGACACTTGCCCTTTTATTAAGCTGTATTCTGTCCACACGGAAGAGTTCCCCTTCAACTAAACAGACAGACAACTCCTTGCAAACATATATAAAATAAATGATTATTTATTGCATTATCTCTTCAGCATATAGTATGGTTCAGAGAGTACTGAAATAAAGAAAGTAAACATCTAAATTGTTTGTACTATAAGCCCCCTGAAATCACCAAGTGTATACATTAACAAAACAAACATCAGTCATACTTTACAGAAGCTGCAAAAGAATGCCCTCATGATGGCTACTATAACTAAAGATAGCACTGCTCACAATGAAGTCTGAGCTTTTTCAGAATAAACTATGTTTTTTATAAATTAACATTAAACTTCAAAACAAATATGAACAGAAACAGAAAATACAAATGCATTATTAATGTTTCTGCTTACAGACAGTACAGCACTTCTGAAAGTGATTACACATAGGATTGAGGAGATGTGTTGTCAGGCCCGGTGCAGATGTGCAGCTCCGACTGTGAGCTCTATCAATGAATGTGAGCTGAGTAAGCAATATGGCTACCAAGGTGGCAGAGGGCAATCACCATAGCAACAAAACTTAAACATACAGGACAACCACCACATGATGGTGCTCAGCATAACATTAACTTAGAAGAACTCAACAACTAGAAGGCACAAAGATAAATTAATTATTTTTTTTTATTTTTTTTTATTAATTTTATTGCAATCCATACAAAGCAATCAAGTTTTTACAAAAAGAAAAATTGACTTAAGAACAGATCGATCCCCACCCCTGAGAGAGAGAGAAAGCCAAACGGCGTGAAATTTAAGGCTTGTAAACATACCTAAATTAATAAATTCTCTGTGCTTTATGAGCTGATTTTAAAATATTACTGATTAGATCCTGCCATGTTTTGAAAAAAGTCTGTACGGATTCTCTAGCTGAGTTTTTGATTTTTTCCAATTTCAAATAATATAACACATCAGTTTCCCACTGACTTAAAAGAGGAGAGTTTGGGTTCTTCCAGTTTATCAGAATGAGTCTGCGTGCCAACAGTGTAGTGAATGCAATCACAATTTGTTTGTCCTTCTCCACTTTAAGCCCCTCTTGAAGAACCCCAAACACAGCTGTTAATGGGTTAGGAGGGATTGGGAGTCCAAGGCTGTCTGAGAGGTAATTAAAAATTTTTGTCCAGAATAATGTTAATTTGGAGCAGGCCCAGAACATGTGACCTAGTGAGGCTGGGGCTTGGTTGCAACGTTCGCAGTTTGGATCATGTCCTGGAAACATTTTGGAGAGTTTTAGTCGAGACAGATGTGCTCGATATATAATTTTGAGTTGTATAATTGTATGCTTTGCGCATATGGAGCTTGAGTGAATTCTCTGCATTGCTACTTTCCACTCCTTTTCTGATATATTAATTGAGAGGTCTTTTTCCCAGTGTCCTCTTGGATCTTTGAAAGGAAGGGATTGTAAAATGATTTTATATATTGTAGAGATGGAGTCTAATTCCTTAAAATTGAGCAATATTTTTTCCGGCGTGGATGAGCGTGCAAGATAAGGAAAATCTGGAAGGTTCTGTTTAACAAAGTTCCTGTTTGAAGATAGTGAAAGAAATGTGTAGCTGGAATGTTAAATTTGGAATGTAATTGTTCATAGGATGCAAAGACGTTGTCTATATAAAGATCTCTAAGCAAGTTAATTCCAAATTTTTTCCAGATATTAAAAACTGCATATGTTTGTGAAGGTTGAAAGAGGTGGTTCTCTTGCAGAGGTGCCACAGATAGAAGCTTCTCCGTCTTAAAATGCTTTCTACATTAACTTAGAAGAAGAACTCAACCACTAGATGGCACAAAAATAAATTAATTAACTCACAATATTTAAACTGCTGGGCCAGAATAAGGCAGATAAGCGGATTTCAGTTATTCTCTGTTGGACACATTCAGTGTTAATATTTGCAGTGCAGCACTGGAATGTATTTGTATTACTAATAAAATTCATTGAATTTTTCATTCCAACAGATGGCACACCAGAAACATCAGCATTGTTTTATGAATCCCATACCAAAAGGCACATAACACAGACATAACAACTGGACAGACACACACACACACTTGTCCTTTTATTCAGGTAGATCATGGATTATGTAAAGTGTGTGGGTGGGTGCTGATTGTTTAATTTTGTGGAAAGGATTGTTATGACACATACTGGGTTCACCAAATGTCATTCAATATCTGAACTGAACACCATGTTGGTGGTGAGCGGTAAAAAGTCCAGAAGATGGGCATTGCCAGAAGAGTATGACAGAATGTTTGTTAGATATCTCAGAACCAAAAGAATCATCAAGGCCATGAACCAAAACCAAATCATGAAAACAAAAATGTAAATGAAGATACTGTAACAAAATTCCTAACAGTAACTTGTTTTTTTTTTTTGCAAATACCTTAACTAGTAATGTTTGTTGTTTTATCTTCAGTCCATACTCAGGTGCTTCCTATTGAGTGCCTCCATCTTATTTTGGTGGAGTGTGATGACAAGGTGCATGACATGATCTTCACATGACTGGTCACTGGCATGGTAACCATACAAATTGGCAGGACCAAATATTTCAAAAAGGCAATGAAATGCCAACACAACAGAATGATAAAAATAGTAAAAACCTTCAAAAAGTCTAATAAATATACAAAAATGATATTGAATTATTCCACACATGTGAAAACAAAGAATCATCTCGCTATATTTGTACTGCCTTGTTTAAAGAAATGTGGCGGCTTTGTAAGTGCTATGAGCAAGGACCAGTGGTCTTATTTATAAAACTCTGCGAAGAATCAAGAGTGAAATTATACATATGCAAAAAAACTGTGTTCACACATTTATACACAATTTACCCTCACAGTCATCTTGTAATTTTGTGTTCGTGAACGTGCCTGGTTGCCACCCTGAAACAGCCATATAAGGACTATGCTAAACAACCTCATACATATGCAGGCACAATGCTGCAGACCTTCATTGACTGGTAGAGTCTCCCACCTAATACATCCAGATGTGACCATCTGCATTTGACGAATCCTATGGTGTTCTCCTCATTAAACTGTAGCATCTTTCTTCTGTCTTGAGATTTCCACTATCACCTGGCACAGGTAATGACTTGATTGCTGTTACAGTGAAGAATACAGACCACACGAAACACTCAGAGTTCAGTCAGTTACCTTTACCACCAAGCTAGTCATCTTATACAGCACCATAAGCAGGTTGTCTGCCAATACTACTTTGCCTCAAAATAAATGAGCCTTGGGTTGACCCAGGCAACCGAGCCACGATGTGTGTCACTCTCATCTGAGGGGCACATATGACTTGTATGTTAATGGGATGTACCTGCTGACAGTTAACAAAAGCAGCTACATTCTCACTAGGTGTCCTTATTGTAATATGAGTGCAGTTAATTAATTGCTCTGATTATGTTAGGAAAACTGAACATTGCAGCAAAATGCCTTATTATGTTGGCTGGTTCACCCACACCATACAGAAAATAAATGTAGTACCTTCTCAGTCATTTATGGCTTTTGGCACAGTGGGCATTATGGAGCTGATATTCCTGACCTGTTAGTCAGTTCCTTCTGATAGGTGTCTGTTGCCACAAAGACAACCGCTGTTAAAGCCTGAATGTGAACTGGTCAAGCTTTATTTCAAGCAGTCTGTTTTTCTAATGCCAGGCCGAATTCATCCAAGAGCCTAAATTGGCTTGTAAGCCAGTCATCATCATGAGCAAAAAGAAATCCTGGGGGTCACTAAAGGTTTGTTCAATTTGTATATGGCCATTTGGATAATCTTCAAGTAGTGCTAAGCAAGCTGTGTTGTGTCAAACCATTAGGCTCTGAACAGGCTTTAGGGCATGATGTTTATAGCTTTCTGTATGCAGAGAGTCTGCGCTTTTACTTCATGCAATAATTGACAACAAGTTGGTTGGTTTATTAGCAGCAGGTAGCCAAAATAAACCGAAGAAAACCCAAACAAGTTCTTCATGGCAAATACATAACATTGGCTCTTTTAAAAAGTAATGAAAATGCACTCTTTACATTCATCACTTCTGATGTTTAACATGTTGGTCACATCATTGCACATCATAATAACAGCTCTGTGATACAAATTGTTATACATGCAAGAGCTTTGGCTGCATTTCCCTACTTGATGAAGAGTGTCGTCACTTTCTTCGTTCTTTGAAATGTTGCAAATGCAAGGGTCAAAGTTCCCTTAATATAAGCATGTCCTCTCATCATAAGGGTTTCTTTTCCAAATCCAGGCTTTTGTGTGGAAGGTTACACATTCACATTTTGGGTCTCAATCTGTGTGTACACAATTTTTATAAATCTGACTCTAGGACATGCAGCCTAAACCCAAACAAGGGTCTGAACTGGAAAATCAAATGAATGTGTGTCATCAAGGCTCAATGTGTAGCTAAATTCTTAGTCAAAGTAATCTGCAAAAAAATCCAAGAATACTAAATTACAGAATAGCACAGACTACAATTTTTTGCTGTAGTCTTAATTGTGGATTACCAAATGATGGGAAGGTGTCAGGTAAAGTGAAAACAGAGATTGGAAGAATAGATGTAGTCAATAAATGGGAATAGGTATATACCAAAAGAACAAGGAATAATTATCTCTAAAATGACAGCACCCATAGCAAACAAAATGGCATTAAAGGAAGATGTAAAACATATCTACAATAAATATTAAAGAAAGAAAATCAAAACTGAATTTAAATGAAAGAAATTAATTCTTCACCATGCAAAATAATAAAAGAATAAACATTTACTTTTTAGAGTAATGTGGAATTTGACAAAATCCATAAAATAACTTGCACATGAACATGGCCAACGTACCAGTTCCCGAATAGCCTTTTGCAACCTGGTTGACGCTCTTTGTTAAAAGTCTATGGAAATCATGAAACAGCACAGTGAGGTCAGCTTAATAAAATGGCCTCTTCAGTCACCAGAAGTCAGTCCAAGTAACTTCTGTGGGATAAGATGGACAAAGTAAGAATACACACCCTGATTTGTAACAAAAATGAGACACATATGTCCTGACTCAGCAAGGAAAACAGGGGAACTGATTTTGTAAGTAAACCGAGAGAATTGGACAAAAGACAAAACAAAAGAAAATAAAAATAAACCACAGTGACCGTAACCCAGACAAGAGTCAAAATCAAGGTCATTTAACAGGCGATAAGTTGAAACCAGGCAATACAAGAAGAGACAACATAAAATAGATCAAAATGAAATTAAGGATTTTTATTCACAGATTGGATAAAGTTCCTAGTAAAAGGCTGACCTTTCATGCTGGTTGTTGATTGGAGACCCCACCCCTAGAAACGAGGGATGTGACCCTGACAACGGTACACAATATGGCTTCTTTTAAAGAAAAAGGCTATGAAGCATCAGTTTTCAGCCTAAATCATGACTACATTGGAATCTATTGGGGTCCTGGGACTTTTTGTAAATTATTTTTCTGATTATTTTGTGGCACTAATATTGAGCTGCATATTGTTATAGGGGTTTTTATAATCAAGGAATCTGGTGAAATTGTTTGTTTTTCAATTCAATGCTTTGTTCTTAAGTTCACTTTTTTGATTTGTTTTGTTTTTTGTTCAGCTGTGCTGAATTGGCAGGTTTTGCCCACTAAGGGTGTGGCTTCAGAGGTCGTGATCCTGTCAGTCATTATTCAAGAGGATAAAAGGGTCATTTTAGGTTCACTTCCTTATCCAACTACTCTAATTCCAATACCCTTCTTACACTTTAATTTTGCCAATTTGTGTTTCATTTGTACTGATTTTGAACTCAGCCACCTTTTTTGACCTTATTTTTGTTTTGTGTTTTTTGGCTTTGGTTAAATTGGTGAGTTGTTGTTCTCCTGGTTCACACCCTTGCTTAGTTTATGTTTTTTCTTATGAGATGTCATGGTAGTTCAGGAGGAGCTCAAATCGAATGCTTCTGGAATGCCCGTGGAATACTTCCAAAATATTTCTGAGCCCTTGCCCCGATAAATGTAGCCTGACTTCAGAGCAAATTGGCCACTCAGTGAATTATTTGTAGAAAACAACACTGTTAAATTGAAAATATATTTTAAAATTTTTGATTAGCAAAAATGTTGACCACAAGAAAAATTGTCTTGTCAAAGATGCTTATATGTTTACAGGGTTTACAGGGAAGGTTTCTTTTGTTGAATAAAAGCTTATTTTTCATATCAAGTGGCAAAATGAGGATCTAAATCGGATTCTAGAAAATGTGGCTAGCAGAAAGGGTGTCATTCATTTTCAACTCTAGCTACTCCAATATGACAGTTTTAATTTTTTATATTTCTGATTGTAAAATCGTGATGTTTTTCTGAAAAATTCTTGAAAAGGTGTATGGTCAGAATGTAAAATGCTATGGAAGCTGTGCAGAATTCAAAACCTAGACATGATAAACTGGCAGGTCAAGTCTATGACCAAAGTATAAAGTCATATTTACTAAATATAACCCTGGAATATCTTAAATGTGTTTTGTCACCTACCAGAATAGATTTAGGCCTGCCAGTTCCCCTGTAAGCATATGCTGCATTGCTCAAGCGTTCCGTCTAAATGGAGTTTTTGCTTCTGAACCATCTTGATATTATAGAAATAAATTACATATTCATGAAAATGATAGTCTGGCTATCATTTTTTTTTTCAGAATTTGGAATCCCTGCAGAGAAGCAAAAGAGTGAACTGTTTGCATATTTTTTGTTTGGCTATGTTTTTAGAATATATTAGACTTAAATCTCATGTGCTCAATCATTCAAATTACCATTATATTTTTATATTTCAAGAATAAATATAATGAAGCTCATCCAAAGTTCATTAATGCCCAATGTGTGAGAAGAAGAACAGCATCTGCAGCTTAGGTACAATGATGTATAGCCTCATGGTGTAATGTTATTAAGGGCGGTCCATTTCATTAATCAGTTTAGACTGCTGATGAAAACAGTGAATGTAAAAATGTAAACAGGATTACAAATGAGAGGAAACTGTTCAGTCCATCTCACTTTTGTTAGCTAACTTTTTCCAGTCTCTCAGCATTTTATAATAATGGTGGAGTATCCTTTTCAACAACGGGACTGGCCAATTTGTTCCAAACTTTGTTCCAATTTTTTGACTTTGAAAGGAAAGATCTGTGATGTGAAAGTCTACTTCAGGTCATGCAGAAGAGACACTGACTGGAAAAGAAAATTGCTGGCAGTTAAATAAAAACATAAACAGTTTCCTTCAGCTTGAAGACACAATAAAGTGGGACCGATCAATTGATTGATAGCCTGATTGAAACTCTTGTTTAGGACAAGTTAGATTGTTATGGCTATCTTCAAGAAGAAAACCAGAGCTGCTTCTCTCTAGACCAAAATAAGAGGACTCAGAACATGAATCTTCCCAGCACTGTACAGATCTCAGCATATAAAACTTTTTGGATGCAGCATAAATTTAAAGAATCTTGCACAATTTAGTACTGGCATGATTTCTTTTTATTATGTCATAATGAAAATTATTAATAACTAAGAACTCACTGACACATTTTACAGAAGACTCTTTTAAATGAGATTCATGAAATGAGGCATATACATTTACAGTATAATAAAGGAGTCAATGGGTAAGAAAATTGTGGGATTTCATTCTGCATTCTTAGTTTTTAATTCTGCCTTTTTAGCCATTTGCTCATTTTGTGAACATTCTCAACAGAATTAATGCTTGTGTGTAACTGAATCCTATTAAAACTTCACTGGACACATTACAGATACCAGTCCTGGACAGGGTATCACACTTACTCATAGGCCAATTTAAAGTTGATAACTAACCTAGCCTTGTGGTGCTATTCCTCTTTAGCAGGGGTCCTCAATAACAGTCCTGGAGGGCCACAGTGGCTACAGGTTTTAGTTCTAATCCGGTGGCTTAATTAGAAAGCAATTCTTGCCAATAATTTAATTTCATGGCTTGTTAGTGCTTTAACTCTGCTGTGTCAGGACATTCTCATATCCTGGATTTTCTTTCCCTTTCTAAGGATATCATCCAAATGACTTGGAGGCTAAAATGGATGAGTAATTCTCAGTCCTTCACTTTTTTCTCTTCACTTTCCTTCCAAGTATTTAATTAAACCCAAGAGTGCATGGTAAATACACACAGGTATAAATGGAAACAAGCAAAATGGAGAAATGCTGGTCTCTTTTGTCATGTGCATGTTAATTGCTTGCTAATTAAGAGCAATTAAAAAACAAGGATACAGCAGTTTAAGACTAAAATAAGCAATAAGGGTTCAAAATCTTAACGTGCGAGACAACTTAAGTGAAGCAGAAGTTTTACTTGAACAATAAGTGCTTCTTATTAAGCAACTGGGTTGGAGCAAAAACCTGCAGCCACTGCGGCCCTCCAGGACCATAATTGAGGACCCCTGCTCTTTAGGGATGGACAAGTATCCTTATCAGTATACTGTATGGTGCTCAGTAAGTGGAAGCTCACCAGAATTTGAAGCTGCAGACCCTGAAGTGCAAGTAACTTGTAAGAGGACATAATTCACTGAACCTATGACTTCCATACTCTCCACCATCTCTCTTGCCGCCAGCAATGACAATGTTACTGTGCACTTTCATTCTGCCCTGAAGCTTCTGCTTCTATTCACATTTTCTTTATCACTTTCTCTTTCTTTTGTCTCAAATATCCACCTTCTGCACTTGTAAGTCTATCGTCCTCCTTCTGCATAGGCCTGAAATGTCGGGAAAGCTCTGTTTAAACTTTGCTGATCTCATCACGAATGTCCAGGAGGAAATACAGTCAAATGTAAAAAGGAGGAGGTGACAGTGTCCCCTTCCCTTACCCATATTATAGCTAGAGGTGTCACAAGTAGATTGGCACTATGGTCAATCTACCATAGTGGTCAAAGCACTGTTGTCTCAATGGGTGTATTACAAGATAGGACATATAAGTTGAGAAAAATAATACAAGAATTTGATGTGGGCAGGGGCTACTAGGTGCTGATACTACAGGTAACCCCTTCTTTTGAGGGGCTTCAAAGCACCCAGAAATGACCTGCAAGCATTTATTAAAGTTAAATCGAGCTAATGCATGGGTCCTCAGGGTTGGTCCTGGAGGTCCAACTGTTCAATTAGAAGTCAGGCTTTACTCATAACGGATCTTGTTAGTTGTTTTTATATTCTTTAGAGTGTTTTCTTTCTGCTATATTATGTCAATTAAAATTTTAATTTTTTTTGCAAGAATAACATTTAAATAATTTGTGACACAGAGCAAGATAACATGTGCATACACAAGTGTAGAGCGGGGAGGTGAGAGAGTCATGTACACCTTCCCTGGAAAACAAAATTATATAGTCTGACCACTATTGCTGTCTTTATATATGCCCTGTGGGACCTCCTGAGACTTTGCGGGATCCCCTCAAGGTTGCTGGATATCATGGCCAGCCTGTACACCGGTA
This sequence comes from Polypterus senegalus, assembly GCF_016835505.1. Taxonomy (NCBI): domain Eukaryota; kingdom Metazoa; phylum Chordata; class Cladistia; order Polypteriformes; family Polypteridae; genus Polypterus; species Polypterus senegalus. The sequence goes on along the minus strand of NC_053157.1, from coordinate 61,670,438 downwards.
CTGTGAGTGCTGTGCTGACGATGCTGTTTGCATGTTCTCCCCGTGTCTGCGTGGGTCTCCTCCAGGTGCTCCGGTTTCCTCCCACAGTCCAAAGACATGCAGATTAGGTGCATTGACGATTCCTAGTTGTCCCTAGTGTGTGTTTGGTGTGTATGTGTGTGCGCATCCTGTGGTGGGCTGGCACCCTGCCTGGGGTTTGTTTCCTGCCTTGTTCCCTGTGTTGGCTGGGATTGGCTCCAACAGACCCCCGTGACCCTGTAGTTAGGATATAGTGGGTTGGATGGATGGATGGTGTCTTTATAGACCAGGTTCCAGAAATTATGTAATCTTGGATGTCGGAAATGGAAGTGAAGTCTTTCGGGGTGCCGGAACCGGAAGTGACGTCTTTGCAGAGAAATCAGGCAGGTTTTCCCATATCTGGTCTGCAGAGGAAACAGAGGAAAGTTTAGTGCACTGTGCCACCCCCTGGCCTGGCGTGGAATTACCTTCTTTCAGTCCACTCAGCATCCTCCTATTCACACATGTGTGACAATGGTTATATAGGTGTTTATACATTTCATAGTGATATTTGGGAAAAACTGGACTTTGGATGTGTGCAAACTAGGGGAGTGCAATATTGGAAAAAAAAAATATCTCGATATTTTCTGGGACTTTGACGATAACGATAATTCCAAGATAATGTAATGTATTATTTCAAAGTATATTGAATTATATTTTTGTCCTCTATAACTTTACTTATCAAGTCTTTTTGTATTTTTAAACATCATAACAAATAAGATCTAAACTGCATTTTATAGAGGAACCCCAAATTACGCACCAATTGCAATATGAAGCCTATGCCCAAAACAAGGCAGCCTCTTCCAGTTATTAATCCATAGTTCACTGACAATGTTAGCCCCGCTGTCTGTTGTCATGCAAACCATGGGGTCTTCTCGCAGTGACCATGATGCCAGCGCATCTTTCAGACCTTGCACAATGATGTCGCCGGTGTGATCTTGTGGGATGTAGGATGTTTGCAAACAAAAGCTTTGCAGTTGCAAGTTTTCGTCAATGAAATGCACCATCATGGGAAGGTATGGCTCAGATGTTCAGCTTGACCATAGATCCGTTGTTGTGGCAAAATGTGAAACCTTTTGCAGTTTATGCGTCAGAGTTTGGCGACACGAATCATACAACTTAGGCAGAGCTGTTTGACTGAAATATTTTCGGCCAGGCAGAGTGTTCCTTGGGTCTAAAGTATTCAATAGCTGTTTAAAACCATCTCTCTCAACCACTTGAATTGGCACCATATCTTTTGCGATGTAATTGGTGACGGTGTTTGTTATGTCGTGCCATCTGTTGCTTTTCTTGTCGTAGGGCACTTTTTTGCAGAATGAGTCTGCTAAAGTTTGCAGAGTGTGTTTTTGTGCTTGTACCTTGGTTACTTTAGACTTGTGCTGGACAGTTGGCTCCTTAAGCTTTTCGTATTCTTCGTATTCTGTGCGGTGGTTAAATCGCAAATGGTGAAACATGTTAGTTGTCGAGCTGTCTTTAACGGCAACCGATTTGCCACATAGTTTGCAGATTGCCGTCTTTTGAGCAACATCAGTCTTTTCAAAACCAAACCACTGCAATGCAAATGAGAATGAACGATGTCTGGCAATTAACTCTGATGACGTAGATGGTGTGGCTGTTCCATTATCTGTTTGTTCACTCATTTTGAGGCAGGGAGTGACGCTAACTTGCGGCTTGCTGGACGTTCACGCCGACGCAACTCGCTTTGCGCACGCGCAGTGGTCTATACTGTTGCATTTGTGAATGAACTCGTTCTTTTTTTTGCAAAGCGAGTTACATACTTGATAATTTAATTCTGCACATTGTTTAAACAGCAATTAGGATATATTCGTAAACGATGTATATTGCACACGCCTAGTGCAAACACATAATTTTTTTCCAAATGTAAAATGGTAAACTAGCGTAGTGAAACACACGTTTATTAAAATGAACACGGTAGTAAGTCAGTCTGTTTCAATCATATCATGCATTTAGAAACTTCTGTTCACTAGCTATGCTAGCCCTTATGTCCAACTTTCTTTGTGCACCTTGTTGCCTTTGTTCATTAAACATTGCATCCCTCATGTGGACATTGAATGATATTACACCTGGGTACAGCGCTAGACATTTTGCCATTTTATAAATATAGGTAGGTTTCCAGAAATTCACTATCAGACACATTTTCAGCCACTGATTTGGTTTGTATAGTAAGGGATATCGTCATTAGGATGGCGTGACACCAGCAATTTTGAGTCAAGGAGTTGGTCAATTGCTGAATCTTGTTCCAACTGAGGGTGCAAGTCAGATTGTAAATCCAGGAGTTGCAGACGATGCCAGATTTCACTATCCATAATGAAATTTCATCACATTTTTAAACTGATCTTTATCACAATGGAATTAGGAGCCAGAAGCAGTGGACCATAACATGACATCTTTAACTCTCCCTAAATTTAGCCAAGATGATGTGGCCAGATAATTCTAAATTAAAGGGCTCCAAGTTTTTCTTTGACTAATTTATTGTAACCGCTGCGGTAAGAGAAACACAAATGTCAGTTTGCAGAATCTGCGTGCCACTTGCCTCATACAATCAGCAATCAATGCAACATCAGCAAAGGTGTGTTAGTTCTAAGCGCTGCAAGGCCCTGACAGTGAAGCTAAATTCACGAGGAGGTTAACATTACTGTCTGCAAAGCCCCTTTCTCAATTTATTGTAAAGAGATATGAGGAAAAATGAGTCAAAGTGTTGGGAAAATATATCTGATGCTGTAGTGGGCTGCTAGTGTGAAAGGGAAAATCTGCCAGCACTACTGGAAAACTTACCCTGGCAATGTTTTCAACATTTAATTGTGGAAGGAGCTTAAATATCCAGCTGCACAACAGCTTCCTCTGTGTGGATGTGGACATTTTAATAGCCCTGTAAAACACTGACTTGCAAGGGCAATGAACTTTCCTGAAGTTCATCCAACCGAGCAAAGTGATATAAAAATGGCTTCAATCATTTTCAGCCACTTTTTGATATGTAAATGTCACACTGCAGACTTGCTTCAATAACTCATTCTAACATTACCTTGCAGAGTGTAAAAATCATTTAGCATAATGAAACTTGTGAAAGGTTGGTAGAGGACAAGCATGTTAGATGCTTGCTTATCCATGAATGATGAGTGTTCACCGTACTAAGATTCTTGAGTGTATGAATGAATGAACTGACAAATTTATTAACAAATTTAGACAAAATGAGTGGCAATTACAGAATTTTCCGAGCTGTCACATTATATATAGTCTTCTCTATTCAACCCTACCACCTTAGACTTTATTGGTTTCTTAGTACTGTCACACATGTGTGCATGGAGGAGTTTACAGGCTCAAACAGGGCTATTCATCAACCAGACTGGGGGTTGGCGCTGTCACCCCATCCTCTCTCCGCTTGTTCTACTGCAGTTCAGCCGAAGGCCCTGTCTCTCAGTGACATCACTACCGGTCCACCCACTAACATCACTTCTGGCCAACCCTGATGACATCACTTCACCTTCCTGTTCTAGCCACCCTGACTCCACCTCTTCCCCCTATCCACTGTACTTATAGAGCAGACTCACCCAGTTAGTTCAGTTCAGTTTTGAACTCCGATTTGTAAAGATGTACTACTTTAATTTTGCTGATTTTTCAGTATATGGGGTGGCTATTCCCAAACCTTTTTCTTGTCTGCTGCATTATTTTTTACCACAGTATAAAATATCATTAACATACTTAATGATTTTAGAATCAAGAGATAGATGTTAGCGGGCGGCACGGTGGCGCAGTGTGTAGTGCTGCTGCCTCGCAGTTAGGAGACCCTTGGTTCACTTCCCGGGTCCTCCCTGCATGGAGTTTGCATGTTTTCCCCGTGTCTGCGTGGGTTTCCTCCCTCAGTCCAAAGACATGCAGGTTAGGTGGATTGGCGATTCTAAATTGTCCCTAGTGTTTGCTTGGTGGGTGTTTGTGTGTGCCCTGCCCCGGGGTTTGTTTCCTGCCTTGCGCCCTGTGTTGGCTGGGATTGGCTCCAGCAGACCCCTGTGACCCTGTAGTTAGGATATGGTGGGTTGAATTATGGATGGATGGAGATAGATGTTATTTGGGGTTTACTTTCTAATATTTGCTTTTCAATATCAATCTAACATATTGTTTAGGTTTACCACTCCTTCTTATTAGTATTTGTTGTCACGTTCAACATTCCTTAATTTTGTGGTTCACAAAATTTTTTGCTGCTCTCTCTTTGTTTTTCTAAATATTTTATTAAGACAGTTATTTCATGAAGAGGTGTAAATAAAAACAGGTTAGATGGTAAGCTGCTGGTTCTTTTTTGTCATTTGCATCAAATTATTTATCTGGCAGGTTGTTAAGAAAACATGACACACTTAAAAATGGGAAATGCCACTGTTTAAGAATAAAAGAAGTAAATACAAGTAACCTTGGTGGACTACATTGTAGTTATGTGACCTTTTGACATGGGGTAAGTCATGCCTCTGAAATATCTAATTAAATTATAAATGGAAGTAATTAAATAGTAAGTTTGGGATATTTGATTAATTTTAATTCAGATTTATATATACAATTAGCTGGGCTATATGCCTTTGCTTGAGAAGTTTTCTAAGATAATGGTGAAACACTTGTCCTTGTACTTTCAAATTTGATTAGGAGTTGCCTTTGATTATCGTTTTTGCATGAAATGGTATCATTTGAAGCACACTATTATATTATCTCACAGCAGTGAGTAAACGTTCCGAGTCCAGCTGCAAATCAAATACTAAATGTTTAAAGGCCTTAGTAAGTCTTCAAAAGGTTATAATTTGATTTTTCCACTTTTGCAATACATTAAAGGTGGTTTGATGGTTCATTTCAATTTCACAATAGCAAGGATTTTATCATTCATACACCCTATAAGAATTTCTTTATTAGATTCATAATTGATGTATGAATTATAAGTAAAAACATCACCGCAATTTCTGAGTCAAGGCAAATATCCATTTTTGATTTGGATGGCCTTGTGCCCTGTGTTAGCTGGGATAGACTCCCGGTCCCAGGTGGATTAAAAGGGTTAGAAAATGACGTGACATGATCTATCAAACAGAAGTTCATTTCTATGTTTCAAGGTACATTTAGTAACAGCAGTTCTGTGATCTTCAGGAAGTTTATGTGTGTATTTAACAATCAACACAATTGGCAACTAGCAAGTCGGGAGGAGGTGGACAAAGCTTGGTGGATGAGGAGTGGACGCGAAGAGAGGAAGATAAGGAAAGAAAGAGAAAGAAAGAAGAAGAAAAGAAAGTGTACAGTGTTGCACTTGTGTTTGATGGTGCTGTGTAGGTGGTAAACAAGGGCAGGCGTTTCCCACATGGAAAAAGAAAGTTTGTGTGCTGAACTTGTGTCCTGCGTCTGTCTGTGTCTGGTTTGGATGACAGGAGCGTCCTCTAGTGGCCACAAGATATATATATATATATATATATATATATATATATATATATATATATATATATATATATATATATATATATATATTGTGGTGGATGCCCGGGGTCCATGACCGACCGGGACGCCCCTTCGTTATATATGGTCAGGGGTAGCAGCCATGGACTGTGCAATACCTCCCCCTGGACACTAGATGGCTGCCTGCCTGGGTTGGAGTGGTGCCTCGATTTCCTGCAGGGCTCCATGGGAATTGGAGTTGGGTGCAGCCTTGTTGCATCTCGCAGGCACCACCAGGGGGTGCTGCAGCTGGAACTCCTGAGCCCTTACCCGAAAGTGCAGCCAGAACCTGGCAATCAAGCACCTGGAGCACTTCCAGGTGAACTATAAAACGGGCCAGCAGCCACCACTCCGAGAGCCAGAATCAGGAGGAGGAGGACAAGGTTGCCTGAGAGGAGTGGTGGAGGAAGATTAAGCGTGTGCTTTGCTTCGAGCGCTTTATTTACACTTGGGACCGCGTTGTGCCTGTGGGGATTACGGGGAAGACGTGCCCCACAGGTGAAGAAAAATAAAAGTTTATTTATTTTTAACGTGCCTCTGGTGTGAATCTGTGTCAGGTCAGGCGCCCATATAGCGCCTTTTCACAATATATAATTGTCACACATGTGCACGTGGGAGGCAGCTAAAGGGTCTAAATGAGAGTAATTCCACACCAGACCATTGAGTGGCAGAGTGCACTGGCCTTTTTTCTCACTTTCCTGCAGACCATTCACTGGAAATTCCGCCTGGCCCTGATGATGTCACTTCCCGGTTTCAAGCCTGATAACGTCACTTCCGGTTCTGGGCCCTTGGACGACATTACTTCTGGTGAAGAACCCATGACCGAAGAAACTTCTGGCCCTTTTGATGATGTCATGTCCGTGTCCGAGCTAATGGAAGAGGACCCTTCCTCTTCTGCACTCGATGACTTCACTTCCTGTTCTAAAGCTGCCATATTTGACTAACCTAATCAGTTCTGTTTTGGACTCTCTTCTAAGCACATCAGTGCTAGAAATTTACCCATTTGCAGCCAGGGAATATTACGCGGGTGGCTCCAAACCTTTTTATGACTCTTGTGTGTGCTTTTTGTGACACTATATATATATATATATATATATATATATATATATATATATATATATATATATATATATACACGGTTTATTTACAATTAAGTCTTCATAAATCACAGGGCAAAATACAGTTCCTTTTTGCTGCCAGTCCTCCTGCCTCAGGCTTTGTCCTCTTCCTCCTGACTCTGGCCATTGAATGGTGTGGACTGGCTCCCCTTATGGGGCACCCTGAAGGACCCCAGGTACCCAAAGAGCTTCTTCTGGCCACACTTTCAGGTGTGGCAGAAGTATGTGCAAATAAGGCCCTGGAATTCTCCATGTGCCCCCTGGTGGTGGCCATGGGCTCCAGACAGGGTTGAGCCCCCATGCTCATGATCCGTGGCCCCACTGGAGACCAAGGGGGCTGCACTCTGTCGGCCTGGGGGAGAAACTGTAATGAAAATACTTTCTCCCATGGTCCTTCCATGGTCAGGGTGTCCAGGCCAGGCACACACACACACACAAGGAAATGTACATCTTATTTAATGTGTATATATTAATGGAATGATATTGGCAGTCCTGGACCATTTCTTGCTCTAAGATTACACAAGGCAATTAGATGTGAATGTTGGAACACAGTGCCAGTAACACCTTGTTTATTGTATGAAATCATTTCAAAACAAAAGTGGATGTAACGTGCATATACTTTACATATATATATATATATACAGTATATAAAGTGTAACAAAGGTGCTATATATGTGCCACAGATTGGACACGTAGGCACAAGTATAAAACAAATACATTTTTATTTTTCTTCAGCTGGAGGGCAGGTCTGCTCTGTGTCCCCCAGCCACAACACAGTCCCAAAAGATCAACACACAAATTAACTGCACTGCTCTCTGTACCACCACTCCTCCCATGCAACCTTGTCCTCCTCCTCCCGACTCTGACTGCTGAGTGGTGGTTGCTGGCTCCTTTTACTGGGCACCCGGAAGTGCTCCAGGTGCTTGATTGCCGACATTCGGCTGCACTTCCAGGTGTGGCGAATATGCTGCCCAGAAGGACTCAGGAGTCTCAACTGCGGGACCCAACAGGGCTGCACCCAACTCCAATTTCCATGGATCCCTGCAGGAAACCAAGGCACTGCCTCAACGCAGGGGGGTGGCCATCCAGCATCCAGGGGGAGGTATTGCAACATCCAGGGCTGCTCCCCCTGAATATACAGTAAAGGGGCGTCCTGGCCGGGCAATGACCCCAGCCGTCCACCACAATATATATATATATATACTGTATATATATATATATATATATATATATATATATATATATATATATATATATATATACACAAGAGCAGGATGGTTGGTACTGAAACATCAGGGAGCATAAACAAGGTGGGAACCATTAGAGCAGAGAATGGTAACGAGGAACAACATCCTGCAAGCAGACTACTACTGTGTTCGCTTTCTGATTGAGGCTGTGTCTGGGGTAAGAGCGAATCACCATCTTCTGCTCTTTATACGGTGAGAGGATCTCTCGAGGACATTCTCAGCAGTTGCCCAAAAGCACTTGCAGAAGCACGGCCCAGGTTCACTTCCATTATCCAGTCTAATGCACATGATATTTTAGTGGGACTCACACATGAACTTCGTTGTGTCAGCGTTTTGGTCTTATGGTTTTGCTCTAATCGTAACACAAAAGAGGCTTAAAATAGAACACATTTTTTCTTCTTATACATCTGCTTTCTATTTAAAGAAGGCAGGGGCTCAGCCCAGATTAAAGACACCCTTTACTAATCGGGTGGTATATCAGACTATGGTTTGGTGACTAAGCTACTGAAGGCTCCACATTCAGTCATTTTCATGTATATTTTGAAAACCACAAAATATGGTAAAAAGCGCATTCTAACTTATAAATTAAACAGGGAGCAGCTAACCATATTAGTGCCGCTAGTGCAGGGGTGGGCAAAGTCATTCCTGGAGGGCCGCAGTGGCTGCAGGTTTTTGTTCCAACCCAGTTGCTTAATAAGAAGCATTTATTGCTCAAGTGACACTTCTGCTTCATTTTAGTTGTCTAACTCATTACAATTTTTAATTCTTATTGCTTATTTTAGTCTTAAACAGCTGTTCTCTTGGTTTTTAAAGGTTTTTTATTAGCAATAAGATTCAAATGACAAAAGAAAGCAGCATTTCTCCATTTTGCTTGTTTCCATTTACACCTGTGTGTATTTATCGTGCAATATTTGGTTTAATTAAAATTAGTAAAGAGAAAAAAGTGAAAGATTGAGTATTATTCATACATTTTAGACTTCATATCATTTGAAAGATATCGTTAGAAAGGAAAAAAAAATCTAGGATATAAGAATGGCCTAATATGGCAGAGTTAAAGCACTAACAAGCCATGAAATTGATTTATTGGCAAGGATTGTTTTCTAATTAAGCAACTGGGTTAGAGCAAAAACCTGCAGCCACTGCGGCCCTCCAGGACTGACTTTGCCCACCCCTGCTCTAGTGGGATTGGAAAATGAATGAATGAATGGGCAAAAAAATTTTGAACAGACATCTTTATTTCAGGTCAGCATGATAGCACAGTGGTTAGCCCAGCTGTTTCACAGGACAAATGTCTAGGATTTAAATCCCAAACCTGGTTGTTGATTGAGTGTTTATACAATCCAAGTAAGTAAAGTAAAAATTTATTTAAAAACGCAGAACAATAAAACGCAGAATAAAATGAAATATCTGAAGAACATAAAATACAAGTCTTATATATAAACATCTACGATTGGAAGTGTGTGTGTCTGTTCAGCCCGGAAGTGAGAGGTGGAGTCGGGGTAAGGACTTCACCTCCAAGGAAACAGAAAACTCGCTTAGCCGCTAATAACACAAGCGAGGCCAGCATATCAGCAAAAGAAAACCTCAGAAGAAAGACAAAGTCGCTTAGCTGCTAACATCAGCAAAACTGTGTCCCCTTTACTTTTCCTCCCACCACTAATACACAAGCGAGGTGAGCATGTCGGCAAAATGAATCCTTCTAGGAGAGAGATGCCCAGATTAGTTCCTTTCAATTACCTGACATCTCTACATTTCAGTATTTTCTGACAATTTCAATAGTTTCTAGGACCCCGGGCTTTTTACAGCACGGGCTTACACAGCTAGTACAATATAAAAGAAAGCAAAGAGCTACCAAAATGCCTGTTTAAACAGATGTGTCTTAAATTGCCACTTAAACAATTCAATAGAATGAGTTCCATAACCTTGGAGCAGTAGACTGGAATGAGTGATTCCCCACGTATCTTTATTTTGGTACAAGGAAACTGAAAGGAGTTCTAACTGAGCAGATCTCAGAGCGTGGCCTGAAGTGTAGTACAGAAGGAGGTTTGTAATATTTTTCGGAGCCTGACAATGTACAGAGAATAAAATTGGGGAGATGTGGATCCATTTTTGTGGGCATGTTAAAAGCCTGGCAGCTGAATTTGCAATAGTGTGAAGACGAGACAAACCAGCTTTACTCAGAGAAGTAAAAAGGGAATTGCAGTATTACAGATGTAACGAGGTGAAAACATGTATACGCATTGTCATCTCAGCCCTGGTAACAAAAGATCTCAGCTTGGAATAAAAAAAAAACAAACTGACTGAGACGCCTGACCTGATCATCAAAACTCAAGAGACTAAACAAATATAACATCTAAATTACACAGCGATGCATGAGAAGAAATAGAGGTAGTAGAAAGTGTTTGAGTAACTGCAGATTGGTGAGGGGGATAAAAATTAAAACCTCTGTTTTCTGAGCGTTTAACTTTATATAATTGGCTATCATTGGATCATTGACCTCTTTCATATGTTTGACCAAAGAAGACAACTTGTGCAATAGCAATAGAGCTGAAAATCATCATTATAAAAGTGGTAGGAGATACCATTAAAAGAATTGATCATTTGACCTACAGATAGCATATGCAATGAAAACAAGATCGAGGACAGATCCTTAAGGCACCCCACAAGTCAAAGAGGCAGAAGCAGAAATATACTCACCTACACAGATAAACATGAGGTAAACCTAGCCAGGGCTGAGCCGGTGATACCCACAGAGTGACTGAACCTTGTTAAGAGGGCCTTATGATCAGCCATGTCAAAGGCTGAACTAAGGTCAATTAGTATTAACACAGTGTTAAGGACAGCTGTTTCTGTGGAGTGATATTTTCAAAAGCCTGACTGGAAGCGATCCAAGCACCCAGCTGTTGCTGAACAATCTACTCTAAGATTTTGTAGAAAAACTGGAGTATAGAAATGGGCCTGTAGCTTTTAGGAATGGAGGGATCAAATTAGGTTTTTTCAACAAAGGATGAACAACAGCATGTTTAAAACAGTTAGAGACATCCACAGACTGCAAAGAGCAATTAATTACCAACACCAGGTTTGGGCCAATTGAGGCAAGTCCTGGACAATGGTTTCATTTTCCTGATCAGAGACACTAATTCATCAAGAGACACCGGATTCAAAGAATTAAATAATAAGGAATATGGAGGACCAGCTCCTAAAGTGGCAGACATTGAAGGAAAAGTAGGCCTACAGTCTGTGACTTTGTTAACAAAATATGTAAGAAAGTCATCACAATTACTGTTTGAAGAGACCAAAATATTAGATGGCGCTGGAGAAACAATGATGAAGATTGAATCAAGCGGAACTTTGTGCTTGTCACTAGATATTCAATTAGCAAAACTGGAAGCCCTGGCTGCCTTCAGCATGTTGTTATAGATAGAATGCAGATCTGTAAGATGAAGGCGATGCACCTTCCATAATTGCTCAACCTGATAGCAATTATATCTAAAACTATGGATATTATCATCCACCCAGCCCTGTGTCTCAATTTTTACGGGGCAACCTTATTAAGTATATCAGTGCAATGAACATTAAAAGTCTGAACTACTATTTCAGCATTGTCACTCACAACAGCAATATAGTGAAACATGGCAGAGAATTGTGTAACCACTATTTCATTAAAGATACATAGTTGAATTGCCAGTTTAGACTGAGCAAGGCCAGAATTAAATGACTGATTAAACAAAATGCACTTACAATCACTGAAAGTAATGTCCTTAGACACAATGCATTCAATATTGCACCGTGGGAAAAACGAGGTTAAGCATTTGCCCTTCCCTATGAGCAGAACTTGAAAAATGCTGTGTAAAATTAAAGGCCTCAGTAATGCACTGCATGAAGGATCATCAACATGAAGATTAAAATCAACAAACAAAATTGGTTGGTGATATCCTATATGACAGATATATTCTACCATCGTCTGCATAGGCCTCTCCCTCACATCCCCAAAGACAGGCATCCATCCATCCATCCATCCATCCATCCATCCTCTTCCGCGTATCCGAGCTTAAGCAGAGAGGCCCAGACTTCCCTCTCCCCGACCACTTCTTCTAGCTCTTCCGGGGGAATCCTGAGGCGTTCCCAGGTCAGCCGGAAGACGTAGTCCCTCCAGCGTGTCTTGGGTCTTCCCCGGGGCCTCCTCCCAGTTGGACGTGCCCGGAACATCTCACCAGGGAGGCGTCCAGGAGGCATCCTGATCAGATGCCCGAGCCACCTCATCTGACTCCTCTCGATGTGGAGGAGTAGCAGCTCTACTCATACTCCCGGATGACTGAGCTTCGCACCCTATCTTTAAGGGAAAGCCCAGACACCCTGCGGAGGAAACTCATTTCAGCTGCTTGTATTCGTGATCTTGTTCTTTCGATCACTACCCATAGCTCATGACCATAGGTGAGGGTAGGAACATAGATCGCAAATTGAGAGCTTTGCCTTAAGGCTCAGCTCCTTTTTCACCACGACAGCACTAGCACAGGCTCCTTCCCCTTCAGAGAGGTGACATTCCACATCCCAAGAGCCAGATTCTGTAGCCGAGGATCGGACCGCCAAGGTCCCCGCCTTCGGCCACCACCCAACTCACACTGCACCCGACGCCCATGGGAAGGGGGACCCATGTTGCCTCTTCAGGCTGTGCCCGGCCGAGCCTCACCAGGCGCTCACCTTCGAGCCCCACCTCCAGGCTTGGCTCCAGAGGGGGGCGCCGGTGACCCGTGTCCGGGCGAGAGAAAAACGCTGTCCAAATTTTTTATTCTTCATAGGAGGTTTAGTTGAACCTCTCTTTGTCTCATCCCTCACCTAGGACCAGTTTGCCTTGGGTGGCCCTACCAGGGGCATAAAGCCCCGGAGAACAGAGCTCCTAGGATCATTGGGACACACAAACCCCTCCACCACGATAAGGTGGCAGTTCAAGGGGGGAAAAGACAGGCATGATAACTAAATTGATGACTCTAAACTGGCAGCACTTTGTTTAAATATATGTGTGCACTGGAACGCCATTTCCAGTCTTGTGCCTGATGATACTGGGATTGTCTTTGAAACCAACACAGACACAACCCAGAATAGGATTAGGGGTTGTTTGGGAATGCATATATAGTGCCTATAAGTAAGCACCCCCAGTTAAGTTCTCACATTTTTTGTTATACACCATTACAGTGGATTTAATTAGGCTTTGTGGCATTAATCAACAGAAGAAGACTCTTTAGTGTTAATTATGTATGCTCTTCATGAAGTACCTTTGGATTTAATATTTCAGTTCAAAATGGGGTGTCGCTTCTTCTCTAATACATGACGTAACTGCAAGTGTCAAATGTAGTTTTTAGTTGATCTACTGATTGTGCCTTGCTGTCTCTTCTTCATTTTTATTTGAATTGATGTCTGCTGAGGGTCAGTGCATTGCTTTACTTTGTAATATTGCTTTAAATCACTTTATAAAGCTTTCAGTGCAGGCTGTGTAATATAAAGATTGATCCTGCTCTTTGGCTCAAATCCTATTTTTGTATCAAGGACTTGCAAGAAAGGTTAAATGAAGTGACAGAGTACTACTGCTGTAAGCAAACAATCTAGCTTTATTGCGTTCATACTTCCATTCTGTGCTGCCTTACTGTATCATGCTATATAGCACCCTGCTTGTACTGCATCAGAAAGATCTTGCAGATATGTTTGTGTTTGTGTCATGAACTGACAACATTGGTGTAGCAGCAGTCATGTGTATTCTCTGTGGGAGACTAAAAAAAATACTGCCCCCCTTTTCTATTCTACAAGTCCAGTTTTACAACAACAACAACAACATTTATTTATATAGCACATTGTCATACAAAACGTAGCTCAAAGTGCTTTACATAATGAAGAAAAGAAAAATAAAAGACAAAATAAGAAATTAAAATAAGACAACATTAGTTAACATAGAAACGGAGTAAGATGATAACGTGATATGATGAGTGGTTATGTCGACAGCGGGATGGTTGGCAGAAAATGGAGACACCTGGCTGGGAAAAGGAGGGAAAGGAAAGCATGCACTGCCACACAGGATGAAGGTGTTGATACCAGAACATACGACAGACACTGCCACAGAGTTACCTGCTCTCTGCCACCACGGGGGACCTGAACTTGTATCCACCCTGGGCACACGTCATACCCTGCCAGTGGCCTTGCTTCCACAATGGTTTGACAGCTTATTGCACCCTGGCCAGCACATGCTTCTCTTTCTTTCCAGGAACTTTCTCCTTTCTTATAAATGTCTTTCTTACTTGCAGTTGCCAGCCAGTAGGTAAGATAATGTCAAAGACCAGCCTATTTCAGGATGGTGGAGAATGTCTTTATTTCACACCCAGAGCCATCTGCAGTACAGTGAAGGCAATGACTGAAATACACCTCTTAAATACACAGTTAGTTATAGGAGTACGTGATCAGTGGGCATTTCTTAAGTCCAGGCAAGTTAATGATGAACATCTCCCATTTCTGCTTGTTCCGGCTCTTCTCAATATTTAACCTTGTACAACCAGCACATCTCAGAGCAGATGAGACTTGGCCACAAGTCAAAAGGCTTTAATTAAAATGCTTTCTAAGAGTGCTAAGAGCAAAAGCTAATAGTAAAAATGATTAATAATCAATTAGTACAATCTATATTTAACAGTATAAATCAAATTTCACACTACTCATCACAGTAAATTTAACATGTCAGTTTGCATTAATTCATTTTCCATTGTGCATCTGAATTGTTTTATTTAGAAATGCTGAAGCACTGTGAAAAGAGTTTCTTAATTTAACAAAATAAGGTAGCTTACAGTTGCTGGGCATCTTGAGGTTTCGAGTTAAGGTAGTTATACTCACTCATTATGTCACTGGAGAGTGACAACGTGATGTATGTTGTTTAGAAGATGAAAATAAGAATTTATATCCTGCACATATAACCAATAATGATCCTATAAACCTACAGCAGAAAACAAATACTGTGTATTTTTAACATCAATATGTGGCAGTCCAGGCTGGCTCCTTGCTTCTTGGTGCCACTTGAACCCAGAACTGAGTTGGACTAATGAGGACACATAGTACTGCAAGAGCTGGTGAAAGTGCATTACTGCTTTTATTTTACAAACAAAGTTCTTCAACAAATCAATATACAAAGTGCGGGGCTCCAGATAAAGCAAATAACTAAATAAATTTCCTTTCTTCCGTGACTTAAAACCTGCAATAAATAAACCATCATAAATCATCAGAATAAAACATGAAGTCATCAGGCACTTCCTGCACTCTCTGTCTCTCTATCTCTTTCTCTGAACCCAGCTCATCTTCCTTCATTGTCCCACCATCTTAACACAACGGTCTTCCAGACGACAGAGACATCAGCAGCTGTGGTCCCCTATCCCAGCTCCTATAACTGCTTCCATCGGTGTCCTCCGAGCCGCCTGTCCATCCATCTTCCACTACACTTCTCTCAGTTTCTTTGAGACCCCTAGGAGGACAACACCATCATACCCCACTCCTGCATAAACATTCAGTGGGGGACAGAACTCCAGGAATTTTATTTATTTAAAAACGTGTATTGCCGTAGACCTTCCTCATCACACGATATTCTAGCCGAAGCTGCCTAGCAATGCATTTGTACATTCCAGTAAATCATGTTGACTGATTAAAATGCAAACCAAAAGTACCTAATAAGACCCCACATTCTCAAGCTGTCACAAGTTAAGCGACGATAATCAGCAGCATTAAAACATCCACATGTTCTGAAAAATCATCAAAAAATCTCCATTCAAAATTATCATACATTTTCTATTTTTTCTATGGAGTGTTTTTAATGTTTGGCTGTGAAAATCTGTTATTACACTTTGGTTTGCTTCCTATAATGTCTGGTATGGGAACACAGGGAACAACATGGGAACAAGTAAAGGAGCCCTAGATGCCACAAAGTGTGTTCTATCTATCCAGTGAGATGCGGAAATCAGCTGGAACTGGACACAATCAAGGAGGTCAACCAGACATCCAGAGCAAAGACCTGTCCAATAGGGTCCTCCAGAAGAGCACCATGAGCCATTTCTTTCGGCCATGTGACCTGAATAAAACGGAAAACTTGAAGAGGGTTAGGCAGTTCACTCCCTACTACAAATATAGGAGGACCAAAAGCCTACAGAGGATGAACTAATGTATAAATAGGTGGCAGCTCATAAGGAAGAGGACATTTATTGTGATGTTTTTGTTGTTCTTTAAATATTATTATTGTGTGTATTTTACTTTTTGTCTTTAAATATTTTATGCTTTCAATATTGTTTTGTTTTTTAAAATATTTATTATGTTCATTTCTGTTTTAGTTTTATGCCCTGTCTCCTTTACATAGAATCTCAGGAGGCAGGGCCATCATGATGTTCTAATAAAGGACTGCCCTCCCGACCTGTTTATTTCAGCCAGCGGGTGAGACTCTCCAAGGTGGCATTGAGAGTTTTGGTGGAAGCATCTCCTTTTTAAGTAAACTATGTCCTTATGCTGATTCTTTGTCCTGTTTGCTTTTTTAGGCAAACATATGTTTTGCCAATTTTGTAGCTCTGCTTTCTTTTTGTTGTTTATTGTTAAAAAAATATTGTGTCAGTCAAACACACTTAGGGGGCATCTTCTGGGCTCTTGTGATACTTGTAATTTGCCTCCAGGGAGTGAGGTGGCTCTGAGGTGTCACTGGCAACCTCACCACTTTCACCACCAGAAAGGAACACCCAAGACCAGAACAGTACAGAGGTCACTTCCTCCTCTAGACTGGAAGTCACACCCATTACGCCACAGATTACATAAATGTCGCCGATCACAGAAGTCAGTAACGTGTTTGTGGCAGTAAATTATCATCACTCCAGGAGAAAGATTATTTATTCTACATCAATGGACTCACAGTCATTTAATTTTCTATTTCACTCTTTTGTTTTCATTAATATGCTTGACTATTAAAGAGGACTTACAAATGAGTTGCTCAAACACTTTATTTTATCTTTGAAATTTTATTTGCAACATATATATTTAAAATAAATTTGCAAATTTTTAAACAGCCAGGGCTTTCACAGTTTCTCTCTCTCTTTATTCATTTTTGGTTTTCTGAAGATTATTAATAGTTGTTTCAGTGCAGAAATTTCCCCTTTTATACTTTTTTTGGGGAAAAGCCCATTTTGAATACTAGGCTGCAGTTAAGGAAGTAATGAAATGGAAGACAGTAAAGTTCCCCTAGACTATTGTAGGCTCCATAATTGTTCTTGAAGACTGATATTGCTTTCTGAATACTGCAAGGATTGCAGTAAACAAAAGTTTACTTTGTTACGACTTATTATGGTTATGCGTTGCATTCTCTACTCGGTAATGAGAACACCTGTCACACTGTCTAAACTATAAAGAGCAATTTCTTAAAAAATGTTTGTTGACTTCTGTTCAAAAGTGATCTGGTCAACTCTGGCCTAGGCCGTGTCTAGCTCCGGGAAAAATACAAAAATGTTAGAACAATTAAGATTAGGAGGGTGACATTTTTTAATATCTATCCATCCATCCATCCTCTTCTGCTTATCCGGGGTCGGGTCACGGGGTTAGCAGCTTAAGCAGAGAGGCCCAGACTTCCCTCTCCCCGGCCACTTCTTCCAGCTCTTCCTGGAGAATCCCAAGGCGTTCCCAGGCCAGCCGGGAGACATAGTCCCTCAAGCGTGTCCTGGGTCTTCCCCGGGGTCTCCTCCCGGTTGGACGTGCCCGGAACACCTCACCAGGGAGGCGTCCAGGAGGCATCCTGATCAGATTCCCGAGCCACCTCATCTGACTCCTCTCCTTGAACCTTATCGTGGTGGAGGGGTTTGCATGTCCCAATGATCCTAGGAGCTATGATGTTCAGGGCTTTATGCCCCTGGTAGGGCCACCCAAGGCAAACTGGTCCTAGGTGAGGGATGAGACAAAGAGTGGTTTAACAAACCTCCGATGAAGAACAAAAACCTTGGACGATGTTTTCCCTTGCCCAGACGCTGGTTACCGGTGCCCCTCTCTGGAGCCAGGCCTGGAGGTGGGGCTCGATGGCGAGCGCCTGGTGGCCGGGCCTGCACCCATGGGGCTTGGCCGGGCACAGCCCGAAGAGGTAACGTGGGTCCTCCTTCCCATGGGCTCACCACCTATGGGAGGGCCAAGGAGGTTGGGTGCAGTGTGAGTTGAGTGGTGGCCGAAGGCGGGGACCTTGGCGGTCTGATCCTCGGCTACAGAAACTGGCTCTTGGGACGTGGAATGTCATTTTTTAAAATGTTGGCTGAATATAAAGTAGGCACAGAGAAAAACACAGCATGGGGAATTTTCATGTTTAGACCTTCCTTGGTTCTAATAATTTAAGGATTCTTCACCATCTCCTCTCCCCTTCCATTAAGCCTTGTGTCACACATGCGCGAGTAGAAGGCAGCTAAAAGGCTTGAGTAATTGTAATATCACATCAGACCAGGGGGCAGCAGGGTGCACTGACTGTCTTTCTCAGTTCCTTGCAGACCCTTTCCAGGAAATCCCACCAGGTTCCTGTCACTTCCAGTCCCGGAGCATTTGTTGATGTCACTTCCGGTTCTGGGGCCCTTGACGATGTCACTTCTGGTCTCGATGACATCACTTCCTGTTCTGGCCCCTTTGATGATGTCACTTTGTCTATGGGCCTTTAAAGCTGCCATCTTGCTTCTAGTTAGTCAGTTCTGTTTTGGACTCAGCTTGAAATCTCGACCTTTTGCAGCCAGGACATATTATATGGGTGGCTGCCCCAAACCTTTATGATGTCTGGTGTGCTTATTTATCACACTTGATAAAGTAGATTCAGGCAATTTTGTGGTATAGTAGTCAGCTCTAAGGCTTCACAGTTCAGGCAGCCTCATTTCAAATCCTTCTTGTGGAGTTTCCCAGTTTTTTCCATGTCCAAGTTTTCTCTGGGGACTCCAGTAGGTATGAAATACCCATTGTGGTCAAGTGAAGAGAACTTTGATTTATTTTCTTCTTCTTCATTCCAGGCTAAATAAAACATCCCTAGTTAAAATGGTTATTTCATGATCATTTCATAAGATTTGTTCTTGAGGCTATTTTCTTATAAAACCAAGTAATACATACTGAGTAATAAAATAGCATGCATAACATGTTTTTAAAATTTATGTTCAATACTGATTTCAGACTTTCACAGAGTTCAGATTAATTATGGCATAACCGACCTCCCAGGATCCCCACATTTTATACCTTGGACTCCACTTTCCTTCCAAATCCCAAAGATGTGGGGTTTGCCCAGTTGGAGTACGTGTGTGTAATGAAGTGGACTGAAGTCTCATCCAGGTTTGTTTTCTGCCTTCTGCTCCATACGGCTAAGGTAGGGTCTGTCTCCCAATGACCTTGTAATGGGGTAGGTGGGCTCAGAAAATGTATGCTAATGCACTCTTCCATTCCAATACATCCTCACTAGGAATTCATTATTTTAGTCTGTCTCAGTAATTCCCTGCAATTTATTTCATTGTTGTTAAAACACACTGATAGAAAGTGGGACATCACATAGGTGGAGAGTCATGAAAAGGAAATCTCATGAGGCTGCTTATTTATTTTTCTACACAGTGGTTTCAAACCAAGCTGACTCATAATTTATTTATCTTAGCCAGCAACACTTCTGCACTACTCACCCCAGCTTGATTATGACCTGGGGTCTCTCAAGTGTCACTGCATGCGTGATGAATGACTGGTCTGGGCTTTTTCTTACCCTTTGCAGGAAATGTTGAGACCTTCTGAGTAAGCATTTTTCGCTCTTTTACATTTTTCTAACATCTGTGTGCTGTTGGAAGAAAGAGCTTGAACTTTTATTTTTGGTATTTTGCTTGTTTTCATTTTGAATTCAATTATGCATGTTTCCAATGCTCTCGTATTTTATTACTCTTGAATATTTGTCTCTAGATCAAATAATACAGACTGTAATTTGTCAGGACCCTGATCATTTTGCTGGGTTTTTGGTGACTGATCTAACTGGGACACGGTGAAGGGTTGTGACTACACATGAAAGAGTCACATGTCTATATAATTCCTCCACACTCTGGCAATCACTTCCTGGAATAAGAACTTTGACCCAAACCTGACACCACCAGTCCAGCCTTTAAAATGGATGTCAAGTTGTCTCAAGGCTTGAATGAAAGCAAGACACCTTGCTTCAGATTTTTCTCAAGTTTACTGTTGTTAAAGGAATACTTCATTCAAAAATGACACTTTTCTATGTTACTTATTCCAAGATATTTGTTGTTGTGGCCAAGAAAAAAAGTTTCTGATAGAATAATTTTCTAGTGACCAACATTGGGCAACAACAAACAATATGAAAATGTCCATAAGAAGATGTGTAACATCATGCACATATGAAGCCATCCAGTCATATGCTCACAACTTCCCAAAGACTAAAATATTGTTAAATAAGCCACTTCAGAAAAAATGCTCAATAATGAAAATGGAAACAAGCATTTGAAATACAGGTCTGCCTCCCATATTACTTTTAAATTCAGATCCAGAACTGGAGTACCTCAAGATTATTTAATGGCGGGCCATAAAACTGGATGGGTGAAATGCTAGTGAGATGCTTGTGAAAGCATCTTCTCTTCATGAAATTGTTTTCGGTTGCTTTTCTTTAACCTTTAACCTTCAAGTTTACGTGAATGCAAAGTTAGCCAATAAATAGCTGTTACTGGACTTCGCTTGTGACCCGTGGATGAGATGGGGAGGCAGGTCTTCAGTTCAAATACTCGGTATTGTCTTCAGTGGATTCTATTTTTGAAGGGATTTATTAAACAATATTTTAGTAAAAAATACATGTGTTTGGGGTGTTGTGAGCTTATGACTGGATGACTTCACATAACCATTACTGACATGAGTAACGTGAGACTTTTTCATGGGCATTTTGATATTACTCACTGTTGTACAATGCTGGTCACCATAGACTTACAGTATATTCTGTCAGAAACATTTTTTGCCTCCATTCTGCGTGAAAACATGAGATTAAATTATTTTTCTTGGCCATCACTACAAACTACATGTAGTATTCAAAGTAGTATTCCATTAATGCTGGCAGGGTTCTCACACAACATGCATCCATTGTTTAACTGTTTCGTTTCCATCTTGGAACCTCAAATCTTAATTTATTTACAAGTGATTGTTTTTTAATCTGTCATAGAGTTCTTAATATTAAAAAACCTTTTTGGCCCATATTGTCATTATTTTGCATTTTTCCCTTATTTTGGCATGCATCTTTATTATAGTAAATAATTAATCATTTTCATATATTATTCTATTCCATAGTCAAAACTGTAGTGAAATGTTGTAAAGAATATCAATCCATCTGTAGATTCATTTCAAACTAATAACCTTAATCAGTATCCTGTAGTTAAACGGTAGTGACCCCCGGGTTCACGGAAAAAATGTTGGGACACCATTTGGGTTGTCCCATTTAAATCTTTTCATCCATTCATCCATCCATTTTCTAACCCGCTGAATCCGAACACAGGGTCACGGGGGTCTGCTGGAGCCAATCCCAGCCAACAAAGGGCACAAGGCAGGAACCAATCCCGGGCAGTTTGCCAACCCACCGCGTAAATCTTTTCAGTAGAAAATAAAATAAATGAGTAATGGCACTGCAAAACAGTAAACACAGGTTGTTGCCTTCGTTCTAAGGTAATATTGTTGCTTGGCTGGTTAGCTCACCTGAAAGTGAGATGCCTCCCTTCATGGAAAGACGATTTAAAGGAATTATCTTGAAAAGGGGGAATTCAGTTGCCCCTCAGTGGGCATTTTCTCTGAGCTTTAGAGATAGAAACAGGTGACAAAGTTAGTGATAGTGCCCCTTCTCGCTTTGGGGTGGTTCTACAAATCTCATGCAGAGCCTGGAAGGTGATGCGCATGCATAACAAACTGTAGCAATGTGAAGCACATGATCAAACTCTGGATCGTAAGGAAGCAGATGTAATTAAACAAAATGAGCACTGTTCAGTCACCACTAAGCATCATCACAAAAATCAGAGAGTACAAAACAAGGGAAATTTATATCTAAATGAAAGGAATAATTGCAAAAGCTGAGAATTTGTTAGGTAAGAATAGGTTTAGTCTGGAATGGGTAAGGAGGGATTTTGCATTACAACCCCAATAAAATATTTTATAATCGTTCCAAATGATTGATTATACACTGAAGTAAGAGTCATATACTTTCTTATCCCCCGAAATTAATTCCTGGCTATCCCAATGCAACCAATGATATCCATTGCCCATGCACTTCTTTGTATACTAAAAGAATGGTGGAAACCATAAGGTAACCGGAAATGACAGCATGAAGCAGTTGGATCTGAAAATGATACTGGTGGATTCTTTTGTTTCCTGGCAGTGGAAGAACTTTTTGGAACTTGATGCTTTGAGTTACTGTTAAGATTTTGTGTAACTAATAAGAATCGTCACATATTTTGCATGTGTTTCTGATCTTTATCTGCTTTCAGAACTATATGACAATCCAGGTTGTATGATTTTCTATTTGCTTTTGATTATGGCACTTACTAAAGTATTTAAAGATGAAAACTTATTAAGCCCAATTTCCTGCTTGTTCATTTTACTCAATTTATTCCACTAAATATAGGTAAGTCAATCAAGGGTGAGGGAGAGAACCATCCTACATTAATAGTCACCCCTGGTTGAAATCTAAGAGAGAGCTGCTGACAGGAGTTACTGGACCATACTCTTGGGTGCAAGTGCACTGCAACTGTGAACCATACCCCCCTAAAGTTTGGAAAGTGTAAGAACAGGCAAATAGAAATAGCGACAGAGGTGTAACATATAATTGTGGTTTACAGGAAAAGAATCTGCGCATTTGAAACATTAACGTTTTAGGGAGAAGGGTCTCTAAAAGTCTTTAACATGATAAATCCTTTAGTGCTGCCAGACAGTGAGCAGGGACATTTGATTTTATAATGCAATAACACATTCATTCTGTAAGTTGTGTGACAAGTAACTGTCTTTATTAATTTTAAAAACACAGAGAAAATAATTCATTGAACAAGAGCTAATATAACAGCTTTGTAAAGGAGAACTGCTATCCAGATTTTGATAAATGAACTATTCAATACATGAACAACTGTATGATAAATTGTAATTCAACAATATTGACAAGAGGACAGAACAAGAAGGATGTATTTCTACCTCCTAACAGACAGACAGTGGTTGCATTGCTAGTTGGGTTTAAATGTAACTGTTTGTATGATTTCTTGTTGTTTTTGTGGATTTTCTCCAGAGATTATGATTTTATCATTCCATCTGAAGACATGTAGTACAGTTGATAGGCAACCCTACGTTAGCTTACTCGAAGTTAGTGTAAGTGCGAGTATATGGAAGAGAATGCCAAGAGATGGACTGCCATACAGTCCTGCTTTATTTTAAAAGAACTGTACTTTAAATGCTATTCTTACTCTGATGCTTGGACATGTTCTAGACCTAGTGACTTAATAATTTCTCCAAAGCCATTTAGACTTCAACTTATCCCAAATATAACCTTGCTTTTGTTAGTTTTTTTTT
Organism: Polypterus senegalus; assembly: GCF_016835505.1. Taxonomy (NCBI): domain Eukaryota; kingdom Metazoa; phylum Chordata; class Cladistia; order Polypteriformes; family Polypteridae; genus Polypterus; species Polypterus senegalus. Next base: position 61,646,962 of record NC_053157.1, on the reverse strand, counting down.
CCATGCAGTGTGACACAAAATGACTCTGCGTTACTTTGAATACTTGTGCGTTTTGTCTAACAACTCTAGAAAAAACAATACACTACCAATATGTCCATAGTCAGGTAAAGGATCATCTGGTTTCACCATCTCTGCAGAGGTTATTGACCACATTCAGTACTTTGACATCAAAATTATCATCAAGGAGGAAGTTTAGTATAGTGCAAGCACCTCTGTCAGAAGACTGCTGCCATGTCTCAAAGACCTGAAAAAGAGACTAATGGCTGTTTGTGTTAGTACTTTCCTGTATGGTAGTAGTTTCTGTTACCACCTAAGAACGTTAAAGAAATTCAATGTCCCTGGAGAATTGCCATGACACTGCATCAGAAAACCCAAATCTAGTGTCCACAACAAGTCTGACACTCCCAGTTCTCTGTCTTACTCTGATATCCTTGGGCATTTCTGGGCCACATTCTTGTCAGGAGGTTCTTCCAGACTGGGGTGTTGCTACCCTTCCTACACTGCCATGAGAAGGTACTTTGTCATCACTGGTGTGGTACTCACACTTTCTACTGAACCATTCTCTGCTCTGTGCCATTTTGATGGTGACCTCATAGTAGGCAATGTATTGTCAGTCAAGCAAGGAACCATTGTGGTCAATAAAGAGATTACCTACATGGTGCTGCAAGCAGATTGATGAGCAGTCTGAACAAAAATTATATGAGAAGGTTCAGATCAGGAAAGAAGTGAGTTTATTTCTTTTATTGTTAAGGGGAAAAGGAAAGCTCATAGCTAAACAGTCAGGCAGAGATTCAGTAACTAAAAGATCAGAATTTTGAGCTGACAAAACCAAAGGTCAAAGAGTAAATCGTAGTTGAGGGTTAAAGTAGAGTTGAAGCAGCAAACTAACAAGAAAAGTTCCTAATCAAAAGAAAATTTATGTAAAAGCTAGGATGAACACAATACCTCAACACGATCTTAATCTGTCTGTGAAGATGTGAGGTGTTGTATTGAAGCCGTGGTAGCAAACATCCTAAAGAACAGTAAACAATTTTGCAACGGCCACAAGAAAATACCACAAAATGATACTGGAAATGGCTTACAAAATGATACTATTAACCCATCCATCCATTATCCAACCCGCTATATCCTAACTACAGGGTCACTGGGGTCTGCTGAAGCCAATCCCAGCCAACACAGGGCACAAGGCAGGAAACAAACCCTAGGCAGGGCGCCAGCCCACCGCAGAAAATGATACTATTTACTACTATATACTAATACATTAAATGTACCAAATACTCAAATAATACGATTTAAGACAACACTCATAGAATATGGGAAAAAGATATTTATTACAAAGAAAAACAAGACAGAGACTGGATGACAAGAAAAATGTGTAATACTTACATTTTCTAAGAGAAAGTGAGGAACACAACTGGGTTTAAAGCAGTTATAAGACTAAAAAGAAAAGATTACAAACAAAAACATGGCAGAAAAAAGAGCTCTAAAACAGCTCAGGACATGCTGTATTATGACTGTGCTGACTCTTCAATGTCTTACAACAACTTTAAATAATTTGTCTTTATGAGCAATCGCTCTTTTGTTCTCTTCATATTGCACTAATCCTAACAGTAAGGGCACAGCCTAAAGCAGTTCTGCAGCTGCTGTTTCTAATTTGTCCAGTGATAAGTAAGTCCTCCTCTTCTGAATAAGTATCAGCATGTATCGGCATTACCTCACTAACGTTTTTTAGCTCCTTAATCTTTCTCATCAATGGAAATTGCCTCTTAAACCCCAGACTAACTCCTCTTTTATTAAAGCATCAGAGATATGTTCTTGAGTCTCTTTGCTGAACTCTACCCTGTTTTCATGGAAGTTATAAATAAAATTATGCATTATTTCCCCAGGCATCCTTTTTTCTCATACAACTCTTTTAATCTTGTCTCAGTAAACATTTTTGCTGAAATATTGCCAGCATCTGTTTCCTTATCTTCCAGAAGAGAATTGATGTATGGTTATGAACTTTACTATACAGAATTTCATTCCAAGACAAGACACCTTTAGGCATGCAGACCACCACACCTCCCACTGTTAGTTGCATGACAACTGCAATTATTTACAGGTCACCTAAAACCATTTTACATATTTGCTACATTATTTAAGCAGGCTTCTTCTCAGTGGCTGGATTTCTGATTCACATAGGACCAGCGACTTTTCACTCTCAATGAAATCTTTGGTAGATCCTTTTGCTAGAGTGTTTGCTCATGTTTTTCATGTCTGATTTTTAACCCCAATGCCAGTCATTTGATTAGGTTTTCACTTGCTTCTTACTTTTACAGATCCATTACTGTCTTGTTTTCAGTTTTGACAATGTCAGCCTCATCGTTATGATTCCATCCTTTAATGAGATTGCCAGCCACTGATACCTTCTTCAACATGATGCATTTTCCATCTTCATTAAAAGAATTACTTATTGAATGAAAACAATCACTCATATTAGCCCGATCCAGTCTGCACATCTTTGGCATGGGGGTGTTATAGGACATGTATTCTAGTTGAAGAGTATTGTGAGTAAGGTGAACAGAAGATGAAAGAGGCCATGGCCAAAAACATCAAAACCAAGAAAACAAGAATTACCAAGTAACCAATGTCAAAGACAATGGGCAAAGGCAGAAAAAACATCAAAGTTCAAAAATCAATCTCACCAATAGGGCCTACTTAAGATAGAAACTAGATACCACTAAAGTTCACAAGGACATTGCATCCACATAAGAATAAAGTAATACACGATTGGCGCCATATTTTTAATGTTATCAAAGCCGGTTCTAGGATTTTTGCTGGTGAAATTGTACTGTAAATGGCACCCTTTGATTTGAGAGGAATCATTAGTGGCAGACCCGTACATTAAGACCTGGGGACAGTGAAGTATTTACGGCAGGGGTGTCGAACTCCAGGCCAGGAGGGCTGCAGTGGCTGCAGGTTTTCATTCTAACCCTTTTCCTAATCAGTGACCAGTTTTCACTGCTAATTAACTTTTCCCCCATCACTTTAATAGGCCTGTGAGAAGAGTTCTGCCCTCTGAATTGATTTCTTTCTTCACTAAATGACAGCCAAACAAAAATGAGATGTGAAACAAGCCAGTAGATGGGCAGCTAAAATGGGGCTTCAAACTCCAACCACTTTCACTCCAAGCAGTTTCTTAATTAGAAGTCGATTTTGCTGTTAATTAAACTCATTCTTTAATCCCATGGCTTGTTGCTGCTCTCATTCTGCCACAGCAGACATTTCCAAAACTGTTGATTTTTCTATTTTTTCTAAGAACATTGTCAAAATGTTTTGGTGACCTGAGAGATCAACCTTACTGAGACCATTACCTTTTTTATTTTCAGATATTATGTTATGGGACATATGAGCCAGTTATGTGGAATCTTGTTTTGTGTCTCATTATTGTTTGGCTGCTAATTAAAGAAAAAGAAACAACTAAGGGGTCTGAGTCAAGTTAATTATAAGAAGTAATTAGCAGAAAGAACTGGTCACTAATTAAGAAGATGGTGAGAATGAAAACTTGCAGCCATTGTGGCCCTCCAGGACTGGAGTTCAACACCCGTGATTTAGGATCACAATCTGAGAATGCTGAGTTATAGTAATGTCTGTTTACCAAGACAGTCTCAGATAAGGGGTTCCATTTCAGAAAAGAAGAAAGAATCAGTCTGTTGTGATAAAGGCGCTATATATGCACCCGACCCGACACAGACTGACAACGGAGGCACGTTAAAATAAACCAAAAGGATTTTATTTTCTTCTTCAGCTGGGGGCCATGTCTTCCCCATGTCCCTCAGCTACAACACAGTCCTGCAATTCTTTGAGTGCAAGAGTTTGTAGGTCTGCATCATTTCAAAAAATGTTGTGCTGCACAAGGTCGTTTCTGGGCAACAGATTGTGCTGTGTATAGTGCAGACAGGTGCACAGCATAAACATTTCTTTCTGTTTCTGGTTTGGACAAATTTTTCTAAACAAAATAAAGATACAAATCTCTACATGGGGCTGCAGTAATGCACCCTGACCACTAGAGAGCACCCTAGGGACTTACCTTGAGCACATATGCCCAGAAACGACCCTGAGTGTTGTGACCTATGACATCAGGAGCACAACAAACATGATCATGTTGTTCTGCTAAAAGTGGATTTAAATGGGACTAAGAGAAGAAAAGCCAAGTCAGTGCTATTGTCATTCATGGACGTATTGGGGACAGCTTAAGGGCTCTAGTAATTGTGATTCCATGTGGTTCCAGGGGTTTGCATTGTCTTCTAATGTCTTCTCTCTTCCTCCCTATGCAGACGAAAGATTGACGTCTGTAACCGCACCGACGTTACTTCTGGCGTCCATCCTCCTGGTCCCACCTCTTCCTGCCTGAAGGACTTATAACTCCCATCTTGAGTCAGTTCACATGTAAACTTGCATCTGAAAAGATGTTCTAACAATTATTTTGGAATTCAAGATCGTTCTTTTGTCAACAGATATATACGGGGTTCACTATTTAGTGCCCCAACTCTTTATCTCTTTTTGTCTTTTTGCTGCGCTGTGTATATAACACATTTAACACAACTACAAGTTGCCAAAAGTGTTTTACAATAAAAAATACAAAAAGGAAAAAAACACAATTCCCAGAAGCTAATATAAACAATATAAATTCAAACCAAAAAAAAAAAATTAAAGAAACTATATGAAACAATAATACATAAAAATCTTAATAAATTTTCAGAATAAGCCTCTCACTATGAACCAAATGCCAGGGAATAAAATATGTTTTTAATTTAGATTCAAAATATGAAATATTCAAAATAAATATTTCATAATGGCAAAGTATTCCAGTGCCTTGGGGCCATTGCTGCAAAATGCATAAATGCATAATAATAACTGATCCATGGACCCGAGAGCCCTGGGTGGTAAATACGGGGTAAGAAGTTCAATAATATATGAAGGAGCAGACCCATGCATTGCCTTAAATATGAATAATAAAATGTTAAAGTTCACAGTCTACTGGAACCAATGCAAGGAAGCCAAAACAGGCGCCAGTCAACATCTTTGTAGCCACATTGAGAACCAACTGGAGGCAGGATAAAGATGACTGTGTGACATAAAGAGAATTGTGGCCATCCAGGTGTGAGGAGTCAAAAGCATGAAGCATGAATAAACTTTTACAGGTCATATAGTATGAAAAAATGTATGAAAAGTTACTGTATGTCTAATAAATCTACCACTATACCAAAACCAAAACCCTAAATTATCGTTGTTAAGCAAATAAAGAAGTCTTTATTCTGGTAATTCAGAAAGAAAATACACTTGGAAAGTTTATAGTTATTACCCAATTTTGGATAACCTGGAAACACCCAAGACTAGACTTACTTTTAAACTGTCATGATGGTGACATCACGCATTGTAATTTTCCCTGCAGATTCTTTAGTAAAGTGGTTGCAATCGCACCACAAAATGGTGGAACAAGTTTCAACCAAGATGACAAGTACTTGAAAATGTAATCCTTTCTACTAATACATTTATTTGCAAAAACCTTGTTAAATAAAGAGAAAAACATTTAAAACAGAACATGATCACAACACGTGACTGAACTCTAAATGAAATTCCAAAAATAAAATATAACATTAATGAAAATTAACTTTTAAATTGTATTTTACATTTATTTGCTTAATAGATGCTGTCACAAGAACGAGACATGGACAGATAAAGGTTTGGGGCAGCCACCCGTATAATGTGGTATCCTGGCTGCAAAAGTCCAGAACAAGACTGAGGAAACAAAGGAAAAGGGGCAGGTTTTAAAGAGGGAGACAGGAAGTGAGGTCATATGGATCCGGCAATTGGTCTTTCACCATTGGTTCATAGCCAGACGTGACATCAGAGGGACTGGAGCTGGTGTGGCCGACTTCCATTGGCTCAGTCCCGGAAGTGATGTCAGGAGATCCAGGTGAAATCCCCCGGGAATGGTCTACAGGCAAGGGAGAAAAAGAGTCAGTGCACTCTGCCATACCCCGGCATGCCTCCGAACTGCCTTCACTCAAGCACTTTAGCTGCCTCCCATGCGCACGTGTGTGACAATGCTTTTATCCAAGGTAACTTACAAAGCAGGTCAACATAACCGAGTAAACGTCAGTCTGAGGGACTGTCTAGGAACAAATGTTACATGACAAGGTTACAAAATTGATAAACAAGCAAAGATTTCAGAACAAAATACAAATGAGTTACAATTCCTTGGTAACCAAAAACCTAATATCTAATAATATTTATTATTAGACAATAATCTAATAGTATTTATTATTAGACAGGAATTTAGCAAACAAGAGTGTCTTCAAACACTTCATCAACACATTAAGGGAGTCAAAATGTTGAATGGAGACAAGCAGCTCGTTCCACTAGCCAGGAGCTACACATGAAAATAGTCTGGACTGAGATTTGATACCATACAGAGGTGGCATCATCAGACACCAGCCAACAGCAGACCTAAATGGTCAGGAAGGATGATAAGAGCTCAGAATTGTTTTCATATATATGACAGTTGACCCATTGACTGCTCTAAAGGAAAACATCAAGATTTTGAACTTAATACGCACCACTAGAAGAAGCCCAGTGTAGAGAACTGAAAACAGGAGTGACATGTGCCATGAACACCAGACGTGCCACTGCATTTTGCATCATCTGCAGCAGCTTGGCAACACATGCCGGTATTCCTGCCAGCATCGTGTTACAGTAGCTCAGACGTGACACAACCAAATTACCAAATGAATCATGAAACTTGTGATGAAAATGTAAAGTTAATGTATGGAAGCCCTAAAACAAACAAAAAATACACATATGATAGATACTTTAATTACAGTGGGAAGGAAAACTCAGGAGGACACAGACAGAACATGCAAACTCTACATAGAAAATACTCAAGCTGGTAAGTGAAGTCCCAGCTCAGGAGCTATGAGGCAGCAGCCTTAATCACTGCCCAGTGGCGTGTGGGAGACCAGCTGGCCTCGGTCATTCGGACTTTTATAATGCAAAAACTGATTGGCATCATACTTAGCTATTTAATTTGCTCGCTTCTGTCTTCCAACCGTCACCCTACAGTGATTTATTTTTTTCCTACTGAACCAGTCTTAGGAGTATTTTGTTTTCCTCTTCTCTGTGTCAGCTGGTCAACTGATCACATTCAGGAATCAAGAACTCCTTCTACATCGTTAATCAAACGAAACTGCTATGGACTGTTTGATATGCTTTTGCATCTTTTCAATGAATTTAATAACATGAAACTGTTTCTACTTAATGTGTTGCCATGTGCACAAGTCAAATATGGATATATACTGTATTTATATAGATATACTGGCTGTGTAAGCCTGTGCTATAAAAAGCATGGGGTCCTAGAAACTATTGAAATCGTCAGAAATAAAATTTGAAATGCAGAGATGTCAGGTAATTGAAAGGAACTGTTCTGGGCATTTCTCTCCTAGGAGGATTTGTGTTGCTAACGTGCTCACATCGCTTGTGTATTAATGATGGGAAGAAAAATAAAACAGATAGCATTTTGCCGATGTGCTCACCTCGCTTCTGTATTAGCCACTAAGCAAGTGACTCTTTCTTTGGAGGTTTCGCTTTGCCAACGTGATGGCCTTGCTTGTGTATCCTTGGGGGTGGAGCCCTTACCCTAACTCTACCTCTCACTTCTGGGCCGGAGAGACAAACACACTTTTTATAAGATATATAAATATATAGTCATGCATGAGCGCATAGGGAGCAGCTTAAGGTCCCGACGTGCACCACAACGTGTCGTGCCGGGGTACTAACCTCTCTTTTGTTATTTCCTCTGAAAGAATGAAGTACCGCCGCTGTGAGTTTATCCAGACTCCTAAAGAAACCAGCCACTTCTGGGTTCCTTCCTTCCTTCTGGTCCCCTCCTGATGACTTCATTTTTTCCATCCAACACCATGATTTCTTCCCAGCATCCCATCTGTTCACTTCCGTTCCCACCTCATAAACTGTCCGTCTGTCAACCCCTCATTCGTCTGTTATGTTGTTGAACCTGACTGACCGTGATTTCTTTACAGTAAACAGGGATGGAACCCCAAACTTTATGATTGTTTGGTATCTTTCTTACAATATATATATAGTGAAAGCAGCAGAGATGTACATCAGACAGTTTATTTCTTCCTACGGCAGCTCTATTTTCCACTCCCCGCTTCAGAGCTTAGAACACAAATATCCAGCACAACACTTGCTCAGTCCCTTCTCTTTTTCTTCTTTCTTTCTCTTTCTCTCTCTCTTTCTCTTCTTTGCTGCCTCCACACCTCTCCCAGCAAGCTTTGGCCTCCACCTCCCGACTCTGGCTTCTCGAACAGACTGAGATGGCCTCTTTTATAGCGCACCCTGAAGTGCTCCAGGTGCTCTCTGATTCTCTTCCGGCAGCACTTGCGGCTGCACTTCCAAGTAACTATGGTATATTTTTATTGTTGATTAATCTGTGAAAAGCATCGTGAGTTGCATGTAAATGTATGATAAGATGCTATATAAATATTATTATTACTATCATTGCATCATTGTGCCACCTCCTTAATATAACATGAGTGTTACTGCTGTTCCAGTTTGCGGCTGATTTCCACACTGTAATAGAAGTTGTATTACTTGCTTATTTACACTTTTATTTGACAAGACCACACCTGAGAAGAATGTGGAATGAGCTGCCTAGTTTTTTTTTTTTTTTAGTTAATATTACATGTAAAATCCACACAGAATTAAATTGGAGCTCAAGCAATCTAAACCATCAATGGTGTGAAACTGTCCTTCTCTTTATGGTCTTTCATGCTAAGATTAATCCTATAGGTGGTTGTTTGGTTCATACAAGCAAAGGATTCTCAGATAAATTCAGAGTGCTAGATTTTGCAATATAGTATTGCTCAATATGTTTATTATGGAAAAATGATCATTTCACTAGGATTCTTCTGCCATGATGAAATGTCAAAAGATTGTCTGCCAACACAAAGACTGAATAATCAGCAGCTGTGCCATTTGGTTTTGGTACATTTTCTCCAAGATTCAGCCATTAATTTATTACTTAAAAAGATAAATCTGATTTTTTTAGCGCGGTATGTTAGTATTAACCTTAAATTTCAAAAACATTGTAATTTAGCATAAATATAAGGCTAGTCTCATTACTGTCACTCCTGCTAACCTATCTCTATGTTGAGTGCCCACTTTAATTCACTCCTCACTTTCATGGTGGCTGCTTTGATTCGTTATTCAGAAATGGCTGATTATGGTGGATTTTGTTTTGCCATACACATATGCAACAAATAAGCAGCTCCACTACACTCTGCTCACACTGTGTGCCCCGTGGCAAGAAGTGTGCATCTGGAGAACAGCTCTTCCTGCATTGCACTAAATGTTTTCAGTTGATTTTGTGATGTTGGCAACTGGCTGTGGTCTGCATAATAAAGACAGTGTGTCACTACTTTGCTGCTTTGAATTGCAAAGTATACAGTTCTGTTTAAACAGCTAGTATGGTCCATTTAATACAAAACCAGAATGGGACAAAGAAACCTGTGAAAAACTTTGCTAATCATGAATGATAGAAATGGATGGCAATTTAAGTAACCTTCACGCACTCATTTTCGAACTTGCTTATTCTGATAAAGAGTCATTGGCATCTGAAGTCCATCCAAGGAACATTTGTGCAATCAAACCTGACCAAACCTGAACAGGCTGCCAGTCCAACACAGACTTACCCACCCATAGAAGAGAAATCTACAGAAAGATGCATGTCTGTGAAATGTGCAAGAGGGAACCAGGTGCCCCCATGCAGGTATGGGGGCCATGTGCACACTCCATACAGACAGTGACCAGGATTAAAAGCAAGATCTGAGGAAAAATGTAAACAGATTTGAGGCAGAAATGCAAACTAGTTTGGAGGACAACCTAAAAAGACCATCAGAGTTAGTAACAAGAGTTAGGGGAACTGCAACACCGAAACCAAACCTAAACACCCAAAAGTAATCAAGTTTAAAAATTCTCCTTTCAGTTTGTGACTTCATTTTATTGAGAGTCTTTAGATCAAGGGTGGCACTGGTAATGGACCTGGTTAGGTCTAAGCCCACCCCCTTTTCTCAATAGCCCACCCTGTTTTGTAGCTTAGCTCCATAATTTTTTTTTTACCCAAATGAAAACTAGCCTATGCTGCATACATGCAAATTAATCCACATCTCACTAAAATATCAGTTGATTATACAGTTGCACAGCAAACTCACCAGTGTTAATTTAACATTTGGAAAGTGCATATATGGATGACGATTATACAGCTCCTTTGAAACAAGGGTTAGAAAATAACCGACTTTAAATTTTACCAGTCACAGCCAGTCAATATACATGACGTTAAGCAGTAGTATATCAAGTAGCAATCTGCAGAATTTACTAGTTGCGTAAGTAGCTCTCATTGGAGGGAAATGTGAATGGAGCAAGATCAGTGTTAACGATGTCTCAACAAAAAACACATTTAAGTTTTAGAAGTGAAAGGAAACAAACAAAAAGGACTGCAAAATATTCCAGAGTTTGCTGTTGGCACTGAAGACTTCGGGGATATCCCAGTGGCAAGTGAAAACCCCATCACTAGCTATATTCACGTTAGCGATGGATTTGCTACCAGTGTGGGCTGGAAATCTACAAGCATGCAAGTGAAGAACAGGTCAGGCCATGAATTTGTCTGATATTCACGAGCTACCAGCTTAATTGGCATTAGTGTTTACAACTTCTGTTACAGTTGGTAAGGCGTGTAGCTACATTTCTGGGGCCCTGAAGCTTGATCTGTTATGGGGGCCACTTTCACAACCAGCAGTGAAGTCAGGGTAACCAATGTTCTCTTCTTCAATTGGTTTGTTCCATGACAGATCAGCACAAATTTTTAAAGAAATTCAACCACTACATCTCAGATTTTGACCTATGCACATTGGTAAAATTGTTAATTATTTTTTGTAATAGAATGATATATTTAGTATATTTTAATATTTTATAAGACTATTAATGTAAACAAGTTACCAAAAATTTCTGCAAACAAAATATGCTCTCATTTTTTTCAATTATGGCTAGTTTAAAATAAATAATTTTAATAAAAACTTTAATTTCTGCCACAAATGATAATATTGTTTTACATTATAATTATTTTATATTCAATATATTTAGAATAAAACATTCTTAATGTGATTGTATTTTCATTTACGACTAGCCTGCATGGTACTTTAATAACCTTTCAATTTTTATTTTCCCTATTATTTTGTATTGAATTACACAATATTATTAATATTATTTTTTTAAAAACCTCTTCTCTTAAACTAGATACCCAAAATTTCTAAGCAATGTAAAGTCGCTTATGGGGCCCCTCCGGAATTAGGGGCCCTGAAGTTTAAGCTTCGTTAGTTGGTCCATCACTGTGTGAGGCTCTGCAGCTCATTGATACAACAGATAACAGCATGTGTCTGGAAAACATGATCTCAAAAGATGCAATGTTGGCATTTTTGTAATCTAATTGAGAGCAGAGTCACTTATGTATTCAGAGACTGGAAACGCACACATCAGGCATGCATATACAGTATTGTTTGCTGTTAAATACTGGCATTTGTCAGTGATCAAAATTTAAAGGATATTATTTGAGCGTGTGTGCCATGTGATAGGCTGGTATATCGTATGTATCATTAAAAAGTAGGCAGTCAGTTTATCTTCACCATTTGTAAGAGGATTCGAAGTTGTGTAAATAAAACTCATGCAATTAAAAACAAAACACAATGACGCAGTTTATGTTGCTATGACTGGACTTCAAAAATGTTATTTTAAATTAATGTATAATTACAGTAATAAAAATAACATTAGGCCCACCATTTTCTGAAACCTTGGCACCACTACTGTATTAGATAAAGCTTAGGCATCTCGGACAGCATGCCATCATCTTAAAAAGGTACAGCGTGATAATAAGAAATGTGTTTCACGTGAATGGCAATGGACACTGTCACTACTTATAAAGTGGTGGCACCCTCTAAAACAGTGCAGAAAATGTTGGCTGCCATGATGAAAGGAAAAAAAAATGGTGCTGCAATGACAAGAAGAAATAACAAAAAAATAAGAAGAAAATGAATTGATTTTGCATAAAACATTACACTAGTCAGTACAGCTGGGTTTCTGACAAATAATTAACTTGCCAGAAAAGGAATTGTAAGATCATGTTTTATATTGAGCAATCTGGCACTTAACTAGTGTGTTTGCTTTGCTTTTTAATTTCATGAAGGACAGTGACTCTTTAAATGCTTTTGTGTGACTATAGCAGCAAATCAACAGCAACCTTCTGTTTCACCAAAGACTCCAACCAGAAATACAATCTGAAAAGAAAGAAGGTAGGAACTGGTAATTCTCTGAGTATGAGAACACAATATACAACAATATTTCAACATGGCTATTAAAATTCACACTTAAAGCAAATGTTTTTTCTGAAGCCACAATTGAAATAGTAGGATATTCACCACTAACCAGGAACATTTGGATCCAGTGGTGGTATGCACTTCTGACTTACAACATCAGAGATCACGATTTTCTCTGGGAACTCCTAGCATACCAGAATGTGTTGTGTGCAGGAATGTGACTTGGGTTGGTTCTTGCCTGGTGATGATAGAATAGGCTTTGTCCCTCCACAACGCTGAACTGGACTAAGTGGGTTCCATGATGAACAAATAAATGCATTTGGTGGAGATGTTACGGTGAGCTTGCAACCCAATACAGTTGTCCTGTAATGCTGTTCAGTCATAGGAATACAACTACTGTACTAGGTGCTTTTGCGGGTGCATCAAATGCAACTTTTTTTTTTTCATTTTGGCCTTTTTATGCTAAATATAGATTATATTGGCAGATAACCACAAACATACTTGTTCCGTAGCCATGAAATTGCAGTCTGATCTGCATTATGTTCCAATAGAAGCAAAAAGTACTTGATATTAATAAGTTTTAACATTATGAAGGTAATGTGATATCTGACTTGCAGTTCCAATATTTATGTTATGCTTATGTATAGTTGATAAATGCCAATACCCTTGCTTCAGCTTCTTTTGTTCACAGCTTTTTCTTTTTGTGCTTTCTGAAATGTTCCATCATATTTTACACATTATTTTTAGTTTTTGATAAAAGTAACTGTGATGTTTATCTTGCAGCTTTGTTGTTTATGGGTGCTGCCATTCTGGCCAATTGATCTTATAAAGCACATGTCGGGTAGCGACATGTTATTGATTTGTCGATACAAAAAATGGTGTATAAGACACATCATTATATCTCTAAAAAACAACCTTTTGTGTGTGTGTACTACAAGTGTTTTATTATTCTCAAACCCTGACTCTTTGTGTTTGTTCCCTTGTAACAATTCTTTGATTACTGTTTTAGTAGTGATGATCTCCGGTTTCAACTTTGACTTCAGTTAATGATTCACCTCCCAGTCATCCTCATATCTCAATTACCCTTTGTTTGTACGCAGTATAACAATATACTGCAAATTCTAAAAAAAGTAAGGGAAAGCTAAATTGTTTATATTATTTGATCTCTTCAGCTTGACGTGAGCAAAGGTAGTATACTTTTTTGTGCACATAAAAAAATAGTTGATGCAGAAGTAGTAGAAATATTAGTAGTATTGTCACATGTACAGAGTACAGTGAAATTCTTAATTGAATGTCTGACCAACATGCAGCATTTCACGACTCTCCAGCACGATGATCAAAAAGAATGTTTTAAAATGAACAAGAAATCCAGTTAAATGTGGGAATCCTAACACTTGTTAAATTGGCTTATAAATAACACCAGAAGCCACAGGGATCTACAACTTAGACTTGAGTAGAAGATGCTCATCATTCAAGGTATATGGATAAAGTCACACACATCATTAAAACGTATCTCTCTATTATAATAAAAAAATCTTGGGTTGAGATGTGATCTTCTCGGAAAGACATTTTGACGTCCTGCAAGAGACACTTTAACGTCCTCTGTGATCTTCTTGAAAAGACACTTTAACGTCCCGCAAGACAAGGCAGTTAGACAAAAGGACAGCTGCTGTACAGGCTTTTAAATGACTGACGCGCGACAAGGGGAACACGCAGCTTGTCAGCAGCAGCAGCAGCAGCAGGAAGCCAGCAGCTGATCTGACCGCATCTCCTGCATTCAGCCCCCCCTTCACAACGCGAACGGTAAAGATGCGAAGTGGCTGGCACATAGTGCGCCCCCTTGTGGGCGAGAGAAGCAAGCAGGGGGCAAAAACCTTTTCAAAGAAAACACAGATTTCTTCAGTAGCAGCAATGGGTTAGGAAGTACATGTAGTGAGTTACAAATCCCATGCTACCAAAGAACACATTTTGAAATGTAAATATTCCTTGCACTTTCCCATCTTAAAATTATATTGCTGATATTCTCTGAGCCTTCCAGTGGCGTAGCTAGAGTTTTTGTTACCTAGGGTGGTCTTTGAGTTTCACTTACAAAATAAAACATAATACATATCATACAAAAAATGAAAATTATGAAAATTTTAACTAAATTTCAATTATTTATTACAATTGATGAATTTCAATAATGCCCCTTCATTCTTTTTTAATGCTTCTTCCCTCCCCTTTTTCTTTTTTCTAAAAGCGGCACTGCTCTCTTTAGTTTGCTTCATCTTGAGATTCAGAGAATGATAAAATTTGAATAATGTGATTGAAAGGTGGAATAGGTCGACTGAGAAAGTCTTTGGTCGGAGTAAGTCAGCGAACTGGTCAAGATTTGCATGTGTAAAATATCTCTGCAACATACTGTATGTATTTGTAACAGTTTTTAAAACATTAAAAATGGTGTAATTTTGACATAGATAACACACATTAGCTTGCCAACGCCCTATCAAAGAAAATTATCAAAATAGTCTAAAAAGTCTAGTATTAGTTTAGTTTATTAATAAAGTGCTGTCCCTAAAAAAGGTGCCAACCGGGGTGAACCACCCCCTCCAACCCCTACCCCTTACCTTCCTCCTACACTACGCCAGTGCTAAAAAGTCTATAGTTTATTAAAAAGTGCCGCCCAGGGCGGACCAACCCTTCATTTTTTATTTGCATTTGTGCCTAAAGGCTAGAAGTATAACGGTAAGAAGTGTTCCTTTTTGTTGGACTGCTCTGTTGATTAAACAGGAGGACCTGGTTGGTGTCCCGGCTTTTTCATTTGCATGACGTGTCATTCCTGCACCTGGCCACAGTATATATAATCTTAAGCTGGTAAAGTAAAAATAATGCACTAACTGAGCTTTACCTTCTTTCTCATCAGTCTTACACAGCAAGTCATCTGAACTGTAGCCACAAAAACTGCTAGTATAAAAGGTTAATTATTACCCATTGCTCACGTGTGTATTTGTTGCAATGTGTCCAGTTCCAGGAAAGAAAAATGACTACAAGCAAATTTGAATTATTTTAATCTCATCATGGACTTACATTTCCATTGCAAACATTACCTAATTAAAATTTGTGTTGTAACTGTTGCTTATTCTTTTTTGTTTCTTGTTTTTTTAATTGCTCCATCAGCTTCAGTTGGTGAGTATAGCATACAACTTCATAGGCAGGTGTGAAAGTGAGCGGTTCGCATAAAGCATGAGGCTTCGGAGTAGTCTGGAGAGAAGCACAACATGACTAAAAGTAATGTCTTGAAGACTTTAAAACCCTGATTTGAATCGGGCAACATTCATCTTGAGCAGTGATTCTTAACCCCTTTAAGAATCTAATGAAAGCTATGGACCCCCTTCCCCAGAAATATTCACATAAACATAACTTTGCATTCAATGAATATAATGTATCTATTTATTGAGATTTGATTGTCTCATAGATAGATGGCATACACAAAGTATTATTAAACTTTAAAGTAAGTAATAAAAACAAACTCCTCTTTTATACAAAAAGTAATGGTCACTCATTATAATTATGAAATATAATCCTCTTGTGCAAATTAAAACAGATCTACTACATTTTCCACTATAATTACTACTACCACTACTTCTACATCTACTCTCTTGTTATCTGCTTTATTTCAATGAGAAGGTTGTTCTTGTTTGCCTTGAATAAGAATCCATCCATCCATTATCCAACCCGCTATATCCTAACTACAGGGTCACGGGGGTCTGCTGGAGCCAATCCCAGCCAACACAGGGCGCAAGGCAGGAAACAAAACACAAATTAATAAGCACGACTGACAAAAAGACAATGACAGTAGAGAGACAGACAGAGTCTGACTGGCTTTTCACAACACTTGCGCGTACATTTTGCCATACTGCCCCCTCATACACACTGGCACACACATCACTTTTCAGACAGCCACACTTGAAAGAAATTGTGGTTAATTAATTCTCACCAGTATGTGAGAAGATAATCAAGCTGTGATAAACCGTGGAAAATGAGAATTAGCACTTACTCTTATGGAGTGGCACAATATGGCGGTCGTGCAGAGAATGATGACACACGTCTAAAATGGTAAACATGAGCCAACAGCAAGTCAAGAGACGCCTAGTGGTTGGCACTGTAAGCAGTGGCAGGGTGTGTTTTCTTTAATTTCTTTAAAAGGGAAACCATTGATTGGGACAAGGGGAAGGGATGCATGATGACTGCAATTTGATGTTCCTCGCATTATTTTTCTTGCACATTATTTTCCTCACGAGTATGTAACTCACACATTAGGCTTAGGTGAGATAAATACGAGACAAATAATACGTGAAAAAAATAACGAGAGATGTAATGTGCAATAAAAATCACATGAGAAAAATCAACAGTACCGGGCTGTATAGTGAAAAATAAATGTTCATTTGTATCTGACACTCATGGACTCCCTGAAACCCATCCATGGACCCCTTAGACGTCCATGGACCTCAAGTTAAGTACCCCCGATCTAAAAGTTCTTTGCTAACATAAGTACAATTTCATTTATTTGTACTTGTAAGTTAGATCTTTGGAGAAACACATGAGAATAGTTAATATAAAAATTTGAACTGTTTAACTGTTTAAAAGTTGTAGGAGCCCTTACCAATTGCACACATTTACAGTATACCTCAACGAAAATCAGTTTCAAGTGGTAAAAGTGTCTTCTGTTTTAAATACAGTGTGTTATTTGCTTGAAGAGTTCTAAAACAATATTTAAAATAAAAAGATACCACTATTTAAATTCAAGAGACACTTTTTAAAAATGTTTGTGCCTGCTCCCCAACAGGTCTCTGCACAGCCCTGCCATTAACGACATAAAGTGTTTGCAGCAGGCATTGTTTTGCTTAGGAAGTAAAAGCTAACTGGGTGGCCATCATGCAGAAAACCAAAAGTTGAAGAACTAAATGGAGGTTCTGTTAGGCTGCCAAAGATGGGCCCACTTTTGAAACAATCCTCATGAGGGCTAGTGGAGTGTTTTCCAGTGCAGACTATAAAGCCTCTGTTACATTTAAGGCACACAGAAAGGACTCGGGAGCGCTCCATGACTCCTGACTAATGAGGCGGTGTAGCGGGGGATTAGGGGATCTGCTTTCCATGTGTAGTGTAAATCTGTCTCACATGTTTGATTTCAGTGCAGAAGAAAGAAAGAAAGAAAGAAAGAAAGAAAGAAAGAAAGAAAGAAAGGTTTGGAAATTAATGTTTACATGGATAAGATTTATATACAAATTAACATGATACACTTCATAAATCACAACTTCTTTTGTAGTTTTATTTGACTCACCTTTTAAAAAAAAAATACATCATTAGCTATAGTTATGTATTTGATTCCTTTTTTTGGAAACGAACAAAAAATAAAATACAGTTTAATAATTCCATTTGTCAACCACATTAAGCTTAAAAGTCCCACAATTTTATACTGAAATCACACCCATTGTGCCATGCACTTTGTTATGCTGCACCCACAAATTTGGCTTTTATTTGCTACATGGCAAGGATAAGCAAACGTTTTCTTAAATAACCGTTTCCAACAGAATTGTCAGGAACACACCTGACTTTGATGCATGGAGTGATGTAAAAATCTATGGTAACACTTTAGTTTAGGTACAACGCATCTATTACACATTTACTACTATGTAACAAGACTTTAACGTACACGGGTTTGGGTCTTCATAACACTTACAAATCATCAATGGAGTGTTTCTTCATCTCTGCAACGTGACCGACTAACAAAACTTTACTTCGGAGTGGCCTCAGGTGGCTAAACTGAGACATATTTCTTTTGATTTTACGTATTTAGTATAAGACCCGTGAATTCTTCACATTAACAGAGATGAGTAATCAATCTACTGATGTAGATAAGTGTTATGAAGGCCAAAAGAAGCCTTTGTTAAGGTCTTGTTACATAAGGGTACATGAGTAATAGATGCATTTTTGCAGTCCATAAACTTTAGATAAAAGAATAATGGTAATCAGAATTAAAACTCAAAATGATGATGCTGGAGATTCAAAAAGAAAAAGTATTCTGTAAAGGTTTCGTGTTTCAGTTTATTGCTGGAGCACTGACTCTCTTGCTAGACATTGCAATAAGGTTTCTTTATGGCATTTGAGCTTTTTATAATTTTGGTCTGATTATGTTTCAAAGTGGATTCTGTTTTTGCAGTTTGTTTTTTATTTTGATTTGCATTTAAAATGTTTTATTTTATTTACATTTTGTTTCTGTTGTTTATGCAATTCTCTGAGTAGCATCATGTGGCCTGTTTGCTCACATGATTGACGTCACAGGATATGACACCATAAATATGTTGCCATTTGTTTCACTCACTATCTTTCAGTGGATACATGGAAAGACTCTTTGAAGAGTGTACCATTCCAACAGATGGCACATCATAAATATTTGTAAATAAAATGCCATCTGCAAGAGTGACAAATGCAATGCACAGATTACGTCTATGTCATATGCCTTTTGGTATGGGATTATTTAAAGCAATTTTAATGTTTGTGACACGCCATCTGTTGGAATGAGAGAGACATAGCAACTGGGTGGACACAAAGACAGTTATCTGTGTTCTCAAATTTTACATATCCCTTGCAGCAAGATATTTGAGAGATCCGACACCATTGGCCATTTGTAAGTGAGCACTAGCTTGCAATACCAATCAACATTCAGCCTTACATGCTTTCTGTGTGCATGCATGACAAAAATAATGAGGAAACAAAAAATGCAGATTGTACAACAAATTTAAGTTGTAAAAAACAAATAAAACACGACAATTTCAGGTTTTGATATAGTACATGCTGAGTCCATCTTCTGGAGAATATGGTAGAGAGAAAGAGAATGATTAAGAATGACATGCTGAAGTATGCTCGAGTATAAGTAATTAGTACATTTTACTGTTTCTTGTTGGGTGATATTTGTTTTGGTCCATAATATGATGAGGTAATTGTGCTTTTGGGCTTTGATGCGAACCCAGAGTTCTGATTTGTAACTTTTTCTAAATTTGATCTGAATACAACAACAACAACAACATTTATTTATATAGCACATTTTCATACAAACAGTAGCTCAAAGTGCTTTACATATTAAAGAATAGAAAAATGAAAGACACAATTATAAAACAAAATAAATCAATAAATGAATGATTATCTTCCTAACATTATCAGTGTTTTGTCCTGCAGCAGTCTCAGTCTAAATATTCAACCCCTGTCTGTTTAACTTCAGGTTACATTGCATGTGTTTTAGGGCTGATTAAACAAAAACACTTTTGTGCTCTGTGTGTCTAGAGCACCTTATCCATCTTTTCAACCCTCTATTATTTGGGTTTGCTCATTCTACTTAGGAATAGCAGTGCACTAGACTCCATCCAAGCAGAAATGGGCACAAACCCTGCCTGTGGTGGCACTCCATTTCAGTGTATATTCAAGCACCTACTCACAGACACTAAAATCGGGCCAGCTTAGAGTTGTCAATCAGCTCGGTCATCATCCATGGGGAGAACCTGCAAGCTCCACAAACTTAATGGGCTGGGAGTTGAAGCCAGGATTCTGCAGCTGTGTAGAAGAAGCAGCCGAAAGAAGAAGAAGTACAAGAAGAACTGCCAGTGGTTTCACAATATAATGCCACATTAAAACTAAATTTCCAGAAACTGCCATATTTTAAGATGAAAGTAATCTTTTATAGTCTTAATGTAAGGAGTTTTGTCTAACATGAAAGAAAATGATGCTCGTGCATAAGAAATAAAAAGTGACTGAACATTATGGCAATGTGCCCAGCCAGCTAAAAACTGATGCTATTAAGTAGATATATTTGGTCATTGTTTCTAAAAGAGGCTCTGTAGCTAGAAATTCTATAAACAGTTTTATGAAAATCCCAAAATACTTGAATTGTTAGTAATAGATCACATGCTGGAGTCGAGTGGATGTTAATAGCATCAACAATTTACTTAAAGCTTCCATTAGTGTTTTCTTTGAAGTGCAAAAAACAACCAAAAATGCCGGTAGAGCCAACAAAACAAACTGTGTATTACTGGAAGCAACAGCCTGCTTAAAAAATAATCAGTAACACACGAATGCAAGAAGTGTAGTGTGAGTGCTGGTATTGAAGGCAGACACATAGGCAGTGAATATGGAAAATGAGAATGAACTGACCCATTCACATAAAAGGAGGGGTACTGGCATAAGGAAAACTTAAATATGGCTGACTATATTCAAGTGCAAGAAGGAATCCACTTTTGAATTTGCTCTGTCATTTTGCTGATTTAATAAGTAACTGTGGTTAATGCCTGTTATTACAGAGAATAAAGGATATAACGTGTGGATAACTTTCAGGTCAGATATGATACCACTAAAAAAAACTTCAGAGGTGACTGCAGAATATGCCCTGCAGCCAGGAGTTCATGAATGTTCACTGACTCCCTGGCTAGGCTTCCTGTCAGAAGAACCTCTGAAACATGGTGGACGAACCAGCTTCAGAATATCCTTCAACCTCAAAGGCCTAAATCAGTCTGCAGTAGGAGAGGAGGGTGCAGGGGCTTGGAGACAGGATAAATGTGAAGAGGAGACAACTGAGCCTGGAGTGCTCAGGGCCTAACAGCATATGGAGTGATCCTTGTATAACTGGTAAGGTGGTCAGTCCACTTGTCTTCTTTGTGGTGTCTCCTGCTATTGACACCTTCCGTCCTTCTTCTCTTGTTTGAGGAAAGCTGTTTTCACTCTGACTTGCAGTATCTCCAGTCTGAGACTGGAAGCTTTGGCCTGAACTGTTTCTAGGAGAAGGCCAAACTATTACTTTCAGGGTCAGGAATGTGCTATGGAGCTCCTAGGGTCATTCTGTAAGAGGTCTCCCTTAGAGGTGCCCCAGGTACCTCTGCAATCTTTATTAAAAGTCCAGACAATGCTCTAGGTACATGGCTATCAAAATTAGCAGTCTGGAGAGATAACAGTATAGCAGATCAGTCACCCTGATGCTGCCCTTCAGTTTTGCTTCACACTGAACAGCAAGTTATGCTGAGGTTACACTGGCACTATAATAATAATTATCTCTCGTTTCCAAACCCAAATATTTGGGCATAATGCCACCTATTAGTCTCTGCCAATAATAACATCACCAGGGACCAGAACACCTGGGCACTTCATGGCCAAACTCATGTCCTGCACTACAGCAGGGTTGTTGCAATTACAGTCTGTCAATAAGGATGGTGAAATAATATTAGATAGATAGATAGATAGACAGATAGATAGATACTTTATTAATCCCAAGGGGAAATTATTATGATAGAATATGTACACTGTCAAGCATGTGTGAGTAGGAGGCAGCTAAAGGGCTTGAGTAATTGTAATACCTGTAAAAGGATTTTACTCGACACGCTTAAAAAGGTTTGGGGCAGCCACCTGTATATTATTCCTGGCTGCAAAATAGTCTTTGAAAATACAGAGATGTTCTCTATATTGAGTCCAAAACAGAACTGAAGAGGGGTTGTCAAGATGGCAGCTTTAAGGGATAGGACAGGAAGTGATGTAAGGGGACTGGAAGTGATGTTTCTTCATTAGTCAGCCGTAACTGGAAGTGACATTCTTCTAGGTGCCGGAACCGGAAATGACATCATCTGTTTTAAATCAGACAGGTTTTCCCGCGGCTGGTCTGTAGAGGTAACAAGAGAAGGTTTAGTGCACCCATCCAACCCCTGGCCTTGCGTGGAATTACTTTTACTTGGTACATACAATGTCTTCCTAGTTGTATGTGTGTGACATACAACATCAGACCAGGGGACGGCGGTGCATTGACTGTCATTGATGGCACTTCCAGTTTCGATATCATGGATGAGGTCACTTCCGGTTCTGAAAACATTACTTCCGGGCCCGTCCCCTTTAATGGTGTCACCTCCGGTCCCGACAACATCACTTCCTGCTCCAGCCCCTTTGATGACATCACTTCCTCTACGGGCCTTTAAAGGTGCCATCTTGCTTCTAGTTAATCAGTTCTGTTTTGGACTCAGTCTTGTCAACAACTCTGTTCTTATCTAAACCTTTTGCAGCCAGGGATATTATATGGGTGGTTGCACCAAAACTTTATGATGTCTGGTGTCAATTATTATCACAACATGAATTTGTAAAAAAAAGAAAACTTTAGAAACCAATTGTATTTACTGCAGGTTAAAACTAGTAACAATAAAATCTCAAAAACTGACTGGTCAGCTTGCTTGAAGGAATATAGTTGGCGCTGAAATGAACAGGCTGCAACTGAACAAAGCAGATGAACTGGTTGAACCTCATTTGTCTCTTTGGTGAATAGCTCAGGAAGTGCCAGTAGGTGTGTCAGAAGTTACAAAGCACCAATAAGAGGGAGGTTTGCAAAGGCAAGCTCTCTGTCTGTGCCATTTTTTTATTCATGGAGGAGAAGACCAAGTCTCTCTCTGTCTCGGCAGCCACATGTCTGCCTAGCTTTACGCAGACGATAGGCTTGCTAAGAAGATACTCAAGTGTACCTGCAAGTTTACACATCTAGCACTATCAGGTTGTATGGTTTGCAACACCATATTCTGTTTGGTTTTTGTTTATGGCACTATAATATAATATAATAATATTTGAAGATTAAAACTTCTCTCTCTATAGTACATGAACCAATGTGTAGCTTTCGCTTCTGCCTGTTCTGATACTCTGTCTAATTGCTTGGGTTTGCAGATGTAAAAGAAAGATGAAGCAGCGCAGCAGTTAATAAGATTTGAGGAACTCTGTTAAGACCCACATAATAAAGAGTATAAAATGGGGAACAGAGTCACCCTAGGACACTAACACAACAAAACACAGTCATTATCAGGTCTTCTTTAACAGTGTCCATACCATATTCTTTTAATTACTATAACCTAAACAGCTACTGGCTACTCTAGCTTTTCCCATAAGTATGGTTGCTCTTATGCTCCTGAGCATTAACAAATGCTTCTAATTATTCTGCTATCAAAAAAACTGAAACAAATTTTTATGAAAAAGGATAAGGAGAGGAAACATTGTCAAAGGTAGTGCAAATGTCATTAACAAAATTAGAACGGGATCTGTCGTCAAGTCTAAAACTATTCCAAAATTTAAAGTTAAAAGAGTCAAAGCACATGGTCTGAACCAGGAAATCAATAACCAAAAGTGCACTACTAAAAATCTAAATTTCTATCCAAAAACTCAGATGACCAAAAAGTTATATATTTCATGACTCATGGGTCGTGACCAACATTGCAGTGTGGCTCGCAACAGTACACAGCTGTTGTGTGGCTTATGTTGAAATGTCTTCTTACTGTCTTTTTTGTTCATTTTTCATTGCTGTTTATTATTTTCTGTTTTTGATAATACTGATCTGTTTGTTTATTATTTATTTAATTGTGTGTTTTTATTAGTTACTATTCAGTTTTTATGTATGTTATCCTGTTCTCTGAAGTTCCATTTGTTTTGTGGATGGCCCACAGGAGGAGGAGTTGAAGCCCATTGTGGTCTCTGAACACTTATCTGTATATTCAACCCAAGTAGTGGCCATTCCTTTATCTTTACAGTGGATTGAAGATGTAAGGCCACATAGACCAGTAATATGTTCAGACCAGCATTGATGGGTATTAAGTCTGGAAACTGTAAAAGCATAAATGAGGTCATAACTAAGATTAGTCAGGCACTGTTTAGGATAAAGCATTATGAAAAAGAATATGTGCAAGCTCCATATAGGTACCAGCACATAAAGATGTTGCAGAAAATGAGATAGTAGAAGACTCTTAAGAACAAAATGCTGAAATAGAACTTCCACTTGGAATAGGAGAAGGAAGAGAGTTATTAAAATCCATAATTAGTTACATATGGCAAGAAATGTGGGATAAAGATTTTTAAAGGAGGCACAAAATTCATAATACTGTTTAGTTAGTGGGGGAGGGGGGTAGGAGAGAAGAAATTATTTTCATAAGATTGAGTTTAGAGCACACAATGCTTCACTGTTCATTATGCATAACAGAAAAACAATTTTGTGATTGTGTGGACATTATATCTCACATTCATAATTGTGTATTTAAAGTAATTACAATTGATAGGGCTGTTTAATTTGTTCTAGCAATATGGAAGGTGAAGGTTTTTTCTCCCTCCACAAACTTTATACTACATTCCAGTCCAGTCCGTTGCAGCAACACACTTTAATGTTAGTTCATCAACCTCCATGGTAATAAATAAGAAGAAGAAGAAGAAAAAAAAGAAGAAGTCCAGTGTTATTCATTTGAAAACACTCTGATGGGTTTTGCGGGTTCCTATGAGTAAGTTTTTCTTCTTTGTATTTTTGCTCTGGTGCTTGACTTTCTGTTACTGTTTTTAATAATTTTTGAAGATTTTGTTTTTGGGTTGCCTTTTAGGTTATCCCTTTTTTATTATTCTTTGCTCTTTTTAAATTTTTGTTGTATTTTTACTTTTTTTTAATAAATCCTCCTTAATAAAGTTTTCTTGTGGCTTTTCTCTATACAGTCCTCTGATAGCTTTCTACTCAATCTTACTGTCTGGTCAAAATGAAAAAGTATAATTATTAGTGTAGTCATGTCTTGACTCACTCCCTTGTGGGGCATACTGAGTGTGTTTTGGCATATTACAGAATATATTTTAGAGCTTAGACAGTAAAGCACATTTTTGCCAATATAGGTGAAAACAGGCCCCTCAAGTAAAAGCAAGGCTCCCTTTTTGAGCACTTCCTGTGAGCAAGCAGGTGGGATTCTGGCCGGCCTCCTGGGGTGGTTTTGAAAGCCTCAGGTCACCCTGCCCACTTGTGAGATTAAAACACAAAGCTCAAAATTGCAGCATCTACAAAAAAACTTAATATATTTAAGAGATTAAATATATATTTTCAAAAAGGTTTTACCATAATAAATTAACTAATAGGTCCAAAAAAAATTAAAAACAAGACTAAAAAAGACTTGTACTGAAAGCAGATCAAAACACTAATATCACCTCTGAGCTCTTCTCCTACATAATCCAGTCTATCACTTGGTCACAAGCAGAACATGAATGTTCGAGAACATAGGTCATGTTTAATCAGCATTGATTCAAAGGCATGAGGCATGCAGCAGGAAGTTAGTTGGCTCCTAAACTACGATTTCCCATGGGTCCATGGGGTATAGTAAGGAAACGCAAGACCAACATAAATATAGGGTCCGCTAGCACTTCCATCTCCTCAACCATCTTGTCCAACTAGAGACCATTCTGGACAAAAAAAACAACCAGTTTGGAAGCTAAACAAGAGCCGTCTGATATGTAGGTACATTGGGCGACAGAGACTTGTACCAAGAAGAGTTATCCATCTACAGTAAGTTGTATGGGGTATTTAACACGTCCAACTCACTTTGCTTTTGCTACAGGCACATTTAAAATTTAAATCTATATAATGTTATGAATAAATAAAAGTTTGAACCCAATACTCTGCTTGCTTTGTACTCAATTTTACTGTCTGGCCAAAATGAAAAAGTATAATTAACAGTGTAGTCATGTCTGATTCACTCTGATGGCGACTACAATTGGAGCTGTAGCTGTGTCTCAGTACAGGCTGGTAAGTTTGTATACAAAAAAGCAGGGTCAGACAGTTTAGGATAGTCAGATCTACGTACAAGAGGGTCCTAAAGTGAGGAGGCAGTCATCACCAGGCTGCTCAACAACAAAACACTCCCTACTGTAAGTTTTCAATACACTCTCAGCTCTTACCTCCCATCTGATAATCTCAATCTGTCTTATTCCAACTTCCAGTTACTCTTCTCTGTAATTCTCTTCTCTAAGTTAGGTGTACCCCTGCTTTAAACTCAGTTTTGGGGGTACTTCCAGCTTAATCCTTAGAATGTCTTCAAATGCTGACTCAATGGTCTCGCGGGTCTTTTTTCACTCAGTTCTGACACCCCTATTTCTCACCCCAAATCCGCTTTATATGAATTGACCATCCTAACCTGTAGTACTGATGAACATAAATTTAACAAGGTTCTGAAAATGTTTTTGCTCCCATCCTTGTATTCTCTTTGCATATTTGTCACAATTAATATTTTCAGTAATTTACACATAATGTAATATTAGATCAATCAATAAACATTTAACTCGTTTTCTAAATTGATTCTTCACTACTCAAGAATTTTATGATGATATCTAAATGTTTGGCATTTCTGGAATACTTAATTCAAGTTCCTTTTCTGATTGTTTTTTCCTAGGTTTTCTAGTATTTTGAGTCATATTTTTTGCATTTATTAGATTTTTTAAATTGTTTTCACTTATTAAAAGCTTTTCATGTGGTTTCAATTGCCATTTTGTATTTTCAATGGCACCGGCATTTTGACATTGGGTGCTATAAAGCGTGATCACGTGTTTGATGTCACCAATGTGATACTCTAAAAATTGGAGAATTGTATTCAGTTTCATCCAAGTTTACAGATATTCTGAGAAAAACATTTGAGTGTGCGTGTCATTCAGTGTTGTTCAGAATCCAATTTCCCGCCTTTTGCTTCTCAATTTATGCTATGATTTATTCCATTACAGTTTTGTTAAAGCGAATGATAGGACTGACTTTAGGTTTTGATTTTGTCATGGTCATCCCAAGTAACTCTGCTTGCATTTTCCCATGCAAGGCTTAACAAAAGGTACGTTTCAGTCTTGTTAAATAGTTCATGTAGTTGGTCAGCTATTACCATTTCAGATAGGGTGGCTATGGAGTTATACCTCCAGGTGAGTCTCCTAACAATCTCTTCCAGGTTTAGTTGCACGTCCATATTGCCTAGCTACTTTAGGTTCAGTGGCTTTTAGGCCTACCTTATGAAAAAAAACATTTTTGTATAATTGTGAATAAGTGGCAGTATCATACAGCAACATATTGCTATGAATTTTCCCAGGTAGGGAAGAAAAAAGTCTCAAAGTAAGGTAGCTGTTTCTCATAAGAAAGACAGAAGTGTTGTGGTAAGGTTATCATACTCATTGATCAGGTTTCTGGAGAGGTGTGAAATGTTGCTTGTTGAATAGCACAGCAAAATAACAAATTCACTGTACATGTGAGAATATTAAGTTATATATTTAAGTAATAAAGTAATATGACACCTGTATTGCCTGTGTGAAAAGGTAATTGCCTCCTTAATTACTCACTCAAACTGGTAGACCAAAGTTAGTTGATAATTTGCCTCAGCTGACTGAACATAGCCAAATCTGATAGCAGCCAGCCCTGTAGAATCTAAACTTCAAAATAAATTAACGTTTACCATGAGAAGTAGTCACCACAAAACCTCTAGAACCACACTCTGCCTTGAAGGAAAGAAACTCCAGAAAAGATGTAGAAAAAAAGTTACCAATCAGAAGAGGGATACAACAATACAACAATATTCTGTCGTCATTTAACTCAGTTGGAATCCCAATTAATTTTACTGAATCAGCCCGCAATCTAGGAGTTATCTGAGACTCTAGCATGTCATTTAAAGCGCATATTACAAAGTTGTCCAAAACTTGTTTCTTCCATCTGAAAAATGTTGGGAAATTAATGCACTTTCTAAATAAACAGGATTCTGAGAAATGAATTCATGCATTTATCTCTAGTAGGATTGTCTACTGCAATGCGGTGTTCACTGGCTGTTCAAACTGTTCTCTATACAGCCTCCAGTTAATCCAAAATGCGGCTGCAAGAATTATTACAAGAACAAGAAAATACGAACACATAGCTCCAGTTCTTAAATCCTTACACTGGCCCGGTTAAGTTTAGGGCAGATTTCAAAATCCTCCTTTTAACATATAAAGCATTAAATGGCCAAGGTCCGGCTTACTTGTCTGAACTTATCATGGCTTACAAACCTGAGCGCACATTAAGATCTCAAGATGCCGGTCTGCTTAGGATTAAAATAACAGTGGGAGGTCGAGCTTTTAGTTACAGGGCCACTAAACTGTGGAATGGTCTGCCTAAGGTCTGGTCTGCTTAAGAGATGTCCCTTCAGTCTCAGCTTTTAAATCCCAGCTGAAGACTCACTACCTCAGTTTAGTATATCCTGACTAGAGCTGCTGATTAACTGTACAGCCTGCATCTCTGTTGTCAGTCATTAGCACTAAAACATAAGTAGCATGATAGTTATAATTTGT
Source organism: Polypterus senegalus (assembly GCF_016835505.1). Taxonomy (NCBI): domain Eukaryota; kingdom Metazoa; phylum Chordata; class Cladistia; order Polypteriformes; family Polypteridae; genus Polypterus; species Polypterus senegalus. The sequence goes on along the minus strand of NC_053157.1, from coordinate 61,618,409 downwards.
TACTAACCCTCACCTGTTCTGTTTCTTTCTCAGTACTCAAATGTGGCACTTGGTGCCATGGCCCACCTGCCAAGTTGTTTTGCCTGCCTGAGGTAAAGTCATCCCTGATGGAGGATCGCAGGAATCATGGGAAAGAGGGGGTCCTTTCATTGGATTGTCTGGCCCAGTGCTGTTTCAGCCGTGGAATGGCCAAATGGGGGAGGCCACTTGATGGATGAGGTCTCCAGGACTCTAAAAATATCCATATCTTATTATGTGATATCATCTACTGTTAAATTCTGCTCAGTACTTCTAAATTTTTTATTTTTATACTGTATTGAAGATTTGTTCTGTTCTGTGTATTGTATTGTATTGTATTGACCCCCTTCTTTTTGACACCCACTGCACGCCCAACCTACCTGGAAAGGGGTCTCTTTTTGAACTGCCTTTCCCAAGGTTTCTTCCATTTTTCCCTACAAGGTTTTGGGAGTTTTTCCTTGTCTTCTCAGAGAGTCAAGGCTGGGGGGCTGTCAAGAGGCAGGGCCTGTTAAAGCCCATTGCGGCACTTGCTGTGTGATTTTGGGCTATACAAAAATAAACTGTATTGTATTGTACAAAGCCATTTTTAATGCTCTGGAAGTTCAACAGAAAAAAATGGAGAACATTTAAAGCAGTGGTAAATCTTTCCAAGAAAGGCCAGCCTGCCAAAATTACTCCAAGAGCACAGCTCTTATGTTCAAAATGTGCAAAGTGCATGCTTTTTGCTAAAATAAAGTTAAATATCTACATCTAGAACAATCACCGCACATTATAATCAGAAAAGGCTTTAGTTAGATTCAATTCACAAAGTCATTCACATGAGGCTTTAGTAAATAGCAAATAATCAATGGGATTTTAGCATGGATTTTGCATGTTTTGAACAAAGCAACTGGATAACAGGCATGTGGATTATATGATATGAGATTTTGTTTTCCTTATTCCATGAATGTGTTTCACATTGTTTGCTGTTGGACAACGTTAGTCACTATAAGCTTGTATTATATTGTAACTTTGTTTTTTCTCGGCCACTACTACAAACTACATGGGGTAGTTTACATAAAAAAATAAAAAAATACCATTTTTGGGTAGAATACTTGTTTAAGGAGAATGATGGATCACTTGTCAGTGACCTGATGCTGAACTATAATTGGTTTATGTGGCAGAAAACTTGCCCAAAACACAAACAACTCTAAATTGAATTGCTCAGAATAAATAAAATTCAGGCTTTGGAATGGCTGAGTTAAAATCCTGACTTGAACCCAACAGAGATGCTGTGACAAGACCTGAAAGAAGCAGTTCACATAGGCAAACCTACAAATGTGTCTGAACCTCAGCAGTTCTGCAAGCAAAGAGTTGCCTAAAATTCCCCAGTAGCAATGTGGAAGACTAAAATCTAATTATCAGAAGTGTTTATTTGCGATAGTTTCTGCTGAATGTGCTGTAAGCAAGTATTGAAACTCTGGAGACAACTACTTTTTCACATGGGTGACTGGGGTGTTGAATAACTTTGCTCCTTGAATGAAGAAAGTAATGGTATAAATCTGAATCATGTGTTCATTCTGACTGAATTTTGTCTAAAAATCAGAGGGTAGTAATTATGTAAAATATCAAATAACAGAGTGTGGCTGAGTTAGTTTGTTTTATTGTGAACATTCTCAAAACTTTTTTTTATATATACTGAACTTCTTTTGTTTTATATATATTGTAAATTTTGTTTATTTTTGAATGTAATCATTGTATCTGTTGTATATAGTTCCTATTTGTCTGTTGTAGCGGGGGGGTCGCTTTAATTGATGCAACACCCACGGGACGCGCATGTAACGTACAGCAGACTCCTGGCAAAAGCTGGATGACGCTTTTGCAGGTGAGGCGCTTCTCAACGCTCTCCGTCTCTTGTATAAGTTGACAAGTTTTAAATAAGTGTTTTCTGTATGAAACTGAATGGAACCATCACGCCATGTGGTTGTCGATGTGCTTTAAGGTTCTGTTGTCCCTTTTGGTCGTCAGAAATGGGTTTTAAAAGTGTTTGGTTTAGCGGAGATTCAACCTCATTGGTATATTGTTTGGCTTGCTACAGCAGACCGAGAGCGCCTGACGTTACATGTGCTGACTGTGCCCTTTACTGCTTGTCTTGTAGAAAAAAGCTGGATGACGCTTTTGCAGGTGAGGCGCTTCTCAACGCTCTCCGTCTCTTGTATAAGTTGACAAGTTTTAAATAAGTGTTTTCTGTATGAAACTGAATGGAACCATCACGCCATGTGGTTGTCGATGTGCTTTAAGGTTCTGTTGTCCCTTTTGGTCGTCAGAAATGGGTTTTAAAAGTGTTTGGTTTAGCGGAGATTCAACCTCATTGGTATATTGTTTGGCTTGCTACAGCAGACCGAGAGCGCCTGACGTTACATGTGCTGACTGTGCCCTTTACTGCTTGTCTTGTAGAAAAAAGCTGGATGACGCTTTTGTAGAATAAACGGCAGAATTCGGGTATTGCTGTGTCTGTCTTCTTCCAAATCACCAGCAGCCATTCTAAAGCCGCTACAAGAGCATATTAGGAATGGGCAGATACTTTTTCACAGGTACTACAGAACAAAAGTTTTTTATGGGCTGTGAACAAACACAATACCCAAAATGGATAGTAAAATCCACTAAAGTATTATGGTAGTTCAGTATTGACCCAAAGACATGGCAGTGTTTAAAATGTGTACAAAAATGTGACATTTGAAAACTTTTTTGTTTTTATAAAGTTAGGTCACTTTACTAAAAATCATCAAATTCTTAGGTGAAGTTATAAAATTTGGGTTGTTTTTTAAGTCAAGTCAATTTTATTTAAAGAGCACATTTAAAAAAGTCAACAAAAGTGCTGTAAGGGTTGTGAACAAACAAACCAATCTAAATGTAGTGGATAACTCATTAAAGTCAATGGTGTGTCAAAAGTGACCCAAAAGACATGGCAAGGTGAAAGGTTATTAGAAGCTATGTAAATTATGTGGTGTTTTAATTTTTTTGCTTTTTGTATTTGGGGAATGTGAGAAAAGTCACTAAGTTTAAACCTGAGCAGTTGAAATTTAGAGTGCATTTACTATTTCAAGCAGAAACTTTGATAAGATTTGTAAAGGTTAAGGCCTTGAATCAGTTAAGAGTGCATCACAGGGTGCAGTTGCACACACGTACATACATCTCAATGATAGTTCACAATGGGCCAATTCAGAGATGCTATTTAGACAAATGTGCAAGTTTCTGAGGGGAAAGTATAAAAAAAAAACATGGGCAAAAGGAGAATATGCCAAATCAACACATATTTCAGGTACTGAACTCATATTCCTGAAGCTAATAGAAACCACAATGCCACATAATTTCAAATAGGTAATTATTTATTAAGGCATAGATCACTGCTAACAATTTACAATTACTACAGTATATATTAGTGTTTTAATGCTGATTGTACTTGGTAATTACTTGGTTAAATCCAGTATAACTGTACATCAAATAATGGCATAGTCAAGCACACAAACAGTACTTACCTGTACACTGTCACACATGCACAATTGGGAGACAGTCGACAAAACCCACGGCGAGTAGACGGTCAAAAGACGGAGCGCTACAAAAGGGTGCTAACCTTTCTCTCTCTTTTTCCGCAGAAGCAAAGAAGAAAAATAAACTGCCTTTATCGCGGAGCCAAAATGGCCAAATTGTCGTTTCGTCCTTCATTGATGACATCACGAAGATGTCAGAACCAAGACGTCACTTCCCCCATTTAATTTCCTGTAGCCATTTTCTTTTCTGTATAAATACCCCCCTATTTGCAATATGAGTTTGTCAAATGCTTGGTTGAACCTTTATGTTTCAGTTTTTTTTTTTTTGACCTGTCCGTTGGACATTATATTTTAGAATTAGAACAATCTAGACGAGAACAGGCCATTCAGCCCAACAAAGCTCGCCAGTCCTATCCACTTGCTTCCTCCAAGAAAACATCAAGTCGAGTTTTGAAAGTCCCTAACGTCTTACTGTCTACCACACTACTTGGTAACTTATTCCAAGTGTCTATCGTTCTTTGTGTAAAGAAAAACTTCCTAATGTTTGTGCGAAATTTACCCTTAACAAGTTTCCAACTGTGTCCCCGTGTTCTTGATGAGCTCATTTTAAAATACAAGTCTCGATCCACTGTACTAATTCCCTTCATAATTTTAAACACTTCAATCATGTCACCTCTTAATCTTCTTTTGCTTAAACTGTAAAGGCTCAGCTCTTTTAATCTTTCCTCATAATTCAACCCCTGTAGACCTGGAATCAGCCTAGTCGCTCTTCTCTGGACCTTTTCTAGTGCTGCTATGTCCTTTTGTAGCCTGGAGACCAAAACTGCACACAGTACTCAAGATGAGGCCTCACCAGTGCATTATAAAGGTTGAGCATAACCTCCTTGGACTTGTACTCCACAGATCGTGCTATATAACCTAACATTCTGTTAGCCTTCTTAATGGCTTCTGAACACTGTTTGGAAGTTGATAGCTTGGAGTCCACTATGACTCCTAAATCCTTCTCATAAGGTGTACTCTCGATTTTTCGACCGCCCATTGTGTATTCAAACCTAATATTTTTACTTCCTATGTGTAATACTTTACATTTACTGACATTAAATTTCATCTGCCACAAATCTGCCCAAGCCTGTATGCTATCCAAGTCCTTCTGTAATGATATAACGGATTCCAAATTATCTGCTAATCCACCTATCTTGGTATCATCTGCAAACTTAACCAGCTTGTTACTTATATTCCTATCTAAATCATTTATATATATTAAAAATAGCAGCGGCCCTAGCACTGACCCCTGTGGAACACCACTCTTAACATCGCCAGTTCTGATGAGGTTCCTCGCACCATCACCCTCTGCTTCCTGTGTCTGAGCCAATTCTGCACCCATCTAAAAACATCACCCTGAATTCCCACTTCTTTTAACTTGATGCCCAACCTCTCATGTGGCACCTTATCAAATGCTTTCTGAAAGTCCAGATAAATAATATCATAAGCTCCACTTTGATCGTATCCTTTTGTTGCCTCCTCATAGAATTCCAACATGTTAGTAAAACACGACCTCCCCCTTCTGAACCCATGCTGACTGTTCAGAATAACTCCTGTCCTTGTCATGTGTTGCTCAATCTTATCCTTAATAATTCCTTCCATTAATTTTCCTGTGATGCTTGTTAAGCTTACTGGCCTATAGTTGCTTGGATCTGCCCTGTCACCCTTTTTATATAATGGGATGATATTTGCCATTTTCCAGTCCTTTGGAATCTCTCCAGTGCACAGTGACTTCCTAAAAATATGTGTCAAGGGTTTATATATGTACTCACTAGCCTCCTTAAGAACACGAGGATAAATATTATCTGGGCCTGGTGATTTGTTTGATTTCATCTTATTTAATCTGAGCAGCACTTCTCCCTCTACAATTTCCAAATCCCTCAGTACCTCCTTAGTAGTTGTGTTTACCTCTGGCAGGTTATCCACTTGCTCACTTGTAAACACCTCAGAAAAATGTAAGTTTAGGGCATCTGCTATTTCATTGTCTGTATCTTTTAATTCCCTTTACTATTCCTGATGAACTTGACCTCCTCCTTAACTGTTCTTTTACTACTAAAATACTGAAAGAATCTCTTGGGGTCTTCTTTCGCCTTATCTGCTATATTCCTCTCCAACTGTCTTTTAGCCTCTCTGATATCCTTCTTAATGGTTGCCCTCATTTTCTCATACGCTACGGTTCTCTTTGCAGTCATTAGTCTTATATGCCTTATACAGCAGTTTTTCCTTTGCAACTTCTTTTTAAATCTTTATTAATCCATCGTGGAGATTTTTTAGTTTCCTATTACTTCCAAATTTAGGTATGTATCTGTCCTGCATTACATGTAAAACATTTTAAACCTGTTCCACTGCTCCTCGACTGTCTCCACATTTAAAAGCTTATCCCAGTCTATCCTACTTAGACTTTGTCGCATCTGCTCAAAATTAGCCCTACTAAAGTTCAACTTAACAATTTTAGTCTTTGCATCTGTACTCTTACAAAATACTGAGAATTGTATTACATTATGGTCACTTGACCCTAGTGGTTCAATCACCTCTACACCCTCAATTCTATCCTGATTATTACAGAATACTAAATCCAGATAGGCTTCACCCAATTGTTGGTGCTTTAACATGCTGTGTTAAAAACAGTCGCGATTACTTCTAAAAACTCCTGCTCTTGTGCTCCTCCATCTGTAAGGTTATCCCAGTTAATATTTGGATAATTAAAGTCCCCCATGACTATAATATCCCCTGTAAACTTGCCTTTTGATATTACTAAAAGATGTGTGTTGAAATTACTGTCTGAATTGGGTGGTCTATAACACACTCCTAAAATGAGACCTTTTCCCTAATATTTTCCAGGCGAAGCCACATGTCCTCACTAAGATGGGGCTCATCATCCAACTGAAGATGACTTACATTTAATTCCTGTTTGGCATAAACAGCAACCCCACCTCCTTTTCTGTTCTGTCTATCCTTCCTAAAAAATGTGTATCCCTCTATGTTACACTCATCCCCATCTTTGTTATTTAGCCAGGTTTCCGTTATTGCTATAATATCATAATTGTGCTCTGCTACATACAACTCCAACTCACTTACCTTATTTTTGATACTTCTAGCATTAAGGCAAGCTATTTTTAATGTGTTAATCCTTCTATCTTTACGTGTTTGCTTAAAATTTACATTACTATGCATTTTTATTTCTACACCATTGTTTGTTCTTCCATGTATAGATCTAAATCTGGCCTGTCCTAAACTCCCTGCCCCCCCATTCCCTAGTTTAAACAATCCTCGACTAGCCTACACATACGCCTCCCCAATACATTGGTGCCCCTCCGGTTCAGATGTAACCCGCCACGCGGAACAGGTCCCATCTGTTCCAAAAGGAGTCCCAATGCCCCATAAACCTATACCCTTCTACCCTGCACCAAGATTTGAGCCACGCGTTAAGCCTTCTAATCTCCTCAATCTTACCTGGACTGGCGCGTGGCACAGGCAGAACTTCGGAGAAGACTACCTTGTCAGTTCTGCTCCTCAGCTTGGTACCTAACTCTTTGAATTTGGATCGCAGAACTGACAGACTACCCTTATGTATGTCATTTGTTCCAACGTGGACAATGACAACTGGATCCACCCCGCTCTGGCCAAGAGCCTATCCACCCTTCCAGGAGGTCTCCCACCTGTGCTCCCGGAAGGCAACACACCGCATGAGACTCTCTCTCTGGAGCACACCTGCGCTTCAATCCCCTAATGATTGAGTCCCCAACTATCACTACCTCTCTCTTTTGTGGAACTGGTTTTGAGGTGGCCCGTTGGGGCTCCTCAACCCTGCCTACCACCTCAGAATTATCAGAGTCACCGTCCAGCTCCGCCAGGACATGATAACGGTTAGACACTTCTAATTCTGGGGTTGATGCCCCCGGACAGTGTGCACCCTTTACCTTACGCCTTGCGACCGTGACCCACCTATTCCTACCTGTCTGGTCTGGAATCTCCTCCGCGCCACCTTAGGGGTGCACACTATCTCTAAAGGACACCTGGGCCAAGTCCGCCAATTCTCTATTACAACGCAGGTCAGCCAACTCCTCCTCCAGTTCAGCGACCCTGAGCTCGAGGTGCTGGATCAGCTGGCATCTCTTGCAGATGTAGCCCTCATAGACAACTGGCTCTTCCAAACCATCATCTAAAAGTCCAACATCCAACAGGACTTGCATTGCACTGGCCTCATTATTAAAATTTGATTTGGGATTACTAAGCTGCCTTAACTATATATTTTTTTTTTTCTTAAAATTAAATTTCTTCTTCTTTCAGCTGCTCCTTAACTTAAATGGTAACACTAAGATCTGCTACAGATATTTTACACCTTTTCCCCTTAAGCTCCTGTACTGTTCTCCCTCTCAGCTGCCTGCTGTTTGCCTTTCTATGAGGTTAACTTTACTTTTCTCTGTCTCTTCTAGCTTTGCGCTCTTCTTACTTATAAGCTCTTCACTGCACTGTTTGTATTCCCCGTATTAATGAACCAATACGCTGTCGCCCACTTAACTGTTCTGCCTCTGGACGGCTAAGGACTGTTTAATCTAAAATAAACAAATAAATAAAACTTTACTACCTTATTTGCTCCTACTGCTCCTTGTGCCTGAACGGTGTCTTAACGCAGGCCGCTTACCTGCGCACTACTGAGTTTCCACCTTTACTGCTTTGAAGTCAGCCGCGGCCTTTTTTTCTTTTCCTTTAAACTAAGGAATCGCTGTTACGACAATGCGGTTATTTATTTACAAATGCCGATATCAGTTACTACTGCTTTCTACCCTGCCGCCTCGATGCTAATTCAAATACAGATAACAAGAAAAAGAACAAGTACAAATAACTTTTCCAAGCGCACTTCCAAACACCCAGCTACTTTTGCTCTTGTGCGGGCGAAAAAAGCAAAAAAAAAACCCTTCTAAAGGGAAAAAAGCTTTAAAAATTCCCACACGGTTCCTTAGAGGCAACCAAAACCCAAGTTTTTAAGAGCAAAATGTATTTTTTTAATGTAAATCTCACACCACAGAACAAACCAACACTCTCAACAGACTCTAGCGTTTGCAAAGCACACGTCAGCACAAAGCACACGTGACTCTCCTTAATTACCTTTCAGACCTTAATGGGGCGGTTCCCCAAAACTTTATTTGTCTGGCTCTTATTCAGGGTAGGTTTCTATTTTGCACTGACTGCTACTGGAATATGAATTGGATTTGGTAGTTATGTAATGGATTGATGGATATTTCTAAAAGACTGGGGAATAATAGTTACTAATGTTTGAAAGTGAAATTACTACCACATTCCAAACTACAGTACATCCCTTTTATATCCCTTCAAAGACATCAGGCCTCGATTGCAACACACCAACTTTTACAAGAGTGGCAGTCTATGGAGAAGGGAATTGTAATAGAGTGTACCATCTCACCAATCTTGTTCCTCATTGGAATGAAAATGATTATAACAGCAGCTGAAAAAGAGACCAAAGGACCATAAACCACCTCAACATGTCCAAGCAAGATGGGTCTTGGCACAGCTTGTCAGAATGGCAGCTTGGGCCAGGATGAATTTCAAGGCCAGGAAATCTATGAGCCTTATGATCCAACCAGGAATAATGACTAACAGGTTGAAACTGTTTGTTCAAGCGGGAAACAATTCTGAAAATCCCATAAAGTGTTTGTAAAAATGGTTAGTCAGAACCCTCTTAGACAAAACGAAACACCACCAGCACCAACAAACAAATGCAGGACTGTATGAGGAAGATCCACAAGTGTGCTTTGAATGGAAAGTTTAAGGTGTTGCCTGTTGCCTGCTGCCAAGATTGATGTGGCTGTTCATAGTATACGATGTGCAATTAACAGGGGTGAAGGAAATGGAGAGAAAAATAAATAAGCACCTCTATAAGTGATTTGGAATCCCTTCAAGCTTTGCATCGATTGGTTTATACTGTACATAAGATTAGGCCAGCTACAGCTCCTGCTGTCTTTTCTGATGGTGGAATTTCAACATAAGTAAGCACAGTCTTATCTATCTTAATAAAAGGATAAGTGTCTGTATGCCTGATATATTGCATTTGTCATTTCAGTAGATGGTGCATCACAAACCTTAACACTGCTTTTATGAATCCCCTACCAAATGACAGCACAGACATATGCACTGTAAATGTTAACACTGAGGTCTATATTGATTACTTAGATTTCAACCCATCTTAAATGGGTAGTGCAGCCAGTTATGACTAAGGTAATTCCACTGTGCAACTGGCAGGCTTTACTCAAGATAAGATATCTAATTTGAATACTTGCACTGGGAGACAAGGCCTTAGGACAACTCACTTCCAACAATGGACAAAGGCAAGAAGAAGGACCATGGCACACATCCTTTCAGGCTGTAAGATATAACTGATCCAAAGTAAAGATGACACCATGATAAGGTATTGTAGATGCTTGCAGATATTTTGTAACTGGAAAGGTGGAAGAGACATCAAGCCAAAACAAACTTACTCCATAGCATCACTTTTGTTAAAGAAGGAAGACTGCCTGCATGTTGAAGCTTAGCCAAACCTTTCGTACTTCAGTCGACTAAAGAATGGGAGATGAGAGATGACCTGGGAAGGGAGCTTCAATTCCCTGAGGCCATACTTCTCACTACCTTGATTCCATATGTGGTAATCTGGACAACTGGAGAACTGGCCATAATGTGAGAAGAAAACTGTGAGTAGAGAGCAAAACAGAAGACCAGCAAATAGCAAGAGCTCGAGAAACAACCACAACGGCAAAGGATGGCAAACCTAACTGAATTTTATCCACTATGTACTGCAGAGCCTTTCTTTATTTCAGTATTTTTGAGATATAAATTAGTTTTATTTGCAACACAATGTTAATAAACAAATGTTCAAAGGTAGTAGTCAAACAACACTCACCATTTCATCATATTGTTGAGACATCTGTACTAAAAGAAAAGTTCAAGAGAAGGCAGCTAAAAACAGTTAATATTCTTCAGGAAATTCCCAGGTTGCATAATAGAAGCATTGGGCTGCTCTGATACATTATGCCCACGTAAAGTGAAGAAGCCCTTATTTGAAAACTCACAAAGCAGCATCAGAAGGAAAAATAATAAATCCTCCAGAGAAATCACACACACACACACACACACACACACACACACACACACACACACACACACACACACACACACACACACACATATATATATATTGCAATAAATTCCAATAATTACATTCTAATAATTACATTTCAAATGCTGCATCCTCAAGTCTCTCTTTGATCAGTGTTTGTTTGATCTCTTTGGTGTTATTTTTTAACTTGAGACACAGTTGATTTCTTTTTTGAAAAAGGACAGAAGAAATGAAGCAGATAACTTTTTTTATGTTCAGTGCCAGGACAAGTAGCATTAGTTCAGCTTTTTATTAAATTCTTTCTGTGGGGATTTTTTCATGTTCTTATACTTTTCTACCAAGCCAGTGTGTGAAGTTTTGTCCATGACGGGGTCCTGTAAGTGCTCTAGTATTAGCTGAACATTACAATCTTGCTACGAACTATACAATAAATTACCTGTGGAAAAGTGGAATTAGTTAGAACATGAAGCAATCATCAAACCTTGTACTTCCTGCCAACATCATTAAATCAGTCACTGTTCATGAGATATATGCTCTTAGATGCTTTTAATGCTAAAACGTCTATTTCATCTCACAGGTTTAGGTAATTTCATGCTGTGAATGAACCAATCTGCCACCCTGCCATAGACCAGCACTGTTAGTTTGTTAAGAGTACAGAAGACAGAAGCACATCATTTAGAAGGTAGAGCAGGTGTTATACCAGGAGAGGAACTGTTAAGCAAGTTGAGCCCAAGGAGAAAGTCTATCTTTCATTTTAAGCCTAGAATAAAAGTAAGAAACAAAGACTAAAACTCAGAAATAGGGAAATCTAAAGGGCATTACTACAAACAAGCTTGAAAGGTTTTTATTCAGTTATCCACAGAACTAACACATATAGCACGTCGATCTTAGTAGTGGTGTCCTGATGTTGTTAATTGTGCAACATCCATAGCATCCCTCACTGCATCTTGATGACCATTTCTTTTATTGTGTGAGGTCCGATTATGAACCTATTTTTTCCATTTACACTCTTTAGATTATCCATCCATCCATCCATTTTCTAACCCGCTGAATCCGAACACAGGGTCACGGGGGTCTGCTGGAGCCAATCCCAGCCAACACAGGACACAAGGCAGGGACCAATCCTGGGCAGGGTGCCAACCCACCGCAGGACACACACAAACACACCCACACACCAAGCACACACTAAGGCCAATTTAGAATCGCCAATCCACCTAACCTGCATGTCTTTGGATTGTGGGAGGAAACCGGAGTGCCCGGAGGAAACCCACGCAGACACGGGGAGAACATGCAAACTCCACGCAGGGAAGACCCGGGAAGCGAACCCAGGTCTCCTAACTGCGAGGCAGCAGCGCTACCACTGCGACACCGTGCCGCCCTCTTTAGATTAGGTTTAATTAAAAAAAAAACTGTAGTAATCCTAAAAGGAAATTCACATGCATACAGCAACAGAAACACAAAAACATGGATACCAACTCACAAGAGAAGTAATACAGCCAATCAATCAATCAATCGACATGTAAATAAATTGTCAAGCTTGGGTCACAAACGTGCACAGGAGAGCACAGAAGGGTTACCAGGGAGCAGAAGCTTATTGCAGTTCTGGCAGATACAAACACAAGACTCTTTCAGAAGCATTCCGGCCACACTAGGACCAGCTATGAAACTTGACACCTCTGCCCTGACTACTGGTCAAAAGAACACTCTTCAAGGGGATACAGAGACTTGGAAGCAGTGGCCGGAGCAGAGTGAGTCTGGGGGAAGAGAGGACAGGAGAGAGAGACCTCAGGATGGCCGTGGCTCGGTCTTTTAAATATCTGAAGCCCTGTGTGTGGAGCACGTTGCATGGCAAGCCAGAAAACCTGCAGCTGATCCCGCAAAGAGGAGGTGTAAGAGTATGTTTGTTTCCCATCGAAATACTGTTTAACAGGGAGTATCTAAAGAGAGGCCTTGTCCCCCTGCGGCAGTGGTCACAAAATAAATAAGAAGGGGGCAGAAAAGACCCCCAGTGGTGCTTCTTTGCATATCTGTGGCTAAAAATGTCCCTGCAGGGGATTTTTCATGATGGCATCCAATTTTGCTAACATCCTCTTTTCCACAACAGCGTCCTTCCCCAGGAGACCACAGTGTTGAACACCACACTGGCTACTATGGACTAGTAGAACATTTCCAGTAGCTTGCTGTACATATCAAACGACCTGAGTCTCTTCAGAAAGAACTGTTTGCTCTGACTCTTCTTGGAGCAGCATCACTTTCGGACCAGTCCAGTTAGTTGTTTATATGGACCCCATGGTAGTTCTAGCTCACCACCTAAAGTCCACCTCCAGCTCTTTTATCTTGCTGATGTTGAGTTGCAAATTGTTGTCTGTGCACCACAAAATAGAGTCCTCCACAACCTTGTTGTACTCTGATTCGTCTCCATTGTTGATGCAGCCTGTGATAGACGAATCATCAGAAAATGTCTGTAGATGGCAAATGCTGGTATTGTACTGGTAGTATGTTGTGTAGAGGGTGAACAGGAAGGGAGACAGGACAAATCCTTGATGTGCTTCAGTTTTACACAGCACCGTTTCTTTTACACAGTTCTTTATCCTCGCAAACTGCTGTCTATTGGTCAGGTAATCCACGATCCAGGAGATTTTCCCCCAGTCAGTTAGGCAGAATGGTGTTAAAGGCACTGAAAAATTTAAAGACCATTATCCTGACTGTGGTACCAGCTTTGTCCAAGTAGGATGCTCTGTGGAGCATGTAGATGACAACATTCACCTCACCTATATGTGTCTGATAGGCAAACTGCAGAGGATTCAGATATTCTGAGACCAGGGGTCATAGCTGTTTTAGGACCAGCCTCTCAAAGTTCTTCATGATGTATGAAGTAAGAGCAACTGGTCTGAAGTCTTTTTGATCACTGGAATGACTTTTCTTTTGGCACTGGGACCACACAGGATATTTTCCACAGCTGGGGAACCTTCTGCAAATGCAAGGAAAAGGAGAACAGGTGTTGTAGGACCCTGCAGAGTTGGCTGGTACATGTTTTAGGCACCCTTGGGCTGATTCCATCCTGTTCTGAAGTCTTGTTTATGCAGAGTCTTCCCAGCTCTCTCTTCACTTCATCAATAGAGACACAAAATCTAGTGAATGGAGAGGAGCTGGAGACCACAGGTGTAATAATATTGTGGGGGAAGGTCGTGCAGGGTGCAGATGTCAGTTGGGAATCTAGAACTTCTTCAGCTCGCAGGCTGTCAGTGTTGGTGGAGGGCTGTACTGACAAGAATGAGTCAAACCCGTTGAAGAACTGGTCCAGTTTATTAGCTCTGCTCTTGCCCCCTTCTTCACCATGTTTTACAGCCTGCTTATAGCCAGTGATAGTCCTCAACACATTTGACACTTCCTTTATGTTGTTTGTTGTGCTCAAGTTTGTCTTTGCAGTGGGCTTTCCCCTTTTCAGAGCTGCTTCTTCAGTTCTGACTGTACCTGGTTTATTTCAGCTTTATTTCCAGACCATAAGGCTCTCTTCTTCCTATTCAATAAAGCTTTTAAATTATTTGTGATTGATGGTTTGTTATTGGGGAAACAGTGCACTGTCTTTTTGGGGACTATGTTATCCACACAGAACTTGATGCAGTCTGTGACCTTAATAAAATGTCTAAAATCCCATACACTCCTTCCCCCTTCAATTCTACATCTGCAAACTCAGGTAATTAGACTAAATTAAGAAACAGGTAGGAATTAACTTACACATTTAATTATGTATTACTAATAAAAATGCCCAAAAATATGGAAGAAGAATATAATGTGAATATTGGAAAATGATACCCTGAAAGCCTTAGTAGCAGTGCATCTTGCACCTGTAGATAACTCTCAGCTTATCTTCAGTCTAGCTTGCTTTGGTACTGCATGGCCATTGAATGGAGTACTGAAACAGGCCACATGCCTGTCTCAATATGGCTGCTGAGCTAAAGTTGTCTTCAACATGACCTTCTCTTCATGGTCAGATTGTGAGAGTGAGACGTAAAAATGGAGTCACCCGCTTTATACCATCTTACAACAAAACATCAACCAATGGGGCTTCATGGAACAGAATGGCCTCTGACTCAAAACAAATCATAAATAGCCATTGTTTAGACTAATAGAATTCAGGTACAACTCATTCCCCAGCTGCTTTGTTTAGTCACTTTATGGCCTTCCTGCAGGAGATAGCTTATTAGTCCCAACACAGTGATTCTTGCCAAGCTGGTCTGATGCTCCATCCCCCTCACCATAAATTACTCATGCTGAGTCAGTCCTAAAGACTGGGGGGTTGCTTAGGTAAACATCAAAACACTTCTGCTCTCTTCAATGAACTAAAAGCATGCCCCCTGAAACATTAATATTACATTTGCTTTGTCTAGTTTACAAATAAAGACATGCAAAATATTGTAATATTGTCTGGAAAATTACCTCCGAGGCAGCATGTCCTAAATGCCATGGAAATGGGGCTGTTGAGAGTGCTGTGGAGAGGGGTGGTCAGAGGAGCCCCATCTGTCACTCTCATCCCAGTGGCTGCTTGGGGGCAGAAAATTTTTAAAGAAGTTCTTAATGTCAAATGAAGAGGTGAATTAGTTGTGGTTGTTTTTTCTGTTTGGGAACCATTTATGTTTGAGTCTGTATGTCCAGATAAGGCAGAAGAGTAATGAAACCTTTTTTTTTTGGAGTGCTATACAGTAGCAATTTGCCTGTGCGGCTTATTTCTCCTGCCTGAAAAGAGACATTACAATATCTATTAACTTATATGGTAGAAATGAGTCCACCACACCATTACCAGAAATGGTGACATACCTGGAAAACCAATCTGGAAATGAAAACAATCTACAGCATACATATATATGAAAGGTAAGGTTAACTCACTCACTTACTCATCAACAAAAACACGATTTAAATTTAAAGTGTTACCCACTATTTCCAGTTTAGTTAAAAAGCTGAAGTTTGGCAGGATGGCACCGTACATCTAAGCCAGTAGGTATCTGCTAAGGAAAGATATTTAGAAGGTAAAACGAAAATGCCCTACAATTGAAAAAAATCAAATATCCAAGAATCTCCATCTTGACAGATTTGGTTGAAATTTGATGAGGTTATGGAAAAAAGAAAATTAGCCAACATGCGATTCTTTTATTTCTCAATAAATTTTATATTTGTCGATATTTATTAATATGTTAACTTACATGCTCTGAGTTGCTCTGACAGGGGGCTGTATACAAACGAAGAATGCTGCGGAAGTGATTGGCAGCAGCATTAGCTAATAGTGTGGATGGACAGAATTGCTCACATTTGCCATATACAGTGGGAAGCTGCAAAGCGTAATGTTTAGCAAGTGCTATAAAGCTTGAGTGCCAGTGCAAGACGCTCTGGTTATGAGCATAGGTGTCGCTTCATCAGAAGCAAAAAGGCAGGGAGAGAGAAGAAGTAGAAATGGCATCCTTGGATCTAAGACAAAGGGGAAAGACAGCATAAATTTAAACTCCATTGTGAAATATATTTGCATCTCCAGACTTTGAACAGAGACCCCCACTTCTGACCTCCAAAATCCTTTCCATTAACAAGTGCATCTGCTTACTTTAAATGGGAATACCCCATCAACCCTCTCCACTACATTTCAAAGTTCTTTACATATAAATTTGCATCTGCAGACATTAAAGAGGTCCCCTGACTGTTTAAGAAGCCACCAAAAAATACTACCCCAAAAGTACAAACATCCATTTCATTAAATGTGCAGCCTATAAACATCATTGCTGTTGGCAATAAGGTAAAGTAAAATGGAATGTGTTGGAACTGTATTATCTGACTATTGTTATGGCAAAAAAAAATATAAAAAGCTTAAACATACAACTGATGAAAAACACAAAAATACCTGAGTTAACAACATACCCCAGGGTTTGAAATCCTATGTCCAAAACCCTTAACGACTACACCACACTGCCTGCTTTTCTAAAAACCTTACAAATACTGCGTACACAAAAGTTGTCTAAGGAAGAACAAAAAGTGAACTAGCGACAGGGTCATGGGTATCCAAAGCTCATTAAAGTGTTTGGTGAATGAAGGCTAGCCCATCTAGTCCAATCCAAGAGAAGAGCTGCTGTAGCACAAATTACTAAAAAAATCGTAATATTGGTGTCTCTTAAGGATATAATATCCTGCATGTTCTTTCAGTGTCTAGCTATACAATTATTATCTGTAACCTCTTATCTGAATCACTGTGTGTATTGTACCCCAAGTATTCAACCCCAGAAACTCCGGTGGCAGGCTGCTCACCAACTGGGGCTATCTTCACTTTCACTCCTTTTCTTCAACCCAGTTTTCCACTAATATGAGGCTTCACAAGAGCACCCTTTAAGTTTTCAGTTAAAAAAATGTATTTATTTGCACCAAAAATAATGGCTGTAAATACAAAGCGATACAAAGAATTATATAAACTGGATGGGCCAAGTCTTCATTCATTCCCACTGCAAGACACAAATGACACTCCAGGGGCCTCATGCATAACGTCGTGCGTAGAATTCGCTCTATAACATGACATAAGCACAAAAGCCGAAATGTGCTCACGCACAGAAAAATCCAGATGCAGGAATCTGTGCGTACTCCAAATTCCACGTTCTTCCGCTACATAAATCCCGGTCAGCGTGAAAAGTAACGCACGTGCACGTGCACGCGCCAGCTGTCCCGCCCCAATTTCTCCCAGAATTACAACTCTTTAAATATGCAAATCAATACAAATTGCCCTTAAGCTCAGCGTTCTGTGAAAAGGCAATAGGAAAAGCACAGGGGAAAATCTAAGAATTTCTGCGAATACCAAGTGGAAGCAAAGGAAAAACATATTTGTTTAATTAAACCATGGTATAATCAACAAAAGGAAGTTGATCGAGTGACATAGCGTGTTGGAGAAACTCAATAGCTCAAGTTCACAAAGTCGCATAGTGCCCAAAATAAAAAAGAAGTCACATATCAAAGTTGCCGTGAAAAGGCCAGTTGTAAGCCCACTGTCTGAGTGTCATATGAAAGCTTATTAGGGTACAGACAAAAAATAGGCACACGGTGGGAAAAAAGCACGAAATGTCAACTTTAATCTTGAAATTTCCACTTTAATCACATAGTTTATTTTTTCAATAAAATAGAACATCATAAACTTCATCTTAAAATCATTTAATTTACTAGTTTCTCAAATCCCATCGTAACTAAAGTAGCATGTTAAATGCTTTGTTTTGTATGTGATCTTCAATGTGCTCTATGTGTGTGAATCACTACGTGCTTCTGTTCTTTCTCTTTCTCCAACATGACACAGAATCCATTACATTCATGATACAGGGTAGCCCACGAAAAAGTAGCCCGCCTCCCTGGCGAAAAAAGGCGCCCTTCCATAAAGAAAGAACTTGAAATGCAAAAATTTTTACTCACTCTTTACAGAAAGTGCTGAAAATGATTCTTTGTGGAATGGAATACGTCGCTCAGCTCGTACTCACACGTTTGCACTATGTCTACACAGCTTTCGTGATGAGGGTAGTCAATCGGCGCGCCACTCTGGCAGGAAGGCGGGATACTTTTTCGTGGGACACCCTGTATTACAGCTCTCTGAATAAACTTGATGCACTAGGATTGAAAGTTAAGACGGAAGTAAAAAACTTAGGGGTAACCGTTGACTGTAATCTGAATTTTAAATCGCATATTCATCAGACCACTAGGACAGCATTTTTTCACTTAAGAAACATAGCAAAAGTTAGACCTCTTATATCATTGAAAGATGCTGAGAAATTAATTCACGCTTTTGTTTTCAGTAGACTAGATTACTGTAATGCACTCGTCTCAGGACTCAAGACATAAATCATTTGCAACGAGTGCAGAATGCAGCTGCTAGAATCCTAACTAGGAAAAGAAAATCCAAACATATTTCTCCAGTTTTAATGTCACTACACTGGTTACCTGTGTCATTCAGGATTGACTTTAAAATACTGCTTATGGTTTATAAAGCCTTAAATAATCGCGCTCCATCTTATATATCGGAATGCCTGACACATTATATTCCAAATCGTAACCTTAGAACTTCAAATGAGTGTCTCCTTATAATTCCAAAAGCTAAACTTAAAAGAAGTGGTGAGGCTGCCTTCTGCTGTTATGCACCTAAAATCTGGAATAGCCTGCCAATAGGAATTCGCCAGGCAAATACAGTAGAGCACTTTAAAACACTGCTGAAAACATATTACTTTAACATGGCCTTTTTATAACTTCAATTTAACTTAATGCTGATACTCTGTATGTTCAATTCATCATAATAACTATTCATGGTGGCTCTAAAATCCGTACTGACCCCAACTCTCTCTTCTGTTTCTTTTTCCGGTTTCTTTGTGGTGGCGGCCTGCACCACCATCACCTACTCAAAGCATCATGATGTTCCAACATCGATGGACTGAAAGCCAGAAGTCTACATGACCATCATCACCAGGTCCTTCCATGAAAACCCTAAATACAAAGAGGACTGTTTGACTTATGTTAGGTAGATTGCCCAGAGGGGACTGGGCGGTCTCTTGGTCTGGAACCCCTACAGATTTTATTTTTTTTCTCCAGCTTTTGGAGTTTTTTTGTTTTTCTGTCCACCCTGGCCATCGGACCTTACTTATTCTATGTTAATTAATGTTGACTTATGTTTATTTTTTATTGTGTCTTCTATTTTTCTATTCATTTTGTACAGCACTTTGAGCTACATTTTTTTGTATAAATATGTGCTATATAAATAAATGTTGATTGATTGATTTAATAATTAAAATACTGAGATGTATACGTGATATAATTTTCATGATGATTGGAATGAAAGCATGTTATTAAACATGGGAACACAGTAGTGCAGTGATTGTTCATGTCTCACACAAGATGCTGCTGCATCATGCGCGACCTTTGATGAAATAATTTATTGTAGCAGTACTGTCTCTTTTAAACGTGCTAACCTCCAATTGCTGTACTTACTTTTCTTTATCCAAATACCCAATCGCCATACAATTAGCTCTGTAATAGACGTTAAGCCATCTGTAAGCTTATAACGCCGATTCTTCAAAACTTTTAAGGAACATTGAAATATCTTCATAGTACGTGTTTAATTATTCTATCCATCTATCCTTCCAGTGTTGCGCCAGCCTCAGCAAATATACAGCGCGAGGCAGGAACATTACGTGAACTTGCTAGCTCTGCGGCATCGTGTCCTCACATGTTTAATTATTAACAATACAGATTATTTAAATTAAGTTAAAGTTTTGTCTGTATAATATAATCAACATACTGTATTTTGCTGCATTTCATCTTAAAAATGATATTGTCATCATATGTAAATACGCGCTTTATAAAGTGGCTCAGGTTGTGTAATATTATAACTGTAGTGCAAGTATACAGTGGGGTGATTGTACTTATAAGTACAAACAGTTCTACAAGGAGCAATTGATTGAGTGTGTTTCTAGTTCTTGGGATGAAACTGTTTTTGAACCGCAAGGTCCGTACAGGAAAGACTTTGAAACATTTTGTCATGGCTGAGGCAGCGTGTCCTTGATGCTGTATACCGATAATTCTCTTTCCGATCAGCTGCTGCTGTGATTCACACTCGAATACAGTGATATAAATACTCCGAGTGGTGCAGTAAGAGTAATATGGAAAAAGATGATCCACTGTGGCAACTCCTAACGGGAGCAGTTGAAAGAAGAAAATGAAGGTGCAGTGAGAGTAACAACGCTAAATCACCTATGGTATTTAGAATAGTTTGACCATTTCGGGGACCATTATATTGTTACTGGTTAATTACAATCACATGCATTAAACTAATAAACAATATGAGGTTAATTTCAGTGTATTTATAAAGCTGCGTCAGGAAAAGAAATGATAACCAGACAGGAACAGTAGAACTGCTTTGACGCTGGGTGCCGCCAGTCTGAAAAACCGAGCGGAGAACTTGCGTACGACAGGGTATGAGGTACTGTGGAAAAGTGTGTGGCTTTAGGCTAAGTATAGGTTTTATATATCGCAATCTGAATGTGGAAACGTTCGTAGGCAACGTTTCTGTGCGTATGCACCGTTTATACAGTACATGAGGCCCCAGGTGATCCACATTCTTAGGTTTGGATTATATATCCTTAATCAAAAAATGGATTTCTTGTCATTGAGAGAACACTAAAGAAGATGTCCAGCAACAACTAAAGCTCCATGAAATGTCTGGTTCAGTTATTAAAAGCAGCAGCAGCAGATAGAGAAAGTACTCCTGGCAAGTGTCCTTTCTTTCACCAGGCAGCAACTGGGCTCTTTTAGTGTCAGAAAATCAGCAACTGAAAGAGCTCTGTTTTTGGAAAGTGTCCTCTTTCACAATAAAAGCAACCTGCATTTGTCCCCTCCTCAACTGGCTTATTTGTTTTCAGCCTCATTAGCGTAACTTGCTGACATTTTACAGGTACTCAAAACACACATAAAGTCTTATTTTCTTTTTGGCTGCTCCTGTAAGGGGTTGCCACCGCAGATCACGTTTCCATATCTTCCTGTCCTCCGCATCTTGCTTTGTCACACCCATGACCTGCCTGTCCTCCTCTCATCCCCCTTTGCCTATTACCTGGCAGCTCTATCTCCTCTGCACATGTCCAAACCAATTCAGACTTGCCTCTCTAGCTTTCAACAACAACAACAACAACATTTATTTATATATCACATTTTCATACAAAAAGTAGCTCAAAGTGCTTTGCACCCAAACCGTCCAACCAGCATTAACCCTCTAATGTACTTGTTCCCAATCCTGTCCATCATCATCACATCCAGTGCAAATCTTAACATCTTTAACTCTGCCACCTCCAGCTCTGTCTCCTGCTTTCTGGTCAGTTCCACCGTCTCCAACCCATATAACATAGCTGGTCTCACTACCATCTTGTAAACCTTCCCTTTCACTCTTGCTGACACTTGTCTGCCACAAATTACTCCTGACACTCTTCTCCACCCATTCCATCCTGCCTGCACTCTCTTCTTCACCTCTCTTCCACACTCCCCCTTACTCTGTGCTGTTGATCCCAAGTATTTAAACTCATCTACATTCACTAACTCTACTTCCTGCATCTGCACCATTCCAGTAACCTCTCTCTCATTTACACTCATGTATTCTGTCTTGTTCCTACTGACCTTCATTCCTCTCCTCTCTAGAGCATATCTCCATCTCTCCAGGGTCTCCTCAACCTGCTCCCTACTATCGCTACAGATCACAATGTCATCCGCAAACATCATAGGCCACAGGTACTCCTGTCTACTCTCGTCTGTCAATCTGTCCATCACCATTTCAAATAAAAAATGGCTCAGAGCTGATCCCTGATGTAATCCCACCTCCACCATATACACATCTGTCACCTGCTATACCACAGATCTCACCACTGTCAAACTTTCCTTGTACATATCCTGTACAACTGTTACATACTTGTATTACAGAATTATTATCACTACGCTCAAGGCTATTTTCCTATGGGAAACAAAAGCTGCTCAATCTAACTCTGCAAAAACACTCAATCCTGCTTCATCTTTCATTTTTCCCATCCTGACCAACTTCAGGCAAAGGCCTATTGTATGACATCGATCAGATGAAAACATTCAAATATACCCAATACAGCCAGAAAAGGAGCAGAGATCGGAAGTTGGGAAGACAAACAATACCAAAACACCAGAGCTCAGACGGAAAGGGCAAAAATTGAAGTTAAATACAACCAAGTTCAGTAGACCCAAGGTTCTTTTAAATTGCAAAATACACTACAAAGGTTTTGTTTCTCAGTCCAAAAACTTGGATACCGCTGAGAATGTGTCACCATCTTTAAACATTGTGGAGGTGATGTCATCACGCACAGTGACTCCTGGATGTCATGTGGTTGATTGGAGCAAAAGAGATTTTTTTTTATTTTTGTAATCAAAGTTTTATTCAGTATATTGAATTGATACATAACAGGACATGAAACCATTTTTTAATCTCAATAACAACAGATAGAGAGAAAGAAAATGAAACACTAAAAACATCCACCACCCCAGCCTCCAAAGGTGATGAACGTTATTTGAATGAAGCAAAAAGAGGATAGTAGTACAACAATCAGCCAGCAAGTAGAAAGACCGAAACGAAATGAAGAACAGCTAAGAAACCATCATGGAGAAACAAACAAGATACATATAGCTGAGAACAACAACAACTGTACAAAAACACAGAAAATGGAGGCAAATGAGACAAAAAATCATACACAAAATGGCTACCCCAAATCAACCAAATTAACGGTAATGTTATGATTTTATATTTTCTTTTTTATTTTCCTGGGTTTGCACTTATAAACAAAAATCAAAACCATTTTGTTTTGTGGGTTTCTCAACGTAAAGAATCTACAACAACAACAACAACATTTATTTATATAGCACATTTTCATACAAAAAGTAGCTTAAAGTGCTTTACATAATGAAGAAAAGAAAAATAAAAGACAAAATAAGAAATTAAAATAAGACAACATCAGTTAACATAGAAAAGGAGTAAGGTTCGATGGGCAGGGTGGATAGAAAAAACAAACAAAAAAAAAACTGCAGGGGTTCCAGGCCACGAGACCACCCAGTCCCCTCTGGGCATTCTACCTAACATAAATGACATAGTCCTCTTTGTATTTAGGGTTCTCACAGAGTCACTTGATGTTGATGGTCATACAGACTTCTGGCTTTTAATCCATCAATCATTGTTGGAACATCACGGTGCTTTGAGTAGATGGTGGTGGCGCAAGCCACCACCAAAAGGATACTGGAAAAGGAAACAGAAGAGAGAGTAGGGTGTTTAGTACAGATTTTAGAGCCATCATGAATAGTTATTGGATATACAGAGTATCAGGATTAAGTTAAATTAAGTTAAATTGAAGTTATAAAAAGGCCATGTTAAAGTAATGTGTTTTCAGCAGTGTTTTAAAGTGCTCTACTGTATCAGCCTGGCGAATTCCTATTGGCAGGCTATTCCAGATTTTAGGTGCATAGCAGCAGAAGGCCGCCTCACCACTTCTTTTAAGTTTTGTTCTTGGGATTCTAAGGAGACACTCATTTGAGGATCTGAGGTTACGATTTGGAATATAAGGTGTCAGACATTCCGATATATACGATGGGGTGAGATTATTTAAGGCTTTATAAACCATAAGCAGAATTTTAAAGTCAATCCTGAATGACACAGGTAACCAGTGTAGTGACATTAAAACTGGAGAAATGTGTTCGGATTTTCTTTTCCTAGGTAGGATTCTAACAGCTGCATTCTGCACTCGTTGCAAACGATTTATGTCTTTTTTGGGTAGTCCTGATAGGAGTGCGTTACAGTAATCTAGTCGACTGAAAACAAACGTGTGAACTAATTTCTCAGCATCTTTCAGTGGTATAAGGGGTCTAACTTTAGCTGTGTTTCTTAAGTGAAAAAATGCTGTCCTAGTGATCTGATTAATATGTGATTTAAAATTCAGATTACAGTCAACAATTACCCCTAAGCTTTTTACCTCCATCTTGACTTTTAATCCTAATGTATCCAGTTTATTTCTAATAGCCTCATTGTATCCATTATTGCCAATCACTAAGATTTCAGTTTTCTCTTTATTTAACTTGAGAAAGTTACTACTCATCCATTCTGACATACAAGTCAGACATTGTGTTAGTGAATCAAGAGAATCGGGGTCATCTAATTCGTCTTTTTCGTGATTTACTACTTTGTTTTTTGCCATCATTTTCAGTCTTGTTTTGCATTGTTATTAGATGTCGTCATTTTGAGAAGTTGTCGACTCTGTTGCTCTTGCATTTTCCCATAATCATCTGGGAGTGCACGATTGGTGACCTCATCATGTGTGACAGTATATAGGTTGCCATAAGACTTTTTTTCTATTCAAGATTTGAAATAAAGGATAGTGATTGGGTGTGACTTACTTTTTGACTTTGTTATTGACTGATTTTACTCTATGATTTCTATTTGTACAGTGTTTGGTCTGACCGTCGATTTTCTTTGATCTTCTGGTATCAACCTCGCTTTGGTTTTTCCCAGACTAGAATTTTCTCCTGGTCATTTCATAAAAAATACATTAATTAAATACTGTAATCAAAATAAAAGTAGAAAATAAATACAAAAATTCAGCTTGCATCTTCCAGCACTGTGCATTTGTATATAAGGGTGGCCTATGAGAGACTGGCATTCCCATTCCGAAGTTGCAACTCAACTTTGTGTTGGCTAAATGGAATCAAAACTTAATGGTTGGATTCCATATTGTCCCATCTTATTTGTGAGTACACTCTGCAATGGTCCATCCAAGGCTAATTATTGTCTTTTGTTCAACCCTAAACAAGTTTAGAAAATAGAGAGATTTATAAATCATTTGAGTGCTAATTCAGGCAATAGAAAGTTAATAGACAATTGAGAAAACAATGTTAGGGAAAATCTAGTGTGGGGTTGGTGCCAGGACCAGATGACAAAGAAGCAGTAAAGGCGCCTGAAGGCAGCGGATATAGTAACCACGGCCAGGTGCAAAAGTGGGGGAGGAACAGTGGTGGCGCGGATGGCTTCTCAGCTTCTGCCTGCTGCAGTCAATAACTAAAAGATGTGAACATCTGTTTTCTATAAAATCAGCAATGATGGATGCTCTTAGGCAGGCTTATTTGTTAAACATAATTGTTATTCTTATTATGATTTTATTAAACCCTTTCCTTTCAAGTACTTTGATTATGTGCCAGATGGGCAGTTTTAAAATGTTTATTCACCCTGGGGGTGCCAGATATGTCCCAATTTTGAGGTGCTCATATTAAGTCTCTTTCCTGTCCACAGTTTCCCCTCACTCTCTGCACAGCATCATTGTGAAGTAAGAGGCAGACGGTATCTTTGAGGCATTGACATGCCACATGTCCTGAGGGGGGAAATGAGAGGAGTGTCTATTGGAGCTGAAATGTGCAGACTGACAATCCTTTTGGCCACTTTTGCTCCACAGACAGATGTGCGAAGAAGTTCTGATCTGGCAGGATGCTGTACAGCCCCTGTGTCCAATAGGAAATGAGAACCACTATTGCCTCTTGGTACTCACAGTTGCTTGCTTGACTTACCGTTTATTTTTCTCTAACAACTCATT
Source organism: Polypterus senegalus (assembly GCF_016835505.1). NCBI lineage: Eukaryota > Metazoa > Chordata > Cladistia > Polypteriformes > Polypteridae > Polypterus > Polypterus senegalus. The sequence continues at coordinate 61,592,556 of NC_053157.1, read as the reverse complement.
TAATTTTCTGAGTCTGTAACCAGAGCTGACACTTCACGTTTTCCACATTTCTACTTCACATGAAAAATCAACACCACTCATTCAGCATTGGATTTGGCAGCCAAACACATTCTCTTCAGATCATATCTTTCCTGTATGGATATACTGTAACCCCTGTCAATATGAGCATGACGATAAAGCGCTTCCAACCAACCAGTCATACTTTCATTGTATATACTAGTTGAGATTACCTGGAGCTGGAGTTTAACCCAAAAGGAAGACCCCGTGACAGTCAGGTTTTGAGTCAGTTTAACCCCTTTGATTCATATTTTGTCATCATTTTCATGTCATGAATATTTCTTTTTATAATCTTTGCACCATTTTATTTATTTTACTTTTTGATCATTGTGATTTGGCAAGATCATTGCCACTGCCTTCTTGTGATAAGTGGAGTCCTGAGACAATTTAAAAGTAAAGATTTATGTAGTGTGACCAGAGCTACAGCCTAGAGCCCCCCAAACAACCTAACACAACTCAAGGTTCAAATAAATGATTCTTTAATTCACACAGCTCCCTTTCTTTTGCTCCCTCCCTGAACACTAATGGTTTAGTTTAGTGCACAGATTGAATTGGGGCAGGTACTTTAGGAGAAAGCTCTGTGGATGTAGTCTTTACAGTGAACTCTTTTTAATGTGTTGTCCCCAAACGTGTAATCTTGTTTGAGAATCACATTTTACCCCATGAGACTGGTAGGAAACACACCTGAACAGTGGGTGCCATGTGGCGTACGTCCCAACATCACATATTATTGAAGGAACCCTGGATGACGTGAGTGGGGATTGGTTAGACAAGGGGCTAGCAGTTTAAAAATATGGTCCAGTCTTTTTGACTGGTCTTCTAGGGTGTACTTCAGAGCTGCTGAGTTTCAAGAGCAGTAAGATGGGTGCTGAGTTTCGTATTTATTAGTGAAGACAGTTTTCTTCTGATTGTAGGTATTTTTGGGTGAAAGTAAAAATTGGGAGTGGGTGCTCATTTTTCATTATTGTCTTTGTGCTTATTTTTTCCCTTTTTAATTCTAAATATATTTGATTATTTTTTGTCTGTCCTTTATGAACTGTCTGTTTTTTCTTTTTACTTTGGAGCTGCTGTAAATATTATATATAGCACCTGCACTTATTTATCTTGTTTTTGTTATTTATCTTGCTTTGAACTGTAAATCCATTTGCAAGAGATTATTGATAATTGTTTTTGGCACATTTGGAATAAACCACAATTTCCTTTTTGGAGCAGGCGTCATTGTCTGTATCTCCATATTTCCATCCCCTGGTCACACAGCTGTGGCTCCAGGTGCCATTGCTCAGGGCACCACACTTCTCTACTTGTGCAGTTGCCATCTATGTTCTTGTAGTGCATCGTTTTTATTAATTTACACATTTGGAATGTGACCTTATAGTGATCTTTTTCTGTATAAGGATTTGTTCTTCAGAAGTTAATCAACTGATATTTGCAGTTTGTAAAGGGATAACAAACTCTTCAGGTTTAAGAAGGCTTTTATGAGACAGGACAGTTCCAAATTGTATGTGTGCACCCTGAAATGGACTGGCGATTGTCCAGGGATTGTGCCTGCCTTGTGACAAATGCTTGTTGAGAAGGGCTCCAGCTTCCCCCGACCCTTCTTTGGATGAGTAGGTTTAGGAAATGGATGGATGGAATAATAAGCAATAAAATCAATTCTCTTTGACTTTCATGATTTAGAAGTTGTGGACGCTAGCAGCGCTGTTGCCCCATGAAACCCAACAGACAGACATCAAAGACACACGTATAAAAACACTCAGTATAATATTTAATATTTTTCTTTAAATAAAGTGCACAAAGCACTGCACACTCCACAATTTTCAAAAATCAATAATCAATAATACAATAACAATATTCAATCCTCCACTCCCAGCAGCTTCGTCACCCAACCTCCCAACTCCAGCTCTCTTTGCTGGGTCTTGACCAGTCCTTTAAATTGTCCATGACTATTGGGTGAACTGTTATCCCAACCTGAGGTGGCGTATGTATTATGGAGCAGGTTTTCTTCAAGGGCCACTCTGTATTTTGCTGCATTCAGCTTTTCCTTAATTCTTACTAGTCTCCCTGTCCCTGACACTAAGAAGTATCACCATAGCATGGTACTGCTACCACCATTCTTCACTGTAGGGAAGGTATTAGGCAGGTGATGTCTTTAACAGACATAGTGTTTGGAGTACTGCTCAAAGAGTTCAATTTTTGCCTCGTCAGACCATATAATCTTTATTCCTCTTTGTTCTCAGAATTCTTTAAATGTCATCTGGAAAACTGTAAGCCAGCAATCGTATGCACCTGATTGATTGAGTGCTGCTTAGATGGTTGTCCTTCTGATTGATTATCACATTTCAGTAGAGGACCTTTAAATGTTTGAGTGACCATTGGATTCTTGGTCACCTCCCTGACCAAGACCCTTCTTGCCTAGCAACTCAGATTGACCAGACAACCAAATCTAGGAAGAGTATTGGTGGTTCCAAACTTCTTCAAATTCACATTTATTCATGCCACTGTGCTCCTAGGGACACTCAAAGCTTTAGAAGTGGTTTTATTCCCTTGTCTTGATCTACAGTAGGACTCACCGCAATATGAAACCTCCTTGGACTTCATGGCTTGGTTTTTGTCCTGACATGCAGCTTGAATTGTGAGACCCTATATGGTTGGCTCTTCATATGCACGTGTTTAAAAATTATTTGAAAAAAACATTTAGCTTGATGATGCAAAGAAAAAGAAGGAGCAACTTCCTCTAAAAATTTTTCTAGCTAAAGAATCCTCAATTGTGAACCCTCAACCATTAACACTTGAAGATCCTCAGCGCTGCCCTCTACTGATCCTCACATTAGGATTGTATCGACCTCAGGGTGGGACATGTGCCTCAGGTGGCTGGAGTTGGGGGGAGTACCGATTATTGCTGCATTCCCGTTCTCTTAGACATAATGTTGTATCATCAGAAATACTACATGATGCTTGTCAAACTTGGAATTCCAACTCTGACAATTATGACAAAACAAAGCTACCAAGTTGTCCAAATTGTGATGCAATTCTGACCTTTCACTAGTCAATTATTTAAAATAAAACATATGAATCTGGTATTCAAAATGCCATTTTTTAATCGAATTGCATTTAGAGTGAGGAAACACATTTAATATGTTTACAGTATTTTGTTCTTTATATCCACAAAAATGCAGCTTATTTTTATTTGATTTTTTTGCAGAACAACTAACAAATCAGCAGTGATCTTGAATTTTTTCCAAATAGATGGACCAGAAATGCATGTGAACACACGGAAGTGGGAAGATGAAAGTTCACAACTCGGAGCTCCAAATGGTCTTAGAGCATCTGAACAGGACATATGAAGTGGCCCCTTAGACAGCACTTTGATCATGTCTTCTGGCTGCTACAGCCCATCGGACTGGATGTTAGGCCACTGGCAAGTCTCGGATTTGGACTCTGGGCTTGGGTCTACTCACAGACAGCTAGAGTGAACAGTGCAGCATGTGGGTTGTGAAGGACAGCTGGGTTCCATGCCTGGCAGGGACGCCCCTGCTGCTTATGTTCCGGGGGAGCCACCATGGACAGTCCAATACCTCCCCCGGGACGCTTGGTGGCAGCCTCCCTTGCCGACGGTGATTCCCCAACCACCTGCAGGTCTCCATGGGAGATGGAGTCCTCCACAGCTTGGTTGGGCCGGGGGTGGCCGCCAGCGGGGCTGTCTGCTTCCAACAGCTCGGCTGGACAAGTCTTCAGCCCCAGCCGGAAGTGCAATCAGGTCCAGGTGGTCAATCACCTGGAATGCTTCCGGGTGGGCTATAAAAGGGCCCAGCCTCCACCACTCAAGGAGCCAGAGTTGGGAGGAAGGAGACAAAGTTTGAGGAGGAGTGGTGGTAGAAGAAGAAGAAGAAGAAAAGTGTGTTGTGGTATTGTGTTTTTGCTTTGGGACTGTGTTTGGGCTGTGTGGCACGGGGAAGACGTGTCCCACAGCTGAAGAGAAAAATAAAGTCTTTATGTTTTTATACGTGCCTCCGTGTCCATCTGTGTCGGGTCAGGCGCCTATATAGCGCCTTTGTTACAGGGTCCTTAGTGAAATGGAGCCAGATGGTGTGCACAAGGTTACAAAGGGACAAAGCACCTGGAAACTTGTAGCGCCATTGTAGTCCTGAGCAGCATAGCAGAAACAGCACTTAAGAAGCCAAAGGACCACTCACCAGAAATCAGCTTAAGGAGGCCAATTGCATTCCTCGGTCTCTCGCATCCCACAGGTTGTGACAGTATTGCTGAGCATCCTCCAAAGTTTCAGTGTCTAGTATCAGCATGTTAACACTGTGTGTGTGAGAGAGAGACAAAAAGAATAAAATAATATTTCCATCCATCCATTATCCAACCCGCTATATCCCAACTACAGGATCAATAGAGAATCTGCTCTTCACACAGTCTGGTATGACAGTTCTTCAAAGTAAGCAGAGTGCACACCAGTTGAGAACATGCACAAAATTGGTTGCATCAAGAAGACAAGCAATACGATCAAAGATTGCAGTCAACTAAGGTACTGTATGACCTTAATTCTCCCCACTTTCTGGCAGACAATACATGACAATAAAAGCCCACACCCCAGACTTAAAACGAATACCTCATAACACCCTTCCTTACTGCAGTCTGCTATATTGTACATATATTTGAAATTGGGAATCTTTAAATGGTCCATTACATGTGATTATGCCTTTAATGTTGCATTACTAATTAAGTTTATTTTGATTCTTTGATTATGAATAAGCATGCAAGAAATAATTTCATGGTGCAGTTGTCAATATGACAATAAACAAAACTAAGCTGAAAATATTGTTAATGTAATATTATGTAGCAAGACGGACCTGAACTGCTTGAAGTTCCTAGGATTTTGCTTCTTTAGAATCCCAATGCCATCCTTAAACCTCCCCTGCTCTTCTAGATCACCGTCTAGATCTTCCACAGCCTGTCTAGCAGTTTGGTCACCTCTTATACACCATGTGCTCTCAGAATCTTAATAGCCTCCTGGAACCTTGACTTGCTAACATAAAAAGAACTGAACATTGGGTCCTGGATACAATGCAGCCCTTCTGGGGATGTGATATAATATTATTAAGTTACAAAGAGGTTAGATTGACAACAATACTGAAAACCTCTTTTCATGATATGGTGAAAACAGCAACAGAACACATGAAGATCGCCATATCCCAATAACATTTTAAAACATATGTTTTGCAAACAAAACTGCATTTTAAAAATGTAGGCTGCTGCCTAAAAAAAGTCAAAAGAGACTAAATGAATATCAAGTAGATCCAGAGACACACAAACAAAGAGTAAAAGAAGACAGCTGTTATTTCCCTGAGGAAGGCCTGCTTGTTGAAACATAGAATTTATGTTGGCTTATAATTTTTGGTTTTAAGTACTAAATAACAATCAATAACTATTATGAGTTCACTAATTACGTAAGTTTGGTTCACATTTCTCAAGAACTCATAAATACAGCACTGTAGAATACAAACATCAAAAAAGGGTTTATGGAAACAGCCAAAAGTAAAAGGTTTTGGAATTAATAGTGCTTAAAATAAAATGACAACTCTAGTCAGTAATTGAAAGCAAATGACAGGAATTATAAAATCTCTTTTAATACTATAAGTACATACTATTGGAGAATTTGAAAGTTATTGGTTAAAACGCTTTTATAGAGATATCTTTAATGATGGCAGCACAAGAAAAAATTACAACCATTATAAAGTAACAGGGTGTATGTACTGCATGATTGACTATGCCAAAGAATAAGTCGTGAAAGGACCAAAGTACACTGTACACATGTACTGTACATGTTAGCTATAGCATCTACAGTATATAAGACAGGGGGCCTTAGCTGTTTTTTCTTCTAGTTTTAAGTCTGTCTGAAATGTTGATTTCCTCATCAATTGCCACTTTTGTCTGTAAAAGTACCAAAGCTTATTGTATTAGCCCTGACAATACACACATCCAGTCTGTGCATAGTAACTGAATATAACACTTTCAGACCCACTGAATCTAATTCAATGTGAACTTGAACCCGGACACAGACAGACGGACATCATTAGTTCACCCAACACACCCTTTATTATTTACAATATTTACAAAGTTCTCTACGTGCACCCCCAGTGCCTCCAGCACCGATCCCCCTATGTCCAGGCCACACAGTCCAAATGCCTTTCTCCTGGCCGCCTCCAGTCCTCCCTCCAGCTCCGTCTCTCTTCCACCCAACTTCCGCTACTGACTGAAGGGAGGTGGCCCCTTAAATAGGAAACCCGGATGGGCTCCAGCTGCTTCCCGGCACTCCTCCGCAGACACGCCCCAGTGTGGCGGAAGTGCCGGCTGCGCACCCGGAAACCCTCCGGGTGTCCCCTGTCTCTTCCCCCCAGCACTTCCTCCAGGGTTGTTCAGGCACCGGGGCGCCGCCTGGCGGTGGCCACGGGTCCCTACAGGGCTGGGCTTCCAAGCTCTTTACCCGTGGCCCCCAACATAACCAGGGCGGTCGCCCCCTCGTGGTCTGGAGGAGGTACAAGCCCTCCTCCGGTCCTCCTGGGCGTCCTGGCCGGGGTCACAGAAAATTCTATCCTATTCCGGGAGGACAGGTCACAAGGCAGGAAAATGCCCTGCACAAGGTGCCATTCCTTTATAGAGTCCACACACATACACGCTTATGCTTGACATTTGTCATGGTAGGGTCCTCTTCCCCTTCATACTCTTTATTATACAGATCTGATCATAGTCCCTGCTATAGTCCTTATTTGTTCCAGTACCTTTTATATCTATGACCTCAGGTTACACGAGATGGCATTAAAACAGGTAGGAGAGAAAGCTACACTTTCATTCATTTAGAAATTAACTTAAGATTTCTAATTATGCAGAAAATGTAAATAAGCAAAGTAAAATGAGTGTTAGTTCAAATAATACAACCTGATAGGCTACCAGGTTACTTTCTGTTTTATTATATTCATTGCTCTCTGGTCTGGCTTGGTCTTTGCTTTCTCATGGCCTTTGCAGTGGCTGACACAGAGAGCATGGCCTGTCCTCCTCTTCTCAGGATAGAAAATGGCAGACTGAGAGATATTGTTTTGTTGTTACACTTGTCTTTATGGTGGTCCGGCTACCTTGATGTACTTCCCAGGCCAATAGGATATCATAGTGACTCCCCTGCTTCATTTCGGTCAGGCATGACTCAGCTCAGCAGATTCTGGCCTACGCTTTCCTCTAGTAGGGGGAAGTGATGCCATAACTTCTACTCATCCGTTCCACTACAGGCTATGCCGGCCTCTAAATGGTCTTTCATCACCATCCACCTGTATCCCCCCAAGCTAGTCAGGTTGTGAGATTTTGTCTATATTAGTTGTATCTCCTGTGGTGGGCTGGCGCCCTGCCCGGGGTTTGTTTCCTGCCTTGTGCCCTGTGTTGGCTGGTATTGGCTCCAGCAGACCCCCTGTGACCCTGTAGTAAGGACAGAGCGGGTTGGATAATGGATGGATGATAGTTCTATCTCAACAGTTAGTTTGTAACATATTAGTTCTTTTATAAGGGCATATTTTTATCAGAATGTTACAACATCCTTATGATACTAATATAGCAACAAATGTATAAACACCAGTCAACCTAACCTGTATGTCATTAGGATTTTGGGAGATAAACTCATACAGACACACAGTACCAGATGCAGGATTCAAACTAAGGAGACTGGATTTATAAAGCAGTATTGCCCTGCCATGCCGTTCCTGTTTACAAAACTGTTTGAGGTAATTCAATAATCTGCTCATATTCTTCTGTCTAAAGAGAAAAGCATAATTGAAAGAGAACCTGCTCAGACAGTAAAGAGTTACAAAGAAAAATGGCTTTGTGCTGACTGCAGAAGAAATAGATTAAGTTTCATGGTTTTCAAAATTGCTTTTATTTCTTCCTGTAACAAATAAAACTGACAAATACAAGACCCAAAATACAGTGCAATCATTCACTCATGTCTATTAAGAAATGCATAACCTAATAAAAAAAACTTCTATGGCCCTCCGTGCTTTTTAGAATCAATCAAGAAATAATTTATTTCTTGAATTATATTTTGCTTCTGTATTTCATTCATTTCATATTGTTTTGTATTGCAAATAATGAATTCATTAATTTTGTAAAACTATGTTGATCCTGTAGAGCTCAGAACTCAAATGAAATAATATCATATTAACTATACTGACCCACTTTAATAATTTGTTATATACAATATAGCACTCGTTTCTGTAAAATACAATTCCCATTAGCATGCTGAGTTTCCCTAACAAATTCCCTGCCATTTTAAAATGTTTCTAATATATCATTGTTGCAATTGAGTTTTAAATTAGTTTAAAGTATTCATATTTGTTGGCTTATTTGAGATGTCTGGATTCAAATCTTACCACACCATGAACTGTTAATCCTTCAATTTTCAGATGTTCTAACTCAAGTTCTAACATCTAGAGTTGCTGCTTGCTGTCTGTTTAGTGAAGAGGTCTGACCTCTACAGAGTGCTTCTGTTTTCCTCTTGAACCTAGAACAAGCAGAAGTAGTAGTATCATCATGCGTACAACTAAAATGAAATTATTACTTGCGTGTCCAACCAACATGAAACAAGTCACCACTCTCAGGTACCATGAAAAATTAGAATATTGTAAAATATAGAACCTAACTTTATTTAATAGAAAACACAAATCAGTTTACCTGATGAACTCCTTAACCCTTTTTTTTAAATAAAAGAAAATAGCAGTACCAGCTGGCAACCCTGCATGAAGAATCTATACAAGATGTTTGATTGCAGCTTCTGGAATTTGACATCCATTCAGGATGCCTGCTAAGTAATAGAATTTATAAAGTGCTTGACAGACCAAAGTATTTTTGGGCTATTAATGAAATACAGCACAAAAGAAAGAGAGGAATCAACTAATGAAATACTCAATGTACAAATGAAAAGGAACAAAAATAATAAACCTACTTCCTTTCAACCTAACAGCTCTTGAACTACAATCCAACGATTGGAGTGTCTTATGTACTTACCTATAATAACATCTTCACAAAACACTCCCCTTTTTCACCCTCTGCACTGTTGCCTCTTGCTCTTCCCTCTCATCATGCTAGTCAAGTCTTTATCTCTCACACCACTTCCAAATCCTAGCTTACCCCTTATCTTGGTGGTAACTTCTGGATTCAGGGTTAATGTTTAGAACTCCTGAGGATGGCTTTCTTGAGACTCCTCTAATGGACAAAAGTATTCCCAGTGTCCTGAACGTCAAAATTGATTAAATATTCAAGCACCCCAAAGTTACTTAGCTAATCCAATGGGTAGGAAAGAGCCATATGTGATGCACAAGGCTTCCCTAGTACTACCAACAAGACACAGAAACTGCTGCCTCCATAAATAATACTTCTCAGTGTCTTTTCATTCTTTTATCACCCAAAATATTTCATAGGCTTCCCGTATAATTGTGTGACATAGTTTTGCTTGTGGTACCTATTTAGATATACTAGCACAGGTGGCCAGCATACATTCTTTCCAGACATCTTCTGGTTTGACTCCAGTCCTAAACTGCATTTAGATGGCTACAGTCCCAGTCCTCATCAGATTCTCACTCACATAGCATAGAATTTATTCTTGTGTTCCATATACTGCACTTGCAGGCTTTCCCTTTCAGAGTCAGCATTTTAATATGATAAATTGTGTAAATCTACAGTATACACACCCAGAATAATGCAAACATATATTACTTATTGTTCGGTATTAATGTATGTTTATATGGTTTATTGCTATTTTGTTGTCTTTGTTTTATTATTTTTAATATTTGTATGTTATTTCCATCTCTTTTGTTTATTATCGATTAATTATGTACTGTCTCTTTAAGTTTATTAAGTTCCTTGCTCTTTATTGGGGCAGCCCCAGAAGGCCCAGGAGCAGGAAATCATTTGTTTATTGTGGAGTTCAGTGGAATTTCCTATTTCTGCTTGGATTAACAGTTTTTTATTATCTTCCTGGCTTGTTTTCTTGGATTATTCTTCTAAATGGTGCATTGGGACTTTTTTGCTGTGGATTGCCCAGTTAAGATTATCATTTTTGCCTTTTGTTTGCTCTATTATGCATTTTGGCCTTATTTGCTATTTTTGTAGGTAAACCTTCAATTTTTAAGTACCTCTGTTGCTTCCTATAGAATTGTAGACATTTTGTGTTGCTTTGCCAGCTCCCCATTTTTAGGACCTGCTTCAGATGGAGCCTGCAGGTAGTATTTGGGGCTAACTGAATTAAAGGAAGCATTTTCTGGATAGGTTAGAGAATATCCTAGTCTGCTTCTTGGCCTTTTTCTGGGGGCCACTAACCCATTTTGTCTTTGTTAAGAATTTAGGAATTGCTTGTGTGGCTAACGACTTAATGACCGAGTCTTTGAACAGGATAGCATTGTCGGCTGACTAGCCTTGGCGGTTTTAAGTTACCAGATGATCTTGCAATATCCTTCTAGTGTACATGTCATAAATACTTAAATTGTATTTATTCAATTGCTTAAACTTGTTTTATTTGGTGAATAATAGCTCAATAAATGTACTCACATTTACACATACATTTTTACATTGGGTTAGTAATTTGTTAATTCAATTTGCTTTTGGATCCATAGAAGGGGCCATCTAAATGTACGGGCACAATCGCTACTGGCTGGGGTCCCTACACATATAGGGGCCCATGATGTTTCTGGTGCCTCTGTATATTTCTGTTTTGCTATCAAAACAGGGGACCCACCCAGGGGGCTATGATGCTCTTAAGATAGCCCTGTATTAGATCCATTTTCTGAAACAAATTTTTTTAGATCCTAAGTGAATATTCCAGGAATATCAGGCATAAGGGAAGAACCATCTTAAGGGAATACTAATCTGTAAGGGAAATAGGAAGATACCCACAAAAGTAAAGTACATTTTGTTATAACAGCATCAGTTGCATTGCATTTGAATTGGTGAAAGTCATACAAATATAACTTGAACACAAATATAAAATGTTATGACAATAGAGTACCATAGTAAAGAAGAACTGGTAACAAATTGCAGTTAATTGAAAATAAAATTCAATAAACATCACAGTATAGTAGTTATGAAAAACTCAGAAATTAATATATGTGCAGACGTGGTTAATCTAAAATGCATACTAGATAAGTAGGGTTTTCAGGTGGAATGACAGAGTCTCACAGGAAGGCTAAATCAGAATGTTTTAGGGACTAGAAGCCACAAATAATTAAGTAATCACTGAAAATTTGGAATAGGAAGAAAGCCAGTATCGGAAAGTGTCAGGTAAGGACTGGCTTCAGAACAACTATAGCTGGATATGGAGTTTTCATGATGTGCAATTACAATGCAAGTATTGTTGGCTAGTGATGGAAACACTTCACCGTAAACAAAGTAAAATTACACTAATGCTGATTCTTGATATTGCCAAGTTAAAAATAACATATACCACTAACACTACTACTACCACAAAATCAGATGTTAGGCCACTGAACTTATCATTAGAAGAGTTACATTGACAAGTCTGGGAACTCAAACTCTGTTTTAGTCTTATACTCAAAATCACAATGTGTTGCTGTCCAAGACAGGTGTCAGATTTGACATTTATTGACAAATATAATTTTTTCCAGATCATTTTTATTACATGCACATTTAAAATTTGAGTACAACACATATATTAAAAATATGGTTTTTTTTTTAAGAATTTGTTTTGGGTGGCAAACTTTTGTGAATGAGCAAAGCACACTTCTGAGCCTGCTGTAAACCTTTAATTTTCCAGCCACAAAAATGCTGTAACTGAAAAGAGAACTGCTGTAATCCAGCCTACGCCTTGTAAAGTTTCAACAGTGTTTTTTTTTGTCATTGGAGGAGGAATAGAGGTAGGGTTTGACTGTTTACAATGTTTCAAAGATAAAGGAAGACATTTTGACTGCATCTTGAAACTTTACAGTGTTGTTAAGCATGACATCAGTACCAGAGATTGAAGACGTGATAATCATTCTGAAGGATCTCAGATGCAGTGAGAAGAAGTAATGCTTTTTGAGGTGAGCTGATGCTTTAGGAAGGAAGCAGACATCCATGTACTGATATCACAGAAGAAGGCAGAAGGGAAGGTTTACTTTAACTAGTGATGCTCCAATAAAGGTGTGTATGATTGAAATTTGAGTCAAACGCGATGTCATGTTAGTAAATCCAATTATGGGAGAAAGATGGAGATACTAAACAGAAATGTATGAGTTACTACTGTCACACATGTGCGGGTAGGGGGACGTTGTGTGGACCAAGTAAAGGTAATTCCACGCCAGGCAAGGGGAGGGCAGGGTGCACTAACCCTTCTCCTGTTATCTCTTCAGACCAGCCGCGGGAAAACCTATCTGAACCACGAACGTCACTTCCGGTTCCAGCATCCAGAAGAACGTCACTTCCTGGTCCGGCGCCCCAGGCTGATGCCAGGAAAACATCACTTCCGGTCACCCTACATCACTTCCTGTCTGACCACTTAAAACCGCCATCTTTTCCATCCTTCATCAGTTCTGTTTTGGACTCCGTACTATCAACAACTCTGTTGAAACTTTAAGAATCCTTTGCAGCTAGGAATATTATACAGGTGGCTGCCCCAAACCGTTTTCTATGTGTGTCGAGTCTGTTCCTTTTACACTAACCTATGATGACAACTCAGAGAGCTAGATTCACCGTCAAACTGACTGCATGCATCTGGCAAGCCAGCAGGACAATGTAGTGTGCCAGTGCAATAATATGATAATGACAGATTAGAGATCTGCAGAACAGAGGTATGGGAGTTGTAAAAATGTCCTGTGGGAGTCAGCAACAATCGCTAACACTTACATGAAGAATTAATGACTGTGTATAAGGGCAACAACAAAAGGTGGGTGCTTAGTGGGCAGAGCCTGTTGAGAGGCTGTTGAAGGAGAAATTAGCCTTGCTGAAAATGTAAGTTTTATATTTTTCAAATCAAAATTATTTTTCACAATCATGGCATATGTTCATTTGCTACAGTAAACTGTGTTCTAAAGTGAAGGATTTTTAATAAATTTTAAAATGTCTAGTCTGTTCTTGCATTTTAAAATAAAAGTCATGGGACAGGGGTCCAAATGTAAAAACAAAGGATCTAAAACTCTACTGACTTTTATTATAGAAGATCAGGAGATGAAAGGTAGTTCAAAAATCAAAAGTCTAACCAGTTTTTCATGAAGAGTTTAAATGTAAACCAAAAATCAAAGACCTAAATACCATAAGCAAGTCATTACCCAGGAAAACATTTTATCACACAAATCACACACCAGCACCTTTTTTATCCAATGCCAGATACCAAAAAGTGAATGGAGATGAACTTTATGACACATGCTGCTTGACCCTGGGCCTCTCCTACATTAACCGTCATAACAAAAGTGCAAAAAATAGCGGAATCTAAAATAAAAAAAAATGATAAATATTTTGTACTTTTTCAAATCACCATAAATGAAAAATATTATTCTTTTGATTCCTCGGTTTTCAAAACCCCTACATAAAAGAACATATTGTGAAAAGGGATTACAAAACATTAAATAAAACACCAAATCTAAACAATAACAATGACAACAATTAAACTATTTAGTAGGGTCTTCCTAGTTACTGTATCTGAACTCAACTGAACAATTAGGAGAGCGGCAGTGTGATGATTTGGTTTCCTTTTAGACTTATTTCCTGGTTTAATACACACATTTAATAGAATTTCAGATTTTTTTTGCTATGACAGCTTTGACATTGTCAAACACGTGCGAGTAGGAGGCAGCTAAACGGCCTGAGTAATATTAATTCTACGCCAGATCAGGGGGCGGCGGGGTGCGCTAACTGTCTCTCTCCGTTCCTTGCAGAGTTTTCTTGGGAAATCCTGCCTGCTTCCCGGTGCTATGCAGGACAACTGGAAGACTCAATTCGTGATGTCACTGAACAGAATGTTTAAAGGTCAGGGGTCATGTAGTTCTTGATTATCAGAGATTGGTTAAAAATTCAATACATGTAGTGTGCTTTTGCTTCATGCTCAGTTTAACTTTCCAGAATGCAAAGTTGTCAATTTTGTTTTGTCGACTACCCTTTTTGGTTTCTGTTTGGACTAAAAAGTAGGGCTGATTTTTGGATGCGAACTTTCATTCACTTTAGGCTTATATTTCATCTCCCGTCCCTATTTAAAAATATTTCTGCCTTTACTACTAAAGGCATTACAGGTTGCACCTGAGACATTTGTCTTCACCACCACCTTAAAAATGCTGGATTCATAAGGGAAGAATGATGTAATCTCTCTGATTATTGATAACCAAAAAATAAGAGTCAAAATTGTAAATCATAGTCAAAAATCAGGGCAAAAATAGCAGTACCCATAAAAATAATGAGATGGCATCAGATTAGAATGTTTATTTTTATGTTTATTTGCTTAGAAGATGGTTATAAACATAATCAAGTAACATCGGTAGTAGTGCGGTAATGGCAATTACAATCAATCTGTCCTCCTCCAGTTTAAGCCCATCTGGGAGTGCACCAAACACAGCTGTTAAAGTGTTAAGCGTCATTGTGACACCAAGGCTGTCTGATAGGCATTCACAGAGTCTGGTCCAGGATGATGTTAATGTGATGTTGTTGTTGCACAGCCTGAACATGTGGCCCAGTGAGGCTGGAGCTCAATTGCAATGTTCACAGGTTGAATCTTGCCCTGTGTTGAATGGAACTTTAAATAGGCTGAGTGTGGACATATGTAAATTATTAAACTTGATTCAGTGTGATTTACACTTGTTATAAAAATAAGTAAGACCAAAAATGTCACATTTCTTAACATAATATCGAAATATAGATTTCTTTTACCTTCCGAAACTTAATGGGTTGATCAAAATAAATGTCTTACCAGAATAGAATCTTTTCATACACAAAATGACACTCCAGCTCATCATAGGGAAAACTAAAATAAAAATAAAAAGTCTTATCTCTTTTTTGTATGTTTAATGACATAGATGATTTATATAATAAATGTTATATTCAGGCTGTCTTTTTTCCATTAAACAAGGAAACTTGACATGAAGCCCTTTGGCAGTCACTGCACACATTTGCCAACAGAAGACCAATATCTGATTTTCACTGAGCCAGATATTCCGCATACCATACACGGGAGAATACTAGTATATTAAAGATAAATTTGAGCCTTCTGAAATACATTTGTAACATCTGGGAGTGCTTGGAACGCTTTACACTTTTAAATTAGGCGATACCACTATTTGGCAGTCCCTACTTTGCAGGGACTCCTTTCTTTTCTCAGCTTCATGAGCCAAGTTCTACTACATAAGGAGTAGGATTGTGGATAAAATATCGTACGGAGCCCTGGGATTAGGTTTTCTCTTTTTCAGAAGACAGCAAATAATCCCACATATTTCTTAAAATGACTATGGATTTTTTTTTTACCTTTTCTATAGAGGCGATGGAATGTTTAACAATGCAGAGACTAAGCCACATTTCCCCACAGGATCTTGGCAGGCCTTGATCTTTAAAAAAAAACGTAATGAGAAGACAGACTGACATGTTGGATTACATCTCACCTGGGCTCAGAGTCTGGACTGTATAAATCTGCCTCTTGGCCAGGCCAATCCTCTGAACATTCTGACCTGTCACATTTCATAAAATACTGTACCTGAATGAAAACAAGTGCTTTACATTACACACATAAAACACTGGCAGCTGGATTAGCAAACTGTAACAAAAAAACCCACATATCATGTTTTATTAACTTTACATTTCATACTAACAACTGATTTGAAACCAAAAAATACAATTACTTTTAAAAGTCTTACTGTATTAATATTTAGATTAGAGGACCACTAGAGTTATTTTATTGTATCCTTATTGTTAATTTGTTTTCTGCCAACATGTTACAATGGATCCATATACATTTTAAATGCTCCATTTCATTGGTTTGATTGTTACGTTTCAGCTATTTCTTCCCTGCTTTTATTGGGAAAGCTTTGGTGTGTAAAGGGGATGGCATACTTTACTTTGCTTTGCGCAAGATCAACAGGTCCAACTCCAGAATGCAGTTGCATCTCCCAGCTGTTCCAAAATACTAAAGATCACACCCTGTGGAGGTAATTCACTTGCTTTATAATAGAAGTAAGTCTATACTATAAAGTTCTTGTTGAAAACAAGAGTTTAATAAAATGTGTATAACTGGTTAGTAGATGCAATAAAAAGATGCACAAAAATCTTATTCACTTGTCTGCATATGTTTATTTTGGCAATTTTTCTAACATGTCACAATGACATGCTTGTTAGACTACATGGACTGCCTAGCTTCCCCTTCTAAACAGTGAGTTGCGTAATGTGATTATGTCCCATGATGCATCATGTGGTGTTGGCACCTGCCTTGACCTCAGGATTGTTAAATAGGGCTCCATCCCCTCATTACCTGCACTGTAAAAAATATATGAATATGCAAAAAGTGGGCAAAACAATTATAAATGTGAAATGTTTTGCTTTAATTTAGCCAAAAAATCTTCCAATTGGGTAAGCGAAATTTACTTCACAAGGTTTGTTAAAGTATGCTAAATAATTTTAAATATGCATTTTTTGACAATAATTCTTACAATAAGGAAATCAAGATTTAATGTCATGTGGTGCAGTAGTGCAGTAGTTAGGACTTTGGACTTCAAACCCTGAGCTTGTGGATTCAGATCTCACTACTGACTCTGTGTGACCCTGAGCAGGAGCTTCACCTGCCTGTGCTACAACTGGAAAACCAAAAATAAATGTAACCAATTGCATTATAATGGTTATTGTTGTAAATGTAGGTCGCCTCGGATAAAGGCATCTGCCAAATAAGTAAAAGTAAATGTTATATATGTTACTTTTCACTTGCTTAGATTTCATTTTTGCAGTGTGGACTTGAAAAAATATTGATGGAAGAGTAATTTTGCAAATCAGCATGACACAACTGCAGATGATGTCTTCGGGGATGCAGTAAACACAATCTACAACAACCAAAAATAAATCACATGGAATCTAAGCTTGCACTACTTTAAATTCACTTACAAATATTGAAGATAAATTGACTGCTTACCTTTTGATGATTCATAAGACATACCAACCCATCACAAGGTACAAACAGCC
Source organism: Polypterus senegalus (assembly GCF_016835505.1). NCBI lineage: Eukaryota > Metazoa > Chordata > Cladistia > Polypteriformes > Polypteridae > Polypterus > Polypterus senegalus. The sequence goes on along the minus strand of NC_053157.1, from coordinate 61,575,321 downwards.
AAATAGTATTCTCTATAATTTTGACCAGTATAGTATTTTATAACAAACAAGTCTGATTACTGTTTTGCCATTCCTTGCAATTTGTTTATGTGTTTTGGAAACATCTGTTTCCAGTCTAAATACATAACTCAACTAGATTATTACAAAAATGCCAAAATTGCATCTTTTAATTTTTATCTGTTCCAGTCATGCACTTATCCATGAGCCGCAAAGCTGCGCATCTTACCGACTTTAACAGAAGTTGGAAACTTTAAAAATGTTTGAGTTGGTAGATCGTAAATATCAGACTAATCCTTGATCTGGTAATCCTTCGACATCTTGTACATTTTTCAGCACACCAAGTAGTAGCATGCCAATTGCTAAAGTGGCTGAGCTGCAGGCTATAGACGTATATATGTACGTGTACCGTGTACCAAATTTCTTGAAGATGGGCCCATAACTAACAAAGACTGTTGAAAAGTTCAATATGGCGGCCAACAGTGGCATCATACCACTGAAATAAGTACCAAATTTCAGCCTTCTACCTACACGGGAAGTTGGAGAATTAGTGACGTTGGAAAGTTCAATATGGCGGCTGACAGTGGCGTCATACCACCGAAATAAGTATGTACATTGGTTTCGGTTAGCGCAGGGAAACCGCCTACCAAATTTCGTGAAGATGGGGCCATGAATAAGAAAGTTCAATATGGCGGACGTTGTTGACCGTTATGACCGTTATGCGTAGAATTTCGAAATGAAACCTGCTTAACTTTTGTAAGTAAGCTGTAAGGAATGGGCCTGCCAAATTTCAGCCTTTTACCTACACGGGAAGTTGGAGAATTAGTGACGTTTGGAAAATTCAATATGGCGGCCGACAGTGGCGTCATACCACCGAAATAAGTGCGTACATTGGTTTCAGTTAGCGCAGGGAAACCGCCTACCAAATTTCGTGAAGATGGGGCCATAAATAAGAAAGTTCAACATGGCGGACGTTGTCGACCGTTATGACCGTTACGTGTAGAATTTCAAAATGAAACCTGCTTAACTTTTGTAAGTAAGCTGTAAGGAATAAGCCTGCCAAATTTCAGCTTTCTACCTACATGAGAAGTTGGAGAATTAGTGATGAGTCAGTGAGTCAGTCAGTCAGTGAGGGCTTTGCCTTTTATTAGTCTATTCTCAAGGAGCATGTGCCCCTATTGGATACATATACCCATGTAATTCTCTTCAAAATCCATATAGTGAATACAATAATGTCACCATAGTTATTGTGTACTGCTGTAGTAATGTTAGAAATGTACACACTAATAACATTGTAATGTTCAAAATGCTTTCTCATACAGTAAAAAATAATAAAATATATTTTAAATTATAGCTTAGTGACCATTTGAAAATCATTATCGCTACTTGAATGCAGAATACTTTATTCTTGGATGATCCCATTTGAGAGATTTATCACTACAAAGCTTAAAACATGTAGGAATGCAAATAAATTATTCGGCAGAAGACAAGGATTAGGCTTTCCTCTCTCCAGGAGACACTCAATTATTCTTGGATTTCTACACATTCCTGGGGAGTGCTGACCTTTCTTGCAGAGATGAGGTAAGGTTTATACAGTAACTGCATGTTTGTTCATGCATAACTCACATTAAATATACTGGCTAGAAGAAAAACATGCGAATATTAACAAAGTACAACAAATTATATCACATAGATAAGGACTGATTATTATTAAGGTAACATATATTATATTATATTATATTATATTATATTATATTATATTATATTATATTACTAGCAAAATACCTGCGCTTCACGGAGGAGAAGTAGTGTGTTAAAGAAATTATGAAAAAGAAAAGGAAACATTTTAAAAATAACATAACATGATTGTCAATGTAATTGTTGTAGGCTTATTTTAGTATTGAGTGTGAATTTGATGATTGTAAAGAGTTTAATTTATGATTGCAAGTGTTGTGTATGAGAAATGCACATTTTTAGTATGTAAGGACCTCTTTGTAAATGACGTTTGCATTTCTGCCCTCGGGCTATAAAATGACCATCCTGTCTGCTGAGCTTACTCTTGAGCATGCAACGTACAGTTGGCCATGTGAGAAGCAATCTTGTGTCAAGTCAATGCTGACCTTTTTTCAGAGTCTGGCCCTGTGACTTCTTTATTGTCATAGCGAAGCAAACCCTTATTGGAAATTGGAGGCGTTTGAATTGGAATGGGAGGTCAGAGGGTATGAGAGGAATGTGAGGAATAAATAGTCTTCCCTGAACCTGTTCTAGTGAAGACAGTTGCCTCAATGAGGTTCTTGTGCAGAGACATGATCTGAAGCCTGGTGCCTTTACAAAGTTTTGGTGGTTGTAAGTTTTGTTGTAACACAATTGGTGCGCCAACCTTCAAAAGTAGAGTATGCGGAGGATTAAGCGTGTGAAGAAACTAAATGAAAAGGCAGGAATCACAAGCAGGAAAACATGAGCAAAGCGAACAATAACAGGCTTGAAGCAGTGGAGTAAAGAAGAAGGGAGCAGTGAGCACGACAAACAGCTGAGGAAAGTAAGGAAGCGAGTGAGGAGGCACATGAGCTCAGGATGTTGTTAAATTATATAAGCACGTGGTAGGTGCGTGGACAGCCCTTGTGTGTCTCTGTCGTGAAATAAATCCTCTGTTAATGGAAATTAGGAATGAAACTGCCAAATCGAGAGGTCAGATCCGAAAGTTCCTTATGGCATAATGGTGAGAACTGCCAAAAAGAAGACGTTATTTTTGAAAGTTTGTTACGGGACACCGCATGAAATGAAACATATTTAATATTTGTAAGTAGAGTGTAAAGAATGAGCGTGGGAAATTTGGGCTTCTTACATATATTGGAAGTTGCAGAAATATTGAGGAGGGGTTTCCCTTATCTATATATACAGGTACAGGTTTAGCAGGTACACCCATTCCCCTCTTGGGTGTTGCAATAGGACATGAAACATACCTAACTTTTATAACTACACTGCAAGGAATGAGCATGTGAAATTTCAGCTTCCTACCTACAGTATATGGAAAGTGGGAGAATTAGTGATGAGTAAGTGAGGGCTTTTCCTTTTATATTTATAGATATTACTAGCCATGGTACCTGTTGATGACAGGTAGTAGAATAATTAAAAATATTTGTTATCTCTTGCCGTATGTGTAACTTCGGTATCCTTCCTCTGTATTTATATGTGTGGCCATCACTTCACTGGTGCTCCTTCTCTCCAGTGCATTCCCATAAAGCCTTCTACTTAGAGTCTGTCATTCCTTTCGCCTTTATCGCCTCCTGATTTTATACTTGCCGTTTTTGAAGGCGACTCTCTCAGCCTGCCTCATACAACTTTACCCCTCTCATGCGTCTCACACTTCATTCTCGTTGTGTCTCCAAAGCCAAACTGACCGATCTGATTGCTCAGAGGGACTGGACACACAGACCTTAGTGTTTTATTATATTGTAGATGTTATGTGTTTGCATGTACTGTATCCTCAAATGGTGCCAGCATATGACAGCTTACCATAATTCGGCTAGTGTGCTCCTCTGTTTTTCTGCAAATTATACACTTCCTGTTGACTGAATGGTTCACAGTTTTCTCCTGGGTGGTATCTGGTATGCAATGGCTGTCCTTGGGCTACAGTTTTTAAGATGCTGTTCTATCAAGTTTTCAGTTAAATTGTCTGTAGGATGGCTGTCCCTTGACTAGTTTAATTTTTTTAATCTCAATGCTATTTCGTAGCTTTGCCTTTGTATTCTGCTTCAAAGTATGTCTCTTTTATTGCATGTTTCATTTTGGGAAGACAGCTTGTATTCAGCAGCATTAAATACATGCATAAGTCTGGTGAACTTGTCTTTGCCTACCTAGATGTAATTATTCAGGTTGATGATGGCTTTGTTGTGAGCAGTGTGCATTCCAATGTGTCTATGTCTGCCATCTGTTCTCTTTATATAAACACTTTCAAAATCTTTCAACATTATTAGCTCCTATTGTCAGTACTTTCTTGTCTTTCAATCCGTCTTCTAGATCTCAGCACTTAGCTGCTCCATTGTATGCTAAGCTGAAGGTGGGAAAAGCACAACACTGCTGTTAATCACTGCTAGTTTTGTTCTTTGAATTTAGCTCTTGAGTGATTGTCTACTCATTGACAACACTGCTTCTTGATCTTTTCCTTTTATGCTTTCTTCCACACCAGCATACTTTTCTTTTTCATTGGGTTTCAAGTTCTTGATCACAGTATCGTCACTTAGTGTTTTGTTTTTTGACTCGTTTGTCAAAAATGAAATTCTATCCTGATGTCACTAATTGTTTTTACTGTAGAAAGGGCCTCTTATAGCTAATGCTCATCTTTCATGAACAGCCTTAGGCTATTCACATAAAAAGGGTGCCTGACTTTGACATTTTCACTGACTTCATTACCTAAAGAGAGACACAATTGCAAGGAGTCAAAATATTTTTTTTCTGATGGCAGTCTTTCAGTTTTGATGTGACGATAATTGTAAAATGACCATCTCTCTGTTTTTCATTTTCTTCACTGGTGTTGCTATACATTAGTCAATAGTGGGGGATACCCCGTAGGGTCCTATGACATTTGTAATCAGCTGTGAGGCACAATGTTTAATGCCTTCTTATAATCTGGCCATGCCATACTTAGATCTATCATGTTCTTAATTGCCCAATAAAGTTATTTTCGTCAACAACTGATCTTTGTATCTTTTGGTTCTATGGTAGTCTGAATGTAATGGCTGAATTTTAAGGGATATTACAGAAATGAAGTCAGACGTAGTCAAGGTCAGTACATGGTATGTCAAGAGATCAGTTGTCAGGTTACGGAGAATACACAATGAATTTAAAATCAAAAAGAAAACTAGTATCAGCAACAGAACTTTTTTAATATTTGGTCCTCATAAACTAATTTTTTATAGTCTTTCCATTAAAGTTCTATGAATTTCAAACATTGTAAAATGCAAACAGCCTTTTTTTACAGTGTGTGGACCACAGCCTAGCCATGCATTTCAGCTTAATGGCCTTTGGCTCCATGAAAACCAAACACACAAAATGATAGCAAAGTGATATTAACAGTAAAAACACTAAATAATCCAATAAAACAGCATTATTTGCACTGTTCTGACGGTCTTTTAGGATCACGTTTTTGAGTAAATGGGTATTATATATCCAATTTCTTGCCACAGCAGTGAGTATATAATACAGTGATCCCTTGCTATATCGCGCTTCGACTTTCGCGGCTTCACTCCATCCGGATTTTAAATGTAAGCATATCTAAATATATATCACAGATTTTTCGCTGGTTCGCGGATTTCTGCGGACAATGGGTCTTTTAATTTATGGTACATGCTTTCTCAGTTTGTTTGCCCAGTTGATTCCATAAAAGGGACGCTATTGGAGGATGGCTTAGAAGCTACCCAATCAGAGCATGTATTAAGTATTAACTAAAACTCCTCAATGATATACGATATGTTTCCCACGCGGTGCTTGATTGTTTGCTTTTCTCTGTCTCTCTCACTCTCTCTGACATTCTCTGGGCCTGACGGAGGAGGGGGTGTGAACAGAGGGACTATTTGCACAGACGCTGTTTGCATAGAGGATACGGACGCTCCTCTAAAAAATGCCGCTTTATCGCGGTGCTTCGGCATACTTAAAAGCCCAAAAGCACATATTGATTTTTTTATTGTTTGCTTTTCTCTCGCGCTCTCTTTCTCTCTCTCTGACATTCTCTGCTCCTGACACACATTCCCTTGAAGAGAAGATATACAGTAATCCCTCCTCGATCGCGGGGGTTGCGTTCCAGAACCCCCCGCGATAGGTGAAAATCCGCAAAGTAGAAAGCATATATTTGTATGGTTATTTTTATATATTTTAAGCTCTTAGAAACTCTCCCACACTGTTTATAAATATTCTCCGCACAGTTATACAGTAAACCCTCGTTTTACCCTCGTTTATAGCGGTTGATCCGCTCCAGACAGATAAATGAATTTCCAAGGAGTAGGATTCTTTATTTATAAATCTAATATTTTCGCAGTTAAAGCATTGAAAACCTGTTCATGACCTTCTAAATATGTTTTTTTAACATTATTAGAGCCCTCTAGACATGAAATAACACCCTTTAGTCAAAAGTTTAAACTGTGCTCCATGACAAGACAAAAATGACAGTTCTTTCTCACAATTAAAAGAATGCAAACATATCTTCCTCTTCAAAGGAGTGCACGTCAGGAGCGGAGAATGTCAGAGAGAGAGAGTAAAGTAAACAATCAAAAATCAATAGGGCTGTTGCGCTTTTCAGTATGCAAGCACCGCGATAAAGTGGCGCAATGAAGGGATCAATGTGAAGGTAGCCTTTCAGCATTTTTTTTGCGGGAAGCATATCATATATCATTGAGGAGTGTAAGTTCTACTTAGGTCTTGGTGAAGAAATATGAATTGCTTGAGCCGAATATTTTCAAGCTTCTCTGGTGCAAAGGAATAATTGTGAGACTTCTTAACAAATTATCAATCCTATTATCTGTAAAGTCTGCCCAGGCATCAGTACTAACATCCTGCAAAGCTTTTTTTTTTGTTTTTCCAAAGTGTTTCCTTCAATCTGTAGGTTTTGATCTTTCATTTGTTAATAGAATTCTTTCTGTCTTCAAATAATTATGTTTCAGTCCTTAAGAATTTATCCAGCGTGCAGTGATTTTTGAAAAACAAAGAATGCGATCAAAAGCTGGCCCTATAGTTTTGTCAAGGCCTATCCACCACAGACAGCTAGACTCGCCCCTACAGTTCCCGGCCGTCTGACCATAGCATCGGACTTATCATTAGAAACGTGAAAAAGCATCTATGAGTAAGAGCTCTACCTCTATTACTTGAATATCTGTGTTACGCAAGTGCATTTTGATTTTTTCCTTTTTACTAGGTGTACTCCAGGGGCTACACAACTCCCCAAACACTCAATAGAACAGACACCAGGACACAAGTTCAACAACACCCATCTTTTATTATATGTGGGAAAGCTCTTCTCCCTTTCTCCCCACAACAGCACAGTACAAAGCACAGTAAACCAATGCCTTCTCTCTGTCCCTTCTTCTATCTTCCGTTCAACCTCTACTCCTCCCTCAAGCTTCACCCTCTTTCACCCGACTCTGGCTCTCTGATTGGAGTGACACAGCTTCTTTTATAGGGCACCTGGAAAGTCCTGGTAAAGAGAGCTCAGGCATTCCTCTTGCACCCCCTGGCAGTGGCCATGGGCCCTGAGAGTGTTGAGGTTCAATCATGCTCCAACCCCGTGTCACTACAGCAAGCCATGGGGGGCAGCCCCAGGGGAGGTATTACCCTGTGCAAGCTCCTTCCCCTGATTCTTCCATTACAAAGGCTTCCTGGCTGGGTAAGAGTCCCGGCTGCCCATCAAAACTATTTCTAGTATGTCATTTTCATATTCTTATCTTTTTCTGATTTGTTTTGTTTTTTCTTTGACATCTTGTAAAGCAATTTAAGATAGTGTCCAAGATTGTGGATACTTTTTAAAAATCCTTTGTGAATGCGTCTTAGTTAGAAATATCACGAAACACATCTTTTGGCTAGGGTTTTTGGTTTACATTTTAGGCTCAGTGGCTTTGGTCATTTGATCCATGGTTTTGATCCCTGCTAGTTTTTAGTAAACATTTCTTCTCCTGATTCATTATTTTTCTCTCCTTTGTGGGCTGCTAACTTGTGGCAGAACACTTGCATCTTTCTCTCTTCCTCTCTGTCTCTATCTTATTCTCACTCGTTTGCTTGTTCATTTGCTCACTTAAAGCTTATGGCCCAACTGTATGGTGAGCTCACAGAGATAATTATCCCAGTACTCCCAATGGCCAGTTTATTCCTGGTCAATGGTTTATATATGTACTTACTCATTTTTCTTTCTGGTGATTTGTTTGATTTTAGCCTTTTCAATCTATGCAGCACTTCCCCCTGTACAACTTTCACTGTGTAATTCCTTAGTAGTCCCTGTTACTGCTGGACTGCTGGGAAGTCATCTTATTTTTCGAATGTGTAAACATCAGAAAAATGCAAGTTCAGACCATTTCCTGTTTCACTATGTGTATTTTAGCTTGTTCTAATATACTTCATTTCCTCCTTGATTATTTTTTTTAACACTGTAATACCGGAAGAATGTTTTTGGTCACCTTTTGTCTTTCCCACAAATTATTTAATTGCCCTTTAGCTTTCCTAACATCGCTTTAAGTGTTGCTCTTGTTCTCTCATAATCCCTATGGCTATGTTATGTTTTGAGTCTGGTCTTATACATCTTACACTTGGTTATACATAAAACATTTTATACTTTTACTTTCATTTTATTTATTTATTTATTTTGCTAATTCACAAAACAATATGATAAGTGAACAGTAGATATTGGATCATAATTGCAACATACAAACTCATCTCCAGGAGAGGCCCAGTGGTCACAGATGTTTTGTTGCTTTTAATTTCCTAAGTAAACACAATCATTTTCTTCCTATGTAAGCATTCATTTCATATGACGCCTAATGTAGCTCTCACAATTACACAAACGTGTAATACCACCAGTCTTCCTTCTTAGGCAGATATCATCACTATATTTTTGCAGACAGGTGATTATCAAGTCCTTTACTTTTTCTTTGGTATATATTATTTTAAATACTTTATTTGGACAAATTAACAATACACAGGTGTATTCAATTTAAGTTTTAATTGGCAGCTGTTAAAGAAAAAAGACTTAATTAAAGGATCTAATTTAATTAAAGACTCTGAATGTGGTTATTTAAGACTTAAAAAAAAGTCTTTGGAGGATGAATGGAAATTAAGACAAAAACAATACTCAATTAGTAGAAATAACTGACATATAGAAAAGGGGGTGGAAAAAGGTGCTAACCATCGTAGCCCTCAAGAAATAGTTTCACACCTCTGCTCTGTGAGATTCACATGTTAAGCATTGGGATGGTGATTACACTATCCAGTTAATGTAGTGAGACTTTTCTTTTTTACAATATGATAAATTCTGCCTTCATTACTTTGAATGAGTTATTCTTTTTGAAAAGAACAAAGTATTTCTTAATTGGTTTGCTTCATCTACATAGCTAAGTGTTTAGGTTTTGGTGTTAGTCCATGTGCTGAATTTTCTGTTATGTTTATTTCGGTGATCCCATGTTTGGCATTTATCAAAATTTTGTTGCATAAGTGAGGTTTATATTTTCTATATTTTATAATTCCTTCATTAGGTATATACAATTTCTATTATTTTATTTTTAAAGGAACCCAAACAATCATTGGCTTTTTTGAAGAAACTGTTTTTATACTAAGTTTGTCCCACTCTTATGCTTTTGGTATTTTGTTTTATGTGTGCCCCTCCAAAACAAATTTGTCAGTTTGTGTGTATGTATATCTAATATATAAACGTCTATGCGTGGAAGTGTGTGTGTCTGTTTTGCCCGGAAGTGAGACGTGGAGTCGGGCTAAGGGCTTCACCTCCGAGGTAACACAACATAAGCGATGCAAGCATGTCGGCAAAATGAAGCCTCCTAGGAGAGAGACGCCCAGAGTAATTCCTTTCAATTACCTGACATCTCTACATTTCAGTTTTTTTCTGATGGTTTCAATAATTTCTTGGACCCTGGGCTTTTTACAGCACAGGCTTACACGTCTAGTATACTGTATATGTATGTTTGTACTGTATGTATGAATGTGCGTGTTTAATAAATAAAAATATTGTGTCTCTGTCTTTGAAATAAACAAAATTTTAAATGCCTCATCTTTAAAAACAGTTGCTTAAGTCCCTATGTGGATCTGAATGTTATGCCATCTGTACATTTTCTAATTTGGTTTGATTTGTGTAAACAAGATTAAGATTTTGAATTTTCCTCTTGTGACTTGATTCTCATATTGTGGTGACATATTGAACATAAAAAAACGTAATATTTCTTAGTATGTGATTTTAAAGTTTGGTGACAAATGTGTGATACAAACTGTTGATTATCTGAGAATTATTTTCAGCAACTATTTACCATATATATTGTATGTATATATATATATATATTTTTTTTTTTTTAAAGCTAAGAAAAGCTTTCCTTTCTCACAATGGGAAATTTAATTTTGCTATATACTGTATGTTACATATAAATATGAAAAATATTTGACAAAAAATTTTTTTATAATCTAACCATTCTCCATGGGACTCATACAGGTGAGTGGATCATTCTGTGTGCTAATGGCACTAAATGTAATCCTTTAGATTAGTGTATATATTACCCTACACTGTATATTATAACCATTTGCACTGCGCCTTCATTCTCTTGGGCTGCTTCAGCTGTGGGAAAAACGCTCTTTCAAACAGCATATAAATACAAAAGAAACACACTTTCTAATAACTTTAAGTTTGCCAATGCAGGAGTAACACGCGATACTTTTAGGTTTTAAAGTCAGCTGTCTTGCCTGCTGTTCTGTTCTCTCTCTGTCCTGTTCTAGTCTTGAGGGGACCAGATGTGATTCTTAAACAAGAACCCGTTAAAAACTGTAAAGTGTAAAGGCTACATCCACACAGCTTCTTCCTAAAAGACCCGCCCCAATTTCTTCAGTCCATGCATTTTTTAAAGCCACCAGGGTTTCAGGGAGAGAGCAAAAGATACTGAACAAAAGCCATGACGTTTAGAAAAACTAAAAAGATAAGATTGCTGTTATCCATTCAAGAGCTCAGTAGCCCAGGGTAAATGAGGCTGAATGATTTATTTTCACATTGTAATGAGTGGTGCAACGGAGGAGAAGGCACACACAGACACTTGTAGACCACTGCAGCTACTGGGCTCCACACATTTGAGAAGCCTCTGTGTGCTATGATATCTTTCTGTCATTTTAACTATTGCCATCACTATATGGCATAACAACAGCAAACACAGTTTAGGTAAGAATTGTCGATTGAGAATATATGTGTTAAAATGCTGCAGCTGTTTTGTCATGGTATGTTTGTGTTTTCAATTAGACAATAATTTTTAATTTATTTAGTTATTGTTTAGATGTGCAGTCAGAAGGTGAATGTTGTGCAGCCTCATGTGTGCATCTACTGGTGTCGTTAGGTAGATTTGTTCATCTGGGTGTTTTGAGTTCTGAAATCTGCATCTCCTGTGGCTCTTAATTATCAGCTCTCTTAACAGCAGTCCTTTTGACAGAGTGTGACACACCGTTTTACTTCAAATGTATATTTTGCAGTTCATATTTTCATGAATATAAAGTGTAGCTTTTAAGCTTACATGAACTCCTAAACTATTGTCTTAACACTGAACAGTGAACACACACAGCACCTGCGGCAACATATTGTTTTTTTTCCCTTTGTCCATTGATGCCACTGAATGCCAATGTATAATGTGATGCTATGGAAAGGTTTTCCCCTAACATCAGATTGTTTTGCTTTTATGATGTACAATGTGCTTTCTGCACACGCGACACATTTGTATGTGTCATATCATAGGGTTTATTTAGCCGGTGTAGGAGGAGAATTAGCATCCTGGCTGGGATGAAGGGTGTTGCATTACCTTGACAAGTAGCCAGTGCTAGTGAATTGGTTACACAAATTGCTTGCCACCACTACTCGCATGATTTCCCTTCTTTGACAGTGACCTATCTGTTATTCCTGCAGAACAAAAACTAACCTTATAGATTAGAATGTACAAGTTGGAAAACTGCCGACTGACACACTAGATAAGACAGATCTTGTAACTAAAGCCAGCTGGGATGCTTGGATAAGGTTAAGGAGAGACCAGTAAAACAGAGAGGATTCAGACAGAGCAGACACAAAGTTAAGGCATAGATCACGAGAAGGTTGAAACATAAAAACCCATCGAAAAAATGACAGAAGCATTAAAACTTAAGGAAAAGCTTCAAAATCGAGCAAAAACAACACAGATGACCTAAATAAACAACCGAAAGCAGTGACTTGCTCTTGAAGTGTAAAAAGGCATCAGTTAGTTTGAGTGTAGCCATCATAAAGAATAAGATATATGGGAATTATCAAAAATAGTAAAGCTGAATGGTTTATAAATATTCCTCTTGGATTGGACTGATTACAGGAATCCAACACTTCATGTGATTTTATGAGCTAATCCACAAGCAGACCTGAGGATCAAGCAGAAAAAGCTTAAAAACTGAGAGGTGATGTTCTGTGTAGATGCAAAAGTGGTCTCCATCTGTTCTAGTTCTACATCTTTGCAGTTCTATAGAAATCTGTAGCATAACAATAATGTTTTTGGGCTGAACACAGTATTTCTGGAAGCTTTGTACTGCATTTTCACCTCATCCAGTTTGAGTTCTCTGTTTTTTGCCCAAAGATGTGCAAGTTAGACTAACTGATGACTGTAAATTTGACATAATTGAGTGGAGATGTGTGATTGATTGGGCCATTTGACAGACTGGCACCCATGCAGAGTTGATGAATGCTCTGTGTTAGATGTTGCCAAAGCCCCAATAAATACATAAAAGGCCAGGCACCCTTTGTACCTACCAGGTAAAATGCTTTATGTAATATACAACTGGTTTGTGTTTGTCACTTTTAGCCCCTTAAAAAATGTCTGTTTATTCTGGGAAATTTCTCCAAGCGTCTTACCAGTTCCCGATGACTTCCCTTTCACATCAGTGGCCAGTGCCCTTTTAAATTAAAATGTCTTACTGGGTTTTTTTTTCTTTTTTCCCTGGTACTCGTGGTTGTTCTTTTCCCTGTCTTAAGGACATCATTTCCTGTCTGGAAACTTCTTGTACACCAGGCACTATATAGACAAGGGGGTTATACAGACTATAGTATATTTACAGTATACAGTGCCAATATTAACCCCATTGGAAGTTTTCACATTTTATTATTATGCGACATTGAAACACATTGACATTAAAGAACCAAAATTAAATCCAAAGTGACAACAGATCTTTGTAAAGTGGTCAAAATTAGTTACAAATATAAAACACCAAAATAGCTGATCACATAAGTATTCAGCCTTCAGTCTGTGTGCACAGGCCTGTGTCAGCTTTGCACATCTGGACATTGCCATTTATGTCCATTCTTCAAGCTTTGTCAGGTGGCATGAACTTCAAGACTGAGCAGCCTTTTTCTTAATTGGATTCAGATCTGGACTCTGACTCAGCCACTCCAGGACATTAACATTGTTGCATTTAAGCCATTCCTGTGTAGCACTGCTTTTAAGATTAGAATCGTAGTTTTGCTGGGAAACAGATCTTCTCCCAAGTCACAGGTTTCTTGCAGACAGCATTGGGTTTTCCTCCAGGAAATGCCCATAGTTTTGCTTCAGTCATTTTACCCTCACAAGCCTTCTAGGGCTTGCTACAGAGAAGCATCCCCACTACATGGAGCTGCCACGACCATGCTTCACAGATGGGATGGTGTGTGCAGTTGTTGGCAAAAATTACATTTGAGTCTGATGGCCAAAAAACTCAATTTTGGTCTCATCAGACTACAGAACCTTCTTCCAGCTGACTTCAGAGTCTCTCATGTGCCTTCTGGCAAACTCTAACTGAGATGTCATTTTGTGTTTTTTCTCTTTGTCACTCTCCCATAAAGCTGCAACTCATCTCTCCAATCTCAGCCAATTTAACTTGTAAATCCTTCAGAGTTCTCATGGGTTTCTTGGTGGCCCCTGTCACTAGTCTTCTTCTTGTACAATCACTCAGTTTTTTTGCATGGCCTATTCTAGGTAGAGTTACAGCTGTGCCACACTCTTTCAGCTTTTCCTTCAGATTTTGGAGGATACATTTTGATTGCAGCACACCAAGTGAAAGCCCCATTTCCTATTTCTTACAAGGTGAAATTAAAGTGTCAGAGTTCTAATACCTTTTAAATCCATAAGGTTATCAGGTCCTACAAACAGAATAGAATGGCATAGATTTACTTGGACCTCTGCCTCATCATATTACTTTTCCACTTCAGTCTGCACATGTGCTTCTCCTGCCATTTGACCCTCATCCCTCAATGCAGAAAGCTACTGTCTACATGACTGATTTAACTGAACTCCAAGGGATATTTAGTGACATGAATATTTTTTCTTGTCTTCATCCCCTGACTTGTATTTTTCAATCACCTTTTCACAGAATTGTATGGAGTGTTTTTTTTTGTCTTCCTTGGGTATGTTAGACCACAATACTGACATGCCTTAAATGTGACCTTCCAGATTAGGTACATTTATACTGCAATCAATTGAAGAACTCAGGCAGGTGATCCCCATTGCGCTAATTCTGTGGTTTTTTATATCAACTGGCTTCAACAGGATGATTTAGGTTTGTCGTATTAAAGGGGGGGGGAGTACTTATTTTATATTTGTAGTTAATTTAGACCACTTTGAAGAGATCTGTTTTCACTTTGACATTACAGTATTTTCTGTTGATTACTGTCAAAACAGCCAAATTAAATACACTGTTTTTCAAACTTGCATAGAAATAAAATGTGAAATCTTCTAAGTTGCCAAATACTTGTTATGGGCACTGTAAATAAATATATAAAGAAAGAGAGAGAACTGATTATACGTATGTCCAAATATGCATTCAGCATATTAATACCAGTTCCACAAATAGAAAAGTAAAACTAATAATAATATTAATCACAAGCATAGGTCTCCTTTTGGCTTTAAAAAATGTCAGCACATATAAAGCCAATTAATGACATAAATATTACATCACCAAACCCACAAAAGCTACTAGTCAAAAGAAACTAGTCTTGTAAAGTCCACCAAGTGCACCAACCAGACATTATCTCAGCTATAAAACTAGCAGGAGATAAAGACACCACAGACTACAACAGCTTGACTCATGTGCATAGTTATGACAAAGCCTTACTTAAACCAGACCACATATGACAAATGGGGTGTAAAATACTTCAGTCTGTTCAGTCTGTAACGCCATGCATTTCTCCTTTTACTTCTCTTTCGATAAAATACTATTCTTGTTCCAGCTATAGGTGTTTAATTTTTACTTAGCACTGTCTGTGACATTCATTTGACTCCATCTTTCTATTTTCTAACTCAAATCTTTTTTTCTCAGAATGACCAGTTTTCAAACATCAAGCCATACATTCATGATACAATCCACTTACAACTCACTAAAACCGTGATTTAAAATGCACAAGGAAAATAAACAACCTTGAGCAGTGCAAAGAATCTTTAATACAACAATTCCTTCAGTACCTTTTTCTTCATGCATGAGAAAGCTTTGGCAAGTCACAATGCTGAGAAATCCTTCCTAACGTTTACCCAAGAGTCCTCTAATGGCTCATAACCATAGATTCCTCTTTAAACTAAGCCAACTGTGCCTAAATGAAAAAAATATTTTTTTGTTTTGCCATAATCACATACAGTATGGATTATATAACTTCCTGTGACTGACACTCAGTGCTACAGAGTAAAAATGAACCAATTTATTTTGTTTTCAAACAGTTCTTACAAACCATGCAAATGACGCTCTGCTTTGCAATTAATCAGGTTTTACCGTTTTATTCTGTTGCGTAATGAATGTAGCACTTTCCGACATTAAGTGCATCTAGGTGATTTGAGCTATGCTATTCAAATTCACAGATAATATTCTGTCACACCTAATCTGTTAATCTAATTGACAGAGATGGGAGTAGATTCACACCTGGTGGCATGGATCGTGGACTATCTTAGAGACAGACCTCAGTATGTGTGACTCGGGAACTGCAGGTCGGACATTGTGGTCAGCAGCACAGGGGCGCCACAGGGGACTGTACTTTCTCTGGTCCTGTTCAGCATATATACATCAGACTTTCAATACAACTCGGAGTCCTGCCGTGTGCAAAAGTTCGCTGACGACACTGCTATCATGGGCTGCATCAGGAGTGGGCAAGAGGAGGAGTAGAGGAACCTAATCAAGGACTTTGTTAAATGGTGAGACTGATACCACGTACAATTGAACACCAGCAAAACCAAGGAGCTGGTGGTGGATTTTAGGA
This sequence comes from Polypterus senegalus, assembly GCF_016835505.1. Taxonomy (NCBI): domain Eukaryota; kingdom Metazoa; phylum Chordata; class Cladistia; order Polypteriformes; family Polypteridae; genus Polypterus; species Polypterus senegalus. The sequence goes on along the minus strand of NC_053157.1, from coordinate 61,559,363 downwards.
GGCCCAGGCCCCTCATGGACCCCGTGATTATCAGAGGTGACTGTTTGCAGACAGTGCAAAAACAACATTAATTTATATAGCACATTTTCATACAAATAATGTAGCTCAAAGTGCTTTACATGATGAAGAAAAGATAAATAAAAGACAAAGTAAGAATTAAAATAAGACAACACTAATTAACATAGAATAAGAGTAAGGTCCGATGGCCAGGGAGGACAGAAAAAACAAAAAAAAACTCCAGATGCCTGGAGAGAAAAAATAAAATCTGCAGGGGTTCCAGACCATGAGACCACCCAGTCCCCTCTAGGCATTCTACCTAACGTAAATGATCAGTCCTCTTTTTATTTAGGTTTCTCATGGAAGGACTTGATGATGATGGTCACGTAGACTTCTGGCTTTTAATCCATCAATGTAGGAACATCATGGTGCTTTGAGTAGGTGGTGTCGCAGATCGCCACCACAGAAAACCGGGAAAAGAAACAGAAGAGAGAGTAGAGGTTAGTATGGATTTTAGAGCCACCATGAATAGTTATTATAATGAATTGAACATACAGAGTATCAGGATTAAATTAAGGTGAAGTTATGAGAAAGCCATGTTAAAGTAATGTGTTTTCAGCAGTGTTTTAAAGTGCTCTACTGTATTAGCCTGGCAAATTCCTATTGGCAGGCTATTCCAGATTTTAGGTGCATAACAGCAGAAGGCCGCCTCACCACTTCTTTTAAGTTTAGCTTTTGGAATTCTAAGGAGACACTCATTTGAGGATCTAAGGTTACGATTTGGAATATAAGGTGTCAGACATTCCGATATATAAGATGGAGCGAGATTATTTAAGGCTTTATAAACCATAAGCAGAATTTTAAAGTCAATCCTGAATGACACAGGTAACCAGTGTAGTGACATCAAAACTGGAGAAATGTGCTCGGATTTTTTTTTCCTAGTTAGGATTCTAGCAGCTGCATTCTGCAGTCGTTGCAAATCGATTTTATTTACTTTTTTGGGTAGTCCTGAGAGGAGTGCGTTACAGTAATCTAGTCGACTGAAAACAAAAGCGTGAATTAATTTCTCAGCATCTTTCAATGATATAAGAGGTCTAACTTTTGCTATGTTTCTTAACTGAAAAAATGCTGTCCTAGTGGTCTGATTAATATGCGATTTAAAATTCAGATTACAGTCAACAGTTACCCCTAAGTTCTTTACCTCTGTCTTGACTTTTAATCCTAATGCATCAAGTTTATTTCTAATAACCTCATTGTATCCATTATTGCCAACCACTAAAATTTCTGTTTTCTCTATTTAGCTTGAGAAAATTACTATTCATCCAATTAGAAACACAAGTAAGACATTGTGTTAGTGAATCACCAGAGTCAGGGTCATCAGGTGCAATTGATAAATACAGCTGTGTGTCATCAGCATAGCTGTGGTAGCTCACGTTGTGCCCTGAGATAATCTGACCTAACGGAAGCATGTAGATTGAAAGAGCAGCGGACCCAGGATAGACCCTTGTGGAACACCATATAGGATATCATGTGTCTTTGAAATTTGATTACCACAACTAACAAAGAATTTTCTCCTGCCAGGTAGAATTCAAACCAATTTAAGACACTGCCAGAGAAGCCCACCCATTGACTAAGGCGATTTCTAAGAATGTTGTGATCAATGGTGTCAAATGCGGCACTCAGATCTAAGAGGATGAGAACAGATAAATGGCCTCTGTCTGCATTTACCCGCAAGTCATTTACTACTTTAACGAGTGTGATTTATTCTAAAACCTGACTGAAATTTATCAAGAATAGTATGTTTATTGAGGTGGTTATTTAACTGCATAATGACTGCCTTCTCTAGAATTTTACTTAAGAAAGGCAGGTTAGAGATGGGTCTAAAATTTTCAAAGCAGAGGGGTCAAGATTATTTTTCTTGAGTAGGGGTTTAACTACAGCAGTCTTAAGACAGTCTGGGAAGACCCCGTATCTAATGACGAATTTACTATGTCAAGAATATTATCAATTAGCATGCCTGATACTTCTTTGAAAAAACTTGTTGGTATTGGGTCAAGGACGCAGGTGGAGGTTTCAGTTGAGAATTATTTTATATAAATCAGGTAAATCTATCCTGGTGAAAGAATTTATTTGTTTATAACAGAGTACTGGGACTTAGGAGGATCTGCAGTGTTGGGGAGATATACTATATTATTTCTAATATCATTAATTTTTTGATTGAAAAATACAGCAAACCTCACAGGTTTCACTGGAAGTATTTGGAGGCATTCCTTTGTGTTACCTGGGTTTAGCAGATGATCAATGTAGAGAATAAGACTCTGGGATTACTAGCATTGTTATTTATAATCTTAGAGAAATAGCAGCCTCTCAAGACGGACAGTGTTATTGTATTCTGTTATTTTAACCTTCAATATTTCATAGTGGATAGTTAGTTTAGTCTTCCTCCATTTATGCTCAGCTCTACGGCATGTCCTCTTTAAATCAGACACTCTTTGGGTCTTCCATGGTATAACAATGCTAGAAAAATTTGTAACTGTCTTTTCAGGTGCAACTATGTCAACAGCAGCTCTCACTTTAGTATTAAATTTTCCACCTTACTATTTACATTATCCTTGCTATTATAGTTAGCACTATAAACGGACTGATTGCTTAGAATGTTTGTAAGTTTTAAAGCTGCTGATGAATCAAAGAAGCGTTTTTTAACAATATGCTTCTCATGAATGTTTTCTATCATTATTTCTATATTAAATAGTAAAAGAAAATGGTCTGATAGACCAATATCAATGGCCTGCTTTACATCAACTTTTACTCCTTTGGTAATTACTAAGTCTAACGTACGACCTGCTTTATGTGTAGGCTGATTAACAAGCTGTCTCAAATCAAAAGAGTCCAGGAGGTTCATGAATTCTTTTACTTTTTGGTCACACTGATTATCGATATGAAAGTTAAAGTCGCCGACTATTAAGAGTGTGTCATAGTTCGTAATTAAAATTGACATTAAGTCTGAGAATTCCTCAAAGAAAGACGCGTTAAATTTAGGAGGTCTATACACGGATAATACTAGAAAGTGAGAATCTCCATGAATAACAACGGCAAGATACTCAAAGGACTTGAATTTACCAAAACTGATATCTAAATGTTTGCTAAGCAGCCATCCTTCGTTCCCTGGCGTTTTGCACGATTAAAACTGTAATTCGGAGGTGCAAATTCCATTAAAACAGCTGCGCCATCTGAGCTAAGCCACGTTTCACTTAGTGCAATAAAATCAATTTTTCTATCACTAATAAGATCATTGATAAAAAACTGCAGAACTATAAATAACTGGGAGTGGAGCTGGATGATAAATTGGACTGGACTGCCAATACTGATGCTCCGTGCAAGAGAGTACAGAGCTGACTATACTTCCTTAGAAGGCTCATGTCCTTCACCATCTGCAATAAGATGCTGCAGATGTTCTCTCAGACGGTTATGGTGAGTGCTCTCTATGCAGTGGTGTGCTGGGGAGGCAGCATAAAGAAGAGGGATGCCTCATGACTGGACAAACTGATGAGGAAGGCAGGCTCTGTTGTAGGCATGGAGCTGGACAGTTTGACTTCTGCGACGGGTGCTGAGCAAGCTCCTGTCAATCATGGAGAATCCACTGCATTGACTGAATAGTATCATCTCCAGACAGTGGAGCAGCTTCAGTGACAGACTGCTGTCACTGTCCTGCTCCACTGACAGACTGAGGAGATCGTTCCTTCCCCACACTATGTGACTGTTCAATTCCACCTCGGAGGAGTAAACGGTAACACTACACAAGATTATTGTCTATTATACCTGCCTTACACTCTCCGCCTTGCAGTTTTTTTAACTTGCACTGCATTTTTATCACTCTTTAATTAATATTGTTTTTATCAGCATGCTGCTGCTGGAGTATGGGAATTTCCCCTTGGGGCTTAATAAAGTATCTATCTATCTATCTATCTATCTATCTATCTATCTATCTATCTATCTATCTATCTATCTATCTATCTATCTATCTATCTATCTATCTATCTATCTATCTATCTGCTTAGATTGATTGGATCTTTTGAATGATTGGCACCAATGCACAGTTAATTACTACTTTGTGGCAAATGCTGCCAAAGCCCCAAGTGAAACAAGGCGTCATGTGTTGGTATTCCAGGATCTGTTCAATGTTTTCCTTCTATCTTATTACTTACTAGCTGTCCCTTGCGGCTCTGCCCACGTTGTAGTGAAACAGGACAAACTTTAAAAATCAATCAAACAAAAAAAGGGTAATAATTTGTATTGAGAAGAATTTATATTGATAGCTTTCGTATCTGAGGGCCTCTTGACATAGAATATTTTTGGTTTTGCTGTCAGGGGTGAGAATGTAGCTGTGATCTCTTACCTTTCTGGTCAAGCGAAGGGTAGATACGCTGTATCTGATCATGTTCAGTTCTGATGGTAAAGCATCTCCTACAATGGGGAGAAGAGCACATGGCCATGATATCTCTGCCAATGAGCAGCTAACCTCTAAAAAACACGTAGCTGTGATCTCGCTCACAAAAACGTCAAACGTTACTCTTTAACAATCTCTAGATGATAATTTCTGCCGAACATACAGGTATCGCTAGCTAAGCGGAGGCAAGGTATGCTACAAAATGTGGCGAGAGGTAGAGCGATTTTAATGGAGACTGGCGTGTAAGTGAGGATGGCCCCACCCGGCTCCTTACTCCTAAGGTCCCACTTCCCTCTCCACTCAGCCTGTTTCGCGCAAACAAATCGTTGCTGCATCCGAATTATAATACTTAGCGTGATTAGAAAAGTTGCAAAATCAACTGGAGTGTTCAAGCAAATTATAGAAGAAAACCCAATCTAAATCCATTAAGTAGTTCTCTTATGAAAAGCGGACAGACATATAGACAGACGTTGGATTTCATATATGAGATACTGTGTGATTAATGTTATAAAAATTTTGCTGAAATATAAAAAAAACACCCCACCCTTTGATCAATCAAGGAAATACAACACTAGTCCTCTTTTACATGTTCTCTGAAGACTGAATGTTATGACTCTGCAGGCACAAAAGATAAAATGAAACAACAACAACAACATTTATTTATATAGCACATTTTCATACAAAAAGTAGCTCAAAGTGCTTTACATAATGAAGAATAGAAAAATAAAAGACACAGTAAGAAAATAAAATAATTCAACATTAATTAACATAGAATAAGAGTAAGGTCCGATGGCCAGGGTGGACAGAAAAAACAAAAAAAAACTCCAGACGGCCAGAGAAAAAAATAAAATCTGTAGGGATTCCAGACCATTAGACTGCCCAGTCCTCTCTGGGCAATCTACCTAACATAAATGGAACAGTCCTCTTTGGATTTAGGGTTCTCACGGAAGGACTTGAAAATGATGGTCACGTAGACTTCTGGCTTTTGATCCATCCATCATTGTTGGAGCATCATGGTGCTTTGAGTAGGTGGAGGTGGCGCAGGCTGCCACGACAAAGAAACCAGAAAAAGAAACAGAAGAGAGAGTAGGGGTCAGTACGGATTTTAGAGCCACCATGAATAGTTATTATGATGAATTGAACATACAGAGTATCAGGATTAAGTTAAATTGAAGTTATAAAAAGGCCATGTTAAAGTAATATGTTTTCAGCAGTGTTTTAAAGTGCTCTACTGTATTAGCCTGGTGAATTCCTATTGGCAGGCTATTCCAGATTTTAGGTGCATAGCAGCAGAAGGCCGCCTCACCACTTCTTTTAAGTTTTGTTCTTGGAATTCTAAGGAGACACTCATTTGAGGATCTAAGGTTATGATTTGGAATATAATGTGTCAGACATTCCGATATATAAGATGGAGCGAGATTATTTAAGGCTTTATAAACCATCAGCAGAATTTTAAAGTCAATCCTGAATGACACAGGTAACCAGTGTAGTTACATCAAAACTGGAGAGATGTGCTCGGATTTTCTTTTTCTAGAAAGAAAGAGAAGTTTGGGTGGAAGTGCATAAATTATCACATACAGTATTTGTCAATGTGATGAGTGAAAGTCTTATAAATTGTAATAGATGTATAGAAAAAAGGAGCCGTCCAAAAGGGTTTTCTTCACCCACTTAGCTCCACATGATCAGTGAGTTCCTGCTTACTGTTCAGCCTGAGATAAAGACAGAAGACAAGTTCATATTTTTTAAAAATGGTCCATGGAATTGAAGAATTGAAAATGTTTAACAAGTATGGTTCTGAGCTAAAATTACCAAAAATACTGAGATGCTAAAACCCAAAAGGCTAATGGCATTTATTTCTGAGTGGCATCTAGGAACCTTTGAGTAAAATGCAAAGAATTTGCGAAATGGCATTTAATAGATTATGATAGCAGGAGGAAAAAGATTCTCTGATCTGATGAGACAAAAACTGAATACTTCGGAGAGAATTCCAAGCACTATGTCTGGTGAAGACCTGGCACTGCTCATCAACTGCCTAATACCATCCCTGTAGTGAAACATGGTGGTGACAGTATCACGTTACGAGGGAGGGTGCTTCTCAGCAGCAGGGACAGAGAGACTGGTCAGAACTGATGGAAGGATGAAGGTTCTTGAAGAAATCCTACTCTGCACTGTTCACAATCTCAGACTGGGGTGACTGCTCACTTTTCCACACAACAATGACCCAAAGCAGTCAAGACAACACTGGAATGGCTTCAGGTTCCTTGAATTTATTTGAGTGGCCCAGTCAAAGTCCTGACTTAAAGCCTATAGAGAACATCATTGGAGAGATTTCAGTTTTTGATTTTAATAAATTTGCAAACCTTTCTGAAAACATGTTTTTACTTTGTCATTATGGCTTACTGAGTGTAGACTGAAGGGCAAAAATGTTGAATTTATTTATTTCAAATTAAATCTATAACATGATAATTTGCAGAAAGTAAAGGAGTCTGAATACTTTTTGAATCCACTGTATAATCAGTATATTCTGCCATCCATTTAAAGCCCTACTCACCCACTCATTCCTGTTCACGCATCTACCCGCACATTCAAGTATCTGTTTTCAAAGACACTCATTTCATGGTCATGGGGAGACAATCTCTATTGTGCTAGCACTGGATAAAAGGTTGGAGCTAACCTTCGATTGTGTGTGCGCTTTAATGTTCTGTGCGCTTAATGTTCTGTTCTTTTCTCTTCGTAGTCACTAAACTGACACCTATCAAGATTTTTTGTTTGTTGTTACATGGCTGAGGAGGCGAGTTCTTAAGACACAGATTTTGGGAGAGTGGGAGTCTGTCTGGGAGCCACCTCCACAAATCTGGATATCCTCTCTTTCCTTCCCTTGTTATCTTTTGTCACCTCAACAGAGATGTGATCAGTCTTAAAGTGAAGCATCTCTTGATGAGTCACAAAGAGCCATAGCAGAGGTTTCATGGCAAGAGACTTTCAGCTAGTGATGTTGATCCAGCCCTTTGAAAGGTTATGTTTGAACTGCTTCCTCTGGTCATGCCCAGTTCTCTGACCATGGTCCAGCTAGTAGATGGGGATTATGATACAGACCTTTGCTTTAGTGTGGACACTAGGATCAATGCAATAATCATCCCCTTTGACACAAAAAAATCATGCTATGACTACGAACCTTCACATTTACGGTTCTGTGTCCTTTTCCAATTTCCAGGTGCACAGGTCTTAAAGACATTATAAGTATGAACGCTCTTAACACGGGGGAAGCCTGTATCCACACGATTTTGACAAGTCAGAGATATTTATCCCATGGAATGTGGCCACTATTGATTATTTTCAAATTACAACCCTTTTCTGTCATTCCAGCCATTCAGAAAATATATTCTGTACATCTCATATTCCACAGTCTTCAACTTTAGTGTTGGATGGTTGTTTAACTGGAACCAAACCTGTTCACTATTGGTAACCCTGATCGGAGTACAAGACAGCATAAGGTATTCCAGATTCATCCTGACAAATAAAAAAGAAGTGTGGAAGAATAAGTAGACATTTGAAATTGATCCAGTTGCAGAGATTTTGTGTGAGGGTACATTGGGATGATCAGAGAAGGAAATATAGTGGTAGAGTTCATGAGCTCTTGCAAGCCTCACCACAGGTCACCATATTCCTTCACTCACTGATGTAGAGCCAGGTGATGTGAAGTGAAACCATGAAGAGAACATACAAACTCCACACAGACAGTAAAAGAATATGGACAACTCCATGTTTTGTGGAATGATCCCAGAATTCTGGAGTAATGAGGTAGCAACATTCTATCTTTTATGCTGCCGTAGTCAAATGTAAAAATGTTGCACCCAAATCACAGGGTTTTGAAGACAATTACAATATATATTATTGCAGATTAAAAAGCTGGTTCTGCTTTGTCATACATGGATGTTAAATTGAACAGCTGGGGTTTCACCCTTGGAAAAGGAGTGAGATTCACATGAGTCATCCATGGATATCAAGTTGAAGAGCTGGAGGGTGCTTTGGGAAAAATAAGGATCTGTTTTCCAAAGATTACGTGAAGCCACTGACTTCCAACACCATCGGCTAGTTGCCAAAATGTGGCCCCAAGAAAGGTTGCATTTAGCAGACACCTAGTTTGCATATATGGTAGAGCCTCCCCTGGCAATGCCAACTCCAACACTAACTACTGCAGGGCCATGCCACCCTACAGTTGTGCTTGAAAGTTTATGAACCCTTTAGAATTTTCTATATTTCTGCATAAATGACCTAAAACATCATCAGATTTTCACTCAAGTCCTAAAAGTAGATAAAGATAAACCAGTTAAATGAGACAAAAATAGTATACTTGGTCATTTATTTATTAAGGAAAATGATCGAATATCACATATTTGTGAGTGGCAAAAGTATGTGAACCTTTGCTTTCAGTATCTGGTGTGACCCTCTTTTGCAGCAATAACTGCAACTAAACGTTTCTGGTAACTTTTGATCATTCCTGCACACCGGCTTGGAGGAATTCCTCCGTACAGAACAGCTTCAACTCTGGGATGTTGGTGGGTTTCCTCGCATTAACTGCTCACTTCAGGTCCTTCCACAACATTTCGATTGGATTAAGGTGAGGACTTTGACTTGGCCATTCCAAAACATTAACTTTATTCTTCTTTAACCATTCTTTGGTAGAATGACTTGTGTGCTTAGGGTCGTTGTCTTGCTGCGTGATCCACCTTCTCTTGAGATTCAATTCATGGACAGATGTCCTGACATTTTCCTTTAGAATTCTCTGATATAATTCAGAACTCATTGTTCCATCAATGAAGGCAAGCCGTCCTGGCCCAGATGCAGTAAAACAGGCCCAATCCATGATACTACCACCACCATGTTTCACAGATGGGAGAAGGTTCTTATGCTGGAATGCATTGTTTTCCTTTCTCCAAACATAACGCTTTTCATTTAAACCAAAAAGTTCTATTTTGGTCTCATCCGTCCACAAAACATTCCTCTAATAGCCTTCTGGTTTGTCCACGTGATCTTTAGCAAACTGCAGACAAGCAGCAATGTTTTTTTTGGAGAGCAGTGGCTTTCTCCTTGCAACCCTGCCATGCACACCATTGTTGTTCAGTGTTCTGCTGATGGTGGACCCATGAACATGAACATCAGCCAATGTGACAGAGGCCTTCAGTTGCTTAGAAGTTACCCTGGGGTCTTTTGTGACCTCACCGACTATTACACGCCTTGCTCTTGAAGTGATCTTTGTTGGTCGACCACTCCTGGGGAGGGTAACAATGGTCTTGAATTTCCTCCATTTGTACACAGTCTGTCTGACTGTGGATTGGTGGAGTCCAACCTCTACAGATGGTTTTGTAACCTTTTCCAGCCTGATGAGCATCAACAACTCTTTTTCTGAGGTCCTCAGAAATCTCCTTTGTTCGTGCCATGATACACTTACACAAATGTGTTGTGAAGAGCAGACTTTAATAGATCCCTGTTCTTTAAATAACACAGGGTGCCCACTCACACCTGATTGTCATCCCATTGATTGAAAACACCTGACTTTAATTTCACCTTCAAACTCACTGCTAATCCTAGAGGTTCACATACTTTTTCCACTCACAAATACTGTATGTAATATTCGATCATTTTCCTCAATAAATAAATGACCAAGTATACTATTTTTGTCTCATTTGTTTAACTGGTTTCTCTTTATCTACTTTTAGGACTTGAGTGAAAATCTGATGATGTTTTAGGTCATATTTATGCAGGAATATAGAAAATTCTAAAGGGTTCACAAACTTTCAAGCACAACTGTACTTATACCGGAACAGTTTACAGATGGCATTTAATCTTGCATGCATATTTTTAAGATGTGGGAGTGATCAATAATACCTGGAGAAGACCCTTCTGGACAAGGGGAGAATATGTGACCTCCACGCAGGTGATGAACTGGCTTGGATTTGAAGCCTTGTTAGTACTGATGTTCTCCACTGTGCTGTTTTCTTTCATAATACACATATGTTCATCTGCATAAATTACAAGTAATGTAGAGTAATATTCCCTAAATCACTACAGAGTCATGAATTGTGAAGTGTATAAAGTGTATATATAGATTTTAAAATTCTCAGTCATTTCAAGGCAATTCCAGGCAATGTTAGAGTAAAGATGTAGAAGTTTATTGGCTCACTCTTGGTTTCCTTCCAATATGCAAATTTCCTGTGTTTCAAAGAGCCAACCAGTGAGTCTTGCTGTCTGCGGAGGTGTTCCCTTTCCAGTCTGGAATGCATTACTAGAGCCTCCCTCCTTGGAAGCAAATGCTCAGCACCGTGCTTCAGCAGATGAAATGAAGCAGTGTTCAAAATTGTAAAGCTGTGGATGGTCTCTTCAGCTCAGGCAACCAAAGACAAAACGTGACGGGGAGAGTCCGTGCCTGGGGAGATGGGGGTGGTTGGATTCTTACAGTTTTTCCCTATGTAGCCCAGGACTTATCATTTTCACTGGATATACAGTAACTTCTTTCAGCCACCTCAGCCATGCTTCCTTTACTTGTAATAATTCTTCCAGGTATGTTGGTCCTTGGTTTTTCTTGTTAAAATATCTTACTGTCAGCCTGGGCAGTCATCACTCAATCTGCCTTTACTTTTTAAAGTTACAGAAGACATGAACATTTGTATTTCACCACAGTTCTTCTGTACAGCAGATGAAATATTAAAACTGTCATCTGGGGAGATGTTAAGCTTTTTTCCTGACCAGTAATTTTTTTTTTCTGTCTTCATTCCAGTTCTGCTTCCTTTAAGAGCGCAGCAGCTGTTACAAGGATCCTGCACTTTTGAGGGCAGCACTTGTGGCTACTCCTCCGACCCTGCACACTTGAAGTGGTCTCTCAATACAGAAGGTAGGAATTTTATCAGGATATTCCATATCTGTCCTTTTTTTACTAAGGTTTATTTATTTTTTTCGTAACTGCTAAATAATTAACAGTTTCAAAGTTTAGGACTTAAATGAATTAAACAATGTTCTTCTTATCAAAAGAAAATGAAGGAATCCATGTAAAACTAGGTGGTATGGTGGCACAGTGTTTAACACTGCACATCTCTGGCTAAAGAAACTTTAGTTTGATTCATTTACTGTTTGCGCAGACTATTTTATTACTCCCATTGTTCACTTAGGACATCATAAGGTATTCCAGTTACACCCTGAAATCTCAAACTAGTCCAGCTGCAGTGGCTATGGTATATGTCTGAGGTTGCATTGGAATGGCCTGGCTTCCCACTCAAAGTTAGATCCTATCTAATAGCAGAAGGTTTGACTAACTGTATTGAAAACTTGAAAATGTGCATCTAGAACATGGATGGATGGAAAAATGTTTTTGAACAGAATTTTGCAAATTAAATATCCTGAATGCATTGTGAACAAATATGCAGGTAAGCAGGGCTTGGGTAGTCAACCAAATGCTCCATTTATTGGTAGGTTGAAAAGACTGGGCGTTTTGTGGGGTGGTAGGCACAGTGGCCATCCCATCTGCAGGCTACAACTTCAAACCACACTCCAGCCTCTGTCTGTATGGAGTTTATTCATTCTCTCTATGTGTATGACTAGGGACCTGCACATTTGTGGTCCTGTCCTCTTTGCTACTTGCCTATTGCCATTGGTCTTGAAAAGAGTATAAGCATTAAATCTCTTAACGTGGTAGAACCTGCATCTACACAATCTTGTTCCAAGACCCAGATCCAGTTCATTGTTACATTGCAGCTATTCAGACAATATACTATATATAGCTCCATTTATCTGATTTGCCATCGAGGATGTGGCTGTTGGATCAATGTTTAACTGGAACCAAACCTGCTGCACAGACTACAGGTGTATATGTGAAGGTGCATTGGGATGGCCTGGCTTCCCACCCAAGGTTAGGTCTTAGCCAATAGCATAAGCTTTGGCTCACCACAACACCATATTCAAAACTGTATCCAGAACATGAATGGATGAGAAAAACAAATGTCTTTTGTGAGATGAATTTTGCAATTATATACAGTATAGTGAAGACATTGTGAGTTAAGATGCAGGAAGCAGGACTTTGGTAGTCAACTAAGTCCTTCATTTATTATAGGTTTAAAGAGGTGGGGGGTGAGAAGCACATTGGCCCTGACAGCTCCAGGATACAAACATGAATGTTCTCTTCATGTGTTCTCTTCATTTCTTCTCCAGGTAGCTGACCCCTCCTCACTCAAAACCTAAATGTTTCAGGAAAGCCTAAATATCAACTCTTAATTGCAATGTGAATGTGTGCAAGTGTTCTCAGCAGTGATCTGAACCCGAAGCTGGACAAAGCAACTATCAGAATTACTGGAAAGTATTGAATGGTAGGGTTTAGGTGTTGGGTGAGATATAAATGGTTGGAGAACATGTTAGGTTTTGAACATTCACTGCATCTGTGTCCTTATCTTTCTTTCATGTGGGAAGGTGCCTGTCCCATAAACACCACATACTACACTCACCCTCCCCTCTACAAACTTGGATATTAGAGGGCAAATCCTCCATTAGGCTTCCATTGTCAGACTCACCCATTTTCTTTTCCAAGGACCAGTGGTCATAAATTATAAAATTAATTCTAGTGAATAAAACATAATGAAATATGTCACAGTGGATAGAACAAATGATACTTTAAAATATTTGTTTTATAGATTAAATACATTTTAAAGTGGAAGCACATGTTAGAGGCAAGGAAACCACCTAGATGGCACAGCGAAAAACCCTCCAGAAGCTGAAACATAACTGAGTGAGTGGTCGCTGTCAAGAAGCTCCTCTGAATGTCAGTTTGAAAAGGCAGGAGCCACCAGGGGTGACAGAACCTGGCAGAGGAGGGTACATTCTAGAATGGAATCATGCTGGAATAGCATATGGAATGAGAGTTGTTGGGGTCCTGCTAGAAAGGAGGCATCAGCATGCTGTGGGGATGCTAGAGGAGAGAGAAAATCACAGAATGTACCTGAACTGCAGGAGAGCATGGAAAAGGTGCTATATGAATCAAATGAATAATTATTATTATCCAAGGAGAGTGAAATGCCACAGAAAGCTAGCAAAGCTTCCGGAGTTGGCTGCACATTGACCCTGGCAGTGACAAGCGAGCTTACTTTTAAGAGGAGGCCAGTAAGGTCTAATAATAGGCACCACTAGGTGACAACTCAGAATACCTCATTGATGCTGTGTGACCCACTCTAAAGAAATACTCCTTTGAAAAATTATCATTTGTATATCTTTTACTTACCCTTGTTGTTTGTAGTGATGGCAGAGGAAAATGTTTAATCTTGTGTGATGGTGAATAGGGGTCACAAAATTTCAGATACGATGGGCTGCAATGGCAACCCAGCTTGAAGATCAAACTGTAAACAATACTAAATCATTGGCAATTTTTTTTTACTCATGTAGCATAATCCAGATTTTATGTGCCTTGGTGTATGCTTACAACATCCCAACCACATGAAAGTGTGGCCGGCGGCCATACCACCAGCACCTCAAAACCAGTCATCCACCTGAAGCTAAGCATGTTTGGCCCTGACCAGTACTTAAATGGGAGACCATCTAGGAAAATCTTGGATTGCTCCTGGAAGAGGTGTTGATGATGCCAGCAGGGGGCTCTTACCCTGTGGTCTGTCTGGGTGTGGATCCCAATGAACCTGTACAGTGATGGAGATACTGTGCTGAAAGAAATTAGCACCATCCTTCAAATGAGAAGTACAACTGAGGTCCTGACTTTATGTGGTCATAAAAGATCCCTGGGCATTCTTCGTATCATTAGGGTGTTCAATGATCTCCAGGCCAAACAGTCCATCATTCCCTGGTCTTTCTAGGCCACTAATAACCCCATGTGCCTAACTGGCTAACAATCTCTTGCATCCCTTCACTAGTTGATTGCTAATGTGTGGAAAATGTACTGGCTCAAAATGGAAGCTGTCACATCACTCAGGTGGATGCTGCATATTGGTGGGCCTCCACTCTCTCTCAGCCCTCCACTGAGTAGGGAGAAAAGTGCTATATAAATGTATTATCTATTTTTTTTTAGTTTTCACTCAAATATTGTTCAAATAAACCACTTCCAGGAAACCCTCTTGTACAGGGCAGAGGAATAATTGCCTATTCATTGGATACCATCATGTAGAACTAGAGATTAAAAGTCAAAGAAAAGCAAGAAAAAAACCTTATCAGGAAGAAAGTCTGGCACGTATGGTGCTCAACCACCAAAGTCGGGCTCATGTCATTCCTCTTTTTAAATCACTACATTGGCTCCCTATTACAGCATGTATCAAGTTCAAATCCTTTTGTTTGCCAACAGGGTCAGTATCTATCTATCTATCTATCTATCTATCTATCTATCTATCTATCTATCTATCTATCTATCTATCTATCTATCTATCTATCTATCTATCTATATTGTGATCGATGGCTGGCAATTCACCCCGGCCAGGACACCCAAAGAGTAGAAGGATGGGGGAAGGCAGTTACTTTGGGGCACTGTCTCCCCCAGTATGCTTATTTGGCAATTTCCCTGCAGCAGTAGCGGTGCCCTGGATTTCCGCAGGGCACCCTGGGATTTGGAGTTTGGCTTTACAGCCCTGGTAGGTACAATGGGTGCCACCAGGAGATGCTGTAGGAGGACTGTGGAACTTGCACTCTTGGGCAGAAGAAAATTAAAGTTCTCTATCCGACCTACAAGTCACATGATCGGAAGGACAAGGCACTTCCGGGTCAAGGACTATTTAAAGGACTGCTGTGAACCCAGAATGTGAGACAGAGTTGGGTGGAGGTGGACAGAACTTGCTGGGAGGTGTGGATGAGACTTTGAGAAAGAATTCTGTATTGTTTAATTATTTACCTGAATACCTAAAATAAATAAACTTTGGCCTCTGAGTGGTGGTCGCTGGCTCCCTTTATTGGGTACCCGGAAGTGCTCCAGGTGCTTGATTGCCGACATCCGGCTGCACTTCCAGGTGTGGCGAGACCAATGCCCAAAAGGGGCCAGCAGCTCCTGCTGCAGCACCCCCTGGCGGAGCCTACAGAACCCAACAGGGCTGCACCAGATTCCAACCCCCATGAAGCCCGAGGTACCACTGCAACCCAGGGAGGCTGCCAACTAGCGTCCGGGGGAGATACTGGGTTCCCACCCTTGTTCCCCTGGTATATATGGTGCAGGGGTGTCCCGGCCAGGCATTGATCCTGGCCATCTGTCACAATGTGTATATGTATATTTGGAGATCCCATGCTCTTTCTTGACTACTCAGGTCTGCTGTTGAACCTCTGGAAGATGAACACCTCTGCGTGGCATCAAATCTCTGTCCTGTCTCTTTTCATGTGTAGTTCCTAGCTGATGGAAATGAGCTGTCAACCTCCATTAGAAATTCTGACTCCCTTAAAGTGTTTAAGAAGCATTTGAGGACTCCCTTGTTCTGCGAATTTGTGTCTTACTGATGTTAGCTATTAGGTTTTGGAACCCAGGAATTCTAACTCCTCTGCTTTTTGTTCTGATCTCTCAAGTTTTGTAAACTTACCCTGCAACACTTGTTCCCCAACAGTCCTCCAGACTGTCATTTACTTGATTATGTTGAACTCTTTTGAAAGTCGCCTTTGATAAAAGCATCTGTTCAGCAAATAAATGTAAAGCACGACTTGTATTTATATGTATCCATGGTGCTTTAGTAAGCAGAAGGTCAATTTACTGTTGCACTTTCACAAACTACTGAAGAAAATCAAAAGGTTTCTTAGCCATCACCACAAACAATGTGGAGTAAATAAACAATAAAAATACATAAACTCTCTTTAAGTCAGACAGTCCTGAGGTTTTAAAGGCTACGCAAGGCTCAGGAGTAAAAGGGCATGAGGGAAGGGAATATTGGAGAAAGACGGTGCTGGCATGGTGGTCCATTTGCAGGAGAAGACAACCTTAGACTATGGAAGTGATTCCAAGGTTTACCTTAAAACTGCCCCTCAGACGTTTAGGATTTTAAAGCTGCTGTGGAGCTGTTCATGAAAAAGTGGAGCAAAAATGGTGGAAGATGAAATGAGATTTACATTTGTGTGGCGGGTGTATATAGGGTTTTGTTTATGTTGCGCCATTTCCTTTGTTGCTTTTGTGTTTCTTTCCATTGCGTAATATGTTCACCTCTCTTTGGTATTATTCCTGGAGAGGAGAGATTCCCAAAGAGCTTTATCAATTGTACATAAACTCAGTTAAGCTTTGTATTGTGCAGCAAAAAGTCTCATGCCTGAACAGACTTATGAAATCCATGCTGCACAGTCGACTTTTTGGACCTTTTAAAATTGGTTTTTCATTCTGTCTGTCCCAACATCACACGACAAGCCATCACACTCCTGGAAATGTAACTGTTCAACTTGTTTGTATCTGTTTATTTTTTACTTCTGACCAGTGATAACACGTATCAACCTTAGAATTGGTAACACATGCTAGACGGTAAGTGAAGAGAAGCTGGGCAAGCGCCGTCTCTGTGAAGCTCTAGCATGTCACTTTCTTTTATGTAAATATTTTGGCCATTTGTCTAGGGTAATACAAACATCATTTATTTGAGGTCATCTGTGTTTTATTCCACTTTTTAAGTAGCAATAATTCAGGCAGGAATAGACTTATATTTGTATAGTTCTTTTTTTCCTCATTTTTATGACACTGGTCAGAGCCTTCAATTAATTATTATTATTATTATTATTATTATTATTATTATTATTATTATTATTATTATTATTATTATTTTTAATTACTAATTTGGCTGTCACCTTTATCTAAGGCATCCTACAACACTTGAGATACAATTGGTTACATTTCTTTCATTTTTCAAATTGGAGCACGTGCAGGTGAAGTGACTTGCTCACGGTCATGCAGTGTCAGTAGCTGAATTTGAACCCCCAATTCTGTGTGACCAATGTAATGAATGTGTTTTTTGGATCATTTACTATTAAGCTTAATACATTTTCCTTTTTAAATGCTAAATAAAAGATGGCCAGGGAATGACAGACTCCCCAGGTTCTGGACTTTTCCCAGTTGTTTCTGAGCCAGTTCTATTAGGTCAATTGTTTGTCCACCATTCACTCAACTTTTATAAAAGATTAGGCACAAGCAGCCTGCACATGAGATTCTATCAATTGAGTCCAATGTGTGTATTTTTCGGCTCGTTTGAATTTAAGTATCTGTTATTAAAATGTCATTGAACTATCTGACCATCCATCCATTCATCCTCTTTGTAACCAGCTTATCCAGTCCAGACAAACAAAGGCCATTGATTTTTTCAATGCATATTTTACATGCTGTCAAGTGGATATCAATATGACATGTGCAATCCTCACTTTCAGTACTTCAACTGTTCTAATTTCAGCTGTTCTTAATTCTGTTTTAATAATAATAAAAAAAGTCTTTATATATCACACTAAAATAACATAGTCATCCGTAGGTGCTTTACAAATCAAGCTAAATAACACATGAATACAAACAAAAATCCATCCATCCGTTATCCAACCCGCTATATCCTAACACAGCGTCATGGGGGTCTGCTGGAGCCAATCCCAGTCAACACAGAGCGCAAGGCAAGAACAAATCTCCGGGCAGGGCGCCAGCCCACTGCAGACAAACAAAAATACCATTTAAAACACTATATAGAAAGTAAAATTAAAAATTGTAAATATTACTTATTACTGGCTAGTGATGAGCAAACTCTCCAGTGTTGGCTGTTACAGCTTCTAAATCGGACACATTATACGTAAATAATTTGACAAGCAAGGGCGAATGCGAGTTCAGCAAACTCTCTG
This sequence comes from Polypterus senegalus, assembly GCF_016835505.1. NCBI lineage: Eukaryota > Metazoa > Chordata > Cladistia > Polypteriformes > Polypteridae > Polypterus > Polypterus senegalus. The sequence goes on along the minus strand of NC_053157.1, from coordinate 61,541,116 downwards.
CAAATAATGCTTTGGCGAAATGTGCTGATCAATGCTATTACAGACTAGCATAGCGAAGTGCATTTATTAAAATGGACTTCATGTTACAATAGTAAGTTTCGAGTCAAACCTCTATTTACCACATAAGCCTTACATCTTTCTTTCTTTCTTTATGGGTCTTGTTACCATTCTTCATCAGATATTGAACATTCCAGCCCTGATGTGGATGCCAGATGATGTGATGCTCAAATGCATAAACATAGAGTTAGATGTCTCTGCAGCCTGGAGCCTCCACCCTGGAGCTCCAAATAGGTGGTGTTAACCCACTTGACAGTACTTGTCATTATCTGAGTCAGATAACCCTTTCACAATCCTAATCTTAACCACAATATAAATGGGAGGAGTTCTAGAGGTCTGCAGTTAGGCTATATTGGTACCCATTAGGGTGAACTCTACTTACATGGACAACCCATTGGAGTGAACTCCACCTACTTAGAACTCCAGGGTGAAGACTTCAGGCTGTAGAGATAGCTGATAGCAATGGCCAATAATGCGTAAGGGCCGATTTATACTTCCTTCACACTCAGAACGCGTACGCGCCCGCATCATGGCTGCCACATGTTCCCAGAGTTCATTTCATGCGTCCTCTGAGCAGGTCCTCAGAAATTAGTGTGACGCGTATGCGAGTTGCAGTACAGGCAACAAGTCGGGGGGTGCAGTGTGCTAAAAGTCGGAACGTGACGTCAGTGTCTCTGTTTACTATCTACATGTGACAGAAAGCCTCTATGCAGATCCTACGGGATGAATGCTTCAATGTGGTTAAGCAAAATGCCGACATACAGATGCATTGATTTGGCCATTATATTGTTACAGAATGATTATAATCAAGTGCCTGGAAATTTGTAGATGATATGCAACTCATTAAGATGTATTTGATAAAGCTTGCGTCATGGATGCCAATATAAAAACAAAAGGGAAACCACACAGAAACAATAGCACTGCTTTGACACTAGGTTTCGTCCATTTACAAAACCGAGCAGGCGCACAGTCTGAGGCAGCCATGAAAATGTGTGTAGTGGTACACCAAGTTTAGTTTTTATACATCTCGATATGAGCATGGAAACAGGAATATGCAACATGTTATGCACCATTTAAGCATGAGACTCCTGGGGCCTCATGTATAACGCCGTGCGTAGAACTCTATAACACTATAACATGGCATCAGCACAAAAGCCGAAATGTGCTTATGCACAGAAAAATCCAGATGCAGGAATCTGTGTGTACTCCAACTTCCACGTTCTTCCGCTACATAAATCCCGATCAGCGTGAAAACTAACGCTCGTGCAAGCGCTTTATGTAACGCCCCAACTCCTCCCAGAATTACGCCTCTTTGAATATGCAAATCAATATAAATCTCCCTTAAGGGCAGCCTTCTGTGAAAAGACAACAGGAAAAGCACGGGGGAAAATATAAGAATTTCAGCGAATACCAAGTGGAGGCAAAGGAAAAACATACTATTTGTTCAAATAAATCGTGGTATAATCAACAAAAGGAAGTTGATCGAGTGACATAGTATGTTGGAGAAACTTGAAAGCTCACATCCACAAAATCGCACAGTGCCGGAAATAAAAAAGAAGTCACATATCAAAGTTGCCGTGAAAAGTTGAGTTGCAAGCCAACTGTCTGAGTGTCATATGAAAGATTATTAGGGTACAGAGAAAAAAGGCACACGGTGGGGAAAAAGCACGAAATGTCAACTTCAATCTCGACATTTCCACTTTAATCACGTAGTTTATTTTGTCATTAAAGTAGAACATCATAAACTTCATCTTAAAATCATTTAATTAACCAGTTTCTCAAATCACATCGTAATTAAAGTAGCACGTTAAATGCTTTGTTTTGTATTTGATTTTCTATGTGCCTATGTGTGTGAATCACTACTTGCTTCTTAAACCGGTTCTCTTCCTCCAACTGGACACAGAATCCATTACATTCGTGATATTACAGCTCTCTGAATAACTAAAATACTGAGATGTATACGTGATATCATTTTTATGATGATAGGAGTTAAAGCACATTATTAAACATGGGTTTCACTTCGATGAAATAATTTATTGCAGCAGTACTCAGGGGCGGCTCTAGGCTTGTGGTGGCACTGGGCAGAGGAAGAATCGGTGGCTCCTTCGCCCACCAATGTCAGCAAGGTAGCTTATGCACGGTGGATGGCCACGTCCGTTGCAGACACTGCATAGCTGCCTCGTGTTCATGACACAAGCATTTCACTTTTGCCGAAATTTGTCGCTGTGTTTGTTGCTGTATTGTTATTTTCTATTTCTGTTTAATATTCAATATATATTGGCGTAGCCGTCACTGCAGTCAGTGCTTTTCTTTCCCCAAGTAACCGATCGCCATACAATCAGCTCTGTAATAGAAGTTAAGCCATCTGTAAGCTTAGCGCCGATTCTTCAAAACGTTTAAAGAACATTGAAATATCTTCGTAGTACATGTTTAATTATTCTATCCTTAAAGACACTCCCAGTGAAGAATATAGATTATTTAAATGAAGTTAAAGTTTTATCTGTATAATTTAACAAACATATTTTGCTGCATTTCACCTTAAAAATGATATCGTCATCATATGTAAATACGCGCTTTATAAAGTGGCTCAGGTTGTGCGATATTATAACTGTAGTACAAGTTTACAGTGGGGTGATTGTACTTATAAGTACATACAGTTCTAGAAGGAGCACTTGATTGAGTGCGTTTAAAGTTCTTGGGATGAAACTGTTTCTGAACCGCGAGGTCTATACAGGAAATGCTTTAAAACGTTTTGCAGTGGCTGAGACAGCGTGTCCTTGAAGCTGTATACCGATAATTCTCTTTCCGATCAGCTGCTGCTGTGATTCACACTCAGATACAGTGATATAAATACTCCGAGTGGTGCAGTGAGAGTAATATGGAAAAAGATGATCCGCTGTGGCAACTCCTAACGGGAGGAGTTGAAAGAAGAAGAAGAAAAATAAGAAGAAGAGGAAGGTGCAGTGAGAGTAACAACGCTAAAGCAGTTATGGTATTTGGAATACTATGGCTGTTCCCTGAACCATTATATTGTTACGAGTTAATTACAATCAGATGCATTACACTAATCTATACTAATAAACGGCAAAGCCCTCACTGACTCAATCACTGTCTGACTGACTGACTCATCACTAATTCTCCAACTTCCCGTGTAGGTGGAAGGCTGAAATTTGGCAGGTTCATTCCTTACAGCTTCCTTACAAAAGTTGGGCAGGTTTCATATCGAAATTCTACGCGTAATGGTCATAACTGGAAGCTGTTTTTCTTCATTTACTGTAATGGAGATGAGCTTGAAACCCGTGGGGGCGGAGTTTCGTGTGACATCATCATGCCTCCCACGTAATCACGCAGTACGTAGAAAACCAGGAAGAGCCCCAAAAAGCGCTGAAGAAAACATGCATTATATAACTGAGAAGGCAGCTAAACAATAAGAAGCGGCGAGTGACATATACAACCATATTCATGAGTTCTGCTACTGAAACAAAGCACGATGTAAACCTACACTTTAAATTAAGTTCATAGACAGGCTGCGCTGGCGTTTGTAATTTAGTGCCTGCCCATATAAGGCCGTCCGTCAGCGGCAATCCAATAGCAAACTGCCACGGGTAAATATTCACGGGTGAAGGACTGTGCTTATGCAGAGGAAGATGAGATGGTCAGGGTGGTGTTTGGCACAAACTCAGCAAAACTGCGAGAGAAAGTTTTAAGTGCCAGGACTAAGGTAACATTAAATACAGCCATGGACATAGCACGAGATGGCACCAGCACAGCTGGGAACCTTCGATGCATGTACACCGAGCGGCTCACGTGAACTGGACGAGTGCACAGATAAAAGCAACAGTTCCAAAGAGCGCTGAACAAAACGAATTACACAATTGAAAAGGCAGCAAAAATATGAAGCGCCTGATACATACAAGCATATTCATAAATCCAACTACTGCGGAAACAAAGCACACGTTGGAAAAAGTCAATGTCCCGCTAAAGGAAGACAGTGTAAAAAAAACCCGTGCATGCAGTGTGTCAGGTCTCAGATAAAGAAGAAGACGAGCTGTTTATTGATGCAGTAAGAAACGAATCGATGAATGAAACCTGTCATCTTTACAACGATTGACAAACACGGAATGTAACTTGAACACAACACATCCTACAAATACGAACCTGATTGAAAGAAATAATGATAATCAAATCCTTGATGACAGCAACACTCAGTAACACTCACAAAACAAATACTGTATATTGACAGTCATGTTACGTTATTTTTAAAATGTTCCCTTTTCTTTTCTAGCTTTTTAACACACTACTTCTCATGATACGCTGGTATATATATATATATATATATATAACCCGATCTACATACTCGAATAATGGATACTTTATTCGCCATCAATGATTGTTTTGGTAAAGCCATACTCAGTGTATTCATTAGATGAGCGGTAAAAAGTAAGAGCGAGGGAGGATGACTTATTGAGGCATGCAGGCTGTAGTCTTGCGTCAACTCTATCTGAATTGCGCGATCACATTTGAAAAATATATCTTTTCAAGTTCTATTTAGTCCATATGTGTCAAACTCAAGGGCGGGCCACATCCGCCCGGTGTAATTATATCCGCCCGAGATCATTTTATATACTGTATTATTGTTATTAATGGCCCGGTATATGAAGCGCTGGTAACACAATAAACTACAGATCCCATAATGCAGCGCTTCAGCTGCCTTGCCAACACTTACGCGTTAATCAAGTCTAGCTTATGATGCTGCAAGTTATTGCGAAGCTAGCTCACACGATGCTGAAGAGAAAAGTTGATTCTGAAAATAGAGCCTTTAAAACCGATGGGAGGCTGAGTATATGTTTACTGAACCCGTGTGTCTCATTTGTGGAGCTAATGTGGCTGTAATTACAGAATTTAATCTAAGACGGCACTATGAGACAAAACATCAGGGTAACCTGAAAGACCTGAATGCAATGCAGAAGATACAGAAAGCAGAATAATTAAATAAGAATCTGACACTTCAGCGGACGTTTTACCGTGCACAATCACAAAGTGATTTCAAGTGAAGCTGCTTTTATGGGAGACACAAATGCACCAGTGCAACTTGCCCCACTTTCCCTGTTGCCAAGTAATGTTAAACCAAGTCGTCACTACGGTGTTCCCAAATCGCACTTTGCTGATAAACTGAGCGCACTGAGTTTGCACGGCGCTTTGGTGACTTTGAAGAACAAAAAGTCCGTCTACATGCGGCTCGAACCTTGTGCATGTTTGGTAGCACATATCTGTGTGAGAAGCTCTTCTCAGTGATAAAGACTAACAAAACAGCACACAGGAGTCGCCTCACTGATGAGCACCTGCAATCCATCCTGAGAATCTCCACAACACAGAACCTCACACCAAACATAAACGAACTTGTTGCCAAAAAAAGATGCCAGGCGTCCAGCTCTAAAATGACATATGAGCAAAGACAACTGAATGATTTGATTTGTTATTGCTGAAAGGAACACATTTTATTTATATTTCCAGGTTTTGTTATGCAGCATGTTCATATTTGAATTTGTATAATTTTGACAGGATATATTTTTATGGAGAGCAAAATCTTTTGGGATATTTAAAATCTAAGTTTATTTTTATATAAAATTACATAAGAGTAAAGAAATTTGAATGTTTGTTCTTTTAATGTTTACTTTATTTCTAACTTGTATAATTTAGACAGGATATATTTTTATGGAGAGCAAAATATTATAAGTTGTTTAAGGTTTGAGTTGATTTATTCAGGAATAATATTCCTGTCTGTTTTACCATTCCTACCAAAGATATTTCTGTCGACTAAATAAAAATTCCTTCTATTTAAAATTTAAATAGAACTTGAACAAATACGATAGTTCATAATATCCACGCAGACTTGCACGTAAGAGCGGGAGTTATCCGTTTTAACAAGCAGCGTATTGCACTGATCCGAAATAGCTGTGTGTGTATATATGTAGATATGTATGTATATGTATATATATGTTTATATATGTGTGTGTGTATGTATGTATATATATATATGTATTTGTGTGTATATATGTGTGTGTATGTATGTATGTGTGTATGTATATGTATGTGTATATGTATAGATATGTATATATATATATGTTTATGTGTGTGTGTGTCAATATATATATATATTATATATATATATATATATATATATATATATATATATATATATATATATATATATATATATATATATATATATATAACAGCAACACTCATCACTCACAACAGTGACAAAACAATTACATTGACAATCATGTTACGTTATTTTCAAAATGTTTCCTTTTCTTTTTCATTGTTTCTTTAACACACTACTTCTCCACTGCGAAGCGCGGGTATTTTGCTAGTAAACAATATGCGGTTAGTTTCGGTGTATTTATAAAGCCGCGTCATGAAAATAATGAGTAATCACACAGGAACAGTACCATTGCTTTGACGCTGGGTGCCGCCAGTCTGCAAAACCGAGTGGAGAACTTGCGTACAACAAGGCATGAGGTACCATGGAAAAGTGCGTGGCTTTACGCCAAGTGTAGGTTTTATAAATTGCGATTTGAATGTGGAAAAGTTCTTACGCAACATTTCTGTGCGTACGCACCGTTTATACATGAGGCCCCTGGTGACATGCAGTTGAAAAATTTCTTTGATTCAGTACTTATATCTATGAAAATTCACCTTTGTTGTGGTTTGCAAGACCGAAATGGTAATAAACGACTTTCTTTGTTTACAAGAATTTTCTTAAATAGATTGCAGTTAGGGACTGACCCCTAACTTTGTATAAAAATGCCATATTGACCCCCCCCCAGTTAGGTTAACTGTTATTGATCTTTTTATGCCATTTATAAAAATGTATTTTCCAAAATAACTTAGAAATAATTAACAGTGAAAAAGCTATTTCTTACCTGTTCTCTATTGCAAAATAAATCAACCCAGTTTTTGTCAGTAATGTTGCACTTGGATTTTCTTTTACTCAGATTTGCAAAGGGCTCCGTTATCTGCCTTTCCCAGCATAGATCTGAACTAATTCAAAGAGTTTAATAACATATCTGGAAAGATATCTATTCAGTCAGATTGACCTGTATAAGCTAAGTCATAGCTCTTTTACTTTTTTTTGCAGGAATGCATTTTTGGTTCATGGGCCTTGCGTGTGTTTCAGAGTGAGTGTGATGCTAATATGAAATTGAAATGTTTAGTTGCTATGATTACACTCTTGAAGTTATAGACAATTAGAAATATATGCTGAAGTGTATTGTTTGAGAACTTCTCTATCTAAAACTGTGTGACTAAAGCAAAACATTGAACCAACTGTTTCATGAAACTTTCTTTAATACTCCCCTTATTGATCAGAAGAGTAAGACATAAATTGTGCTTATGGAGGTGAGGTTGCAAAGTAAAAACTAGTATTTGTTGTGTTTCTCATTTACAGTACTTATTATTTCCTGTCATATATCAGCCAGGGATCATCCTCGGCTGGAGTTCTAATTCATGTTCATATTTCTTTTCTTCATTCTTGATTCTTTTATTTATGCTGACTATGTGCATCATTCTTTATTTTGATTTTCTCGATGTATGTAAACTGCCTTTGTTATGTTCCATATATTTAGTGAGTGGTCCAACCTGTCAGTTGCTAGCAGGAACTGCCTTCTACCTTATAAATCTGGAGGGTCTTCCACAGTTTCTAGTGGTTCAATGTGATGGGGAATTGGTGAGCTTTTTTCTGTTGTACTGTGCTTTGTAATTTTGTCTGGATTCCTTGCCATTTTGATTTGTTCCTTTACTTGACCATGGATTGTGTTTTCTTTGGATTGCTCTTGCTTGCAACTCCTTTTTGTCTTGTGTGCTCTTCAGAGCTTCATGTATACACAGAGCATATTTGCGATAATAAATCTTTTCTTTTATAAAGATTCTGCATGGCCCTTTATTTGTATCTGACTGGGGTTTCTGGCAGGATATACCCTTATAGTGGGAATTTTTGGATTTGCTTTTGGGACTTATGTGCTTTGGGACTCCCAGTCATAATGCTTCCCTTCTGTTTAAAGAGTGCTTTTAAACCAGAAACGTTTGTTGCAACAGTCACGTTTAATGCAATATTCCACCTTAAAACGATCATTCTTTATTACTAACTCCATGTTGTTTTGCTTTGATTACAGAGAAGAAAGTGTAATCTAATGTTTTCATTTAGAATGAGAAAAAATATTTATGATATAATAAACCAATGGTGGCCAGCACTGTACAATGGCAAACAATTTGAAAAACGTCCATGGCAAAAAGAAACAAATTCTCACATTAATTGTAACACATAATCCACATGTCCATTACCTAGTCATTGCTCAAAGCATGCAAAACTAATGCATTTTGTATTAAAATATTCTAAGTTACTTCCAGAATAATCAGTGTACAACATAAAAAGGAAAAACATTACCATAATACTTTTTAATTGAAGTTGAATGTTTCACACTCATTCACTGGTCAAGCATCCTGTCTTTTTCATATTGTTTGCCACTGCACAACAGTGGCCACCATTGCTTTCTATTATATCATAAACTTTTTTGGTTGTTCTGCATGAAAACATGAGATTAAAAACTACATGGGGTAAGTAACATATAAAAAACATAATTTTGTGATGGAGCAGAAATTTTTGATGATGTTCAGAAACAATTTTTTTACAAAATTCTGTGAAATTATCATTTTGAGAACTTTAAATAAGCATTCTCCACTTTAGCAAAGACAGTAAATAGTTAAATAGTCAAATGTGGACTGCCTGAGTTTCAAGGGAAAAAAGCTACATGTCATACTGTCCTGGAACAAAAACAAGAAATTCTCCAAAATACATCCAAATAATGGTTTTATTTAATTAGGTAAATATGGGATAAACACTGTCTCAGTCTTGAAGATTCTGACAGCATTTCTATAATATATAAAACCATTTTAAAGTCCCTTCTTTTTTAAAGATCCCAAATTGCAGTAGGAAAAGTATCTCTCACTCAACATTTTAGAAAAGGAGTGGAAGGCAGCCATGCACAGAATTCACTTTAAGTCTATATGTGCAAAGCATTCAGTTACTCAACTTAACATTTTTTTCATAAGCACATCTATCTTGTTTAAAATTGTCCAAAAACATTGCAATCGAGCTCCAGCCTCCCTAAGCTACATGTTTTGGGGGGGGGGCTTGGTGTACCAAATGAACATCATCCATCCATCCATTTTCTAACCCGCTGAATCCGAATACGGGGTCACAGGAGTCTGTTGGAGCCAATCCCAGCCAACAAGGTAGGAACCAATCCTGGGCAGGATGCCAACCCACCGCAGAACACACACAAACACAAATCACCAATCCACCTAACCTGCATGTCTTTAGATTGTGGGAGGAAACCCACACAGACACGGGGAGAACCCGGGAAGTGAACCCGGGTCTCCTAACTTGCATTGCAGCAGCGCTACCACTGCGCCACCGTGCCGCCCAAATGAACATCATTTAGGACCAAAATCTGTAAATGTCTTTCAGACGGGTTTGGGATCACAATCCCTCCTAACCCATCAACAGCTGTGTTTGGTGTTCTTCCACATGGGCTTATAGTGGAGAAGGACAAACAAACTGTAATTGCCTTTACTACACTATTAGCATGTAGACTTATTTTGCTCAGCTAGAAGAATCCTAACCTACTTGTGTTAAGCCAGTGGGTAACTGATGCTATATACTATTTGAAATTGGAAAAAAATGTAATTCTCTCTTAGAACATCTGTTGAAAACTTTTTAAAAACCTGGCAGGATCTAATCAATAACGTTTTAGAATAAATATTTATATTGGGGAGAAGGACTCTTTTCCCTCTTTACTACTCTCAAAGTTTTACTCTGGCTGTTGTCCTTTCCCTCGTTCTCAGGTGTGGGGGTTGAATTGAATTTAGTTTTGTTAAGGTGGACTTGATTGTATGGAATGTTACATGCTTTAAATAATTTCAATAAAAGTTAAATATATATATACTGTATATATATGGGATAAACACAATGATGTATGTATGATTTTTACACTTGGTTCCCTGTTTTTTCTTTCAAGTTACACAGACATCTGGTAAGGCCAAACTGGCCCGCTGTTGCCAGCATTGTGCTGATACCCCATTCAAGACTGGTCTCTGTAATCCGCAAGAGCCTTTCAAACAAAACAACGTTTTGAAATCAAGGATTTAAATTGTGTATTGTATTTGTTGTTTTGCACATTTTATTCTTATTCTTATTTTGTTTTCAGAATTCTTACGGTCATCACCATTTCGTGCCTCCATTGCCTCAACATGACTATCTGTTGCTAATAGCATGGTGACTGAATTGACACTTCACAATGTTATCTATGCCACCAGCATCCAAGATTGTGGATAACTAAACCAAACTCTGTTGTGCTGTGCTGGTAGTTTTGACTTGGCCCTCTCTCTTCTTGGCTTAGATTTTGTGATCACGGTTAGGATTTGGTGTTCTCTGTGGTTTGAATGAGCTGCTTTTGATCTTTTTGTGCTATTTACTGATGTGGCTTGTCATTTTCATTTTGCCAGAACAGGAGAAAAGCAAGTGGTTGTTATTAAGTTGCAGATGTTAAAAGTACTAAAATACTCCAAAAAATGGTGATTTTTAGAGGTTACCAGAAAATACCTAGATATTAAAAGGAGCAGGGAAAAGGGGCTCATGTAAAACACTGTTGATGGACAACAACAAAAAACAAAACACAAACTAGTAGACAGAAACATGGGCAAAACAAACATATTTCCAAGCCAGTAGAAGCCCTAATAATATTTAGAAATTTATTTCCCAAACTACAACAGATTTAATTCTTGTTCAGAAATGGTGCAACACAAGGAGGTCAACAACAACAGGCAACCACAATAAATAGGGAGGGGCCTAATGACACAATATGCCATGTGACCTCTGTGTACTGGCGATGAGCACATCGATAGTAAACAACATGCCTGTAGCCAAGCAGAGACATCTGTAAAATGGAGGTGACCATCGCATAAATGAAACTTCTGTTTTTCACACAATAATGACGCATTTTATTAGCAATAAAATACAAATTTAAAATAAATCAACAATTTCTAAAAATCTAACTTTTTTTACTGTTGTCAGGAACATCCTATACATTTATAGGGTTAATTACCCTGGTCGCTCTTCCTGCTCACACTAGCATTCAAAGGGCTCTTCCCAGATGAGTGGGTTCTAATAGTAAAGTCTTCATCAGTACCCCTGTGCCATATCAGGACTCCTTTTGCCCACAGCATGCCCTGCTATACAGGTACCTTGTTAACTATGCCTTTAATTTATTATTAACAAAAAGACTCCTGGTACAAAAGCACATGCGGGCTGTGCAGGAGTTTTCCTAGAGTATCTTTTTTCTGTGGAGAGTGCCGGTAATTGGAGTTGCTGATGGTTTACAGAATGAGTCATTTTGTGTTTTTCTTTCCTGGCTGCTAACTTTCCTGCTGTATACCCCGGCTGAGTCATTCACAGAGATTAAATTATGTGGTGTATACAAACATGAATACAGTAAGTTTGCACTTGAATAGATTTAACCTCTACCATGATGACAAAGAAACCTGTGCAACAATTTCTTCTACTTCTGATTAAAAATGATGCTTGAATACATAATAATATTTCTCTAAAATGCAGGTAGTACTAGGGTGTTGTACCGTGTTAGCCATTATGAATGTAATGAGATGTCAAGCAAAATGACACCTTTTATTGGCTAACTAAAAAGATTACAGGGACCTGAGTTGCCTCAAAAGCTTGCATATTGTAATCTTTTTAGTTAGCCAATAAAAGGTGTCATTTTGCTTGACTTCTCACTCTAAAATGCAGGAACATTGATGATATAACAGACTATCAAAACCTTAAAGAGAATATCATTAACCGAGGGAACATACGCATCCACCAAAGAAATGATGGGGGGCCAGCTGGGTCACCCCTTTTAATAACTAAGAAGTTCCACAAAATAAAAGGGTGCATGGTGGCGTGATTAACAACAAAACAAAAGAAGACAGCTTTGCTTGGTCAGGTGATTTCAAGGCTGTGTAGAGCAGTCACAAGGTCAGGTTGCAGCTTAGTCCGGTGGTCAGCTCTTCCTAAAATGAGACAACACTTTCTAGGAGCGTCTCGGCTTTATAGTTGAAGGAGCACAAGGGGCTGGCTCACCTGATGTTACTGGACGGTTTCTCTGGAAAAAGAGACAATACCATCAGCGATAGAGCCCCCCTGTGTCCCGAAGAAGTGATGCTTACCTCTGATGAGCCTGGAAGGAGACCCTCTGATGCACATGCGTGACAGTTTATTAGTATGCACAGATTTTGACTTTTTATCACTTTCAGGTCTATCTGAAGCTATTAATAATACTAAGTTGATCAGTGTGTGACAAGATGTGTTTTGATGGGTTAATTTATTAGTTGATGTTTGCAGTTTTAAGTGCATTTTCCCAAAAAGTTAGCCATCACTGGTTAGATGCACATACGTGAGCGCATTTGACCGCCAGTTTTAGTTAAATAATGTGAAGCAGTGTGTATTTAATTAGCATCAGTTGGGATTGCCACCGTGTAAAAGAGGACAAGGTAGGTGTTGCGATGGGGAAAATGGAAGAAAGGGAAAGATCAGTTTGGGGTGTCAGCTGGTCTGAGATTGGCAGGACAGATGGTATTGACTTTACTGAGCTTTATGAAGAGCAGTACCGACATCTGTTGAGGAGTCCCGTGGAGAGGCTGAATTCAAGTCTGCTGGCTTACTTATAGAGAGCAGAGAAGAAGTGTGGAGGGTCGCAAAGGAAGGGGAAGCACGTGTTCATTGTTCATACCTGGTTAATACATTAATAGGTCTGAGTAAACCTCACCTGGCAGGAGGTCCTTCACAGGACACCCTTACACCCACATCTGCAGAGTCTATTAGCATATGCACTGTTTAGCATAAAACACTCAAATTTCGTATGTGAAAAAAAAAACAAAAACTGGAGGCCTCAAAGAAAAGCCAACTGGAACTGAACTCAAACTCAGGGCTCTGTACAAGCCACTGGACTATTATGCTGCCCATAAAGGAACTAGACAGTCAGTCACAGGGGTCTACTGGAGTCAATCCCAGGCAGCACAGGGTGCAAGGCAGGAACAAATCCCAGGCAGGGCGCCAACCCACTGCAGGACACACACACGCCAAGCACACACTAGGGACAATTTAGGACCGCCAGTGCACCTAACCTGCATGTCTTTGGACTGTGAGGAAACCCATGCAGACACGGGAAGAACACGCACACTCCACAAAGAGAGGACCCAGGTCTCCTTACTGCGAGGCAGCAGCGCTACCATTGTGCCACTGTGCCGCCCCATAAAGGAACTATTTTAAAATAAATAAAGAGCTGTGTTTCCTTGCCTCATAATACAGGAAAAAAGTGACATCATCTGCCAGTGAAGAAGCTGGCCTTCTGCTTACAAAGATCCATGCAGTTACATTGCAGATCACCACTCCTGTGTTTTATTTCATTCTCCTTGTTTTACAGTTGGGTTGTCTCGCATGTTTTTTTTTTTGCTGAATGTGAATTTCCAGCAGATAGATCTTTAACCAAAGGCCTCCAGGTTGTCAAGTACAACTGTTTAAATTAGACACTAAAAATAGTGGTAAGCTTTGCATTTTCTGCCAAGCCAAAGAGAAATAGGATGTTGGATCCGAAAGGCAGCAGGTTCTTACAAGTGATGCTAGTATAAATAATCTCATGCAGAAAGGCAGGCTGTGCGTATGGCCTCTGCAGAAGGAGATTGAAAGTGGAGTCGTGCCAGCGAGATGAGCCAAATGCTATAAACCCTGTGTCCACCTCACCGATGACCTGCGCAAGAAAGATGAAAAGAATCTGCTTGACGTTCTGTTAAAAGCCAATTTACACACCAAAAAAAAAAAAAGCAGTGCTGATGTTTTTAATTTGGTTTCCTGGGTAACGTAATAATGATCTTATTTTAAAGCTCTCTTTTTTGTGGAGGCTTGCAGGCAAAGTTTTGCTGCTTTAACTTCATATCGTTCTCAGTTGAAAGCAGAAAATTATCCAGCGGAATGGAACATTTTTTTGTGGTGGTTGTACCACAGCTGGTACACTGGGAAACCCTAGTCTGAACAGCCATCTCCCAACCTACAGTATGCTTTCTGTTTCCTTATGTTTTTATTTAATTCTGAGATGCTTTTAATTTTCTGTGCAGCCTGCATTCTTGTGTCAGTCTGTGTCTGGTTAGGTACTGCAGCTGGATTAGTCATCAGAATCAGTCGGATTTCTTTGTTGGGGTAGGCTTGCAAAAAAACACCCATGAACTAGAAGTGGAACAATTAATGAAAAAATCATGAAAATAAATGAAATTATAATCATCGTTTCTTAAATCGCAACACCCTGAAGAATAGCTCCAAAACCACTGGGCTATCTTCCTCTAAAATCCTCTGATGGTTAAAATAGGGTAAAAAATAAGATGTGTAGGCAAAGCCCTCAAAAAAGGTGCTACTGTAGTTTATATTCAAAAAATAACCATTAAAAATAACTTTCTAATTTTCTTTTACTGAATAGCTTCAAGGGATGTTCTTGAGTTTCTTTGCCACTTTTCCCATTTTTTGTGCACTAAGCATTATATTACGTGGAGCTGTCTGTATAACCTTAAGCCATGAGAAGAGAAATCCCAGCTGATTGTGATTAAAGTCTGACTAGACTCTCAGCCGTCTGCTACACTAATTTTCTAAAGAGTGACACAGCTCTTTTTCCACTGCCTCATGGATAATACATGATTTTAAGGCCCATGGATTTTAAATATCTGCATATTACAGTGTAGACTCACAGTAATAGCCTTAATCAGGTCAAGGTTTGTGCTGACAGCTCATGTTTGCCAGCCGTCTCCATGCTGAAATCTTTACCAGAGGCTACTGTATGTGAATTTTACAATCTTTGTTAGCAAACCATAGAAAAATCTGCCAGGTGGTCAATTTAGTTCACGTTATCTGATCTACGTGCACTCCAGCAATGAGAGCAAACTATGCAGAAAGTTAGGAAGGTAGTTTGAAAATTCTACAACAGTGGTTCTCAACCTGTGGGGCGGGCCCCCCTAGGGGGGCGCGAAGTAACAAAAGGGGGGGCACGCAGATGTGAAAAAAAAGAAAACATGAATCAAAAGTATGAAAAAAAACATCTGTTGATACCAAAACAAATTAACTTAAACTACATTCTGATACTAGAACAATAAATATAGAGTTAGATAAATGTGGATAAAAGTTAAGTAGGTATAATAAAATATGCATCTACATTTCAACAAATGTTAGGAGGGGCGCGATTAAAACTGTTACGAAAACTCGGGGCGCAAATACTTAGGGTTGAGAAATGCTGTTCTACAAAAATGCAAAGAAGATTGTTTAGAAGATGAAGGTGAGTACAAACTTACAGAGGATACTAACATGGTGCTTTGTGTGGGCACCACCAAGAAAAAGCAATAAGAAAATTATTTGCCAGCATTTCAGAAGCTCATCATAGAGGCGTTCTCAGTTACTTAAAGTACCTTTGAAGTGATATTATGCATCTAAGGTAGACTTCAACATTCATTGCCATTTGCTATCTTGTGAACCTGATGCTTTTCACAAGGTCCCCCTCAAAGGTGTTTCCAGAGGCTGAAGACTTGCAGCCTGTACTTCTGTGAGATGTGTCCATGTTCCCCATACTGTAAACTCTATTAATATCTTTATAGTGTAGAGGGCCCTGCAATATGTTTACGGTAGGTGATCTGAATTTGATAAAGAGGCAATGATAATGTAGATACTTTTAAGTTGATCTCTATCTAGAATATTGTAGTGACCAGAAAAAGTTCAGGGCTGTTGTTTTAACGTCTCTAATGTTCAAATTGACTTTGACATGTGGTGAGTTATCTTGGTTGCTATGCACAGTAAAAGTTCAGGTTTTTTGGTTGTTGCTTGCTCACAGGCTTGGTGTATGGACATACACTAAAAGCGCTTCATACTCTGAGCTAGAGCATTGACCAGTTAAGCAGCATCTTTTTCATTAAATTAAATGCAAATGTATTGCTGAATAATTGTGGATAACGTTAATTTAATTATTAAAGGCTTCCTGATGGATATCTTTGTCGTAGACCAGTTTTTTACCCACGCCGCACAGACGGCATGATAATATTAAAAGCTGACACAGGCAAAAGCCCAGTGTATCAAGAACAGGACAAAATGATAGTAGACTTACAGCCTACAAGTAGAATGATCTCTCATTCATTCTTTCTTTCATTCATTTTACAGAACTGTTTATTGTAATACAGGGTTGAGGGGACACTGAACACTACATCTAATGCAGTTTGTCATGTTTTCAAATAAATGAATTTCCAGGGCTTTACTGAATTAGCTACTTATATCACAACAACATCCCTGCACGCTTGGTGAATTCACTTCTACAATTTCTTGCAGATAACTCAGTTCTCCATCAATCACTTATCTGACCGATCCATTAACCAGTTTTCTGAACCCACTTTATTCATAACAGGGTCACAGGGAGTTGAAATTTATTAAAGCAACAGTTGTGTGTTACTGCACAGCACGGCGTCCTTCACCAGGCACACATACATGCAAACCCAAACTGAACCATTCAGTGAAAATTCTAAGTTGCCAGTCAACATTTCTGCTTGTCTTTAATCTGTGAGAGAAAATCAAAGACCTTGGAGAAATTTTCAATTGAAAATAACTGGAAAGGAGCTATAAAAATGAAATAATCCAGTCCTCCTATTACAACTTACATCAGTTTAGTTATGGATGGCTGCACTGGCTAAAAGTTTTTGTTCCATATCAACTACTTACAGTGGAACCTCGGTTCATGAATGTCTCAGTACACGTACAAATCGGTTTACGCCGAAAAAGTTCGCCAAACTTTTGCCTCGGTTCACGACCACACACTCGGTATACGAACAAGCCAGTTTCCTTTTCGATTTGTACATGTTCAGTCTCTCCCTGTGCATTTCCTGTGCAGTGAGCGAGTGAGCAAGAGAGAGAGAGAGCGACACATACACACAGGTGCGCGACAGAGACACACACACAGGTACGGGAGAGAGAGAAACACACACAGGCGCGCGAGAGAGAGGCACAAACACACAGGCGCGCGAGAGAAAGGCACACACACACACACATAGGCGTACGCAAGAGAGAGGCACACACACAGGAGCGCGCTAGAGAGAGACACAAACAGGCGCTCCAGGCTTACGAACACACATGCACACATGAAAGACAGAGCAAGCAAGCGAGTGAGCGAGAGAGGGAGGTTCTGGACGCATAAGGTAGAAAAGGCTTGTTTTTGTTTTCAGTTCTGTTTACAGCGATCGGTTCATAGCGTGCATTGTGGCAATGTTACTTTTCTTGGAGGTTTATTAAATTACGGATTTTTCAAATGTTCATTTTTTTCCCAGTGTTTAAAACTCATTACAAAAAGTGTTTATAGCGAGCGATTCCTAGCACTATAGCGCGAACTATTGCAGTGTTATATTTTTATCTGTTGTTCAAGGTTTTCTCAGTGTTATTCAATATTATCACATTTAGTTTACTATTACGCTGTGCACTCTTTGGTATAATTAACTATATTTGTGCTTAAAAACTAAAAAATATATATTTACATACAGTTCATACAGTCTGGAACGGATTAATTGCATTTACATACAATCCAATGGTGGAAATTGCTTCGGTTCACCACCAAATCGGTTTACGACCAGAGTTTTGAACGAATTATGGTTGTGAACCGAGGTTCCACTGTAATTAGAAGCCAATCCTTGTCGATAACAAATCTTATTTAATTTTATGCCTTGCTAATTTCTCTTTCTGCTATGTCAGGTCAAAATTTGTCACATCTAAGCCCATTATTATCTGGTTTCACATTTATTAACATTTTTTTTTCATTGTTGTTTATTTTTATACTTATAATGATGATGTCATTGTGCAACTATCCTGTGGAACTTTTTTTTTTCACCGGATTTCCCATAGTGTGTCTTATGACCTCAGCCATATTATCCACAGGGTTGGGCTGTACCAGAGTGCAAGTACCAGAAATTACGTATTCAGAAAACAAAAATAACAATTCTGGAAACTGCTTGCAGTGCATTGCAAAAGATGCAATAATCTTAGGTTATTTAGGAAAAGAATCTTTGGACTAAGAAGTAACTTGCTGTTTGAGCAGAAGTTGTGGTATATACAGTATTTCATTTTTGTGAAGTTTATTTTTAGTTTTGACCCTTTTCTGATAACAATTTTTAGAACTAACGGGTTCATCTCTCGATTGCATTCTAATTGCAATTCTCATCATGGTCACAATAAGGTCCTTCTTGTATTATAGATTTAGCCTTTTCAAAGTTATCCTCCAAACAAGTTGTCACCCAGAGCAGATTAATAATTCTCAATTGTTAGTTTTTTTCTCTTCTATTTTTTCCAAACACTTTTATAAAACAGATACTTCATTACGAACTAGGGAATCCATTCCCGGACGGTTTTATCCATTCCCGGGAATTCGGGAATCCCGCATGTCATTCCTGGGTATCCCGCGCTTCCCAGGATGACACAGTGCACGGGCATCTCACATGTGAACGGTTTTAGATGACTGACACTTATTTTTAGTAAAACTACTGCAGTATGTTGACACCAATAAAAGACTAACCTTATCTACAAGCAGTTCATGCTGTCATATAAGTACATGTATCTAGTTCAGGGGTGCCCAATGTGTCGATCATGATTGACCGGTAGATCGCAAAGGTAGTGCAGGTAGATCATGTTGCATTCAAAAAAAATTTTTTTTTAAACGTTAGTCTATCATATATCCTCCCTATGGCATTTGCCACTTGATTGACATACAGGCCAGTCTGAGATCTCCTTTCTTCTAAGACACTGGTCATCCTGTATGCACGATGAAACGCGTGAGCTACTGCAAAACTCCGGCCGTGATCTAGTTAGCCTTCCAATTTATATCGACTAAAGAAGGGATTTAAAAAAAATTGTTTGGGGAGGGTATGGGCTTTATGTGTTTTAGAAGAGGATTTTTTTCTCTCACAATGTTACAATCGAAGTGCGATTGTCTGATCTGTCAATCTATCATTGCTATTTCAAAGAAGGAAAATGTGGAAAGGCACTTTCGAACTTTTTATAAAAACTATGAAACTGACTCCCTTCCGAAAAGCGATCTGAGAAGGAAAAAAGAGAGTGAACTAAAATTGCAGTTAATCGGACAGCCGTCATTTTTCACTCAGCTGAATTCAAAAAGCTCCTTGACTGCATTATTCGGCTATATTTATTTATGCGTGTCAGCCTTTTCCCACATGAAGATTATTATATCCAAATACTGTGGTGACCATAAATGTATTGAATTGTTATTGTGCCATAAAGGTTATTCAGTTATGCAAGGTACGACAACATATATTTTATTTATAAAGTATACTCATTGCTTGTAAATATATATATAAATAATAATATATATACTTTTTAATATCGGTAGATCATTTCGACCTGGTTATTTTAAAAGTAGCTCGCAAGCCGAAAAACTGTGGGCACCCCTGATCTAGTTATTTGCGTTAATAAGAGCGTAGAAAGCATAACTTATCCAGCGTGCGGTCGTCCAGGCGAGAGTGTACCTTCGTGCAAAGTACGCCAGCTGCTGAGAAAGCACGCTTTGCCTCCACTGAAGTTGGCAGCACAGTCATCAGATACAGATACACTTGTTCTAAACAACACCCACACTTGCCATTGCTGTGAAACACCGCCATTTCAACTGTTACTGATGCATCCAGTTTCTTGTCATCATTCTGTGATGGCAAGTTTCTTGGCACAGATAATGCGGATGGAACAGACTGACGCATTGCAATTTCAAGTTGCTGTTCAAAGCTGTTGTCTGACAGACGTCAATGAAGTCTTCAGTTTTTCAACTATAACTCTGTTATTTCTTGATCGATTTTTACACGCTATATATGCAAACTTGGCCGTTCCCGGTTTCCTGGGAATTACAGCAGTTTCATTCTCGGGAATGCGGGAATGAAAAATGTCCGGGAATCGGGAGCCCAGGATTGGATTCCCTATTACGAACACACACAGGTATAAATGGGACCAAGTTATGTGGTGAGCTGCTGGATCTTTTGTCATTTGTGTCTTATTCTAAATTGGCAGCTGATAATGGATAAAAACGTTTAAAATGTGTGAATACAATATCCTGTGAAAACCTGGAAAGGTAAAGTTCATCAGAAATATCTTTGAGCCTAGGAAAAAACAGAAGATGGCAAGTACGATTAAGAATTAGGCAAACTCGTAGTATGTTAGGAAATGTGAGACATTCAGAACCAGAAGAGACTAACGTAAATCAATATACTAGAAGTAGATCACAAGAAAGAATTCTTAAACAAAGATTGCTTCAATCCAGACATCATAACATTATGTTGGTTTTCCTTACCCTAACTGTCTGTACCAATATGTTTGTCCTTTACTGTATGTGGGATCCAATACTCGGAAATCAGAAAGTACGACTGGCAACAAGCACAATAACTATAAACAGCAGAGCATCAGCAGAATAATAAAATAATAAAAAAAAAATTAACCAATGCTTGGGCAAAAATTCTAAATGTAAAACTAATAGAATCAAGGAAGTCCAAAATGTAAAATCAGGACATTTAAGATTAAATAAAGCAAATAAACATTTGGAATTTTAACATAGGAATTAACTAGAGTAGCATTTCCCAATCTGTGGACAGTGGCGGCTTTTCATATGGAAAGTACCCATAACCAAATCCACCGACTGGTCCGATGATTCACAGCAGTAGCATCACATGTGGAGCGCAGCTGATCTTGGATGACCGCCCCAATCCCTGCACTGACAATAATAGTAATTCACCAACAAGGAAATGCATTTACAATTGCCCTTCATTTGCCACTCAAATAATCGCATTGGACCATCAACTTAACAATCATGCTCTATTCACCAGTGGGAACCACCCGACTGCTACCGCTCAGATGATTACTTAAATTCAGCCCCCCCCATGGGTCACACTAAATTAACAGAGGGGAAAAAGCAGGTCATGAAGCACATGAACAACCTGAACCAAAGGTTGAGAAACACTGAACTAGAGTGAAGCACAAAAATGTTTCAAGAAATAAAATTTTTACCTCCAAAATAACTGACTTCTAGTTAAGGAAAAAAAAAAACCTGCAGCCACTGTTGCCCCCAATCCCTCAGGACCAAACCTGAACACCTCTACCTTAGAGGAAGCGAGCTTCTAACAATACATTTAAAGGAACTGAAGTGAATTTAAAGTTTTAATTATCACCTTTCACAAAGCACACATCACACATTCCTTTACCAAATGCATCTGAATGTAAATCAAAGCAATGAAATAAAAAGTGTAGTGATTTATCTGGGGAATCAAACAAATACCTTAATGTGCTTAATGAAAACTCACTTGTATTTTAAAAAATGACCAAGTGTGAAAAATAAATGATAATAATTAGTCAGGAGATAATGAAAAAACATGGCAGGTGTCTGCTTGAAACGCCAACCTCCCAGCTGAGTTAGAGTGAGCTAATTATGTTATCTTCTGTCAGTTAATAATTGGGCAGTCTAAATTAAGCTCCTGCAAAGCAGACAGTAGAAAATGTGCATCCACAGGACTAATAAGAATGATTATTTTGGGCCAGGAAATAAAGAGTGTCATAAGTGAAAATCTGAGAACAGTTGGGATCAAACACCAAAAACAATCAAGAGAATAGTCAAAATCAAGTCAAAAAACAAATCAAAAATTCCTAAACCTGTCTAAATGTCCTTTCCCTAACCGAACTGACACAGATTTACAATTTTTACAGTTTTTAAACATTTTTTTCCAAAGCTTGGACACTTGGTATAGTACACCGCCATATTACATCAGCATGATAAAATCACATTAATACTGATGTGGTCATGTGTCTTGAAACATGTGTAATAACCAACCATAATAAGGCGACCATCACTGGAAAATTCACATAACATAGCACTTTGATGATGTCTACAAAATAGTGATAAAATGTAGAAAAAATAAGAAAAATAATAATAAATAGAAAATAGTCGTTGCTCAACAAACATACTTTACCGTACCCCTTGCCGCTACTGTCCATGAAGAACCTTAGCCTCCCTTGTGATAGCTGCCCATTCTTGTCTGTGCCCTACTTTCCTCTTCCAGTCCAGATACCCAAGTTCTTTTAGGTCCTTCACAGCTTCATCTCCCGATCTTTTAATTGGTCAGCCTCTTCTTCCATCTGGATCGCCTGTGTAAATTTTCTCGACACTTCTCTTCTCTTTCATCCTTTTAAGTTGTCCTATCCATCTTATTCTAGCTGACTTTACTTCAGCCACTAAATCAGGGTTGTCATATGATACTCTCAATTCTTGCTTTGTTCTGACTCTCCACCTTCCATCTTCAAACACTGCTCTGAAAATCCTTCACAAAATCTTTCCTTCAAACGCTGCCATCCTCCTTTCCTTGGTCAACACCCATGTCTCTGCTCACTATCAAATCACTGATCTTATTACTGCTTCATAAACCTTAATCTTTGTCACCCTGCTTACCATTGCTGACTTTAAAATATTCTGGAGCACAAAGTAATACCCATCTGCAACTGCTACTTTTTCCCTTATTTCAGTATTTATACAGTCATAGCCAAAATTTTCGACACCCCTGAAATTTTCCCAGAAAATGTACCATTTCTCCCAGAAAATTGTTGCAATTACAAATGTTTTGGTATACACATGTTTATTTCCTTTATGTGCATTGTAACAACACAAAAAAACAGAGAAACAAATCCAAATCTGACATCATGTCACCTAAAACTCCAAAAATGGGCCAGACATAATTATTGGCACCTTTTCAAAATTGTAGGTAAATCGTTTTATTTCAAGCATATGATGCTCTTTTGAACTCACCTGTGGCAAGAAACAGGTGGTGGCAATATAGCAATCACACCTGAAGCCAGTTAAAATGGAGAAAAGTTGACTCAACCTTTCTGTTGTGTGTCTGAGTGCCACGCTAAGCATGGAGAACAGAAAGAAGAGCAGAGAATTGTCTGAGGATTTGAGAACAAAAATTGTGGAAAAATATCAACAATCACAAGGCTACAAGTCCATCTCCAGAGATCTTCATGTTCCTTTGTCCACTGTGCGCAACATAATCAAGAAGTTCACAACACATGGCACTCTAGCTGATCTCCCTGGACATGGACGGAAGAGAAAAGTTGATAAAAGACTGCAATGAAGGACAGTCCGAATGGTGGATAAACAGCCCCAATCAACTTCAAACATATTCAAGCTGTTCTGCAGACTCAGGGTGCAACAGTGTCAGCTCGAACTATCCGTCGACATCTGAACAAAATGAAACGCTATGGCAAGAGAGCCAGGAGGACCCCACTGCTAACACAGAAACATAAAAAAGCCAGACTGGAGTTTGCCAAAATGTACTTGAGGAAGCCAAAAATCCTTCTGGGTGAACGTCTTGTGGACAGATGTGACCAAAGTAGAGCTTTTTTGTAAAGCTCACCATTCTACTCTTTATAGAAAATGGAATGAGGCCTACGAAGAAAAGAACACAGTACCTACAGTCAAACATGGTGGAGGTTCTAAGATGTTTTGGGAATGTTTTGCTGCCTCTGGCACTGGATGCCTTGACTGTGTGCAAGGCATCATGAAATCTGAAGACTACCAAAAGATATTGGGGCGCAATGTAGGGCCCAGTGTCAGAAAGCTGGGTCTGCGTCAGAGGTCATGGGTGTTCCAGCAGGACAATGACCCCAAACATACCTCTAAGAGCACCCAGAAATGGTTGAAGACAAAGCGCTGGAGAGTTCTGAAGTGGTCAGCAATGAGCCCGGATCTAAATCCGATTGAATACTTATGGAAAGAGATTTCAAAATTGGTGTTGGGAGAAGGCGCCCTTCAAATCTGAGAGACCTTGAGCAGTTTGCAAAAGAAGAGTGGTTGGAAATTCCAGTTGAGAGGTGTAACAAGCTTGTTGATGGTTATAGGAAGCGTTTGATTTCAGTTATTTTTTCCAAAGGACGTGCAACCAAATATTAAGTTGAGGGTGCCAATAATTTTGTCCAGCCCGGTTTTTGAGTTTTGTGTGAAATGATGTCAGATTTGGCTTTTTTTCTATGTTTTTTGTGTTGTTTCAATGCACATAAAGGAAATAAACATGTGTATACCAAAACATTTGTAATTGCAATTTTCTGGGAGAAATGGTGCGTTTTCTGGGAAAATTTCAGGGGTGTCAATATTTTTAGCCATGACTGTACTTCCTGTTCTGCCAAACTTAATCATTTAAATGTATCAACTCGTTCAAAGTTTTGACAATCTATCAACTATTCATTTACATTCCTCCTCCCTTGTGATGAAATAAACTTAGTTTTCTGTTCATTAATTTTTAAACCTAGCTGTTCTGCTGCTGCATTGTGACTGACATATTCCTCTCTCAAAGCATGCTCTGACCTAGCGATGATGACCATATTGTCCACATACGTATCTAGCTGAAATAATCGATTAAAGATTGTACCTTACAGTTTATGCCTGTATTCCCTGTGGCTTTCTCTAACACTAAGTTAAAAGGCGTTGTTGAGAGTACATCGCTCTGACACACTCAAGTGTCACTTTTCAGCCAACCTCATGTACTTCTTTGGCCTTTATGTTTTTCATTGCAATTTTTACAAGTCTGATTATGAAATTCTTTTGTAATTTGCAATATTTTACTCATTTTTACTTTGTCTTATGCTTGCTGAAAATCTATGAATAAATTGTGTTTTCTCCCATTGTGTTCATTACAGTTTTCTATCATGTTTCTTATTGAAAAAATGGCCTGTGGTAATTCTAGGCATTCTAGGCATCTAGGCTAATTCTAGGCATTCTTCTGCAAAGTGCTTTTTCTCAAAGGAAAAAGGTGGGGGTACTGTTATGAACTTTTCCACAAACGGTATTTTATGGGATCTTCCACACATTCGATATATCTTCTGATGCTCCTCTCTTGCTCGCTGCTTACTCTTAGTATCGACTGCAGAATGACATCCTCGCAGCAGGCCTGGGTCCACATAACTATCTGGGTTGAACTTAAGAAATGGAAATTTCAGGAACATCAATGCAGATGTTATATGTATTAACTAAGATGAATCCAATGGAGTGGCTATCAGATTCATCTGAGAAAATCCTCTTTCACATTCTCTTGATGATATAGCAATAGTGTTTAAGGTGTGTGTCAGTCAAACATTTTATCTTTCAAAAGCCACACTTTTCTCTGGAAGAAATCTTTTTTCTGAATTGCTGTCCAGCAATCAGGCCCATCATTACCAGAATTGTGATCCACTTTATCTACTCTACCAGTACTGGTGATGTTGGTCTCACTTTCTTGATTTTTTTGTAGAACAGATGATAATTCTACATCTTCACGTTTTCTCTTGTGGCTCACTGGCACAAAATAAATACTTATTTTGTTCATCTCAAAAAATCTGTACATTACTTTGTAATTAAAAACAACTCACATGGCATATGCACTAAGTTGCTAGCTGCTACAAAGGAAAAATGAAAGTAGATATATTTCTGAGGCAGAAATGGACCAAAAGAGCCAACATAAATAAAAGAAAACTGATATGACAGTTCCCTTCGACTACCAACAGCAATAGCATCCTGCTTAGGAACCTCACAAAGGCCCGAATATGTGATACTTCTATGAGTCACCCTGAGGACCAGGCCACAGTTTGCCTATCCCTGATTTATATCGATGATTGACGAAATTTCGAAAGCAGAAGTGAGTAAATAATGTAGTACCAACCTAAACAAATGAAATCAGAAATGGCAATACAGTAATCCCTCACTATATCGCACTTTGACTTTCGCGGCTTCACTCCATCGCGGATTTTAAATGTAAGCATATCTAAATATATATCACGGACTTTTCACTGGTTCGTGGATTTCTGCGGACAATGGGTCTTTTAATTTATGGTACATGCTTCTTCAGTTTGTTTGCCCAGTTGATTTCATACAAGGGATGCTATTGGCGGATGGCTGAGAAGCTACCCAATCAGAGCATGTATTACGTATTAAATAAAACTACTCAATGATATACGATATGCTTTCCGTGCGGTGCTCTGCACACTTAAAAGCTCTAACAGCCCGTTTTAATTTTTGATTGTTTGCTTTTCTCTGTCTCTCTCACTCTCCCTGACATTCTCTGCTCCTGACGGAGGGGGTGTGAGCAGAGGGGCTGTTTGCTTAGAAGATACGGACGCTCCTCTAAAAAATGCTGAAACACTACCTTTACATTGATCCCATTCTTTTAATTGTGAGAAAGAACTGTCATCTCTGTCTTGTCATGGAGCACAGTTTAAACTTTTGACTAAAGGGTGCTATTTCATGTCTAGAGGGCTCTAATTATGTTAAAAAACGTATTTAGAAGGTCATAAACAGGTTTTCTGTGCTCTAACTGCGAAAATATTTATAAATAAAGATTTATAAATAAAGAATCCTACTTCGTGGAAATTCATTTATCTGTCTGGAGCGGATTAACCGCGATAAACAAGGGTTTACTGTATAACTGTGCAGAGAATATTTATAAACAGTGTGGGAGAGTTTCTAAGGGCTTTAAATATATAAAAATAATCATACAAACATATGGCTTCTACTTCGCGGATTTTCACTTATCGCTGGGGGTTCTGGAACGCAACCCCCGAGATCGAGGAGGGAATACTGTATAACAAATTCATTCACAGAAAAGTTATATCATACGCCATATTTATTAATAATTTTATTTATTATTACAATTGTACAACATAACAAAGGTACCGGTACTGCTTACCGTTGCATACCATCAGAATAAAAGCACTTTTTCTGCGTATTACTGGAGTCTTCTTGCTAATAGTTTTGTGAAAATATTGCTAGGTGCACTCAATAATGGGATTCCTCTGCAATTACAAATAATGTGATATCACAAATGCAGTCTGCAAAAATTATTTTGTGCTATGATGCTGTATTTTTAAATGTGTATCTTTGGTAATGATCAGGCTACCTTAACTTTAGTTTCCTTTATCTCTGATTGTTTATTGATTTTCATGAATGATATGGTGGTTTTTGTTACAAAATATGTTTTGGTTTTGTTTCTCTTTGTTTTATTATTTAGTGTTTACTTTTTGCTAATGATTTTGCTATTTTCCTTTTGCCTTGTTTTTATGATAACTAGGGGGCTTTTCCCCCTGCTCGCTTTGCTCACCAACACTTGGGCAGGTGCTGCGCACTAGCCGCTTGCATATGGGAATGCGGATGTACAATTTAAACAGATTGTTATTTTCATGGGAATTGTTACATATGCATAATAGAACTAACTATTTTACATTACCGTGATTAATTACCCATGTTAAAAAATAGTAAAACATAATAATTTGAAAGTAAATTATGTTTGATTGCGTTAGAGTTATTCATTGCTTTATACGATTTCATTCTGTTTGGATTTGAAATTAACATGCAAATACTTTTTAAACTTACACTTTTACTGTAAAACGTCAGTAAAACATTTTTGGAATTACATTTTTGTCAATATCGTATTGAATTTTAATTCTGTGTTTGGACTTACATCGTGACAACACAACGTATAACTGCTCGTGAGTGAATTTCGTTTCTTTCTCTCTAATAAATAAACCGACTTTTTCAAATGTTTGGCTCTTGAATTTGTTAGTTGTCTTTGCAAAGCTATTTTATGGGAAACTGTATATGTTTTAATACGAATGGCATATCAAGATCTCCTTTGGTGTCTAATGTTATCCATGAGAGATGCACTACATTACCTTTCTTGGATATATCCTTCTTTCAACAGTAAGTCAAGCAGTGGAAAACCGTACAGTGTTGTAGTTATTCTTCAAGATATTGTAAGTTGATGCTTTCATCTTCCACACAATCACCACCAACTGTTCAGCATAGTCTATTGATACACATTTAACCAATTTGCTGTCTAAATGATCAACAATTTTCGTGTTAATTCATTTGACTTCATCATTTCTCGGTGCTAGGATTGCCTGTGTGCTCATTTTTTTTGTAATAAGCCTTCTTTTATTGGGACCTTAAACTGAGGAAAATGTTAAAATTTATAAGAGCTAAGAGAGCAGGAACTGTGCCTGTCAAAAGCATTCACACGAATAAGAGGTGAGAGGGCTGTGTGCGTGGCTGAATATGGTTGAGAGGAGGGCATGTCTTGAACAAATCTCATGGCCAAAGTCTCATCTTGTGGGACTTGAAATTATCTCTTTGAAAAAGTCTCGTCTCAGGATTTCCTTTTATTATAGAGACATTTAGTTTGTTGCAAGTTTTATTACATTTCTTGTTGTTGGGACACCATAACTGTTGTGGCTGCCTGTGGTGCTGACCTTGATACCTCAAACCTGAGCTGAGGAATTAGTTGTCCTGCTTCCTTTTTTTTTTGTAGGTTTAATGGATCTTTTGACCTTTTCATTCGGATAGCTAGTTTGGGATGTTTGGCTGTGTTTTTAGTTTTTTGATTTTATTTGTATTAAAGATTTTTCTTATGTATCTTTTGTTGTTTGCCTATTTAGGGAGGCATTAAGTATGTCGGTTTATTTATTCCTGTTTGTTTTTGTAATTTGTATATTACTTTCAGATTATATTTACTTTGGACATCTTCTTTTAATTTTGTTTTTGGACATCCCTGTCACTTATAAACTATTTTAAGCAATTTCGATTAGTGTTATTCTTTGGGATAGGGGCTTTAAGGAGTTTGAAGCATTGGTATCTTTTGAAAGATTAAGATATTTTTTACTATTTGGGCCCAGGATCATAACACACACAGCTACGGAGCTGGAGCACACATATTCAGCCAGCTTCAGCAATTGATATGGAAAACATGCATGCAGAATGACAAGTGATGAAACTGTTAAAGCAGTAACTGCTACCAAGAAACATTTGCAGAATAAGCAAATTTGGCAATCATAAAATTCCGTCAAACATTTCTATATAAAAAAAAAAGTCAGTTGATTTGCAGTCCCTGAAGTATGTTCCTGACAATATTTGGCTACAAAATAAATGGAATTTTCCTTATTGGCAGAAATAAAATGTTTTATTCTGTTACTTTGTTGAATGGAAAACAAATATTTTGTCAGTGTAAGAAAGTAAATGGATGCCAATCTTTATCCAGTCTTTACAAAACAGCATGAAATAAAGTGAAATGCTTCATGCACTCTCACACATCAGGAACTCCAACACGAGTAACTGACGTTAAAATTATTTAAAGAAAGAAAACTGTAAAGAAAGAGAAATAAAAATGTAATGAACCAAAACTGTTCAGTTGAAATAAAAAGAATAGTGGTGAAAGCTTAATTTCTGTGTACATTTGCTTGAAGTAATCAGTTTAGACATGTACACCATAAAGATTAGATTTTACACTTTGAGTAAAATTGAGAGTTACAGTTTTCAAGATTATAACAAATTTAAAGGCAGTCAGAGTCACCAGGGATTGCCATCATGTATCAAGATATTTGTCTATTTTAGTTCATCAACTGCAGTAAAGACAAGCTAAAATTAGTCAATGACTTGACCAGGAAGAGAGACCCATCAACCATATAGCATACCTCCAGTACCAAGAGCCGTTACTCCATCTCCAAGGTCACTAAGATACAGATGAAGCTTGATTTATATTGCTACTAGCTGTACTACCCATTTAAAATCTAAGTAATCAACGTAGACCTCAGCGTTAATGTCCGCAGTGTTTCAGTTTACTTCTCTCTGTTTTCCCTTTTTTGTTACAGATGCTTGTGTGTCCATTTGTCTTTCTAGTTTTTAATGTTTACTTGTTCCTTTTGACTATTCTTTGGCAAAATGTTGGACTGACACTTGTAATGCAATATGTCTCTGTTATTGCATGTTTGGTAAGGGATTTGTAAAGATAATGTTAATGTTTGTGATGCATCTCTTGACAGACTCATAGCCAGATGGACACACAGATACACAGACACAGAGTCACTTGTCCTTTTACGAGGGTAAATCAAAAATTAAAGGTGACCTGAAAATTACGCAGTAACTGCAATGGATTGAAGCTGACACAATACATCACATTTGCAATGAATGATGGGTAGTTTGAATACACACAGCGCAGCACTCTGCTGTTAGTCTAGTTTCAGCCAAGGTCAAATGAATATGTACGTTCTACTGCTTCATTGCACCATTGTTGAATAATGTGCTGTACTGAGGTTTCTTGGGGCAGATGAAGTGAAATCTGTTGAAATTTACCTAAGGATGCTGGCTGGTGCAGATCAGTACACTGTTTGGCTCATCTTGCACAAACTGTTTGGTTAAAAAGGTCATCATAGATTTTGGCATTTGCAGATCCATAGCTGATATCCAAATGTCCAGAAACAGCTGACAACGCAATCTATTGGTCTTCTCTGATGCAGGCATTCGCCATGTCAATGTGGAATTTGTGTCCACAAAGTTATTGGTTGACTAGATCGAGCTTCATCAGTTACACATGTTTTTTCCAGCTTTAAACCCATTCTCTACCCATTCATAAACTTTTTCTTGAGTCATGCTGTTTTCACTTCCATACTAAGCCAACATCATTCAGTGAATTTCTGCAGGTTTCTTTCCATCTGCTTAAAGAAACCTCACTACGGACCAACGACAAGAGCACTGCACATGTTTAAACTACCAATAAGCCATTGTGAATGTGTTGTATTATGTAGTATGCATTTACCACATCATTTTTAAATCACTTTTACTTTTTGATTTTTACCCTCACATTAAGGGGGATATGAGACCAAGAGACAAGATTTCCTGTCAAAGGTTCAATGGTATATCTCGTGAATGATGCTTTGGCCAAGTGAATAGTTTAACAAGTTAAAAAAGTGTATATTTTGTACATAGATCTCTCTATGAATTCTGCAGTAATATCAAAGTAAAAAAGTTAGACATGATGTATTGGCCAACGGGGGATTTTATGCTGTTTAATGAAAGCTGCAGAACCAATTGCTCCTGGAAAATTCATTAACTGTGGGGTTGTTCTGGCTCTCTCATTATTAACTAATTGCAAGGTAAACAGCAGGGGTGTGAGCTGCTTGTTGTAGGATGAATAATTGCCTAACATCCAGTGTCCTTTTTCTTTTTAATTCATATTGCATGCAATTAATTATGACTCTATTAAGCATTATTTGCATTGTCTATTCTTATAATTTGCATTTGATTTTTATCAATATATATATTGTGGTAGATAGGGGGCACTCTCGCTCCCTTGAACCCCAGTCCACGACTCCAAACACCAGGTAACAGCCCAACAGTTGACTTTATTAATTTGCCACAGTGCACAAAGCACACTCTTCACCACTATACTCATATAAATACTCAATAATCACAAATACTACAATCTTCCAGCTCCCAGACGCGTTGCCACCCTTCCATCCAGCTCAGCTCTGGGAGCTCCTACAGTCCTTTTATATCTCCTGACCCAGAAGTGTTCCTAATCCCCAGTCCATGTGATTCTCAATCACTTCCGGGTCAGGTAAAAGTTCTTTTCTTCAACCCGGAAGCCCGTCGCTCTTCCTATGACGAACTTCTGGGTCATAGGGCACGAAGAAATCTTTGGTCCTCCCTGTAGCTCCCTCTTGTGGCCCCCATGGCATCCAGCAGGGCTGTGCATAAAAACTCCATTGTCCATGATGCCCTGCTGGTCTTCTGGGGACCTCCATGCTGCAAGGAGGACTCCACCTGGCGGCTTGGGGGTATTGGCCGGGATAAACGGCCAGCCATCCTCCACATATATATATATATATATATATATATATATATATATATATATATATATATATATATATATATATATATATATATATATATATATATACACACACACTGCGGTGGGCTGGCGCCCTGTCCGGGATTTGTTTCCTGCCTTGCGTCCTGTGTTGACATGGATTGGATCCAGCAGACCCCCATGACCCTGTAGTTAGGATATATCAGGTAATGGATGGATGGATATATATATATATAGTGACAGAGAGGGGGCGCTGTTGTCCCTGTGAACCCTCAGATCAGACGCCAGACACCAGATAAAAGTCCAATAATTAATTTTATTTGGGCAATAAAGTGCACAAAGCACCCTCCACTCCACTATACTCATAAACAATCAATCACAATAATCAAATCCTCCACTCCCAGACACGTTATCACCCTTCTTCCCAACTCAGCTCAACCCGCTGGGTTTCCCCATAATCCTTTTATAGTCCTTGACCCGAACTATAAAACTACTTTCCGGGTCAGGTGAAAACTTCACTTTTTCTTCAGCCCGGAACATATGAGTCCTTGAGCCTCCCTGCAGCGTCCTCTGGCCGCACCCACGGTATGCAGCAGGGCTGTGAAGGAAAACTCCAAGGTCCATGATGCCCTGCTGGAATTCGGGGCATCTCCACGTTGCAGGGAGGGCTCCACCTGGCGGCATGGGAGTATTGGCCAGGATAAGCTGCCGGCCATAGTACACATAGTCCTCGCTTTGCTCGCCAACCCCAGTCTTTGATTAATCGAATACACAATTTTAAAAGCTTTTTTTTGTAATTGTTTCAATTTCATTATTTACACTTTTACTTTAAAGCTTCAGTAAAAACAATATTTGGAATTACCTTTTCTTCAAGATCACATTGATTTTTGATTCTGTTTTTGGAGTCTTTGGGACTGAGGTCACCGAGGTGGTCAAAAAACTCCTTGCTGGAGTTCCTCAAGGCTCTGGATGTTGTATGACTGTCTTGGTTGACCCACATCTGCAACATCGCATGGACATCAGGGACAGTGCCTCTGGATTGGCAGACTGGGGTGGTGGTCCCCCTCTTTAAGAAGGGGGAATGGAGGGTGTGTTCCAACTACAGAGAGATCACACTGCTCAGCCTCCCTGGGGAAGTCTGTTTGGGGGTCCTGGAGGAGAGGGTCTGTCAGATAGTCGAACCTCGGATTCAGGAGGAACAGTGTGGTTTTTGTCCTGGTCGTGGAACAGTGGACCAGCTCTACACCCTTAGCAGAATCCTGGAGGGTGCATGGGAGTTTGCCCAACCAGTCTACATTTGTTTTGTGGACTTGGAAAAGGCATTTGACTGTGTCACTCAAGTTTCCCAAGTGGAGGAGTTCAAGTATCTCAGAGTCTTGTTCACGAGTGAGGGAAGAATGGAGCGTGAGATCGACAGGCAGATTGGTGTGGCGTCCGCAGTGATGCGGGCTCTGCATCGGTCTGTCATGGTGAATATGAGCTGAGCGTAAGGCAAAGCTCTCAATTTACCAGTCAATCTATATTTCTACCCTCACCTATGGTCATGAGATATGGGTAGTGACTGAAAGAACGAGATCGCAAATACAAGCGGCTGAAATGAGTTTCCTCTGCAGGGTGTCTGGGCTTTTTCTTAAAGATAGGGTGAAAAGCTCAGTCATCCGGGAGGGGCTCAGCATAGAGCCACTGCTCATCCGCATCGAGAGGAGTCAGATGAGGTGGCTCAGGCATCTGATCAGGATGCCTCCTGGACGCCTCCCTGGTGAGGTGTTCCGGGAATATCTAACTGGAAGGAGGCCTTGGGGAAGACGCAGGACATGCTGGCCTGGGAACGCCTCAGGATTCCCCAGGAAGAGCTAGAAGAAGTGGCTGGGGAGAGGGAAATCTGGGTATCTGCTCAAGCTGCTGCCCCCACGACCCGATCTTGGATAAGCGGAAGAGGATTTATGGGTGGATGGATGGTTTTTGGAGATACATTGTGACAACGCAACATATAACAGCCTGTGAGTGAATATCTTTTCTTTTTCTCTAATAAATAATACGACTGTTTGTCCATATGATTTGTTAATTGTCATAGCAAAAGCTATTCTCACGGGAAACTGTAAACATTTCAATATGAATGGCATATCAAGATCTCCTTTGGTGACTAATGTTATTCGCGGAATATATACATTACCTTTCTTGTCGCCTGTTAAAATTTGCATCTCTTCTCTGTGATCTATACTAATAAAAGGCAAAGCCCTCACTGACTGACTCACTCACTCGCTCGCTGACTGACTGACTCACTCATCACTAATTCTCCAACTTCCTGTGTAGGTGGAATGCTGAAATTTGGCAGGCTCATTCCTTACAGCTTACTTACAAAAGCTGGGCAGGTTTCATTTTGAAATTCTACACGTAACGGTCATAACTGGAACATACTTTCGTCCATATATACAGCTATAGCCTGCAGCTCAGTTGCCGTGTGAGGCGGAGTTGCGTCCGCGTCATCACGCCTCCCACGTAATTGAGTGCCTGCCCATATAAGGTAAATATTCGCGGGTGAAGGACTGTGCTTAGCATATTCATAAGTGCAGCTACTGAGGAAATCAGCACACCTCCCACGTAATTGAGCTAAATATTCGCGACCACACACTCGGTATACGAACAAGCCAGTCTCCCTTTTGGTTTGTACATGTTCAGTCTCTCCCTGTGCATTTCCTGTGCAGCGAGCAAGAGAGAGAGCGCGAGACAGCGCGAGACAGCGCGACATACACACACACACACACAGGCAGCGCGCGAGAGAGACAGATGCAAACACACACACAGTCAGCGCGAGCACACACACACAGGCAGCGCGAGACAGCGCGACACACACACAGGCAGCGCGACACACACACAGGCAGCACGACAGAGATAGCGCAACACACACACACACAGAGGCAGCGCGAGAGATGGACGCATTAAGGTAGGAAGGCGGTTAAAGAATGCACTGGTCTTGATTTTGTTTTCACTTCTGTTTCCAGCGATCTGTTTGTAGCGTGCATTGTTGCAATGTTATTTTTCTTAGTGGTTTATTAAATTACGGATTTTTTCAAGTGTTCATTTTTCCCCTGTGCTAAAAACTCATTAAAAAAAGTGCTTTTAGCCAGCGGTTGGTAGCGCTATATCGCAAACTATTGCAGTGTCGGTTTTCTCAGTATTATTCAATGTTTTTACATTTAGTTTACTATTACGCTGTGCATTCTATGGTATAATTATATTTGTGCTTAAAAACTAAAAAAATCGATATTTACATATGGTCTGGAACGGATTAATTGTATTTACATACAATCCTATGGGGGGAAATTGCTTCGGTTCATGATCAAATCGGATTACCTCCAAATACAAACCTGATTGAAAGAAATAATGATGATCAAATCCTTGATGACAGCAACACTCATAACAGTCACAAAACAATTACATTGACAATCATGTTACGTTATTTTTAAAATGTTTCCTTTTCTTTTTCATAACTTATTTAACACACTACTTCTCCGCTGCGAAGCGCGGGTATTTTGCTAGTCATAAATATACACCCTATATACACAATACAAAATTGTGTTTTCTTATAGCGTATGGTCCATTATTGTGTAAATCTACATTTTGAGCATTGAATGATGCAAAGGCGAAAAGATTATTGTAGACTCATATATTTTGCCTGTAGTGTTTGTGGATTCTGCGGTGGGCTGGTGCCCTGCCCAGGGTTTGTTCCTGACTTTTCACTTCTGGTTAAAAAAGGCAGCAATTTAAATGTTAATGCAGCCATTTAAAACTAAAATTGGCAATTAAGGGTTCTGAATTGTAGCAAACGAGTTAATGAAAACTAAGCCCAAAAACATATTGTTTTAGTAGTAAATAAACTAATCGAGTCTAATTAAGAAATTGTTTAAAGTGAAAACCTGCAGCCACTGTCACCCTCCAGGATGTAACTGAGGAGCCCTAAACCAGGCAAATCCCCAGAAATAGTGGAACACAATTATAGTTATTTGTGGAAGTAATTTGGTGTTGGTGCTTAAGTTGTGGTGTTGGTCTTTTGTGGTTTGGCTTCACCTAATTTTCAGCTTTATTACTAGGCAGTTTGCTCTGAAACTTTAGGAGTGAAGTGTAGAGCACTGAAACTATCGCTGAGGAAAGGAGATTCAAAATGTCTTCAACTTTATACATTCAGGTCTTTGAGGCGATAAATTCATGCTTCTGTAAAGGTAAGAAAATGTTGTGGTTCATCACCTGCTTAGAACCTGGCATCACCTCAGATGATTTTTCAAAACAGAAGGTGTAAATCTTATTTTTACTAGAGTGGACAGGTGGAAGGAGCACAGGATGAATCCAGAAATCTATTGGAGACTCAGCAGAGATGCCCCTTTTAATTGTAATGACAGCTGTTAAGCAAAACAAGTGCACAAGGGAGCAAAATATAACAAGCATAAGCAACCTTAAGAGTCGCTCTGACTTGTGGAACTCTGTACTCAACTAAGACCAAATCCAAATGAGATGCCAACATTTGGGGCATCATATTTTTAAAGTCCTCTGACTGGAAGGGGTAGGGTTGATTGCCCTTAAGGGGCGTCTTCTCGGTGCTGTGGGGAAGAAAAGAGACAGTATCATTTGTGACAGTTCCCCCTCTCACCATGGCGGACTATTGCATACCTTAGATAGACCTGAAACTTCTTGAAATGCACAATATTATCCAGGCCAACAGACTCGTATATCAACAGCGTTATTGGCTCATTTTGAACAGCTTCATTCTAAACATAACTTCTCACAAACAGTCTCTTTCTCTGTGTGCAGGTCAGATATAATTTAATTTTGTAGCCTTCTCAATTATCTACTATGCAGACTTCACTATCAGCCAATACTCATACTGTATTTATTTACTAATAAAACAATTATGTCAGAGCTAACTAAAGCACACCCTTAGATTATCGGAGCCAGCACTGAGAAGAGGACCATTAAATTAGATTCTTCTGTCTTTATATTGTGATGGACAGCCGGGTCTAATGGCCGGCCAGAACGCCCTGCTGCTTATGTTCCAGGGGAGCCGCCATGGACAGCTCAATACCTCCTCCGGGACGTTAGGTGGCAGCCTCCCTGGCCAATGTTCATTTCCCACTCTCCCGCGTGGCTCCATGGGACATGGAGTCCTCCACAGCCTGGTTGGGAGATGGGGTTGCCGCTAGAGGGCGCTGCCAAGACTCAAGAACCCGGCTGGACGAGTCATCAGCCCCACCCGGAGGTGCAATTGAGACCAGGTGGTCAAGCACCTGGAACACTTCCGGGTGGGGTATAAAACGGGCCAACCTCCACCACTAAAGGGCCAGAATCAGGAGGAAGAGGACGAGGTTGCCTGAGAGGAGTGGTTGTACAAAGTGGAGAGTTGTAGCTTTGTGTTGTTAAAGTGCTTTTGGGACTGTGTTGGGCCTGTGGGACACTGGGAAGATGTGCCCCACGGCTGAAGAACTAATAAAGCCTGTGTGATTTTTTACACGTGCCTCTGCGTCAGTCTGTGCCAGGTCGGGCGCTATATAGCGTCTTTCACAATATATAAAATTCAACATCTGTCTATTTGTTTGTCTCTCTGTATGTCTGTCTGCTTTTCACGAGGGAACTACTTAACGGATTTAGATCATTTTTTTCTAGTATTTGCTTGAATATTCTGGTTGATTTTGCAATTTCTCACATCACTCTAAGTATCATAGTTTGCTTGCAGGAGCAATTTATTCGTGTGAATCTGAGACAGAGGCGGGAAGGGGGAAGTGTGACGTCGAGTGGGGAGCCAGGCAGGGCCCTCTTCACTGACGTGCCAGCCTCTGTTCGAGTCGCTCTACCTGTGGCCATGTTTTGGAGTGCACCTTGCCTCTGCTTAGCTAACGATACCTGTTTGTTTATTGGTTTTTAAAGTTTGTCCTGTTTCACTACTACACGGATGGAGCCGCGGAGGACGGCTAGTAGAGAATAAATGAAAGTCAGCCACAGACAGAATACATTCCTCCTCGAGCTGTGTGAAATGTTGGGCTAATTAAATTTAAAAAATGTACTTTCAATTTAGACCTTTAAAAACTGACCCTGGATCAGAATCTACTGGCATGAAATGTTCCTTAGCCACAAATTCTGTCTTAAGGTTCACTCTGCTGGAGTACAGATTTCATTTACTTATTGAGCAGCATAGTAATTACCACAGGTATTCATATTTTAATAACCAGTGGCATTAAAATATAGGTGGGGGCAAATTAGATCTTTTCTTTATGTGTGCAGCCTTCTCTAACATTTAATATTAACCTCTCTAACGAATAACTCCTTTTTGTCTTTAGCTGTTAGCACATGTCAGTGAGAATTTCACCACACTCTGTACACCTGACAATAACAACCCTATAAGAATATGATGGTTAGCGAGACATTTGAGTCCACACACCTGGTCTGTGTCAGCTGGCGTCACAGCACTGTGATACCCTCTGTCATCATCTAGAAAAGCACAGCAATTTAGATGTAAATGTTAAGTACACCTTGAGCCCTACAATCACCCACTGGCAGCAAAATAGATTAGCTATGAACTGCCTAAATTGAAACAGTAACACCTCAAGTATAGAATCAAATAACTTTGAGGTGAAAAGGACAAGCCACAATAACACTGGAATACACAGAAGAAATAGACTATGCAAACTTTCCAACTCAAACACAAAAGTCTTGGGTTGACTGGCTGCAGCACAAACAATTGTATGTGTAGGTGTTTGCTGGACAGTGCAAATATGACAAAAAAATGAAGAAAATATTTTCTACATAGTGGTTCTTTCTGCACCAAGACTCATTAATTCTTTGCAGCATACTTCTGCCTTTATTTTCACATAAGATTTAATTGATGAGGTTTTCAAATTGATCTCTGTCAGGCGATCTACCAGAGTGGTGGGTGAAGATCAAGATGGCACTCAGCCTGTAATGTCTTATACTCAGTGCATTCCTGATATTGAACTCTTTTCCTTTTTTCTTCATGATGTTTGATACCATTTTGCTGTCATGCGCTGCATAAGCACGACTGCAGATAGCTCAAACCAGAAATGTAAGTACACAATTTTAAAAAAAAAAGACTGCCCTCATTTTCATGCAGAAAATTAGCGGCTGAAGATCGGCTTTAAACTCCATTGCTAAACTTGAAAGTTCAGGTGGCACACACACAGCAAAGAGAAAACCTACAACACTGCAGGGCCAGTTGGTCCAGCCCCTCAATCTGAAACAAGCTTGCAACACCCTGCGCAAAGATAATTTCAAATATTAACAAAACAATATTTTTCTATATAAGAAATTACTTATAGCATATGATAGAAAATTAAAAAAATGTTTAAGAAAATTAGGTTTGTTATGTATGTTTTAATAATAAATTAAATTACTGAGGGAAATCTATTACTTATTTTTCCTAACGAGCCCTTAATGCAGAATTGCCACTATTAATAATCTAATAATCTTGAACAGAACATCATTGCTATATGAGCCTAAAGCATAAACTCTTTACAACACTGATAGCTCACTGTGTCATTTTTCTCATTTTAAACATCCTATTGCCTATTATATTTACAACTTAAAAAAATTATTTCAAACACTAACAACTTAGAATTTTTTCTGTGTATGTCAGCCCTTTATCAAGACCATTCTTAACTGACATTAAAGCAAGACATGCATGACATGTCATTATATTTTATGCACACTAACATCTTCCTTTATCTTAAATGAAAATAAAATTTCACCAAGTACAGTGTAAATGAACTGCAACTAATAGTGTCTCCACACTTGGCCTGGGAAATATTGACATAATCTAAAAATGGAATAATATTTAGGAACTACTTTCATAAATGAAATGAAGATCCCTAAAAAAGTGGAATGCTTCCTGATGAATTCAGTTATGCTGTCCGTCAGGCCCTATGCTACACTCCACCCATCCACAGTGGAAATCCTGCCTACTACACCAAGAGGTTTGTTGTAAAGTCAGTGTTCTTGCTCCGGTTTCTCTCTTGCTTAAGGGGAGTAAGAAAAGAAAGACAAGTTGGGGATCCACCACGTATATTGTAACAACAATTGCTTCAAGTGCAAACAGCGCCCAAGTAGTTACTGTTATGGAGTCCAAAACGGAACTGATTAGCAGGATGAGGTGGTTGGATTTTAAAGGCAGGCAGAAAGAGGTGAGTCCCATGAGGAAGTTGCCGGAAGTGAGGTCAAGAAGGGAGTGCTGGAGATGGTTGTGATTTAGCTGGGCTTTCCTTCTAGTGATCTGTAGGAGATTGAGAAGAGATATTAGTGCACTTCATTAACCCCTGACTCTGTGTCTTACCTACAGTTAAGCCCTTAGACTGTCCGCCAAGCGTATGTGTGTGACAAGGGTTAAAGAGCTGCTTCTGAGCATCTTTGTAACTTAGACATTACAGGTTCATGGTTGGCCACCAGCAGTCAGCAGAGTGCAAATGATCAGACTGGAATGGACAAAACAAACTGTCATTAATACTAATATATTTAACTAATTAGAATATTTCAAATCCAGTATCCAGTCTCCAAAAGTAGAACTAGACAACAGGTTCAACTTTCCTTTAGTAAAACAATTGTTAAGCCAAAGAGCTTTGATTGGAATGCATTACATGAGATTTGTAAAACACTTTCTACTGGTCACTGGCCATAAGGATAAAATGAAGGGTGAAATGAGGTTAGTCAAGAGTGAGGACAGTTAACACAAAGGCTTATGAGGGATATCCAAACCTAGTGAAGGCATCATGAAGGAAAGCTTGAAGACGGTTTTTAATCTGCATAGTATATGTTGTCGCAATAAGACACAGGAAACAACAGGGGTTTGGGGAGGCCACCCATTTAATATCCCTGGCTGCAAAATGGGTATTTTCTTTTGAGTTGTGAATGGTACAATGTGCAAAACAGAACTGATTTGAATTTGGTAGAATGGCGGCTTTAAAGGCTGTGATCGGAAGTGACGTCATCTGGACCCGAACCGGAAGTGATGTTTTTGAGACCAGAAGTGACGTCATCCATGGCCCCCAGTACTGGAAGTGACGTTGTCAATGGCGATATACCTAATGGGATTTCCCAAGTATAGTCTACAGAGGACGGAGAGCGAAAGTTAGTGCAGCTCGCCACCCCCTCGTCTGGCATGGTACTACTATTATTTAAGCCCTCTAGCTGTCTCCCATGCGCACGTGTGTGACGATGTTAACATCCATCCAGTGGCGTGACTTTAAGTAGTGTGAGCAGGCCAGTTGCTGGAGGGTCTCACAATGTTTTCATGTTTTTTCTTTCAGAAGGCTTTATTATTAATATGCTTGTCTACTTGAAACTGAAATGAAGAAGTTAATGGTGTTATAATTCTCACAATTCAATAAAGCTTATTATGACAACTGGCTTTCTAGGTAGCTTGTTTGCTTCATGTAGCTTATGTTTGTATAATTGTGTTTAATTTAATTTCACATAGGGAGCATAATTTATACTTTTGCACCAGTCAGTCATTGTCCAACCTGCTATATCCTAACACAGGGTCACGGGGGTCTGCTGGAGCCAATTCCCTGAACAGGGCGCCAGCCCACCGGAGGGCACACACACATACACACTCACACACACACACCAAGCATACACTAGGGACAATTTAGGATTTAGGATTGCCAATGCACCTAACCTGCATGTCTTTAGATTGTGGGAGGAAACCGGAGCATGCAAACTCCATGCAGGGAGGACCCGGGAAGCGAACTTGAGTCTCCTAACTGCGAGGCAACAGCGCTACCACTGCGCCTCCGTGCTGCCCCTTTTGCACCATGGTCCAATAAATTCTAGTTATATCACTTCATCCACTCCATTTACTTTATCCCCTTAATAGTTAAAATACAAAAAGTTAATATTAACTGTTTTTCAAACAGTCCCTTGGTGCACACCCCAATCAACGTTAATCTTTTGTATTAAATGTGACATTTTTTTAAAAGCAATGAAATTCAAACCCAATGCCATACATTATTAGTGACCATACTATAGGAATTTTCAAATAGTGAAAGCAAATGTTTAAACAGTGCATGATCAAATAAAATGAATACAAACTTGAAAGTCATCATTCCAGAAATGCGATCAATTCTCAGTTTTGCAAAGAAAATGTGTTGGCAAAATGTGCCGTTACATTTTTAGTACATGAAAACCTGATGCAAATGAAGCTTGTCATTTCTTTTCCACTGAAATGTCCTTAAATGATCAGTTTAAATTTAAAATCCACTGAATTAAAAAGGCACTCCTGTTAACATGTTGGCACATATAATTAGGAGCAGTTGTTTCAAGTATGGTATAATATATAGCCCGAAGGATTTAAAATGTGGAACTTAGTGACAGGAAGAAATGAAATAATAGACACTCAGATCAGGTTTTTATGTCTTACAACCACATAAAAACAAAACAAGAATAATTAAGGACTGGTTTCTTAGCAACAGGAAATGTGAAATAAATGTCCAAATTAAACATCTGATGTAAAGCAGAAATTCAAAGAAAAAATATTGGGCTATTAAAGATTATTTCTTAGGATCATATGTGTAAATAAATCCATTTAGTTCTGCATTTCCCATCCTCTGTCTTTGTGCAGTTTACATGTCCGTCCACGACTAAAGTACTTTTTTTCCAGGTATGCTAAATGAATAATTGAATTCAGTGTCCAGCACACTTTTCCACTCAAATAGGATAAATTTAAAGATCCCTGTTCACCTAGCCTGCACATCTTTGGGGATGTGGAAAGAAAATAAGAGAAGCAATAAGAGAATCCACACAGATATGTTGAGAACATGCAGACTTCACACAGATGACAAAAGAGTGAGGGGTTTGCTAGCCTGCTATGTAGAGATGTAGCTAGGGGTGGGCGGAGGGGGCAGTACGCCCCAGGTGGCACATTTTTGGGGGTGGCATTATTGGCCAAAAAGCTGAGTACAATTTGTGTGTAAGCAACAGGGTTCGGAAAAGCATCACTCATGATTGAAAAAAGTTAAATTCTCTGATTTTTATCCACAAATACTTCAAAAATAATTTTCTGACTGTCCTTCTGGGACGGCATCAGACACAACAGTTGAAATTTATGAGGCAATAACAAAAATAAAAATAAACATTATACTGATAACAATTTCTAGGAAGATAAAGAGCTAATTTACAATTTTTAATTTTGTTTTGTTATACAATCCCAATGCGTTCTTGCTCTTCGCAGAAAACATCCCCACCTATCACTTGTACACTACACTGGTTCTGGCTTTCGCAGTGTAATTATATTAAACTAATAATTAGAGCAGGGATATCAGTGCATCTTTACTATATTCTTGTCTAGTCGATGCTTTTAAATAATTATATGTGAAAAAATTATTGCCGTTTATATATGAATAAATCTCTGCAAAATGTATCTTAATTTTTTTCTATACATCATTTTAATTCTCTGTTTAAATAGGTTAACATATTCAGATATGTTGGAGGGTGACAAATTGAAGCACCGCCCCACCCTGAGCAGCACGAACTCTAGCTACGCCACTGCTGCTATGTTAATTGTGGCTCTAAATCTTAATAGTGCGAATGAGTGTGTGCAACTTGTCCAGATTTTCTACAACTGTCAAGACCTAGAAAAACTTTGGCACAAAATGACAACAGAGTTAACAGGGAAAAAAAGATGCTTGGTAGGGAAACTGAGCAATCTGCCCTGAGTAGTAAAATGAGTTCATCATGAACACGGGGACACAGTTGGAAACTCGTTAAGTATAAATTGTGCACTAATATTAGGAAGATTTCCTTTGCACAGGGCATCATAGACACTTGGAATAAACTACCAAGTAGCGTGGTAGACAGTAGGACTTTAGGCACTTTCAAAACTAGACAATTTTTTTTTAGAAGAATTAAGTAGATAGGACTAGCGAGCTTTGTTGGGCTGAATGGTCTGTTCTTGTCTAGATTGTTCTAATGTTCTAATGTCCCATTCAAATTTAGGTCTTATCATCATTGCCAGGATAAAGATTTTGTCCTCCTCAACCATGTAATGGATTTATGGTGGATTACCTAGGAGTAGTGTGATCTACTACTGTATGCTACTGTATCGTACATCTTAAAACTCTCTTGGATTGCCTGTGTATTCACTTCTTCTGTTGATAAAAGTACTGTGTGCGTGCTTGAATATGGTTGAGAGGAGGTCACGACTTAACAAAATCTCACGGCCAAAGTCTCGTCTCAAGGGACTTGAAAAAATCTCTTGAAAAAAGTCTTGTCTCATCCCATGATTTTTATATATAACTAGACATTAAGCCCGTTACAATAACGGGCGCTAGAACAGTAGTGCATAAACATTAGTAGGAACAGTCTACAGTATATTAAATGGCAAGGGACCTTGTATGTGGCTGTAATATGCGTCACTGTATTGTGTGCCTTTAAGTTTCTCTTGCAGTAATGCTAGTTTGTATTTCCGTAAAATGCCTGTAATTTTGTCGGACACTAATACAGTGGAACCGAAGTAATTTTCCCCATAGGATTGTATGTAAATACAATTAATCCATTCCAGACCGTATGAACTGTATGTAAATATAT
Source organism: Polypterus senegalus (assembly GCF_016835505.1). NCBI lineage: Eukaryota > Metazoa > Chordata > Cladistia > Polypteriformes > Polypteridae > Polypterus > Polypterus senegalus. Next base: position 61,496,656 of record NC_053157.1, on the reverse strand, counting down.
ATTTTTTAAGATTTTAAGCACAAATATAGTTTATTATACCATTGAATGCATTGCGTAATAGTAAACTAAATGTAAAAACATTGAATAACACTAAGAAAACCTTGAACAACAGAGAAAACTAACACTGCAAGAGTTTGCTTATAGCCTTACGACCCGCTCGCTAAAAACACCTTTTTTAATGAGTTTTAAGCACAGGGAAAAAAATGAACATTTGAAAAATCTGTAATTTAATAAACAACCAAGAAAAGTAACATTGCAACAATGCACGCGTGCGCCTGTGTGTGTCTGTCTCTGTCACGGGCCTGCGCATGTGTGTGTGTGCGGGCGTGCGTGTCTGTCTCTGTGGCGGGCCTGCGTGCGTGTGTGTGTGTGTCTGTGTGTGCGTGCGTGCGTGCGTGCGTGTATGTCCCTCGCGAGGGCCTGCCTGCGTGTGTGTGTGTGCGCGTGCGTGTCTGTCTCTTGCGCGGGCCTGCGTGCGTGCATGTCTGTTTGTTTGTCTCTCGCGCGCACACACCTGTGTGTGTCTCTCTCTCTCTCTCTCTCTCTCTGCACACACAGGGAATGCACAGGAATAGACTGAATACGTGCTGTGTGGCCCTGCGCATGCGCACTTCACCAGAAGACACACACACGGACACCTGGATGCACACAGGGGTTTTATTAAAGAGGATAGGGAGATTTGGATTGTAATTATTCAAAATTAAGCTAGGACAGTCCATAAAGTTTCACTAATAACTAAATATTGTGTGTGTGTTTGTGTGTATGTGTGTGCATGTGCTACAGTATATGCCAAACTGGAATTCTGTCCAAACCTGAAAGTGACACAACTTTTATTCCACTCCAGTAGTGGAAATCTGTCTAATAGTTTTTGGATGTTTCATAATGTATGCAGATGGAAAGGCATTTTCAGACTTAGAGCTACTTCTATAAAAAATTAAACATGGTGCAATCAGTCAGTTATTCCTTTATCCATTTTAAAGCCTATTTAATCCAATTCAGGGCCATGTAAGGTTGGAAGGAAGGAAACATTCTGAAGCCATCTCAGAGCTTACTCAGTGACACCACCTAATTTAGAGCAACCAATTAATCCACCATGCATGTTCATGAGATGTTTGAGGAGAAAAAACTCAGACATAGGGAGAACAGACAAACTCCACCCAGACCATCGTTGACTTAGGATACAAACCTAGGCTCATTATGCTAGTGGGCATTATTGTTCACCACTGTCCATCTTGCTAGCCATCAATCAATATGTCTTATATTAAATAGTTAAATATATTTAATAGTTTGCATCATTGGAGGATGATTACAAATTTAGAACATAAGGACAATTTTGATATGGCCATCAATTTCTGTTCTCCTAACTTCTGCAAAATATCATCATGTTGACATCTTATGAAGTATACAGACTGATCAATAGAATAAAAATAAAACTTTTATGATAAAATTTGCATTAACGTAATAAAAATGAATATGTAACAGCAAGAAATTAAAAGCAATCAATGATCACCCCCTTTCCTGAGTCCAACACCAGTCCACCACGAACATCGGCAATGCCAACTCACCACTCCAGTAGCTCCTACAAAAGGGGTCACCATTACAGTTCCAAACCTGGAGTATTTCAATCTAACACTCTTGCCAATACAAGTAAATTAGGAGAACTATGACTAGTAAAAAGGAAGTGAGAACAGGAGAACCCTAAACCTTATGAAGTTGAGTCTGAGAAAAGTCTTCATCTTGACAAAGGCACAAGGGAGTATTAGACTACTTTAAGTTTGAAATGGCAATTTCATATACAGATATAAATACAGAATAAATTCATTATTATTAATAAACAAATAGTTAAAATAGTTGCTGCATGAAGAAGAAACATTTGAGCAGATACTGTACAAATAAAATGAAGGCCTTTCACAGTTGCATTGGAAGCCAATCAAAGAAACACTTTATAATACAGAAAGCCTAGGAATGTTGAAAAAAAAAGAAAACGTGACTAATAACACAAGACACTCCATAGGGAAGCTGAGGATACATACTGTAGTTTGGCAGAGGAAGAAGTGAAGGTCACCATCCTAAAATTCCCACACTAAAATGCACATCAGAGACCGAATTTTCAATGTTAGGACATTCAGAATGAAGGAGATTCTAAAGAGAGAAAAAGTGAGAAATGGATAATGAGAACAGACCAAATAAGTGACTCCAATTACTATGAAAGATTAGTAGTTTAAAACATAGTTTAAATAGTTTAAAAACGAAAGCAGAGAAAAAGTCCAGAGAATTGTAGGGCTTGTCTCTGAAATGCAGTATACAAAGGGAACAATGGCCACAGAGCAACACTGCAGTACACTGCTGAAAGTGATGTCAGTCACTGAGGAAAATTATTCTAGTGATCTTCCAAGAGAATTAGCCAAAATCAGCAAATAAGAATAATGAAGAGATTTACTAGGAAAGTGAAAAGCAAATTAGGTCAGAAACATGAACAAGCAGTTATTGAGTCGAAACTGGAATATAATGAGAGAGCTCTCCCAGCATATCTTCATTCTCAGAATATAGTATTTATCTGCTATTGTGTATAAGTGTATGTCGCATGAACTACTGATGAATGCCTGATTGTGAGATCTTAGAGAAGTTAAAAGAATATACAACATCTCTGTCATCACTGCAATATTGTTGCGAAACCAGGCCCGTTGTTTGAAAAATAAGTATGTAGACTTAACTGATTAAGTCAGCACTCGCATTATGAGTGCTAGGGATGGAACAGGTAACCTAATGGATAAAAGGCAAGATCATGTGACAGTACTTCACTAGCTTGCCACTAATGCACCAAGTATTTTTTATAAGCACTATAGAGCATTCCCTTACATTATTAATATACTTTCTTGCTTACAGGACACTACATTACTGCGGATTCCACCAAGGAGGTCACAGAAAAACGAGCTGTTCTTATTAGTCCCATCTTGGAATTTTTGGATTGGAGTTGTGTCAGAATTGTGTACCAGATTTCTGGTTCAGGCTCTTTACAAATGTATATTAGGCCTGAAGGAGAAAGTTTTGACTATCGGCTGTGGTCTTCACAAGGCACTTCAGACAGCTGGCTTATTGCAACTGTGGATATCAAGAACACATTAAATCGATACAAGGTAAGTGTTCGAAATATACCGCAGGTCAACTTTGGCTTCAACCATAATTTTCATTCAGTATCATGCTTTCTTATTGGATTGAAATAGAAATGTCGAGATGATTTGTACAGGAATGACCTAGTTACACATGTGACATAAATGTAAAATTTATGTCTCTTGATGCCCAAACCCCATGAGCTATTAAGAAAGGGTATGAAATTGAAGTATACTTAGCAGGTTATTTTACTTGAAGAGGGTTTAACTTTCAGAAAGATCATCATCATCAATGGTGACTGAGGGAAAACCTCTGCTAAAAATGCAGGGACGATCTTAGTTTTTTAGCCATGCAGAAATCTCTCAATAAATAATCCTTGATTGAAACAGTGCATTTGTGGAGGTTAAAATCTATTAATAAATAAATAGCCCACAAGCAGTTAAAATCAAAGATTAAAACCCAGTCAAGACCAATCTTTTAAAAACCCCACTAGCCTCAGTGCATCTTTGCATCTCTGCGTCTCCTCTGCTCACCCTTTAAGGTCTGCTCCACAGCTGAAGATGCCCTCCGACAAGCGTGATCAACCTTTACTGGCTGGTCTCCTCACTGCCATTCCTCGACAACTGTGGTGACCTCGCAAGGCCCGCTCCCTTCTCCCACCACCGTTTCTCAGTGTCCCTCACCTATAAGCCTGAAACGGTGCTAAAACCGTTTACTAAAACACACACTGCCACAGACCCCTTATTGTATTTTACTTCAAGCAACTAATATGGCATTAAAAAGAAGTGAAAATATATTAATGTTTCAAATGCATTTCAAATAAAAATTTAAATGGCAGAAATGAAATTATGTATATGTCAAAACTGCCATCAGAGAGGAAAAAAGCCAAAAAAAGATACAAAACTAAATCTGAAAACATTGAAAAGTAAACCAAATTATACAGAGTGACACAGAAAAACGGGAACTTTTGAAATGCGTAGTGGCAGCCATGTACAGTTGGCAGCACTGCGGATCAGGGACTTTGAGCTGTAAACAATCTCGCCATTTAGTAATTTAGTAATCAATTGCAAGGCAATCAATGGTAGCTGTGCGAGAATTGTTCGGTAACCGTGTCATCTCAAGATTCAGTGACATTCCCTGGCCCTCAAGATCACCGGATTTGTCCGTATGTGATTTTTTCTTGTGGGGCTACTTTAAGAGTCGGGTCTAGACGACTTGGCCAAGGACACTGAATGAACTGAAACAAAGAATTCAAAACTAAATTCGTGGTATCCCAGCTGAGATGTTGCAGCGATAAATGGGGAACCTCAACAGCAGATTGGAAGAATGCATATGTACAGGAGGACGCCATCTACAGGATGTAATTTTCAGACATTCATAATTTGGATTCTGTCTCTTAAAAGGCAAGTTGTAGTGGTTCAATTGCTGTCAATAATTTTTTTTTGTTGGATTTCTTCTATTTTTATTGGGTTTTTCAAAAGTTTACGTTTTTTTCTGTGTCACCCTGTATAACTCAGAAGTAGTAAAAAGTAGTATCATACCTAGATATTCTATTAAAGAATGGTTACATATGAAGTTAAAATTGCCAACATAAGCATAATGTAGCAGTTAAAGTATGCTGAAGGCTTTTTACATACCCACAATGTACCAATTTACTGTAATACAAGAAACATGCAGACCACCGGTCCTCAGATAAATGTGGTTCATACAGATCAAGCTTAACATTTCCATTTTGGCTGCACATTCTTTTATTTTCAGTATGAACAAATTCTGCCCCACAGTGAGCACATTTCCAAACTATCTTTCGCACATTAGTGTTCTTCAACCAAATGCAGTCATGCGCCAATTTACGGCAAGTTGAGTCAATTTGAATTTACTTATGGGAGAGGGCCATAGGAATACAGTAGAATATTAATGTTCTAGCATTTGTCAAAATAAACCTCAGTCATAAATCTTTTGTTATTATTATTATTTCACAGTATCTCATATGTTTACTGACTCTTGGAGGGCCCTTTAAGATTTGCCTTAATTACAGCTGCTCCATTAATTCTTATGTATTCGCCCTGCATTGCCTGCTGTATACCAGTGTTTCTCAACCTTTTTGGTCCCACACCCCAGTTTATTCTTTTTAAATTCATTGATGAACTACTAGCTGCAACTGCAAACTGCCCTCTTGGAGAAATGAGCTCAACTGAGGTTCCCCCTTGGTGAAACAAGCTCCCTTAGAAACAGAGAAACACATTGTGTAGCACTGCAGAACGCTTTGGCAACCCACCACAATCTACTTGTAAACCAACAATGGCAACCTACAACCCTGCCATGACAACCTAGGGTCTGACCCGGTGGTTGAGAAATAGTGGCTTAGGTGACCCACTGCGACCCACTTGTGAACCAATGATGGCAACCCATGCCTGACTGGCAGCACAATCTAGTGGTTGAGAAACACTGCCTTACATGGACCTGGTGTGTGGCCGCCGAGATGTAAAGATCAGTTTGTGCTACACCAGCAGTTAAAATATTTGTATCGGTGACACTCAACAGACCAGCAGAGCCTCAGTTGCAATAACCTGTACACTTTATGAACCGAGATAAGGCCAATTTGGTACAGTATATGGCAAAATGTCCGGCCCCAAATAGTCATAGGTTGGCATGAAGTATCTGGATGAGATATTGGGACAGCTTAGCTATTAGTTGAATGAATGAGCTTAATGGACTGAATGGTCTCCTCTTGTTTGTTAAATGTTTTATTTTTGTATATTCCTTTTGAGGTAAGGATGTAAAAGCAAGGTTTGCATATGGGCAGAATTTTTGAGTATTTGAAGATGTCCTTTTTTTGTCGGCATACATTTCTTTCTCCTTATCATTTTTGCATTCTGTGTCATGGAGTATGTCTGGCATATTGATGAATCATAGTATTAGCCAGTTGCTCAATGGCTCTATATGCAGGCTAACTGCTCGTGTTTGGCCTGGCGCTCACGAGACGTCACCACTTGAGTTCTTTTTTGTGTCATAAAGGTGTGCAGCATGTTTTTTTGCACTCATAACAATCACTTTGGTGAGAGGACAGGAGCACAGGTCAGTCTCTACCTGACAGCAAATAGTGCTAATGCTCTTCTTCCTCGACCTATGAGCTACCTCAGCTTCACGTTCAGCCGGTATCGTCAATGTTACTTTCTGCCGTGTTGCCCTTTCAATCAGTTTGCCATAAGGAAGATGTGAACCCTAATAACTTCACGGGTGTTGCCACTAACCAAATTTTTGGCTTCACCAGCATGTATCATGTCATCATGGTTCTAGCCCCAGTCATTCACATATAATCACTTGACAGACAGACACAACTATTAGCATTTCCTGTATGAGGAGTCTATTGAATGTGTGGGGCAGGCAATTTTTAAACAGATGATTCAACAGACACTGTAAACACTTGCATAGCATATTGTGACTACACTTTCATTTCAATAAATCAATTGAATGTTTTGTTCAGTTAGCCAATAAAATACTGTATATCATTTTACTTCACTTCTCATTGAATACTAACATAAAGATTACCAAAGATGTGCAAGTTCTAGCAAACCGAAAGAACGGGGCATTTCAGCTTGAAACTGTAAATGAACAAATTAATCAGGTGCACAAAACTGAATTAAAAGTGCAGGACTAAAAGTGAACTGTGTAACATCATCTTGGGCTCATTGTGTAATGGTATGACAATGATATCTGGCTTTCACAGTACAAGCAGTTATCAAATGGTATTGCCAGGAGTTAGCACTGACTACCAGTTGGCTCAAAATTTCATTGAAGTCTATTTAAGTTTTAACACACAGGATTTTCGTTGCCTTAACTGCTCATATCATAAAGTCCTTTGACAAACAGATCAAGAGAGTGAAGTAAAGGAAATCGAGGTGTACGTGCACTGGTTTGTATACAGAGCAAAGAGGTCAGTGGAGGATACCACAGCTACACATCTGCATCTGCTGTATATGAACTTGGAAAGTTGCACAATTCATATCATATTGCAATTTATTGGTTTTCTTTTGCTTTTAATACCATCCATTCTATGATAATTGATCATTTCTGTTTGGACTGTAATATGATTAACTGGATCCTGGAATTCTTAAATAGCAGAAGACGAAAAGTGTGAGTGGGTGGCTGTTTTTCTGTTGGCTCTCTCAAAGCTAATTTCAATCTACTGTTTCTGTTATATATTTGTGGGAAACTCGGTCATGGCTAATCTCATACAGGTTAAGGATGACTTGTTACAGATGATTTTGTTCAGTTTTATGAAAATTCCTTTTTATAGCTAAATTTCTTAAAACCAAAATTACAGCACATCCTCTCCCTCAAAATTAATAAAGAGCAGACTGTGAAAATGGTGACAGTAGAAATATTGTGGGGATAATCATTGATAATAGGTGGAATACATAATAAAACAATATTAATACAGCACTATTCACTAAATGCAATCTTAGAGCAGTGCAGCAAATTTACAGGTGAAATGCAATTTACAAAATTTACAAAATGCACAATGAAAAATACTAATTTGTTTAACAATATCTATTCATTAACATTATTATTGATCTGTGCCCAGTTGACAATCAAGGGAAAGAAAACAAAACCAATCAGTAGCATCACAGGAAAAAATAAACTTCAAGGGTCCCAGGGTCAGTTACAACAGACAAAGTCAAAAGTCAGACACAGTCACAGTCCTGGAGACCTAAGCCAAATGGCTGCCCACTCCCTCTTGGGCATTCTGCAATATTATATAAGATATTGAGAGGTTCAGTCTAAGAAGACAATACAATTCAAGGCTCTTAAGTGTCTCTGGTGTCTTTCCCATAGGCAGGAAAAGAGCTATATAAAGTAGCTGTTGCACTTGGTCCAAATATAGCTTTGGACCAAGGATCACAACAGAATATCAGGATGAGGAACAGATGGGGAAGTGGAAAAATAGTAGTTGTTAATTATTGGTGTGCTTATATTTCGGTATAAATGACTAATAAACAGAAATGCAGTAAGAACTACTAATCAGCTGCTTTAGTCATGGTAGGCTATACTAAAGTAGTGAGTCTTCAGCCTTCATTTAAACCTGAGACTCAGTGATGTGTCTTATGCAAGCAGATCATTCCTCAGATTGAGAGCCCTGTAGATTAAAAGCTCATCCTGACCTTCCACTAATGTTTCATCATTCCTTGGAATCATTAGAAGATTTTAATGCATTCTCTGGTTTCTATGTAATGATTAATTTAGATAAGTAAGTAGGGCCATATTACATTTAAAGCATAATATGTAAAAAGGAGGATTTTGAAATTGGCCCTAAACTAAACTTGAAATGTGAAATTGTAAGAACAGTAGTTATGTGGTCCTACTTTTTAGTTCTTGTGATATTTCTCACAACAGCATTTTGAATTAATTGAATACTGCATATATAGTAAATTTTGAATAGCCTGTATATAATGCTTTGTATTGGTCAATTCTAATTGAAAACATTTCTACATATCTACACAGGTATTTTAAAAGTAAGGCATTGTGAATTCATACATTTGTGTGTTCATTCAAAGGCTTGCATAAACAAATCAGAAACTTAGGCATCTACATGATTCCCAATCTTGTCCAGGTAGTTTTTGCACAGTGATACTAAGGCAGTCACCTCCTGCCAAAAAGAAATCAGTACTAAGGAGCTGCAGACAGATTGCTATAACATCACCATCAATTGAAAAATTGTGTATCCCCAATTTAATATTAATAGCAAAAACTGTGTCAAAAGACCAGAGAGATGGAAGTCACATAGAGCAATATTTAGACTGTGAGGTGGATAGTCCTTCACCTCCTGTGGAAAATGTCATAATAACTCACAAACGTGTTCTCCATATGCAGTTCTTGCATCATCATAGAAGACCATACACCAGTATTAGTTGGCTCTGTCAGTTGAAGCTACGGTTGTGTCCTTGACATGTAGAAATCACATTACACTATGCACCCGTGTTTAACTATGTTTCTAGATTTCCTGCCAACTTTAAAGAAACAAATACAACAGTGGACATTGAATCACACCTTTTGATGGCCTTAAACATAAACTATGTATAATATATTAACAACTATGCCTATTCAGACAAATCCTAAAGAGTATTTGTTTAAAGTGAGGGGATTTATTACTTTACCTTTCAAAATACCCTGTAGTAATCACACTCTTCTGTTAGCATTTATTAAACCATTTGTTATTAAAAGTGTCTCAATAATTTTCTTAACATTAGTAGTTAAATTATTGTTCCAGTTCTCTTAAATGCTACCTTAACGCTATATATTCTATGCAGATGAAGCTGTTTTTTGTTTGGCTTTGAAAATATTCTTAATATGTGGATGAAACAGAAATCCTTGATGTATAGTAGGCTACATATGGATACTATCAGATCAAGAAAACCCAAACTTAGGTCTTTTATACATACATTATCTTTATGCTTTAGGGTGACAGTATTGTACCTTTTACAATGGCATCCCCTCTTTGTATTTCTACTGGCTCACTTTCATAGTTCTTAATATCCTGCCCTCCTACACCCTCAGCAACACATTCATTTGTAGACCATTTCAGTGTAGTTTTTTGTGCATCTTCCTTAGTGATACAAATAACTTTAGTTTTTTGCCTAAAATAAAGTCAGCTGAATTCCGATTTATAAAAACATGTGCTATTATATCTGTAGCATGAGCAGATGAACTAAGTACCAAGGCGCACTAAAGAGGCTCATTTACTTTACATTACTGCTAATAACTGCACCTGCTGGCAGGCAGTTCATTTTTAGATGTATGAAGTAATGCTGAATCTGTATTTTCTAAATTATGAAATCTTTCGCCACTTGTCTGGACGTTCTTACTTCTACATTATTTTGCCCAATGTCCATGTTTCCCACAAGAACTGCAATTACCTGGTCTCTTCTCTCATTACCAATTCCTACTTTGTTAAGCAGAAGGTGGAACAAACTTGTTCGACATGTTTTCAGTTTAATGGCAGAAATTGTCATTTTGGGTTTGTGACATCCATATTGAATTAATTGCATCTTTTTAGAGTTACAACCTACTGGTACATACTTACACGTAGTCAAATATCATGCATTGCTCAAAACATAAAATACATGAATGCATTTAAAACTTCAAAATCATGAAAAAGTGCATATGTATTGTTAACAATATTTACATGACAGAATTGTTTTTTAATTTGTTTGCCTAATTATTGTAAATGTGGCAAAATAATAAAATACTCTTTTTTTTAAACAAGTTAAGAAATGTATGCATGTGTTTAGAAGCCAGTTAACTGTTTGGAGGGTAAAGAGACAGATATCACATTTTTTGTATATTAAATATTGTGCAACAGGGCATGTGGGACATGTTGATAGAGATTTTCTCAGACTGCTGCTCTGCTGTTTGTACAGGCAGCCTATTCAAATGTGAGCCTCAGGCACATGAGTGACTCTGCTGACGTTTCAATAGCTCGTATTGGCTACTAAGGATCTATTTGTAGACAAGAGTGACTGTTAATTGTGTACAAGAGGAACACACTGTACACAATATATACAAATTGAAAGGTCCCAAGAACTAATTTAAAAAACATTTATTTAAAGAGATTAAACAAATGGCAGAGATGCCGATGCTATAATCAATTAAGCACTAGAATAAAGAGATGGACTGTTAAGAGGAAATCAGTACCACTATGGTCAGACATCCTACACTCCAGCAGACGAATTAACATCAATGGAATATATTGTTTATTCAGAAGCCATACTATAGTTAAACAAAAAAACAGACCACAAATACAAACAGACAATAAAAGTATTAAACATTTTGAAAACAAAAGATACTGTAGGCATAATATAAAACTGTATTAATCAAATATGAATTCCATACTCTTTAATACTTAAACACTTAACACCAGAACAGAGCATTACCAGGGCAGACAAAACATGGATACATACAGTATAACCGGTATAAACGTCATGGCGTGCACACAACATGCACACATGCAGCAAAGCAGAATTATAAGGAAAGGATAACTGACCACATGTGGAGCTTCATCAGTAGGTGTTTGGTATAACTTGTTTTGAATTACTTCTGCCCTCGTCGTCTATTGTGTACAGACTTGACACTTGTTATTTTGTCAGACTCTGCTTGATGCCTCCTTCACAGCTAATGCTGAAGCAAAACCCCATTCTTACTGCTCGTTAGCTGTATTCTGTCTCCAATCACCATCAATTTGGGCCTCTTCTGTTATAATAACAGATTGAGGGCAGAGTACTTTCCAGTCTTGTCTATAATAATATCTGGGGAATTGAATTTATACAGTTTATAATATTCATATTGAATTTTTGAAAAATGATGCCTTCTGCTGTGTAATTATTAAAATCTACATAAATGACTTTACATGTACACACAAACTTGCCACTAGTGATGAATAAATAATCTGTGCAAGAAGAGTAATCATGATTGCTAGAAAGGTGCCTTTCAATCAGAAAAATCCTGTTAGTTTTTTGTATATGTACATATATCTTTAACATTTTGTTTTAATTCAAAAGGTTTTTTTCCTGCTCATGAAATATCATTAATGGACCAGCCTAGAAGTCTGATAGATCCACGGCCTCTTAAGGCCCATCCACAAAGAAATGTCTGCTCTTTTTGCACAACACCCTGAGCAACCCTGACAGAGAACAAGAACTGGGACCTCAGAGAGCCCTTTTGGACATTCCAGCCCCAGTGGTGGAGCTCAACACTAGAGAACTCACCTAGAAGGAAGTCCAGCTCTGCTCCAGGACTCAGTGGAGTACCCTATAAGGTGTACAAGCACTGCCCAGAGCTCCTCAGAATCCTCTGGAAGATGCTGTGAAGGGGATGGTAGAAGAACAGTGGAGGCAGGTGAAGAGAGTCTGGATACCCAATGAAGAGAATTCAACTAAGCTGGAGAAGTTCAGATCCATCTCGATTTTCAATGTGGAGGGGAAGATCTTCTTCAGTGTTCCATCTAGAAGAATGACAAATTTTCTCCTTAAGAATAGGTACATTGACACCTCAGTACAGAAAGCTGGGATTCCTGGAATTCCAGGGTGTCTAGAACATATGGGAGTGACCCAGCTGATCAGGGTAGCCCACAAAGGGAAGGGAGACCTGGTTGCACTGTGGCTTAATCTTGCCAGTGCATATGGCTCAGTACCCCACAAGCTGGTAGAAACTATTCTAGATCGATACTATGTACCCAGTAAGATCAAGGACCTCATCCTAAATTGCTATGGGAACTTCAGGATTAGAGTCACAACTGGGAACTTAACATATGACTGGCACCAGCTTGAGAAAGGAATCATATCTGGGTGTACCATCTCAGTTATTCTCTTCACCCTTGCCATGAACATGGTGGTCAAGGCAGCTGAGGCTGAGTGCAGAGGGCCCACTAGGCAAGTCTGCCATTTGGCAGTCTCCCATCAGAGCATTAAAGGACGACTTGACTGTTACCACTACTTCAGTGCCTTATGGCAGGTGGTTCCTCCAGGGCCTGGAAAAGCTTATCTTCTTGACAAGAATGAGCTTCAAACCAGCAAAACCCATGGTGTTAAAGAGGGGAAACGTGGTGGAAAAGTTTTGCTTTTTTGTGCAGGGCATTGCAATACCACCCATTACAGAGAAACCAGTTACAAGCCTGGGCAAGGTCTTTGACTGTAGTCTTAGGGATGCAATGGCTGTCCAAGATCAACGATCAAGAAGCTTGATACTTGGCTCATCACAGTAGACAAATCTGGCTTACTTGGCAGGATCAAGGATTGGTTATACCAATATGGCATCTTGTCCCATATCCTGTTTTCTAGGGTGGTTTACGAGATGACTATGTGAGCTGTGGAGAGCCTGCAGAGGAAGATTAGTTGTTACCTCCATTGATGCCAGTGTAGCACTGTATGGGAGGAGCAATAATCTCCAGTTCATGATAAGCAACCTTGAAGAAGAGTTTCAGGTGTCATGCATAAGAGAGGCACTGCTCTATTGGAACTTCAGGGACTCTAGAGTGGTATCAGCAAGCATCTTGGTACAGACAAGTAGGAAGTGGAGAGCCCAGGATAGTCTGGCGCTAGTGGAGTCTTGGCTGAAAAATTAGGCCCTAGGGGGGTGTTTTGGTAATATTGCCAGTGGGTTTAGGACCGATTGCACAACCTTGGTACAACAAGCCCTACGGCAAGGATAGATACCATCTAATCTGGAGGAAGTGTGTGCAGGTGTGGAGGAGGACAGAACCAGCAGGATGGCGGGCATGCAGCAGCAGGGAGCATTTACAAGCTGGGAGGGAGTGCTGGAGAGGAAATTATCTTGGAGTGACATATGCTAGGCTGAATCACAGCATATCAAGTTCATGGTTCAAACTGTTTATAATATCCTACCCAGCCCAGCAAATCTACATACCTTGAGCAAGACTGAGTCTCCAGTATGTCCTCTCTGCACTGGACATCCTCAGTAGCTGCTCAGTAGCCCTCAGTGATGGCCGGTACCACTCGAGACACAACCAGGTACTCAAGTCAGTGGCAGAGGCCATCTGTAAAGCCATGGTTAATAACAGGATCATCTGCAACCAGAGGGGCATCTCCTTTGTCAGGGCAAAAGAGCAACCTCAGTCACAGCCTTCAGTAGACTTGAACAAACAGCTTATCTTTGAGGCCAGATGTGGTGATAACATCAGCTTCTTCATAGTAGGTGCTTACAGTGTAGTTGACAGTCCCTTAGGAGGACAACACTGAAGAGACTAATGAACGAAAGCGGTCCAAGTACTATGTGTTGGTGGAGCAGTGCCGAAGGAGTAGCTGGATTGCTTGTTGTGAGCCCATTGAAGTGGGCTGTAGAGGCTTTGCTGACCGCTCTTTATGCAAGGTCTACACCCATAAAGTCCACCACAGAGGCTGCAGAGAGGCCCTCCAGGTGGCTTTGGACTAGGAGGTCTGACTTATGGGCTATGGCAGCTGGGACACAAGCCAGGGCCTGATCAACCCTGGCTGGGTCACCTGAGCGAGGGTGCCTGATGTTGTAAAACCAGAAACACATGATGACTTCAAGAAACACCACTGATGATGTGTCCCAGCACATCCTTGGATGTATCTTTAAACTAAGGATAGGTTATGTACAAACAGAGTTGTTTAGGGCAGGATGGATTTAAATATCATATTAATTAACTATCCCCAAGATAATCTGATTTTTATTCAGTTTGAAGAATTAAATATGCAGGGAAACAGTGAATCAAAATAATAAAAAAGCAAGGAACAGCATTCGTAGCTAGAGGTGAGGGGTATAGAATGTGCCAGCGTCAGTGGAAAATAATACTTTCAAAATTTTGTTTTATTTGTAATATAAATTTATGATAAAACCATTGTAAATCCTTGCTACAACTCTTGGCTAAAACACATGACTGGGTATCCTAATCCTGCTAAAACAGAAGTGCTGCATGTCAGCTTTGCTGTCCACAAGTTCTTCTTTAAGAAATGATTGTCTGCCCTGCAGATGAAGGTCACACCTGGAAATGATCCGAACAAAAGCAGATGTAAAAGCTCATCACAGAGGATCACATTTGGTTTAAGTTAAATCAAGTTTGACTTATAGAAAGTCAACATTTAATATTCTTTAACAAGTATAGTATTTTAACTTATGAAGGTAAGTTTTGGCTTGGCCTTTGGAGTATCAAGAGCTCTAAGGATTCAGAAAGATAGGAGGCTCACTCACATAACATATCTGAGTTGTTTTAAACTTTGGAGACCTTTTTTGTAGTTGATCAATTTAATCATTTGTTAATTATATATATTTTTTCTCCTTTAAGCTACAGCACCATTGTCTTGTTATTGAAATTGTGCACTTCTTTATTTATCCTTTTAATTATGTGTTTTATTACATTCAGATCATCTTCGAGGGAACGCCTGGAGAAGATTTAAGCCACAGTGTTGCAATATTTGAAATTCGCTTTGTGCAAGGATACTGTATCGGTACGTCTGAACATTTTTTGTTCTCTTTAACATGATGTGTTTGAGACTCCACTATCTTACTATTAGCATTGCCCCACAAGCAAATTCCTCAGTTTGCAGTAATCAGCACCAATAAAGATGCTTATGGTGTAAAGGTTCCATCTAGCTGTCATAGTCCTTAACCTGTTTATTCAATTATTCATGGTGTGGCCAATAGGGGTCTCCCCAAAGCCTTGACACAATTGCTACAGGTGCAGTCCCTGGTTAAAATAGCCGTATATTTAAAAATTACCTTATTACAAGGCTTCATTAATGACCCATTCTTCTACCATAAAGTAACAATGATTATTTTCTTTTTCTCATTTTCTGACTCCTCTCCTGACTCATATGGAGAAGGTGAAGCACTCCTTTTTTAACCTGGACCCAGGAGTACTTTCAGTGCAACAGATTCCCCCCTCTCTGGCAGCTCCCCTTAGTGTCATTCATGGACTCCAACAGGGCTGCCCACCATAACTAGAAGTCCCATGCAGCCCTACAGGATTCCAAATGGAAGTCACGCCAGGGGGATTCTACCCCTTATTGCATTGGAGGAATAATTGGCTTTGTGAGGCAGTCTTCCTCTGACCTTCCACTCCAATGGCCTCTTGACTGAGAAAGACATCATTAACCGACCCGGCTGAGGGCGCCCATCTGTCCCATCACAGCGCACACTCATGCTGAATCTCATGCAGTCTCATGCTTGTTTACTTACAGGGAGCCAGCTCAGATGTTCTAACTGTAGCTACAGAGAGCACCCGGAGAAAGACCATAGGAAAATTATCAAAAGGGTGTTATTTTAGTGGGTGAATGTTTGATAAAAGCTTATCAAAAGTTACAAAATTGGGTCATGAGCAACAGCACACATAAAGCAGGGATGAACAAGGACAGAACCCACAGTATCAAATTAAAAGAATACAACTGAAACACTCTGAGTGGCTTCTGAAATACCTTAACCCTGCCTTGTGCCATCTAGGTGCTATGTCTGTCTTGGCAACTCACTACATAGTCTAAATAATAATATAAACATGGAGTATAGGAGCATTGTAAAGGAGGATACCTCTGTGAATGAATATGCAAACCCCAAGCAAAAGTCTCCCCTTAATGGCAAACAAAAATATCATTTTCTAAGTCTAAACAGCTATAGTTAAAACCATGTACTGTAAATGCACTGTAACCTTTAGAGAGTCCCTTGCTTTCCTGAGGTACTCATTTCCTTTTTGGGTGACCCTGTTCTGAACTCATAGGCCTTGTCCCTCTTTAAAATCATGTGGTCTGCACTATTTAAACTAAATATCCTCACAGGTTCTTTCTGACTTCCCAGCCCCTCAGAAAATGAAAACATGCAGATGTTTGCAGCTGTCTAACTGATTAAACCAATGCCTTCAGATTTTCAGATTTCAATGCTCTTCCCTCCATATTCAAAAACTGGTTCTTGGAGTATGTTGCTATTACACAGCTAATATTAATTAAAAATGCTCAAAATTAGAATATTTTAAGGCTTTATGTGTCCTTTTCTAGTAGATTCAAATTATATTTTTTGGATGTCATATTTAGAAGTTAAATGTATGCGGAAACAACATTAATGGTCCTTTGGGAGGTCCCTCGGATTGTATCACAAATATATAATTTAATAATGTGTGCATTATTTAGAAATACAGTGGAACCTCGGGTCACAAACGTCTCGGACCACGTACAAATCAGGTTACGACCAAAATGTTTGCCAAACTTTTGCATCTGTTCACAACCACACACTCGGGTGACGAACAAGCCAGTTTCCCTTCCAGTTTGTACGTGTCGATGATTTCCATACATGTTCAGTCTCTCTCTCCCTGTGCATTCCCTGTGCATCGAGCGAGAGATTGAGCGAGAGAGAGAGAGGGCTGGCTGCGTAAGGCCGTGATGGCAGTTAAAGAATGCACCAGGCTTGTTTTTAAAGAGATTGATTCGAGCATTGTTTTAACCTCGTTGTATTTAATGAAGACTTTTTTCTATTGGATTTTAACCTCCACTTCACTTCTGTTTGCAGCGATCGGTTCGTAGTGTGCAATGTTACTTTTCTTGGTTGTTTATTAAATTACGGATTTTTCAAATGTTCATGTTTTCCCTGTGCTTAAAACTCATTAAAAAAAAGTGTTTACAGCAAGCGGTTCGTAAGGCTATAATGTGAATTCTTGCAATGTTAATTTTCTCTGTTCAAGGTTTTCTCAGTGTTATTCAATGTTTTTACATTTAGTTTACTATTACGCTGTGCATTCTATGGTATAATTAAGTATTTTTGTGCTTAAAAATCTTTAAAAAAATATATTTACATAAAGTTTGTGCGGTCTGGAACAGATTAATTGTATTTACATACAATCCTATGGGGGAAATTACTTTACGACCAGAGTTTTGGAATGAATTACATTCGTGACCCGAGGTTCCACTGTACATTGTCATGGACACCAGGCATGGGCTGACATTCCAGCTGGGATGGTTTAAGGTTTCTTACCTGGCCAGGTAGAGAGTTTAATGAAAGGACAATGGCTGACCAATTACATGGACTATGTGCTACCCTGCTACAATGGGCTACAGTGCCTGCATAGATACCCACAGGGCAGGCTGGTAATAGTAGTCCTGTTAAACAGCTCTGCTGTCTTCCATGGGTGCCACCAGGGGAAGGTGCAGGAACAGACTGGCCCCACTTTAAGGAACTTACTCCTGACCCGGAAGCACTTCCAACCTGTGGTGTGGTGACACTGGAAGTACTCCCTGATCTGGCATAAAGGAAGTTGCTGAACCCCATCCAGGTGAGTTGGAGTCGGGACAGGAGCTGGACAACACTTACCTGGAGGAGTGAAAGGAACAGAAAGGAAAGGAAGAAAGAAAGAAAGAAAGGAAGTGACAATAAGAGAAACTGTGACTGTGATGTATTTATGAATCCTGCAAAGGTATTTGCTAAAATAAATTGTTATTTGAACCCAGGACTGTGTTGTTGTTGGTATGTTGGAGGGTTTGGGTGCTCAGTGTTACCCCCAACAGGTCACAGTATGTATGTATGTGTGTGTATATACAAAATGAAAAAATTAATCTAGTGATAATGTTATTGAGTGTTTTCTGCCTTCTGAATGGTTAAGGCACAAAGAAAGTTGCACATTAAATCTTCACTTTTATTTTATATTAGAACTAAACTGCTCAAAAAATTAAAGGAACACTTTGAAAACACATCAGATCTCAATGGGAAAAAGAAATCCTCCTGGATATCTATACTGATATAGACTGGGTAATGTGTTAGGAACGAAAGGATGCCACATCGTTTGATGGAAATGAAAATAAACAACCTGCAGAGCCCTGAATTCAAAGACGCCCAAAATCAGAGTGAAAAATTATGTGGCAGGCTAGTCCATTTTGCCAAAATTTTATTGCAGCAACTGAAAATTGTACGCAGCACTTTGTATGGCCCCTGTGTTCTTGTATACATGCCTGACAACATCGGTGCATGCTTCTAATGAGATGACAGATGGTGTTGTGGGGGATCTCCTCCCAGATCTGGACCAGGGCATCACTGAGCTCCTGGACAGTCTGAGGTGCAACCTGGTGGCATTGAATGGACCAAAACATAATGTCCCAGAGGTGTTCTATTGGATTTAGGTCAGGAAAGTGTGGTGGCCAGTCAATGGTATCAATTCCTTCATCCTCCAGGAACTGCCTGCATACTCTCACCACATGAGGCCAGGAATTGCCGTGCACCAGGAGCCACTGTACCAGCATAGGGTCTGACAATGGGTCCAAGGATTTCATCCTGATACCTAATGGCAGCCAAGGTGCCTTTGTCAAGCCTGTAGCGGTCTGTGTGACCCTCCATTGATATGTCTCCCGAGACAATCATTAACCCACCACCAAACTGCTCATGCTGAATGATGTTACAGGCAGCATAATGTTCTCCATGGCTTCTCCAGACCCTTTCACTTCTGTCACGTGCTCAGGGTGGACCTGCTCTCATCTGTAAAGCACAGGGCACCAGTGGTGCATCTGCCAATTCTGGTATTCTATGGCGAATGCCAATCGAGCTGCATGCTGCTGGGCAGTGAGCTCAGGGCCCATTAGAGGGCATGGGGCCCTTGGGTCACCCTCATGAAGTCTTTCTGGTTGTTTGGTCAGAGACATTCACACCAGTGGCCTGCTGGAGGTCATTTTGTAGGGCTCTGGCAGTTCTCATCCTGTTCCTCCTTGCCCGAAGGAGCAGATACTGGTCCTGCTGATGGGTTATGGACCTTCTATGGCCCTCTCCAGCTCTCCTAGAGTAACTGCTTGTCTCCTAGAATCTCCTCCATGCCCTTGAGACTGTGCAGGGAGACACAGCAAACCTTCTGGCAATGACACGTATTGATGTGCCATCCTGGAGAAGTTGGACTACCTGTGCAACCTCTGTAGGGTCCAGGTATCGCCTCATGCTACCAGTAGTGACACTGACTGTAGCCAAATGCAAAACTAGTGAAGAAACAGTCAGAAAAGATGAGGAGGGAAAATGTCAGTGGCCTCCACCTGTTAAACCATTCCTGTTTTGGGGTCATCTCATTGTTGCCCCTCTAGTGCATCTGTTGTTAATTTCATTAACACCACAGCAGCTGAAACTGATTAACAACCCCTCTGCTACTTAACTGACCAGATTAATATCCCATAAGTTTCATTAACTTTATGCTATACTCTGATTAAAAGTGTTCCTTTAATTCTTTTGAGCAGTATATTTGTTTCATCCATCCATCCATCCATCCTCTTCCGCTTATCCGAGGTCGGGTCGCGGGGCAGCAGCTTAAGCAGAGAGGCCCAGACTTCCCTCTCCCCGCCACTTCTTCCAGCTCTTCGGGAGAATCCCAAAGGCGTTCCCAGGCCAGCCGGGAGACATAGTCCCTCCAGCGTGTCCTGGGTCTTCCCCGGGCCTCCTCCCGTTGGGCGTGCCGGAACACCTCACCAGGGAGGCGTCCAGGAGGCATCCTGATCAGATGCCCGAGCCACCTCATCTGACTCCTCTCGATGCGGAGGAGCAGCGGCTCTACTCTGAGCCCCTCCCGGATGACTGAGCTTCTCACCCTATCTTTAAGGGAAAGCCCAGACACCCTGCGGAGGAAACTCATTTCAGCCGCTTGTATTCGCGATCTCGTTCTTTGGTCACTACCCATAGCTCATGACCATAGGTGAGGGTAGGAGCGTAGATCGACTGGTAAATTGAGAGCTTTGCCTTACGGCTCAGCTCCTTTTTCACCACGACAGACCGATGCAGAGCCCGCATCACTGCGGATGCCGCACCAATCCGCCTGTCGATCTCACGCTCCATTCTTCCCTCACTCGTGAACAAGACCCGAGATACTTGAACTCCTCCACTTGGGGCAGGATCTCTCCCCAACCCTGAGAGGGCACTCCACCCTTTTCGGCTGAGGACCATGCTCGGATTTGGAGGTGCTGATTCTCACCCCAGCCGCTTCACACTCAGCTGCGAACCGATCCAGAGAGAGCTGAAGATCACGGCCTGATGAAGCAAACAGGACAACATCATCTGCAAAAGCAGTGACCCAATCCTGAGTCCACCAAACCGACCCCTTCAACACCCTGGCTGCGCCTAGAAATTCTGTCCATAAAAGTTATGAACAGAATGGTGACAAAGGGCAGCCCTGGCGGAGTCCAACTCTCACTGGAAGCGGGCTCGACTTACTGCGGCAATGAGGACCAAGCTCTGACACGGTTGTACAGAGACCGAACAGCTCTTATCAGGGGGTCCGGTACCCCATACTCCCGGAGCACCCCCCACAGGATTCCCCGAGGGACACGGTCGAATGCCTTTTCCAAGTCCACAAAACACATGTAGACCGGTCGGGCAAACTCCCATGCACCCTCAGGACTCTGCTAAGGGTGAAGAGCTGGTCCACTGTTCGCGACCAGGACGAAAACCACACTGTTCCTCCTGAATCCGAGGTTCGACTATCCGACGGACCCTCCTCTCCAGAACCCCGAATAGACTTTTCCAGGGAGGCTGAGGAGTGTGATCCCTCTATAGTTGGAACACACCCTCCGGTCCCCCTTTTTAAAGAGGGGGACCACCACCCCGGTCTGCCAATCCAGAGGCACTGTCCCGATGTCCATGCGATGTTGCAGAGGCGTGTCAACCAAGACAGTCCTACAACATCCAGAGCCTTAAGGAACTCGGCGTATCTCATCCACCCCGGGCCCTGCCACCAAGGAGTTTTTGACCACCTCGGTGACTTCAGTCCCAGAGATGGGAGAGCCCACCTCAGAGTCCCCAGGCTCTGCTTCCTCATTGGAAGGCATGTTAGTGGGATTGAGGAGGTCTTGAAGTACTCCTCCCACCGACCCTAGCGCCCGAAGTCGAGGTCAGCAGCGCACCATCCCCACCATATACGGTGTTGACACTGCACTGCTTCCCCCTCCTGAGACGCCGGACGGTGGACCAGAATCTCCTCGAAGCCGTCCAAAGTCGTTCTCCATGGCCTCCAAACTCCTCCCATGCCCGAGTTTTGCCTCAGCAACAACGAAGCCGCGTTCGCTTGGCCTGCGGTACCTATCAGCTGCCTCCAGAGACCCACAGGACAAAAAAGTCCTATAGGACTCCTTCTTCAGCTTGACGGCATCCCTCACGCGGTGTCCACCAACGGGTTCGGGATTGCCGCCACGACAGGCACCACCACCTTGCGGCCACAGCTCCGGTCAGCCGCCTCAACAATAGAGGTACGGAACATGGCCCATTTGGACTCAATGTCCCCCAGCGTTGAAGCTACTTCTGACAGGGGACTCTGCCAGACGTACCCAGCAGACCCTCACAACACATTTGGGCCTACCAGGTCTGACCGCATCTTCCCCACCATCGAAGCCAACTCACCACCAGGTGGTGATCAGTTGACAGCTCCGCCCCTCTCTTCACCCGAAAGTGTCCAAGACATATGGTCGCAAGTCCGACGACACGACCACAAAGTCGATCATCGACCTGAGGCCTAGGGTGTCCTGGTGCCAAGTGCACATATGAACACCCTTATGCTTGAACATGGTGTTCGTTATGGACAATCCATGACGAGCACAGAAGTCCAATAACAAAACACCGCTCGGGTTCAGATCGGGGGGGCCATTCCTCCCAATCACGCCCTTCCAGGTCTCACTGTCATTGCCCACGTGAGCATTGAAGTCTCCCAGCAAAACGAGGGAATCCCAGAAGGTATGCCCTCTAGCAACCCCTCCAGAGACTCCAAAAGGGTGGATACTCCAAACTGCTGTTCGCATACGCACAAACAACAGTCAGGACCCTTCCCCCCACCCGAAGGCGGAGGGAGGCCACCCTCTCGTCCACGGGGTAAACCCCAACGCACAGGCTCCAGTGGGGAAGGTCCAGCCCTCTCAAGAAGATTGGTTCCAGAGTCCAAGCTGTGCGTCGAGTTGAGTCCGACTATATCTAGCCGGAGCCTCTCGACCTCGCGCACTAGCTCAGGCTCCTTCCCCTTCAGAGAGGTGACATTCCACGTCCCAAGAGCCAGTTTCTGTAGCCGAGGATCAGACCGCCAAGGTCCCGCCTTCGGCCACCACCCAACTCACACTGCACCCAACCTCCTTGGCCCCTCCCATAGGTGGTGAGCCCATGGGAGGAGGACCCACGTTACCTCTTCGGGCTGTGCCCGGCGAGGCCATGGGTGCAGGCCCGGCCACCAGGCGCTCGCCATCGAGCCCCACCTCCAGGCCTGGCTCCAGAGGGGGGCCCCGGTGACCCGCATCCGGGCAAGGGAAAACGTCGTCCAAAGGTTTCGCTCATCATTGGAGGTTTGTTGAACCGCTCTTTGTCTCATCCCTCACCTAGGACCAGTTTGCCTTGGGTGGCTCTACCAGTGTTTCAGTGAAATGGAAATATATGTCATAATTTCATTAAACAGATCCTATAAG
Source organism: Polypterus senegalus (assembly GCF_016835505.1). Taxonomy (NCBI): domain Eukaryota; kingdom Metazoa; phylum Chordata; class Cladistia; order Polypteriformes; family Polypteridae; genus Polypterus; species Polypterus senegalus. Next base: position 61,473,632 of record NC_053157.1, on the reverse strand, counting down.
TTATTTTTTCAGTGCATGGAAATTGTAGACTAATAATAAAATATGTTTACATTTATTTAATTCATGTTTTTATTTATAGTGGATGGCACAGTAGCACATTGGCTAGTGTTCCTTCATCCAGTGTCTTGGGGTTGAGTCCTACCCCAGGTTGTTGTCCGTGCAGAATTTGCATGTTCTCTCCATGCCTGAATGGATTTTCTTGATTTCCTCTCACAGTTTCAGAGAATTGCAGGTTATGTACATTGGCCTCAGTATGTGTGTGTGTGTGTGTGCGTATGAATAGACCATGTGAAGGACTGGAGTTGAGTCCAGGGTTGTTTCTCAGGGCTACTGGGATAGGCACTGGCTCATTATGACCCGATTAAGGGGTTCTAAGAATGTTGTCTTGTGTTTTCATACTCATTCAATTGTTCCTGCACAGGCAGGTGAAATGACATGCTTATCGTCACATATTAAGCCAGTTTTTATTATTAATATTATTATTATATCATACTATGTATGGCTGATGCCTTTGTCCAAAATGACTAATCAGGTCAAGACCCATTACAAATGTTTGCAATAATTTTTACAGTTGAAATCCAGACAGGTTAAGTAATTTGCCCAGGACCACACAGTGAGACAAAGGTGGGAACTGATTCAGCAATCATGACATTTAGAGTAAAGCTTTTCTACCAGATCTAATTATGCAGATCAATGGGGGCTACCACCCCATCGAACAGGAATTCGTATTAACTACTATGATACTTTTTACTTATCACTATCAGGGAGCACAGAGGTGCTCGAGACATGAACCATGGGAACGTGTTACTTGATATGTTGATACTAACTGCCCTACAAAAGACATTAGGCAGACAAAATCTTCCAGTTATATTAAGCATAATGAGTTTAACAGTCTTCTTTAATGTACTCTGAACCCAGGAATTGCAGCTCTCATTACTCCATAAAGACAGTAAATAACATACTAGGCAACGGCCTAATCAATTTGTGCACTGTTTTAGTTTTATACTAAAATAAAGTCCAGATTATAAAGTGAAATTGAAAGCCTTTTATAGACAACAGTCAGTGTCAGCCAGAGCTGTGCTTCTGAGATGAGCTGGAAAGTTGTTTTACTTTGGAGGGCAAAAGGTGATGTGAGCAGGGGTTTGGGATTGAGGTGTGAATTTTGAGAAATCTCATTAAACAATCAGTAATTGTGATGACAAGACAAAATTGGTAGTGGACGTTTGGTGTGCCAGTGAAGCCCTGATGACTGTCACCATAATGGGGGAATGGTGGAGGTGATGCATCTGAATAGCAGACTGGAACGAATGAGCAAAACAGGCCTTCTATAATAAAGATGGTCAGTTCTCTTTGAGATGAATTGTACCTTTAAACTGTTTGAGATGAATTGTACCTTTTAACTAATCCATAGTGACCTGTGTATTATTCTTCACTGATAGAGGAATAACGCCATGCTCTCAATGGAAGTTGTAAATAGAAAGGAAACAGGAAACATAAATGTAGTTGGAGTCCCAGCCGGGAATCCCCATCCTCTTTAATTAACAGCCCTGTGTGCGTCCAGGTGTCTTTGTGTGTGTCTTCTGGTGAATTGCGCATGCGCGGGGCCGCGACGCACATCGCACCGTGCCCCACCCATGTGCAGGGCACCACGTGGACACACACACACTGGAAGCTGGGCACACAGTGAATGGCCTAGCCGCGGCAGCGCATGATAAGCAAATAAAAGATATCATTGCTGGGGAGAGTGCTGATTAGGTAGTTGCGGCCGCGAACATAAAATCCGTTGCTGGGGAGACGCCACACATACAAGAATCAGCTACACGCCAGCACAGATACTAGCTGGGGAGACGACACAGTCATGATTATCAACTGCATTGCACAAATTACATCAGTTGCTGGGGACACTCTGCTGATTGCCCACTGTTGTGACAGAAAATTAAAGTCATATTACGGACATCAAAGCCAGAATTACTGTCAGAGAAAATTACAGGCATTTTACGGAAATATAAACCAGTATTACTGCAAGAGAAAATTAAAGGCACACAATACACTGACGCATATTACAGGCAGGGCGGCATGGTGGCGCAGTGGGTAGCGCTGCTGCCTCGCAGTTAGGAGACTCTGGTTAGCTTCCCGGGTCCTCCTGCATGGAGTTTGCATGTTCTCCCCATGTCTGCGTGGGTTTTCTCCGGCTCTGGTTTCCTCCCACAATCCAAAGACATGCAGGTTAGGTGAATTGGTGATTCTAAATTGGCCCTGGTGTGTTTGTGTGTGTCCTGTGGTGGGTTGGCACCCTGCCCAGGATTGGTTCCTGCCTTGTGCCCTGTGTTGGCTGGGATTGGCTCCAGCAGACCCCCGTGACCCTGTATTCGGATTCAGCAGGTTAGAAAATGGATGGATGGATGGATATTACAGGCACATACAAGCCAGTATTACTGTAAGAGAAAATATTAATAATAATAATACATTTTATTTACCTGTATACTGCACTTGATATGAACGATCTCAAAGTGCTGCAAAGTAAAATAAAGTAATAAAACAAAAAAAAATATTACGGACATATCTACTAACAACATGCCACCCAATAAAAAAGGACACATCAAGTAAGACAAAAGACACAGATAATCAAATCCTATATAAGCAACATCTCCTGGAAGAACTGTCAGCTCAACAAGTAAACATCAACAAAAGAAAGGCTGAAAGACAAAGAAAAATACAAGCAAACAGATCGATTGAAGAAAAAGAAAATGAGTGCCAGAAAAACGCTAAAAGAGAAAGACTCAGAAGAGCAAACCTTACAAAAGTTGGCATTTACTTGCCAGAGCCAGTATTCAGCCATGGTCAGTTATATGTTGCATTATAAAGAGTTAGAAGTTTTCCAGATGTTGTTGTCAAGGTTGTAGATGGTCTTGAACAAGGCAAACTCTTGCCAAACTCAGACAGAAAGTTTACAAGAAATGTTGTCTATAATGAAATTGCATAGAAAAATTTAAAGAGGTAAAACAATAGAAAATATTTCCTAAATATCTTCTTCTGATATTGTGTATTACAGATTGTTACAAAGTTTTACACTAAGGCAATATTAATTATACTTACTGTATTGTCATATACATTTCTATTTTATTTTATTATTATTTTACCTGCGGTGGGTTTGGCACCTGCCGGGATTGGTTCCTGCCTTGTGCCCTGTGTTGGCTGGGATTGGCTCCAGCAGACCCCGTGACCCTATTGGATTCAGCGGGTTGGACAATGGTTGGTTGGTTGGTTGGTTATTATTTTACTTTAGGCTTCTTGCAAAAATATTTAATATAGACTGTTCCTACTAATGTTTATGCACTACTGTCCTAATGCCCGTTATTATAACGGGCTTAATGTATAGTTTAATATAGTTGGTACTGTTGGGATAAGGCATATACAGTAGCAGAAAGTGGAAAGTGTGCCCCTTCCAGTTCAGAGACTCTGTTGACACCACAGTTAAGGACGTCTGTGATCAGTTTCCTTCAGACTGCTCTTTATTGTACAGGGACTGGACTTGGGATGGGATGGAAGTCCTATCAGTGTTGTTGTGGTAGGGCTTCTTTGTACCTAACAAAAGGATCTGAAGCATTGAATGAAAGTCAGCATAACCCCAAAACATTTTTCAAATCAGTCCCCAGAAGTCACTAAACATGTTAATTTCTTTGACACTGTGTTGACTTAACTTCAGATACTTCAGATTTCTTTCCACAATCCCCACAAAAATGCATGTTTTGGATAAACTGCCTGTAAATTTGACCATTCCTGAGTTTGCTGGGCAATCAACTGGCAACAATGTAGCTTTGATTCCGCTCTTGCGCCTGATGCCACTGGGTCAACTTAGACACTCACTATTTTGAGTTAGATTGGGTAAAATGGAGTTTACATGTAAGTTTGGCATTCCAGTACTTTGCATAGCTACTAAGAGGATTAAGAAGCCTTGTTTGGACATATGTGCCATGTTTTGTCTGCATATCTGTTGTAAATAAGAAATAACTCGACTTCTAGTCGTCTTCAAGTGTTGGGGAAATTGCCTTGTATAACGTCCAAAGGACAGGTTAAAATGAAAATCAACAGTAGGTTCAAAATAAGACATTCGACACAGACATCTGAAACAGTGGGGTATTTATAGGGAAAACAAAACAAGCAAGATGGCTACAGGAAGTGACACAACAGGTAGTGACATCATCATTGTGGGACAGGTAGTGACGTCATCGAGAGGGAGACGGAAGTCATGGTGTGGATCAGCCATGATGATTTCTGGAACAGGGTAGGGAGCTTTTATTTTCCTTCTTTGCTTCTGAAGAGAGAGAGAGAGAGACATTAGTACTCCTTCTTAACCCCTTATCTCACGAGTATTCACTCACCTTACGGTTGGTTTGTTGGCTGCCTCCTACTCACACATGCATAACACTGTATATTTAAATAAATTGGTTTTCTGCAAATTCACTTTCATAAAATTAAAGTCAGTAGAACATGGAGCTGTTTCATGTGATCTCTCACCAGTGCTTTTCTTTGACAATTTAAGTTTATTGTACATCATCTATATATATAATTCACTAAGGCAAGACACCCATGGAAAGGCAAGACAACCATGAAAAGCACGCCGGAAGGGGCGTGGATTTGCTAAGCCTGCCGACAAGTGAGACACCTATGGGCCCAGGAAGGAGCCACGCCCCAACTCAAGACCATTGGATACGACGGCCTTCGCAGGGCCACGGCCACCAACTTCGGACACGAGGACACAGAAAAAATGGCGTCATTTATATTCGTCTGTCGTAGAGGCCACATGCAGTGCAGGTCAGGTTAATGTTATGCACCTCCGAGCTACGTTGACTATTCATAGAGGCATGTTTCTCGCTGAGGTGAATCGCCATATGCAGCGTGTGAAACGGTTTGCGAGGGGTATCCCATGGGATCCTTAAAACAGTCCTTTACAACTGAGGTTAAAGCACAATGAAGTAAGCAGTCTTTAAAACCGAGTTTTGGTACCATAGCAAACTGTTTTACACGCTACATACAGAAATTCGCATCCGCGACAAACATGCGTCTTCATAGATGCTCCTGCAGGAATACGGAAGACGTTTCATTGCCCACCAACAGTCCTTTTTCACCGGCCGGCATCTACCCTCACTCTCTAGGCATTCACACTGCCTGCCTATTCGCCTGGACGCAAAAACTCACCGACCACCCAGTTAGTCCCTTTCGTCTGTGGTAAGAGTCCACATGCACATCTGAGCCACGCTTGGCGTTTGTTATGCAGCGGGTTCACTATTGTGTTGTATTTTGCTCTCTCCAGAGTTCCATCTTTTCATTCACTTACTGTTGTGTTCTCACACCAACCCGTTTTAGACATACGTGTCTTTCCAGTAGTGTTTAGCATTCAATAAATAATTATGCATGAGATCGACCGTGTGTCTACCCAGCGCAGAGAGGCATGGGTAAGCCATTGAACCCCATTAGGCTGCAAGCCGTGGAATTCCCACTAAGTGTGACTCATATGCTCCCACTCATTATGTCCCTACCCTTTGTGCACACCCCCCTCCTACCGTGGTCAGGTATCTTGGTGGATTATATATAGAAAAGAAGCCAAAACCCATGGGGTCCTTAAAACATTCCTTTACAACTGAGGTTAAAACACAACGAAGTAAGCAGTCTTTAAAAACTGAGTTTTTGGTTATGGCCTTACGACGCGTGCACCATAGCAAACTGTTTTACACGCTACATACAGCAATTTGCATCCGCGACAAACATCGTCTTCTTAGATGCTCCTGCACTTTGTACACACCGCCCTCCCAACTTCGCTACCACCGTGGTGGGTGTCTTGGTGGATTATATATAGAAAGGCAGCCAAAACCGCACAGAGCAATGAAAAGTCTAGAGTTCCATCTTTTCATTCACTTTCTGTTGTATCCTCAAACTCTCCTTTTAGACAACTGTGTCTTTCCAGAAGTGTTCAACCATCAATAAGTAATTATGTGGCGTTTGTTATGCCGCGGGTTCATTATTGTGTTGTAATTTGCTCTCTCCAGAGTTCCATCTTTGACATTGAGCATGTGTCTACCCAGCGTGGGTAAGCCGTTGAACCCCATTCGGGCTGCAAACCGTGGAATTCCCATTAAGTGCGATTCATACGCTCCCACTGGTTGCGTCCCAATCCTTTGTTCACACCCCCCTCCCACCTCGCTACTACCGTGGTCGGGTGTCTTGGTGGATTATATATAGAAAAGCAGCGAAACCACACAGAGCAATGAAAAGTCTATGTCAGTCACAGGTACATCTGGACTATGTAAAGACGGCGACTTGACGAGTTGGAGGTGGGCACATGAGTGGGCAGTGCATACTGAACAAGAAATCAGCAGACTAGCATGACAGACGGAGCTGAATGGACGTCCTTCTCCTCTCCTCCCTTTCCAGACTCCGCGTGCACCCCCATCCCTCCGTCTGGCAGGAGAAGGTGCAAGGGCGGTCCGCCAGTTTTCAGTCACGGACGATTGTGTGTTGGTTCGTTCCGTGCATTGTTACAATGTTGCTTTTCTTGCTGATTTATTACATTACCGATTTTTCAAATGTTAATTTTCTCCCTGTGCTTAAAATCATTAAAAACTGGCCTGATTATGCGCGTATGGTGCGCTGGGTTGGCTAGTAAAACATAAGCCATCATAACATAAGTATAACATTAATGGATGATTTCAATTTTTCAGGTGTACAGTGTGTCCACCCATTGAACAAACTTGCAGAAGCCAATTTTGGAGCTAGTTAGAACTAGAGTAAGACGGGAAGCAGTCTTGAACAGGGTGCCAGCCTATTGTAGGGAATACACATTCATAACATGCCACTTTAGAATTGCTGATTAACCTATTCTGCTCATCTTTGCAACAAAAAGAAAAAAACAGAATACCTAGAGAGAAACCCACAGAAATGTAGGGGAACACGCCAGCTCCACACAGATAGCAACTCAGATACAAACCCAGGGCCCTTTGAGAAGCACAAACCACATTGGCACCCTACCTTTACATTATCACTTACTAAAATGGAAAATTTATTCTGATTTTTAAGAAGTCTAACTACTAAAGATACAGACTTGCAAAAAGAAGTTTTCAGCAAGTTCATTTTTGTGACGTTGACAGGTTTTTGGCAAATGATCGAAGCTGTTGAAGGGCATACAGATATATGAAAATACAAAAGAAAAACCAACCTGGTGTTAGCTAAAGGGAATTTTAAGTAGCTGAACTCACATTAGAAAGCGAGCAGTGACACTATTTATACAGTACTTCAGGATGATTAATGCAATGAGAAAACATTTGTAAGAGCCAGTATATCCCATACTTCAAAAATATTCAATAGAAATGTACACAGAGCAGGAAAATGACATTGGTGAGGCTAAATTTAGAACCAAAGAGCTTTAGAGTGAAACACGCCTTTTCACGTGCCCATTTGTATTTTACCTTATTAGTCCTTATTACAAGGATTCTGCTGGAAAAAAAAAAACAAATACTCTGTAATATTTTTCATCTGAACATAGGTAAAGCATACATCTTTATTCAAAAGAGACTTTAAAAATAAGCAGAAGGAGGAAGGTACCAAATCTAATCCCTTGAGGTCAACTGTATGAAAATGTCATTTAATAATTGGGTCAAGTACGTGTTCTTCTAGAAAATGAATGCCTTGGAAAAGTCTTTAATGAAAGCACAACTATAATATAATAAAACAAAAAAAAACTGTGTCACCACTCAGCGAAAACAGGAAAATCTTTACCCATAAAGATCCATTGTGTAACACAATACAACACATATAGCTGACTATCTTATGTTATTTATCAATTGAAAAGTAACATGCCACTCTAAACCTGCCTTATATAAGTTGGAGGATGGTCTGCTGGATTTCAAAGCATTCCTTCCATTCATCTTAACTTATTTATCCTTTAGAGAGTTTCTGGTAGCCAAAACCTTAGGCGTAATTCAGGAACCATCTATGGATGGATGCCAGTTCATCATTAGCCATATAAGGGCTGATAGAATTAATTAATGCAGGGTGGATTCAGAAAGTATTCAGATCCTTTCACTTTCTAATTCTAAATTGATAAATTTAGCCAGTTTTGCCCATATATCTACCCTCAATAACCCATAATGACAAAGTGAAGACATATTTTCAGAAATGTTTGCAAATTTATTGAAAATCAAAAACTGAAATTTTTCATTCATAAAAATATCCAGAGCCTTAATTCAGTATTTTGTAGAAGCTTCTTTGGCAGAAATTGCAGCTTTGACTCATCTTGGATAAGTGTCTACAAACTTTGCACACCTAGATTTAGCTACTTTATCCTATTTTCTTGGCAGATTCTCTCAAGCTCCATTAAACTGGATGGTAAACTGATATCTTAAGGTCTCTGCACACATATTTTATGGGGTTTAGGTCTGGGCTTTGGTTGAGCCATTCAAGAACAGTCAGAGACATCTCCTGAAACCAGTCCAGTGTTGTATTGGCTGTATGCTCTGGGTCATTGTTGTGCTGACAGGTGAACCATTGCCCCAGTCTGTGGTAGTGTGCATTTTGGAACTGGTCTTCTTCAAGGACTTCACTGTATTTTGTATGTCTTCCCTCAACCACATAGCATAATGCTGCAAACCCCCTGCTTCACCATAGGGATAGTATTAGGCAGGTGATAAGCATTTGCCAGACATTGTGCTTGGAGTTCTGCCCAGAGATTTACATTTTTGTCTTATCAGATGAGAGAATGGCCTCTGATTTATTTGAATGTTGTTTGGCAGACACCAAGTAGGAGTTAGCCACTTCATAATAAATGCCTTATTAATGGAGTGCTGTAAGATGTCCATCTCAACAGAAGACTTCTGCAGCTCTGTTTGAGTGAGCATTGGGTCACCTCCCTTACCATGGCCCATTCTTGCTTGGCTAATCAGTTCGACCGGATGGCCAGCAGTCCTGGTGGTTCCAAACTTCTTCTATTTCACAATTTTTGAGGCCACGGTGCCCCAGGGAAAGCTTTAGAAATGGTTTTATTCACCCTGATCTATGCATCACTAAGTTTTTATCATGAATATATACAGAGAGTTCTTTGGACTTCATATGCAGTTTGAATTGTGAGATCTTATATAGACACGTGTGTGCCTTTCTAAATGACGTCAGCAGTATACCAGTCAGATACTGTCAAAGGGATGATTGATGACCTTGTTTAATTTTCTTAATTTCAGAAAGATACACATACTTTCTTAATTTAATCAAATTAGTGAGCAGGGACTTATAATTGTTTTGAATTTTAAAGAGATGCACGCTAGCATTAGAAATGTATAGTTGTTTTACAAACAAGAAAAGTTTAGTCATTCAGTCAGTCATTGTCCAACCCACTAGGGCACACACACACGCCAAGCACACACTAGGGACAATTTAGAATCGCCAATGCACCTAACCTACATGTCTTTGGACTGTGGGAGGAAACCGGATTACCCAGAGGAAACCCACCCAGACACAGGGAGAACATGCAAACTCCACGCAGGGAGGACCCTGGAAGCGAATCCAGGTCTCATTTTTTTTAATTTTAGTAGTTTTAAATCTAGTGCTTATAAAATGATTTCCCTGTGTCATTATTCATAATTCATAGGATGAGGTTAGAGGGAGGTTGTAAATTTCAGGACAGTGGTACATTTCATAAATCATAATTTGGAATGGGGTAAATTTCATAGTTCATATTTCATCATTTATATTTCAGAATTCATATTTTCTTATTTTGCATGCGGGGCTTAAGGTCATCAATCATCCCTTTGACAGTATCTGTCTGGTATACTACTGACGTCCAGTCAATTCAGTTTGCCACAGGTGGACTCCAATCAAGTTCTAGACACATCTCATGGATAATTAAAGCAAACAGGAGGCTCCAGACCACAATTTAGAGTGCCACAGCAAAGGGTGTAAATACTTGTATAAATTAGAGATTTCAGCTTTTGATTTTTAGTAAGTTCACAAACCATTCTGTAAAACATGTTTTCACTTTGTCATAATGGGTTATCAATTGTAGACAGATGGGCAAATGGCAAATATACATATTTAAAAATAAATCTACCACAATGTAAAGTGTGCAGAAAGTGAAGAAGTCTGAATATTTTATATTAAGAGTAAGGTATACACTTTAACTCTGCGTATTGCTTGCTGATTGATAACAATAAAGCTTACCTTTGTGGACTATCCTTAATTCAGAACTGGCATTGACCACTTCTGAAAGTGCAAAATATTTAAACAATGCATTTTTTCCTGAATCAGAACCTCTGCGATGGTTTACTGTAATGGGAGGGAGTGCTTTGGAATAGACAGGCACTTTACAGGGGTGACTTACACCCAATCTTGCCACTGTTTGGAAAGGGGGCATATTGGTTAAGCACTTATCTGTATTCATTCTGGTTTATCATATGATTTAACTAGGTAGATTAACTGATACAATATTTCAAGAAACAAGAGGAGTTTGGGACAACATCAACCACCCTGGCTTTTCTCGTTTTCAACATTATCCTGGGATAATGGGGTGTACAGGGAAAAAGAGAGTGAAAGAAAGACCAGGATATGAAAGAAAGAAATAAATAGAAATGGGAAAAAATGTGGAAATGCACAATAAGTTAGTTATCTTAAGACATCTGCCATTCATAACTAGTTCCTGTGAGTAAAAAAATACAATATCTGCTAGTCATAAAAGGTGCTCTGAAAGAAGTATGCATGTCCACTTTAACAATGCATGAAAAATGCATTTAGCTATCAAACACGGTGGCGCAGTGGGTAGCGCTACTGCCTCGCAGTTAGAAGACCAGGGTTCGCTTCCTGGGTCCTCCCTGCATGGGTTTCCTCCCACAGTCCAAAGACATGCAAGTTTGGATGCATTGGCGATTTTAAATTGTCCCTTGTGTAAGTGTGTGCCCTGTGGTGCCTGGCGCCCTGCCCTGGGTTTGTTTCCTGCCTTGCACCCTGTGTTGGCTGGGATTGGCTCCAGCAGACCCCCGTGACCCTGTAGTTAGGATATAGCGGGTTGGATAATGGATGGATGGACACTCCTCAAATATCTGCTGAGGAGAACTTTTACTATGTTTCAGCTAATGCTGAAATTAGACACATTTAGGGCAGTTTTTCCCCAACTTTGTGTTGCTGCGCCCCATCTGTAAATTTTGGGTCATCATCTGACTGGGAGGAATGGGGTGGTCCTCTTCAGTGAATCAAGAGCAATAGTCAAAGCAGGGAAGGAGGTTCAGCATGCTCACCAGAGGGTAAGATGAATCAAGCACGATTGTGAATGCTTTTCCTCTTTTGTGAATTGAGCATAATCATCAGAGTCGGGGTTTGGGAGGTCATCCAGGATCGACTGCAATTCACCTGTGATGCTGCTGTTGTAACTCAAGCGTGAACATCAGACTGGTGGATGGGGTTTCACTCGCGGTCATTCATGATCCACCTGTAATGCCACCACTGTGAATTGAGCATGATTGACAGTGTGTTTCGGAGCAGTGCGCGTGTGTGGAGGATTCATCCAGGATCTACTATTGTTTTCAGAGAAAGATATGCTACATTACCTTTCTTGTCGCCTGTTAAAATTTTACATGTCAGAATTGTTCGACCAATTTTGAATACAACTAATTTTGTTCTATTGCATAGCCCATCACTCATACATGAATTACGCAATAACATTACGTTACATCCTTCTTTCAACAGAAATTCAGCCGGTGGAAGACCGGACATGTTAACGGTTGCTAATATACTAATGGGATATTGTAAATTGATGTGTTAATCTTCCACACTATCACCATCATCTGTTTCAGCATAGTCTGTTGATACACATTTAACCAATTTGCAGTGTAACCAATCGACAATTTTCGCATTAATTCGTTTGACTTCATTGTTTCTCGGTGCTAGGATTGCCCGTGTACTCATTTCTACTGTTGATAACCCTTCAGGATGAAATTCTTCATAATAAGTCTTCTTTTAATGGGAACTTAAAGTGAGGAAAACGTAAAAATTTATAAGAGCTGAGAGCGCAGGAACTGTGTCTGACAAAAGCATTCACACGAATGAGAGGTGAAGGACTGTGGTTGAAAATGGTTGAGAGGAGGGCGGGACTTGAAAATATCTCTTGGCAAAAGTCTCGTCTGAAGATTTTTTTTTTATAATAGAGAGATTTAAATACTTGTGCCATGGAAAACTGCAATATAAAAAAGATGGCTTGATTTCACTGGTTTATGCATTATAAAATTGAAAGTTTGACTGTAGTTACAAAGAAAAACATGTTAAAACCCCAGATAACAATTATAAAAAAACACATTTTATATAGTTTTGGGTGTAATCTATCAGTTTACATGTTCACACTATTGGTTTATGAGTATTTAGTATCAGTTGCTATGCATATTTTATTGGTTTGATTGTGTACAATGCTGGTTTCATTCATATGAACTGTATGTCTTTATATCTGTGTATTATTAGGTTGTGTATGAAGAACTATGTTGGTTTGTATATGTTGTAACAGAGGGGGCATGGTAAAGGTAAAGAGTTATGGTCCATGTCGGAATCCCAATTTAATGCAGAGTTTTTACAAGCTTAAATAAAATACAGGGGAGTATTGTGCTCTGTGATGAAGTAGTTGCAGTGCTCCTGAGGACACAATAGTGGCTCCTTCAGATGCAGTTCTGAGAATTAGCAGTGACTTCCAGTTTGCCTTGTTCTTAAATAGCACTCTGGGCAAAAGGGATGTGACTTCCAGTGGAGAGGCAGAAGTGACATCAGACATCCTCTGTGCTTGCTTCCTCCATTTTTTATCAAAGGGAGAAACATACTAGTAGTGCTGTCACACAATTCTCTTCCACCCCAGGTTTTTACTAGAGTAGAATTTTCAAAATATTCCCATAGCATTGACAATGTATACTGCCTGTTTGCATATGTACTATATTGATTTGTACTTGTATATCACAGGTTCAGGTATTTTTGTTATAGGTTTATGAGTGAACGGCATTAATTTGTGGTCCTATGCTACAGGTTGGCATTTGAACTGTAATGGCTTGCATACATATACAAATGGTTTGATTACATATAGTAGTGGTTTTATGTACAGTATTCACTATACTGGGTTCATGCATGTCTTATAATGGTTTTCATATGGGTAATACAAGGGTAAATTAAAAAGTAAAGGCAATATTAAAATTATGTGGTAACTGCAATGGATAGACGCTGATGCAATACAATATGTTTGAGATGGCTTATAGATAGTTTGAACACTCACAGTGCAGTGCTCTGCCTTTAGTCTACAGTAGTTGAAGCCAAAGTCAAATGAAAATGGATGCTCCACTATGGGATTACACCATTGTTGAACAATACACTGTAGTAAGATTTCTTTTCTTTTCAGCACGTTTCTTTGAATGATACCTGCTGCCAATCACCAAACGATGTTGGGTTGTGCAGATCAGTATCCTGTTTGGATACCCATCTTGTGTAGACTTTACAGTACTCCAAGTCAACATGCACCATGGCATGTTCAGATCCATAGCTGATATCCAAATGTGCATCAACAGCGAACAACATAATCCGTCAGTGTTCTCTGATGAAGGCATTCACCATGTCAATGTGGAATTGTGTGAATGATGTTAATGTGTTAAACCTTTCTACTCATTTATACATTTTTCATTGAGTCATGCTGTTTTCACTTCTATGCTGAGCCAACATCTTTTGGCAAATTTCAACAGGTTCCAGTCCCCCTGCCCAAAGAAATCTCACTACGGTGTGTTGTTCAACAATGGTGCAATCCCGCAGTGAAGGTTAATGTTCATTTAACCATGGCTTCAGCTACATTAACAGCAGAGTGCTGTGCTGTGCTGTGCTGTGTGTGTTCAAACTACCCGTAATAAGTACTGTACTGCATCAGCTTCTTGTAGTTATTGCATAATTTTCAAATTGCCTTTACTCTTTAATTGAGCCTTTGCGATCAACAGGCGCCCCAAACTTCAGACATGAATACACGGATAAGTCCTGGGTTGAAAATAAAGGATTTTATTGTAAAGAAAAACCTCTGTGCAACACTAACCACCACTCTTCTTTATTCTCTCCGCTACTCCTCCCAGGCAAGTGTTGCCTGTCCGCTCTCCCAGATTTGACTTATCTGGACAAGGCAGTGAGGTACGTTTTATTGAAGACATGGGAGTAGTTTTGTAACTAAGTCACTGTCCGAAGGAATCACTTCCGGGTCACATGGAAGTCCCATAAAGTAGGGAGTGTAACTCCCTGCAGCAAATCCACAGACCCCAATAGGCCTATCCCACTGGACTGCAATTCCCAGCATTCTTTGCAGATGCCTGAATGCTTACCGGAGCCCAAGGGTGTTGCCATATAGTGGGTCAGGGAAGCATACAGCTTTGATATGGAGCCTCCCCTGATCTCCGCATATTATTGGTCTATCGGCCAGATAAGGGAATAGGGCCAATCCTGGCAGGGATGATAGCCCATGCATGTTGTCCATTAAACCTTGTATATTCATTTCGCGTATGAATTCTATAGGTTTTTTGTATGTGCTAGATCATTTCCATGTGAGTTGTCTAATGGTTTTATGTTTGTACGATGCCGATTTCTAACTTGTTGGTTTAATGTACACACCATGTTGCAGCTTTATGTGTGAACTATATTGATTCTACATGCAAACTACATTGGTTGTTCATGTGATTGAGTGGCAATGGGTGGGGCAAGAAAACGGTAACTCAAGGGCTGGTATAGCTGTTTTTGAGCATAAGGAAGAATGGGTAGGAGTGACCAGTTAAAACAGTGGAACGTTTTCTTTTTCTCTGCTATAAGTTTGAGAAAGGGCTTGATGGTAATTATTACTGTTAACAGTATAGTATTTGCCCTTAAGCCAGAAATAAAAACAAGGCCAAAGTTTGCTACTTATTCAAAGTTACTGATTTGGCTGGCTACGTATTTGCTCCTAGCTACTTACTCACTTGCAGCCAGCTACTTAGTCATACAGCTTGTGCAAATTAATTACTTATTCTACATTAATAATATTTAACAATGAACACTTTAATTAGCGTCATTAAAATTGATTGATTATTTGAAAAAGACAAATACTCCACATTTTGGATCTGTATGAATACACAAATTACATCATGCTGGGCCACCTTAACTTTCAATGTTTTGTGACAAGAGAGATGCCGTTGTTAAATTGGAGTTGAGTTTTGCCAGGCCCAATGTGAGTGCCTGAGTCAAACTGACTGGCAAAGTTGGCACACTCCCATATCTGATGAATGGGATTTACTGTGATTTTTAATAGGCCCTGCAAAAAGTTGAATTATGTTGAGCCACCCTAATTTTCACAGTTTTTGGAAAAGAGAGATTGCTTTGTTAAATTGCAGTTGATTTTTTCCAGTCTCAAAAAGGTACAAATTGAGCTGGAACAACATCAGAGGCAGTCTTGGAGAAATTCCTCCAGGTTATCCTCTCAACTGTTGAAACCAAAAAGAAGCAAGTGAACAATGGTGTGATCTCCAAATTCTTCAAAAATGTTCATGTAAAATTTGCACCAGTCTCCTGCATGTTACACAGTCTGTTAGTTTTAGGCTTAGGTAGACTTTATTATCCCAGAGGGAAATTTATTTGCAGCAGGAAAGTACAAAAACAGAAGACATTGTTACAGGGATGCAATAGATAAATAAAGGCACAACCAACACACACTCAAGATCAATAAAAACAAGCATAATTACTATCAACTCTGCACAAAGTACTAATGCAGAATTTAACATTTAGCAGCATCCCTACAAGTAACAGAATTTAAATTGCTTATAGCTCTAGGGATAATAGAGTTCTTAAACCTGTTGCTCTTTACCTTTGGAAACCTAAATTTGTAGTCTGATGGCAACAGCTGGAATATAGAGAAAAGAGCATGGCTGCTGTCTGACAGAATTGAGTTGGCTTTCTTTCTATCCTGTTTGCAATACATTTCAGTGATAGACATCTGCTGTGAACTAATAATGTTACTGCAAATTTTTATAATGTTGAAATTTATCAGGGCAAAAAAATACTGACAGTCACTTAAATGGTTCTAAAATGGTTTCCTGATTTTTTTTTAAAGCTTGATAATAATTTATTTAACACTAGAATTTCCAGAGCCTACGAGAAAACTCGTAAATCCGGCCCACCTTAAATCCGTTCACACCTCACCGTCTGCAGCTTTTGTCCTGTAAATGTGCCGATTAAGACAAGCAGCAAGCAGCCTGCTATTCCATCCCCCCACTGTCAGAGAAAGTTCACAACATTCTCCCAGCTCATGCCTTGTTTTATTATCTGGGAGTGAGTGAACTGCTGGAGTTTTAGAGTGGAAATAATAGATCGTTATTTGGAATACATGCATTTCAAGTGTGTTCCGTTTCTACAGTAATCTGTGTAAACACAATGTTAAAACAGAAACTTTTTCATATTTTAGTAATAAATTTTACAAAATGTAGGCATAAACTATAGAATGTGTAGGGTTTGCCTTCCATTTTAAACAAAATTTGGATAAACTCCAAATATGGTGCTTACATTTAAATAAAATGGCTGCTTTGAAGTCACACACTGATGCGAGAACATTCTGACTTGGCAGTGAGCCTTGTGTCTCCTGTGACATGACACCAATCAGAAATAGAAATTAAGTGGAAATTAAAAATAACAATGTGATAATATGTTAATTATTTCTCGAACCTGGCAGCTGTAGAGTGTGATATGTATGTTGAATATGTAGCATATTAAAGAAAAAGTTTATCTGGGAAAATAGAAATGTAATTTATATATTTTTTTTAGTACATTGATTTGCAGTGGTGCATTAAATGACTAATAAATCACATCCAGTGGCTATTATTACATATTTTTACATAATATTATATCATTATATTATTATAAACATCCTAAACCTTCCATTAAGCAAAAAAAAGTATGCAGTGGTCCATTCCTCAGCGAATAATGAACACTAATGACATTCATTCAGTGGTCTGATAACCAGCTAATCACATCACTTCTAGAGAACACTGCACACTAAGACATGCCTGGTCTTTTCCCTCTAGCCCGTAGATAGCACACTTACACTGTATGAAGCCAATTAGGAGCAGTCAATTAATCTAATAAGACATCTTCAAGGCCAGGAAGGAAAGCAGGAGTACCTGGGGAATCTTATGCAAGCAAGGAGAGAAATTACAAAATCTACATAATCACTAACTAGCCAGGAATTGTACATAATCTTGTAAAGCTCTGAGGCAGCAGCACAAACCACTAGACCACCAGGATATGTGAGATATGTCTGATTTTTTTTCAGATCTTCAAACGGCGCATTTGTAAATTAAAATTCTTTTTAAATGAAAATCCATTTTCTAAAAGTTCACTATATCCACCAATTCTATGCGATTTTACAGTTTTTCTCTTTTAAACAATTAAAGCAATTGTCAAAACGCTAATGCACCTGTGTAACAGATTCTAAAACAAAAATGTCAAAATACACAAGGCTTTTCAACTGCTACAGCACTGTCAAAAAATGTATTTCATCCTTTGACCATTCTTTTTATCAAAACCATACCATACCATATTGGATATACTGTAGAATATTATACTCTATACAAATGTGAGAAATATGAAAAATGTTCCAACAAATATGAAAGAAATATTTATGGGATAAGTAGACCTTATTATTCCAGAGGGAAATTTGATTTCAGCATGGATGTTGTGATAGGCGGCCAAGGACATTGCCCGGTTGGGACGCCCTTTTGAGGAGAGGACTGGGGGAGTGGAAATATCACCAGCAGTACCTCCCCCGGGACATGAGAGGGCAGCCCCCATGGTTTACGTTGGGGCCACAGGACTGGAGCTTAGAAGCTCAACCCTGTGGGGGCCCGTAGCCACCACCAGGGGGCACCTGAACAGTTCCGAAACCGTTGTCTGCAGCACATCCGCCACACCCAGAAGTGCTGCCAGAGCTTGATCGAGTGGCCGTCTCACTCCATTCGGGTGGAAGGTAAAAGAAAAGTAAAGAGAAGAAGGAAAGGAAAGAGAAGAAAATGACAATGAGCATTGTAGGGAATTTGGGCACTGTGTGGTGCTGTAGAGAAAGAAAAATAAACGTGTGTGTTTTGGACTTGGCTGTCTCAGTGTCTGTCTGTAGCCAGGCTGGTGTTTTACAATGTACAAAACATAAGGCATTTTTATACAGATATAAGAAAAAAAGACAAGATGCAAAAACCGACAACCACTGTTATCATATATGCACACGCTGAAGAGTGTAACAAAGAATTATAATTACCTTTAACAGTACACAAAATAATAATTTGGAATTCAACAGCATCACTACAACTAACAGAATTCAAAATAAATATAGCCCTGGGAATAAAAGAGTTCTTAAATCTGTTGCTCTTTACCGTCAGGTAAACCTAAATCTGCAGTCTGATGGCAACAGCTAAACTCTTTGATGGCGGCTATTGTCTGGCAGAACTGAGTTGGCTTTCTTTCTAAACTGTTTAGGATACAGCTCAGGGAAAGAGGTCTGCAGCAATAACTTTTACTACCAGGTTTTCCAATGTTGTTAAGATAGTTTACATTCCTAAGGTTGGTAAACCAACATATAAAAGCAAATGTAACAACTGATTCAATAATTCACACTTACTAAAAAGTGTGATTTGGCTTTGTCCACTTTAAAACAACTGAGCTTCCCAAAAAAGAATACCCATCTCTGCCCCTCCTTATAATTGTGATCTGTAGTTAAGATCAAAGTTTAGGCTGTTATCAAGGACTGTCCATGGATACATGTATTTGTAGTACTCCACCATGCACAAACATTCCCCTTTCATTACAGTCGAGGGAATTTGAGGATGGGAGCATCTGAGTTCTGCACACATGTCCTTGTTCTTGGAGATATTTAGCCATAAAAAGGAACAATCACACCATTGAACAAAACCATTAACAACAGGTCCATAGTTGTCCATTTTATCTTCTAGAAGACCCTCAATGACAGAGTCAGTTGTAAATTTCAGAATATATCTGTCATTATGTGAATTCCTTCAGTTATTTGTGTGTAAAGTAAACAGAAGAGGAGACAGACAGTATCCATAAGGTGAACCAGTGGATAAGTTAAGACCATCAGAAGAAAACAACCATTAACACCCACTCTGTGTTCTAATAGTTAAAAAGTCAAGAAGTCACCCCATCAAATTAAGGCCCAGTGATAAATCAGTTTAGTAAATCAGGTAAAAGTGGTTAAAGTACTGGAAAAAGGAAGCAATATATTGGAATGATAGAGAAACCAAGACAGAAATGTAACTGCAATAGGAGTAGCAAGCAGATAAGTACAGAAAAATTGAAGTGTATATCCACTTTAACAGGACTGTAAGATGATAAAGCTGAAATTATAAAATACCAGTAATGGCGCACTGCACGATAACGTGCTGTGAATACACTTGACTTGAACATTCATAGTTTTCATACTCTTTCTCTGTATGTTTAGCATTCGTTTGCTCAGAGGTTGATGCACTTGCTGCTTCCTGAGCAGCTCTGCTTTTCTCTACCCTAGCAGCCCGCTTCTTCTCTCTTTCATCAGCATCTTTTTGTGTTAAAACTGATTAAGTCAGTGTTTGTGTTGCAATTTTTCACTTAAGCTGGCACTTAAGTCTTCAATCTGCCTCAAGAATGATTTAACATATGAAGAGGTAGGGGAAGTGATGTTGAAGGTGTTAGGGATGAGAACGTATGCGCCACACGAACGCACTGCTAGCTGCTGCCAAGAGTTGATTCTAGAATAAAATAAAATTAAATTAAAAAGAGGAATAACCTTGGAGATCAATCATCACCCAGAAAGCGGATAGTAGACTTCACAAAGTATATGTGTACCAAATTTCAGGTCCATAGGTCAAACGGTTTGCGAGCTACAGGTGATTTAAAATCCTGGACAGACAAACAAACAGCCACGGTAGCATATTATATATAAAGATGAAGGGAAACCCCCACACCACAAACACAATGTGAATGTGGAATTTATATAAAAGAAATGACTGAAATGTGTACATGTAAAAAGGAAAACAGTATAGTTTCTTTATATTATGTAACATTCTAATATAAGTTTATATTCTAAACTCGACTATACTGTATTTATTGTGTTGGAGCAGTCAATAGGTGGCGGTGTGGGACACAGTGGTTAATTTCTCTTTGGGAAAAAAAGTGTGAAAAAAAGAAAAAACAGAAGCGAGGGAAGTGTGGGTGTGAAAGTGGTGTTAGAGAAGAAAGGAATTATCAAAAAGCACAGAAAAATGTCCTTTTGACTTGTACAAGCTAATTAGAACAGTGTGTCTAAACAGTCTGTGTCTGAAGGGAATCTTTTGTTTGTGCTACATGTTGCCAGCCTTCACCTAAAGAAAATGGCAAATTCAAAACTGCTGAAGCTCTACTGACTTTTACAAGTGTGGAATAAATGCAAAGTTTTTTGTTTTTAAATCCTGGTGTCTACCTTTGACAAGAAAGAGTAACATTAAGAGTTCCTCAGCCGTGCTATGTAAAGGTGAATACGGGGGCAGGAACACCATTACCATCTATTGGTGAGATTCAAGCCATTCTCTGCATTCTATGCAATTTGTCATCCCACAGCCTATAAATATCCCAGACAAACACATGCAGAGCGCTACCAGTCCTTTTCAAGTAAGACAGTTTATAAATCCATAGACAAAAGTTTTGGAATTTGGAATATTGTACGTACTGTGACAGATTGGGGCACTATCACTCCCTTGAACCCTTGTCCAAGATGCCAGACATGTGGTAAAAGTCCAAATATCGACTTTATTTATACTGCACAGTGTACAAAGCACCCTCCTCGCCACAATACTCATTAAATAAACCAATAATCACAATAATATACAATCCACTACTCCCAGACACGTTGCCACCTTTCCACCCAGCTCAGCTCCCCGCTCTGGTGTCTTTCTCAGTCTTTTATATTCCCTGACCCGGAAGTGTTCCCACAGTCCTTCAGTCCATGATTCCTTATTACTTCCGGGTCAGATAAAAAGTCCTTTTCTTCACCCCGGAAGTACGTCATTCCCTCTGTCGCCTTGACTAAAACATACTTCCGGGTTATAGGTGAAACCAAAGTCTCTGTGTCTTCCTGCAGCATCCCCTGGATGTCCCCATGGTATCCAGCAGGGCTATGATGAAAAACTCCATTGTCCATGATGCCCTGCTGGAACTCGGGCACCTCTATGTTGCTTGCAGGGCTCCACCTGGTGGTCTGGAGATATTGGCTGAGATGAAAGGCAGGCCATATCCCACAGTACACATCTCAAGCTACATAATTCTGCTTCAATTCCCTTGATGTGAATCTTTCAGAATTATCCCACAAGAAGATTAAACAAACGCCAGGAGTACACCTTTCAATCCAAGTGCTTTGGTTGCTGCATGGGGATGATATCCATTTTCATAGCTCAGCAATCTGCAGAATACTAAATATCTTGGAAGGATAGCAAGGAGAACACATTTGCAGATATAAGTGAACATTGGTTAGCAAAGGGATCATCTGAATGGTTCTGTAGATTTTTGTAAGAATGTCCTCTAGACGAGTAAGTCTAAAAATGCACCATTTTAGTGACGTCATGTTTGTTGAAAACAGTATCAACACCACTAAAATTTGGGGGGCTGCCTTTCTTTCCATGAATGTGAAAAACCCAGCATTGTTGATGGAATTTACATAGCTCAATGTCTTTATATCAAATGCAAGACTTGCTTCCAGGGAACAACCCCAAATTACCTAGTAATCCCAGGTGTTTCTGTGTCCCTTAAGTTTGTTTAAAGGCTCAATCAGCTCATTTTCACTGTTCTCATAGCAGGCGATGAGGCTCCACTTCCCCAAGTGGTGCTATCTGTAGGTCTTAGGAAATTCAACTGACCTCTTTACCAGTCCCCTCTAAGCTCTGTTTCATACTAAGTACTTCCAGGATGCCATTTACTGTAATACGAATGTATGCTGCAGTTTAAGCTTATAAATGGAACCTGCGCTAATCAAAAAAATGCATACATATTTGCAGTATATATAGTTTGTATATCAAGTACACATATGCAATCATGTAATTATATATTTGTAAAGTTTGTATATTCTTTTTATATATATTTTCTAATTTTATAGTAATTTTATACTACTCTATTTTCAGAATGTAACTTTGAAGAACACCACATATGTGGCTATACCAACTTCCGGAATCCAAATGTCAACTGGTATGTTGGTGGATACATTTCACGTGACCCCTTGTCAAGTCTTCTTGATGACCACACTATGAGCAATCAGAGAGGTATGCCATTAAAATGAAATGCTAAGATAAATGCTTGTCTGTGGCATTTGTTTTAGTTTTGTGCTATTATCATGCTCTCTCACAAACATGATATTTTTCTAGACTTTTTGATTTGTTGCCAATGTTTAAATATACATAATTTATTTCTTCTTTGTAATTTTCTGTTTTTTGAGTCTTATGAATTATAATTGCAGTTTCAGATTGCATTTAGTACAAAAGGCAGTTCTGTACATCCATTAATTTGTAATCACACAAAATACATTAACAGGACTATAGCAGCTAGAGTAGTGGTAGTGACCATCCCTGATTGAAGAGCAAGTCTGTGGTCAGGCACTTTTCTGCAAATGCCCACATTCAAACTTCGATTCAAGGTTCGATTTACATTTACTGATTCAAACCTAACCTTCATGTGTGGTTGCATAATTGGAGTACTCACAAAGAAATCCCACACAGACATGAGCTGAATGTGGAAACTGAACACAAGAAGTTCCTGGTGAAGAAATCAATTAAGTCTGCTGGTGTTTAAAGGCAGTAATTGTAACCACTGCCCCACCTAAGAATACAGTATGTCACAAATAAGAGTCTTGATGATTTTTTTTTTTTTACAATAGAATGTGATTTTTTATTTTATTTTACCTACTTAACTGGCCACTCTAAAGTGGCAATGTGTGAGTGTATACAGTGCATGAATTGGCAATTTGATTGACTGGTACCCTTATCTAGGCTGTTTTCTTGCCTTGCACTCAGTGCCAGCACCTTGTAATCCTGACTTGGATTAAGTGGGTTTGAAAATGTTACGTTCACTCCACTTGTCATAGTCTACAATGTTTGAATTCTTTATAAGAATAAATAAAACCATTATTGATTTAGATGTACATTAGTCTATAATGTATGTTACAAATATTTTGGGTGCATAAACCACCCAAGCTGTGCTTTTTGCTAATTTCATTTCTGTATTTAAAAGTTGTAAATAAAGTCAGGGAGATTTATGCTGCTGGGGAGTTGAAATATGTTGTATGCTGGTTGCAACATGCAAGCTTTCAAGGCAACTCAGAGCCCTTCTTCAGGCAAGAAGAAGCCTGAACAAGGGGCCTGAGTTGCCTCAGAAGCCTGCATATTGTAATCTTTTTATTTAGCCAACAAAAGGTGTCATTTTGCTTGACTTCTCACTACATTCATAATGGCTAACATGGTACAACTCCCTAGTACTACTTAAATTTGTTTTGAAAAAATTTGATGGGTTTGGACTCATGCTTGCTATGCTTTGCCTGCAGATGTCAATGTAATTTGCTATGCAATAAGGACTTATTTGTAGCACTTTGGAACACATGGTGCCAATGGATCATTCTCATTTTTGACATATGTAAAGCTCAGAGTCAGATACTTGCTGCTGCATTTCACCTTTTTTGGTTTGGATTTTGGGTTATTAAAATGAGACACTGAAACACCTTCTTTGCTTCTGTGTCTTTGCTTGTAAGAGAAACCAACCACTTATCCATGAATTACAAGGTAAATCAACATATTCTGCACTGCTTTTTCTGTTGTGTTACTAAATGACACTAAATGGTGGTAATGTTGATTGTGGTACGCCAAAGAGTGAATTTTCCCAAAAATTGTATCCATACATCCATCAATCTTCTTCCACTTATCCGAGGTCGGGTCGCGGGGGCAGCAGCTTGAGCAGAGAGGCCCAGACTTCCATCTCCCCGGCCACTTCTTCTAGCTCCTCCGGGAGAATCCCAAGGCGTTCCCAGGCCAGCCGGGAGACATAGTCCCTCCAGCGTGTCCTGGGTCTTCCCTGGGGCCTCCTCCTGGTTGGACGTGCCTGAAACACCTCACCAGGGAGGCTATCAAGAGGCATCCTGATCAGATGCCCGAGCCACCTCAAAAATTGTATTTTTCAATTAATTAAAAAAATGACCATAACATATATAATGTCTATATAATATTTTATTACTATTTTTACCATTCTTTTACATTCACAATATTCACTTCATGGGCCCACTATAGTACCACCCACAGGTTCAAAACCACTTAAACTTTACACTCTCGCGGTGAGAAATGAGATGCCTGTCTTTTGAGCTGTGTTGCAGCAGTGGCAACCATTGTGAAACCATGATGTTAAAAGAGCTGTAAATGAATGCAACAAAGTAGTAGTATTTATGACAAAAGCTTAATTTGATTAATGTGTTACTGCCGTAACAGATTAATTTCTTAGAATGAATCATACGCTAAAGTGGTTTTCCAATTTTACAAACTGAAAGTAAAAAATGAGGCATCACATTAATGAAGGATTTCATTTAAAATAAAGAATAAACATCTGTTAAAAAAAATCAGTTAACACAACATCCCACCCCAGTGATTATGAAAAGAAAATTATAGATTTATAAGATAGACAAAAGTCAGCAGTCACAGGAGTGCCCAAAACAAAAGACTGAGAAAACTATTATAGCAATTTGAAGAAGAAAAAAAAAGACTCAGGTCAGGTCAGGTTGGGGAGCATGCCCTAGTATACTCACCACAATAACGAAACAGCTTGGGATCCTGGTTGGCAACCCCCCAGGCAGCCCAGTCCCACTCTCTATCTGCTGCAGTCAGGTGTTACGAGAGCATCCCCTTGGCCTGGTCCAGCCAATTGGGTCCTCAACAATGAGGATCCTGTGAGCCAGATCACCCTTGGGCAATCACGCCACATGGCCATAGTGTCGTAACTAATGCTCCCTCACAATGCAGGTTCATTTGGGACTCCATGAGCAACCGCTCATTCGACACAAAGTCAAGCCAGCAGTACCCAAGGATTCTCCGAAAAGACACAGTACCAAAGGAGTCCAGGCTTCATCTCAAGTCACTGGATAGCATCCATGTCTCGCAACCATATAGCAAGACAGGAAGCACCAGGACTCTAAAGACTTGGACCTTCGTCCTTTTGCACAGATATCGGTAGTGCCACTCACCCCTTTCCAGAAACCTCATGACCCCCCAGGCTCTCCCAATCCATCTACTGACTTCATAAGAAGAGTCACCAGAGACATGAATGTCACTGCCGAGGTAAGTAAACTTCTTGACAAGGTTGACACTCTCTCCGCAGACTGACACACTGTTGATGGCTGTGCCTAAGAGGTCATTAAAGGCCTTTATCTTGGTTCTTTATTCAGGATACTTGCAAGCCCAGACACTCAGACTCTTGCTCAGTCTCTCGAGAGCCCCATTTAGAGAATTTTAATTTAGGATACATTTTTTTTACTTAAAAGTAGAAAGTAGAAAGTAGACTTTCACGATGTACAGAAGGTGGATTAGATTAAATGAGTTATTTCTTAATAATGTTCTTGAATATATCAGAGATTAATTTTCCAGTCTTATGTACAATTACCTGTGATACTGTTTTTATTTCACAAAGGTCATTATATGTATGTGGATTCTATTTATGTCAAGAATTTCCAAGAAGTCGCCCAACTTGCTTCTCCAATGACAATGTTCCCTATAGCAGGATGCTTGTCTTTCTTTTATCACCGGAACCAAGGCAAAGGCAATATATTCTCAGTGTTTACAAGAGATGTTTTTGGTCATTATGAGGAAATCTGGAGACCAGAAAAACAGGAAACATCCCCCTGGAATCGAGTCAAAGTTGACATAAAGACACATCACCCTTTGCAGGTAGGAGATATTTTCATAAATAGCTGTCCTTTGGCTGTGTAGTCAATTCCATGATGAAAATCAGGATATGACATTCTAACCCAAATGATTTCTACAATGTGAGGACTGTGTAGCCCAAGGCTCTATTGCTACAAAGCCCAGAATTTATAAATAACATATTAAAATTCAACTAACTAGTATTCTTAATTGTATTTGTACCTAAATCAATTACAAATTAAATTAATATAATTAACTGATCCTCCTTCTCAGACTTACCAGTGTGATGGTGTGTAGTTCCAGTAAACTGGACCAGAGGTCGACAATTTTGATCCAGTGGACTTATGAAATTATAAAGATGACATGTGCTTTCTTAAATAAGGATAGACTTCCTGTTCAGAATCCTTGTGTGGAATGTACACATTTCACAACGCTTGGGAATATGGGTGTGGTGTGAAAATGTGGCTCAAAAAGGCAAATAATCTCTTTTTGTATGGCATGGTGAGCATCATCAGACATAGCTGAGGTACTTGCTTTTTTTATCCCCTGCAATTTTTTTTATAGATGTTTTACTGTAAAACCAGCTTTGGGGTTGGCAGCAAAATATGCTCCACTCTTCAGATGATCGTTCAACACAATAATACTTTGTCCACTGTTGTAGATCGAAACTGCTAAACAGAAATTAAGCAAATTATTATTTTAACTTGTAATTTTATTTTATGTCCATGAATAACAATGCCTAGATCTCCCATTATCTTTATAAAGGAATATTGTCACTACCTTGAAAAACCAAAAGAGAATATGGTATGAGACATGGCTGCTAGCTATGCAATGGGTTGCTCATACTCTTAAATTGTTGCGCAGTTTAACAACGGACACTGAGTATATAATCTCTACCAGTATAAGACTACAACATCTGTTCTGCTCTTAGCAAGAAAAATAAACATTGGAATTCAGGTTGACAAGTAGTGGAGAATGTGGAAAAAGACATTATGAGATTAGTGAAGGAAAGGGATAAATGAAAAGTGCAAAATAGGCCCAAATCCCACAGTCGCTCTGCCTCATGCAGACTGAGTTAACAGTTAACTTCTCTATACAGCATAGTGGCAGGAATCCTAGCCACACAAGTTGTGGTAAATTTTTGATTTACCACCTGAGGATATTTAAATTGCGAATACATACTTACAGCAGCCCTTTGAATTTACTTTAATCCACTTGTGGTTTATTCAAAAGTATTTTTTTCTTCTTGGGGCTTAATTTTGACAACTGAACATCACATAGAAATATTAGATCCTGATGAAGCATTTCTCAAAACACATTAGTGCTGTCATTGCATTTTTTGTTTCCGTACAGCCTACTGCATTTTTCAAGTATTCAGACATTTACCCTCAGACTAAACACTTTTTGAAAGACAAGTAGTGTCAAGTTTTTCTTTCCCATTTTAAGGTTGTTTTTGAAGTTGCCTTCAGCAGTGCCAAGGGTGGCTCTGTTGCTGTTGATGACATCTCCTTCTCGCCAGATTTCTGCAACACTGACACAGGTGGGAGGCATGTTTAAGGTTTCCTCCTAGCATGTATATTTTTTATGTTGTTGCTATTACTACATTTATTTGTAGATATGAACAGCTTAAAATGTAATTCCGAACAAAGAATAAGTGAATCAGTGGTGCGAAAATTTATGGGGAACATAATGGATATGGCTTTTGCATCTAAGCAGCTGCTTAAATGAAGGATGCCCAGGGGACAGCACAAAGTAAATTGTAGCCTTTAAAATGTTTTCTGGGGTCAATATACTATATAGAAAATGGCCAAAATGTATATATCTTTTGTGAAATTTACATGATATACCCTAACCTTAGAATAAATTAAAACAATATCAAGCCACAGTAACCTGACTCCATCCTATGTAATCATTCACTCACTATTTTATTCTGGCTGGTTAACAGGGATAAAGTGAAAATTGAGAACATATGCCAACCCAAGGAGATAAGTCATGTAGCTTTCTTAAAAGGCAAGATACAAACATGAGGCAGACAGCATATACCTGATAAGTGTTAGGTTAAATCATTTTTCCTTGATTTATTTTGAAATGGACAAACAATTCTTTAGTCTGTAGTTATTTTTTATTTTGGTTTATAATTTTAAGGAATTACATATTTCTTTAATCTTTTATTAATAGAACATATTTTGATTTATTTTATTTTAACATCATGTTTTGGAATTACTGCAATGCTATTTTGTTTCCTTATTGTTGTCACCATTTTCTGGTCAGATTGTTAGGATGCACAATCCCACAGATAAAGTTGTGTCACTCTATTTGTGTGACAGTATTTATACAGGTGCTGCACCTTGACACATTACCCACAGTTCAGGATAATTTCTTAACACTGTTTGTTTCTAGTACCTATTCACTTACGCTGGTTTACGAACTTATGCTCTTAGTTTTAACTTTGATTTTATTTTATCGAATTAGCTTAGACACATGTTAGTTTGATTCTTCTGGTAATGACCCTCATTTATCAATACATTATTTGTCTCTGATTTATTATATTCTTTCATTCTCTGCTGTGTTCTGTTAGGAAAGTACAATGAGCAAATGTCAGTAATCCAAAAGGTAAAATCAAAAATAACTTCAGCAGTCAAGAATGCAGTTAGAAAATAGCAAAAAGATTTCAAACATGGAGCAAGGAAAAATAAATATTAAAAGTACTAGAACAAAGTCATTGTATGAAACAATCCAAAAAAGAAAATACAAATATGCCTCAAAAATATCATTTAATCATTGTTACCATGCAACTACTGTCAGAAGCATGCTTTTGATGTATTAATTTTGCTTTGCAAAACACATAAATTAAATTCATAAGTGCTGCAGAGTAAAGACAGGAACCAAATATCGTTACTATAATATTTACTGGAATAAACAATTTCCAAAAAACTTTCTTAAGTCCAGAAAAAATATATGGCAAGAAAAAATTATTGTTAAAGTTCCATGTCTTGCAAGAATGTTAGGTACTGTATATCATCACTAAGGCAGTGTTTTAAAAGATGTAAGCACTACAAAGAATGTAAGAACTACAAGTGTCGTTCAAAACATTTCTGCACTTTTATATTTTTGTTGGAAATGGTGAAGGCGGGATGAGTAGTAATTGGGCATTAAAAAGCTGGGAAAATTGCATTGCAAATGAAGATGACTATGTATAAAAGTGATGTAATTTGTTTTTGAAATTCTTAATAAACAGAGTTAAAAAAAAAGTGTGAAAGCTTTTTCGAATGGCCCTCGTATAAACTTAAAGCTTTGAAGGAAAGGCTGTAAGCAAATCTTGCTTTAAACAGAAATATTCTGGAGAACTTTGCATTTTGTTTTTCCCCACCATTATTGATGGCCGTCTTCTTGTGTACTGATCCTTAGCATTGTCTTTGCCTGCTCTTTAGTATTCTCCTCAATAAAATAAAATAAAAATAATTCTCTGCACTTTGCTTTCAATCAATTTGATAGAAATTCAGTCCTAACGTCATGATAACAGCAGGCCAGAGCCAGAATTAAGTTTGTGATCATATATGGAACACAACAATAGAAATCTGAAGCAACTTTGAGCTACCCTTTTTTCTGTGATTATTGGGTTACTCAGAAACATTTTCTCTTTTCTGGCAGTAGTTTTTTTCCCAACATATGATGCTGTGTGATTTTTCAGCTGTATAGACTATAAACTCCTTTTGCACCTTCACTGATAGTTATTTAATCTGTGAAGTTCTGTGTGAGCCACGTTTTGTGATGGTAGATGGTATGTTCTTTGCGAGGCTCGTGATTACAGTATCTTTCCTAGGTTGCAAAAAAAGAAAGTAATGACTTTCATAGCTTATTCTTGTGCTTAAACTACTATCTGGTTAGCCTTATTACTCAATTCTGTTCTTACAGTTGACATTTTACTTATGAATAACTGCTTTTGGTATTTAAGAGTGCTTTAACCTTAGAATGGTGTTGCTTTTATTAACATGATTGAATACACTATTTTTGTTTCTGATATGATTAGTGTAAAGGGAGAGAGTTGGCAGGATCAATGCTTTGATAAGAGCTCATTACCTGACATGTTAGGATATTCTACTCACAGTTCTTTAATGCTTAGATTTGTATCTTGTTGTTTTAGAACCAAAAGTCTGCCTGCCCAATTGTATGCTGTTTTCAACAGTCCAATTACACTGACATGTATTTCTTAAAGGAGTTTCTGAATTAAATCTAACAGTTCAAATACAGCAGCAGACACTTATTCCACCACCATATGAAATCTCTCTATTATAAAAAAAAATCTTGCGGAGGGAGACTAGGGAGATGAGACATGATCTTCTTGGAAGATAATTTGAATTCCCGCTAGAGTCACTTTAACTTGCTCCCAGCTCTTAAAATGACGACAAGTGACAAGCAAAACACGCAGCTCGCCAGCAGCAGAAAGCGAGCAGATGATCTTACTGCTTCTCCTTGCGTGCGTTCAGCCACCCTAACCCTTCAAACCCCCCACAACGCAAGCGGCAGAGAGGCGAAGTGGCAAAAGGACAGCTGCTGTACAGGCTTTGAAATGATTGGGCAGCGCAACAAGCAGAATATGCAGCTCACCAGCAGATGATCTGACCGCTTCTCCTTAGAATGTGTTCAGCTGCCACCACCTCCCCCCCCCAGCAGGAACACAAAGTGGCAAAAAGGACAGTGGCTGTACAGGCTTTAAAATGATCGACAGGCAGCGTGACAGAAGCAGCAGCAGCACAAAGACAGCATATGATCCAACGGCATCTCCTTCGCATGCCTTCAACTGCCACACCTTCAAAATGTGAGCAGCGTTATACGCCCTGTGAGAAAGAAATTTAACCACGCCCGGGGCCAGAAATAAAGGAAAAGTATTGTTTTTACAATGTCACGTGAGACAAGGCAGTGAGCCATGATTTAAAACAAGTCCACGGACATCTAACCTACCAGTTGTTGGATTGCTTTTGACAGACATGCATCATGTGCTCCCAGCTCTTAAAACAACGACAAGTGACAAGAAAAACTTGCAGCTTGCCAGCAGCAGAAAGCCAGCAGATGATCCGACCTCTTTTCCTTAGCGTGCATTCAGCCACCCTAACAATCCGCCACACACCCACCCCCCTTTACAACGCGAGTGGCAGAGACACAAAGTGGCAAAAGGACAGCTGCTGTACAGGCTTTGAAATGATCGGGCAGCAAGACAAACAGAAAAGATAGCTCGCCAGCAGCAGAAAGACAGCAGATGATCTGACGGCATCTCCTTAGCGTGCGTTCAGCCGCACCCCCTTCACAACACAAGCAGCGTTATATGTAATGTGAGAAAGAGATGTAATCACGCCCGGGGCCAGAAATAAAGGACAAGTATTGTTTTTACAAAAGTTTTAAAGTAAAAGTGAATATAATGTATATGTAACAATTCCCATGAAAATAACAATCTCCTTAAATTGTATATCCGGTAAACCAAACCCAGGGGTGGACGACCAAAGTGAGCAGGGGGTGGAGCCCCTTAGTTTAATTTAAAGAAAAATCTCATCATTGCAGAATCAAGGTTCAGATTGCTCTTTTGTCAGAAGATCAGACACTGACAGATGTACTGAATGATCTTAGTGTCACAACTCAGCTAGCATAAAAATAACCAAAAGAGACAAATAAATATTCAAGAATCAGAAAACATAGGCATTTGAATAATCACATCAACAAGGATACTGGTCAAGAGAACAGTATGTGGTATTTAAAATGCCTATCAGGTCCTGACACTAGCCAGAATTGCTATAAAACCATTATAATCTTACCGCATGGCTTTGCTTCACAAACCTTTCCATACATGGCCACATATGAATGCCGGCCTAAAATAATATAACACCTAAAGAGTAAACACAACAATCATGATATATATTAATTTGCCACATGATGCGGCATTCTAAAATAAAGATTTTTAAATGTAAAACAAATTATGCCTGGTCTTGCATTTTAAAATGGTGTTCAAGGGGTTTACATAATGTCAAAAATATAAATACTAGGTTAAATACTCTTTAAGCAAATAGTAGAGCATCGAGAAGAATAAGAACTAGAAAAAAAAATCAACCAAAGAGTACCTGAATAGTTCAAGGAACTTGTACTTGTAAACATATCCTAACGTGGCTATGGCTGAAATGCAGTAATGGAGAGAGGCTTGAGGGTGTAATTGGGTATTAAGCACAACATTGATATGTCGCTTACATTGAGGTGAAGGAATTTGGCTTATTCCTTTATGGCTTTTTGAGATTAACCATTTGCTATGGGTCTTGTAAAAGCAGAGCCTTTGATTTTCCATTTCAAAACATCAAGCTTCTTGTTCATTAGCTTTTCCATTACAGACTTGCTTTTTTTATATGTATCATTGAATTTCTGCTTGACCAGCTTCACCTAATTTTCAGTTGACAAGCATATTCTTTTGTCCAAAGCAGAATTCCTGTTCCCTTTAATGACGACAAGTCATGCAGGTTCTATAGAAGCCAGCTGTTTCCAAACCATTATATTAAAGCACCATACTTGACAGCTTCAATGAGATGTTATTGTAGAATGTATTATATTATTTGCTAGTCATAATAGATAATATACAGCTTAAAAAAACAGTTTTTTCTGTAATTCTTTAAGAAGATTTGAGCTACTCGGTGGGGTCATAAAGACGTGCTTTCAGGTTTCCCATATACAGTTATGAAGTTCTGAATAACTAATAGTCACAAAGACATTTCTTATTAATTTTCTCTGAAAATCCACTCTTAAAAATAGCTGTGATAGCCCCAAATCTACAGTCAGTCGCTAGACCACTGACCATGGAGCCTTGTCTTCACATACTTGTACATGTTTATGTGCACTTGCATAAACTGAAATGTTGAAATTTATTTCAAGTTACCATTGTAAAGCTTTGTAATCTAAAAATGTAAATGAAGTATAAAGATAAGATAAAATTGCACCAAAAGAACCGTCAAGCACAACAGAGCAGAAAAAAGAGATAATAGAGAAATATGAGAGTAGTATCTTTGTGTCTGATCTCGCAATAAAGTACTGAATGCCAAGAACAACCATTTGTTCCACCATTGTGCTAATAAAGAGGGCATCAAAGCAGCTGATGTTACTGAAAGAGTGAAAGCTGTGATGAAACAAAGATCGCAGACACTAGAGGAAGTGGAAAAATTGTTGTTGATTGGATAAATCAAAAACAGTTAGCTGGTGATCGTATTTCAGAGGAGATCATTTGTGAAAAAGCAAAAGTGTTGTATGTGTTGAAAAACAATCCTGGAGAGAGTGCTGATAGTACTGAAGTCAGTCATGGTTAGTTTGATAACTTTAAAAAGAGAAGTGGCCTACATAATATGGCAAGACATGGAAAGACAGCCAGTGTGAGCGACAAATCTGACGATGAATTTGTTTACGAGTTTAAGCACTATGTAGAGACTGAGCATTTTACTCCCCAGCAAGTGTTCCTGTTTCTCAGAGAGTCTCAGTCAGGGCAGGTGATGGTATGGACCTTACAGTTCATGGTCCTTGAGGCTGATACTCCAATTAGCTGTGAATCACCCAGTCTCAATGT
Organism: Polypterus senegalus; assembly: GCF_016835505.1. Taxonomy (NCBI): domain Eukaryota; kingdom Metazoa; phylum Chordata; class Cladistia; order Polypteriformes; family Polypteridae; genus Polypterus; species Polypterus senegalus. The sequence goes on along the minus strand of NC_053157.1, from coordinate 61,440,089 downwards.
GATTGCACAGGTGGTGTACCAGCTGAGGGTAGGGAAGGCTATAGGGATCTGTGGTATCTGGTGTGAACTTCTCTAGGCTCGTGGCAAGGCTGTCCTCCTTGTATTTCAAGCAGTCTTTGCTTCGATTTGGGAGACGGTTGTCATCCCAATTGGCTGGAAAACAGGTCTTGTTCTCCCTTTTTGGAATAGGAAGGGTGATCGCCTGAATTGCGGCAACTACATGGGATAACACTTCTCTTGGTGCTGGGTAAAGTCCTTGCTAGGGTCATCTTCAATAGAATCCGTAATCACTTTTTCACCTACCAGCGACCAGAGCAGTCTGGTTTTACATCTAAAAAGTCTGCCATGGACCGCATCCTGGCACTGAGGGTTCTCATAGAGTGCAAACAGTCATGACACATGAAACCTCGCATTGGGAACCACATGATTGCGTTTGTGACTGCACGGTCCTGTACACACTTGTGTGCGTCAACTGCACATGTGGTAGACATAATAACAAGGGCTCATTCAAGGAACAGCTATGTGAAGTGATTCGTCACTAACCACCCCTATACAATCCACCATTGAAATCACACAGAGATAGCCAAATGTACACAAATTTATGGTAAGAACTAGGCAAAGATTAAATCTGTGGAAATATCTGCAAGATCGATACGTAAAAGCACAAAAAATCTTGAAGGATTCTACAGTTGTGCAGTGGCACACACTAAATGCTTGTACTATAAATATCCCAGGATGTAAATCCTCTGTGCATGACTATATCTGCAGCTCCCTGCGCCCAAGTATAAACGGGCCTTTAGTCGTTAGAATGATGTTTTTTGTTTTACATGACTCTGTCATTACTTTCTTGTGTGACCTCTTTAGTCCATTTCTCCTCCAAACCCTATCAGCAATATACACATATACAAATCCCCACACAGATACACTGAACATTAAACTGAATTAAGAAATAAGGATGTAGTGGTTATTGCTGCAGACTCACAGATCCTAAAACCAGGGCCCAAATCTGAATACAGATAATGGCTTTGTGGAATTTATGTATTCTCCATGTGTATGCATAGAAGTTCCAGTTAGCATGGTTAATTGTCTGAACATTGTCCCCATGTGCATGAAATGTGGTGTGCTTTTGTGTATTCTGTTCAGTACTAGCTTCTCACAAATGTATGTTACTTGGTTTCTCCTTATGTTGCCTGGATTGGCACAGAAGTACGCAATTTGGAAACAAAGATCACAGACACTAGAGGAAGTGGATGAATAAATGAAGTAAAAAACAGAATAAGCTCATATTGCAGTATTGAATTATAAAAAGGTACATTTCAGCTTGCTGTAAATTAACACCAATAAGAAATTAAACTAAAATAGACACATTCACTATGCTCGTCATTCCCCTGGTTTCTTTTTGTCTGAAGGCAAGATTAAGGCCTTTGTCTACAGGTTGTCTTTTGATGACTATTCAAAAGTACCTTCTTTTGTTAATACTACTGTACTCTCTTTCCTCATCCTGCCTTGAACATGTTTCTTGCCAGGATTTCTCTTCTTACAATCTATCAGACTAATTTAAATTTTAAATGTCTTTAATCTGTGAATTTCTTCCTTATTGTCTGTACAGAATAGTAATCTTCTCCCTGAATTCCATGTACATTTGGTTAAGAGCTTTCTACTCTGACTGAATGCACATCTGAACATTGTAATTCTGGCATCTCTCTTGTCTTTGGACATTCCATTATTTAAATTGAGCAAACCTTTAGTTCACATATGCTCTGAGTCTAGCGTTCCAATATTCCCTTTCACTGTCCCCTGTACACCCTGTCATGACTTTTGACACATCAATCTGCATTTCGTAATTTTAACTACCTCTCTATAATACTCCATTTAATTACCCTGTCACTTTTAAGATTGACATCCTTCTGTAGCATACATCTCGCCTTTATGTCCTCCTTTACATCTTCTCATTACTGTACTGCTTAAATGAAACCTCCAAAAACTAACTGTGGCTTGAACTGATTGCCATTTAGACATCTGCCAACTTAAATGAGTAAACAGCACCGAGAAGTGTGTTTATTTCAGCACTGTTAAAATGTAGGGTTATCTACGTACATTAAATTAACAAACACTTAATTTATCAAACAAACTTTGTACTTATTTGCTTATATGTATGACATCTGGGTCATATGGCAAATTTATCCATTTAAAATTAAATCCACAACACAATGAAGTGTAGAGGAAGTGAATGGATCTGAATACTTTCTGAATCCACTGTATTGTGAGGTACTATGCTAATTTAATTTGTATAGTAATTGTTTATCAAAGCTAATGTCTGGCTTCATTTATTGCCTTATGCTGCATAGAGTGCCTTTGTTATTTATTAGTTAATGGCGGAGATAATGCTAAAAGTGCAAGGGTGGTGGCAGAATGTTGTGAAAGGGTATCATATGTAAAAACTTAGGAGACCATTCAGTTCATTCAACTTCCTTTATCAGGTTGTAGCTAGGATATCTCAATAGCTAACCAAGAAGTATTTTTAAAAGCCGTTAGGGTGCTCACTTTAACTGTATTACTTGAATGTTTGCTCAAGACTTACATGTCATTTTATACAAAGAAGTGCTTCATGGGTCTTAACTACTTTTTTTGTTACTTATATAGGAAAGATCACTGTGACATTAAAGAACCATCTGGTTTTAACCCTAATACATGAATGCATGACCTTCAGACCCTAAATAAAGACGTTTTAAAGATGGTGTGATCACTAGGTGCTGTAGGAAGCCCCAAAAACCAGACACAACAACCAAAGACAGTCCTGGGTTCAAATAAATTTGATTTATTTGTGACATTACCATGACAGACGTCCAGCACAGCTCAGTTAAACTATTCCCAACTCCCATACCACGATTTTGGTGAGACAGCTTCTTTTATGTTGTATATGTTATACATGTGGTATATTTTATTTTGTTGGACCTGGGAGTACTTACAGTGCCAAAGCATTTTATAGTGGAAGCACTTCCGGGTCATGTGGAAGCTCCACAAAGTGCAACTCTGTGAGTGTCCAAGCTGGAACCATGCCAGAGGAACATTATTCTTAGTAAGTGTCACACACGTGTGCATGAGAGGCAGCTGAAGGGCTCACAAAGGGATAATTCCATGCCAGACTAAGGGGTGGCAGGGTGCACTGATCCTTTCTCTTTTTCATCGGCAGACCAACTACGGGAAATTTCGCCTGGACTCGATGACGTAACTTCCAATTCTGGCCCCGATGACATCACTTCCCCTGCCAGGCTTTAAAACCGCCATGTTTGCCTGTCTGTACTGTTCTGTGTTGGACTGAAGTCTGTTAAGACTTATACCATTTGAACCACAAATTCCAATTTGGCAGCCTATTTCATGAATACGGGTGGCTGTCCCCAAACCTTTCACTGTGGCACCACACTTCATCCCAGGTAGGATGCCAGTCCATCCATTATGGCATTCACAAGGGACACAGTCAGATTGGCAAATGGAAGTAGGTGAACCTTTGGAAAAATTCAGGGCCCTACAAGACAGTACTATGTCGGAAAGTGTAGGTGAGAAGAATTGATTCATTTTATTTAATCATTTTGTTAAATATCCGTTTAGCCTTTGCAGTGCCAATAATTTATAAGATGGTTAAGTGAGACTTCTAGCCACTATACTTATATGCAATTTTTTTAAAAAAATAGAACAATACAATTTAATGAGTAAACGCAAGAATTATAGAAAAGTAATAACTGCTTATTCTGTATACAGTGATCCCTCCTCGATCATGGGGGTTGTGTTCCAGAACTCCCTGCGAAAGGTGAAAATCCATCCATCCATCCATTATCCAACCCGCTATATACTAGCTACAGGGTCACGGGGTGAAAATCCGCAAAGTAAAAACAATATGTTTATATGGTTATTTTTATATATTTATTTATAAAATAAAACCGATATCACATACAGTATGTTTCAGCCATTACGATAGACAGGCCACCAGCAATAAATACATACAATGCAAGAAAAATTGTATGAAATGTGTGTACAATTATACTAAACATATGTACAAGTACGTAGAAAATTAGTTATGGGTACTCACCAACAATGACACGACGACTAGTCCGATAACGATGACATAAATGTTACTGCACAACAAAGGAGAGCATTACAGCTCTTCTAAGGGTGCTTTCACACCTATAGTTCGATTGCTTTAGTCCACACCAGTCAGAAAAATGTTACAATGTAATAAACAGATGTGGGTACGGTTTGCTTTCACATATGCCTTGTTCTAAACGAACCAAAATAGACCGCGAAGCCCATCGGCACCAGGGAAACTTGTCTTTCTCTTTTCCAAAACTTCCCGTCTTGCTAAGTGCATCACGCACTTCTATATACTTCGCCCAAAGTTTTTTTGTCTTAATACGGCATTGTTCAACTGTCCGAGGATAGGCTTTCTCCCTTAGCTGCTTACTGAACAGCGCGTAAATGCAGCTGTTTTTATGTGTCGTGGACAGTTGCTTTTGGATATGCTCATCCGACCATATATCTATGAGGCACTTAATTTCTTCGGCACTCCACGTTTCTCCACAGTTTGATTTCATCGCGAGTCGATAGCTTGAAAAATTTAATGGAGTCAACAGGAAGTGAAAAGAATTTTACCCACAACCCCGTATCTCTTATACCCAAAGTGCATTAAACTATACCATTTTGTCAGATTTGGTTTTGGTTGCTTTCACACCAGACGAACCGTACCAAAGTAGAGCGGATAAAGTGGTCCGAGACCACCCCTTCAGGCAGGTCTCGGATCGATTGATTTGGTGCGCACCAAAGTACCGAGATTGCATTCACATCAACGCAAACGAACTGAACCAAGGGACCAAACACGTTTGGTGCGCACCAAAAGCTGTAGGTGTGAAAGCACCCTAAAGCAGCCTCTTCAGGCGACAGTGTAGCAATGCGGCGTAGCTGTTCCCTTCATTCAACATATTCAAAACTTTTACCTTTTCAGCAATCGTTAGCATCTTCCGTTGGTGCCTGGGCATGGCCCCGGAAGCAGTAGCAGGAGAAGATCATTTTGGAGACATAACGAAGGGCTTGATTATGCACAAAGATAAACACAAAAGAGCACAAAAGTTAACTTTTTACACAGCAAAACACGTTGATGCTGAATGAGTGAGACGAGTTGCTGGCTAACACAAAGCAGAATCGAATGCTGCTCTCTGTCGCTAAGCCAATCAGCACCCAGGAACTTAACCGTGTGCTCTGATTGGGTAGCTTCTCAGCCATCCGCCAATAGCGTCCCTTGCATGAAATCAACTGGGCAAACCAACTGAGGAAGCATGTACCAGAAATAAAAAGACCCATTGTCCACAGAAATCCGCGAAGCAGCGAAAAATCTGCAATATATATTTAGATATGCTTACATATAAAATCCGTAATAGTGTGAAGCCGCAAAAGCCAAATCACGATATAGTAAGGGATTACTGTATCTACCTAAAAGACATATATATATTGTCACAAAAATGAGTCACAGACATCATGAAGGTTTGGGGCAGCCACCCATATATTGTTCCACGGCTGCAAAAATTAGTTAATTTGAAAAGAGATGTTCATAGATTTGAGTGCAAAACAGAAATAATGTTATTGAGGTAAAAGTTTTAAATGCCAGTAAAGGAAATTATGTCATCGTGGGGCTGGACACAGAAGTGATGTAGTTGGGACAAGAAGTGATGTCATCATTGGCGCTGGAAATGGAAGTGATGTCATCAGTGGCTCCGTACTCTGTGGGATTTCCCGTGGATTTTCTGCAAGAGATTGAGAGAGACAGTCAGTGCACCCCGCTGCCCCCTGGTGTGACGTGGAATTACTATAATTTAGGCCCTTCAGCTGTCTCTCAATTGCACATGTGTGACTATATATATATATATATATATTGTGGCATCCGGCCGGGGCTGGAGCCTGGCCGGGATGCCCAGGAGGACCGGAGGAGGGCTTGTACCTCCTCCAGACTGCGAGGGGGCGACCGCCCTGGTTACGTTGGGGGCCACGGGTAAAGGGCTTGGAAGCCCAGCCCTGTAGGGACCCGTGGCCACCACCAGGCAGCACCCTGGTGCCTGTAGAAACCTGGAGCCCAGCACTTCCGCCACACCAGGAAGTGCTGAGGAGAAGATGACAGGGGACACCCGGAGGGCTTCCGGGTGCGCAGCCGGTACTTCCGCCACACTGGGGCATGTCTGCGGAGGAATGCCGGGAAGCAGCTGGAGCCCATCCGGGTTCCTATATAAGGGGTCGCCTCCCTTCATTCAGTAGTGGAAGTCGGGTGGAAGAAAGACAGAGCTGGAGAGAGGACTGGAGGCGGCCAGAAGGCTATTGTACTGTGTGCCCTGGACATTGGGTGAACGGTGCAAGAGGCACTGGGAAGTGCGCGAACTGTAAATATTACTGTAAATAAATGTGTGTTGGGTGAACATACGATGTCCGTCTGTGTGTGTCCGGGCCATCTTCCACAATATATATATACACAGTGGAACCTCGGTTTGCGAGCATAATTTGTTCTGGAAACGTGCTCGCAATCCAAAGCACTTGTATATCAAAGTGAATTTCCCCATAAGAAATAATGGAAACTCAGATGATTCGTTCCACAACCCAAAACTATTCATATAAAAATGATTAATACAAAATATAAACTAAAATACAGTACATAATACAAATTAACCTGCACTTTACCTTTATAAAGAATCATGGCTGGTGTGAGTTTCTAAACTCATGTGGGATTCCACCCAACGGGACGACACGCGGAAGAGCGTCCCAAAGCAATCGCAGTCTCCCAGCACTGTAGCAGTTAGCCGTATAAGCACATCCAAAAAGATCGCAGACATGCTATAAGCGCCTGTTGTCAGTGGGTCATACAAGCAACATTATAAAGATCCCAGTACAATAAATAACAGCTCTGTTGCTGTTTCAAGCTGAATAAAGCTGGTGTTAAAGTACTGAGACTCAGCTTCGTGTTTTGGGGAGCAAGACAGGGACTCGCACTTCACAGCGCATACACACACAGTCACAATGCTGTAGTAAACAGATGTGACTATATGAGTGAAGCACACAGACTCAGACGGAGAATAGGAGACGATTGCCAGAGAGAGAGAGAGAGACACGCGCTGGGCGGGCGAGTGAGATAGATAAGGAGAGAGAGAGAGAGACGCGCTGGGCGAGCGAGATGAGAGAGAGAGAGAGAGACACACTGGGAGAGCGAGCGAGATAAGGAGAGAGAGAGAAGAACCATCAGCTCAATTGTGATCACATAACGCTCAGCAGACAAAGTGTATCCATACTACTCGTATTGCAAGACATCGCTCGTTTATCAAGTCAAAATTTATTAAAAATTGTTGCTCGTCTTGCAAAATACTCGTAAACCAAGTTACTCGTAAACCGAGGTTCCACTGTATACACATATATATATATATATATATATATATATATATATATATATCTATACTAATAAAAAATAAAAGGCAAAGCCCTCACTCACTCACTCACTCACTCACTCATTCACTCACTCACTCATTCACTCACTCACTCACACACTCACTCACTGACTCATCACTAATTCTCCAACTTCCCATGTAGGTAGAAGGCTGAAATTTGGCAGGCTCATTCCTTACAGCTTACTTACAAAAGTTGGGCAGGTTTCATTTCAAAATTCTACGCCTAATGGTCATAACTGGAAGGTATTTTTCTCCATTAACTGTAATAGAGTTGAGCTGGAAAGACGTGGGGGGGCGGAGTTTCGTGTGACATCATCACGCCGACCACATAATCACGTGAACTGACTGTCAACGCAGTGCGTAGAAAACCAGGAAGCCCTCCAAAAAGCGCTTAAGAAAACATGCATTATATAATTGAGAAGGCAGCGAAACAATAAGAAGCGAGCGAGTGACATATACTACCATATTCATGAGTGCTGCTACCTCGGAAAGAAAGCACGGTGTAAACTTAAAGTTTAAATTAAGTTCATAGACAGGCTACCGCTGGCGTTTCACATGCCCACGGGAATGCGGGATACAAATTTAATGAGAGGGCGAGGATATAAGCGAGAGTTTTGATCACTTTGTAACTAAGTTAAAATTGTAGGTGAAGGGTGTGCTTATGCAAATTCCGAGAGACTGTGTTTGTGGGGGATTGACAGCTAAGGCGGGTGGGGAAGTCACGTCATCATCTCCCCTCCCATTCATCTCATTTCGCTCTGAGCTGAGCTCCGCGGCTAACACCGTCTTCCGAAGCAACTTCGTCAGACTGCCACCAAATACTCACAGAAAAATCCACAAGTTAATACACACGCTAAAGAAGTCCTCACGGATCAAGGGACGCCCTTTACCTCGGTGACGTTCAAGGAAATGGCCAAGTTACTTAAAATAAAGCACCTAAAAACCGCAGTACAGTAATCCCTCGCTATATCACGCTTTGACTTTCGCGGTTTCACTCTATCGCGGATTTTAAATGTAAGCACATCTAAATATATATCACAGATTTTTCGCTGGTTCGCGGATTTCTGCAGACAGTGGGTCTTTTAATTTATGCTACATGCTTCCTCAGTTTGTTTGCCCTGTTGATTTCATACAAGGGACGCTATTGGCGGATGGCTTAGAAGCTACCCAATCAGAGCATGTATTACATATTAACTAAAACTCCTCAATGCTATAAGATATGCATCCCGCGCGGAGCTTGTTTGTTTGCTTGTCTCTGCCTCTCTCTCACCCTCTCTGACATTCTCTGCGCCTGACAAGGGGGTGTAAGCAGAGGTGCTGTTTGCTTAAAAGATACTGACGCTCCTCTAAAAAAATGCTGCTTTATTGCGGTGCTCGGCATATTTAAAAGCACAAAAGCACACGTATTGATTTTTTGATTGTTGCTTTAATCTCGCTCTCTCTCTCTGACGTTCTCTGCGCCTGACGGAGGAGATGTGAGCAGAGGGGCTGTTTGCTTAGAAGATACTAACGCTCCTCTAAAAATGCCGCAGCAAACTTAAAAGCACAAGTATTGATTTTTTGATTGTTTGCTTTTCTTTGCGAGCTCTATCTCTCTCTCCCTCTGAAATTCTCTGCTCCTGAAGAGAAGAAGATCTATTTGCATTCTTTTAATTGTGAGAAAGAACTGTCATCTCTGTCTTGTCATAGAGGACAGTTTAAACTTTTGACTAAAGGGTGTTATTTCATGTCTAGAGGGCTCTAATAATGTTAACAGTGTGGGAGAGTTTATAAGGGCTTAAAATGTATAAAAATAACTACACAAACATATGGTTTCTACTTCGCGGATTTTCGTCTATCGCGGGGGGTTCTGGAACGCAACCCCCGCGATCGAGGAGGGATTACTGTATATCATCCTCAAACTTACAGTCTTGTCGAGAGGTTTAACCAAACTCTCAAGCAGATGCTACGCAAGGTGGTCAGCGGGGACGGGAGTAACTGGGATCAGCTCCTCCCCCTCGTGCTCTTTGCTTATCGGGAAGTTCCACAAGCCTCTACAGGGTTCTCCCCTTTTGAATTGTTATATGGCCGACATCCCCGAGGGCCATTGGATGTCTTAAAAGAGGGATGGGAAGGAGAGGCTCTACCATCTAGCAATATATTGGAGTATATCGCGCAGTTACGGAAAAATCCGACCTTTGTTAAAAAGTCACATGGAAGAGGCGCAAGCAGCACAGGCCCACTAATATGATCGTGGCACAACTCTCCGGGAGTTCCAACCGGGGGATCGCGTCATGGTGTTGGTTCCTACCTCGCATTCTAAGTTGCTTGCCCACTGGCAAGGCCCGTATGAAGTTAAGGAGAGGAAAGGGCTTGTCGATTATTTGGTGAAACAACCCAATCGTCGGCCGAGCAAGTGGGTGTATCAATTGTGTAATGCATTTTTTGTTCAGCGCTCTTTGGAGCTCTTCCATGTTCTCTGCGTACTGCGTTCACAGTCAGTTCACATGAGCCGCTCGGAGTACATGCATCAAAGGTTCTTAGCTGTGCTTGTGCTATCTCGTGCAATCTTGCCATGTCCACGGCTTTATTTAATGTTAGCTAAGACCCGCCACTTAAAAGTTTCTCTTGCACTTTCGCTGAGTTTGTGCCAAACATTAGTCTATCCCTGGATCTAGGTGTGATTGAGGAAAGTTATAGTCCCTGGTCCAGTCCAATTGTCTTGGTCAGTAAGCCTGACGGGTTGAAGGTTTTGCAACGACTTCCGTCGGCTTAATCAAGTCTCCCAGTTTGACGCCTATCCGATGCCTCGCGTGGACAACCTCCTCGAGAGGCTGAGACAGGCGGAATATTTGACCACACTTGACATGACAAAGGGGTACTGGCAGGTTCCTTTAACGGACTCCGCGAAGGAGAAGACCGCGTTTAGCTCTCCCAGTAGGCACTGGCAGTACCGGGTCCTCCCATTCGGGTTACATGGGGCGCCAGCAACCTTCCAGCATCTGGTGGATAGAGTGCTCCGGCCTCATAACACGTTTAGTGCTGCCTATTTGGATGATGTTGTCATCTATTCCAGCACATGGAAGGACCACGTGCGGCAGGTGGAAACGGTATTGCGGACGCTGGGTGAAGCCGGGCTTCGAATTAATCCCAAGAAGTGTTTATTTGGGTTAAAAGAGGCTAAGTATTTGGGCTCCCTAGTGGGTCGGGGTGCCGTGAAGCCACAGTGTTCCAAAGTTAATGCTATATTAAACTGGCCCCGTCCGATTACCAAGCGGCAAGTGCAGGCTCTCCTCGGTTTGGCCGGGTACTACCGCCAGTTTGTACCCCGGTTCTCTGAGAGAGCAGCACCCTTGACAGACTTAACAAAGAAAAGGGCTCCAAACCACGTGGTATGGACTGACAAGACTGCTGCTGCATTTTGTGACCTAAAACAGGCCCTTACGTCAGCACCCATGTTGAAAGCACCCAACTTTTCACTTCCTTTCATACTCTAGACGGACGCTTCGGACACAGGCCTGGGAGCCGTGCTGAGCTAAAGCGTCGATGGTGTTGAACACCCCGTCATGTACCTGAGCCGGAAACTGCTGGATCGGGAAACCAGGTATGCGGCAGTGGAACGGGAGGCGATTGCGATAAAATGGGCGATTACACAGTTGAGGTACTACCTCTTTGGCCGTGAATTCACTCTAGTGACGGACCATGCACCTCTCCAGTGGATGGCCCTTCACAGGGAGTCTAATCCGCGGGTCACTAAGTGGTTTCTTGACCTCCAACCATACAAGTTTTCGCTTGTTCAACGTAAGGGTACTCTCCATACCAATGCTGATGCCCTCTCTCGAGTCCACGACCTCTCGGACAGGTCCTCCCGACCTGGTGGGTCTGGGCTAAGGGGGGGGGCCTTGTCACACACGTGCGCATGGGAACCAGCTGAAGGGCCTAAACACTACTAATTCTACGCCAGGCCAGGGGGTGGCGGAGTGTACTGACTTTCTCTCTTAGTCCCTTGCAGACCTTTCCCGGGAAATCCCGCCTGTTGCCGGCCCCAAGGATGATGTTACTTCTGGGCACAAGGACACCACTCCCAGTTCCGGCATAGATGATGTCACTACCCTTCCAGCCCTTTAAAACTGCCATCTTGCCTCAGTACAGGCAGTTCTGTTCTGGACTCTGAACTAAGCACATCGTGCTATTTACAACTACTTTTGCAGCCGATTCAATTATACGGGTGGCTGCCCCAAATCTTTATGTTGTCTCCGACTCATTCTTATCACAATATATATATATATATATACAGTATATATATATACAGTATATATATATATATATAAATAAATATATATATATATATTGTGACAGCAGGGGGTGCTAGTGCTCCCTTGAACCCTCAGGTACAACTCTAGACACCGGGTAAAAGTCCAATACTTTTAATTTTGTTCTTCAGTGCACCAAGCACCCTCCACACTACTCATATAATAAACCAATAATACTCCAACAATAATAAACACAACAAACTCTTCTAACAATCCTCCTCCTCGCCCAGACACTTGCTCCTCTACCTCCCAGCTCAGCTCAGTGTCTGGACTGAGGCATCATCCTTTTATAGTCCCTGACCCGGAGGTGTTCCTGTCCCAGCAGTCCACAGTTCTTTATTCCTTCCAGGTCAGGGCAATCAGTCTTTTACTTCACCCCGGGAGCACGCCATTCTTTCCCGTCACGTGACCGTGACGTACTCCCAGGTCATAAGGCACAACAGAGCCCATAAGTCCCCCCACAGCGACTCCTGGTGGTCCCCAAGGTATCCAGCAGGGCAGTGTATAAACACTACAGAGTCCATAAGGCCCTGCTGGACCTCAGGGCACAATCCTGCTGTCGGGAGAGCTCCTCCCGGCCTGGGGGTGCGGACCGGCCTGGGAAGCCGGCAGTCCTCCACAATATATATATATTTATATACACATACATACATACAGTATATGCTGAATATAAAACAAAAGAGATGTGGTGATGTGTTAATTCCCAATGGCAAAAAGAAATAGAATGTCAAAAGAATATAAGTGACTCAAATATAAGGGACAGTAGCCCGCTTTGGAAAGAGGTCTGCAGTGGTTCCACAGTGAATGCTTCCTTCAATGTTGGTAGATAATTAATATGGTAAAACAATAAGAGGTAAGGCTTTAAAGGTGGAGCTGAAGATACATCAGGTTATTTCTTTAATACCTTCCTCCACTCTAAAGACAGAAGCTGAATATACGTCAGAGAACAGGCATCACCTTTAGTCTTCCTGTGTCTACTTAGACAGGACTCTATCAGGCACTCACCTGTCTCATATATTTGACAACATACATACTGTATATATATTTGTGTAGGTGTGCTTTTACTGTATCTGTGTGTTTTAGTGTGTGTGTGTATAAAACCTTCCTCATCTTTCACAATATTCTTTAGATGGCATTTGAGTAGTTGTTCTGTGGCTGTGATAGGGTTGATCAATTCCAGTACAGACCCTGAAACTTGACTTTTCTTGTTTACTTTATTCTGCATGAGAACAAAGGGGTAGACTAAGGGAGTGAATTCCTGCTGGCAGTCACTGATATCCAAAATATTGGCATATTATGAAATAATAATGAGCTATTAGTTGAGAGGTAGAATATACAATGAGCAAGATGAAAAAGAAGTAGAAATTGAATGCAGTTTAGAAGCTGCAATCCTTGCCATCACAAGCTGGGTTGTTGTTTGTATTAAATTCCTATAAGGTGTCACTTGAATAATTAACTTAATGGTATATGATCTCTGTCTCCAAGATGTTGCCTGTAGACAAATTGATTTTTATCCTCTTTAATGTTCAAGTAGTGCACTGAGAGCAATACTCTGGGCTGCGCAGTGACTGCTTAGTTTTGGATCAGTAGATATAGCATTTTTAAACTTGAAAAAAAAAACTAAAATATGCTCATCTTGCACTCTTCATTACTGTGTATTGTTCTTTTTATCATTATTATTTTTCACTCGCCTTTTTTCCATTTTAGTTTGTTTTATTTCAGATTGAATTAATTGATTTAAAATCAAAGTATGTTCTGAGTCCTGAGCCTGTAGTGTTTTTGATGATATTTTGCAGAACCATTTTTTGATCCTTCTGTTGGAAACTGTGACTTTGAAGAAGATTTCTGTCGTTATTACCAGGAGTCCTCAGAGGGATCAATGTGGAGGAGGGTTTCTATAAAACCTAATATTTATAGAATAGGTGATCACACTAAAGGCTCAGGTGAGTGACCAATTGATGAGTATTCTGAATAGTTAAGAGTCCAAATATTCATCTAGACTGCTGTGACACAAGTTGTTTGCTCCCCATACAATATTTAAAGTATATCTGCTTTTTATTTCTGGTCTCCTTATATGTCCAGGCTTTTCAAAATTTTTATACACACAGTACTTCCAGCTTTAAGCACAATGTCTTTCACACTTTTTGTTCATACATTTCAAATGAAGACTCTTCATTAGACTCTTCTCTGTACTTTTCATCAGACTGCAGAGTCCTCTAAAATAGTTTCTTGCATGTCACACTCAAAACCCTGAACAACAAATTATCTCTTTACCCACTTTTTGCACTGTAACTCCCCTTTGCTGGTAACAATATTATATTGTCTAATGTCCATGTTTAAACCTCTCCTACAATCACCAATCTGTTAATTCCTTGGCAACATAAATTAAACTAATTAATAAGAAACATTTTTATCTTCTTTGATTGGTTAGTCAGTGACTTGTAATATGTGTGCAGTATATATACATATATTAAGAAGGCAAGGGATAGCCCCAAACCCCAAACATGAACACACCAAAGAGTCCTGGGTTTAAACAAAGGGTGTTTAATCTACAATACCTCAGCATACAAAACCAAAGAACACAGTTATCTCTCCTCCAGTTCACCTCTCCTCGCTTCACCACACTGCTCTCCTCCAGTCGAGTTTTGCCTTCCTTCCTCCCAGCTCAGACTCACTTGCACAAGGGAGTGTGGTCCCTTTTATTGTGGACCTGGGAGGACTTCAGGTGCAAGTGTTGTTGCCGGTTGGAAGCACTTCCAGGTCACATGGAAGTCAATGATAACACGGGGTACATTTCCCAGCAGCGCCCTTTTGTGGCACCCACAGACTCCAGCAGGGCTGTGCTACTGGACTACAGCTCCCAGCATTCCCTGCTGGTTCCTGAATGGACAACAATATTGAGGGCTGCTGCCCTCTAGTGACTGCAGTGGGAATAAATACCCCCCAGATACAATCATTCTCTGTCCTCTTTTATCCCGACCAGAGAAGGTGTTATGCATTTGTCTGGTCGGGACCATCTTCTTCTCTGGCTGGAATGGCCATCCATCCATTAGGGAAGCAGTTTCTTTATATTGTGGAATAATATATTTTTTTAAACAACTTCAAATAAAATTGTCAACAAAAAGTCTGGCTGGAAAAAAATGTTTTTTTTTTAATTTCTGCAGGTTCATTTTTGTTGGCTAACACCAGGTATTCCTCAAGACCTGGCTATGTGGCACGTTTGTATGGTCCTTTCCTACAAGAAAATGTGAAGTATTGCTTAAAATTTTTCTACGCTTTGTATGGGTTTATTAAAACAGAAAACACCCTCATAGTTTATATCTATGATGAAAACAGTGTGGCGCTGGAGAAAGTCTGGAACGTGCCTGAAAGTTCGAGGGGCAGCTGGATTCAGGTTGAAATCAGTTTTCACAAGCCCATGCCTACAAAGGTAAAACCTTACTGCATTTTCAGTTCATTTGGTGTTTTACGTTTCTTAAATCACATATTAAAAATCAAATATTATATGTTCTGTGTGGCCACATCAGAGATTTGTTAAAATAAGGTTCTGTCTTGCAAGTAACAACAGCAAAGTGAGAAGTGATTAAAACTGCCAGTAAACATCCAACTCCTGATAGTTATGTAAATATTAGCCAAAGGTCAACATTACTATGTATATTTTCCTTGCACTTTCAAAGGCTTAAGGAGCCCTGCTAGGTTTTGAGTCCTGAATTGAGTGCCCCGTCTCCTTCTTCCTTTTGTCTTGAATCCACTGCTGCTGGCTGGGATGGGCCCTATCAACCCTTTATTGGATTAGCTTGGTGTTTTAATAGAATTCATGGATACACTTAAAGGACTCTAATTTAGAATAACATTTTACCATTACTTCCAATATATTTGCTTTTTAAGTATGGAGCCTCCTATATGGCTGCCCTACCTAATGTTACATTTATACATTATTATTATAAAAATGCTATGGCAATGACATATGATTATTATTGTATATTTTGGCAGACACGTACACCGTTTTTCATTGTCAGGATGGATTACAGCTGTTCACACACACACTTTGTAATTGGAGCACAAGCAAGTTAAACTGTAGCTCTCAGCATTTCCATGTAATTTATCAATACTGAAAAAAACTATGTTTAATATACTGTATTTTTAAGGATTTCATCAAAGCTTATGCTGGAAGTTGATATTTCCCGAGGTGACTTAAATTATTACCTTCTGTTTTTTTTTAAATAATTGTACTAAAACTTTACATTAGCTTTTCCTCATTAATATTATTAGAAAGTTTAATCTTCACTATCAAGACCATACTGCAACAATATAATGAATAATCGCAAAGACCTGGAGATGAACTGCTAGGTTGCTAAGCAGGGACAAAATAGATTCAAAAATCAAATGAATCAAAAGCAAAACAAAGCACCAAAGCCCAAAACATGTTATATATAGAAAATATAAAAACAATATCTTATACAGTTTTGTAAATAGAAATGACATCACAAATCGTAGCAAACTTTTTACTTGTGGTTTAATTTCTAAGAGAAGACCACCCTTGCATACATTTATTATTTTATTATTCTGTTATACTATTTCAGCAAACACCTTTAGTCAAAGAGACTTGAGCCAGGCATGAGAATGCAAAGAGACAAATTACTGTATATATTTGCGTATAAGTCGGGCCTTGAAACCCGAAAAATCAAGCTTAAAATCAGACCCTGACTATATGCCCATTCAAAAATATGACACTTAATTTTATTTTATTTTTTTGTTTTTTACATCTTCTTGCTTCCTCCAATCTCGCACCAGCTTCTCAGACACATCAAATTTTGTTGCAGCAGCGCAGTTAACAATTTCTTTCACCACTTTAATTTAAAACCAGCTTCATATTTTCTTCTGATCGAACGCTCCATCGTAGATAAGGGATGTTCTTACGATAAAAGTGTATGAGATGTGAGATACAAAAAACAGAAAACAGTGCAAATGTCACTTCAGAATAGCCCGGGTATTACCGTGTGGTCACGTAGGCACAATACATAGAAAAAAAGGCAGTGTGTTACGTGGTTACACTCTCAGGTGGGCATTAGCATATCATAATCTCTTGGACCAATAGCGTGAGTTTTCCACATTCAACTTATACGACTGACATTATAAAATACCGGAAATTATACTGTAAAATCAAGCCACAACCTTTACGTGGGAGAACTTAAACGCGAGTATATATGGTAGGTAAAGTGGAAGATGTGCAGCAGTATGACAGTTAGATCAAGGACTTGATGGCTGAGGATTAACCAATAAACAATACTCATAGACTTAGTACTAGTATTAGTGGCATCATGTATACAGTACAGGGTAATTACTACCTGTACTTCCAACCAACATGCAACATGTCACCTCTCTTTAGAGTTATTAAAAAAAGAATGTGTTCCAATAAATAACTGCATATTATTTAATAGAAAACACAAATCAGCTAACCTGATATACTCCTTACTCTTGTTTCCATAAATAGAATTGATTCTTTTTTCCTTAAACAGCATCTAAACATAAATTTGATGTGAAGTAAGCCAACAGATGACCAACTAAGTTGGGGCCTCAAACTCCAACCTTAATTCAGTTTCTTAACTTGAAGCCAATTCTCGTTGCTAATTAAACCCATTATTTACTTCCATGGAACTCATTCTGCCATGACAGACATTTCCAAAAGTGTTGATTTTCTTTTTTAAGAACGCTATTAAAATGTTTTGTGGACCTGAGCAGATCAACTTGACTGAGGCCTTCACCCTTGTTTATTTTCAGTTGTTGTGTGATGGACACAGGTTGTTGTTTATGTGTTGGTTTATTTTGTATCTTAATATTGTTTGGTTGCTAAGTAAGGAAAAAATAAATAATTAAGGAGCCTGAGTCTTAAGATGTGCATCAATTAAAATTATGGCAAATAGTTAATTAGCAGCAAAATCTGGTCACTAATTAAGGAAAGGGTTAGAATGAAAACCTGCAGCCGCAGTAGCTCTCCAGGACTGGAGTTGGAGGCCCCTGGTCTAGTCTATATCAAAACATAACCAGCAAAATCATGTGCTAGTAAGGCTTACAAACATATAAACATACAGAGGCATATTGCAATCTAAATAATTCCCTCAAAGTATATACAGAAAGGCATCATAACTCTGAAGATAATGCTCAGAAGCAGTCACAGGTAAACACATACAGTGCCCTCCAGAATTATTAACACCCCTGGCAAAAAGGATCACAAAAAGATGTCTTCACAAGTGTGATCCAGCACAGTAAACTCAAGTAAACAGTAAACTCAAGTGAGAATGGGTTGGAACAGCTGTTAGAAGTTCAAAGCAAAGATGAGGTGTCATGTGAAACGATGAATCTTTAAGAGGTAACTGATGGGAACAATTTTGATGCTAAGAAAAAAGATCGGGAACTTTTACAGTGTTTCTTGAGTTTGTATCTGCTCTTATTATGTTTTGAGTTTGTAATACACCTTTAATGGCAACTGAAAGAGAAAAACCATAAAATTATTTAAACATGCTGAAAGAGAAGACTATATAATTTCAGTGTGTTAAAAGTCATGCCAATATTATTACAACTTTAGAAGTTTCATAATGTTCGTTAATTACAGAGGTGTATATTTGAGCAAATACAGTGTTGAAACTAACTAAAATAGAAGCTTCTAAATAAATAACTGAAAGAAGATAAAGTAGATAGAAAGAACTCATGAGGAACATTTTGAACTGGGTCCACTGGGTTTTATTTTAATTGTGACAACTCACTCAATTAGAAACAGCAATCACTGAATATAAAAGGAAGCTTTTTTATACAAGAAAGTAAGACATATGACAAGGAAAGAGGAGACCATTTAATTCCTCAGGCTTGTTTAGTTAGCTAATTGTTAAGTTTTCGCAATATCTCAGTTAGTTACATTTTAAAAGTTGCCAATGTTACTGCTTCATCTACAGGGGTCCACAATTTGTTTGATATTTCCACAACTCTTTGTGTGACGAAGTGTTTCCTGGCTTCAGTCTTGCGCATTCTTTATTTCCAAATGTGTGGATTCATGGTCTTTAAAACAGCCACACTCCCTACCATCTGCTCTGCTGTCATGACCTTTGGGACACTATTAAAAAAAAAAGTTATTGATCACCCTTGATCTGAGTTTACACTTTTTACTTCTGTATGCTCATATTTTTTTGTGTATCTTATTCACTTACTCTGGTATATTCTGCTGTCATTATTCTGGGTTCTTGACCTCTACTAGTCCTAACTGTATAAGCTAGTTAATCATGTTTAATCTTTTTCTGAACTTACAAGAATCTTGGTGTAAGTATGGTCCATCCATCCATCCATCATCCAACTCGCTACATCCTAACCACAGGGTCATGGGGATCTGCTGGAGCCAATCCCAGCCAACACAGGGCACAAGGCAGGAAACAAACCCTGGGCAGGGTTCCAGCCCACCACAGGGCGCGCACACATACACACACCAAGCACACACTAGGGACAATTTAGAATTGCCAATGCACCTAACCTGCATGTCTTTGGACTGTGGGAGGAAACCGGAATACCTGGAGGAAGTGCACGCAGACATGGGGCGAACATGCAAACTCCACGCAGGGAGGACCTGGGAAGCAAACCCAGGTCTCCTTACTGCAAGGCAGTAGGCTACCCACTGCACCACCATGCCACCCTAAGTACAGTCTACTGTGGTAAAGGAAAGGGGAGAGGTTCTGTCTGGGTGTAATTTCCACCTTGGCTCATGCTGCCAGGCATCTGTCATGGGTTCCATATATTCGTTTTCAGTGGTTGGCCAGAGCCTAATCCACAACAGGATGCCAGTCCATCAAGGCACACACTCCCATGCACAATCAAACTCAGTTTATAAGGTTGCATTAGAATTGCTGGTCATCTTAATGCAGACATCTTTAGTATTTGAAAGGAGAAAACCTACAAATTTTTTTTTTTTAATTCTACATTGACTGTGGCTGGGCAAAGGACTGAACCTGCTGCCTGCAACTGCCAAGCTGTAGTGTCATTTACTGCATCACTTTGCAATTGTATTCTTTTAAATTGTCTTCTTAGTATGCTGTGTAAAGTGCTTTGTATATGTGTTCTCTGTGAAAAGTAATGTACAAAATTTAAAAAATTATCGATTGATACTTCAAACACAACTTCACGTTTGGCAATCAGCTGATCAACCCTCTTTTTAAGCAGTCTGTCCACAGTTTTGTGTCTCATTTATCTGGGTCAGGGAAACAGTGACTATCCTAGCAGCAATGAGCATAACTTGGAACCAAATTTGAAATGGGTGCCAGCCCATCACAGAACACTCACACAAAAGTCCAGTTTAGAGTCACAAGATATGAAACCTTGAATTAAAATAAATATTCCTAACAATGTAAATGGAATCTATATTAAAGTAATGAATATCCTTTTCGCAAGTGGTGAACATAAAACCTCCAAGATTGTCCAAGCTTCACAAGAAAATGTTCAAGAGAATTAAAAACAGGAAAACTACTAATGGTGGAGAAGCGCAAAGAAATATGATAAACTTGTCATCAGGAAAGTAAAAATGTTACTGAGTGAGTGTAAAGTTAGGACAAGAAGGTGAAAACTTGCCTTATGTGTATTTCTGATTATCTTGGGTTAGTAGGCTTGTTTAACTCAATTACATCATTATGCCTTGTAACATAAGTGATATAGTGTAGTATTTCTCTCTATTATATAAAAAAATCCTGGGACAAGACTTTTTTCAAGAGATTTTTTCCAAGTCCTGCGAGACAAGACTTTGGCCATGAGACTTTTTCAAGTCCTCTCAACCATTTACAACCACGCACATGCTACTCTCACCTCTCATTCGTGTGAATGCTTTTGACAGACACAGTTCCTGCTCTCTCAGCTCTTATAAATTTTAACATTTTCCTCACTTTAAGTTCCCAATTAAAGAAGACTTATTATGTCCAAATCTTATTGAAGAATTTCATCACAAAGAGTTAGCAACAGAAAAAATGAGTACACGGGCAATCCTAGCAACAAGAAACGATGAAGTTAAACGAATTAGCGCCAAAAATGTCGATCGGTTACACTGCAAATTGGTTAAATGCGTATCAATAGACTATGCTAAAACAGTTGGTGGTGATCATGCAGAAGATGAAAACATCAACTTACAATATCCAGAAGAATATCTACAACTGTTAACACCGTCTGGCTTTCCACTGCACGAATTACTGTAGAAAGAAGGATGTATCCAAGAAAGATAATGTACTACATCTTCCGCAAATAACATTAGACAACAAAGGAGATCTTGATATGCCATTCGTATTAAAACGTTAACAGTTTCCCTTTTGCAAAGAAAATTAACAAATCTCAGAGCCAAACATTTGAAAAAGTTGTTTTATTTAATAGAGGGAAAGAAACAAAATTCAATCATGGGCAGTTATACATTGCATTGTCACGATGAAAGTCCAAACACAGAATCAAAATTCAATGTGATATTGATGAAAATGTAATAAAAAAAAAAAGTTTTTACTGAAGTTTTACAGTATAAGTGTAAGTTTAAAAAATATTTGCGTGTTAATTTCAAAGCCAAACACAACAAATTATAATTAATAATAACTCTAACGCAACATGAAACATAATTTACTTTCAAATTATTACATTTTACTATTTTTTAATATGGTTAATTACTCGATGTAATGTAAAATAGTTCTATTATGGATATGTAACAATTCCCATGAAAATAAAAATCTGTTTAAATTGTACAACCGCATCCCCATATGCGAGTGGCAGAACCGCAAAGAGCCTAGCGTGTAGCGCCCATCCGGGGGTTGGCAAGCGAAGTGAGAAGGGAGCAAAGCCCCCTAGTACAGTATAAAGGATAACCATGTGCATTTTTGCTCTGTGTGTTTGCTGTGTACAGCCAGTTTTTTATGGGTAAGTCTACATGTAGATTAGCTAATTGTGAGCAACATTTCAAGTAAAATGTTGTGGCAACAACAAACACCAAAAAATATGGATCGCATTATTGATAACTTCTTGCCCAGCTAGAGTTGGTCATCTAATTAAATAAGGAACTCAATTAACAAAAAGTTTGACATTAGAATAAGAAATTGGTAACAAACACCATTTAACCATTGCAACCCATTTGCATTGCCAAACTGGAACTGCAGCAATAGCAATATCTAATGACATTTGTATTTGTTTTAAATTTAAAACACAGTACAGTTCCTTGCTGCGTTTTTAAAACCTTTATTTGTTTTCTACAAATCTGGGTATTACTGAATTCCAGTAGTAGCAAAATGCTTCATGGATAGAGCGTCTCGGGTCTGAATCCTAAGCCTGATTGGAGAAACAGCATTCTACTTGTTTCGCCATAGATCTCGCTCCCAAATCCCCAAAGATTTGCATGGTAAGTGGATTGGATGGTCTAAATTCACCTATTGTGTCACATGAGTATATCCCTTGTGATGGTGTAGTAACCTGTGCAGGGCTGTTTCTTGTCTTATGTCCAGTGCTGCAGGGTTAAGCTCTGACCCCCCAACAATCCTATGTAAGTAAGCATTTCTACATATTTAAAGCCTTGCTTTAGTGTGTTATGGCAATTAGATTAAAATCTCCTCCAAAAATGTTTTTACCACAGGGTTTTATCATGTTTTTAACATTCAAGCACCTGCAAATGATATTTGTATATCTGAGATCTTCCATTTTGACATCCATATCTCTGTAATGTGTATTAGTTATTCCATTGAGTCAACTGCAACAAATTATTTCTGCTCTGCCTAAGTGGAGTTAGATAAGTCTGTGGAAAGAAAAATGCCTTTAAAATTGATAATTTAAGTGATTATGTGATATTTTATACTTTTGTTATTTTAGTCTCTTTTTTTTCCTAATTTAGGAGTTAGTGTTTGTTAGGAGGGTGGTACAGTGGCACATTGACAGCTCCAAAGACCTGGGTTTGACTTCCTGCCCAGTTACTGTAAATGCAGAGATTACATCTTTTGCCTGTGCTTGCATACTTCTCCAGATTTTTCCCATATTCATGCAGATTAAGTAGTAACTGCTACTGTCATTCTCTTCTGCCCTTGAGTCAGACAATTGAAGAAAGAAATTCTATTGAGCAGCAGAAGTATTTATCAGAATAAGAATTTGTCCAGAAATAGGGCATTTATCCCTTTGCCCACAAATGATAGCATTCCTTAACACCACAGTACAAATAAATAAAAAAAAATGAATTCCAAACAAATGTTAGAAAAAATAAATAGATGTATTAATTGTAAATTAAACACACAATAAACAAAATTCCAACAAACAACTACAAACATTTAGATGTGAGTTGGGAAATTCTGTAATACTTTCGACAGGCACCCTCATAAATTGCAGAAATAGGCTGTAGTTCTGTACAATCAGGAGCTTGTTCATAAATTTTATATGATGTTTTAAAAATAAGACAGGCTGCTAATAATACAGGATAATTTATTTATGTGGCCTGTGGAAATAAATATTTATAATTGTACAAATACATTGTGACAGCAGAGTCAAAGATATGAATTCCCTTAGATCTCAACACTACTTTCTTTGACCTACATGTTAACAAGATTAGATTTTTCTGCTACAGTGACTACTGAAAAGCATGCAAAAACACACACATTTTATTTGTATCTTTATATGTAAAATGTCATTGCATATAAAAGAGGTCATTACTGACGTTATTATACTTTACATATATATTTACTATATATATATATTGATATATACTCAGCAAAAAAAGAAACGTCCTCTGACTTTCAACTGTTTTTACTTTCAGTAAACTTAATGTGTAAATATTTGTATGAACACTAAAAGAGTCAACACCATAAGACATAAACTAAAAATGTTTCACAATGTGTCCCTGAATGAAGGGAGGCTCAAAATCAAAAGTACCAGTCAGTATCTGGTGTGGCCACCAGCTGCTTGAAGTTCTGCAGTGCATCTCCTCCTCATGGACTGGACCAGATTTGTCAGTTCTTGCTGTGAGATGTTACCCTACTCTTCCACCAAGGCACCTGCAAGTTCCTGGACATTTCTGGGGGGAATGGCCCTAGCCCTCACCCTGCGATCCAACAGGTCCCAGACGTGTTCAATTCCTTCGACGATAAACACAAATCCGTCCATCACCCCTGGTGAGACAAAACTGTGACTCATCAGTGAAGAGCACTTTTTTGGGTTTGTGCCCATAGGCGGCGTTGTTGCTGGTGATGTCTGGTAAGGACCTGCCTTACAACAGGCCTACAAGCCCTCAGTCCAGCCTCTCTCAGCCTATTGCGGACAGTCTGAGCACTGATGGAGGGATTGTGTGTTCCTGGTGTGACTCAGGCAGTTGTTCTGGCCTGTCATGCAGGTGTGATATTCGGATGTACCGATCCTGTGCAGGTGTTGTTACACGTGGTCTTCCACTGCGAGGATGATCAGCTGTCCTTCCTGTCTCCCTGTAGTGCTGTCTTAGGCGTCTCACAGTGCAGACATGGCAATTTATTGCCCTAGCCACATCAGCAGTCCTCCTGCCTCCCTGCAGCATGCCTAATGCACGTTCACGCAGATGAGCAGGGACCCTGGGTATCTTTCTTTGGGTGTTTTTCACAGTCGGTAGACAAGTCTCTTTAGTGTCCTGCGTTTTTAGAACTGTGACCTTAAATGCCTACTTTCTGTAAGCTGTTAAGGTCTTAACAGCCATTCCACAGGTGCATGTTAATTAATTGATTATGGTTAATTGAACATACATGGAAAACATTGTTTAAACCCTTTACAATGACGATCTGTAAAGTTATTTGGATTTTTAAAACATTATTGTTGAAATACACAGTCCTGAAAAAGGGACGTTTCTTTTTTTGCTGAGTATATATGTATGGTAATATCTAGCTGTATATATATTCTTCTTTATATTATATATAAACTGCTCAAAAAACACTTTTGAAAACACATCAGATCTAAATGGGAAAAAAAATTGTGCTGGATATCTATACTGATATGGACTGGGTAATGTATTAGGAACGAAAGAATGCCACACTGTTTGATGGAAATGAAATTTATCAACCTACTGAGGGCTAAATTCAAAGACACCCCAAAAATCAAAGTGAAAAAATAATGTGGCAGGCTAGTCCATTTTGCCAAAATTTCATTGCAGCAACTCCACTTCATACTTGGTTGTTTGTATGGTCACTATGTGCTTGTATGCATTCCTGACAACGTCAGGGCATGCTCCTGATGAGATGACGAATGGTGTCCTGGGGGATCTCCTCCCAGATCTGGACCAGGGCATCACTGAGCTCCTGGACAGACTGAGGTGCAACCTGGTGGCGTCGGATGGACCGAAACATACTGCCCCAGAGGTGTTCTATTGGATTGAGGTCAGGCGAGCATAGGGGCCATCAATGGTATCAATTCCTTTATCTTCCAGGAACTCCCTGCATACTCTCCCCACATGAGACCAGGCATTGTCGTGCACCAGGAGGAACCCAGGACCCACTACACCAGCATAGGGTCTGACAATGGGTCCAAGGATTTCATCCCGATACCTAATGACAGTCAAGTTGCAGTTGTCTAGCCTATAGAGGTCTGTGTGTCCCTACATGGATATGCCTCCCCAGACCATCACTGATCCACCACCAAACCATTTGTGCTGAACGATGTTACAGGCAGCATAATGTTCTCCATGGCTTCTCCAGACCCTTTCACCTCTGCCACATGTGCCCAGGTTGAACATGCTGTCATCTGTGAAAAGCACAGGGTGTCAGTGGTGGACCTGCCAATTCTGGTATTCTATGGCAAATGCCAATCGAGCTCTATGGTGCTGGGCAGTGAACACAGGGCCAACTAGAGGATGACAAGCCCTCAGGCCATCCTCATGAAGTCTCTTTCTGATTGTTTGGTCAGAGACATTCACACCAGTGAAATGCTGGAAGTCATTTTGTAGGGCTCTAGCAGTGCTCATCCTGTTCCTTCTTGCCCAAAGGAGCAGATACCCGTCTAATTGATGGGTTAAGGACCTTCAATGGCCCAGTCCAGCTCTCCTAGAGTAACTGCCTGTCTCCTAGAATCTCCTCCATGCCCTTGAGACTGTGCTGGGAGACACAGCAAACCTTCTGGCAATGGCACGTATTGATGTGCCATCCTGGAAAAGATGAACTACCTGTGCAACCTCTCTAGGGTCCAGGTATCTCCTTATGCTACCAGTTGTGACACTGACAATAGCCAAATGCAAAACGAGTGAAAAAACACTCAGAAAAGATGAGGATGGAAAAATGTCAGTGGCCTCCACCTGTTAAGCCATTCCTGTTTTGCTGGTCATCTCATTGTTGCCCCTCTAGTGCACTTGTTAACTTTGTTAACACCAAAGCAGCTGAAACTGATTAACAACCCCCTCTGCTACTTAACTGACCGATCAATAGTGCAGAAGTTTCATTGACTTGATGCTATACTCGGATTAAAAAGTGTTCCTTTAATTTTTTTGAGCAGTATATAAAATTAAGCTAAATCATCCAACATTTTCAGGCAACGTTAATTTTCTTCAAAATCAAACGTCATATAGTATACATCTATATATCATTTTTTTGTCTTCATTAGAAGAATACAACAATGATACACAATGACACAGCAAACCTTCTTGTGACGGCATGTAAGGAGGTGCCATCCTGGAGGAGCTGGACTACCTGTACACCCTGAATTGGATGCAGGTACTGCCTCATGTAACCCAGCAGTGACAGGACACTAGCAAAATGCAAAACTAGAGAATAAACAGTCAGGAAGGATAAGGAGAGAGCAACTGTCTGTGGCTACCATTTGCAAAACCATGTCCTTTTTGGGAGTGGTCTTGCTGTTGCCTCTTCTGTGTGCCTGTTGTCACTTCATATGCACCAAAGAATCGTATTGCTTGAAGACAAAGATTTTAAGATGATTTGCCTTCTTAAATCATATGTGTGTTTTCATATGTTTGTATTTTTAAGAAATACTTAAATAGAAAAAGATCAAATTAGTAAAATTGGATATAAATTAATATCAAACATTAAACACCAAATTATATACTAATACTTGAAACACAAAGTTCTGAATTAGAATAAAAATTAAAAAAACTGAAAAGAAAAGCACAAAAAGGAAAAGAAAAGCACAAATGTTAGAAGAGAACTATAACCAAATAACATACAGTGCATCCAGAAAGTATTCACAGTGCATCACTTTTTCCACATTTTATTATGTTACAGCCTTAATCCAAAATGGATTAAATTCGTTTTTTTCCTCAGAATTATACACACAACACCCCATAATGGCAATGTGAAAAAAATGTACTTGAGGATTTTGCAAATTTATTAAAAATAATAAAACTGAGAAATCACATGTACATAAGTATTCACAGCCTTTGCTCAATACTTTGTTGATGCACCTTTGGCAGCAATTACAGCCTCAAGTCTTTTTGACTATGATGCCACAAGCTTGGCACACCTGTCCTTGTCCAGTTTCACCCATTCCTCTTTGCAGCACCTCTCAAGCTCCATCAGGTTGGATGGGAACGTCGGTGCACAGCCATTTTAAGATCTCTCCAGAGATGTTCAATTGGATTCAAGTCTTGGCTCTGGCTTGGCCACTCAAGGACATTCACAGAGTTGTCCTGAAGCCACTCCTTTGATATCTTGGCTGTGTGCTTAGGGTCGTTGTCCTGCTGCTGAAAGATGAACCATAAAACCCAGTCTGAGGTCAAGAGCGCTCTGGAGCAGGTTTTCATCCAGGATGTCTCTGTACATTGCTGCAGTAATCTTTCCCTTTATCCTGACTAGTCTCCCAGTACCTGCCGCTGAAGAACATCCCCACAGCATGATGCTGCTACCACCATGCTTCACTGTAGGGATGGTATTGGCCTGGTGATGAGCGGTGCCTGTTTTACTGCCATGTGCCTTTTACTAAGGAGTGGCTTCCGTCTGGCCACCCTACCTTACAGACCTGATTGGTGGACTGCTGCAGAGATGGTTGTCCTTCTGGAAGGTTCTCCTCTTTCCACAGAGGACCTCTGGAGCTCTGACAGTGACCATCGGGTTCTTGGTCACCTCCCTGACTAAGGCCCTTCTCCCCCGATCGCTCAGTTTAGATGGCCGGCCAGCTCTAGGAAGAGTCCTGGTAGTTTCAAACTTCTTCCACTTATGGATGATGGAAGCCACTGTGCTCATTGGGACCTTCAAAGCAACAGACATTTTTCTGTATACTTCCCCAGATTTGTGCCTCAAGGCACTCCTGTCTCGGAGGTCTACAGACAATTCATTTGATTTCATGCTTGGTTTGTGCTCTGACATGCTGTCAACTGTGTGACCTTATATAGACAGGTGTGTGCCTTTCCAAATCACGTCCAATCAATTGAATTTACCACAGGTGGACTCCAATTAAGCTGCAGAAACATCTCAAGGATGATCAGGGGAAACAGGAGACACCTGAGCTCAATTTTGAGCTTCATGGCAAAGGCTGTGAATACTTATGTACATGTGCTTTCTCAGTTTTTTTATTTTTAATAAATTTGCAAAAATCTCAAGTAAACTTTTTTCACGTTGTCATTATGGGGTTTTGTGTAGCATTCTGAGGAAAAAAGTTCATTTAATCCATTTTGGAATAAGGCTGTAAACATAACAAAATGTGGGAAAAATGATGCACTGTAGATTTTAAATTGCCCACAAGATTGACTTTCTAGGTAAGGGCACCTAACTGACTTTGTAGTTCAGTCAGATCATATCACTTAAAAAAGATCCATTGCATTGCATTGTGGAGGACGATAAAGAATGATGATTAGGACTGGACTGGATTTTGTACCCTGCAGTACATCTGTCAGTTCAAGTTTTCACCAGCATAAACTACGGTACTTTTTTTTTTATCTTTCACTGGGATGTGACACTGATGATTTTGGATATGTGTGGTTTCAGAGTCCATTGACTGCTAGAAAATGCTGATAATATTGAAATGTTCTTAATGACTTGCACTTATTGAATATCTGTCTTTCCTGATGTATTGAAAAGAATTTGCTGTCTAGCCAATTTACCTAAAGAATGCCAATAACAGCAAGAAGTAGCCTTAGAATTGCTGCCATATACTATATTTATTTTAAGTTAGGTTACCAGTTAGCAATTTTGTGTAGCTGTTAGCCTTCAAAAAGTGTGACACAATGGCATAGTGGTCAATGCCTCAGAGTGCTACAGACTGTGAGTTAATTCCCAACATGGTCAGTGTCATTGTGGAGTTTGCATGTTTTTGTGTCACATCCCACAGACAGGCTGTTAGGTTAATCTGTGGAGACCATGAGACTGGTATGAATAAGTGTGGATTGTTCATGAACTTGCCATGTGACAGACAGGCATCCCATTCAGGGTTATCTCCTGTCTAACAAACCTACTGCTGCTAGAATGGTCTGTGCTTCCTGCTACCCTACATCTGAATGAGCTGGTTCAAAACTGAGCCAAGAGATGGATGGTTTTGAAAGACACAGAGGTAAAGTTGGTTCCTGTTTTCCAATCATACTACAATGCATGTATACTGTAATTCACATTTTGCAGTTCACCTAAAACTTGTCTGCAAATTTGTCCCTTAAAACCCAGTCCCAAACAAAATATCAGGATTTTAAGATTTTCTTGATCATCAAATAATACTGAGTGTGTCAAGCATGTGAAATTTTATTTTGTTGTTTCTCAGGAAACTCACCAGCAATATTTTGTGTTGTGGTTCTGTCATTGTGGGTGTAGGAATTTTTATTTCATTTTAGGATTGTGTTCAAAATGAAATGATGACTTGAAAGTTTTGAAATAATATATCATTGTTTGTTTTTAGGTCGTTTTTGTGAGCATTTGCAGAAACTTCTGGGACTGTGGATTAGTAGCCTTAGACGATATCACTGTGACCCATGGAGACTGCCATATTACAGCTGGTATGAATCTGTGTTGAGAAAACATAAGTATCATTTTCAATCATTAAGAAAATGTAATAATTTGAAAAATGCATCTCTATAAATGAATGTCCCATAATTTATAAAGTACTCATGCCTGTATCCTGCAGACTTCGTTAGCTCCCTGGGAATGAGTTCTTTTGTAATTGTGGCATGTTACATAACCCAAATCTATATAGATATAATATAAAAAGGTGATACACCTCCCTTAGTGATACGGCAGTAAGAAATCACATAGGAGAAGTAACTTAACTTTGCTTAATGACAGCTTACCCTGCATAACAGATGAAAGAAGCCACTGGCAAGAACCCAGTTCAGGAGTGGGGGCCCAATGGGTAGAGTCTGCCATTTTGTCCATGCAGTGGAAGGATTTTCAGGATCGGATGGCATTGTCTTCCATCTGTCTGTCGGCTTCAAAGGTGTTCCGGGCAATGTTCCAAGGCCAAACAAGGCAAAAGAGGATACAGATTGATGCTGTCTTTGACACACAAAAATAGTATACAATGGTCCTCAGTGTGACTGCACATTTTGAAGTTGTCCCTAACTGTCTTGTCTTATGATGCTTGCCTGGCATTTTTTATATAGTAAACCCCTATGCTAAATCTGGCTCTGTGTCAACTGTGTATGTGAGTAGAAAAAGGCAGATTTATAAAATATATTTGCACAGAGCACAGTGAGATATTAAACTTATACACTTATTACAATGCCTTTTGTAAAAAGTAAAACTAGAATTAAAAACACCTCCTGTAAATGATAGGGGGACAAGAATATCACCAAATTACCAAAGTAATATGAAAAGGCAAATGCAAAGTACAAGCTAAGCAAAATTCAAATAAATGCTGCTGCTTCTCTCTGCTTTCTTTTTGTACTCATGTTAATAAGGTATGATAGCTTGCCCACTTGCCTATCACAAAGTGCCACAGTATAGCAATCCTCTTTTTCTCTCCCTTCCTCTCAATACCCACCTCCCTACTCCACATTCATAAAGACACTGGCCAAGAAGGGGCATTAAAGGATTAGTTCAGTTTTTTTGAAGTCAAAATTATCTCTTCACAAGCATGGTATATTTTAGTTTACCACATGAAATTGCATTCAAAAGTGAAGCATATCTTATTAATTTATAAAAATAACTATCCCTTTCTTGATTTTTATAATTGAGTAGATGGGTATCGGGGCCCAATTGCGGAGAGGAAAACATGACTTCCATGTTTCTGAGGCATGATTATGACAACAAAAGTAAACTGCAAATAATATATGTTATTACAGATTCTTGATACTATTTTCTTTTGCTTGCTTCTCTGCTTTGTCATGAGAGCCATTAGAGGACTTATGACAAACCTTGGTATGGCATGCACAAGCATGATAAAGAAAAAAAAATGAGCAAAAAATGAAATAATAAGGCGTGCAATAGATTAAATTGACATGCCACATTGCAACTATCAATTGTTTTAATGCATGATAAGTCTCCCTT
The DNA here is from genome assembly GCF_016835505.1 of Polypterus senegalus. Taxonomy (NCBI): domain Eukaryota; kingdom Metazoa; phylum Chordata; class Cladistia; order Polypteriformes; family Polypteridae; genus Polypterus; species Polypterus senegalus. Next base: position 61,408,922 of record NC_053157.1, on the reverse strand, counting down.
TCTGAGGAGATGGTAAAATAAGAATAAGGACAACATTTTTGAGTGAAAACTCATTGACACTCACTAATACCAATCAATTTATAAATTGAGAGAACCTGCAGATTCCACTTAGAAGCCAGAGCTAGGGGGACACTACCCTGGATAAGTGGGTTAGGAAGATGGATGGATGGATGGATGGAAATAATATCTGTTCAGTTGTCATTTGGTGGCATCTTGTATGCCTGCTCAATATTTTCTCTTACTAAAGCACATGAATGCTTATCAATCGTGCAGCAGTAGACGGTCTTTGCGAAGTAAAGAAATAAGCTTTGTGTAAGAATATACGCAATTGTTAAATGTACTATTTCAGTTATTATTATCTGGTTATCTGCAGAACAAAAACAGCAATTCACATCTGGACATCTTCATTCTATAATGTCAATATCGGTATATAGTGATAACTTTTTGTGGCGAATCCAAGCCCCTAGGGCTGAAAGAGTCCCACAGAGGAAGATAAATGGGGTAGCCAGCAAAGTGAAGTGCACAGACAGTCTTATTTTAATATGGCAGAAGCTCACAACAGTGGTTTTCTTATTTTCCTTCTTAAAATGACATGGACACAACGTTTTGCAATATGTGTTATCCCAAGATGCAGATCAATGCTCAATAACATTTGACTTGAAAAATTGACATTTTTAGTAAGAGTTAAGGCTTTTTCATCACTTTGGGTCTCTGGTGCCCATTAGCTGCATTATAAAATGCAAGAGTGGACTAGTTGTTTTTTTTTATTATAAAATGCACTTCACTTCGGAACACAATTTGCTGTGGCAAACTATTATATACTGTACTGTACACCAGTTGTGAATAAATCACTTCATTTTTGGGCCTCAGCTCTCATGTCATTTTATCTTATCCTTGATAAAAAGTAGCAAATATTATTTGTAATGATTTTATTTGGTGTCCTTGTGTTGTGGCTTGTACTGATATTTCAATGAGCTTGGCCAAATCATATTCTTTGCAATTAACATTATTATGACAATATGTAATGCAAATTATAGTAAGTATTAAGATGTCCCTTGTACTTTGTTTAGGTATTCATCATTCCCCTGCTGGAGAATGTAACTTTGACAAAAATGAGTGTGAATATATACAGGATGAGAAAGACAAAGGACAGTGGATTCGAAAAAGGGGCCAGACCCCAACATCTTATACTGGGCCTAAAGGTGATCACACAACAGGGGTGGGTGAGTCACATTATTATTATTCTTATCTTTTTCTCAAATTGAGGAAGAAAGCACAGTTTATTTGTACACTAAAATCATGACGCGGCACAAACTGATTAAGAAAAGGCAGATAGCTAAACATATACTGTAGTATGTGTGCAAATTAGGAGGACAACAATTATTTGACTGTATAAGGCAGCCATGCCTCATCCTTGAAATTCTAGTCTTAGGATACAGACCTTCAAACTGCTATGTTTGTTACCTCATATTTTTTTCATCAGTTTCACTATGAAATTTGCAAATATTTTTGATTTCAATTGTTGTTTGCTTTAATTTGTCTTCATGGTTTCTGATCTTCACCTGTTTGTGGCTTTTCTGCTTTATTCATCTCCTGGATTTTCTACCTCAGAATACTCTCATTGTGGACACTCAGTCTGTTCCTGGGTTATACTCTCAAAAAACATTCTTACATTCTCTCCTTTGGTGCACCTTAAGGTCTGCCAATCCCTAAACTCTGCTGCCTACAGACATTGGCATGTACTGTACAGTTAGTTTATCATTGCCAGTTCTTTCTGTTCTTTGGAGGTTCTTTAAGTTCAAGTTCATTCAATAGCTTTAATATTTTGACCCAGTTTACTGTCATTTTTTTTTTAGGTGGGGAAAAGGGCTTAAAATACTGCATTTTATTACAGTAATAATCCCATGTGTCTTAGATTTTCATGTTACTTATTGAACAAACTTTTGTTGGATTTTATTCTGCCGTGTTCCATTCTTATAATGCCCTTGGTGCAGCATCTGCTTACAATAAAATAAATAAATATCTTAACATAAACATAGAAAGATTGTTCAACATAGATGATAAGTAACTTCAAAAGTTAAAATCTTACTTCTAAATTCACAGAAGTACAAACTAAATGGTAATTTATTTTTTAAAACCATCATGCTTTCCTCATTGTCGGCTATGGTCAGTACTCTCAGCCACTTAATGCTAAAATAATACTATTACCTTTTTCACTTCCAATGTTCCAATTATTTTAGCAGAACTGATAATTTAATGTAATGCCTTTTCAGGTTACTATATGTACATTGAAGCTTCACACATGTTTCCTGGACATAATACCCGTTTGCTGTCCTCAAATCTTCGTGGATTTCTGCACCAGCAGTGCTTGACCTTTTTCTACAGCATGTATGGGTCTGGGACTGGCATGTTAAGTGTGTATTTAAAAAAGAACGGAGACAAAAGAGAAATTTTGCTTTGGAGGCGGAGAGGAGAACAAAGTATCTCTTGGCTTAAAGGCTCTGTAGAATATGCATGTGAGCAAAACCACCAGGTAAGTAATGATCATTCCTTTGTGTTAAAGTGGAAAACCTCAGTTCAAAAGCATTTCAAAGGGTGTTAACAACATTTAATCTATGTGTGGCCTAGAGCAGTTTTTATCACCACCACTATCATTAATGCTTCCATTGCAGATTGTCTTTGAAGCAATTCGGGGCATTTCCATCAGAAGTGATATTGCAATTGATGATATTGTAATGAAGAAGGGACCCTGCAAAGGTTGGTTTACTTCTACTATAATAAAGAATTTACATGTATAAATATACAAGAATGATGTCTTATTTTGTACTTGTAGAAAACATTCAGTCAACTTCTCTGGTGTATTGGGTACAGTTTAAATTAATTTATCTATACTAAAGACTACAGATTTAATTTTATATAATACCAGACCCTAAAATAAAGAAATTAATAACAGTAAAAGTTAAATATTTTATAAAGAAATTTTCACTTCCAATAACAAGGTCACAATTCCTGCTCTATCAAGTAAGTCTGCCTTTAATAGAAGTTAAATTCTATAAACCTAATTTAATGATTGGATATAGATTCCCTTTTGCAATTCTTTACTTCCATTTTCTTCCTATTCTAATATTGCACCATTATGTGTGTTTTTACTAAACAGGCTTTTTATATTAATAAATGTGAAAGCGTTCTTGGAAAAAAATGTAAAAAGTCTCATATAACTTGTGTTGCATTATACACATGTCCGTTATCCATTTATATGGTCAAAACTTCTGTGCATTTTTTTGCTACGATATTATTAATAGCTACTTTCTGAAAGCTCTTGACCAATAAATGAGGGAGAGAGGTGGATCTTCTTGTTTGTCATTGGACAGAACTGCTCACCATTACTGTTCTGTTACATCATAAACTGTTTTCTCTTATTTACAGTAGCACTGAGAAAGTTCACATCAACTTTTATATTTTGTATATTTTCCTCTTTTATTAGTCCAGCAGCCGCTAAGATCCCCAGTATGAATTAATAAAAACTCAGGGGGAGGTGAACAAACAAGCTGCTTGTACGCCAACTCACATCTTTGGCTTCTTGAGGTATATTAAATATGAATGTTAAGAAAAAGGAAGTGAATGTAAGACTTTTATCTGGAAATGAATGGAAGAGTTAAAGAATTATGTAAGGATCTCACTATAAAAATCCTCATAGGGTGAAATAATATGTACTCAGTATTTACAGTACATTATGATAAAACAACCACACAGTACTTTTTCAGCTCCACCACCACTTCTCTCACTTCTGTGCAAATTGAATCATTCTATGGCTGGCAGTTTGGCCAAATGTATGTGATAAACAAAAGACGTTCAGCCCGTATCAGCTGTTTTTTTCAACTTCTAGAACATTATTACTATTATTATTATTGTTTTCATTTGCTACTCAGCCATAAATCAACACATGACTTCCAATTTGAATTTGTACATTTTTGATTAATTTTGTTCCATTTGTTGCATTCTGTTACTGGATTTCAGTAGTTGGACTTGTTTGACATTTGATTGCCTTTTGGTGTCTTTGTGCCTCTTTTCTCCTCTTGTGAGCTTTTCTTTTCATTTTTGAAGTTCTAAAAATGCATTTTTTGGTGCACTTCTGTGTAGAAGCTGAGGTGTTCAGTCATTTTTATTTTGTGAGGCCTTTAGATATATTAGTGGGACATTTTAGGTATATTTTTAAAGATTAAATTCCTTTCGAATCTGCAAGGCCTGAGGCAAGCCAGTAGAGCTGGGAATAGACCCATTGGGATGAAGCCTTTTTACAGGTAGGCATAAGAAGCCTAGCCTGCTCAGTGAAGCCTTCTGGGGTCATCAAACACCATTCTATTTATGGTTCTGTGACAGTACAGGTTGGCTCCACACTCCTCAATTGGTTTTGGGAGCTTTTCCAACCTGGCACCGTTGATAGTCTTAGAAAGAGATAAACCAGGCAAATGAGGACACACACATGCAACAAAGGGTAGGTGCAAAAAATTATTGAGTGCTTTTACTAAAATCCCAAAAGGAAAACAGTGCAAATAGTTCAAACAGTGCAGTGACTCAACTCATCAATAAATAAATAAATAATCCAATAAAAACAGTGAAAATATGGAGGTTGAAAATTCCAAATTAATAAATCCATAAAAATGAGTTTAAAATCCAAGGCAGACCTTTAAAACTCACAAGCACCAATGCTTCCGTTTAAAATTGAGGTCTCCTCTGCATACCCTAACTGGGCTCATGCAGCCAGAGAGGAGGCCCTACCAACAAGTGCAGTCAATCAACACCTGTCTTGGGTCCCCAGTGCTGGCCTTTGGCATCCATGGGGTGCTGTGCCAAGCAGCACACCTCTCCCAACGCCTACCCTTTGGCGTCTGCGGGAGACAAATCAAGCTGCTCCTACTCTCTGGCAATCGCTCAGTACGATCACCCTGTCTCCAGCCCCAGGCTCCTCTCCCTGAGGCTCACTCCCGACCACATGTCTGTGATGGTGCAGGTCAGCTGCACGCTACCAGGTCCATCTGGGAAGCCTCTTGAACCCACCATTGCCCACCATTTCTGTGGGATGTGCCTAGAAAATGAAGACACTCACTCAAAACAAGGGGGGGGGGGTGCAAAAGTGAACATAGTGGTTTTATTAAAACCATCAAAAAACAAATATTGTCCAAAAAGTGCAGTGCTCTCTTCAATAAATAAATATTCCATTAAACAGGTGATAATCCATGGGATTAAAATCAGATTAAAACCAACAGCCATTGGGTCCTTCATATTCTGACAGGCGAGCCCAGCACCTCTACAATTCTGCCTCCCTGGCTCACCCATTGCTCTCTCAGGCGGTGGAGACTCAAACAGCCGCAGTCCTCACCACCCGACTGCCGGCAGGACCACTCAGGGTTGGTTGTCCTTCTGTCTTCTCATACCTTGGATTCATGGGATAGGACGCCACCTTGATCATTCCCACTCATCAACAATATTCAGTAGGGGTGATCCACACCTAGAGTACCGATCTTTCACTCTTTTGTGGGCCTATGACTGCGCTGCATTGCACCCACACTGCATCCTGCCTCTCTCCACAATGCTATTCTTATGGTGCTCTCTCCCTATCTCATTTTTGTACTTCCCCTTTGTCCCATGCAGGCTTCTTTAACTTCTGCTTCCTAATTGATTTTGGGTGCAAGCAGCTGCTCCCTCCATGGCATTATTGACTGATCTGCCCGCCACTACACGTGTATGAGGCTCAGTCAGTCAGCTCCCCAGTGAACGCCTTCATGAACATCCGCACCCAATTAGAGTCTGCACCTTCTCAGGGCATGATTATTTATTTACAATTGGCAACTGATTTCCTAGCCACGGATCCACTATGCCACAATGCCTCCATTCTCAACATTAATTTTTCTGTTCCATCTGTTAACATTTTTTGTTCACTTTCTTGTCCTGCTATCTTGCCTGATTGGCGCAGGCGTGATATGCCTCCACCTCTAAGGTGTGAATGAGGCACCTGACTGATGTTCACTTTCACATGTGTATGCGCAATTAGCCAGGCATCCCAACTATCCCAGCCATCTCAGGAGTGAAGCCTGCTCTCACAGTCTCACACCCAATTGGAGCCTGCACTTTCAAGGACAATATTATTTATTTAAATCTGCCCTATGCCACGGACCACATATCACAGGTTCTGACTCCAATTCATGACAACAGGAATTTTACGATGTTTTCTCTAAACAAAACTCATTAATACTTCTGTCATAGACCACAGTGTAACTAACGTACTGTCTAAAGTAGCTTTGCCAAAGGAATATATCTACCTGCTCTCCTATGTCGAGTTAAGAGCCAGTTTCCTTCTAAACCTGATGGCGCCTTATGGGCAGTGTTATGTCATAGTAAACACTATTTTTTGTAAGCTTTATTTTGTTTGGGAATGATTCTGAATTCATTTGAATTTTCCAATCTATTATTTATGTGATATGAATCACATGTCACATGAATCATAGCATGAGTTGAGATTATCCTTTAGTTGGATAAAAAAACAACAAACCTTTAGTGTGAACGATTTTCTTTTCTGAGTAGGCCAAGCGTTTTGTTTCGGTTTCAATCTGTTTTGACTTGGCGTTTTATTTTTGGTTTGGTCGCTTGTGGTACTTTTGATTTCCCCCTTTAGACCTTTGCCTGGCACTAATTAAGATTCTGGTACAGATTACTGTCTCCTGGTATTCATCACTTACAATAATTCGAGAGATACTGTTTCATCACAAAGAGGTTCATATAATGAAGACATTTACATGACTCTTTGTTTCATGTGACTATTTTGACAGATAATCTACTTAAATGTTTCAAATACCAAAGCCAGTTTACAGTAATTCCATGTTCTCATGCTATGGGAATTTTCAGACTTCCCACATGAGATGTCTTAGCTTTGTTGTGTTCAGGTGAATTACCGGTTTGCTCTTTGAAGGAAACATAAGGTTGCTGTTGATTTGTTTGTCGATCTGTGGAAAAAGCAATTAAGGATTAACTGTAATTTTTGTAAATATAAAACACAAACCAAATTCTTTAAGCATGCATCTCTCCAAATACAATGATGCAGCTATAAAGTTGCATTTCTGACTAAGTATATTTTTAATTTCTTTATTTATATTATTCAATGTTTTCTCTTTCTCCAGATTGTCCCACTGGGAGCTACCAGAATGAAGGGCATTCTGAAAAAAACCTTCATTTGCTTTCTGTCCCAAAGACAAATAACCTCCGCATTTGTCTCACCAATCATGTGTCCTTCCAACTATTGCCGCCTTTATCTACTTCATTTAATCCACATTACCTAGAATGTGAATAATATATTTATACACTAAAATTGAGGAGCATATTAAATTAATTAAGGATGGATATAATTCTTACTAACTGCAAATTATGTTATAATTTAATCCACAGATCTGGAGGAAAGATCATTTGACCACTCAGGGTTCTCTGAAAACTTCAATGTCATTGATTACTAAAAAGGATTGTAACGGAGAGTGAAGATAAAAGAAGAACAGCTAACATAGAAAAAAGACGAGGAGACTGAAGAACACACAATCTCAAAAACATTATATTTGAAGAGTCACCCTTTTTCAGTGAATGGATGAAAGCAGATGTCCAGCACTGGATTTAAAGGAAACATACAGCATCAAAAAGAAAACCAAATCAATACGGTACAATGAAATAATCCAGTACAATTATGCACCTTAGTGCCATCGGTTTTTTGTATGAGTATTAAATGAACAGACCTGTTAGACTTACAGCACATGTGATGTTTTAAAGACCAAAAAGCCAGTCTGTAGCTACAAATGTGTGTCTGTAGGCTTGAGAAATATATGCACTGATTCCTAGAGTTTTCAATACCATAATTGTTTAGTTTGGCTTCTATTGTGAATAATATTCACTGTCAGTAATTTACATGAGTGTCTTGTTTATGAAGTTGGAAAGCAGGTGCATTAAGTAATATAATGAAAAGATTAAAAAGCACATATGCATAAATACATATATTTTAAACAGCATTTTCTCTCATGTAAAACTTTTGACATTTACTGTATATTGATTGTATCCCAATACCAATAACTTAAAGAATGAACACTATTTTCTTTGCATGAAGCGGGCTTCATGTGGATGCAGTATAATTATTTTCTTAAAAAGGAAATTTGTAGCTTTTCCATACGTTGGTCATTATATTGACATGAAAATAATGCACACCAAAATGCATTTCACAATTCAATGTGTTAAAAAAACAGCACTGGAGAGGTATGTACAGGCTGAAACTAGAATTGATGGCCTGATCCTTCACAGTATCATTTCTAAAAAAAAATACAGTTCCTGATTTATCATTTGTCAAATGAAATATTTCATTTTTACTGTATATGCACTGGAAATTCACTGTAGTGACATTTTCTACAGATACACCCTTGCATTTCTTTAATATTCTCAAGTCAGTAATGTACATGGTACTGGCTGGGGCAAAACCTGAGAGTTATTTTAATGTATGTTTTAATTTACAATAAGCTCCTTACTGAGATACATAGGTTTCCTACACTTAAACAAAAAATAAGTTTTGAGATTATTCAGAAAAACACAGAGATGATTAACAGCATGCATATTTCAATGTGTTACTCTTAATCAAATCCATGTTACCTGAAGTGTTTTCCAGATCAGTTTATTTGGTTCATAAGCAGTCTCCTTGTGGGCTTGTTGCTGAGTCAATACCGTTTGTATAGTCATGTGCGCGTGTTTTTTTTTTCTTTGTTTTGTTATTTTTTTGGTTTAGGATTGACGAGCCTCACTAGGCAATAATAATTTTTACACCATCATCTGAGCCTCTTAGTGTTTACTTGCTGCAGAATTTAAACAGTCTGTTCAGTGTCCTCTAACAGTGCCCTTCTTAGGTCTCAGGTTTTGTCTTGTTGTTTATTTTTCTGGTGTTTCAACATGTTTGTGTCAGCCCTTGAGTTTTGAGTTTCACTTGCCCTTTAGTGTGTGTAATGCTAAGCTCATACTGTCACATTGCGTGACTTGACTAAATTCTTGCCTGGTCATTCGTGTTCTTCTTCACTCCCAATCAGCTTACTGGTCTTAGAAATTGCGTTCTCATTGACTATGCTAAACACCCTTCTCAACACTCCGGACATTCCTTCTGCCAGGTGAAAACCCACCTCTGTGGCTGACGTTAAACATCACTGGCACAGAGAGATGCATGCAATAAAAGGATTAATTTGAGTGATATGGGCAGCAATGAAAATGGGAGCCTCTACATGTAATTTCCACAGAAAAGATGCTGCCAAGCAAAATGGTAGGATGGACACAGTCAATAGGATTCTGTGCTGGTCATCTCATTTCCTGAAAATTCAATTTACTGAACAGTGATAAATGCTAAACAAGAGGAGTCTCAGAATGAATCTTGACAAAAATTCCGGCACCACAGGTGTTTGGTTCTATCCGTGACATGTAGCAACATTACAATGACCTTTTGATTTTTTTTTCCGCTCGCCTTTATTTTTGCTCAGTCTATTTGCTACATATGTTACCTGATCCACAAATTATGAACTATATTTTCCATGCTGGCAAAAGGCCTCATTCTTTGCAAATGGCAGTCTGCTTAAGAGGTAAATAATGAAATATGCTCAGTACAATGTGGTGTGAAGTGGTATGATATCCAAACTTCTATTTTATAACTAGTTTAATCAAATAGAACAGCATATAAATCTGAAAGAGAGAAAGTAAAGGATATACCTTGAAAAAATAAAGTTGGAGATGCTTAAACCTCCTAAGGTGTGCAGAGCTGAGCTGTACCCCCATAATGCATGATTTTAAAGTAGCATCTTTTGCCAAAAATGGATTCTGGTTTATCAAAGTATTTACACACTCTTACTGGGGATATTTAGAAACATGAATGTTTGACAACAGGATGTATACAGAAGACAAAGAAAACATATCTTGATAAATATCATTTTAACTTTTCACTAAAGCAGAAAATAGTAAATACCATATGCTTGTGGTGCTAATACACCATTGCTGTTCAACATTGATTAATTGACATTAATTAATATTAATTCACTTACTGTGTAAGGAGGTGAAGTTCATGGACTTACCCATTTAAAAAACTAGGGGGCTTTGCCACCTGCTCGCTTTGCTCGCCAACCACCGTGCGGGCGCTACACGCTAGCCACTTTGTGGTTCAGCCTCTCACGTATGGGGATGTTGATGTACAATTTAAACATTGTATTGTTATTTTCATGGGAATTGTTACATATGCATAATAGAACTAACTATTTTACATTTCAGCTAGTAATTAACCATATTAAAAAATAGTAAAACGTAATAATTTGAAAGTAAATGATGTTTCATATTGCGTTAGATTTATTCATTGCGTTATATGATTTTGTTTGGTTTGGATTTGATTCTGTGTTTGGACTTATATCATGACAACACAACGTATAGCTGCCCATGAGTGAATTTCGTTTCTTTCTCTCTAATAAATAAACTGACTTTTTCAAATGTTTGTCTCTGTGATTTGTTAATTGCCTTACGGGAAACTTTAATGTTTTAATAAGAATGTAATTTTAAGATCTCCTTTGGTGTCTTATGTTAACAGCGGGAGATGTACTACATTACCTTTCTTGGATACATCCTTCTTTCTACAGTAATTCGGCCGGTGGAAGACCATACAGTGTTAATGGTTGTAGATATTCTTTGGGATATTGTAAGCTGATGTTTTCATCTTCCACACGATCAACACCAACTGTTTCGGCATAGTCTACTGATATGCATTTAACCAATTTGCCATGTAACCAATCGACATTTTTTGCGTTAATTTGTTTGACTTCATCGTTTCTCTGTGCTAGGATTGCCCGTATACTCATTTCTTCTGTTGATAACCCTTTTAGATGAAATTCTTCAATAACATTTGGATATAATAAGTCTTCTTTTATTGGGAACTTAAAGTGAGGAAAATGTAAAAATTTATATGAGCTAAGAGAGCAGGAACTGTGTCTGTCAAAAGCATTCACACAAATGAGAGGTGAGAGTGCAGTGTGTGTGGTTGAATATGATTGAGAGAAGGGCATGACTTGAAAAAATCTCATGGCCAAAGTCTCGTCTCACGCGACTTGAAATTATCTCTTTAAAAATTCTCATCACAGGATTTCCTTTTATAATAGAGAGATAACTTTCAGACACCCATTGAGCAATTGTTGGAATTGTAACACAAATTAAGAATAACTTGACAACTTGCCATCTTACAGGAGACATAAGAAATTCATGTTTTTCAGTATGGAAGACACATTATGTTTTTAAGTCTTTCTGCATTTGATATGGCCACCAAACTGCAGCAAATTTTGTTGTGCTGCTGCGCAACAGCCATTTTAGGACATCATTTAATGATAAAAGTAGTGAGTAAAAGAGCAGCACACTCATGAACATGTACTTGTCCTGACTCTGCAGGAAACAGTTGACTAATTTTTGACATGTGTGAAAAAGATCAAAAACAAAACATAAATGAAGTAACTGAAACTCAAATGAGAGGCAGCAAGTCAAAAATCAGGCAAGAAGTCAAAACCAGGCAATACTCGAAGATCAATTAGCCAAGAGAGTTTTTTTAAAGGATTTATCTGAAAATTAGATAAAGTTAGTGTTTATGCTGACTTTCTATCCCATTGTACCAATGAACTCAACCGCAGAGACTATATGCCCCTAGAAACGTGGGATGCAATCCTAATGATGACTACAAAAAATGGCATCTTAAGACTGAAAAAGGCAATAGGGAACTAAAATTCAGCCCTGATCATGACAATGCTCAAGCACTTTGACTGTTAGCCTTAGCAAAATTTACTAATCTATTATTTTGGATATCTGCCTATTTATTAATATGTTCCTGCTTGTGTTTTTAATTGGCAATCGGTTCTTGCTCCTTCCATTTGCTTACAAACACTTAAGTATTTTATTATTAATTTTCATTCAGTTTTTCCTGATGAGGACCAGTGGCAACATACAAACCTGAACTGACCAGGCTGCTGTATCCCCTGCAACTTTATTCTAGTATTCTAAAAAATTCAAAAGGTTAAAATATATTACTGTTTTACAGAAAACATCTAAGGCCGAAGGTGCTAAGATATTTGTCCTTATCAATGTTTTTACATCAAAGAGTAAAATAACATTGTTTTATTTCTATACTTTTTCTACAGCTTATTTTTAATTTTTCCTGGCTCAAGACATCTTTCTTGTTGGAATTAGTTTGGCTCAGCTGCCTGTTGATATCACTAATTTAATAAGTCAGAAGTGCTTCAAAAACTGCTAATACTATCTACAACCTTAAAGTGGCTCTCTAACCATCAGGTAGCAGCTTTAGTAAGTGACAGTCAGCAAGTCCTGGGGACATGTCTGGCCACCATGGGCATAATAATGTATTACTATGGCAATCAGTTATCTAATTTGCAAATATATACATAAAGCTTTTGGGGCTCAGAAATACACTAAACCTTAAGATGATGGTGAAATTATTCATTTAATCAACTATAATATACTGTATATAGTGGAAATCTAATAGCAATCTTAACACATGTCAAGTTTATACATTTTTGCCATGAAAAAGTGTGTTCCTAAGTTAAAAGAATAAGAGGAAAACTGGTAACTGTACAATAGCATTAGACATTCCAGTTATGCCCATTAGTAGCCCCTAGGATGGAAAGTAAGCTGATTAGCAACTCTTAAACTGTGCCTTGATTATGTATTGTTACTGTTTTGTCAGAAAAACGAATAGTAGTTGTAAAGGTGGGGCCAGACCCTATGACACAGTCTGTTTCTATAGGATGGTCCAGATCTAATTATGCAACTTGTAATGCAATGCAGGAAAACAATTCAAGACAAAAGAATTGTTCAAAATATCTTGTAATAAACGAAAATGGACTTACATTGAATTAATTCACTGATTTTCCATGTAATGTCCCACTTGTCTGCCATTCAGTTGGATACAGGCTCGGAGTAATAAACTTAAGTTATAGTGTAATAAAAATTGCATAATTAGATCTGGGCGACCCTGTATTATGAGGCTGCACTCTGACTCTAAACATGCTTATAGAGTAACTATCCCTACACTACCACTGTAGTGTCATAAAGTGTCATTTGACTGTGGTGCTCTAAAGTAGTAGACACAACAAGAGAAACTATTCCCTGCACTGTTATTACAATATTGAAATTCAGTTTAAGAGATGATACAGGAATAGGGAGACTGCAGTAAATATGCCTTTCTAATAATCTTTGACTTTTATGTGTTCCAGATGGAATGTATGGTAAAAATTACAAGAATATAGGGAGTCATAATTTGATCTAATGAACAACAACTCATTTGTGATGATGGCTACAATTCTTATTTGCTTCCCACTAGCTGAGATTTAGTAGCAAATTAAGACCTTGACCTCTTTACTATGATTTTGTTTCACAGTGGGATGCTGACTCAGGGCTTCTTTTTAATAGCTGTTTTGTATCTGTTTTTAGAGCATCTAAGCATAATGTGTGCATATCATATTGTTTATGAGTTGCAGATAATGTAATTCTTGTTAGTTGTACATGTGAATAAATTTAATAAAACCAGTTTTACACACCTTTGTGCTGGAAAATGAACCTATAATTTTTTTAAACACTGCTTGTTAAGAGTTTGTGTATCCCCAGTGGAGACACATAAACTTTTGTGTTCATGGTACATGTCTGACATGCAGTAACTTCAGTTTCCAAATGCTGGTGGGGAGGGAATTCAGCCTACCAGTCAGGCTAAGAGCAGAAACACTTGACAAAAGTCTGTATTGTGTTTATGCTGATTTTCCCAATTTTTTTTCATCTTTTGATTTCTTATTTGTTCTCATCTTTGTAGGATTATGGATCATGCTATCTATTATGTGTACACTTCATTCTAATGGACATGATAGCAGTTTTGACTACACAAGCCTATATTTCACACATTACATGGAACAATGAAGTGTTGAGGGGAGCACTACTATTGGCAAAGTGCAGGAATCAGTCATATAAAGGATGTCAATTCACCATTGGGTACACTCATGCCTGCAGCCTTTCTCATACCTTTCACAGCAGTTTGGATTTACTGGTATTTGGAGATGTGGAAGTAAAAACACTGTGGAAACACTTAAGCTTACCATGGACATTGACTTCACTAGGAATAAAAGCCAGTGTGTGGGAACTCTGTGATAGTAGTGGTAGCGATTTTAATAGAAATTAAGAAAAGGATTGTGTGGTTGCTTCACATCTTCACAGTCAAAGGCTTCAATCCGTACATATGTACCATCTGGGTATTATTTGCTCGATTCCATAATTTCCATGTGGGTTTTCCTCCCACATTCCAAAGATGTGCAAGTATAATTCTAGACTTTATATTGATTCTGCATAAGTGAGTGTGGTTATGCATGTGATTGTGGCCTGATATCCCATGAAGAGTTGGTTTGTGTGTTGTTACTGATTTTCTGGCAAAGACTGTAGCCCTTGTGACTCTGAACTTGAATAAAAGGATTGAATAATGGATTACTTGATTGATGTTTCAATGTAGACATTGTGCAAAAGATTTTAGTGTTTTCAAATTGACAGTTGGTCTAAAAGCTTTGGTGAGACAAGAATTTTAGTTCTCAGTTAGTGAGAAAATAGAAATGAGTGGTTTCAGAACATTAATTTATTTAGTAAAATGTTAAGTATTTTAATCCATTTAATTTAATGCCTCATTTCACATGTTGTGGTGTGTAGCACTGTAAGGATGTCAGTGTAGGTGACACTTTCCAGAAAATATTTAATATTATGGAACGTGTCCAGTAGTTGGCGAAATAAAAAATAGAAAGTATCAGTAGTCTCCAATATACCGTTCATTTCTTCATTATAGTAATAGCATTTATGCCCAGGATATGTGATAGTAACCAGAAACAAATAATGAAATAAAATATATCAGTACACATTACAGAAATGTTATGTTCATTAATTTATATACATTATTTCCAAAGCTTTAAAAAAGGATTCACCTATAAATGTCAATTGTCCTATTACTTCCCATGCCTACTTATCCCTGTTAGATGAAATTGTAAGGAAGTGCAAGGTATTAAAATACTCTGAATGTGGTTGGTGATCAGTTTAGTAGCAAAACTCAAGCTGTCCATGAACTTTTGGAGTCAAAGAAGGTCCATGAAAGTAACCAACATGAGTCTGGGGCTACTGTGCAGATTTCACATGCATAAGACAATCTATTTTGGAATTAATCCTGAGGTACAAACTGCATAAACTTGAAAGAACCTCCATTTATTAAAATACATGATACGAACTCCAGCTTTACAAAATCAGTGTTTTATAGTAAATTGTTATACTAAATGATTATGTATATTGTAATGAGTAGCAAAATAAAGAATATTTGTTTAGTCATCCATTATTTTCAATTTAAAAGTCTACTGGAGTAAGCAGAACTGATGTCAGCCAGCCCCTGAAGAAGGGATATTTTGTTCAGTGACACGAAGAAGACAATCGAGCAAAAGCTCTTCCTTATCACACTTTGAGAAATGTGAGATACACTGTCAGCTACTCATGTGTCAGGATTTAAAAAAAAAAAAAAAAACTAGTGAAGAGATAACTGATAACTCCAAAAGATACAATGCTTAATGTATTTCTTCAAGAACCTGTGTTATCAGTAAGCCTGAGGAAATAAAATTCAAAAATATGTGCAAGTGTAACTCTGAGATGACTGGTTTTATGTTGTCAGCCAGATGGTGAGTGAAGTGTTCAGGTACGTCTGCACTGATCTTGTTCTTATCTGGATGGTATAATTAACAATCTACTGGTTTTCACTAAAGCAAGCAGGTACTTTTACCATTGAGACACCTACAATATACAAAGTATGTCTAAATGTCATCTCTGTAATATCTTACGCAATGGTGCAGAATTAATTCAGATAATTTTATAGGTATCTAGTAAAAGCTTTCCTTAGACAAAAGACAAAGAGCAAAACATTTTTTAATGATAGAAACAATAGGATTTTCCTGCCCACTGTTTGTATTTGAAATGTGCATAAATACAATAAATACTGATTTTTTAATTGCTTTTTATTAACTTGTCTATTTTAAGAAGGATAAAATACTTCATTCAAATTCACTGTAAGTACTTGTAGCACCAAGATGTATCACTGAAAATGATGTGCATTTGGCAAAAGTGAACTTCATTTTTCTCTTACCTCCTATATATGTGCATGCTGTCGATTCTAGCTCGGCTTATATGAATGTGCTCCGTGATGAATTGGCAACAAATTCGTTTAGGGTTGGCTCCAAGGATTGAAGTTGATCTAGATAATATAAATAAAATATTCTCCTGACTCTGCCAAGGAAAAAGCAGTCCAGAAAACTGATTTCTTACTAACATTGTAGGGCGCTATATAAATGTAATTAATTATTATTATTATTATTATTACATTTTTTCACTCATTGAATTTAATTTCCTAGTGATAACTTGGAGTCCTCTTTTTCCAATGCAGTGAAGTTTGTTAAAGTCTACTCAGATTTTTTTTTTGTATCCTGAAAGAAGATATTATAAGGTCTGTGGGAGTTAGTCCCTTGAATTTAATATTATTTTGAAAAGCAAGATTCAGCTTTTTCTCTTGAGACAGTCATCTTGTTGGTACAGTAACTCCAAAATTGAGTAATACATAGACCGTCCTCTGCTGCCACCTAGTGCATAATCATGGGTTTTTACAACCACAACTGAACAAATGCTTTTGCCACCTTTTCCATCTTTAAGTATTTACAAGAAAATAAATGCCTCTATGTATAGCAAGCACATTTTCAAACCTTTACTTCCTTCATTTGTGATCCTAAAAGTGTTGCTCTTGTAACATACAGTATATGTAGACAGTATGCAGGTCACTGTGTTCTGTGTGTTTAAATAAGCTTTACAGTCATATGCAACCTTCTTACATATAGCTAATACTTAATTCAGTTTATATCTTAGTATTTCTTCCACTGTTTTGCACTTTTTATGAAAATATGTTAGCATTCGTTGTCTTGTACTTATCTTAGGTGGGTACTAATCAATTGTGTGTATGTCTGTCATGTAACTTGGAGAGTCGTGCAAGTCAAATTCGTTGTATGTGAGTATATTTGGTCAATAAATGTGATTCTGATTTAGATCTACCTAACCTGCTTAAGAAAAATGATTGCATGCACTATGTATTATTTGCACAATTTAATGTTATGTGACATTACTTGCTTTTCATTTTATTATAAATTCTTGCTTTTTGTTTTCACTGCTGTACTGTAGAAGTCTGTGAGGTAGCATTTCTTAGGCGAAAATATTTTAATTCTGGAGATTTCCTACAAAAATAGGAAAAGGCTCTTAGTTAAATATTGATTGGTTTATTGAACCAAAATAATATCGTAAAGTGTTTAAAAGTGCCATCACACACAGGTACTTGAAAACCCAAAACCATTTGACCCTGGATATGCTGGAGCTACACAACCAACACTTCTGAATGGCAGCCTTCCCTAATCTTCCATCCTTCACACTTCCGCACCCTCCAATGGCACTTGGAAAACATAATGGCAAGAGCACTGGGAGTCCCAAGAGTAACAACAACAACATTTATTTATATAGCACATTTTCATACAAACAATGCAGCTCAAAGTGCTTTACATGTTGAAGAAAGAGAAAAAAGACAGAATAAATAATTAAAATTAGGGAACACTAATTAACATAGAATAAAAGTAAGGTCCGATGGCCAGGGAGGACAGAAAAACAAAAAACAAAAAAAAAACTCTAAATGGCTGGAGAAAATAAATAAAATCTGCAGGGGTTCCAGGCATTCTACTTAACATAAATGACCTTAATCAGTCCTGATTGTATTCAGGGTTCTCATGGAAGAACGTGATGATGATAAGAGAGAGCAAGAGAGATAGTGAGTGCCTAAACTGCTGAACCTGTGTTCATCTCTGCCAACTTTCAACAGGGCTTTACTAAGAGAGCCTAACATGGAATATAAGTTGAGTGGTAAAAAAGCTAAGTATAAAATCATAGAATTATTATTTGTGTTGTGATTGCTTTGCTTTTGTTGTTGTTGTTGTTTTGCTGCTGTTATAGCTTTGAGGTGGTACTATAAGCAGAACTTCCTTTCCAGAAAGCATTTCTCAACATTGAACTTGGTCTGTTGGTGGAGTTAACACCTACTGCTGGACCCAATACCATAAGTGTTGTTTCAGTTCCCTGTATCTTAAAACAAAGCAGAAACACTATGTGATTCATCATGAAAATCACAAAGAAAGAAAAGTGCCCTGAAAAAAACCTGAAAAGATTATTGAAGTTATACAATTAATAGTTGTTTAAAATGATTACAGATATGTTTAATTATTGTTACACAACAAAGAATCAATTTTAATTCAATAATAAAAAAGATTAAGAAGTTAAGGAATAAAATTGCTTTCTTACACAATACACAAGTTGGGATAAAGTGGCATAATGGGTACATTTAAATATAAATAAACTTTACTTTCATCATGCATGTGTTATTATTTATTCATAAATACTGGACATGTTTAATCCCGTAAAGGTCTGTGGGCTGCTGGACAACAGGCAGGAGTAAACCAATAATGGAATGCTAGTCCATTAGAGGGTACACCAACTCTAATTCATACTGGGTCATGAAAGAACACCCATATCACCAGTTTAGAGTCACCAATCAAGAGGAAATCCATGTGGTCATACAAACTTTATTAAAGCAGTGAACATGGTTGGAATTGAAGTGAGGCCCCTGGAACTGGGAGATGCTATGCTGGCTACTGCAAAACTGTGCTGCACAGAAATATTGTAGCCATCCATTTCACTTTTATCCTGTATATCACCTTCCAGCTCACTGGAAGCATGAGATGTAAAACCATTGCTACTAGAGGTATAGTAAAATGTTTTGTAAACTGTTTTTATGCTATTATTAATGCATTTGTAAAAACTGTTATTAACTACTTTATTATCTACATAAAATAACATGACAATTATCAGGCGTCATTATGTACAGGGATTGGATGTAGTGCGTGATACAATCTAACAATGACTTGAGTTCAAAGGAGCTCAATGCCAAAATGAAGAAAATTATGTGAAGTGAGAAGGTCACACACTGTGATGTATTCCTCCAATATTTTTAAACTGTGCAGGACCTCTGTGAAGTAGGATGTAGCGTAAACGGGTGGCCTAAAAATGTTGGAAGTCTTTTTCACTTTCAAGGGGAATAATTTTAAAAAGAGCTGGTGGAGAAAAAAGGGCCCCTGCTGAAATTGTTTTTCTTAATAATTCTGAATAGCTCGGCTTTGCACTGCCCCTGTGGAACTGAATTATTTTTGACTCTTAATCATATGAATTTTAAAAATAGGAAATGAGTTAATTTTGCTGGTATAGACAATAACCATTGTGACTAAACTGATTGTTCACTTCTGGAAAGATTAAGATTTATTTTACATTTTTAAAGTTCAGACTCTTAAACATAATGGACTTACTATAACATTTAACAGAACTCATGTCAGTATTGTTTTACATTGAAATGTTGTGTGTTGGTTCGTTCCGTGCATTGTTACAATGTTGCTTTTCTTGCTGATTTATTACATTACCGATTTTTCAAATGTTAATTTTCCCCCTGTGCTTAAAAATCATTAAAAGCGGGTTGGATAGTTTATTCTAATGTAACAGCTGCGATCCACAGTACTAATTATCTTTTAAATGCTTAGATCATTTCACCTGTGGAATATGGCCGACAGCTTATCCCGGCCAATACTCCAAAGCCGCCAGATGGAGCCATCCCTGCAAGATGGAGGGGCCCCGAATTCCAGCAGGGCATTATGGAACTTGGAGTCTTTCATCACAGCCCTGCTGGATAACATGGGGGCCACCAGAGGATGCCGCCGGGAGGCCCAGGAACTTGTATTTTTTTTATAGCCCGGAAGTACTTCCCAGTTGAGGGGATGGAAAGAATGACGTACTTCCGGGCTGAAGAAAAGGAGTTTTCACCCGACTCAGAAATGTTATAAAGTCACATGGACTGAGGGACAGAAACACTTCAAGGACTTTAAAAGAACTGTGGGAGATCCCAGCGGTGAGCTGAGTTGTGAGGAAGGGTGACTGAGCTGCTGGAAGGTGCGGAGGATTATTGATTGTGATTATTGTGTATTGTTTATTATTGAAACTATAGTGGAGGTGGCGGTGCTTTGTGCACATTATTATTATAAATTAATTATTGGGACTTTTATCTGGTGTCTGGTGTGTGGTCTGAGGGTTCAAAGGGACAGCAGCACCCCCTATCTGTCACACACCACTTAATCTCTGTTTGCCTAAACCAAAAAGTTTCAACTCCTTCAGTACCTCTTCACAGCTCATACATCTTAGTCCCAGAATCACGCTAGCTACTCTCCAGTGGTCTTCCTCTAGTACTGCTACTTCTTTTTTGTAATATGGAGACCAACACTGAACACTGTACTCCAGATAAGGCCTCACTAGTGGATCATATTAGTTAGGTGTATCCTTCATTAACTTATACTTCACACACTGTAATACCTAGGGCAATGATTTACATAAATATACACTGTGACAAAACCACTAGGGGGCGTACCAGCCACCCAACCCGACACAGACAGACACGTGAGGCACACTTATAAAAACAAATAAATGTTTTATTTTTCTTCGCCTGTGGGCAAAGCCTTCCCCGTTCCCACAGGCACAACACAGTCCAAGCACTAAGCACAAAACCACACAATACTTCTCTTCTCCACCACTCCTCTCTGGCAAGCTTTGTCTCCCTTCTCCTGACTCTGGCCCCTGGAGTGGTAACTGCTGGCTCCTTTAATAGCCCACCCGGAAGTCCTTCAGGTGCTTGATGATTTACTTCCGGCAGTACTTCCAGGTGTGATGGAAGAACTGCCCATTAGGGCTCAGCAGCTACTGCTGCAGCACCCCCTGGAGGCGCCTGCGGATCCCAACTGGGTTGCACCAAACTCCAACTTCCATGGAGACCTGCAGGAGTCCGAGCAACCACTGTAACCCAGGGGGATTGCTATCTAGTGTCCCAGGGGAGGTAACGCTCTGGCCACGCTAGCTCCCCAGGTCTTCCCATGGTGGAGGCATCCCGGCCGGTCAAGGGCCCCAGCCACATGCCACAACACAGAAACTGAAACATAGCAAAAGCGTAGAACAAACAGATTCATCAGTTAATGTATGCTAGTGGACTGTGTCTAGCTAAACTACTATTTTTAGTTTTGTGTGGATTACAAATAGATGGTTCCCCTCTGCAGCTCACCCTCAAGTACACCACCTAAGGCCTTTTCCACACTGGTGTTCAGATCTTGGTTAAATGAATGTGCTCTGAGTGACCTAGGCATTAAAGTTGTGTTTTGTAGTGGCATTTAATTGACTTCAATATGACGTTACATTCACATTCATTTGCCTCTGGTAAACGCCAACCTGCAGCCCAGAATGCAGTTTTTTGTGTTTTCCTGTGGGGAAGCAGTTATCAGGCAGTCCACAGTGTTTTTAACCTGTGGGGTTCAAGGTTTATCCTTTATTGGATTCACAAAATATGGATCAGACCTGAATATTGACCTCCTTGTGTTAAAAATCCTCCTGATATGGTGAAGTAGGCAGAGAAAATATCGCCGCTGCTACTGGGTTCATTCTCTTATTACAAAGTGTGGATGTAATCTATGAAGAAATGCAAAAAAGAAAAGCTGGTACATCATATTACAAGCCAGTCAACCAATATGCAAGTCAGTGTTAGTCACATTGAAGTAAGCAAATATACTTTTTTAGCATAAACCTACAAACTGTTTCAAATTCATTATTATTATTATTATTATTTTGATGATAATGTTTATAAATGTGTGTGTGTGCAAAAGAAGGTTTACAGTTGTGAGTATGTAAAACAGAATTTATTCTTGTATTATTATTTATTTAGAGTATTTTTTTATTTGAATTATTTGTTTTCATTTTCTTAAAGTTGTTGAGTTACTAAACCTATTGTAACAATCATCTGCATGTTTTTTTTCCATACGAACAACTGTAAACATAGTTTTGCCCACCCTTAAAGTATATATATATATATATATATATATATATATATATTGTGGAAACCAGGGGTGCGTACAGCTGCCCCATCCTGACACAGACAGGCTGAGATAGCAGTGTAGCACACAACACACTTTATTTATAGCGGGGAAACACTTTTCTCATTCACCAGATCACAGCACAACATAGTCCTTTTCACCTCCACTTCTCCTCACAAACTTCGTTCTTCCTCCTGACTCTGGTCTTTGAGTAGTGGTGACTGGCCCAATATATTGGACACCCGGAAGGACTCTAGGTATCCAACGACCTTCTTCCGGCAGCACTTCTGGGTGTAGCAGAATGGCTGCCAATCAGGGCTCAGTAAACGTCCAGACACCCACTGACGGTGGCCACAAGCCCCAGCAGGGTTGAGCTTCCATGCTCCAAACCCATGGCCCTGCTGCAAGCTAGGGGGCCTGCCCTCTATTGGTCCAGGGGAGATAATGTACTGAAAAAGCTCTCTCCTCCAGTCCTCCCATCGTGGAGGGTAAAGGCCCCAGCTGTCCAGCACAATATATGTATTGTGGAGAAAAACAGCACATCATTGTATAGCACTCTGTGTTACAGCATCAGTGAGCAAATCTGTATGTTAGATGGTGTGGCGGATGGCTGGCACACATGCCCGGCCAGGACGCCCCTTTGGCACTGGATTCAGGGGAGCAGCCATGGGATGCACATTATGTCCCCCAGAACACTTGGTGGCAACCCCCTGGGTTGCATCGGGCCACAAGTATGTTACACTGGAGCTCATCCCTGTTGGGCTCTGTGGCCACTGCCAGGGGGAGCTGCAAGGCTTCCTGAGCCTGTGTGGGCTGTAACGCAGCCACACCCGGAAGTGCAGCCTAATTAGGCCAATTACCACCTGGAGCACTTCCAGGTGGGCTATAAAAGAAGCCTGCAGCGACTAATCAAGACGCCAGAGTCGGGAGGAGGAGGAGTGGGGTAAGATTTTGAGTATTTTGGTGTTTTGATTTTGGGTTTGCTTGTGCGGGACTGTGTTGTGGCTGAGGGACATGGGGAAAAAAAATAAATCACTTTGTGTTAATTTTACACGTGTCTCCGTTGTCAGTCTATATTGGGTCGGGTGCCTATACAGCCTTTCACAATGGATTTACACCATTGAAAGTACCTACAAACATAAATTAAGTAAATGAGGAGAGTATTTTCAAATGCTCCTCAATCACAATGCCCCAGAAAGACAGCAAGATGAACACTTGGATAGGCAAAATAAATATCATGATAATGAATAAACTTTGATGATGAAAAAGATTTCTTATTTTTACTTTTTTAATCATTTTAACATGAAATTAATTTTTTGTTTTAAATAGATTAACATTTGAAGTGAACTTCATCATTTCATTTATTGATGTTATATCATCCCATAATTATTAGTAGATTAATTACAAATATAAATCTCTGGCCCATTTGTGGGCACATCAAAAAATACAATAAATCATCATCAGTCAAAGAGACTTATACTTTACTTGACACAATCTCATGCAGAGTGTTGTTTTAAGTGTTCCCATTTCTATCTTTCAGAAAGGGCAGAGGAGAGGGGAACATGCTACACTAATTTCTGTGTACTTTGCACAGTATGGCATTTTAATTGCTCTCTGTGCAGCTCTCTCCCATTCTCCTTTCCAGGAATGCGTCTGTGCATCTCTCTTACATGCAGCTATGACCTTGTAGCACAGCAACTTCTAAACTCCCCCATTCTCTCCTCACAGGTGCTGTATGAATTGAAGACAGTTTGCTGTTCATTAGAATTTGGTGTCTGTGTACTTAGACTGAGCTAGTTGTGTGTAGAAAGAGTAAGCAGAACATAGAGGTTTCTGGGAAGTGTAGTGCATATGTAACATGAGTGAACGCTCATTGGCTGAATTGAAGGTCTTAGAGATATGTGGAAAGTCAGATGAGTGATGCTTTGAATGACTTGAAGACTTTGAGAAAGTGGTGCTAATTACATTATTTGGTTGTTTTGTAAAGGGGAATGATGTATAGAAAATGTATGTGCATGTCAGCTAGTGTACTCATTATGCATGTGTATTCTTAGGTGTGTTATGCGTATTATATGTTTAAAATGCATATGAATATTGTTCAATGGACTGATTTAGGATAGAAATATTTGAAAATATTATGTTAAGATTGTTAAAGTACTCAAGTGTATAATTAAAACAGGAAGAATAATAATTCGCTAGACTGACCAAATAAATTGTAATTG
Organism: Polypterus senegalus; assembly: GCF_016835505.1. NCBI lineage: Eukaryota > Metazoa > Chordata > Cladistia > Polypteriformes > Polypteridae > Polypterus > Polypterus senegalus. Next base: position 61,384,567 of record NC_053157.1, on the reverse strand, counting down.
CAGCAATCCTTCTAACCATTTCAGTAAATAAGCTATTAGTGTGAGTTTTACATAGAAAATATATAATAATGTATTCACTCCTGCCCTGAATGAAGGGAGGCGGCCTCTTTTATGTTCCCCCGGATTTGCTCCAGGTGTGCTCCGGCAATCTTCCACCGACACGCCCCAGTGTGGCGGAAGTGCCGGCTGTATCCCCGGAAGCACTCTGGATGTCCCTGCTCCTCTTCCCCCTAGCACTTTTTGGTGTGGCAGAAGTGCTGAGGTCCAGGGCTCTCCAGGCATTGGGGTGCCCCCTGGCGGTGACCACGGACCCCTACAGGGTAGAGCTTCAAATCTCTGCACCCGTGGCCCCCAAGGCAACCAGGGCAGTCGCTCCCTCATGGTCTGGAGAAGGCACAAGCCCTCCTCTGGTCCTCCTGAGTGTCCCGGCTGGGTACCACCCCCAGCCGTGTGCCACTATATATATATATATATATATATATATATATATATATATATATATATAATCCTCCCAGTAATAAGCCACAATTATACAATTATTGAGTAGTAAACCAATGAATCTTTCCTCCTTCTGTTCTTCAGCTGAGTGTTGCCCACTTCCTATGGACTTTGACTCCAAGAGCTATGAAAGCGGGAACCTTTTAAGGCGAACCCATGAATACATCCGGTGACATTACGTGGCCAGTTGGAAGTACTTCTGGGCTGCTAAAAAGCCAGGGAGATCCTCCTTCTGCAGCACCCTCTACTGTCCCTCTGGGAACCCTACAGGGCAGCAATTCCAGACTTCAACTCCCATGAAGTCTTGCAATCCTGTATCCAGATGGGAACCCTACATGAGTAACACTGTCACCTAGAGTGGTGGGGGATGAATTGCTCCCCTACTAGTTCCTGACATCTTTGGGCATCCCAATCAGGATGGGAATCAGAAGGTGTCCCGGCCAGGTGTTGCCCACACTTATTCCATCCTTCCATTATGACATGCCAGCCAGGTAAGGAATTTGTTTCTGTCCTGGGTGGAATGCCCACTTGTTCACTGAGGCATCTATCTATCAATCTATCTATATATTTATCTATCTATACACAATGTCACAGAAAGCTGGAGGTGGTACCCAGCTGGGACACCCAGGAGGACAGAGGAGGGCTTATGCCTCCCCCAGACCATGTGGGGGCAACTGCCCTGGTGGTTTTGGGGACCACAGGAACTGAGCTTGGAAGCTCAACCCTGTAGGGGCCCGTGGTCACCGCCAGGGGGCGTCCCAATGCCTGAGGAGCCCTGGCCCTTAGCACTTCCGCCACACCCTGCTGGCAGCACGCAGTCGGTACTTCCGGCACACTGGGGAGTGCCGGCGGAAGATTATCGGGAGGCACCTAGAGCACGTCCAGGTGGGGATAAAATGGCTGGAGTTGGGTGGAAGAGGAGAGAGCTCGGAGGAGAGGAGTGGAGGTTGACCAGAAGAGAGAAGAGGCATTGTGTAAGGGCCTGGGCTTTGAGGTGATTGGTGCTGCGGCACTGGGTTGTGTGTGGCATAACTGTAAATAATACTGTTGTGGTGCATTTAATGATGTCTGCCTGTCTGTGTTCGGGCTGGCCCCTCAACATACAGTATATATACTTATATATATATATATATATATATATATATATATATATATATATATATATATATATATATATATATATATATATATATATATATATATATATATAATATTTATATATTTATATATACTAAGGGAACACTTAATCATCACAGTCTAACACCAATCAGTGAAGCTTCACTAGTATCAGTCTGTCCAGTTAGGAAGTATAAGCGATTGTGAATCGACTCCACCCGCTTCGGTACAAATGAAAATGACAACAGGTGCACTGGAGTGGGACAGGAAAACCCCCAAAAACAGAATGGTTTTGCAGGTGGTCGCCACAGACAATTGCTCTCTGCTTATCCTTCCTGACTGATCCTTCTCTAGTTTTGTGCTTTGCTGGTGTTGTTTCTATTGCTAGTATCATGAGGCAGTACCTGCAGCCTAGTCAGGTTGCACAGCTAGTCCATCTCTTCTATGATGGCACCTCCATATGTGTCGTCACCCATCACAGTCTCAACAACAACAACATTTATTTGTATAGCACGTTTTCACACAAATGATGTAGCTCAAAGAGCTTTACCACATGAAGAAAGAAAAAAGAAAAAATATAAAAAATAGGCAATACTGATTAACAAAGAATAAAGTAGGGTCCAATGGCTAGGGAGGACAGAAAAAACAAAAAATAAAACTCCAGAGGGCTGGAGAAAAAACTAAATCTGCAGCGGTTCCAAGGCCATGAGACCACCCAGCCCCCACTATGCATTCTACCTAACATAAATAATCTAAATCAGTGCTCATGGTTTTCAGGCTTCACATGGAAGAATTAGATGATGATGATCATGTGGACCTCTGGCCTTCAATCTGGTGCTTTGATCAGGTGGTGGCGCAGATTGCCACCACAGAAAACGGGAAAAAGAACAGCAGAGAAAGTAGGGGTTAGTATGGATTTTGGAGCCATGAAAAAAATGATAATTAAATTCTGTGAGATGTTCAGCCCGGACACAACCAGATGGACACTGACAGCTCTTAAAACACATGCTTTTTATTAAATTAGTGTCCCCAAACACAAGTCCTGCACACACACAGTGCTCTAGCACCACAATACCCTTCCTCTGGCCTTTTAATGTCTATGGGCCGCCTTTCTTCCTCTCATCACTGTAGGTTCGTCCACCTCCAGCTCCCGACTCTAGCTCCCCAAGGAAAGCGGCCCCTTTTATATTCACCTGGACGTGCTCCAGGTGCTTGTTGATGACCTTCCATTGGCACTTCCTGGTGTGGCAGAAGTGCCGCACTAGCACCCGGAAGCGTCCCTGGAAGGTCCTTCCTCCACCTTCCCAGGTGTGGTGGAAGTGTTGTTCTCCCAGGCTCCATGAAGTTCGGGGCGTCCCCTGGTGCTGGCCACGGGCCCCAGTGGGTTTGAGCCTCCTTGCTCCATCCCCATGGCCCCCTCATTATCTAGGGCGGTTGCTCCCTTGTGGCCCGGGGGACGTATAGACCACCTCCTGGTCCTTCCAGGCATCCCGGCTGGGTCTGGCCCCCAGCCTCCTGCCACAATGCGTATACAGAATATCAGTTACACTAAAATACAGCTATGAGAAAGCCATGTTAAAGTAATGGGTTTTTAACAGTTTTTTAAAGTGCTCCACCATATTAGCCTGGCAAATTTCTATTGGTAAACTTTCCAGATTTTAAGTGCATAATAGCAGAAGGCTGCCTCACCACTTATTTTAAGTTTAGCTCTTGGAATTATAAGCAGACACTCCTTTGCAGTTCTAAGGTTACGAACTGGAGTGTAAGGTGAAAGGCATTCCGCGATACAGGACTCAGTGAGATTATTTATGGCTTTGTAAAACATAAGCAGTATTTTAAAGTCAATTCTAAATGACACGGGTAACCAATGTAGAGACATCAAAACTGGAGAGATTTGCTTGGATTTTCTCAAGAGCATGGAAGAGATACCAGGAGACAGGCCATTATATGAGGAGAGCTGGACAAGGCGGTAGAAGAGCATCAACCCAGCAGGAGGACCGGTATCTGCTCCTTTGTGTGAGGAGGAACAGGAGGAGCACTGCCAGAATTGCTTTTGAATTACTCTCAGAGTTCTGGACATGTAGAGAGAACAAATCTCACTGTCAAACAGGGGTACTAAAATGCAGTCCCTACACTACATGTAGTTCTCATGGGCAGACCTGTTATAACCTTCTTCTCCATTACCACTGTGGAAGTCAGGAATATTAAGCACAATACTGTCTAATGTGATAAATCTCCTAGATCATTACATCAACAGATTAAAGATGCCCTTCTGGCACCTCAAGCTTTTAACACACAATTGTTTCAGCCAGGTGGAACAGCCCACCCCAGGTCCAGTTAATGTTCACTACAGTGTTGAAGCTAGAGGAAAGACCAACCTGAGTCCACACCTCACACTAAAAGTAAATTCTATTGCCTAATGATATACCCCCAGCAAAGATAGCACTGATGACAGTTGCCTGAATAAACATCTGTAACTACTTCCTGGGAAGAGAGGGAGGAAAGAAGATGGACCATTGGATCTACAACAATAGTGTTGATTTACATATATGTTATTAAAAAGAGGGATTTTCAATGATTAATACACATATATTTACACTTCACATATTTATCTTTTTAGATTACATATTTTGTATTTTATACACATTAAGGTTTTACTAATAATTTAATAATTGTATTTTCCTAATACAACACAGATTGGAGTACTAACCAACACAAGACAGAGAACACAAAATGTATTTTATTTTTTGTTATACTTACTATTAAAGTTCTCCAGATGATAGTTTACATCAAAGCATTTTTGTTTTAAGCCTTTAAAGGACCATTGGCATAAACCTGGAATGCATGGCATTAACACCTATTTAACCTTATCTCATTACCTCAGTTACCACTAACATTTCTTGATGGATCTGTATGGCTTTTCCTCTCCCAGCTTATGTCCCATTCTATTTAATATATCTGACATTATAAGTTTAGCATAATATGTAATTTACATCATTAAAAGATAGATGATCAATTAAAAATATGAAATGAAAGTGATGCTAAATGAAAATCTGCCTCACTAGTTTCCTTCATTAACTCATAATAAGGGTTTATTACCATGCTTGCTAGATCCTGTTCTGATGAACTTATAGTGTTCATGAGTCACCACACTTCATATGTTCAGGTGTGGGCAGAGTTATTTACCAGAAGTTATTATTTCCTCTTTGTAAAATGATAGTCTCACCCCTGGTTAATTCAAACATCTGGGCTACTTTATAGCGGGCACTCCAAGAGTTATACAAGCTTCAAAAAGGATTTTTCCTTCACTGATCCCAGATTCCAGTTGGTTGTAATGCTACCTATTTTGTTTGTGATCACTGACCACTGGTCAGAATTCTTATCTACGGATACCTAAAGGGTGGTGTGATAATTGTTATTTGGCATATGTGATTCCTTATATAACAGTCCACCAGAAACACCCACTTGCCACCTCATTACAGAAGAAAAAGGGCAGCCCAAGTAATGTCATCTACAGTTCATCCAATTCCAGAATGGGTCTGTGAAATAGGAGTTATCCTTCCATCTGATCATTTGTTACCTTAAGCCTGAAGAATTTATGAAATGGTTTAGACTTTGCAAGTCATACCTAACATGACAGCTGATGATGTTGAAGAAATATCTGTGAAGATTGTGGCTATAAGGACAGTCACATTTCAGAACTGTATGGCTTTGGACAGGCTCCTTGCAATTCAAGGCTGGACTTGTGCAGTTGTCAATGTACAATACTGTATCTGTACTGCTGGCACATCTATGAACTTGTCATCACTAGATGACCACATCCATTATGCCCTGGATGATCTGAAGAAACCTTTGTTCTTCAGTGAAGCAGTGTTCTTCAGTGTATTACATCTTGCCTGAAGAAGGGGCCTGAGTTATCTCGAAAGCTTGCATATTGTAGTCTTTTAGTTAGCCAATGAAAGGTGTCATTTTGCTTGACTCTGCATTCATAGTGGCTAACATGGTACAACACCCTAGTACTTCTTCAGTGAAGAAAACAATGATGAGTGGCTCTTCCGTTGGTTATATGTGTTACCAGACTGATTGAAAGGACTATTAGTTGTGATTTTTGGCATACTAATTGTTGTACTTTGTATATATTCTTTAAATGTATTATGAATGTTTGCCAAAAAGGCTACAATGTCCAATATGGTGATTGTTCGGAGAAAGTCTTCATCCAACAAGGATGATGAGGAAGAACCTTAAGTTTCATGGCACATTACTTTAATGAGGATAGTGCTATTTTTGAACATTAAGACACTCTTTTGCTTTATTGTTTATAAAGAACAAAAAGGGAGCAATTGTAGGGAAAACCTTTATGTAACATTTTTTGCTTATTAAGCTTTTTAGTTATATTGCTTTATGACCAGCTACTCTAAGTAGGATGAGTTCATTCCAGTATGCAGACCTCAAGGTTGCCCCAACTTTAGAATAAATATTGTGTATCCATCTATGTAACCTAATAATGGATGATATAATGTCCCATATATTTACCTGTTTATATTAGATTAACATAAAGAGTGATAATAATTCTACATTTATATAGCGCTTTTCAAGGTACTCAGTGCTTTACAAGTGAGTTGGGAGCCACTTCAACCACCATTAATCCACGGATTAGGGGGCCAGAATGACCAGGCTGTGGTCGACAATTTGGCATGGACATCAAGATACACCATACTCTTTATAGACAGATAGATATGGATAGTGGCACACATGTGCAATTAGGAGGCAGTCAAAGAGCCTAAAGGTGAGTGAAATATCACGAGATAGAGGGTCATCACATGGTACTTACCTAGACATCTTTCATTGATATAAAACCTGAAGAAAAATATTTCCCTCAACTTCCGGTTTCCAAAATGGCCGCGATGATGTCACTTCCGGCTCCATCAAATCACCTCACTTCCGCCGCATCATGATGACGTTGGTTCTGGTTCCTGCTGCAACGTCACTTCCTGCCAACCATTTCCTGTCTCATCATCCCTTTTGTTATAAATCCGCCATTTTCTTTGAGTAAAATGTTCATTGTGCTAATCAAGACTTTGAATCGCTTTTTTCTTTATTGTTTGTACGACAATATACGGGGATGGTCCCCAAAACTTTTTGTTTTGTGACGTGTTATTTTTGCAAGAAATAATCACCACAATAGATACTTTATTAATCCCAATGGGAAATTCACATACTCCAGCAGCAGCATACTGATAAAGAACAATATTAAAGAGTGATTACAATGAAGGTATAACAGACAGACAATAATTTTGTATAATATTACCGTTTACCCCCCCGGGTGGAAGTGAAGAGTCACATAGTGTGGGGGAGGGATGATCTCCTGAGTCTGTCAGTGGAGCAGGACTGTAACAGCAGTCTGTCGCTGAAGCTGCTCCGCTGTCTGGAGATGATCCTGTTCAGTGGATTGTCCATGATTGACAGGAGCCTGCTCAGCGCCCATCGCTCTGCCACAGATGTCAAACTGTCCAGCTCCATGTCTACAATAGAGCCTGTCTTCCTTACCAGTTTGTCCAGGCGTGAGGCATCCCTCTTCTTTATGCTGCCTCCCCAACACACCACCACGTAGAAAAGGGCGCTCACCACAACCGTCTGATAGAACATCTGCAGCATCTTATTGCAGATGTTGAAGGACGCCAGCCTTCTAAGGAAATATAGTCAGCTCTGTCCTTTCTTACACAGAACATCAGTAATGGCAGTCCAGTCCAATTTATCATCCAGCTGCACTCCCAGGTGTTTATAGGTATGCACCCTCTGCACACAGTCACCTCTGATGATCACGGGGTCCATGAGGGGCCTGGGCCTCCTAAAATCCACCACCAGCTCCTTGGTTTTGCTGGCGTTCAGTTGTAGGTGGTTTGAGTCGCACCATTTAACAAAGTCCTTAATTAGTTTCCTATACTCCTCCTCCTGCCCACTCCTGATGCAGCGCACGATAGCAGTGAAAACTGCAAACTTTTGCACGTGGCAGGAATCCGAGTTGTATTGGAAGTCTGATGTATATAGGCTGAACAGGACTGGAGAAAGTACAGTCCCCTGCAGCACTCCTGTGTTGCTGACCACAATGTCAGACCTGCAGTTCCCGAGACACACATACTGAGGTCTGTCTTTAAGATAGTTCACGATCCATGCTACTAGGTATGAATCTACAGGTATGATCCAGGGATGCCCAGGGATCTTTAATGACTGCAGAAAGTCAGGAGCTCAGTTTTACGTCTCATCCAAAGAATGGTGCCATTTTTACAGTACAGTGTCCTTGTCACTTCACCGAGGAATTGGGATCCATATTCAGACCACATGGTAGGCACCCCCTACTGGTTTCATCAACACCTCTTCCAGCAGCATCCCAAACTTTTTCCTGGTTGGTCTCCCACCCAAGTACTGGCCAGGCTTGAACATGCTTAGCTTCAGGTGGATGACCTGTTCTGAAGTTCATGTGGTATGGCTTCTCTTATCAGCTATATGTTTTTATATTTTCATACAGTATAAAGGCTTTGCCTGACAAAGGACTGTCAACATAACTCTGATCACTGAATAAGTGTGAAATGTACTCAAAAGGCATTTTTGTTAATCTCTTACATATATAAGGGGTGGACAAAAAAAGGTTTACAGTTGTCAGTACACTAAACACAGGGTTAGTATTGGTTAGTAGGATCTTGTATTAAGTGCATTAAGTGTACTGTGCTATTGTGACATTCCTTTCAGTTAATAATGTTAACAAAGCAATTGAGTTAATAAAGCCATTGCATTAATCATAACCTGCATGTCTTTTTCCATATTATAAATTGTAAATCTACTTTTTGCCCACCCCTGTATGTTGCTGGAGTCTGGAGAACCTTTTTAAGTATGAGTGCTGAAGTGGATTGAAAATTACAAGACTTTTCAGGTGGAATATAAACACATGTTAAACACATGTTCTGTATAGAATTTATATTACACATCCTACCCCAAATATTACCACCAGTCAGTATAATGTATTAAGAGATGAAATTAGTGTTTAAATGTTGTTATATGTTCTATTACTGCCCCTAAGCAGAGAAATAACCCTTCTAGGGATGGCATACTGCATATTCTTAGAGTGAATCTAAAGACATTAATTTTCTTAATAGCTTCTTCAGCCTCCTCATTTCTTAAAAAAATGAGGAGGCTGTATTGTCAGCTGAGTAAATGTAACTTCTATTCTGAATAGACTGACAGCTTGAAAATGATTGGTTTGCTTGAGTCCTCACATTGGCATCCCGTCTGGGTAAGGTGAAATCCTTCATTCCGGTCAAGATGCCTGTTCTCCTCCTGCATTGGTTTGCTTCTCTTTTCTTTTCTTAGATCTTATTCTGACACATTTTGAGAACATTTTTCTTTTGCTTCCTTACACATATAATGATATATATGTTAAATTGATTTATTGAAGATTAATATACATACTGGTGCAATACTGTAAATAAATATACTGTATTTGTGACAAAAAAAACTTTTTTTTCACCAGGCCACCACCTTGCACTGCCCTCTCTGACCCCAAAACATACAAGTTGGAAATAACATATTGCTTAGTATGGCAAAGACCCCAATTAAAAAAGAAAAGTTAGTTTGAACAAAACCATGCAGTCACAGGGTGTCTCCACGACTGAGTTTGCAAATCAGTGATTACTAATTACTTTTACTCACTGAAACAGTCCTCAGTAGTTCTTTTTCTCTTTGCCATATTCTTAACAAAAAAGAGACCACATCAAAAAATGGTAATTGAGTCAGTTGGTAAAATAATGGTAAAAGAGTCAGTTACAAAAAAAAAATAGTAATTGATCTGTGCCACTTCATTCTACTATCTCTCTGCTTTGTTCTTTTGCATTATCTGCCTTTTTTCATTTCCTCAGTTATTTGTCTTATTGTGCGTGCACACACCACATACTCCGCACTGAAATGAGAATCCTTAGTGAAAATACACAAGCAATAACTAATTGTGGAAAATGTGGTGTTTCTATATTCCCTTTTTTATGTACAGTCAGACAATGTGCTGTTTTGGCTAAATCACCAGACCTTAAATCTCAAGGATGTCCATAAGTTGCCCCAGAAATGCATCAGTGAAATATACAGTAATAATCATTGTATTATTATTATTAACGACATGCATTTGAAGGGATGGAATCCCTGTTCTTTTCACCCCCATTTAAATTGTTGTCTGCGGCTCAGGGGATCACACATCTTACACCAATGAGATCAAAGGCAGAATATGCGCCTGGCATGAATTTTTACCGATGTATTCTCCTTTTCCACTGCAAATGTGTAACAAGCTTGCTCATTCAAGGCACACGCTGGCTACACCTGCTGCAAAATTGCTGCTCAATGCTGTTGCTCGACTTCCCAAATAATTTTAATTTGAATCCTGAAAATAAAACTCTTACCTCAAGAATTAATTTGCTAATTTTGAATTTATTTATGCTACTTCATAAAGCCTCGATATTAAAAGTGTTTTATGTCAGATGTAATTAAAAAAAAATTAAACCAACCGACCGAGTTTCACAACCTTTCGGTTTATCCGCTGCAGGGAACACGCTGATGACGTCACGTTTCCGCGCGCTCACTTTGCCTTTGAGTCGGAAGTTCTGCCTGCAGCACGTCAACGTGACTTTACACATCCTCGACACCCTTTGCTATATTGTAATAGCTGATATGGCGACATCTGAAAAGAGAAAGCTTTCCTGGGATAAAGACAACAGTGCTCGTGCAGGAACGTCGAAAATAAAAGGTGGGACTACTGCAGATGAAGGACAGCGGCAGTTCGTGGAGGGCTCCATCGTTAGGATCAAGCTTGTGAACTTCTTGTAAGTAGCTGACGTCCCTGACGCAAAACGCAGGAAACGAAACTGGCACCGTGGCGCTATTTATTTATTTTTGTACAGCGGGAAGCTGTGCAGGTCAAAAATGAAAACGCTTGATGATCGTAACGTAGTTGTCTTGTCACTTTTACGTTTCAAGTAGGCCCGTATAGTTTGCAGGTCCCTCATTTCGCTCAGTTGAGCTCCAGTCTGTACTCCACCATGGAGTGTGTTCGTGTAATTACATTCTTTGTGACTCTTTAACGGTTCTAAGTGAGATTTTTATCATTTAGAAGTGAATGTTTTAGATTTTAACAATTGCAAAGTATAATTTCGCTCAAAATATTTCATTGATCTGTTCAGACAGGCTCTTATTTCAGTGGCTTTCTTTGGCCAGTAGTTTGCAGCGTGTACAACTCCCAGAACACAGCGCTTGACATTTGGCAGATATGTGATAAAGTCGCCAACAAAAAGTAAACGTTGGATTATACAAAGCAATGCTTGAACAACTTCGTAATAAAGAGTGTGTTTTAAAAGTATTGCTGCGATGTCCTTTACAAGATCCCACGATGTGGTTACATTAAAAAAAAACAAAAAAAAAACTTGCAAACCTGCCTTAATTTGTGATTTGCCTCAGTATTAAAATTTGTACATCTGTAATTTTACAAACACGCCCTAGCCAAAACAAAGATAAAAATGAAAAATCTTCAATGAGCACACACCTTGTTAAATTACATACATACAGTACATTCTGAATATTTAAGATGAAGAGCATCACAGCAGGTATTGGTACTGCCTCAAGAATCCTGGCATCCTGAGCTCAGAGCACATACCTGGTCATTGTTGGTGTAGAGTTTGCACAAGTCACATAGTCTAGTCTGGTCTTTTTCAGGGTACTATTACTTTCCTTCCACGTCTCGAAAGATATGCTGGGTAGGTGTGCCTGGATGTGTGCTGAGAGAGAAACTTCCACATCTGTGTGCTGTCTTGAACCCAGTGTTAGTGGGATAGGCTCTTGTTCCTTGCAGCCCTGAATTGGATTAAGTATGCTTGAGAATGTGATTATTTATTAACATGACTAAAGTGAGTTGCATTATCTTAGTTGCATTTGGTACAAGATATGAATCAGTCTTGAAAGAGATGTTTGGATAAGAAAAGAAAATACCAACTTTATATGGACCAGTGACTGGACCTGTACTAAGATGATTTAATGGGTTGGCTTGCCGCTGAGCTACATTCCTTATTCTGTGATAAAAACTGAAGCATACCTTTATAAACAGTTTCATTTTAAGGCATTCTTGCATATCACATTTCACTGTGTGCTCTGCTGGTATGCCCCCGCTTGGTACTAATCCCCACAGGAAGACTTTTTATGGAGTATTATGGTATTTGCACTTCTTTTGCCTGAAGTTTGGGAAAATGTTGCAAATGGTTTTGCTGCACTTTAATTTAAACATTATTTTGCAAATATATAAAAAAAATGTGTTTCACAGTATTGCTGTTCCTGAAATGTAAATTACTATTTAAGTTCAAGATTTTAACTTTTAAAGTGTATTATTATTTGAAAGTTTTCAAACTGAATTTAAAGGAATATTTCAAGCAAACACATTTTTTATATTTGGTGTTTACCTCAAGTTTGTAGTTATGGCTGATTGAAAGTTTTGAACTTAAGTTTTGATAGAGAATGGAGATAACTGATTCCTGATACAGTATTTTTATATATCTTATATATAGACAATGCATGGAAGTATGTGTGTCTGTGTCTGTCCGTCTGGCTCGGAAGTGCAAGGTTACAGCATGAAGCTCAAAGAGCCGGCAAGGCGGCCCCCCAGTTAACGTGCCGGAAGAAGAAAGAAGTATGAGGCTACAGCATAAAGCCGAAAGAAAGCTACTCAGTCGCCAAAGTGAAACTGCTGAGGAAAGACAAAATGAGAGAGAAGCTCGCTTAGCTGCTGATAGACAAGGAGGGCGAGCACGTCCGCAAAACAAAACCACCGACTCTACATTTCAGTTTTTTTCTGACGATTTCAATAGTTTCTAGGAGCCTGGGCTTTTTACAACACAGGCTTACACAGCTAGTATAAAATAATTAACATGCAAAAAACCTCAAGTTACTCATGTCACACAACTTTCGTGTTGCGAGTCCAGTTGTATTGCTCACAGCTTTCTAAACACAAATGCTTTATGACTAAAATATCATAAAGTAACAATTTCCAGAAGACTCTCATGTCCATGACAATGAAGCACATTCAAACAAGAGTGAGGTTTTGAAGACCTGCCTCTCCCCCTCATTTCCCTCTTTCATTGGTTGTTACATTTATATTTATAGTTTTAAGCCACAACTTCAGGGATTTTAAATGACAACTTGTGAAACTTCACAATGTGTTGACATTTCTGTTTGTTAAATCACCTTCGATATGCACAAATACAAGACATACTTTCCTCCAAATTTCTTTCACTTTCCTTTCTTTAACTTTTAATCTCTTATTGTACACCTTTCTCTGACCATGCATGCAATGTTGATATCATGTCAAAGGCTATGGTAGCCAATGAATGACCTATTACTACACAGGATTCCTGGCCAGCGAATAAAGGGATGCACATGCATTTAATTCAAAGGCTTGTTTGTATTTGAATGCTCTCCACTCTCATCGCCGAGAGGATTTTCTGGGAATGGTTTATTGAACAATATTTTAGCCATAATACGTGTGTTTAGATTTTGTCAGGTCCAGTTGTATGCACACATTTGAATTATGTGACACAAGTTCAGGTTTTTTCCATGAATATTATGATATCTTTGTTGTTGTTCAATTTGGGACCTAGTTGATGCCGTTTGTATCAGGAGTTTGTTATCTCTGTTCTCCATAAAAATATGAAATTACAAAATGTTTTTTCAGCCATCAATACAAAAAATGCACAGTATCAGAAAAAAAAAATCAATTTATGGACTGAGTATACCTTTAACAACAGCAATGCCATTAATTTCTGCTGCATGTCCAGAAATGTATTGGTCATGGTTTCTGCTCTGAAAATTATTAAGCAACAGGCATGGGTCATTCTTTATAAGACACCTTAAAAGTGCACCGTTATTTCATCCGTAAATTTACTAATTTTATGTGTTAGTACTTTGTTTTTCTTTCTGATATTTAGTAATTGGTCCAGTTTATTTTCCAGATCTAGCACTACTGCTGTGCCTCATTTTCCTACATTTATTTATTATTTAATATAATTTCATTTTATTATCAATATATAGACCATTATGAGGTTTTATATTTTAGTTTCTTAAAAATACTTCTCAGTCTTTGAGAGAGTTGGAGTGATGTGGTTTTGCAGTTGGGTCATTCCATGTCAAATCAATCGATTTTCCAGAAATCCCACACACTTTGGCCTCAGAAAATTCAGAAAAAAAAAGTGTACCTTGAGACACCCAGTAAAATTATTTTGATGTAAGATAAGTACTTTAAAAGACAACAACCAATTTTGTGAGGAGAGGAGGTGTCAAATATTTTTTCATCAGTTTCATTAAACCATATTTCAAGAACTAAACCACCTGGCATGCTCAATGTTTGCATGCTGGTACCTCTATAGGTATAGTATGAAACAGAATCAACATGTTTGGTCCAGATTAAACCACTTGGTAAGAGCAGACTTTAAAAATGGGGAAAAAAAATATTTTGCGTCTTTGGCTTTGTCATGTTCAGGCTTTCAGAAAGCATACTTCTAACTGATACAGCCTGCTGAATTTTTTTCCATGTTTAGATACCTACACAGGGCTTTTCAAAAGGTTGCAAACAAACAAGGAACTGCTTCAGGGTTTGACCAGCAGACCTCTCAAAAGTGAAAACATCATTTCGGTCTAATTTCAGACCAGCTTAATGCACTGTGGGAATGTCCAGACATTTTTAAAATAATTTTTCCTGTATCCTACATGGTCCCTTCTTTCTCAAAAAGCAAGTCTTACGTTTCTTATATGAATCTTTCATTTTTATTTTCCATTCTAAACAAGGGTTACATTCACCATTTATCAGTAATGATAATCAAGTCTTTCATCTCTAACTTGGAAATAGGATTAATGGGAAAAAAATACCAAAGGCACATTAAGCACAACATATGAACAGCTGCTTGATTTATCATTAAATACAACACTAGTTATAATGAAATATTAACATCTTGGTATTGCAGCAGAAGGAATGTGTCCCATTTCGTTTCTGTTTCAGTCAAAGTGTAGAGCATCTTTGTTATTGAGTTCAAGATGGTACTGCCTCCCACTTACTGTTGCAGGTGCACTAAGCAGTGCAGTGACACACTGTAATGCCACCCAACAAATATTGTCTGTATGTGGACAATGGAAAAACTTTGCAGGATAGTTTGGATGCATGAAACGTATCAGGATGTCTGATTCTGATTCACTGTTGTCTCTAATCACACCAGTCCAACATTGTTCTTCATATATGCTCCTGACATAGTCTCCAATAGGACACTGGTCTAAATGTGAGGGATGCATCTGACCCATAAGGAGTGTGATCGTGATAGGGCAGGATCTCAGGTGCTGCTTCAGTAGTGAATATTCGTATAGCCAACTGACTGTCTTCACTAGACACCTGGCTGACATCGTCTTTAGGGATGTAACAGTGGTATTCTCGATGACCAGGTACTCTTTTGGCCATGGAGAATCTCATTCTTTGTTCAGCAACATGAGATAGAACATCATTATTTGATACCAAAAAGTTCAACATTTTTGTTAACTTACTGATTGAAGATTCAGCTATTAACCTTATTGATACATGGCACATGTTTAGGATAGAAATTAAACATGAAAGATTTGTGGATTGTGTTTTGAGAAAGAAGGGATGATGTAGAATAAATGAAAAATATTTTTAAAACTATCTGCACATTCCCACATGCTGTTAGGGTGCTCTGAAAGTGAAATCCAAAATAATTTTTTGGATTTGAGAGGTCTGTCGTTCAAACCCTAATACAGTTACTTTTCTGTTTATTGCTTTTAAAGAAAACTTGTATAGTTATCTGAATAAGGAAAAACAATCAGAAGTCTGTGTTGACTTCAAATATATGTTTCTGAGTCCTAAAAACTAATGTTTTAATTTTGTCACATACTATTCCAATTAATGTACCAGCATGCAAAGTCTGAACATACTCAGTGGTTTAGTTATTTAGCTATGGATTTGAGAAATTTGATGAAAAAATGAGGCTGGATACAATCAACAGCCCCCTATCCTTGGTAAACTGACTGTATCTTGGAAAGTATTGATCTTGCATCAAAAAAAAAATTACAGGGTGTCTCCTGACTAACATGGGTACACCTGGTAATTTTTCCAGAATGAAGTCCAAATTGTGTGGGCCATTTGTTGATTTTCCATGGAATGATCCAGTTCTAAGTTGTCTTAAACACAAAACCAACTGCTTGTTTAATGATTATTCAATGCTCTTACACCATATATATTTTAGTACATGCATTTTGTTTTACTCATGTACATATTAAATGTTTTCCTTGTAGAACCTATGACTTCTGTGAGATATACCCTGGATCAAATTTAAACATGATTATTGGAGCAAATGGGACAGGCAAATCCAGTATAGTTTGTGCCATCTGTCTAGGTCTTGCTGGGAAGACTTCCTTCATAGGTCGAGGAGATAAGGTGAGTCAACTGTGTTTGTGTGACAGGGTTTTGAGTTAAGGCATTATTATATGACATTGAGAAAATATATTCATACTTCTATATACATAAACACTGTTTATTCGCTTTTTTCTAAATTTAAGTAGGTTTAATTTTGGGGAAAGATACAATAGGCATAATCTTTGTTATGAGGGGAAAAAATGTAAATTATTACACAAAGGGCCAGGTGTAACAGGTGTGATATGTTGTTGTATTGATGTGTGAAGAAAGCAGAAACGGTAGTTGTGGCGGCAAATGGAATAATAAAACTTTATTTTCTTAAGCAAGTTTTAGTTTGCAATAGTCACCGGACCTAAAATGAGAACTTTTTCAATGCTGTAGATTTTGCGCTGATTATTATAAACAAAGCTGAAAAAAGGGAGAAGTGAAAATCCAGTATAGATGCATGAGACTTAAAGGTGAATGTTCAAAAATTCAAAATAATTGTGGGAGGTGAAGAGGTAGGTTCATGGTCATTTAGCATGTAAGACAGTTGTATACACTACCGCTCAAAATTTGTGAAGAGGAGACAGTGTTCTGCAGGAAGAAAGACATTCCTTAAAGGACAGATTAGAGCCTTGAAATACCAGCTGTGGACTGCTGACTTGACAAAGTCTCTTTTTCACAGTAGAAACTGAAACTTGCTTTTTTCAACCACTGTTAAGCTGTGCTTGAAGCAGTTGTGCTGTGAGGTGCCAATCTTGAAAGAAGGTGATCCTCAGAAACTTGTCTTCTGATCTATTCCTATCAGAGTTTATTTCTGTTTCCAACTGCCTTTGGATTGTGTAGGACATCATACTCACTGACACTTCAGTTTTTATTTTGCAATTTTTACTTCTAAGGGTACTAATGCTCTGTCTCATTTCATTTGTAAATTGCCATATTCATGCCATTATCACCGGAATACTTGTATGTTGTCCAAGTAGTACTTCAGAGGGTGTAGTAACACAGTTTTTTCTAACTCTGCTTTAAGACAGACAGAGGGTTTTTAGGTAATCAGCACAAGTTGGGATACCTGTGCAAATTGTTTGCTTCAACTTGCAAGGTTTAATTTACTTTGCTGCAGAACATCTGCAGGTTGTAACCTATTAGCTGTTACCTGAAGAAGGTCATTTTGTAATAATCTGAAATTTCCTTTTTTCAGTTTTTGCTAACCTAAACTTTAAATTTAAACTTTTGGCAGTTTACTGCTTGCCTTTTACCAACTCATTCATCGCATTTCAATTGATTAAATTTAAAGAAAAACTGAGGTGTTCTAAAACTTTTGATTGGTGGTGTATATTGTTGGAAGTTTGTTCAAAAAGATATTTGTGTGAGTGGGTATTTTTCAGGCTGTTAGCACAGCTATAATTTTTTTGAAAGTGTATGAAAGTTTAAGTGATGCCAGTGAAATGCAAATTTAAATATTCAGAAAAATATAGTTTTGCATAAACTTGAAAAGTTCTGCCACACTGTTAAATTGTTGAATATGGATAAAGCTAGTGGCATCAGGCAAGCAGAGATACTGCTTTTAAATTTATAATGAACAGAGTTCAGGTCTTCTATAAAATGTTGTTTTCCATACAATTTATGTAAAGTCAAATTACTAACAATTATGTTAACTGGCCATAGGGTTCTTCCATCCCTTCATTATCCAACCCACTATATCCTAACACAGGGTCTTGAGGGTCTGCTGGAGCCAATTCCAGCCAGCACAAGGCAGGAACAAACCCCGGGCAGGGCACCAGCCCACTGCAGGCCATGGGGTTCAGTTAATTTTAATTAAAATATTAGGTTTTTAGAAAAATTAATTTTTGCAACTACAAGTGTTCACATATGTATCAGATGATTTGTTGTTAAAGTGCATGCTATCACTAAAACAGTACCGCAAAAAAAGGGGTAACTTTATGAGAATATAGTTAAAATATGATATTATGTTTAAAGTATTCTGCAAATTAATATAGTGTATTGATGTATTTTACTATCACTGATATTATATTAGGTGCTGAACAATGTTGGTGTTAACCTGAGTTAGTTATTAAAATTCATTTGATTAAAAAATTGCCTCAGTCTTTCAAATTGCCAATAATCTTTGTGTCATTGACTTTTTTTGCTTATTCTCAAATGAGAGAAATGTTTTGCCAGCTTTACAAAAAGTACTGGTAATACAAAAGTGACTCAAGTTATTGGGTAAAAATGAACTTACTCAGCTTTATTCAGGGTGAAATTAAAATGATCCCAGACTGAAAAGGGTTTGAAGGGTTTTTGTACTGTACAGTTTTTTTATTTTTTGTTAAAACCAATTTAATTTAAAGGTAACTTTTAGTGTAAAAAAAATAGAAGTGTGCAATATATATCATCTAGATGTTGTTTTAACGATGTGTGAGCTGAAATTATTGAGTATGTTACTCACTTTGCAAAATACAAAAACTCTTTGTCTGTGTTATGTTACGTCATCAATGTGAGCTTCTCCTAGTGGTGATTGTGTTAACTGTGAAAGGAGGAAATGTACTGGCAGAGTTTGGGCACTCAAATGTTTTCTGTTCTAAAATTTCAGCCTGTAATAATAACCATTAACAGTAAAGAATTTTAGTGTGGTTTCATTACCCATTCGTGGCCGTGCACACAAAGTGGCACATCGTGAGTCACAACGCAGATGTTTCGGAAGTTAACTGGATTCGAAGCCACAGCATAGCAGTACAATAAATTGGGTAAACACTGGTTACAATGGGCTCCCCGTGTCTGCGTGGGTTTCCTTCCACAGTCCAAAGACATGCTGGTTAGGTGGATTGGTGATTCTAAATTGGCCCTAGTGGGTGTGTTTGTGTGTGTGTGTGTGTCCTGCGGTGGGCTGGCACCCTACCCAGGATTGGTTCCTGCCTTGTGCCCTGTGTTGGCTGGGCTTGGCTCCAGCAGACCCCCGTGACCCTGTGTTCGGATTCAGCGGGTTAGAAAATGGATGGATGGATGGATGGATGGTTACAATGGGATAACTTAAAGTCCATGCGATTGCATTTGCTTTCTTTCCTCCCTCATACTGCTTGATTCCTTTTTAGTTTTTGTGTCAAGATAAATTTCTTTTTTTTTTGCTGTAATTGTAAAACAGATATAACTGAACGTAGTCAAAACTGCTGCAGGTGATAAAATGAGATTGAGACTAATCAGTCATGGCATATAGACAGGTGTTTTGAAAATTGTCATTCCTCTTTAAAATGCAATTTAAGTGAAATTGATAAAGTACAGAGCCCTATAGATGTCAGGGGAAAAAAATCTGTTTGAACGAATTATTAATCTGTTTGGATGGATCATTAATCCATAATTCCTTTGAACTGATTATTTTTATTTCCGTAAAAAAGCATATGCCTATCGGGCACTTTTTACTTTGCAAGCTATCTTGGTTGGGGTTCCTTGATTTCAAAGCACATGTATTTTTCTTTTTTACCAATATCACACAGCCATAGTAAAAGGTAACAAATTTTGTTCAGAATAAATAGTTTTAGTGTTACAGGGTTGTAATAAAAATTATATTTTTAATAAGATAAGCATGTTATATGTTGCAGTCCATTTATTTTGAATTGTGTCATACCAGAGATGACTGCTTCCAGTAAAATGTTCTGAAAATCAATGTGGATGCCTTCTGGAAAATCTATGTTGTTTTTGAGAAGTATTACTGACAGATTTCCAGTTTTCTGGATTTAAACAGTTAATCACCCAACGTTATCCATGCTCACTGATGCCAATCGATCCATAAATACACAGGGAGAATGTGCAAACTCCTTACAGACCCTGGCACTGTGAAGAATGTATATTAGCTCTGCGTTAAGACTCTGCTTGTGTTAAAATATTTGCACTAAAGATTTAACCTGATTAAAACAAAATGTATTCCTATAACGTCTTTTCATATTTTGTCATTCTCCACCTCTCTCTCTCCAGCTAGCTGTTACTAAACTACTGAAATGCTCATCTTTATAAAATAACATAATAATTATTGAGAAATAATGCAATGATTTTTTGAGCAATGGGAATAAGCTACTATGTAGTTCATTATGTGTGCCGCATTAGGGCTGTGCCCAGGAAAAATTTGCCCATGATTGCTGCATTATTCAGACACCTGAATAGGAGATGTACCTTACCTCAAGAAGATTGTACCAAGAATCTGTGATAAATTTTAACTAATTTTACTTTTGTTGTCAAGCATGCTTCAGAAAATGGGGAACCATCTTTCCTTAAGTTGAAAACTTTGCTACTACAAATTGGACATATTTGATAAGTAATAAGGCTTTTGTTTTCACTTTGGACTCTGGCAATTCACCTACAAAAAAATGCAAAAGAAGGCAAGGTGTTTTTTTTAATCTATAAAAATTGCCTCTCTCTTGATTATAGTTTCATGTGTCAAAGTATTACAGTGTTTCCCAAAAATCTATACACTCAAAAAATTCAATTCTCTGGTCAGGATCATCTTCATTGAATGCATGGATGTTGGAATACAGTAATTCCTCCTGGAACGCAACCCCCGCGATAGGTGAAAAACCGCTAAGTAGAATCCATATGTTTGTATGGTTATTTTTATATATTTTAAGCCCTTATAAACTCTCCCACACTGTTTATAAATATTCCCCGCAGAGTTATACAGCATAAACCCTTTGTATTCTCTTAGATATTAGGTAAGATTCATTGAAATTATGTATATAAACACACTGTTTATATACAGTAAAACCTAAATATTATTTTAAAGATATTGAGTGTCTCCGATATCACATATGTTACAGCCATTACGATAGACAGGCCACCAGCAATAAATACATACAATGCAAGAAAAATAGTATACAGTAAAATGTGTGTACAGTGATACTAAACGTATGTACATGTACTAAGTACTGTAAGTAGAAAATTAATTATGGTTACTCACCAACAATGACTTGTCCAATAACAATGAGTTTAATTTTACTGCACAACAAAGGAGAGCGTTACAGCTCTTCCAAAGGAGCCACTGCCGTTTTTCTTCTTCTGGCAGTCTTCAATCCAAATCCCTAAAGCAGATTCCATCCAGACTACTGCCTTATTACATCCACTTACAACTCGTTTTGCACCCTGGTTAAAAGGATACGGCGGCCGTAGATCTTATATTCCTTTCCTACTTTTTAAATAAAAGAATCGTAGCCTTCAACAAATCCAAAGCGTTTACCATTTCGCAATCGTTAACATCTTCCGTTTTGCTTGGGCACGGCCCCTGAAGCAGTAGCAGATAGTTTTGGAGCCATAATGAAGGGCTTGACTATGCACAAAGATAAACACAAAAGAGCACAACTCTTTACACAGCGAAACACGTTGATGCTGAATGAGCGAGATGACACTTCCTGGTTAACACTGCATTCAGCACGCAGGAACTTAACTGCGTGCTGTGATTGGTTAGCTTCTCAGTCAGGAGAACTTAACTGCGTGCTCTGATTGGTTAGCTTCTCAGTCATCCGGTAATAGCGTTCCTTGTATGAAATCAACTGGGCAAACCAACTGAGGAAGCATGTACAGGAAGTAAAAAGACACATTGTCCGCAGAACCCGCGAAGCAGTGAAAAATCTGCGTTATATATTTAGTTATGCTTTCATATAAAATCCGCGATAGAGTGAAGCCGCGAAAGTCAAAAGCGCGATATAGCGAGGGATTACTGTATAACTTTTCTAACCCTAACCCTAAATGGATGCTTGATTTTAAAATATCTATCTCATGAGCCACTTGCCAAACAGATTTTCTAGCATATCAGAGGAAAGTGTGTATACATTTTTTGGGACACCCTGTATATACTATGATTGTAAGGATTTTGTAGTCTGTGCTTATCCATTGCATTGTCAGCCTGTGCATGTTTTTGCTTTCTGAACACTTTAAGGAGCCATGGGTAATACATTTCCTGAGGCAAATGGTAACTCACATTATTCCTTCTATTGGCTGAAATAATCTGGATGTTTAGTCCTTTTTTCTTCTTTTTTTTTTTTTAAACACATTTTTTGATACTGTAGTGTTTTGACAAAGGAGAACTCCATAAGTAGACTCACGCATTTAAATTAGGTTTCTTCCTTAACAAGGTTATTTACCTTATTCAGGTTTTGTTTCTGCATGTATGAGCATTAAATGAGGACCCTTTACAAACTCAGTTTCTTATATATGTATACCATATTTGTAAAACATAGTCTCTCCATGTTGACAATTTGCAGATACACCTATTGGTGATTTATGTTGTTGAATCTAATCTTTAATATTTGCTTGTATTAATATTCATGCAATTCAAGACATGTTCAGGAAACCAGTTTATAGTACCTTTACTATCTGAATGCTGCCTTCATTATTGCAAAGATTATAGGGACAGTAGAATATAAGGGGAATAAAAATTCTCCTTTCATTTTTTTCATTTTATTTCATCAAATTGCCCCATGTTCCTTGACTTTGCAAAAGGTGAGGGTCTGCGGACCACTGGATCCTGGTTCCTGCACCCTAAGCCGCATCATTGGACTTCTCACTCCAGTACTGGTGGTGTGGTGATGGTGATTGATCACATCCTCATGGGCAGACTCTGGTGGCTACAGAAGATAGTTAAGTGTAGGGAAGGCTGATGGAATCTGTGGCATCTGGGATGAACTTCTCCAAGGTTGATGGTATGGCTGTCCTCCTTACATTGCAAGCAATCTTTGCCTCCATTTGGGAGATGGGAGTCATTCCAACTGACTGGCAAACAGGACTTGTTGTCTCTGTCTGGAAAGGGAAGGGCAATTGCCTAGATTGCGGAAACTACAGGGGGATAAAACTGCTTTTGGACCCAGGTAAGGTCCTTACTAGGATCATCCTCAATAGGATCCATGATCACTTTTTTCACCTACCAGTGAATGGAACAGTCTGGTTTTATGCCTAAGAAGTCTACCATTGACTGAATCCTGGCACTGAGGGTTCTCATGGCACGCAAGCACAAATATCTGCAGAGGTTCTTTGCAGTCTTTGTCGATTTGGATGCTCTGATTGGGGCTTTCGAGAGACTGAGTGAGACATTTGAGTGTCTGGGCTTGCGAGTGTCCTGGATAAAAACTAAGATCCAGACCTTTAATGACCTCTTGGGCACAGCCATTGGTAGTGTGTTTGTCTGCAGAGAGAATGTCAACTTTTGTTGAGAGGTTTACTTGCCTAGACAGCGACATTCTTGTCTCTGGTGACTCTTCCTATGAAGTCAGTAGATGGATTGGGATAGCATGAGGGGTCATGAGGTCACTGGGAAGGGATGTGTGGTACTACTGATTTCTTTGCGAAAGGATGACGATCCAAGTCTTTAGAGTCCTGGTGCCTCCTGTTTGGCTGTATGGTTTTGAGACATGGAAGCTGTCCAGTGACCTAAGACAAAGACTGGACTCCTTCTGTGCTATGTTTCTTCAGAGAATCCTTGGGTACTGCTGGGTTGACTTTGTGTTGAAGAAGTGGTTGCTTATGGAGTCCCAAATGAGGACATTACCTGCTTTGTGAGGGAGGGTCATTTACGGCACTACTTTAGTTTGCCTATTCTTACCGTTGCCAACCTTTGGGGATAAACAGTTCGTTTTTGTAATGCACATGCACACTGGATTATAGTTCTGCCTTACTGTCAGTAGCACCTTTACATTTCACCCAGGTGTGACTGTTGCTGTAGCCTTTCCATTGGGAGCATTTTCTTTACCATATCCCTGATTGTTCTACCTGAGAAGGGAACCTGGTTCCCAGCACATAGTGTGAACATATGACATATGTGCAGGCAGGAAATCGGGCTTTTATAAATGTAAGATTTAAATTATTATTCAAATGTATTGTGCCCTGAACTAATGAAAAATAAAGAGTGGCACTGCTCCCCACACAACCTAATATTGCTGAATGTTTAGTCTTTCTAGGCATCCAGACAATAACCAACAGCATTCATGGACTGATACCCTTTATCTTCCTTACTTTTCTATTTAGCACTTTTACTGATCTTATAAAGCTCTTTGCCATTATCTGATGTTCTTAAAGCTAAAATCATGTTTCCAAAATATTCTGCCTTAGCTCATGCTTCTGACATCATAAATTGGAGCAAGCACTGTAGGATAACTTGTATAATTTAGAGGCAGCTTATGAAAACATGTGCATTATGGCAACAGTTCTGCACTATACATTTGATTTAGACCTCTTCTTATCCCCTACTAAGAAAAACATGCATAGTCAAGCAGTATCACAGAATTACAACACCATAGTGCTTATTTTACATTTTCTACTTAAACGTAGTTACCACAATATTCCTCTTTAACACACAAGGTACATTGACATAACTATCTGTTTTAGCATAGTAAGCTGTTGTAGCATAGAAAAGGAATAAATTATATTTATAAATCACACCTTTTAAACATTACAATATATTTTTTTTCTAGTGCTATTACTATAACACCGCCCTGCTTTTGTAATCTTGTTAGAATGCTGCATGTTAACAATATTGTCTGTATTAGGAAAGGTATGTAGCACACTCACAGAGTGTTGTACCTGTATTCTTGCAGTTTTCTTTTAAAATGTAAAAGTCACAATAATAAAGTACCATTTTGCATTTTGTGATGAAAAATAGCTAGTATCTTTAGTACTAAGTGAGCACAAAGACAACATGTTTCAAATATAGATGAATTTTAAACTTTAATGTTTAGAATTTGAAGCTGTGATGGACTGGTACCCTGTACAGGGCCTGCTCCTGTCTTGTGCATGATGTTGTTGATGTGGGCTCTGGTTCCTGATAACCATAATTTAGGTAAAGCAAGTTTAAGAAAGCTTTGCAGAATTCAAGCCTAAGACAGTAGATGTATTCATCATTAAAACATATCCCTAATTTAGTAATGGGCTTAATGTATGCAAGGTTTTTTTTTTTTTTTAACTCTCAGTTAATATAGTTCTAATTTATTTTTGACGTGTTGATTTGTTAACTAAGCAAGGTGAGGAAAGCATAGTGCCATTTGTTAATGTGCTGCATAGCATACATACAGACACTTGTAGCTTTTAAACTTGCACATGCTGCAAAAACTATGGCATATTTGCACAAGTACTGTCAAAAGTTTAGCACATTACCCATTTTCTACCCTACTTTTTTTTCTTAGTTTAGACCCTGCTTCATCCTGGAAAAATCCTGCCATCATCCGCAGCATCTTTCTAGATCTTTCCAACGCAATTGCTTCATAGAACAATATAAATAGCAGCATTACATAAAATACTGTAGTTCTTTACAGACCAGTGTGGAATCTGAAGTGCTGCTGAACTGAATTTAGTGGCTTCTTGAACAGGTTTCTTCTTTTAAAATTTCTTAATTGAAAATATAGTACCTGGCTACTCTAAACTTTTTTAAAGAGAGTATTTTAATTAATTTTGTGTCACTGGGATGTCTGATTACATGAATGTATGAGGACATTTTCAAATTTACAAAGTATTGCAAGCTTGCACCTTTTTCTGTCAGCCAATAATGTGCTGCCTGACTGAGCTATGAGAAGGCTTTACAGGTATGGCGAGGTCCACTTCTGCAAGTATTACTAGAGAGTAGTAGTCCTTTGGATATTGAAATAGCTGCATCTGCCCAGAGCTGTTTTGTAATATACAACATATCTTTTCTTTTTTCTCTTTTCAGGTTGGTCTCTATGTAAAGCGAGGTTGCAGTAAAGGAGCAATTGAAATTGAACTGTAAGTTGCTGCATAGGGTTTATGCACTTTTATCTCTTAGGTTGATCAAAATTCAGTTTCAGTTGTAGAAGACCAGGAAATCTGATATATTGAAAATTGAGCATCCATACATATTCATGCAGTTAAAATTGAACATACCTGTAGAATTTTATAATTTACATATTTGTTTTTGAGAAGTGGTACATGGTGTTGTGCAATTTTTAAATAAATAATCCTTGCTGGGAATGTGCTGGCTGCATTTGGGTGTAGGTGGGATTGTGCACAAGCATGCTTCACTCTGGGGTTGATTGGGGAGCTTGGTTGATCGCTCACACACATGTGAAGGCAATTAGATCAGTGAGGTGAGTACTGACATCTCGGAGGTAACGGTGTATTACACCTGCACCCAATCACACAGGAAGATAAAAAGGAGCCTGCACAGGACAGGGTCCGAGAAACAAGAACAGAGAAAGACAAAGAGAGAGAGAATGCAGGTTAAAGTAAAAAAAAAGGATAGAGATGGCAGGATTGAGAGATGCCAGTGTGTGATGGGACAAAGGCAGGTGGTCTGCAGCGAGCCTCAGTAAAAGGAGCCTGGGTTTGATGTCGGATGCTACTACTGAGTGATGTTGGAGTTAGTGGGAGTGGCCAATTAAGCAGTGTCTCCTACAGACGCTGAAGGACTGGTGGTGGGGAGAGAGTGTGTGGCTCAGCGTGGCTCAAAAGGGATCCTACCGCTTTTATTATTTTATTAGATTATTTATTTTATGATGTGATGCACTTTATTATGTTGCATAAAATGTGTCCTCTTTAACTGAAATCAGTGTCTTAGACATTTAAATCAGATGTGTGGATTAACTATGGATTCAAACAGTACATTTGTAAAGAACAACTGGATAAAAGCAAAGCTGCATGTAAGCTGTGCAACTCAGACGTTAATTATTGTTGTAACACAACAAACTTGAGAAACCATTTATCCTGACATCATCCATAAATGTAGTCTCAGTTGACATCCAAATGAGTAGAACCTAAACAATCTACACTGGAGATGGCTGGTAGCTCCAGGCTTCCGTTTAATTCACCTTGTGCCGATAAAATAACAGAATCTGTAGCAGTTTTTATCTGTAAAGATATGAGATCCTACACCAGTGTTGAAAACAAGGGCTTTTGACAAATGATACAGGTTGTTGTACTGCGCTATGCTGTATAAACTAGAAAGCAATTGAGTGAAATTAGTGTATGTAGGCTTTATGAAGCAAAGCATCACCCCATATTTCAGGCCAGTGGAGAGAGTAGCCTTAACTTGCTACAGCCAAACATCCAGTGCAGCAGATTCCTGCTTGACAATCAGACATTAAAAACGACTGGGCTCCTGTGGTGGTTGTATTGCAGACAAGTGGGCTGCATGCCAGTCACACCCGGAGCAACCTCACATCAGTGCTAATACCCAGCATTACCTAGCAGTACACACACATTCTGATCAGCAACTGAAGTTGTTTATGACAGTGACACTGTATTTTTACTGAAGGGAGTTCAGTATGTTGAATACTTTTATATCCTTTCGTCATTTTTTTTTCTTTTTAATTGTCTTTAAAACAATGCACTTTTTTTTTAAAAAAAAAAAAAACATCTTCACGTGCTTTTTACAGTCTTTTTAAATGCTGTCCAAATGAATCAAATTAAAAAAAGTTGGAATGCTGTGTAAAATGTAAACAAAAGCAGAAAATCATGTAAACCCTTTATTTAATTTAAAATAGTACAAAGATAACATATCAAATGTTGAAACAGAAACTTTATGTTTTGTAAAAAATATATGCTCATTATGAATTTGATGCCAGCAACATGTTTCAAAAAAGTTGGGACAGGAGCATGTTTACTACTGTGTTGCATCACCTCTTCTTTTAAGGACATTACTTTTCTAAATTAGGCTTTATTTCAGACAAGTTCATTGCAGAAGAAATTAAACAATTTGACAGTTTGTAATTATAAGAATCATTTTATTTAATGCCATATGTATTATGGATACATTTTCTCTACATATTTTATTAGTTAAAGTATGTTTTTTAAAAGAATTATATATATTTTAGTTTTTTATGGTCACTGAGCAATAAGCCTACGATATTTCATTTTTAATAAAAAAACAACAACCTGTTGTTAACACCTGTGGTCTATAGTTTGATTGTAAAAATACAACAGTTAACAATTTAATATGAATATAAGGCTTGCTCATGTCTGGTTATGCATGCAAGAATTGACTGATCCAGTAACATGATAATGAAGATTAATATATGGAGATCAATACTGGGCCTAAAATAAAATGATAGGAGCATTCCTATCAAAATGATCATATGTTTTTCATTAAACAGCAAAATTTCTCAGTTTCAGCATTCGGTATGTCGTGTTTGTTTATATTTTCAATCAAATATGGGTTTAAATGATTTGCAAATCATGACATTCTGTTTTTCTTTACATTTTACACAGCATCCCAACTTTTTTGTAAATGGGATGCATCATTGTGACTCGTCAATGTATAGTGCTATAAACAAGTATGTTGAATCAAAAAGATTGTTATAAAAGCTTTTTGAGTATGGTAGTTGATTAAGTTTTTTAGTGGTAGGAAGGCTAGCAGCGGTGATAAAGTGGTATTTTTGGTTTTAGTTGAATAAGTAGGATCCATTGAGTATAAGGTATATGGCATCATCTTGTGCATTTAATTTGTAATAGAGGTCTATAGTGAAAACTTGCAAATTGTTATCAGCCAGCACATAATAATAGATAAACAGGACTCTGTGTGTGTGTGTATGTATAATATGTAGATAGATAGATAGATAGATATGGTATAAATAATGTGTGTGTGCGCATACACACAGTACATATGTATTTGCAAGTATTATTTATTTACTGCACTGTTATACTGCAATATTTATTCTTATAACTGTTAAGCAACCTTATGACTTGTGGATTGAAATGATAAAAATGGAGGAGTATACTGATGTAGTCTGGTGCAAGGCCATTTAAAGCTTCAGTTAATCTAGAAAGTATTCACAGTGCATCACTTTTTCCACATTTTGTTATGTTACAGCCTTATTCTGAAATGGATTAAATTCATTTTTTTCCTCAGAATTCTACACACAACACCCCATAATGACAACGTGAAAAAAGTTTACTTGAGGTTTTTGCAAATTTCTTAAAAATAAAAAAAATTGAGAAAGCACATGTACATAAGTATTCACAGCCTTTGCCATGAAGCTCAAAATTGAGCTCAGGTGCATCCTGTTTCCCCTGATCATCCTTGAGATGTTTCTCCAGCTTAATTGGAGTCCACCTGTGGTAAATTCAGTTGACATGATTTGGAAAGGCACACACCTGTCTATATAAGGTCCCACAGTTGACAGTTCATGTCAGAGCACAAACCCAGCATGAAGTCAAAGGAATTGTCTGTAGACCTCCGAGACAGGATTGTCTCGAGGCACAAATCTGGATAAGGTTACAGACAAATTTCTGCTGCTTTGAAGATCCCAATGAGCACAGTGGCCGCCATCATCTGTAAGTGGAAGAAGTTCGAAATCACCAGGACTCTTCCTAGAGCTGGCTGGTCATCTAAACTGAGCAATCGGGGTAGAAGGGCCTTAGTCAGGGAGGTGACCAAAAACCCGGTGGTCACTCTGTCAGAGGTCCTCTGTGGAGAGAGGAGAACCTTCCAGAAGGACAACCATCTCTACAGCAATCCACCAATCAGGCCTGTATGGTAGAGTGGCCAGACGGAAGCCACTCCTTAGTAAAAGGCACATGGCAGCCCATCTGGAGTTTGTCAAAAGGCACCTGAAGGACTCTCAGACCATGAGAAACAAAATTCTCTGGTCTGATGTGACAAAGATTGAACTCTTTGGTGTGAATGCCAGGCGTCACGTTTGGAGGAAACCAGCCACCACTTATCACCATGGCCAATACCATCCCTACAGTGAAGCATGGTGGTGGCATCATCGTGCTGTGGAGATGTTTTTCATTGGCAGGAGCTGGGAGACTACTCAGGATAAAGGGAAAGATGACTGCATCAATGTACAGAGACATCCTGGATGAAAACCTGTTCCAGCGCGCTCTTGACCTCAGACTGGGGCGACGTTCATCTTAAAATGGCTGTGCACCGACGCTTCCCATCCAACCTGATGGAGCTTGAGAGGTGCTGCAAAGAGTAATGGGCGAAACTGGGCAAGGATCGGTGTGCCAAGCTTGTGGCATCATATTCAAAAAGACTTGAGGCTGTAATTGCTGCCAAAGGTGCATTGACAAAGTATTGAGCAAAGGCTGTGAATACTGTACTTATGTACATGTGATTTCTCAGTTTTTTTATTTTTAATAAATTAGAAAAAACCTCAAGTAAACTTTTTTCATGTTGTCATTATGGGGTGTTGTGTGTACAAACCGGATTCCAAAAAAGTTGGGACACTATACAAATCGTGAATAAAAACTGAATGCAATGATGTGGAGGTGCCAACTTCTAATATTTTATTCAGAATAGAACATAAATCACGGAACAAAAGTTTAAACTGAGAAAATGTATGTAAATGTTAAGGGAAAAATATGTTGATTCAGAATTTCATGGTGTCAACAAATCCCAAAAAGTTGGGACAAGGCCATTTTCACCACTGTGTGGCATCTCCTTTTCTTCTTACAACACTCAACAGACGTCTGGGGACCAAGGAGACCAGTTTCTCAAGTTTAGAAATAGGAATGCTCTCCCATTCTTGTCTAATACAGTCCTCTAACTGTTCAATCGTCTTGGGCCTTCTTTGTCGCACCTTCCTCTTTATGATGCGCCAAATGTTCTCTATAGGTGAAAGATCTGGACTGCAGACTGGCCATTTCAGTACCGGATCCTTCTCCACGCAGCCATGATGTTGTGATTGATGCAGAATGTGGTCTGGCATTATCTTGTTGAAAAATGCAGGGTCTTCCCTGAAAGAGATGACGTCTGGATGGGAGCATATGTTGTTCTAGAACCTGAATATATTTTTCTGCATTGATGGTGCCTTTCCAGACATGCAAGCTGCCCATGCCACACACACTCATGCAACCCCATACCATCAGAGATGCAGGCTTTTGAACTGAGCGTTGATAACAACTTGGGTTGTCCTTGTCCTCTTTGGTCCGGATGACATGGCGCCCCAGATTTCCAAAAGAACTTTGAATCGTGACTCGTCTGACCACAGAACAGTCTTCCATTTTGCCACACTCCATTTTAAATGATCCCTGGCCCAGTGACAATGCCTGAGCTTGTGGATCTTGCTTAGAAATGGCTTCTTCTTTGCACTGTAGAGTTTCAGCTGGCAACGGCGGATGGCACGGTGGATTGTGTTCACTGACAATGGTTTCTGGAAGTATTCCTGAGCCCATTCTGTGATTTCCTTTACAGTAGCATTCCTGTTTGTGGTGCAGTGTCGTTTAAGGGTCCGGAGATCACGGGCATCCAGTATGGTTTTACGACCTTGAGCCTTACGCACAGAGATTGTTCCAGATTCTGTGAATCTTTGGATGATGTTATGCACAGTTGATGATGATAGATGCAAAGTCTTTGCAATTTTCTCTGGGTAACACCTTTCTGATATTGCTCCACTATCTTTCTGCGCAACATTGTGGGAATTGGTGATCCTCTACTCATCTTGGCTTCTGAGAGACACTGCCACTCTGAGAAGCTCTTTTTATACCCAATCATGTTGCCAATTGACCTAATTAGTGTTTATTGGTCTTCCAGCTCTTCGTTATGCTCAAATTTACTTTTTCCAGCCTCTTATTGCTACTTGTCCCAACTTTTTTGGGATTTGTTGACACCGTGAAATTTTGAATCAACATATTTTTCCTTTAAAATGATACATTTACTCGGATTAAACGTTTTTGATCTGTCATCTACGTTCTATTACAAATAAAATATTGACATTTGCCATCTCCACATCATTGCATTCAGTTTTTATTCACGATTTGTTTAGTGTCCCAACTTTTTTGGAATCTGGTTTGTAGAATTCTGTGGAAAAAATTTATTTAATCCATTTTGGAATAAGGCTGTAACATAACAAAATGTGGAAAAAGTGATGCACTGTGAATACTTTCCGGATGCCCTCTTTGTAGGGTATTAATAGAATTTTATGTTCAGTCCTATAAGACACAGGGAGTCAATGAAAGCAGAGCAGAATGGTTGGTATGTGCTCACTGTTGTGAGAACTCTTAAAGCAGAGTTTTGATTTAACTGGAGCAGTCATAAGAGATTAGAAGGGGCACCTGCCAGGAGGGAGTTAAAAGTAGTCAGTGAGGTATAAAAAGGCATAAAAGCAATTAACATGTTATCCTCTTGAGGTTGTGTTCTGACCTTAGTACTGTAATTTCACATCATCAACATAATCTGTCAGTTTCTGAAATACTGAGAAATCACCTCCACATTTGCCTCTGAAAATTTTTTTTTCCCATTATTACCCATGGCTGCTAGCACTATTCACCAAGCAAATACATGTACAAGCTGATGGAGTGTACACACACACACTACAAAATCCTTAACAATAACCCTGTTAAGAGATGGGCAGATAATAAGATTATTGGTGGAGAAAACTACCTCTCTAAACCAGGTTTCTCAGAGACAAATAACCGGATTTCTCTATCCAGATTAAGGGTTTACATGGAATTTTAGAAATCAGGTTTCTGTGGATAACCTGGTTACTGAAGCACATGTAAAGTCCAAGGTTCAGTTCAAATTTCAACAAAAAGTGTTATTTACAGAGAGGACCGGCAGCGGGTGTGAAGTTTTCTTTTCTGCAAAGCACAGTTAAAATGGGTAAGAAGCAGCATTGTTGCTTTAAAAGCCTCCAGGACTGTAATAATCTTATTATAGAAAAACCTCATTTTAGCTCCATGCACCCAGAAATGCATTGTGTCCATCTCAACTTGCTATTTGAGGACAATAGATGAAGACAAGAATTTAAATGAAGAGCTGTAACTGAGGACAACCTGCTTCACTACCATTGTACGGTGTAGTATCTGTTTGGTTAATTTCTAGTCCTCAGTCCTCATTCATGAACATAATGTTGATGCACTTAAAACCGTTCCATTCAATTTCTCTGTTCATTTTTTTTTTTTAGGGAAACTGTAGTCTAATAGATACAAATTCTCATTTCGTCCAATTCACATACTGCTGAAATTGTTCTTGTGGACCCCACAGGTCATGAAAGGAAATGTTTCTATTGGTTAATATTGCCATGATTTCAATCTTTGCAAGCAGGACAATGCACAGGTTATCACTAAGTTTCTGTAATGAATTAAGAGTCCCTAATTTGCTGACAGGTTGCACCTGTCTCCGGGAACTTGTTCTCACTAAATTGACCCACTCAGGCCAAACTGATTTTACTTGCACCCATTGTGCCTCTGACAACATCAGTCATCTGCTATTGGAGTTGCAAGGTATATGGAAAAACCCAAATTTTAGAATTGTATGGTAAGGATTTTCGATATTCCCTGTTGCAGTTGTGGAAAAACAGCTGTTTTATGAAGCTGAAACTACCCACTTCAGCATGATCTGACCTTCATGAGGGAAGCCTTACCTTATTGCAATTGGGATGTAATGGCTGTAAAGAGGGAAGCAGTGTGTAGTGTGACGCAATTTGATACCTGTATTGAGGTGCAAAAGCTGGTATCAATACTGATGTCAACATTTTAGTACCGATCCAACACTTAACTTTTATATGTCATTGATATTGCTCCAAAACTGCAACATCCACCAGCTGTTTTCTCACTGGTTGCAGAGAAAGCATTAGATCACACGAACTGGGCTGCCTTATGATAGAATTTAGTTTTTTGGGTTTGGAGAGAACTTTTTTTTTTTTTTAGGTAATGCCCTTTCTGACCTTCCTTATTTCCATAATACATGTAACTATTTGAAGCTCAGTCATAATGTAAAATAAAATTGTTTAAATCCTGTCTCCTTCCATTTAGTCACTTCTGTCAACATTTAATCAAACCATTTAAATACCTTGATATTTGATATTTTCTTCTATAACTTTAGCTGTGTATTAAGGAATGTAAAACACAAGGCCCATTACCCTTATTCTGCCTGTTCATTGTTAGTTGTCATTCAGTTAATTTCACTTCCTGTATCAATTTCATTAGCAGCATGCCCAGTCTCACTCCATCTGAATACTGTATTGGGTCTGAGGTCATATTTGTTTTATCCACATTTCTTTTGAATATTAAAAAGACCTAACTGCAACTCATGACAGACAATAAAGTGGATTATTGCTTCCTGCTCTTAAATTAAATCACTGGGCATTAATACTACTCCCTATGTGGCCCTTACCTCAAACCAACCAACCTTATTATGGGATTCCAGAAACAATTTTTCTCATTCATTGTCTTTCTGACCTAATCCCATTTCAGCCTTACACTCTTTCCTGTACAAAGCCACCTATAAACCTCTGTCATATCAATCTATTTGGAACTATATCAATTTAATTTAGTATAACTTATCTTGGAGTTCAATCCTAAACAGTATCACTCTGGCTTCCAAAACTTCAAATCACTAATACATTTAATTTAAATTCCAACAATGTCTCTATGTTACATCCAACAGGAGTTTTTCTATTGTACTATCTGCTAACCGTTTTAGTCACTTCTCTTATTTAAACACTCCTGGTACACTTGTACTTGTATTTTAGAACTGTCTTCCTATCCCGTTCTTTTGATCCTTTGGCCCTGTCTTTAGTTCTCTGTTTGTTTCAATCTCTCAGTTACCACATTTTTTTTCTTCTTTTTGATCTGTCTTTTATTCCACTTATCTTTCTTCAGTAGAGGCTCTAATCCCTTGGTTTCATTGCAGCCAAATCAGTTATGTCTCAGGCTCCTTCTGGTTTACATTCTTGCTTTTTCTTTTTGCACTATATCTTCAAGACTCTGAGCGTATTACCCCTCCCAAAAATATCAGTCATTTTTTTTTCTTTTCCTTTTCTTCGTTGTGATCTACCTTTTACTGTTTTGGGAGCACTGGGATTTTGTTATTGGCTCTGGTTGGGGATATCTTTTTCTGATAATTTATTTTATCATGTTACATTTTGTCTGTTTTATTTTTAATGAACCTTAGTTGACAAAAAATCTTATGTATGTCTTCAGAAATTGCTTAGATAAACTTAGCAAACTCCCCTTATGTTGGCTGTCTACAATCCCTAGGGAATTGGACCATACACTCTGCCCACCTTTCCTCACTTTTTGACCGGGAATCTAGCCAGTTCTGACTATTCATATTTCCGATTTCCACTTTTCAAGCACATTTTAATTGTCATGATGATCAAGACAACTATATTTAGCACTGTCCGAATTTCTTAATGGATCTCTTGCACTCTGTTCTTTCTAACCATACCTACAGCTGTATAAGTGCAGACCTTCTTAACCACCATACTGACCTCATGTGCTTAAGATTACTCAAGCCCATCAGATGTCCCCAGCACTGCTTTCTTAGAGGGCTGCATGTTTGCTAGGTTCAACAGCATCCTCATTTGAAGTCATAGTTTTCCTATACTTCTTATGCATTGTCCCTGTGAAGTCCTACCTGCTTCTACTGATTTAACCATGGGACATAAAACCGTGCAAGGGTAATGAGCCTTAGAGAAGCAATTAGAAAATGAAATAAAAAATACTTTTCTGTTACAGATGGAAGAATGAAAGAAACATTATAATAAGTCGAGAAATTCAAGTTGAAAACAACCAGTCAACATGGACAATTGATGGGAAGCATGCATCTCAAAAACAAGTTGAAGAAACAGTTTTTGCACATAATATTCAAGTTGGAAATCTTTGTCAGTTTTTACCTCAGGTAGGATGCACAGTTTAAGTTTATAGCAGGTTCTACTTATTTTCTTTTAACTTAAAAGTTTCAGATTTTTAGGCTATATGTACAGTTTAGGAGCCTTTTTAACTACCTTTATGTATCCTAGTTTTTTGCTATACAGAGCAACACTATCTGAATATGGTCAGTTTTTATCCTTTTCTGTCTTCCTCTATGATTTTCTAGTTTTTCATATTATCACCAGTATAGTAATACATATCCATTGTTTTCAGCTCAGTTAAGATTAATAGTAGATGTAGAGATCATATTGCTTTCAGTTAATGCAAAATTATTTTCAACTCATTTTAAGGTGTAAATTCTTGCTGGTGGTTTTCATTTCATCTTAAACCTTCTCTCATGGGCATGGTGATATATGTTGACGGTGCTGGTTCATTATTCTTTCTCAATATTAGCATCTTTTTGGCCCTTCCCTTGTCCTTTTCCACCTTTTTCTTCCTATACATCTACCTATTCTACTAAGCCTGTCTAAAAAGTGAATGCAGTGGCATGTCAGAAATTGAGGTAGCATTTCCTTTATGAGACAGTCACATCTTTTGTACCGTGTTTAAACATTGATGTTTTTATGCAGTGTAGCATCTTTCTTTTTACTGTTTCTTTTTTGGTTATTATGAGCAGCCCATTTTCATTCTTTCTACAGGTTATAGGCTATGGTGTGTTGTGCTACGCATGAATATGGTGACTAATAGAGAGGCACTGGAATGCCAAGTGTAAATGTTAATTACAGACAGAACCTATATATGAAATGTATAATAAAGGTAGTTTTTGAGAAAGCAGTCATTGTGGGCTTTATGTAACATGTTTTGAGTATTGATTATGCCTGCTGACCTTAAGTTTGACACCCCTGCTCAATATTGACAATAGTATTTCATTCTTTGACATGTTCTAGTGGTACAATATTTTTACTATGTGCAAGTAAGCAACTTAGTAAAATTGGGCAGGTTTTGCTTTATCAAATATCCATGGTTGAAACTGTACTGTGTAGTGATGTTGAAGATAGAGGCAACATTTCTAGATTTTGCCAAATCATGTAAAAGTTTACACCCCAGATGATCTAAGGCACTATTGAGATGGAAATCAGCTGTTGATAAGATATATTTATCACCTTATGCATTGCATGGTGTAATCCTGTTAAAAGTGGGATTTAGGTTGCATCTTTCTCAAATATGATTAACTAAAATATATTCAGGACAAGACCTGAATTATGAACATTCCCAAGTATCAAGTTTATTTTATTTAAAATTAGAAAAGATCAAATTTTTTCATGAGAAATAGTCCAAAGCTCTTTTTTTTAGAATTTGTTAAGTATTCATTGATATTATAGTAAAATTAACAAGATGGGCTTCTGTAAATGTTTTTGATGTCTCATTATGTAGGAGGACTACTGTATATTGGGCTTTATGTTACATAGCTCTCCGAATTGCACTGAGAAGTGATGTTGGTATAAATTTGACATAGCATGTACTTGTGTGGTAGTAGTACTGATTGAATTATTGTTTGTTCTGTGTTTAAATCATTGTATAGTGATTCATCAGAATTATTAGTCATATTTTACACATATGAGGCAAAGGGTGGGATCGGTACTAAATTTTGACTTTAAGTATTTATACCAGGTTTTAGATCTCAGTACCAGTTCCAAAATGGTTACTAAGCAAATGGCAGATCATTTCAAAACCTCCAGCCTTCCTGGTGCACCACCTAGTCAATCTCCTTTGAACTGCCAGCCTCTTTGATAGCTGTGAAGTTCCGATTCCATCAAAGCAGTAATTTGTCCATATCACTTCAAAACAATTTGAAGTCTTCATCATGTTGTGTTATGGCACTGGGGGTGTGTATGTGTCCCATTAAGTCTAGATCACATCGAAGAAACTGGAGCAATGAGTGGTGGGGTGGGGTCTCTCGTTCAAGACAATATCCTCCATGAAGTTCAAATCACATCAAAGCATTCTGTTTCATTTAGTGATGTCTATGAAACAGTCATTTTTCCACTACTGTAATAGCAATTGTTGAAGGAGAGGAAGGTTTCGGGAGATTTAGAGGGAAGTTGATATTTGCTTCTGGTACTGAAAAATCACTAAGTACTGGTACTGTATTGTTTTAAATTTGGGTTTTTCTGTACTTTCCCTGTACCGATATAC
Organism: Polypterus senegalus; assembly: GCF_016835505.1. Classification (NCBI taxonomy): domain Eukaryota; kingdom Metazoa; phylum Chordata; class Cladistia; order Polypteriformes; family Polypteridae; genus Polypterus; species Polypterus senegalus. Next base: position 61,346,763 of record NC_053157.1, on the reverse strand, counting down.
CATGCAGCCCTACTAGATATAACTAACTTATGTGAAGTGTAAAACTTTAAAAACTATTCTGTTTTACAAGAAGGACTTTTGAGTTTTTTGAACTCCTCTACAGAAGTGATTAGGAACTTGTTAAGAGGTCTGTTCTTAAATTTTCTGACTCACTTTTGAGGCCTTATCTGGAGTATTGTGTACAGGTTTGATTTTCATTACAAAAATATAACTAGTAATAGTGAGAGAGAAAAGTATGAACTGTGTGAATTTTTAAGTATTTCAAAAATTAAAGGTTGCTTCTTAAATTGCAAGTTGTTAATTTAAAAAGTTTTTTTAAGAGGAATGTTTGTATTTCCTATTTTCTATAGCAACTTTAAAACTGAGTAGGCATAAAGGGTGGATTTTCACAGATTAAAATATAACATATTACGTTTGGACATTTCTCTGTCTCTGTTGACTTTTTATTTCTAGGAAAAAGTAGGAGAGTTTGCAAAAATGTCCAAGACTGAACTGCTAGAAGCAACAGAAAAATCAGTGGGACCCCCAGAGATGTACAAATTTCACTGTGATCTGAAGAGCTTTCGTACAAGAGAGCGAGAATTGGAGGTGGATATTTTTCTGAAATGTAATGTCATTAAAAGTAGTAGTTGTCAGTATTTACTGTTGTGTAGCAGCGTAATATTCTACTTTAAAATATTATTTAAAGTACCTCATGAGTGATTCAAGTTGTAAGTTGAAATTGATTAACTAATCAGATAAGCAACTTTTGTAGCACACTCTTGTAAAAAAAAAAAAACATTATCATAAGTCAAACGTAAAGCATTTAATGTATGGGTCGGTTAGCATTCCCACCTTTCCATATGTTCATAAAGATTGAGTGAAAGAATTAGACAATACGTTCAAGTTTCTGTAGTGAGGATCCTCCACAGGGTTGGTTGGTGCACTTTCTGACAGGGTAAAGAGCTCAACAGTGTGACAGAACCTTTGGTACAACTGTTGTATCTGTCTTATTCAAGCAAGGTTTTGGGCAAGCTGCAATAGTACACTTTGGGTACCTCATCCAGAGGTGTACAGGTACAGACCACATAGAGACACAGAGCACTCTGGTGTGATTATCTATTTTGGCTAACTTGAGAACACTAGGAATTCTTCAGAAGGACCTGGAGACAGTTTCATATGATCTGGTAGCCTGATTTGACTGACTTGCCGTGTCACTATAGTGAACCTTACTAGATTAAGGAAATGGATTGTAAACTTAAAAAAATAATCAAAAACTGAATGTCTGATAGTTTTATTAAAGGTACATGTTTCTTTAGCAAGTAATCATTTATGAATCCATATAGAAAAAATTCTTCTTATCCTTTAATATGCAAATTGTAATACATTTCAATTTATAGAATCAGTGTAAAGAAAAAGCTGCATTTTTAGAGAAGATGAAGCAGAGAAATGAGCGATACAAGCAAGATGTTGAACGCTACTATGAAAGAAAGCGTCACTTAGACATGATCAACTTACTGGAGAGGAAAAAGCCATGGGTAGTAAGTAAAGTTTTTTTTTAAATTGCTTGCTCATATTAAAATATGCCAGCTATATTAATTTTTTTCTTTCATATCTTAGGAGTATGAGACAGTTCGCAAAGAGTATGAAGCAACAAAAAGTGAAAAGGAGCAAGTTAAAAAAGATATTAAGAAGTTAAAAGATGAACAGTCACCATTATTGCAGAAAATTAAAGAGCTAGAGAATCAGGCAGGATCTGCTGAAGCAAAAAATAAAGAAAAGGTAATTTTGTGAGCTTAATATTTAAAACCTTACAGCAGTCTATTTTTTAAATGATAGTGTATCTTTTTAGTCAAAAATGCAAATACAATACAGTACTTTCATTTTTTAACATTTTGTTTTGGGGACTCTTGTTAAATATTAAAGAGTAAATGTAACATTTATAGTTTATTTCACTCTTATTTTCATACCTGTACTTATTTTCTGATTTTATTTCTATTCATTTTTCATTTTACAAATTCATTGCTTTTTTGGTAGTGGTAACAGTAAGCACTGTTTAATTTTTTTAGACGTTGAAAATGTTTTCTTTTTTAATAAAAAGATGTAGGTTTATTAACTACAAATTTAGTAATAATTACTGTTGTTCTTTAGGTTAATCTTTTTTTTGGTGTGTAGTAGGTTCAAAATGAATGAGAGCATTTGTTAAGTACTGTATTTATTTATGATTTTTGAAGGGTTTGAAGATTCGAGAAGTGTCTAACAAATGCAAGCAGAAACAGGAACTGCTGGAACAAAAGGACAAAGAGGTAAGTCTGGCTTTTATTGTAATCAATACAGTCTAGAAGTGTGTCTTAAAATGTGTTATAACCAAGAAAATCAATTTATTCAGACATTTTGGAAAAGGACAGATGCATTTTTGTGAGAGCCAAATAGGTCTACTTTTTATTCTATTGCTGTCACTATCCTATGACAACATTTTATTAAAGTTTTATGATGTGTACGCTAATTGTGAGAGAGTGGGGGGCAACATGTAATGTGTATGGCTTGAAGAGACAGAGGAGTCTCTTACACAATGTGGTGAGTGTAGTGTAGGCAGTAAAAACTGAACAGTACAAAAGTTGGTGGAATTCAGTCCAGAAACCTCGTTTTCAAGATACATGCTAAGCTGTACAGGTCTTCTGCCTTTGCCGTAATCGTTTGTGGGGAGCACTTGGATTTGACTCTAGCGTAGTCCACACTAACTCAGATAAATTTGAAAATGTCTTTTTTTTTGAGATTTCTGTTTTCACAGGTATTTTCAAATAGTTTTTAAAAGTTTGTCATTCATAATGAAACACCAAAAACATATCTTTCAAATTTGGCACAAGTGATTTTTCACCTAAGAGTTATGTGAATTTACAGAGCATATGCAAAGTAAATCAAAATGCTCAAAGCATCAATAAAACAAAAGAGCACCTATAAAAACACTAAACCAGATTTCTTTCTCTGGGCAGACTATTTACAACTGCTTTTCAAAGTTAGAAACAAGTAAAAGATAGCAAAATCCATGAAAATTGTAGATTGGGAATTTTGTCAAAATAAATGTAACAAAATAGTCATATGCTTTAAGGTGCAATACAGGTCAACTAAAGCACAGAAATTAGAAAAATGATCTCCCCACAATAAGGATGAGGTCACAAAAGGCAATATTAAAGTAAAACTTCCACACTTTATCACATGGCAATCATACTGCAAAGTTACATTTTACCCATCTACATTGCTATGCGAGATGCAGCACTTTCAAATTTACATTATGGAGGGGGTGTCTGAAAAGATTTCTTTAAGAGAAGGCTGTTTCAATTTGGATCGAAAACTCTCTCTCAAATCCTAAAAAACAGATTCCTTTTTAATGCATGCGTATTAGTGTGGACTAGGTCTCCATCTCCTAAATTAACTAACAAAAAAAGTAAGTAGTAGTGGTGCCATTGGTATGAAAAATGCAATACATTTATTTCATTAGGCGTTCATAACATAAAGCATTCCATTGCCACTGGAATGAAAAATGAATTCATGTTACTAGTACTTGCATTACACAATGTATTCCAAATTATAGCACAATGCAAACATTGACCGGTTGAGCCAAGGTTTAATAAAGTTCCATTATGAAATTGTAATTCTTTCTTCAATTAAACATATTACCAATAACACAGTAAATGAAAAGTTTACCTCAATTAAGGAGATATAACTTTATGACTCATTTATTATTTTTAAAATATTTGAAATATTGTGCTGTCAGAATGGCTTATGTTCTCTTTTAAAGAGTTTTGCTTTGTATTTCAATAAAAATTTGATCACAAAAATGATTACTTTTTAAACACTTCAGATTTTCATTTTAAATTTTTGATTTCTATGAATTTTACATTTCATTTAAATTTTTGATATCCCTTCTTAGGCATAATTTTAGTTTTGTTAGGCATTGCCTACTTAAAGCGGAATTTATATCTGTAAGTTTGTTCTTGATAGATCTGTGAGGGTAGCTGAGTGCATTTTTCCATTCCTTGTTTCTTTTGTAGACAGCATTACAGGTAAAGACATTTTGAGATCACAAGCTCTTTAAACTTGAACAATGGAGTTTAAAAATATTTTTACTTTTCTATTCATTATTTACCATTAGTGTACCTAATAGTACTTGCAGCTGGTAAAATACAATTATTTTGTTACAGGTGAGATCTTTTTTAATGGAAGGGATGTTACTGATTCTGGTTGCTTTGCAGTGAGGACATCTGGCTGGTTAAAAACATGTGCAATTAAAATTTTGTTAATAGCATCTTATATTTCTCAGTAGAAAACATTTATTTTTTGTCTTTCCTTGTGACCTATGACCTTTCCTTGTGACCTATGAAAAACAATACTACAATACTACATTGTGTAGTATTTTCTAGATTGTTTTTTTAAAAGGATTGTATTTTTATTTTGTAACTAGAATAGGTTATGGTTAACATGCATTGCTTGGACACAAAGCAGTGTTAACTTTTGCAAAGTTTTTGTTAATATTGAACACCTTTTTAATGTTAATTTTGCACTTTGAATTTATGAAATGTGTTCCCCCACAATATCATCTCTAGTCAACTTTAAAAAAAAAAAACAACTACTACACACAATGGGAAAATGTTTACTGTACATGTTACATTTGTAATCTTCGGTTACATTTTTGTGTCATTGCATGTTTTCCTTGTATCAAAGTGAATTTTATCTGGGTGGAGAGATTTATCAGTAACCTTTATTAAAGTATAAAGTCTATGTCAAAAGTTTTGTATACCCCAAACCAGTAGAGCAAAAACAACATATTGTTCATTCACAGAGAAGCAACACATCTGAAATGTTTTGCTGAGGGCTGGTGTTAAAAAAAGAATTATTATACAGGAGAAAGTTCTTTAACTTTAAAGCAATAGCTTAAATTACATTATGTTTTATATTTAAGGGTGGTGATGGGATGAGTAAATGAGTAAAATAATTTTTAAAAATTAGTTTATTTCTCTCTATTATGATAAAAAAAATCCTGCAATGAGGCAAGACTTTTTGGAAGACGAGACATTTTGGAAGATTTTTTCAAGTCCCATGAGTTGAGACCTTGGGTATGAAGTTTTTTCAAGACACACCCTCCTCTCAACAATTTTCTACCATGCACATGGTAATCTCACAAAGTAGAACATCATAAAGAGGTTCAAAAATGCTGGCATGATACACATGCAGAGCAGGTTAGAGATTCTGAAAGTAGTAAAATTTGAAAATCTCAAAAAACTGATAGTAAAGATCGCATTAGTGCTAACAAACAGAAATTATGACTTGGTGAAATAATGGAACAGTGAAAAGAGAATGAATATATGGACATAGGTGATATGACAGAAGTATGTAGATATTGTTTGGGTTTAAACTTTAAGTTGGAGACTTGTAGATCGTCTAATTTGTGTTGCCATCAGGGAAAAGTAGTGTTTCTTTCCAATGAAGAGGCGTTTCCGCAAGAATTAAAAGATTTGTTGTTTGGTGAACATGAAATCCACAAACACTACAGGCAAAATATCCGGATCTACAATAATCTGTTTGCGTTTGCATCATTCAATGCACAAAACGTAGATTTACACGATTCAGGGCCATACACGATGAGAATCTGCGGTCCTGCAACAATTAAAACTACAAGTTTAATTTCAAAGAAATCATAATTCGGTCAGGTTTATATCTATGATGACGGAGAAGCAATGCAACATAGAATCGAAAGAGTTAAATGATCGGATGTTTTAGAAATTCTACTGCTAATCATCTTCTTCTTTCGACTGCTCCCATTGGGGGTTGCCACAGCAGATCATCATCTTCCATATCTTTCTGTCTTCTGCATCTAGTTCTGATACACCCATCACCTGCATGTCCTCTCTCACCACATCAATAAACCTTTGCTTAGGTTTTCCCCTTTTCCTCTTTCCTGGCAGCTCTATCCTTAGCATTCTTCTCCCAATATACCCAGCATCTCTCCTCTGCACATGTCCAAACCAACGCTATCTTGCCTCTCTGACTTTGTCTCCCAACCGTCCAACTTGATGTACTCATTTCTAATCCTATCCATCCTTGTCACACCCAGTGCAAATCTTAGCATCTTTAACTCTGCCACCTCAAGCTCTGTCTCCTGCTTTCTGGTCAGTGCCGCCATCTCCAACCCATATAACATAGCTGGTCTCACTACCGTCCTGTAGACCTTCCCTTTCACTTTTGCTGATACCCGTCTGTCACAAATTACTCCTGACACTCTTCTCCACCCATTCCACCCTGCCTACACTCTCTTTTTCACCTCTCACAATCCCCATTACTCTGTACTGTTGATCCTAAGTATTTAGCACTAGAATTACCAGAGCCTACGAAAAAACTCGTAGATCCGTCCTACCTTAAAACGCTTCTCACCTCTCCGTCAGCGTCTTTTGTCCTTTAAATGTGTTGATAAGCAGCAAACAGCAAGCAGTCTGCTATCGCCCCGCGCAGTTTTCTCAGCTCAAGTCTGTTTACCTGCGTATCTGTTGCTTAGAGTTATATAGAGTGAGAAGTCAAGCAAAATGACACCTTTTATAAATACTATATCGTTATTTGGAACACTTGCATTTCATGTGTGTCCCGTGTCTACAACGATCTATGCACAGTAAACACATCGTTAAAACAGAAATGTTTTTCATTTTACTAGTAATAATTGACAAAATGTAGAGATGAAGTGTATAATGTGTGAAGCCTGAATTCCAAATATCAAAGAAACACTTTCACAAAAGATATAAGTATAACAGAACAAATGCGCTTTTTTCCAAGATTATATCCGAAGAAAAAGAAATTGGGTTAGTGTTGCTTGTTGTCCTGACTTCTTGGGTATTATAATGGTTAGAGCTGCTGACTCCAATTCAGAAGGTTCTGGGGTTGAGTCTTAATGTCTCCCAAAATAAAGGTTTTGAGTAGTGAGCTGTTCTTATTGTTAATATTACACAATAAAACCATACATTTGATTTGCGTCTGTAACAGCCGCTGTAAATGTATAGTACTTGTCAAAGTTAGCGTCTGTTTTTTAGTTTTACTAGTTTTACTTTATGTACTTATTTTCCTACAGCATGAAGTCACAAGTATACTGCAGAGCTTCCTCTGTTTGATCGTCAAGGGCATGCTCACAAATTACACGTGTAATGCCACGAAAAATACCTGCTGACACTTTAGTACGCAAGCAATGGTACAAGAATGCAGTTAGACTTTTTTTGGGCACATATACCACGCTAATGTTTAGATCTGGACGTTGTAGCGTTGGCGAGCTCTGTAAGCTGTGCTCTTTCTTTGAAGGACAGGTGATTGGCAGGATGACGGCAGACTTCGTCCTTTATTCAAACGGTGCCTGGTGCAGCTGCGTTGTTCTCATATGTGAGTGGACGTTTCTTGCGGTTAGGGCTTCTGTTTTCTCCGATCTGAGTTCACCTCTGTTATAGCACGTCTTTATTTGAAAACAGCAGTGTCAGATCGGGGTAAGCGTGAAGGCGACTGAGAAAATAAACCTGGAGCTTATTCAGTGCAGCCCCTCCGTTCCGTTTTATTGTCCGATTCACATTCAAACTTCAAGCTTCTCCTGTCTAATCTCGTCTGTGAACCTGTCCATCACCCTTGCAAATAAGAAAGGGCTTAGAGCCAATCCCTGATGTAATCCCACCTCCAACTTGAATGCATCTGTCACTCCTACTGCAGACCTCACCACTGTCACACTTCCCTCGTACATATTCTGTACAACTCCTACGTACTTCTCTGCCACTTCCGACTTCCTCATACAATACCATAGCTCCTCTCGAGGCATCCTGTCATATGCTTTCTCCCAGTCCACAAAGACGCAATGCAACTTCTTCTGGCCTTCTCTAAACTTCACCATCAACATCCTCAGACCAAACATTGCATCTGTGGTGCTCTTTCTCTGCATGAAACCATACTGCTGCATCTCTCCGACTATCCCACCTCTTCTTTGCAGTTCTCTTCCTCTGTATACACTCCTGTATTTCCTCATTCCACCACCAGGTTTCCTTTTCTTCCTTCCTCTCTCTAGATGTCACGCCAAGCACCCTTCTTGCTGTCACCCTTACTACATCTGCTGTAGTTTCCCAGCTGTCTGGTAACTCTTCACTGCCACCCAGTGCCTGTCTCACCTCCTCCCTAAACTCAACCTTGCAGTGTTCATTTTCCAACTTCCACCATTTGATCCTTGGCTCTGCCCTCACTCCCTTCATCTTCTTTATCTCCGTCATCCTACAGACCACACTTCTATGCTGCTTAACTACACTTTCCCCTGCCACCACTTTGCAGTCTTCAATCTCTTTCAGATCAGCTCTTCTGCATAGGATGTAATCTACCTATGTGCATCTTCCTCCACTTGTATGTAACCCTATGTTCCTCCCTCTTCTTAAAATACGTATTCACCACAGCCATCTCCATCCTTTTGGCAAAATCCACTATCCTCTGACCTTCTTCATTCATCTCCTTGACACCATACCTACCTATCACCTCCTTGTCGCCATTGTTCCCTTCACCAACATGCCCATTGAAATCTGCTCCAATCAATTGTTTGAATCCAGTTGTTTGGTAATCCCATTGACTGAAAACACCTGACTCTAATTTCACCTTCAAACTAACTGCTAATCCTAGAGGTTTACATACTTTTGCCACTCACAAATATGCAAATATGTGCTATTCGATCATTTTCCTTAATAAATAAATGACCAAGTATAATATTTTTGTCTCATTTGTTTAACTGGTTTCTCTTTATCTACTTTTAGGACTTGAGTGAAAATCTGATGATGTTTTAGGTCATATTTATGCAGAAATATAGAAAATTCTAAAGGGTTCACAAACTTTCAAGCACAACTGTAAACGTCTACAAATATTTCTATATATGATAAGCTTAGATTCACTAGGTTGTGTCAGTCACCATTGGCATAATAATGATTTTACTGGAGTAATGTTCAGTGAACTAGCAATAATAGGACTATGGAATGTTGGCAAGACAGAGCTGAAAAGAAAGTGGTAAAACTTTGTCTTTCTTTGCAGTAATTGAATTGGAAGTGCTTCAGAAATGATCAGAATATATCGTTGTATACACTCCCTCTATATTTATGATTTTCTCTTGGTGCAGTCAGTACATTGCTTCCATGCTCTTGCTGCTATCATGGTAGTTTGCGGTAGTCAGAGCTTGCATTGACATGCTTGTTTAGTATGTAGCATTCCATTGTAGATGTGCTACTTTTGTGTTTTCTCACTGTATTATATAATTTCCATCAAAAGTCAAACTTTAGCTAAAAATGCTCAAAAACTGAGTTTATGTTTAGGTGTCTTTGCAGTTTCTTGGTGTAAAGTTGTCTTGCTTTTAGTTTGAGTTATGCCATCCTATATCTATTTAAGTGAACAGTATGTCTTAATGTATATTTTAGTAATTGCAATGTGTAAATGCATTTCACCTTTTCAGTGCAAATTTAAATTAATCATAGGCAGCAGTCGATAAGATTAGTCATTTTTAATTTTTTAACACAACATTGATTGATCAACAGTTACTTTTTAACATCCCCTATTGAATATACAGTGGCATGCAAATGTTCGGGCACCGTTGCTTAAAATGTCTATTACCATGAATAGTTAAGTGAGCAGAAGATGAACTAATCATCAAATGGAATAAAATTTAAGATGAAACATATCTTTAATATTTTAAGCAAGATTGCATTTTATAAATTACCAAAAAATGAAAGGAAAAAATGTGGGTACCTGCTATGGTCAATACTTAGTAACACCCCTTTGGCAAGTATCACAGCCTGTAAATTCTTTTTGTAATTAGCTAAGAGTTGTTCAGTTCTTACTTGGGGCATTTTTCCCTCTCCTTTCAAAAGACTCTTGGGTATCTTCCATGCACAGTGAGGGCCATGGCAAAACTGTCAGCTTGTGCGTCTTGAGATATCCCATTGTAGATTTTGAGGTGTTTTTCAAGTCATTATCTTGTTGTAGGACCCATCCTCTTTTTAACTTAAGTTTTTTTTTTTTTTTACAGTAGTTGTGATACTTGCTTCCAAAATTTGCTGGTATTTGTTTGAATCCATTCTTCCCTTTACCAGTGACATGTTCCCTGTACCACTGGCTGCAACACAAGCCCAGAGCATGATAAATCCTCTCCCATGCGTAATAGCTGGACAGGTGTTCTTTTCATGGAATTCTGCACCCTTTCTTCTCCAAACATACCTTTGCACATTGTGACTAAAAATTTTTATTTTGACTCCAGTTTCCAAAATACATCAGGCTTGTTTTGATGTTCATTTGTGTACTTCATGCTCAGAATTTTGTGGCTATGATGCACAAAAGGTTTTTTTCTGCTGACTCTGCCTTGAAGGTCATATTTGTTCAGGTGTCGCTGCATAGTAGAACAGCGCACTACCACTCCAGAGTCTGCTAAATCTTCCTGAATGTTTATTGCAGTCAAATTTGGGGTTTTATGTGCCTTTCTATCAATCCAATGAACAGTTTTTTCAGAAAATTGTCTTGGTCTTCCAGACCTCAACTTGACCTCCACCATTCCTGTTAACTGCCTTTTTTTAATAACATTACAAACTGAGGAAACAGCTGCGTGAAAATGCTTTGCTATCTTCTACCATTTTCCTACTTTGTAAGCATCAGTTATTTTGTTTTTCAGAGTGCTAAGCAGCTGCTTAGGGGAGCCCAAGGCTGCTTATTGTTGGGTCAAGGTTTGAGAAATCCGAGAATTTATACAGCTTTGCATTTTGCATCACCGGGGGTTTCCTAACAATAACTATAAAAAAGCCATAACCCTAACAAGCTAATTAAGGCCTGTGACCTTGGTAAAAATTATGAGACATCATATATCTTGGGATGACCCAACTTTTTGTATGATTGTACAAAGCAAAAGCAATGCACTAATCTTGCATAAAATGCGGAAAAGAAAGAAATCTTTAACTTTATGCCTTTTTGTGATCAGTTCATCTTCTGCTTGCTTAACTGTTCACAGTAACAGACATTTTAAGCAATGTTGTCCAAACCGTTGCATGCCATTGTATGTTAAAATAACACATAGCAACACTGTAGATTAAAGTAATAGGTAAAGTTGTAAACCTTTTCTTAATAAAAAAAATATTTCTTCACTTCTTTTAATATGATATTACAAAAATGCATACACTTTTTGCTTCTGTTTTATCTTAAGCCCCGAACAAGGGTAAATTAAAAGTTTACAGAGGCTCTAAAAAACAATAAATAAATAAAATAAGTATGATAAAAACAAACAACAATCCCTACCAAACACACATATTTCTGGCTTGGATAGTAAAGAACTACTACTGTCAATACAGGCTTGTAGGTGGCAATAAGATGAGGTCAAGACCTGCTCACATCATGCCTCAGGTTTATATTTAAAGGCATGATTAGTTAGATAGACCATTGTCCACTGGAGGAAGTCGCCTAACAGTTGTGTTGTGTGACATTCACTGCAACTTAGGGGTGTGGTTGTTTTGTCTACAATAGATGCAGTGTCCATAAACAGAGAGATACTCAAGCAAATATACAAAAAAAAAGACCAGAGAAGACCTACAGCTTCCTGAATAAAGTAAGGAAAACTGGTTCTCTAGACAGTGCAGACAGAGCAGAAACTAATGGAACTTTGGAGCCAGCCTGAATGGCTATTTAACATCTAATCTTTGTCATATCATGGCAGGGTGGATAAGGAAAAAATGCTTGTATGTCAATTACCTTCTCAATAGATTTTTTTTAACAATGTTTAGAAGTCATGATGCAGTTGTGCAGTCTATCATTCCCTATGATACAGTCATGTATTACATCCTTAAGGCAATATGTTCTATCAACTGTACTCATTAAGTGAGACATGCTCTCTGACTCAATGTTGTGTAGCATGACAATGGTCTTGGTTTGTCAGTTTGAACCTCTTAAACTTTGATTTTGGCGCATATAATTGCAAAAACAGACAAAAATGTTTGAAAAACAAAGAAGCAGTCATTAAGTATGCCTCCTTATATTTTTGGGTGGGGCATAATTTGGGCTCGATATGCAACATGCAAGATTAGTATGAAATGAAACTGTTAAGCCTCACTGTTCTTACATTGTTCTCAGAAGTGTGATATACAGTATGGTCAAAAAGTACTTGCAATGCATGACACTGTAATCCCCCCCAGTTAAATGATAATTGAAGTCAGCTGTTTGAGTGTCTGATTGCAGTTATCCCTGCTCAATACAAACCTTTTTTTATTTTGACATTTACAATTGGAGTTGACATGTCAGCAGAATGGTTCAACAAAAATGTAATGCCATATTCAAAGGAAATTCCCAACATCAGAAAAAAATATCAGTCTGGAAAGGCGTGTTGTTTCCAGTTTTAAAGTTTTGGGGTGTTATTTACCTACTGTGAAATGGAAAACACCTATGTACTGAAGTGAATCTTCTAAATAGTGTCTGGCCTCCTGGGGACCAACTTAAAATTATACTTCACAAAAGACTGCAGGTTTCACTTGCCTAAGCAAAAGTCGGTGTTCATGACTAAATAATCTGAAAATTACTGGTAAAAATGTGCATCTTTTGAGAGCATCAAGGCGGAAACGAGTTGTAGCCAAGAAGTACATGAGTGCTTGTCTCTTATTTGTCAACAAGCACCTTTGGTGATCCCCAAACCTTTTCGGGCTTTTAAGACAACATGGGTTCTATTATTCCTGGTGTAACTCCAACAAAGCATTCCACTTTAAGAAAATCATACTAGCAGGCACACTTGGTGGCTTAATGATGCGTAAATGATAACTGAATTACTTGGAGTAATTAAGGGGCCATACATTCTTCTCTGTATTAGAAAATTCTTAAGGAGAATATCTGATGATCTGTCCATAAGATGAAGTATAGTTTGGTAATTAAAAAGTAATCCAAAACACCCAAGCATAGTTAAAGTCCAAATCTGAACCCTGTTCTAGGACCTACTGTAAATCTAGCAGTTTAAGCTTAAATACAGAGTAGTATTTCTGAATTAAAGTTCTTTTGCAAGGAACAGAGAATTAAAATTACTCCACAGCTAGGCGTGGTACAGCCAGTTAAGTGAAAGGGGACAGTCACATTTTCACACAGGACCATTTGGTATTGGATGAATTTGTTCATTCAATAAAAGACATAGTTTTGAAAAAAATGTTATTTGTTTAATCTATTATCTAACATTATATTCTAGATGAATACATGCTGAAGCTTAGACTTAAAATATACTGTACAATAATAATTATCCCCAACACACTTTCTGTCTAAAATGTTTGAGTGTGTCAAAAAAAAAAAAAAACTACTTACGATGAGTGTTGCTATGCAAAGCTACAATTTCCCCACCATAATCAGAAATGATTCTTTTCTTAACATTAATTTTTTTGTTTTAAAAAGGAACATTTCCATCAGTCATGCCTTGTAAACTACCTGATTACTTCATTTTTTTTGCATTCAGTAGTAGTGTAGCTGCTTTTGCTGTTAATATTTTTAGACCTGCTTTTCTTAAACCACATACTGTAGAAGAATAACCACATGTCGTGCACTATAAAGAATAACAATTCAAATTATTTTCTATACCACCTGATTTTTCAAGTTTCATCTTAGTGCTGTATTGAAACAATTTTAATGGTTTTAAAAAAATGCATGCAGACAAACAAAGTGACTATTGAATGTTGTTATTATGAGTTTACTTTGATATTAGGTCAAGTCATATACCTTTTATAATTTTCAGTTTAAGTAACACATTGTACATTTACATTGTGTTTGTAACACAAAGACAGAGGCCTGCGAATATATTAAAGATTATAACATCTGTTTTCATTCATTTTATATTTCTGTTGTGAGCTATTATGTTATACATTATTGGGGTAATGCAAGATACTGTGACCAGTTAGTTTTTCAGCAGGTGATCTGAGGATATGTACTAAAATATTGATAATTATTGGAATGAACACTAGAAATGTACTGCTTGTTCACATCAGTTTTTCAGTAACAGGCTGTCAATGAGAACGTAAAATTATACCTCTTTGTTTCTCAGATTGAAGATATCCAGCAGTGTTTCAATCTTCGGCGTGAAGAAGAAGCTGAGCGTCAGAAAAAGATGAGTACTACACGTCGTATGATTGAGGATTGGGAGAATGAGTTGAGTAATATAGGAAATCTGGACCATGTGCAGACTGGTCTTGATGACGTTGCTGAACAACTAAAGAGGTTGCAAGAAGAGAAGGCAACAGTAGACAGTGAGCACAGTGAACTACGAAGAGAAAAGGAACGACGAGAAGGGGAAAAAAAGCGTATGTAGATAATTAATTTTGTGAAGTTTATTATACACTAATGCTGTCAGATTAAACCCTAGAAAATTACTTCACTAAAAGTACAGACTATTAAATTAATTCATAATTCATAAAAAATCAATTTTTAAAATATGTATATTAACAGGCAACAGTTATTGGCATTGCTGTGTAATTAAAATAAATTTTATATTGTAAAGCACACACTTAATTGCATTGCCTGCACACTATTAATGTCTTGGCAGTCAATGGTAACTAATCAGTTATATACAGTATTTGTGCGAGTTTCCCTTTTTTGAATTTGCCTGTATTTCTGATTGGAAGCTTGAGTTTTTTTGAATGGCAAAGTGAAAGAACTGCAGCAAATAGCCTTCCTCATTGAGCTAATGGGCTTTTACACCCAATTACAATGTATTGATTTAAATTGTGACGTACAATGCATCTGGAAAGTATTCACAGCGCATCACTTTTCCACATTTTGTTATGTTACAGCCTTATTCCAAAATGGATTAAATTCATTTTTTTCCTCAGAATTCTACACACAACACCCCATAATGACAACGTGAAAAAAATGTACTTGAAATTTTTGCAAATTTATTAAAAATAAAAAAATTTAGAAAGCGCATATACATAAGTATTCACAGCCTTTGCCATGAAGCTCAAAATTGGGCTCAGGTGCATCTTGTTTCCCCTGATCATCCTTGAGATGTTTCTGCAGCTTAATTGGAGTCCACCTGTGATAAATTCAGTTGATTGGACGTGATTTGGAAAGGCACACACCTGTCTATATAAGGCCCCACAGTTGACAGTTCATGTCAGAGCACAAACCAAGCATGAAGTCAAAGGAATTGCACAAATATGGGTAAGGTTACAGACAAATTTCTGCTGCTTTGAAGGTCCCAATGAGCACAGTGGCCTCCATCATCCGTAAGTGGAAGAAGTTCGAAACCACCAGTGCTCTTCCCAGAGCTGGCCAGCCATCTAAACTGAGCAATCGGGGGAGAAGGGCCTTAGTCAGGGAGGTGACCAAGAACTCGATGGTCACTCTGTCAGAGCTCCAGAGGTCCTCTGTGGAGAGGGGAGAACATTCCAGAAGGACAACCATCTCTGCAGCAATACACCAATCAGGCCTGTATGGTAGAGTGGCCAGACGGAAGCCACTCCTTAGTAAAAGGCACATGGCAGCCCGCCTGGAGTTTGCCAAAAGGCACCTGAAGGACTCAGACCATGAGAAACAAAATTCTCTGGTCTGATGAGACAAAGATTGAACTCTTTGGTGTGAATGCCAGGCGTCATGTTTGGAGGAAACCACGCACCGCTCATCACCAGGCCAGTACCATCCCTACAGTGAAGCATGGTGGTGGCAGCATCATGCTGTGGGGATGTTTTTCAGTGGCAGGAACTGGGAGACTAGTCAGGATAAAGGGAAAGATGACTGCATCAATGTACAGAGACATCCTGGATGAAAACCTGTTCCAGAGTGCTCTTGACCTCAGACTGGGGTAACAGTTCATCCTTCAGCAGGACAATGACCCTAAGCACACAGCCAAGATATCAAAGGAGTGGCTTCAAGACAACTCTGAATGTCCTTGAGTGGCCCAGCCAGAGCCCAGACTTGAATCCAATTGAACATCTCTGGAGAGATCTTAAAATGGCTGTGCATCGACGCTTCCCATCCAACCTGATGGAGCTTGAGAGGTGCTGCAAAAAGGAATGGGCAAAACTGGACAAGGATAGGTGTGCCAAGCTTGAGGCATCATATTCAAAAAGACTTGAGGCTATAATTGCAGCCAAAGGTGCATCAACAAGGTATTGAGCAAAGGCTGTGAATACTTATGTACGTGTGATTTTGCAGTTTTTTTATTTTTAATAAATTTGCAAAAACCTCAAATAAACATTTTTCACGTTGTCATTAAGGGGTGTTGTGTGTAGAATTCTGAGGAAAAAAATGAATTTAATCCATTTTGGAATAAGGCTGTAACATAACAAAATGTGGAAAAAGTGATGCGCTGTGAATACTTTCCGAATGCACTGTATTTCCAGCTTTATATTTTTAGTTTTTACTCCTGTTTTGCAAAAATTTCAAAGCAAATGTAATTCACATACCATTAGAGGGACAAGAACATTTAGCTTTTTTCACTATCCAAAAATGCAGCATATGTAAAACTGTTACTTATTATTAAAATGGTGCGGTCTATTATGTTTAACATATATTATCAAATATGTTGCGTGTCCCAGTTGGAAATTAACCACTCCTAGAGAATACAATTCCATACAAAAACAATATCAATGTATATTACGAATAACAAAATTAAATTAAAAATTTACATCTTTCCTTAAAACAGATTACAGTATTTGCAAAACAGAATAGTTGTGGATTTTAATTGTTTTAAATACATTTAATATCTAAAATATGTCATCATAATAGTGTTTCAAAGAAATAAGCATAATGCAGTAGGAAAATCTTTTCTGACTCCTTTTGAATCAAATAAACTTATACCTGGAACAATACGCACTTTAAAATGTACTTGGCGAGGTTAATAAATATTATTAGTGAAATGTGCATTAAGTAAAAGAGTGTGTGCAATGCATACACTACATTGGAGATTAATACTATTTAGTAATGGTATTTTGCATCACACTTTATAGTATCACAGTGTGGCACGCCCCTGCAGCATATGTTCCAGGGGAGCAAGGATGGGAAACCCAGTTTCTCCCCCTGGACGCTAGATGGCAGCCTCCCTGGGTTGCAGTGGTGCCTTGGACTCCCGCAGGGCTTCATGGAAGTTGGAGTTTGATGCAGCCCTGTTGGGTTCCGCTGGCGTTGCGAGGGGGTGCTGCAGCAGGAGCTGCTAGCCACTTTTGGGCACTAGTTTCGTCACACACGGTGGGTGCCTGATAAAAGGAGCCAGCAACCACCACTCATTGGCCAGAGTCGGGAGGAGGAGGATAAAGCTTGGAGGAGTGGTGGTGGAAGAGAAAGGAGAAGAAAGTTTGTGGTGTGTTTGGTGGTGCTTGCACACTTGGGACTGTGTTGTGCCTGTGGGGATTACGGGGAAGACGTGCCCCACAGGTGAAGAAAAATAAGTCTTTTTATTGTATACGTGCCTCCAGTGTGAATCTGTGTTGGGTCGGGCGTTTATATAGCGCCTTTTCACAACAGTAATTAGGCTTTAACTATTTTTTGTTTGTGTCTGTGTATCAAACAAGCTTCATGAAAATGTTCTTTGTGAACTCAGGCTGTGTGAAATGCTGCACTTATTAACTCCTCAAAATACATTGTCTTAAATTTCTTGTCTTTCCTGTAAATACCATTTCACACCCATTGAGTTTTAAACTCCTGCAAAACATTGGGATTAGCAAGGGACAAATGCTTATAAAAATTTAATGTATTGCCTCCTTTGGGGAGACAAGCCCTGTAACACTATTTATCTTCAGATTCATCTTTTTCATTTGCCTTGTAAGCAAAGCATTTCCATATCTCACTCTAACTTCCCTTTTTATCCCTTTTACTGTTCGGAGTACAACTGGTGTTACTTATCATTTTCATCTCTTTTTTTTTTTTTTTGGTAAACTGAAATAATGAGTATGTAGCAATGCTCAGCTAGCATGATGTGATCCACTGATAATCACACACACACTTTTCAGTAAAGGCAAAGTAAAGCAATTTCAGTCACATTTTTTGTGATAAGATTTTTTGCTTTAAGGTGAAATTTTGCATAATGCTGATATAGTACTGTTTTAAAAAATTGTTAGTGATAAACCTTTTATTACCAGTATATACTACACAGCACTAGTCAGCCTTCAACTTCTCCAAAATGGCACACCTGTACAAAAAATGTTGAGTTAACTATAAGAGGTGCCATGTAATTTATAATAATCCATGTTAAATTCTTCTTGGGGCAGTGACAGGGACACATGACCCATCAGTTGCACTGCCATACTTCTTTGTGGGAGCCTGATATAAGCCTCCTACAGACCTGATCGGAGAGCATAGCATACTTTCTTAAATGCACTGTCTCAATAAGGTGTTACAGCCAGCACCAGTGGCAAGATGCTGGAAGGCTGACTGCAACATACTTTTTAACAGGTATTTATAGCATTTTCAAAATGTGATGTCTTTTATTCTCAACTGCCTGATGGGTTTTATCCATCCATCCATTTTCCAACCCGCTGAATCTGAACACTGGGTCACGGGGGGTCTGCTGAAGCCAATCCCAGCCAACACAGGGCACAAGGCAGGAACCAATCCCGGGCAGGGTGCCAACCCACCGCAGGACATACACCTACACACCAAGCACACACTAGGGCCAATTTAGAATCGCCAATCCACCTAACCTGCATGTCTTTGGACTGTGGGAGGAAACCGGAGCGCCCAAAGGAAACCCACGCAGACACAGGGAGAACATGAAAACTCCACGCAGGGAGGACCCGGGAAGTGAACCCGGGTCTCCTAACTGCGAGGCAGCAGTGCTACCACTGCGCCACCGTACTGCCCTCTGATGGGTTGTAGTCTTTTGCAAATATAGAAGAATGTTTGGCAACACATGCAAAGACTAGGCAGCAGTAACTGTCACTGAGCAATCCAAGTAGGATTTTATTTCACCAGCCCTGTTTCTGTTCTATTAATAATATTCCACAAATGGCTTCTTCCTAGTCCATCATCATCAGTACAATTGTAAAAGCATACAAAATGGCATGCCTACCAAGTTGAACCGCACAACAAATGAGTTTTTTAGATTGCTAATTTGCATTTTGCAAATGAAAATGTAATAAGATTTGTGT
Source organism: Polypterus senegalus (assembly GCF_016835505.1). Taxonomy (NCBI): domain Eukaryota; kingdom Metazoa; phylum Chordata; class Cladistia; order Polypteriformes; family Polypteridae; genus Polypterus; species Polypterus senegalus. The sequence goes on along the minus strand of NC_053157.1, from coordinate 61,327,660 downwards.
CTTTTTGATGAAAAAGCATTTAAAGTTTATTGTGTAAATGCAATGTGTGTACAGTACATTCACAGTCTGTCTACATACAGCTGGAATACAAGTGCTAAGTGTAAACAGGCTGTTTATGACTTGTTTAATTGTGCGGTTCAAATCATGCCATGTTTATTGGTCAAGTGAGTAATCAGTCATTGATTGCCAATGATATTGCCTGTTGGCATAAGCCTACAATGATTTCTATAAAATTCCTACATTTCCACATAGACTGCATACTAACACGAAAATGGGCATGTATGCTTTTGTTTGCCAGAGCCACCTTTTTTGGTAGTGAAAAAATAATTTATAGTACAGATTTTGAAGAAAAAAAAAGTTATTTTTTTCTTTTTTCCCCCCAGGGATTACAGACAAAATTAAAGAACTAGAAGACATGATGAACATGAAGGTGAATAAACTGAAGCAAAGATTTAATGAAACATACAAAGCTATTGAATGGCTGAGAGAAAACAGAGATCGGTTTCAGGGGAATGTATATGAACCTATGATGCTTGTAGTAAGTACCGTTCTTTTGTAATTACTGTGCCATGAAAACGTTTCTACTATCTGATTTTCTGTTTTACAGCTTAAATGTTAATGTGTAATTGGTAGGTCTTTTTAGGAATTTAGTATACAGAGGCCCCATCCACACCACCACATTTGTTTCGCTTTTCATCCACACTAGCTTAATGTTTTCACCCCCTGAAAATGAAGACTTTTTAAAATACTGTCCAGAGCCAGATACGCTCATATATGCAGGGTTAGTGTTATAATGAGTATGAGCAAAAACGATGCTCTTATCATGCTCTGGTTAGTTCATGCTTATTTTGTGGTAATTTCTTGATAGGCTTCTGCTTATTTACAGCATCTGTCACTGTTTGGTCACCCTTCATGGAAGAAAAAACTATTTCAATATAACAGGCATAGAAGAGTTGCTTTCTATGGCGCTTGTTGTGCTTCTTGCCTATATGCATCTAACTGTGTTATGTACAGCTTGAATGCTGCTTACATGAACAAAACGTAAACAATTTAATTGTTGCCACAGTTTTGCGATAAATCCCATGGTCTGCAGCATTCCTGGCATAGTAAAAAATTAAGAGCCCTGTAAAAATCAGATTGTATAAAAAAGTTTGAAAAACTGAAGGACTTATAATTCTGATTTATTTTACACATAGCCTCCTGACGATAAATTAGGATGGTCACCTGCAAGGCATCCATCCTGCAGCATCCTCTGAGGAGGCTCTGGTGCTTGATGTCCTCAGCTCACTTTTTCTTTTTTTATCATTCTTTTAATGTTACTTTAATCATTGATTCTTTGAAAATAAAATTTAAAACAAACTCCGAACCTGTGCCACAGAATGTATTTATTTCACATTCACTTCACTTTCAATAGGTTCCCAAATTTCAGAACCATTGTAGTACCGTGCTACTAAGAACAAGTATTGGAGATTTTTTTATTTTATATTAGTTTGATATTTTTGTTTTTTTTTGCACCTTGCTTAGGTATTGGAATTCTAGCAGCAGTATTCCATCTGGCTATGTGTGTGTGTGTATGTATGTGTATATATTTGTGGGTGTGGGTGTGTATGTGTGTGGGGGTGTATATAAACTGTTCAAAATAATTAAGGGCACACTTTGAAAACATCAGATCTCAATGGGAAAATAATCATGCTGGATATCTATACTGATATTAACTGGGTAATGTGTTAGGAACGAAAGGATGCCACATTGTTTGATGGAAATGAAAATTATCAACCTACAAAGGGCTGAATTCATAGACACCCCCTGAAAATCAAAGTGAAAAAATGATCTGGTAGGCTAGTCCATTTTGCCGAAATTTCATTGCAGCAACTCTTTGTATGCATGCCTGACAATATCAGGGCATGCGCCTATTGAGACAACGGATGATGTCTTGGGGGATTTTCTCCCAGATCTGGACCAGGGCATCACTGAGCTCCTGGACAGTCAGAGGTGCAATCTGGCGGCTTCGGATGGACTGAAACATAATGTCCCAGAGGTACAGGCAAGCATGGGGACCGGTCAATAGTATCAATTCCTTCATCCTCCAGGTACTGCCTGCATACTCTCACCACATGAGGCTGGGCATTGTCGTGCACCAGGAGGAACCCAGGACCCACTGCACCAGCATAGGGTCTGACAATGGGTCCATGGATTTCATCCGGATACCTAATGACAGTCAAGGTGCCATTGTTTAGCCTGTAGAGGTGTGTGTGTCCCTCCATGGATATGCCTCCCCAGACCATCACTAACCCACTACCAAACCAGTCATGCTGAATGATGTTACAGGCAGTATAATGTTCTGCACAGCTTCTCCAGACCCTTTCACGTCTGTCACATGTGCTCAGGGTGAACCTGCTGTCGTGTGAAAAGCACAGGGTGCCAGTGGTGGACCTACCAATTCTGGTATTCTATGGCAAATGCCATTCGAGCTCTACGGTGCCGGGCAGTGAACTCAGTAACCAGTAGAGGACGTCGAGCCCTCAGGCCACCCTCATGAAGTCTGTTTCTGATTGTTTGGTCAGAGACATTCATACCACTGGCCTATTGGAGGTCAATTTGTAGGGCTCTGGCAGTGCTCATACTGTTCCTCTTGCCCATAGAACCAGATACCGGTCCTGTTGATGGGTTAAGGATCTTCTACGGCCCTGTTCAGCTCTCCTAGAGTAACTACCTGTCTCCTGGAATCTACTCCATGCACGTGAGACTGTGCTGGGAGATACAGCAAGCCTTCTAGTAATGGCATGTATTGATGTGCCATCCCGGAGAAGTTGGAGTACTTGTACAAGCTCTCTAGGGTCCAGGTATCTCTTTATGCTACCAGTAGTGACACTGACTGTAGCCAGATATATATATATATATATAATATTTTTACACAGTGATCCCTCGCTATATCACACTTCGACATTCACGGCTTCACTCTATCGTGACTTTTTCTCATACACGCTTACGTCACTACGCATGCGCTTTCTGAGAACTTTTATTTAAGCCCCACGATGGCTCCTAAACTTGCTGCTTTTTCTAAACCTTCTGACAATAAAACTAAGCGCCGGAGGAAGATGCTTACTATACAGGAGAAGGTGAAACTCTTGGATATGATCAAAGATGGTAATACCCTACAAAAGCCTCCTCACGCATATGAAAAGACAGCGCCAGCAACTGCCTATCAAGATGTTCTTCAGCCGCACACCCAGACACCCACTGCCTACTCCTAGTACTCCTTCAGCTGAAGAAGACACAGACGCACCTGCTGAAGATACTGCACCACCTGAAGATACTGTACCACCTGAAGACTCGCCTACTGAGGTCGTGCCTTCATAGGTTAGTGGTTGTGTGTAAGAACTGTGTGTGTGTGTAATTAAATGTACAGTACAATAATCTACTATATAAAAGCGGTCGGGATTGTCCTTCTGTCCCGTGAGTGCAAATCGTATCGGTATTCCGCTTATCACAGACTTACTACTTGCGGCTTGCGGTACGAAGCGCGATATGAGCAGAGTTCTGGTGCTCCCATCGTTCCTTTGCTTTTGTGCGTGATGAGCTGGAAGAATAGACAAAAGTATGTCTCTGGAAATAATTAATGTTGATGGAGTAGAAATGCCTCATCGCATAGTAAATATCAGAGGAGATGGTGCTTGCTTATTCTCATCTATAGCTTATTTAGTGCATGAAACTCCGTCTTTAGCGGTACAGATTCGGGCTGACATTGTACGACTTTGGACAGACACTCGACAGGATAAAAAAAACTTAGGTTTTCGAGAGATGTTATGAATGGGCACTTTGATGTTCTCATTCCCTACACTTACATGCCTGATGTACATATGGAGCGCACACAAATTGAGGGTAAAAGTCAGTCAACTTAAAAGGCGGGTTAGCCTAGTAATAATATGATATTTGTAACATCTAATATGTCTTATTTTCTCTTATTTTGTCTAATATATTGGGTAATACGAATGTAATGGTGACTAAATTGTGTTATTTCATGTCTAGAGGGCTCTAATAATGTTAAAAAACGTATTTAGAAGGTCGTAAACAGGTTTTCTATACTCTAACTGCGAAAATATTCGATTTATAAATAAAGAATCCTACTTCTCGAAAATTCATTTATCACGGTAGAGTCTGGAACGGATTAACCGTGATAAACGAGGATTCACTGTACACACACAAACCATTTGAGAGGTGCAAACTTCAAAATCATATACATATATAAAGATTGTTTTAATTAGCTAAGGGTGGTAAACAAATTTGCAGATTTAGAAAGATAATAAACAATAGATTACTTTCTATAATTATGCTATCTATAATAATGCAGAAAGTAGGCCCTGTATAATGTAAACCTTATATATATTTTTGGGGGGCTTCCCTTGCTTAATGATTTGATATTAAAAAGGGGACATAGGATGGTCAGTGACCTTATTTATACTACTATATAACTAGCCACAGTGCCTGTCGAAGACAGGTAATTGAATACTTTAAAAATATTTTCTATCTCAAACCCTATTATTGTACCTTCAGTGCCTTTCCTCTGTATTCTTGTTTGTCTGTTTGTCTTCATTTGCACTTCTTCTTTTGAGTGTGTTTGTGTCCGTTTTTGTAGTTTCCATCTTTGAAGTTGTCTCTCTGTGCGCCTCCTGCACATTTACTAATATATCTTCACCATTTTTACCTTTCTCAATCACATTCCTATGAAGCCTTATTTTTTCATCATTTTTGAGTTGTCTTTCTCATCTGCTGTATCGTTTTATACTCTTCCTCCTTTAAGGCAACTCTCTCAGTATGCCTCTTGACACAATTACTGCTCCTCATGTGTCTTACGTTTGCATTTCCTCTTTTGATCGCGTCACCAAAGCCAAACTGACACATCAGTTTGTACTGGGGGAACTGGACACAGATCTTTGTGTTTTATTATATAGTAGATTATTATATTATGTCATATTATATTGAGTATTTCTGGGTCTTTTACGTATACAGTCAGTGGTCTGCATTTTTTTAGGTATCTAAATACCTTGACAACATACATTCTTTTTTATCTGTAAATTAAACAGTATACCAGCATTTGTTGACTGTGTAGTATTTGTTTTATGTTATTGTCCCAAAATACATATATATTTAATTAGAAACAGTACTTGAGTGCCCAGAAAATGTTTTGAGCTGTGCAACCCTTACAACTGATCATAGATTACCCAATGGTCTGGTTATGTCTATTCACTTCAGTTTTCTGTGTGTGCAAAAGGTTGTGGAATTAAATTACATGGGACTTTTCTTGTCTTGGAAACACAAACATTTCAGATTGACTTTCCTGCGATTCATAGTTTTTATTGATAAATATGCGGTTTAACTTGCACTTTAAAAACAGTGGTTGTCAAGCTGTGCAAACTGAAATCTAACTAATGCAGTCAAGGAAATGATCAGCTTACATTTACATACATTTGGAGAAGAGAATTGGCGATCAGTACAATTCCCATAAATGACTGTTATTATTACTTATCTTTCTTCCTTGTAATTTATTTCAGAATGGTTTCCTTTGTGTTTTAACTTTTTTTTTCTTCTTTTGCAGATTAATATGAAGGATCCTAGGCATGCAAAATATGTTGAACACCACATCTCCACAAATGATCTTAGGGCTTTTGTTTTTCAAAGAAGAGATGATATGGAATTATTTTTAAGAGAGGTAAGTGAACCTTGAAAGGTATCAAACCATGTAATAACAAATAAAAAGATTTTCTAGTAACTGTATGCTTTAAAAGGTGAGGAAACTAGTAAATGCAATTTAAAACCAGTGCTATATATACGAAAACATTAGTAATTTATTTGTGTCTTTCCCATGTCCTCAAAGTTGAACAAATATTGAGTTGGCAAGGGTCCAGCATAAGTCAAACACATAGCCAAAGAAAATTCACAATGCAATAAAGTTTGTTTTAAAAACTTTTGTGAAAATTGAAAGAAAAGATAAAAAAAATGAGGAAAAATTATTACACAAAATGAAAAGGGGAAAATGTTCTGTTCTCTATCTTTACAATCTTAACTTTCTCATTATAAGCTCCTGTTACATTCTATGCTTAAAGCTATGTTAGTTTTCTACAGTATATTACAATGACATTACAGTTACAGGGTTCATGTTATAAGTTACACTATGTTATATGATTGTTTGAAACTGTTTGACCTTTATGCCTTGTCAGCTACTCAGAGTGACAAGAAAAAAGCTAGAATATTCCATTTACATGTTAGCTTGTAGTTGGTTAAGGCAGAAAATTACTAATTATCTATTGTGAAAAGGACGCTATATAGTGCCCGACCCGGCACAGACTCACACTGAGGCACGTGTAAAAACACACAAAGGATTTATTTTCTTCAGCTGGAGGGCACGTCTTCCCCATAATCCTTCCAGCCACAACACAGTCCCAAAAGCACTCACAGTAACAAAACACAACCCTTCTTCTGGCACCACCACTCCTCCCTGGCAACCTCATCCTCTTCCTCCCGATTCTGGCCACTGAGTGGTGGTCGCTGGCTCCCTTTTATCAGGCACCCGGAAGTGCTCCAGGTGGTTGATTGTCGACATCCAACTACATCTCCGGGTAAGGCGAAAGCAATGCCCAACAGCCTGTGGAACCCCACAGAGCTGCACAGAACTCCAACCCCCATGAAGCCCTGGGGGAGTCTGAGGCACCACTGCAACCCAGGGAGGCTGCCATATAGCGTCCAGGGGGAGATACTGGGCTCCCCCCTCCCTTGTCCCCCTGGCAGATGTGGTGAAGAGGCATCTCGGCCAGATATGGGCTCCGGCCATCTGTCACACTATTTAAATATTATTTCTCTATAGCATTATAAAGCCAACATTTTTATCATAACCACACTTTGTAACAAAAACTTATCTTCAACCTTCATCTAGGACAGAAATTTGTCAGTTTCTGTGCATGACTGGTTGCTAAGGCTGTAACCCTGTTTGTAACACATTACAACTTAAGTCTAAGCCAATGGCTCTGTCTTATTTGGGTATAAATAACAAGTCTGCTCTGCATGCCCTACATGGTTTAGATGAAAGCCTCCTCTTAAAGGTTGAAGTTGGAGCTCTTCAGAAAAATGTATTGTTTGTGCTAATACCAATGACTTTAAGGAGTCATGTATATAAAAATAATGAATCACAGTTTTCATGGCTTCTACAGAGATTCTTCCTTTTGCATCTTCAGTTGTGATTCAGATAGCATAAAAAGCACAACTATGTGTCTCTCCAGAAACATGTATGCCATTAATGCATGTGGCCCCATTCTAAACCCTTTAAGAATACCAAGGAATGTGTTAGTCATGTCATGACCTTTAAGTAATTGTAAATTGAAGGAAATTCATTTGAAAGTAGCTTCGTGATGAAAAACAGCTTTAATCCTCTTTTTATTTGGGTGCCATACTTGATGGTAAGGTATATAACACACTTTGTTTGACATATATTTTCCTGGAAATTCACCGTGTGGCTGGTTTAGGCAATCATTTTTTTCCTACTGTCCCATGATGTTTTGCATGGCCAACATAACATCACAGAGTTGTAGCAGCCATGTGCAGAACTTTCACACATGCCTACTTTAAGATTGTTGTTGACTTGGCCATCACTGTGTCAGAAGCACATAAGGAAAAAAAAGGCAGTTTCAGCTGCTGAGATGCACTGAAATCACCCCTTCCCATTCTGTCCACTGAAAAATGATGCCCAATATTTTTCCGATTACTTTCACTCAGTCATTTCAACTCCCCAGGCTCTTCAATTGCTGTATATGAGTAAAAATGTGTCTCTAAGCCACAAAGATTGAGAAGGTTCAGGTTTCCATTCTGCATGCTTTTAAAAAGAATAATCAGAAAGCTTGCTGTATTATAAGCAGTGTAAACTCATTAATAACACTGATCACTATGCGCTGACGACACAGGACCATGTAACTAATTTTACAAGAAAATTAGCAATGTGCTTGGCAATGATCTTGAAACAG